>NC_138164.1:54808014-56042181 GCF_964165515.1 Mesoplodon bidens | reverse complement strand
GTCCCTCCAACAGACCATTTCTCCCACAGCTGCCAGTAATCTTTAAAAACAGATGTCAGATCATGTCATTCCTTAGTGGCTTCTCAGAGTGAAACCTGCAGTCCTCATGGGGGTCCTCGAGGCCCTATGTGATCTGCCCTGGCCCTCCTCCTCCACCCTTGTCTCTCTCCTGCTCTCTTACTAGATAATTCTGTTCCCACACGTGAGTCTCCTTGCTGTTCCCAAATTTGCCAAGATTCCTTGTACCCCAGGGCCACTGGGCTCTCTGTGCCCCCTGCCTAAGAAGGCTCTCCCCAGATATGTGCATTCATTCCTTGATTCATCACTTCGCCCAGGTCTCTGCCCACATGTCACCTTATCCATGAGCTCTCCCTCCTGGTTACTATCTTCTTCCCCTACTATATGTATTTATGGTACTTATTATTATGTATAGGACTTATCATTATAGTACTGCATAATATTATTAAAATATTATATAATAGTAGTGTGTGTGTTTGTCTCTCCCATCGCATGTAAGCTCCATGGGAGCAGCTATGTTTTTTTCACTGATGCATCTCCAGCCAATAGGACAGTGCTTGGCTTGTGGTAGATACTTGGTAAACACCTGTTGGTTACACTGAATATGAACACCAGAGTTCAGTGAAGCAACCTCCCAGGGGGGCCAGAACAGGAGGAGGCAGAAAGGGTCTGAGCCGGACTTGTTTGTGCTGGGTCTTTCCCACGGACACAAGGCTTTGTTCATACAAAGTCTGGGGACTGGCAGCAGGCCACTTTCCAGATGTCTCATGGCCAGACCGAAGGGGCTCCTGGCCTGGAGATGCCTTCACTCAGATATGATCCCCGCCTGCTGTGAAGGAAGGAGGCGCATGCTCAGGGCTTTCAGCTCTTTCGCTGAGCTGCGGGTTAAGGGCTGGATGCTAATTGGGCCCCCGGAGAATCTGGAATGGTTCAGGTGGCTGGTGACAGATGGGAGCAGGGGTCTGGCATCCTACTGAGACACACAGGCCTTGGTTTGGGTGCTGGTCCTGGCTTTGCCGCTAACTCACCCTGTGACACTGGGCAAGACTTTGTCCCACTCTGGGCCTCAGCCTGCCTATCTTTCGAATGGGACTCAGTAAGCTCCAAGGCTGACTTTGACTGGGATCTGCCTTCCAGACGAGGAAACTGAGGAGCAGAGAGGTTCAGTGACTGGCCTGAAGTCGCACAGCGGCATTAGTCGTAGAGCTGGCCCCAGGCCCTTCACTCCCACCTTTCCGTCCCCCTGTACCCCTGTGTTCAAGCTCTGACTTAGAGAGCTGGTCTTCTCTTCTCATATCAAGACTCATTTCCCAATTAGGCTTCGAGCCTCTCAGGGCAGGAACCGCAGCTGGTTCCTGCTTCTCCCAGTTCTTCAGGATTACACAACCAACAGGTCCTGGATAAAGGCTTGGCGAATGGAAGAAAGAGCTGGGTTGCCCAAGGGAGATGGCGGCAAAGCCAAGATCCCCACTAGGTCTTACTGGTTCCCCCAGAGACTCCAGATGCTAGGATTTGAGTCATTCATTCACTCATCCAAACAACAGTTGCCAATTACCTGGTATGTGCCAATTGCCTCTAGAGTGCTGGGAATCCAGCAGTGACCAAGCCAGACAAGGTCCCTGCCCCCAGGAGCTTATGTTCCAGTGGGAAGTAGCAGATCAGCAAGGACCAAATCCAGACACGGGACAATCTGAGATCAGGACGAGACCTATGAAGGAAACAAAACAAAGAGGCAGACAGTGACTGGGGTGGAGCTGATTTAGATCAGGCGGTCAGGGTAGGCCTCTCTGAGGAGCTGAGACCTGCCGGACAAGAAGGGGAATCCCACTAGGCAGAGGGAAGAGAAAGCACAAAGGATCCGAGGCTGGGAGGATCTCAGGGTGTACGAGGAAAAGAAAGAAGGCTGGAGGGGCTGAAGGGGGCACGTGAGGGCACAGCTGGGCGAGGTGAGCCGGAGAAGTAGGCAGGGGCTACATCACGCCCGGGTAAGGAGTTTGCATTTTACTTGAAGTGAGTTGGGCAGTCTTTGGGGGGTTTCGGTAAAGGATTAAAAGACATAATCGATGTTTCTAAAGGATCTCTCTAACTCTGCAACTTCTTGCTGTCGCTAGTAGAGAAGCCTCCGGAATCTGTGGTCCCTTGCCCAGGGGGAAGGAAGCCTTTGCTCCCAGGCAGCCAGAGGTTGTAGCGGCTGACAGTGGCAGGGCAACTCACCAGAGAACTGCCCGTGAGGCTCTGGTCCAGAGGAGCGCACTGCCGCACGAGATCCCATCAACCTGCCCCCGCCAAACGTCCCAGGGGTGTTACAGAAAACTGTGCCTGCAAGATGTCTAGGCCCTCATTCCTTGATTATATTAACGCCAAAATGTATTAAAGAAGCGTGGTAGAAATGCCATTCTAATTGTTTCGTACACACGCCACTGGGAGGGAACTGATTGGACACAGCTCACAGGCAGTATGTTAATACGCTATTTTCACATGATGATAGCTTTGCATAATCTTCCCTTCTCCCAGCTTTGCAGGGACCTGTTGTTAACCAAGCCCCAGGAGAGAGGGGGAAAGGCAATCTGACTTCAAGTCCACTCCCCGCCACATTAATTAGTCATGTGGCTGGGGAAAGGTGTGTGCACTCAGTACAAAGTAGACTTTATAATTTATACACCAGCTGTTTCCGTCCATTCTCTTCCCTGCCTGCCTCTAATGAAATCATGTTACCAGAGAACTGACTGGCGTGAATTGAGCCTTTAATCCCATTGACCCTGGCCTGGCTGGTGGGGCCCAGGGGAGGGGGTGGGGCCTTTCAGCAAGGGGCTGTGATGCGAAGACCCTGGCAGGCGTGACCCTCCCGCTGCCCCCCACCCCAGGCCTGCCAGCCCACACAATGGAGCGGCTTGGCACAGGAGGAGGTGCTGGGAGTGCGGCCCTGCCTGGCTGAGCAGCCCTCGTGGGGATCCCTGGAGGCCGGGATGGCTCACATTTATTGCCTCATCTTCTGAGATCCAGCGAAGCACAACGTTCTCATCTAGGTTGTTCTTTTACTTAGAGAACAGGCCAGGCCAGACTGCACAACCAATGAGCTAAGGCTTGCTTTTCTGGCTATGGGGGTCGCTGGGAAAACAGAGACATGATTCCACGGAGAGAATGCTGCCCCAGCCCCCCAGCAGCAAACCGAAACTCTCCTGACCCAGGAAGCTGACTCCGAGCCCAGGGGCCCCTTCCTGGAGAGGAGGGGTAGAGGCAAGACAAGGGGACAGGCCCTAGTCCTGGTTCTGGTGAGTCCCAGAAAGGCAGTGATGAGAATGATGTGTCTCTTTCCCTGCCCCCCCAACCCCACAAGAAAAACAAGCAAGATCAGGCATCCAGAGCCACTCAAGCAAATGCCTGCAAGACAGAGCGCATTTGGCGAGTGCGAATAAACACAGCAATTAGCACCACGGCAGTCTCTTAAACAAACACATGGGACCAAGTCATGGGTGGGGGAGATGCATCTGTCAGAGGGGCCAGAGGCTACGAAGACGAGGCTTGAGGTGAGGGAAGCTGAAAATAAGAATGGTCAGGCTAAGATGCTGGGGTGGGCAGATCTGAGTGTGGGACAAAGGAATGGGGTAAGGTGGTAGGATAGGGACTGGAGGGCTGCAGGAGCAGGAAATGCAGGGAGGGTGGTAAGGTGGGGTGGGATAAAGGTGGGGACAGTGTGGCCTCCTGGCTGCCATCTTCAATTTGTTGGAAACCCTGATATCCTCATATGGATGTGAGGGCCTTCTGTCTGGGAAATCAGTGAGGTGAGATGTGGCATCCTCAGGCCTCATTTCCCATGAGAGCCTGAGTGAGCGACCTCTACCCAAGCCCAGGTACACTCCCAAGTCTATTGCCCGTTGCCTGGCCTTGGCTGTCACCTTCTCCTCCATCTGGAATGGCAGCCTTCTCTTCTTCCCCCAGCTAAGTCCTAGACCCTTCAAGGCTCACATCTGATGTCACCTCTGCCTTTCCTGATTCCCCAAGCTGGTCTGTGCTGACCCCGACACAGCCTACATCTCTATCTTCCCCACTCCTTGATGGCAGGGGCCATCTCTGCATCCCTTGTAGCTAGCATGGGGCCGGACAAGGTGGCCTGGAATGGGTCTCCTCCTTTGGCTGGTCCTCAGTTTACTCATCTGTAAAATGGGTTTGGTGATCTCTTAGAGCCACTCTGGCTGCCCGAAAGCCCCAACTGGATTCTCTCAGGCCGAAAACCACATGCTCTGTCCTGATAAAAGGAGGGGAACTCTGTTGCGGGCATCCAAGCTCATTTATTACCTCTGAAATAGCCAAAGTACTACTTTTGTTTAATGGCATTAAAAAACAAACAAACAAACTGCGACCAGTCCTTTTTTTTAATGAAAGTGTGGGGAATATCAGGGGAATCTATCGAGGGAGGGAAAATGAAGTTGTCATTTTTCAATGTAATTAAACTTGGTTTTCAAAAAAAATCTCCTGATCTGAAATGTGAATTACGCTAATTACTTCTGGTGGCTGCAACATTGATTTCAGTGTTAAAGTTAATGGACTTAATGGACGTTGCTTTTCCCTCAGACATGGCTTGGGGCTCCTTGCTGGAGGTCCTGTTTGTCTACCATGAGGGGCTTCTGCTGGACCCCCTGAAACCTCTGTCATCAGCTTCTGCTGCCTGAAGCCCCTGCCAGGTTGGTTCCTCTCTGTCCAGCCCTGGCTCTGGGCTTGAGGCCTCAGGGGAATAACTGTCCCCTTTTCCTGTAGGTGGGTGGGGATCAGGCACCTACTTTGTGCTCCCACAGTGCTAGTGCCCGGTGGGAACAGGGGGCACAGAGAAGGAAACGGCAGGTGGCCCCTGTTCCTGGAGCGCTCATGGCCTAGAGGAAGCCTGATAGGAGACAAGGCCTGGGGGCTGGCAAGGCTGAGATTTGGAGCCTGAGGCTCTCTTGGCCCTGAGTCCTCTGAGACGGCCTGGTGGTGGTTCAAGGCGAAAAGAAGAGGGAGAAGCAGAGATGGGCCAAGAAGGTCAGGGCAGCCTTGCTCCCTGGAAGACGGGGTGCAGGAGCTGGCTAGGAAGGCAGAGTATTGGAGTGAGCAGGGCAGGGAGGTGGGCCTACGGGGCAGGAGAAGCAGGTTGGCATGGTCAGGCCACAGAGTTCTCCATGGGCAGTGGTGGATGGTAGGGGGTCTTGGAGGCCAGGAGGAGACTTTGGATGCGGTCTTCTGTCTTAGCCAGAATGAGATGGAGCCTTGTGTGACAGTGCAACCTGACAGCTGGAGGACCCTCTCTCTCCACCAGGAAGAACTGCTTCAGGATGCCCTGAGGGCAGGCCGGGCCAGCTGCCTCTGCTGGTTGGCCACCTCCAGAGCGCCTCAAGTTCCCCCATTAAAATGTCATCTTAACTGGGAGTCTGGGGTGCTTTCCTGAAGGTCTGTTTTCACAGGAGAAGCCTTTGGGGTCTCCCTGACCAAAGGGTCACAAGGTCTAGGGCACAAAGTTATAGTCCTGAGTACACACGTGCCTCCTTCACAAATGGGACCTGCCTGTGCCTGGTAGAGGCCCCCGGGGGCAGGGGCACAGTCCTTCCGACATGCAGCCGCTGAGCACACTGTGCATAGGCAGAGCTAGTCAGCAGGAAGCTGTAGGGGCCAGAGAACTATTTCCTGAGGTGGAATGCAGGGACGTCATGGCCCTGTGGCCACCAGGAGGCAGCCCTGAGTCACTGGCCAGAAACAGAACTCCTGGGAAGCTGAGGGGCCAGGCTGCAGTGGAGGGCCCCGCAGAAGGAAGCAGGGCCTGATGGGGGCAGCACAAGGGGTCTTGAAGGAGCAGTGAGAGATGGAGTCGGCTAGGGTCAGGGTGGGAAGGGCCTTGATGACCCGGCCAAGGAGCCTGGACTGGATCCTGTCAGGAGACAGGGGGAGGGAAGGGCCTTCTTGATACGAACCCCCTGGGGGCAGAGGGGAACAGTGGGCTCCAGGAGGGAGAGTGAGCAGAAAGCCACTGCGGGAACCTCATCAGCCATGAGGTGGGTTTGATCTCACTGCTCTGCGCTCTCCCTCAACTTCCCGCCCTTTGAGGGGGCGTATGAGGTACATTTCACCAAGGTTACCCCACAAGTTTCTCTCAAACCCTCCCAGTTCTCTCCATGTCCCACCCCTCACCCCAGGCCACCATCATCTCTCCCCTGGACTACTGCAAAGCCCCTCTCCAGGCTTCTCCTGCCTCTCCAGGCCCTGCATCCCACCTCCTCACGCCAGCCTGGATGAGCTTTATGAATTGGAGATCTGACCTGTTTCTCCTCTTTGAAATTGCAGTAGCCAACACTCATGTAGCCCTTGCTACAAGCCAGGTACCTGCTTTATGCATTTTAGGTGAATTAACTATTTTTTTTTTTTTTCTTTTTGCGGTATGCGGGCCTCTCACTGTTGTGGCCTCTCCCGTTGCGGAGCACAGGCTCCGGACGCTCAGGCTCAGTGGCCACGGCTCACGGGCCCAGCCGCTCCGCGGCATATGGGATCCTCCCAGATCGGGGCACGAACCCGTATCCCCTGCATCGGCAGGCGGACTCTCAACCACTGCGCCACCAGGGAGGCCCTTAACTATTTTAAACCTTGTAACAATCCTCTGAAGTTGACACTAGTATGAATCCCCAGGGTTACATTCAAGAAACTGAGGTCCAGAGAAGTTAAGTAATTTCCCTGAGGTTACCCAGCTAGTAGTGGCTAAGCCAAGATTTGAACCTAGACTATGTCCACTTCTGCCCTTGTGATCCCTTTGAGTCTGCTCTCAACGATGTAGTCAGTAAGCCCCTAATCATGTTTGAGTCCTTCAGTAACCTACAAGGCCCTGTGCAACCTGGTTTTCCCTTCTTCTCTGCCCCCTTCACTCCCCCTTCCACACCACACAGTGTCCTCATGGCTATTCCTTGAACAGGCCAGACCTCAGGGCCTTTGCACTTCCTCTTCCTTCTGCCTGGAATGCTCTCTGTGTGTCTGCTTGCCTTGCTCCTCCACTGCTTTTATGTCTTGGCTCAAATATCACCTTCCCAGGAAGGTCCCTGAACCCTCTACTTAAAATGGCAACTCTTCCCAATACTTCCTATTTCTCTCCCCTGCTTGATTTTTCTACATAGCCCTTAGTATTGCCTTCTGACATATTATACAATCTGTTTATTATAGTATTTGTTATCTTTCTCTTCCCACTAGAATGGAAACTTCATGAAGACAAGGATTGCTGTCTGTTTTATTCATTGCAGTATCCCTAGTACACAGAACAGTACCTGGCACATGGTGGTCACAATAAATAATTTTTGAATGAATGAAAGTATTCTCACAGCTCTGTACCTTTGTCCAGGTTGTTCCATCTCCTTGGAATGCCTTTTCCCCATGGTGCCCCCAAAACTCCTAAGTGCCCTCTCTGTGACCACCTCCAATGGCACTTCTGTCAGGAAGCCTTGAGCCAGGCTCCCCCAGATGCTTGCAGCCCAGGAAGTTGGTCCTATAGCACCAACTACACGCACTGTCTGTCCTGTGTGGTGTGATTCCTGCATTTGACTCATCACAGGTGGGGATGGGGATACTCTGCCAGAGGACAGACTGGTGCCCGACTCATCACGTGCTGTCAGAAGCCAAGCTCCCCTGCTGCCCAGCAGATTCAGATGAGACAAACCCCATAGATCAGAGGTACCCAGGGGAGAGGATTCATCAGCACCACCCCCCACCCCTTTACTGCAACTTGTGGTTCCAGACATGCCTTTGCAGTTCTCTGGGACTTTGCTCCTCTGGTTTCTGCTCTGATCCCTGGGACCTTTGACTCTTCACTCCAAGTCCAAATCTTCAAACTGTTCTGTACCTCTCCCCAACCTGACCCTTACCTTCCCACCAATCTAGGTCCAACTTAGCTCTGGGCTCAGAGTCTAAATTCACCATGTTCAGCTGTAGAAGTTGTACACTGCACAATTTAAAGGGGGCATTCATATTGTAGTCTATGTAAATACCACTCCCTGGAGCTTATGCAATGCAAAATAGCACAACCAGCCTAGCAGACCTGCTGGACCCCCAGCAGTTACTCATAGTAACTCCTTGGGTAACATATCCACTGAGACAGCACTCTTTGGGCCTTTCTGGGGGCCACGCCCTGTTCTCCTCGTGTCAGACTTCACCCACTCTGCTGACCACAACCTAGCTGAATTGTCTGAAGAGAGAGGAAGGTTTGAGAAAGAAGGATGCTCTGGTTCTGAGTCTCCCTTACCTCCTGTGGGAGAGGCTAAGCCTGCAGAGGGGAATGAGGAATCCCAGCTGAGAGCAGCAGCCTCCACGGACCAGGAGTTGAACCAGTAGCTAACCAGTTTCTGGGCCCTATAAACCTGATGGAGAGACAAGAAGATTCGGTGCGCAGGTTACTTTGGGGATCATTCCTGGGCCAGCAACAGTAACCATTGCAGTCACTCCTATTTATGACTGTTAGCCACACACCAGACAAGATGGAGGCTATCATGATGCCCATTTTACAAACGAGCAGATCAAGGCTATAGAGGTTACGTGACTTAGGCCCAACTCGTAGTTAAGTGGCAGAGTTACGATTTGAACCCAGGACCATCTAGCACCACGTCCTACATTCTCAGCCCTCCCTGCCCTCCCGCCTGTAGCGCCGGTGGCAGCTGAACACCTGGTTGAATATGCATACACCCTCCACCCCCAGCGCCCAGTCCCGAGGTACTACCTGAGTAAAGCATGGCCAGTAGGTGGGTGGATTGGGTGGGGGCCATTTCCATGCACGTTTGAAGATCTGAGGAACAGAACATGGGAAGCTGGGCCTCTCTTCTCCTGACGGAAGCAAGCGCCTGAGTGGATTTCTAACTGAGCGGAAGTCAGGCTAAATCCGCTAGCTCCCAGGTGTTAGGTTTCTCCCCATTTGGCTGGAAATTCGACTGTGGTTGATTTAAAATCCTGACACCTGTGTCCATCACCCCAGCCTACACCATGATTACCATCCCTATAAAGTTCTAAATCCCTGTACTTGTGCAGTGTCCTTACCCTCTGATGGGCCGGACCTCTGTGAGCAGGGAGATTGGGTTATTATGTAGAAGAGTTATAATAAGAAATATGACTGCAAAAGCCAAGTCAGTTGAAATTGGACTATAATTAAATGCTTAGAAAATTCTATGCTTGGCTCATTTTAAAATCAAGTGCTTCTTTGTAGCAATTTCCTTTCTTTAATTACAATTTCCTGTCTAGTTTGACATTTACAATGCAATCTTGGGGGACATGTTTGTGATTTATTATTCCTGCTCCTATCAGGATATCACTGTGCAGAAATGAGTTTATAAAATAAGAGCTCAAATTATTATGGCCTTTGACCAATAAAGCAGGCTCATAATTTCAGGCCTGAGAGAAGATTACCATTTTTGACAACCCAAGGCAGAAATAGTGGAGAGGGGGAGGGCACAGTTTAGGAATTCGCTCTATGTTCAAAAACATTGCATCGTCTCCTCGGGGAAGGCCAGCTTTGGAGGCAGAAGAACATATTAATAACGCTTCACATATATACAAGCCTTCGCAGCTTTGGAGAACTTTCACCGTCGTTGATTCATATCATCCTAGAGTTAGACAGGCAGGCATCATTATTCCCACCTTACAGAGGGGAGAATTGATGCTCAGAGAAGTTAAGTGACTTGCCCAAGGTCATAAAGCCTAGAAGAGGGGTCTTAGAATCCGCACCAAAGTCCGACTTAGTGAGTCGTTGTCCCACAATATAATAGCTGACCCAAAGGCCTGAGAAGTGACCTGAGACACAGAAGATACCCTCAGCGCGCATCCAGGCAGGGAGTCCTCCTGCCCCAGTTTCAGGAGTTTTGACCAACCCCCAGAGCAGCACTGCCCATGACCCAAAGGAGGCCTCCGGGACTGTGGCCCCAGCTCATGAAAAAGACGACATCATTTCCTTTTTTATTTTTCCTTTCATCTCAGGGCTTTCCCTAGAAATTTGGGAGTACTTACTGGCCTGCCTCATGCCTTTTTACCCTGGGCTGCAAAGTGAGACTTCCAAGCCCAGTGTATGAGGGTTTACCTTCATGTGCACATGTGGACTTTCAGTTGCTCAGCTACATGGTGCCCAGACATCTGCACTTGTTTGGGGGAGGGTGTTGTGTGAGCACCTGTGCACATATGTGCTGAGTATAGTACATGTGCTGAGTATAGGAGGTATAAGGATGCTTGTGCAGAGTGTGCCTTATTACCCAGGCCGTTAGACATAATCTAAAGACCAGAAGGCCAATGGGGATGCACAAAGGGCTGTGCATCAAAATCACGAAGGACTCAGTTTCAGTCCCTCTGGGAAGGCCTTGAATAGAATGGGAAAGACAGAGAGAAGGTGGGTCCCCTGGCGGTTGTCTGTGGACACTTCATCCTTCTATTCCTTAGAACTTCCTGCAGTGAAGGCTCCCATCAGCCTGGTCCCCAGCGGGGGGTGGGGGGTGGGGTGACTTCTGACCAGGTCAAGTATGCCCATTGGCCCCTCTCTGAGTCTGGAGAGTCTCTGGGGAGTGAGCATCCCACTCCCTTCCAGAATGCCACCCGGCTCGGTGCCCTGATCAGGAAAGGGGCGATACGATCTTGGTGATGAGGACCACAGGAGGTGGGGCAGGCCTGGGAGTTGGTGATGAGTCTAGCTGTGGACACAGTGAGTTGGAGGCACAGGTGGGACATCCAAGGGGAGGTGTCCAGGCGGTTGCATGTGTGGGTCTGGAGCCTGGGGAGAAGGTCTGAGCTGGGCTTGTGTTTTTGCCCTGCCCCATATCACCTCACTGTGGTTTTCAGCCTCAGTGCCCCTCCCCAGCTTTGACTGTGGCTGTGCAGCCAGGATAGGGACGGTTCAGCCAGGCCGTGCAGCCAGGATCGGGACAGATCAGCCTACCCCTAAGGTAGGCTGAGGCAGTCGGTCCGTGGCTATGGTGGCAGCGAGCACCTGGTTGAAGCGGGGTTCATGGCGCTGCTGGCCTGGGTTTGCTCATAAACAAGGCCTTCTGGGCCAGGAGCAGGGGTTTCTGGGACGCTCCCTCCAGCCCCTCTGTGGATCCCCTTCTTCCGCTTTGTCTCACTTGAAAGGAGTCATTATGGGAGGTAAATCCCCGTCTCTGGCTTTCGGCCTCAGATTAAGTCTGTCCAGAGACTCATCTGTTGCCTGTGAAAATCCCTTTATTACTTCAAAACAATTTTAAAGCAGAATATATTAAGATTTCCGAAGAAAGAGAAAGAATCATATCCCTACACCAGGATGCTGGTTATGAAAGTCAAATGGACGGGCCAAGGCAATCCTCTTACACTGCCTCCCTCACGTCAAACTGGGAGATGGGGCGGGGGCTCGGGCCCACCCCTCTGAGTTCTGAGGAAACGTCTGACCCCTGCACTAAGTGCTGCCCTCCTGAAGGCCGTGGCAGGACTGGCATTGCCTGGGCCGATCTGCCCTCGCTCCCCTCCCCAGCGCAGGTACACACTCACCTTCACACCAGCACACCCACAAGCAGGCCTGCACGCGCCGGTCCCTCCCTGTCTACAGTTACTTCTTTGAATCAGGGAGGCAGCCTGGAAGGCTATTTGATCTCTACTGTTCAAAGAAGAAAATGAAAGCTCAGACGGAGGAAGTGACCCTTCCAAGGTCAAGCAGGACCAGCTCTGAAGTCTTCTTCTCCCACGGTCAGGACTCTCCGCTTAGAACTTCCCAGACCTCCAAGCGTAGGTTTGCGGCTCCTCCCAGGTTCCTGACTCCGTGAGGAAGGCCAACCTGGGCCCGGGCGATCCTGGGTCCCTAGCTCCTCCCTTGTTCAGTCTGCGAGGCCTCCGGTCCTATCCTGCCCAAAGAGACAGAGAATTAGGCCAAGCTAATGTTGCTGCCCTAATCCCACCCCATCCCTCTCCTGAACCAGCCCCTTCAAGCCCCAGCACCAAACAGGGACAAAGGCCTGTACAGGAGGAGATGGTTTCCAGAACCCATGGAAAGCCATCCATCCGTGCATCCATCCTTCCATCCACCCAACAAGTTCAGCTACACCGCAGCTGCAGCAGAGAGTAAGGCAGCCACAGTTCTGACCCTCAAGCTGCTCGTGGATCTGTGAGAAGACAGGAAAATAGTCATTGCAACCCAGTGTGTTAAGCATTGTGACCGGAAAAGTACAAGGAGCTGCGGGGTGGGGGTGGGGGGGCGGAGGCACAGGCATGTCACTTATCCAGCCTCCTGAGCCATGACAGATGGAAGAGCCAGCCACACATTCCCAGGGAGGAGGGAGGTTGAACAATGTGTGACCAAGTTCTTTCCAGATGTTTTTTTGGGGAGCAAAGGTAGGGGGTGGGGGTGGGGACTGGGGCCCAGGACTGCCTCTGTGGAGTGCCACGGAGTTACTAGGAAGCCCTTGCCTGACCTCACCCAGAGTCTACCGATGCTGATTCCACAGAACATCCACTGTAATTCCTCCACTGCACATTCATCAGTAGGGGGCCCTTCTCTAAGAACCGCTTAAATATAACTATTTAACACTTCAAAGATGCCTGCCACACCTTATACTAAATGCTTTAGGGATATCATCTCCCTTGGAGGTAATGGAGCAGGTGCAAATTGCTCTGTGATGCTCAGGATGCAAGCAATGGAACTTTATCTTATTTTTCTAACACAAATTAAATCTGGTGCCGGCCCAAGCTCACCAATGTTGGTGAGAGATCCAATGCCAGTCATTGGTAGTTTGTTTTCTCTTCCTCTTCTTTTTATTTCCCCTTCTTGCTGAGACCTGATCCTAAGACACTGGAGCCTAGTGCTCGGCCTTCCAGCTGCTCCTCCAGTGGACCCAGAAGCATGGTCTCCACGGCCAGCCCAGGGCCTGGGGATGCATCCTGTGGACTAGATCACTTGGAGGACCTCCTGTCTGAAGCTCATAAGTTGGCCTAGTGTTCTGGGATTCCCCTTTGGCCACCCAAGGTCTTGGTTGTCCACAAGCCCCGCACTGTGTGTCCTTCTCACTGGCCACTGGGAAGGGTCCGGCAGCCTGCTGTCCCTTCACTCTCCTACCAAAGCCCTGCCAGTCCCTTGATCGCCTGCAGGCTGACCCAGCTCTGTGACAATTCAGAAATTGTGCATTCAATGGGAAGATTAGACCTGATTAAGAAATTCATGCTAACGAACTGTGCTTAATTGGATTTGGGGAAGGACACAAAATGGGCTGCTTGACATTCCAGGGTCCTCAGCACAGTCCTGGGGCCTCCCTGGTTGCTCCCAGCAAGGCTGACCATATCAGCCGCCCTTCTCCCCGAGTGCCACAGCCTTCGGCCTCTTAGCCTAGTAACCGGGAAGTTATCTGCCTAATCAGACTAATTAGCACTGGGGACACAAAGTCATAATCTACAAAGAATGCAAATGCCAGTTTTACAAAATGAAAACGCCATATGTGCAGTAATTAGCAAACCACGGGCACATTTTATAAATCATATTTATTAGTTTGTAAACAAATCAAGTTCTAAATGCAATGAAAGACGCCATTAACTGTGACTGCAGCAGTGGCAGTGCTGAGCAGGCCTCGATGTGGGGGACTGTGGGTACAGAGTAGAAACTGACCCAGGGCCCCTGCCTGGGAACCCACCAACCTCCCTCTAATCTCCCTTCCAGCCCAGCAGCCTTGGTGTGGGAGGCAGGGGTCTGTGCCCTGGCTAGCCAAGATCCATGGACCACCGGTCTTCCTACCAAAGCCCCCTGGTAGGCTGCCCACCTGCCCAGTATCCCATGACCCTGGGCGGGTTACTCAGACTAGGGCTTAAACAAATGATTGTTCCCACCATGACAACAGATGGCAGAGCCCCAGCTCAGCACCAGACCCCTCTTTCCTTAATTTTGGAACCATAGGCCTCTTTGTCCACTTACATACCTCTGGGGCTTGAGGAAAAGTAAAGAAAATGTCTCAGCTGAAGGAACTTCATACACTGACCAAACTTGCTGCCATGCTTCTCAGGTTCTGCTGTCCTTGGAGAAGAGCTTGAGGGAAGGAGGATTTTCCCAGGTTGGTCCTCTCCTGGGTTGCACTAATGTGTTCTCCTATTAATCCAGCTGAGGTCCTGCCTATCTGGCACTCAAAGGGCTGAAATAGAAATATAAGGGTAAGTTTAAGCTTCCCGGGTACTCCAGACCGTGAGTAAGGGTCCCAGTGTGGACTGTGGTAGCCATGATTGTGTTCTGGTCAGCGTACCATCCCATCTCCCTTCTTTGGTGAACTGTTCCTTCTTGCCTTGGGGAAAAAAAACCCTTTCTGCCCCATGTGACTATGATGAGGCTTTCAGTCCAGGTGTCCGGCACCACCACCACCACAAGGTGGGCATGTGATCTAAGTTATTGCACTGCATACCCTGTACCCAGTGACACAAGTTGGACCCATCACTCTCTTTATCCAGATTTTCTGAATAGAGAGAGAGGGATTGTCAACTTCGAATTACATAGATGGTTCACACTTTAATGGTCTGATCTGGTCTATACAAGGAGCAATGACAATCGATTATACGAAGAGAAAACCAAAAGCTCATAGGCAGTTTCAAAAATAAGATGAACAACTCCATGAACCAGAACTGGAATAGAAATCCTGTATATATATATATATATTAGATTGCATGTAGAAAGATAGGATATCTAATGCATATATATATTATGCAATTGAGAAACATGGAATTAGATTGAAGAGCTCTAACATGCATCTAATAAAGGTTACCTAATAAGAGAATGAAAGAAATAGTAGAGAAGCAATATTTTAAAAGATAATTGTCAAAAATTTTCCAAAATTGAAGAAAGATGTGAGTTTTCAGATTAAAAAATCTACCCAGTGTACTGAGTTGGAAAAATAAAATAGATCCACATTCAGACACATCATGTGCATCTTCAGAACATCAAGGTAAAAAGATCATTTTAGAAGCTATCAGAAGAAAGAAACAGATCATTACAAAAATCAGATTAGATCAATATCAGGATCCTCTTCAGTGACCCATGAGAGAAGAAAATGAAATAATATCTTCACGATATTGGAGAAAAAATGACAGTCAATCTAGAATTTTATACCCTGTTAATCTATTATCTAAAAGTGCAGGCAAAATAAACCCCCTTATAGACATGCAAAGACTAAGTTACTATGGCCCTACAGCTCCTCACTGAAATAAAGATGTCCCCTGAGTAAGAAGAGAAGTAAACATGAAGGTAAGGCAAATGGGGTGCAAGGGACCATGGATGACCACAGGAGGTGATTAAAACATGTTGGTAAATTCAATTAAGTGTTGACTATAAAAAATAACAATATCAGGCTCCCCTGGTGGTGCAGTGGTTGAGAGTCCACCTGCTGATGCAGGGGACATGGGTTCGTGCCCCGGTCTGGGAGGATCCCACATGCCGTGGAGTGGCTGGGCCCGTGAGCCATGGCTGCTGAGCCTGCATGTCCGGAGCCTGTGCTCCTCAACGGGAGAGGCCACAACAGTGAGAGGCCTGTGTACTGCAAAACAAACAAACAAACAAACAAACAAAAATAATATCCATATTTTGTATATTTTTAAAAGGTTAAACTAAACCCCTAAACAAAGATAATGAAATGGATGGGCATGTTCAATATAGCATTACATGGGGGAAAAAAAAAAAAAGGAAAATCTCCAGGACCAGCAAAAGAGTGTATTTATTGCTAGGATGGTAAGCAGGAAGTGATAGTGTAGTGTCCTTTGGTGGTGGTGGCATTTTAACACCCAAATGGGGACAGGAGATTTAGCCTCCTGCCCATGAAAAGCACAGAAACAGAATCAAGACCCCTTGCATACAGCTGAGGGCACTGAAAGTCTGCCATCTATATGAACATGGAGCTAGAGAAACTAAACTCACAAGTGTAGCAAGCAACAAGAAAGCATACTGTGTGTCTGGGGCAGTGGATGGGAGAGAAAAAAAGTCCACAATAAGTTGCAGCCTTGGGAATGGGCCAGAAGCAGGTATGAAGTCCAAATGTACACTACCTGTGAGGCCTAGGATCCATAAGCTGAGAGAATAAGATGGGTCTAGGGAACCAGCAACGAGAAGTATGAAGCTGGTTGGCAAGGAATATTATGACAAATACAGCACTTGAGACTCCATTAGAAGCACAACCCCTGCTAAAGCTCAGGGAAACAAAAGCTCAACGCAAAGTTACCAACCACATGAGGAAAGGAGGCACCATGAGGGAGTATCAGGAGAAATCACATGGTTCAAGGATTCCCAAAAGTTCCAGAAGAAGAGAGTAGAAAGAATGGGGGAGGTTATCCTAGAAGAGAAAATGCCTAAGAATTTTCCACAATTGAAGAAAGAGCTGAGTCCTCAAATTGATTAAATACCTTAAATCCTGAGGACAAATAAAAAAATCCACATCTAGATGCATTATGGGGAAACTTCAAAACATTAAATAACAGAGAAAAGCAACGAGAGACAGCAGAATTCCTAAAAAAGAACAACAGTTGGGCTGGCAGCAGACTCCTCAGAAGCCAAATTAATTCCAGAAGACCGTGGAATAACATCTTCAAAGCACTACAGAAAAATAACTGGCAACTTATAATTTACTTGGAGTAAAGGCAAAGTAAAAGATATTAGAAAAAGTCAGAGAGCGTTTACAACGCACAATTCTCTCTGAACTAACAACTAAGGGGTGTAACTTAGAAGAAAATTGAGACCAAGAGGAAGGAACAATGAGCAAATAAATTAGAAAGCATGTTTGGTTAATTTAAATAAGCATTGATTACGGAAAATGACTAATCTTTAGAATGTGTTTAAAAACAAGGTAGAACTAAAATCTTTTATAACAATAGCAAGAAGATGGGAGTGGGGATTGGAGTTAAAACATTTACAGATCTTTGTACTGTTGGAGGCAAATAAAGATACTGACTAAATTTAGACTTCTTAAAAAGATATAACACGCAAACCAGTAGAGAGAAGAAAACAGGTAATAAAAAGAACTCAGTAAATCCTATTGAATACAGGAAAGCAAAAAAAAGAAAAAAGAAAAATACATGGTAAAAAATTTTAAAGATGGTATAAAATAGTCCAAGTTTATCAGTAATCACAACAAATTTAAATGAATTAAACCCACTTATTCTCAGATATTCTCAGGTAAGATTTTAAAAATCTAGTCATAAGTTGTTTATAAGAGACATAGTAACTAAAATATAATTTTTCAGAATGCTTGATAGTAAAAGGATAGAAGAATATATTGTAAATACTAACCAAAAGAAAGGAGACATGTTAATAGCAAGTAAAAGAGATTTTAAGACAAAAAAGTTTTGAGATTTAAAGCAGGTGAATATTTACTGACAAGAGGAAAAATTTAGTAGAAATCTATATTGATGCTGAACCTGATTGCTATTAATAACATAACCTTAAAGTGACAGAATTACGAGGAAAAATTGACAGTATATTAAGCAAAATTACATAGCAAAAACGGACAGAATTGTTGGAGAAACTGACAGACTTACAATCATAATGGGAAATTTTTTTTTTTTTTTTTTTTTGGTACGCAGGCCTCTCACTACTGTGGCCTCTCCCGTTGCGGAGCACAGGCTCCGGACGCGCAGGCTCAGCGGCCATGGCTCACGGGCCCAGCTGCTCCACGGCATGTGGGATCCTCCCAGACCGGGGCATGAACCCGTGTCCCCTGCATCGGCAGGTGGACTCTCAACCACTGCGCCACCAAGGAAGCCCATGATGGGAAATTTTAACATTGCTTTTTCAGAAACTGATGGAACAGAAAAAATAAGTAAAAACATAAGCAGTTGAATACATATGATTGAACTACACAATTAACATGTTTAATAACATTTAACATTTGTTTAACATTTGTTTAAAACCCTGTGTCCAATAATTAAGGACTACACTTTATTTCAAGTATACATGGAACATTAACAAAATTGACTATATAATAGGCCACAAAGGATGTCTTAAAAGACACTAAATATTTGATATAATTAATGGCACATTCTACGACTCCAGTGCAATAAAATTAGAAAACAATAAAAAAGATCTAAAAAATCTAATTCATTTTCTTCCTGTAGTGAACTATACTATATGTGTAAAAGAGTATACATATGATATATAGAATTCAAGGAAATATAATAAAATGAATATCTGTGCAACCATCACTCAGATTTTAAAATATTATTTTTCCAGACTCTTTCTCTCCAGCTGCATTCTCTTCCTTCTTTCCAGGGATAACCACCATCCTGACTTTTAGGATAATAATTTTCTTGTTTTTTCTTACTGTTTTACTACTTATGTATGCATCCTTAAATAATATTGATTAGGGACTGCCTTGGTAGTCCAGTGGTTAAGACTTCACCTTCCCATGCAGGGGGTGTGGGTTTGATCCCTGGTCGGGGAACTAAGATCCCACATGCCTTGCGGCCAAAAAACCAAAACATAAAACAGGGGCAACATTGTAACAAATTCAATAAAGACTTTAAAAATAGTCCACATCAAAAAAATCTTTTAAAAAATATTGATTAGTTGTCTGGTTTTTATCTTTATACTAACTGAATCATACTGCCTATACTCTGACTGGTGTCTATAACCATGAGCTGGGCAAAGGGATTATAGAGATGGCTTAGACATGGATCCTGCCATCAACAGGATCACATCTGGTTGTGGGAATGGGTAATTATGACACAATATGAAGTAAGATATGGAAGCACACAGAAGGGGTATTATCATAATCAGAATGGGAAAAAGAGAGACTTCTTGGAGCCATCGACATTTGAGATGAGTCTCAAAATGAGTTGTCTTATTTTCCAATAAGACAAGGGGGGTGATAATTACTGACAGTTTTGAACACATAGTGTAAAGCAATTCAGCCATTGTCTTAGTCAAGATTCAAACTAGGCAAAAAAAAATTGTTTTTAACTTACATAATTGAAAAGTCATGCGCAGTGGGTTCAGGCATGACTGGATCCAGGAGCTTAATTGATTTCCAGGTTCTGTTTCTCTCTATATCACTCAAATAGTCTTTCTTTACGTAATAGATCAGACAGTCCTCAAAAGCTCTAGACTCACTTACTTTCAGCATAACATTATTAGTAGGAAGTATTTTCTTTCATAAGTTTCAGCCATGGTTCCCAGGGAGCATCGTAATAGGCCCTGCTTGGATCAAGTTCACATTCCTGCCTTAATCACTGGGCCTAGAAGGATGGGGTATTGTTATCGTCCTAGATTACAGACCTAGATCACCTACCCATCTTCATTCAAACCACGTAGAACTGGTTCGGGTCTCAGAAGTGAGAAGAAATCTTAAGAAAGCCAAACCAACCAGAGTTCACGCAAAGTATGAGAAACGACAAGCTCTTTGGTATGACTGGAGGGTGTGATGAAGAGGGATGTACTGGGGGAGATGCAGAATATGTGAACTATCAAGTTTTACTTTATCCTGAACACGATGGGAACTTTACAGCGATTGAAGGGATTGAAGCAGAGGGTGAGGAGTTCAAATGTTCATTTTGAAAGATCCCCCTGGGACCTGCGGGAGGGAGGGACTGAGAGCAAGGACTGTTATAATAGTTCTGGTGAGGGGCCTGAAATGAGGTAGAGGAAAAGGAAACCTTGTGGGGCAGAGGGCAGAGAGGGATCGGATCGTAAACTAACAAAGAAGCAGAAACTGTAGAATGAGGTAGGAAAGGATGGGAAGACACAGAAGAGAGAGGAGTCGAGGTGACAGCCATGCTTCTCATCCGGGTATCAGGTGTCTGTGTCGGGGTGCTCATCACCCAGATGGGGAGCATGAGTGTGATCAGCCCATTATTTTAAATGATGGTTGTGGCTCTGCTCTCTCTCCAACTTCTTCAAGCCTAGGGCTGGGTACACACTAGTTTCCTGAGAAACCTTTATGGGTAGACAAATTGGAAGTTGCCTTGAAATGTAGGTGTTAACTGTGGCTTGTGCTTCAAGCTGTAGGTCTGCTTCAGGTCCCATTGCCAAGTCCTTGAGAGCCCCATTGAGGAGGGCTGGGGCTGAGCCAGTGTGTGTGTGTCTGTGGGAGATGACCTTCCTTCCCACTGACAGCCCCACCCCTGGCAGCCAGGCCTCCAAGCCCATATGCCTCCTGCTGGTGGGATCTGGGTAGGCTGCTCCGTCCCTGCTGTGGGGAATGTCCCGACCCTAACCTGCTCCTCCTCTAGCTCCGCCCTTCCCACCTCTGCCAGACCTTTCAGAGGAAATCCTGGAGAGGCTGGAGTGACAGCAGCCATGTCCTAACCCCAGCCAGAGAGGGTGTTTCAAGGAGGGACCTGGCCACAGACATGTGCTCTATCCCACCATGGACGGGGCTCTGCGAGGCCCTCCCTCCATTCACACCCACAGTGCGCTACGAGGCAGACACTAGCACTGTCCCCAATTTACAGATGAGGAAACTGGAGGCCAGAGAAGCAAACGGGGTTGCCCGAGGCCCCTAGTTTGTAAGTGGGGGATCAAAGTGCGGGTCCAATCAGAATCTTGGGTGCTTCAGCCCATTCCTGTTGTTAGGAGGCAGGCAGCCTGGAGTGGTAGAGGCCGGGGGCTCTTGGGAGAAGAGGCTGAGCTCAGATTTTCCCGGGCTCCAGGAGGAGTAGACCAGAAGCCCAGCTCCACAGTGAGCATGTGGCCCCTCCCTCTTGGGCCTGGGTTCCTAGGGGTCATGCAGCGGATGGTGACGGGCAGAAGGCTGGTAGCAGAGGAGTAGGTGGCTGGGGGTGGGTTAACGCTGCTACCTTATGAAGGACATTTTTCAATTGAGCCAGTAACTGGAGGCCCTGAGAGTGTGTTCTATCTCAGCAGCTCTACAGTCGGAGGATATGAACTGGCTGTGAGAAAGCCATCAGGGGCTGGCTATTCCCAAATTCTTGGAAGGCACAGAGTTAGATTTAATAAAAGGGGAAAATGGAACATTTTCATGAGCACCAAATTTTCCATTTGATTTGGACTTCTGCAAAATAAGTGGCCTAATTACTGCCATCATTTGAGCGTCTCAGTAGGTTTTTCCTCTACGAAGTTGCAGGCTCCGCATGGGCTCCATTCTCCAGGGCTTATTCTTGTACCACTGCCCCTCCTACCCCGCCCCTGGAAGCAGGAAGGTCTCAGAGGCCTGAGGGGGGGTGGGGCAAGCCCCTGGTGGGGAGCACAAAGCTTTGGCTTCACCTGAGCTCATAGGGCCCTCCTCTGCCACCAGCTCCAGCAGCCAGTGGGAGAGCTGCCCTTCTGGGATCTGTGGACCCCCAACGCTGGCCTAGACTGTGTCTGAGCCCTGACGGGAGTCTTGCCTGGGTGTCACCTCAGGCCTGGGAGTTTGCAGAACTGCAGCAAGCTGACAGTATCTTCCCCCCCGTGGTCCAGCTTTTGCCTTTTTCTCTGCTCACCCCAGGCCTCCATCCTTGGCCTATAAAGATGACTGCAGCCCAGCAGTCTCAGCCCACTTACACGGACCCTGCCCATCATGGGGCGGTCAAGGAAGAGGAGGGAGCCTCAGTCCTGGGTCTCACAGCTCTCGTCGAGGGCCCTTGAAGGCCCTCGCTATCCCTACCCCATATCAAGCCTGGATGCCGAGGGCTGGAGCCACTCCTTCGGCTCCTTTCACCCCTCCCCCACCCCTCCCCCCAACAGGCCTTCGGCTTTTGCTTTTTTCTCTTCCCTCTGCGCTTGAAGAGAATCGGGGATTAAAGAAACGGAGCAAGAAATTGCCAAGAACTAGCCTAGCAGAAGATCAGATAGAGTGATGGAGGGAAAGGACCCTCCCCTCCAAAGCAGCCTGGAACATCCAGGCCAAGGGCCCCCCCACCCACCCACCCCGAGAGAGGCAAGGTAAACCAGTGGGCAGGGTCTGGTCCTGGGTGTGCCCAGTGCCAGAGACCAGGGCACTTCCCTACCATCGCCAATTCCTCTTCTCTCCCAGAGGACCAGTCCCATTACCAGTCTCATTGCAGGGCCTCTGTCCTAAGCACAACTCTTCAATGCTCCCCTTCCTGCCCAGGAAAGCAAAGCCCACTCTGGCCCCTCTCCAAGCTGAACCCAGCGGCCCCAAAACCTCTGAGGGCTCTCGCTCCTAATTTCCAGTGTCCAGGCCCGTGTCAGCCTCAGCACCCCAGTTCTGGCCCTCCTCTTCCAAGGGAGAGAGAGGCCACCCCAAGCCCCTTGTGGAAGAGCAGCTAGAGGCTTGTGGGGACACACCAAAAGCCACATCATAACTGGGATGTTGGCAAAACAAGGTGAGATGTTTCCTGGGGAGCTGCGGGTTCCCTTCAGACCGACGGCCCTTCCTACGGCCTGGGGGAGGGGCTTCTTATATTGGCAGTTCTTAAGCTAGACCCTTAGTAGGGGCGAGGGGGGACACAGAGGGGAGTCCCTGTTCTCTGCTGAGCACATTTTCTGTGGTTCCTACTCACATGGAGCTCGCAGGCCGGTGGAAAGAGGTAGGTGATATTCCCCCTGTTTACCATACATGAAGAGACTGGCTGATGTGTCCTGTCACCCAGCTGGGGTGTGGTAGAGTTGGGATTCCAACTGAAGGCCTTAAGGGCAAGGCCTATGTTTATTTGGTTGTTACCACTAAAAATTTAAATGTACACATAGCAAAGCGTGCAACTGCAGCTCAATGGTTTTTCACATATGTGTGCACCCGTGTAACCATCAGGCAATTCAAGGTCTAGATTCCAGCATTCCAGAAGGCTCCTTCATGCCCCCTTCCAGTCAGTACACTCATACAAACGTCATCTCTATTCTGCCTATCTTGGCACGCTTTTGTGAGCCAAAGGATAGACTGGCCCAGCAGGGCTCCCCGCTGGTGCCTATGACTCAGCTGTTGCTGGAAAGGTGGCACGACCCAGCACCCGACTGACACATAGGAGGAAACCCTGGCACTCTGGGGAGTGAAAAGAGTTGATGATGTCGGGACGACGGGGACGACGCGTATTGACAGGGACTGTCCCAGTCTCTCTCTTTACCCAGCCCTGCTGCTTCTCTGCCCTCAGGGAGAGCCCAGAGGCGCTGAGCCAAGGTATTTGGTGGAGGCTGTGGAGGCCCTCACCTGTAGTAGGACCAGACCTGGTCCACCAACCCCTTCTGGGGTCCACCAGCCTTGGGACTCAGCAAGAAGGGTGGGGGGTAGGTGCGGAGCCAAGACACCCCGGAGGCCTGGGAGAGGTTTCCTTTGCCTCTGGTGGCAGCCTGCTCACCTAGCTCTGCCGGGCCCAGGCTACCCTTTCCTTGAGGCTGGACCTCAGAGGTGGCTGGCAGGCACTGTGTCTGCCATCCACAGGATGGAGATGGTCAGGAAGCAAGTTTCCCCCAAGAGGCCTTCTGGTGCCCCAGGGCTCCCCAGACCCACGACCACTCCACCCACCCAGCATCCACTGGCCAGGAAGGGACTGCCCAGGCAGATCCTCCTTGACCCCAGCCTGCCTCTTTGTCTTTGAGCCAGGCTGGCCAGTGCAGTGTTAAAGCCGCTGGAGTGTCCAAGGAGACATAAAGAAAGTTTAGAGACTTTTAATTTGCCAGCATGGCCACCCCTGCCGGCCGGCAGGTTGAGCGTTTATGGAGAAGGGCAGCTGCAATAAAGGCTTATTGTCCCTCCTCTGAGCCACCGCTTGGTGACTCCTTTCTTAAGTGAGACAAAGGGAACCCAAGGCCCACTGGCCTCCCCAGGCTTGGGGGGCTGGACCCACAGTTAGCAAGCGTTCCCCACAGCCACCCCAGAGCCAGGCCTGGTGGGGAGGGCCCAACTCTGGCTCCATCTGGACTGCACTCATGGGAGAGGGCAAGCCGGGAGCACTGACCATGGGACCCACACTCCAATGGGGACTCCAGGGGATGCTAGAGCTCTGGGAGGCGGGACTCCGACAAGGAGGGGCCCCGAAATGCCCCGCAGGGGAGCTGCACAGCCAGCAGAGGAGCAGCTACAGGGGACGCTGGGGGACAAGCCTCATTTTCAAAGTCCTCCTGGGGGTAGGGGTGTTCCAGGAAAGGTTTCCACCGCCAGAGAGGCCACCACAGGAGGGAGTGAGGTCCCCACTGCAGGAGGTGTGTAAGCCGAGGCCAGAAGCCCACCTGCCAGGAGGGTGCCCAGAATGAAGGCTGAATTCTGCACAACGAGCTCACTTCCAATGCCCAAATGCCCAGACTCAGGATCCCCAAGTGAGCCCTCTTGGCCAGGCAGGGATGGGGGGAGCAGAGGGGTGTGGTGACATTTCTAGAGATACTCTGAACCTGAGGCCACCACCTGGTGCTGCACACACTTGGGAGCCAGGTATCCCATACCCTTGGGGAATGGAGACTGAAATTTGGCACCACGTCCCAGAGCACCCTTTGCTCGAAGCAGCTGCTATCATAGCCCACAGGCAGCACTGCCCAGGCATCCAGAAGGGAGCCTGAATGGTTTCCGTCCTGCTTGCCCTCACCTGCCATGATGCCTGAGATCCGTGGGCATCCCGGTAGATAGTGATGATGGGAACATCCTTTCTTGCTGTCCATCGCCCCCTCTGGAGACTCGCCTTGCTTCACTGCCCAAAACGTTAATGGCTTTGGAGACGTGCAGACAGTGAGTTGCTTAAACAGTAGCATTTCAGACCACGATGCTGCTGGCAGGGGTGTAGGGCCAGCACGTACAGTTGTGTAGGTTGTTCACTGCACAAGGGCAAAGGGAGCAAATGAGGGCTGGAATCCAGACTTTGCTCTGCTCACCAACCTGTGGGCCCTGCTTGGCCCACCCTTGCCTGGAGGAAGAGGAGCCTTTCCTAATTTTAAGATACACAGAGGCCCTGTAAGGGCTAGTGGAGACCCTGAATGTGTAGTCACCTGGTTCTTGAGGATTGGCCTTTCCTATCCAGGGCACTTGGACCAAGGGTCACATTTCTGAGGCTTCTGTGACAGCCACAGGCTCAGCTCTAGTGCATCATGGGTGCATCCCGAGCACATGGGGCCTTTCCTGCATGCTGGGGTTGGCAGCAAGAACTGGTGCCTGTAACTTTCATGTCTGCACACAAGGCCTCAGCCCCAGTGACCTCGGGAGCTGCCACCTCAGGCCTCCCACCTCCCAGTGCCACTTGTCCTTGGATAACCGGATTGGGGAAAGGGAATATTATTTACCAGTTGCTTAGACCTATTCCTCTCAGCCCGCCCCCATTCTCTGCCTTGCCAAAGAATGAAGATTGGGGATGAAATGAATTCGATAATAACCAATAAGGACCCCCAGAGAAAATAAAGCAGCTTTTATTGAACTTCTTCCAAGACCTTTTGTGTTGAGCCTCTGCAGGCTTTCTGGGTGCAGCCTTCGCAGGATTGGCTCTGTTCCTGCGGCGAGGGGAGCCCCAAACCTGGCCCTCATGGTCCCTCCTGCAAATGTCCAGCAATAATTCGGGCCCAGGTCCCTCCCATGGCTGTCCTGAGTTGACTCCTATTTGAAAGGCAGTTAGAGCCACAGAAAAGACCCCGGCCGTGCATTGCCTGGCTCTGAGGTTTTGGTGGAGTGGTCTTCCTTGGCCAGGCCAGGGCTCTGGGCAGCTGGTACAGACGGGTCCCAGCTCCAGAGGCAACTGAGTTGAGGCTTGGGACCTGCTACCATTCATCCCCGGAGTCATCTCTCCAGGTTGAGTATGGCACGATTTAATGCTCCCATTCCTCCATTCCTGCTCTGCATGACAAATTGTTTTAATAAACATAAACCGGGTAATAATAAAGTCATAATAAGCCCGCGACTCACCTTATATCACTGCAGTTAAATCCTCCCATAAGCCGGCGCTGGTTACAATGACAATTACGGCCGGGCCAATCCACAGGCAGGCCTGCGTGCGGACAGATTTAATATCGTTTGTAAATATGATTAGTGGGCTGTCATGTTATTGCAGGCTGCTATTTACATTTCTCTCCGGGGTTATACACTCCGCCAAATCAACATTAAGTAGTGGGCCTCTCTTTCCTCCTTAAATCATACATTCTCTCTGCCTGCGCCAATCCCGCTTAATGAAGAAAAGGAACCTGACGGCAGGAGCTGGGCAGGATGGAGCCTCGCCTCGGCATTTTTCCGAAGACAGATGGGCACGGGGAGCCCCGAGAAAGCTCGGCCCGGAAACTCCAGTGGGTGGATGGGCCCTGCTCGCCACGGCCCCCTCCCCTCTCACCGGCAGCCCCTGCCCCTCTCCCTGCCTGCTCGCTTATGAAAAATGTTCACATAATGAATGGTTGTTGTTTACAGAAGTAATTTCATGCTACATTTCCACTATTGCCTGGATTTGTTTGGCTTGGCACACGACCCCATTGCCTACGATGAACTTTTAAGGAAATATTGCTCATGCTTCCTGCTCTGCCATTCCGCTTCTAATGGAAGCCGCTTGCATTTGAGACATATCGTGACACTTCATAACTGTGTGCAAATAAGCATTCTTAAAGTGCTCGGCTCAATTAATCTTTGTTGCGAAGGCCGGTCTGCTCCTGGTGCGCCAGAATCCACCCCACTGGGGCGCAGGTTTGGAGGAGAAAAATCTAAAAAACGGGAGGGTGCAGGGGATGGGGAGGGCCAGGAGCCACAGCTGTGTTTTCCAGATCATCCTGTGTCACTGGGGACAACACAGGTGGGTTCCCCTCTGTCCCCAACATAGTTTAGGGCGGCCCTCTCGGCCAGAGAGGGGAGAAAGGTGAGGGTGGGGAGCCGCTTGGGAAGAATAAACCTCGAATATCATACGCCTCTGATGCCTTCTCTAAGATGGCATTCTAGACAGGATTTCATCCTTCTTGAGATGGCTAAGGTCACCGTTATGTTTGAAAGTGGAATATATAGATGCACTCAGAGGCTGTGAGGGCTGTTAGTCCTGCACAGAATGCCCCAGCGCCGTGGTTTCTGAGCCCTGTGTGTACGGTGTGGATGTGTACAGTGTGTATAGCCGCCAGGGTGTCTGTCCCTAGCATCTTCACTTCTTGCGCTACTCCTAATCTTTGGTGAGCTTGGAGGCCAGGAAATCAACTTTGCAGCATGAAGACTAGAAAACCAAACTTTATACATTATTTGTAAAAGAAGATGAAATAGATTTGGCCTAGAGCATGGGGACTCTCCTCAAAGTAAGTGTCAGAACATGTGTTTTATTCAGAGCTCTTTGTTTCCTTCCTGATTCTCAGCTGAGTTGGAGCTGAGAAAGGGCCTGGATGGAGGCTAGGAGGAGCTCTATCCTTACACTGAAGCGTGTTCATTAATTCATTCTACAAATACTTTATGTGTTAAGCTCCTGCTGTGGTCTGGCACTGTCCTGGGCCCTGTGGGTCACAGAATCTCCTTCCTCCCCTGAGGAGATGATGTTTGAGCTGAGATAAACACACCCCCTCCTGGTACCCACATGCAAATCCTTACAGACTCCATATGCATGCACACCTGTGTGCATTTTCTTCTTCATTAATGACTCCTGAATGAAATCATTTCTCCTCATAATGGCCTATAATTGCCAAACTTTGTATAATGAATTTTATTATTTTAATAAAAAGAGATAAAGATATAGTCTTTTCTTAATGTCAGGAGATTTAGGAAAAATTTTCATTCAAAAAGGTTAAAATGATAAAGTGGGTGCTTGTATGGTGACACATTCCACTATATGGAAAATGTGGATGACGTGAGTCAGGGTCGAGTGTGTGTGTGTGTGAGAGAGAGAGAGAGAGAAGGGAAGGCAGGGACGGGTGTAGCTAAGGGCAAGGTGACAGGCCCCGGGTTCCCAGGTACTGTGAAACAAACCAGGGGTCCCAGAGCCATGTGTTCACCAGGCTTGTCAGCCTGCACAGAGATTAGGGCTGGGACCGTGGCCAGAGAAACGTCTTGGTTCCCAGCAGCACAGAGGAAGCGCGACATGTAATGAAAAGTAGTAGCCCAGTACTGAAAGTGGAAAACGGTATTGATTTTCCAGTGCTTGGTTGCTCAGGGGAGCTCATCAGGTATAACCTCCCAGGCGTCCACCACCCTAGAGGGGTCTGTGGCGCCCCCTGCCTGCCTTGCTTCTCCACTCCACAGAGGCCAGTTCCCCAGCCCAGCCTTTGCAAACCCCATGAAATGCCTTGTCCTCTGTCCCAGGGGTTCAGCTCAGACAGTGGAAGGACAGGTGACAGTGAGCAGAAACGGCCTGGGAGGACACAACTCTCAGCTCTGGTACGTGTGACCAGAGGTCAGGCCACTGACTACAGGCCAGGCTGCTGCCCTGGCTTTAGATCCCTACCCTCACCAATCACTGTGGTGTACAGGCACTCAGGTGAGTGCCCAGCATTGGAGCCTGTCCTTACACAGATCAAGAGCCATGTAAAGGAAAAGCAAGCTCTACCCTGGAGCGAGAAGCAAGGAATAGAGGCAGAAACTACAGTGAGTGGCCCTGGATACAAGGCCGATGCAGCCCCACAGGCTCATACCCATAAGCAGGGGTTACCAACTGAGAAGGTGATATAGAGCAGCTGTTAAGAGTGGGGGTGTTTGGGGGCTTCCCTGGTGGCACAGTGGTTGAGAGTCCGCCTGCCGATGCAGGGTACGCGGGTTCGTGCCCCGGTCCGGGAAGATCCCACATGCCGCGGAGCGGCTGAGCCCGTGAGCCATGGCCGCTGAGCCTGCGCGTCCGGAGCCTGTGCTCCGCAGCAGGAGAGGCCACAACAGTGAGAGGCCCGCGTATCGCAAAAAAAAAAAAAAAAAAAAAGAGTGGGGTGTTTGGAGTCAGCCAGGCTTGGACTGGCATCCTGGCTCCTTCATTCGCCAAGTATGTGAACCCAGACAAATTATTTAACTTTCTTCAGCCTCAGTCATCCCATCTACTGAGAATGGGGATTATAGTTGTCTCCTTAAGGGTTTAATGTGAGGATATCATCAGATAAAGTAAAGCACTTGGCACGTGCTTGGCTCTAGTAGTGCTCCAAGATTATTAGCTAAAACAACAGCAACAATGAATATCAAGGATTTAGGGTAGGGCTGAGGCTCACACCTGTTCCCCACCCTGCCTGGTTTTCCCTTCACCAGTGGTACCACCATCCCCTCATTGCCTGATGCAGAAACCTTGGGGTCATCCTAGACTCTTCCCTTGTACCCCATGCTTATTAGTCATCCAGTCCTGCCCATTCCACTTCTGGACACCCCTCCATTCCCTTGGCCTCCTCGCCCATCCAGGCCCCATGATTTCTCTCCTGGATGACTGCAGTAGCTCCGGACTGGCCTCCCCAGGTCCACTCCTGCCCTTTCCACTGCATTTGATGCCCAAAGTCTGAAGCAAATCAGGATTCCATCACACTCTGATTTTCCGTCTTCAGTGGCTCCTCTTTATTCTGTACTTGCTTACCTTCCCTTCTATCTCCCCCAGGGGCCCAGTGAGCTCCTCCAGGGAAGAACCCTTGGATTTTTAACCACTGTAACCCCAGTGCCTATCCCAGTGCTTAGAATGAAACAGGCTCATGGAACGATTGTTGAGTGAATACATGAATGTATACCTCCCCAGGCCCATCTCTACTGATGTTTAAAGTCAACACTTTGGACCAGCATCTGACCACAATGTGTTAGAGCCATGGAGCAGTGGCCTTTTGTGGGTGGGGTGGGCATGGAGGAGTAGGGTGATTGGGGCAGAGCTGCAGAGGTGGGAGAGGCAGAGGAAGAGGAAACAGTGGACAGGGGTGAGATAGTGAAGAGCCTGGGATATCTGGTAAGGGTTATGCACTTTACTTTGTAGGCAATGGGGGAGCCGTTGACAGTTTCAGGCAGTTCAAAGGCATGCTTTGATTTTTGTCTTAGAAAGGTTGCTCTGGATTGGGGGCATGTGGAGCAGAAACAGGAAGACCGGACAGGATCAGGGTGGTGATGGTAGTGGAGGATGGGAACCAGATTCAAGAGGCATTAAAGAGGTAAGATCAATAGACCTTGGTGACTTTGTGTTTGAAGGAAAAGAGAAAGAGAAGTGGGGGGCCTAGCAGGAAAATTACCCGGCAGTTGTGTGAGGGTTAGTGTCATTCACCAGGACGCTGAATACAGGAGGAAAGGGCAGTTCGGACCAGGGATTGGTGGGGGTAGAAAGTGATGGGATGAATTTTGAATGTGGGGCATCACGTGAAGAAGATGGAATCTGTTGGCTATGAGGGTCTGGAGCCCAGGAGACAGCTCAGTGCTTTAGATAGAGGTGAGGGGCCCTCAGTGTACAGTTCAACAGTGGAAGAAAGCCAGGAACAGGCCAGATTGTATGGAGGTGTGTTTAATGAGAGGAAAAGTCCTGGGGAACACTGACATCTAGGAGGTCATTGGAGGAAGAAGAGAGAGAAGGGAGTGAGGAGGATCAGCCAGAGAGGAAGGAAGGGTCAGGGAAGATGAGAAGAAAAGAATTCACGGAAGCATGGTCAGCTGTGTGGCCCACAGAACCTTGACAAGAAGGGAGGGGGTTCATGATGCCTTGGGCGGGATGCCAGAGGGGATGAAATACTTAAAAAAATTTTTTGTGTGTGTAATGATTGAGGAGACTTGCATATATATAGTTACCTACTGATTTTAATTTATATCGGCCTCCTTTCTAAAACAATTGAAGACAGTTGAGGAAAATGTGACCTTATTTAGAGCAAGGGAAGGACATATAAGTGTGGCCAGGCCCACGTCTTCCATGGTCACCTCAGAGAAAGGCCTGCACTGAAATGCCCCCTTGGTTAGTCATGAGGGTCTGAGTCATGAGGACAAAATCAGTTACATGAGGTCAAGGTGAGGTCAAGATGTGTAGTCAGGGCTGGGTCGCTTTGGTGTGGGAGGCAAGGTCACGGTCAGATGAAAACAATGAGGGGGAGAGATTGGAGGGTCGGGGTGTTGAGGGAGTGAGATCTGGGCGCATGAAATCCCGGTGGGAACAGGGTGCGGTTAGAATCGTGCACTGAGGGAGTGCGGTCAGGGTAGGATCAGGCCGGTGGGACCCCAACAGGAGCAGGTGGGCATGGTCACTCTGGGTGGCGACGACGATGAGAGCCGTCCTGTCCCTGTCCCCACCCCCAAGTATGTGCATAGGTACACATTTGGGTACTATGTGGGCTCAGTGCACATGGCCTGCATGTGTGCACATGTGCGACGTGACCTTTTGTGAGTGTATGTGTGCGCTCACTTGTGGGTGTGGCACATGAGTGCATATTTTGTATCTGTGGTTATGTTATGTTTTCTAAAAGCACACAACAGACTGAGGATTATAATCAGAAACTAGATACAAATCCCTCAAAGCTATGGCCAAGGGGCTTCCCTGGTGGCTCAGTGGTTGTGAGTCTGCCTGCCGATGCAGGGGACATGGGCCAAACATCCCATCCTATTTCCTGATAACTTCTCAAGGCTGAAGAGCTTTGGGAGCCATGTGGAAAGAAGAGCTCTGGTCCTTGGCAGCCTCAGGAGGATGCATTCCCAGTTGGTGGAAATAGGGTGGGGGGCAACTGGTAAAGCAGGGGTCCCCAGCCCCTGGGTCGCACAGCGGGAGGTGAGCGGCAGGCAAGCGAAGCTTCATCTGCTGCTCCCCATTGCTCGCATTACCGCCTGAACCAGCCCCCATCCCACAGTCCGTGGAAAAACTGTCTTCCATGAAACCGGTCCCTGGTGCCAAAAAGGTTGGGGACTGCTGTGGTAAAGACCCCCCTGAGTCTGGAATGTTCCCACCCTGCAGCTCTCATGCCCTGGCAGCTAACCTTACTGAGCTCGAACTATTCCCCCACCTATGTCAACACTGGAGTGGATGTCACTGTCCCTAGTCCATCCTATGATGGCTGTCACAGTGACCTTACTGAGATGGAATCGAGTCCCTAGATGGTCTGAACCCTTCAACAGCTCCCCATCACCCATAGAGTAAAGCGCAAAACCCTTACCAGAGCATTCCAGGCCCTTCGTGATCCAGCCCCTGCCCACCTATTCTGCTTCTGCCTCCCCAATGCCCATCCCATTCCCAGCAGGCCACTGCTTCATGCCTCCCAGGCTGTGTCACCAGATGCAGGTTGAAAAAGCTGGCTTTAAATACCAGTAGACAATGGGGCCAGGAGTGGCCTCAGGTGGACCTTCCTTCTTTCTTTCTTTCCTTCCTTCCTTTTTTTTTTTTTTTTTTTTTTTGCGGTACGCGGGCCTCTCACTGTTGTGGCCTCTCCCGCTGTGGAGCACAGGCTCCGGATGCGCAGGCTCAGCGGCCATGGCTCACTGGCCCAGCCGCTCTGCGGCATATGGGATCCTCCCAGACCGGGGCGCGAACCCGTGTCCCCTGCATCGGCAGGCGGACTCTCAACCACTGCGCCACCAGGGAAGCCCCCTCCTTCTTTAATTAGACAAATATTTATTAGTTGCTTCTAGGCCCTGAAGATATAGAAATGAGTAGACAGTGATCTCTGGGGGCTGGTTAACCTTCAAACGAGAGTATTAGCGAGGCTGTAACTGAACATAATAGATGCTCAATAAATATGTATTAAATAAGTAAGTGAACAAATGTAATAAGTACCACAATAGGTTATCGCAGGATAAAGCACAAGGAGAGAAGAGAAAAGAAGCCTCTTTACCTCTTCCTGGAGATAGGAAAGACTTCAAGAGGCCGGTGACGAGCTAGATGAACTCGGAAGTGTTGACTCAGAGCTTGCAGGTGGTGCTGGGAAGGGCACTGAGCACAGGCACAGGCAAAGGCTGGGAGACAGAAAAGGGCCGCAGGGTGTAAGTAGATTGACACAACCAGGGCACAGGTGCAGTGGCAGCAGGCAGGGCTGGGGAGGAAGTGGGCTCTGATCACAGAAGACCAGTGAGCAAGGACTCCCTCCTGGAGTTGAAGGGGACTCTTCCAACTAGTCAGGAGGGAAATGACTGTGCAGGAGACCTGGTGAAGAGGCATTTGGATGTGGATCCGTGGGACCTGGTTGTTGAACAGACAGCTGTGTCCTGGATGTAGTGGCCCAGGCTCAGAAGGGCCCCATGCTTGGGGTTTAATGCTCTGTGGTTGCTGTCTTGGAATTCTTCTGATTTTATCTATGAATCTGTGTTTTGGGTGTGAAGCCTACTGGGACAGTGGCGCATGTGCCAGGGGCTGGAGCACAGTCTAGCTTTGACCCCCTCCCCGGGACGAGTTCTGGGCCTGCTTCCTACCCCTGGCGCCCCAGGCGGGAGCCGGCACAACCTAAGCCTTCACTACTCTGTGGTGTGATTCAGGGCAAAAGTTCCACTGCGAGTGTGGGCTCCACGGAGGGAGTAAGAGGCAGAGGCGTGAACCTCTCCTTGCGTCCCAGTTGACTGGGCCTCTGGCCCTGACGCCACACCTCCAGGGACCGGGAGCGCACTGCCTCCTGGCGTAGCTGTGAGAATGCCACTGGTCAGTCCAGCACCACCATCCTCCTGCCTGTAGCTCCTCCCCCCAGGGGCTAACTGGGTCCTCTGAAGCCTCTCGGGGTTTGAATAATCCTCTGCACTCACTAGAGCTCAAAAGCCTCCTGCTGAGACTTAGCTTGCTCCAGGCCAACACCCTTCCCGGTTCCATCCGCTCAGACCCCCTCAAACAGTCACTCCAACAGCAGCCAGGCCTGGGATGGAAGACACAGGGTCCTGCAGCCTTTGGTTTGTGGGAGTCAGCAAGAGCCAGTGACTAAATATGCAGGAATTCTGCAAGTCAGTTGTTAAACTGTAGGTAGCTTAACATCTGCCATCAAGGAAACTGGCAAACACTACAAATCAGGGCCTGTTTTTCCCTTGGAGAGCAGTTTACTAACTCACCACAGCCTGGAGGCCTGATTCCCAGGGGCCAAGTGTTTGGAAAGGCCTAGGGTGATTCCTAGTGTGTGTGTGTGTGTGTGTGCATGTGTGTATGTGTGTACATATGTGCATGTGTGTGTTTGCTCTTGTGCATGTCTCTATAGGAGTTTACATGTGCATGCATGGGTGTGTGTGTCCTTCTGTATGTTTTAGCACAGGGACTGGCAGTGTGGGTTCTCTGACAACCAAAACTGCCCATGTAGCAAGAGTTTCCCACTGTAGGGGAAATGTCCCCCAGAGATCCAGCAAGAGGCTCCACTCTATGACCATGCAGGCTCTCCTGCCTGACCCCAGGGGCCTCAGGTCCCCAGCTGAATTGTATAGTAAAGGGCTGAGGATTCTGTGCACATAAATGCCTTAGCAGCCCCAGAATCCCTGCACCTGGTGTAGCTCTGTTCAAAAACTGTATTCTGTTTCCTTTGGTTGTTTATATTTCATTTTAATATTGATAGAAAACAAAATTTGGCCCCTTTGGAAAGTCTTAAGTCTGAAACAGTTAAAAGCAAAATAAAACAAAACAACAAACTACTAGATGTTAGTTAAGAGATAATCTTTAGCTTTTCATGCAAAGTTATGCTCATACCAAATCCAGAGAAGACCAGTGAGAAGGCAGAACTGGAAGGACCTGGTACTATGGGCAACTCCAACCTGATGAGGAAAAAGACAGTGTGTGAAATGAGCTCAGTGTACTACCAGGGCTGGGGCTCAGCTCAGCCAGGCACTGGTAGAAGAAGATGGGACTCTTTCTCTCAGTCAACAGAGGTCATCAGGCAGACCTGGGCGCACCTCAGATGGGAAGGCTGACAATTAAGTAACACTGCCATGTCCCTATGCTGGCCAGGCACAGAAGGTACTCAGTCAGTGTTTTTTATTGTTCTTTTATATGGGGGGGGTGTCTTTCTTTCTCCTCCCTCCCTCCCTTCCTTCCCTCCTTCCTTCCTTTTTCCTCTCTCTCTCTCTCTCTTTCTTTCAGATGACGACTGAATATGTCTGCATACCCTTCATCCCCTGGTCACTGGTTGGAGCCCAGGATGTGAAGATAATGATTCAGGCCCCTCTCCCACCTTCCCTGAAGTTCTGAGAGGGAAGGACTATGTTGCTATGTCCCCAAAGGAAAGAAGCCAAGAAAGGAATCTACCTGCACAGTGGATGACCAAGAGGGTTGGGACCTCAGGCCAGGACCCTCTCACTCTCTAGTTTTAACTGGCCCCTCCTTCTAGAAAGGTACCTTATAAAGTTTCTCAGCCCTCCTGGCCACAGCAGCTGTCCTCAGTAGCACTTGGAGGAACTTGGCTATGTCCCCACTCACTCCCTGACCATCCCAGGCATTTCAGCCACATTCAGCTGGCTGTACCCACTTGGGAGCCCCTCAGGAGGAGTCCCCGGGAGCCACAAACTAGAGGCTCAGCTTCCTGGTGCCTAGGTGGCTGCCCCCTGGTGGAATTCTGGGGGTTCTCCCAGATGCCTCAGAATAGGGGGTAGGGGGGTGGCAATTAAGACATTTAACTCCAGTTCTGTTATCTGCTTTGCATAATAGCCTTGCTTGTACAAAAGATTTTGTTTGAAGAAAGGGTTCAGCTACTTTTTAAAAATTGCAAATCATTGTTCTAGGAGTAGCAATTTCATTAGGTAGATTTGTTAATAACCTTTAGGGGATTCCACATGGGGGCGGAAGGCTTGTGTGTTTTTTGTAAAAGGTTCTCTGGGGCCCTGATTTGCCCTGTGTGAGAACCAGTAGCCTAGTGGGTCAGACAAGGCCAAGCTGGGCGGGTCCCACAGATCATGTCCTTTCTGTGTCCTCACGCCATCCTCCTCTGACTGGATGTGGGCCTGGTGCCTGTCTGCCTGTCTTGTGCTTATCTGGGTGCTGTTTTGGCGGCCTGGGCAGGCCGCAGCCTCAGTGGGTCGTGTTGGAGAGGGGAGGTTGGACCACCCTCCACCCCATCCTCCCTGCCCTCGGGTGTGCTTCTCAGAGGCTGAAGGAGAGACAAGGGGGCTCCCTTCAACCCAGGGGACAGGGAGTCATCCCCCATGGCTGGGGCCACAGAGATTCCTCAGGACAAGGGAAGGGGGCCTTTGCAGAGGGGGACTCGGCCCCTGGATTCCCCACCTTCCCCCATCTACCCTCTCAGTGCTTTGGGAGTTGGAACCTAATGGAAGGGGTTACTTAAGAGAGAGGGGGAAAGGGGGCCTGCCCTGGAGGAAGCTGTGCCTAAGGTTGGTCTTGGGACTTGGAATTGGAACGCTGAGGGGCAGGGGCGTGGGGTGGAACCAGACAGGAGGTCCTGGTCCCGAAACTGTCCCCCCCTCCCAGGGCCTGCAGGCTTTACTGGCCCCTGCCTACCCACAGAACACGGTCCCCAGGCCCCAGCTTCATTCAGCTCCCCTTGCCTGACTGTCCCAGTTTGGGCCCACGATCTTCTCCCCCTCCACCCTCTGTCCTCTCTGCAGACCTAGCCTCTCACTCCTGGCCTGACACAGGGGCTCCTGCCCTGTTCTCCCCCTATTCCTGCACAGGTCTCTGCACCTGCCCTGGTGAGCCTGTGTCAGCAGCCCGGGGCCTCTAGGGGGCAGCAGAGAGAGGACGAACAGGCTGAGCGGCCAAAGAGCCCTGTTCCATATGCATTTCTGTCTCTGAATTGCTGCGTGTCTTGGGACAATCCATTGACCTCTCTGGGCCTCCGCTTCTACATTGGCTTTTCTGGGGAGATGACTCACAGGCCCCTTCCTATCGGGTATTCTGCTGTGGCTAAGCCGCTGCAGAGACTCTAAGGAGGAGCTGGAGAAGGGAGTGTTCAGGCTTCCAGGAAGGAGTGTAGGAGGCTAAGCAGTGGGGAGGCCCCAGCAGGTGTGTGTGCCTCCACTCAGTACCCCCCAACCCCAGGACACAGGCCAGAGGCTACAGACAGTCCAGGAAAGCATGGTGGGGGAGCATGGTGGCTGGGGACCCAGCTGCAGGCACGGGGCCCTAAGAACCAGAGACTGCTCGGTGCCTGGAGGAGCCCAGCACCCCCGTGGCCTCGCGGGCCCACGAATTGCCTCTCCCTCTGCCACCCCTGCCCGGGTTTTCTCAGTTCTGATTGTAGGACTAACAGATTTGTGATTTCTCTTTGTAAAGAAATACAACCCCAGTGCACCAGGCCGGGGAGGTCCCTAGCCCACCCAGATGCCCAGAATCCCACGTGCCCCCCCTTCCCTGGGGAGGGCTGGAGTTTGGGCTTGGGGGGCCTTGGCCAACCCTGCCCAGGAGGGGCTGGGAAGTCAAGGAGGCTGGAGGGGCCTGTACCCGGCTCTGGCCTCTGCCAAGCTGCACTGGGGAGGCCCAGAGGGGTTTATTTGGATTTTTTAATTATCATTTTTACTTTTTTTCTCCTCATGAAAAAGTTTTAATATACACAGTAAATTAAGCTCAGAAAAAAAAAGGAGGGGGGCACATTTCATCTTTAATCTATTTACTTCTGAATATTTAACATACAATTCTGGCACCAATCACCAAATTTAACTGGAAAATTACTCACTAATCTGTTTGCTTATTTGGAATAATTGGGTCTGCTGCCAGCGCGAGGATTTCCCCCCCCTGTTTAATATCTCAGTTAGTAGTCCAATTTCAGCTTGGCGGCATAATTACTCTGACAGAGCTGTAGCCATGGGGCCTGTGAGTGGGGCTGCTTTTAAACCGTAAATTATGAAGGATTAGCATTTATGAATTTTAAATCAGGGCTGGGGTAGGAGACACTAAAGCTGCTTAATGCTGGGGAACAGCAGCCTCCACTCAGCAGCAGAAGCCGTAACCCTTCCGCTCCCAGGACGGGCCGCAGGATGTGGGAGCCCGGGACGTGGCAGGTGGTGACCCAGAAGGTGTGGGAACACAAAGGACACAGGGGTGGGGGAAGCGGCCGCAGTGATGGAGCCCCCAGGAGTTAGAAAACCTGGGGTGATGTGAGCAAGGGCTTTGGGCTCTCCCCCTGCCCCACCCCGGTCCATAGGGTGCATCTCCCCCCCTGGTTAGTAACAGTTCACCTCCCCCCTGCCCTAGAGGAAGCTGAGCAATGACCTAACTAGGAGTTGAGGTCACTCCCTGCAGCCCCCTGCCTGCATGCAGGAAGGGTCCCTGCTGCTCTTAAGCATCCCTGTCTGGCTGTGAGCCAGTCTGACTCAGCATCCTTTGGCTCTAAGTGTGACTTCCTGGTGTACTCAGCTCTGGCCAGCTGCAGAATGGCCGCCAAGGTTTCCCCAGGTATGTCACTCTCAGTTCTCCCCTTCTCTCCCCTCTTCCTCCATCCCCACCCTGCCCTCTGGCACACAACGGCCTTAGACCCACCTTTGAAACCATATGAACTTGGGTTTGAAACCCAGCTATGCTCTTTACAAGCTGTGTGACCATGGACAAGTAACTTAACCTTTCTGAGTCTCCATCTTATTCATCAGTTAAATGGAGACGGTAATTCCTACCTTACAGGGCTGCTGGAGACTTTTATCAGATACTGTGGGTGAAGTGCCAGGCACAGTGCCTGGCACACGGCAGGTGTTTATTCTGTCAGCTCCATGCTCCTTGGGCTCTCCCCAAACCTGAGTCAGTGCCCTGCATCCACTGCCCTCTCCCTGTGTCTCATTTCTCACAGCACAGGGAAATCTCAGCCTCTGGCCACTCAACCTGCCCTCATGGTAGATGCCAAGGTTAGATCTCAGGACTCTACTGGACTCCAGGCATTGGTGGCCACTAGAGCACTGACTCTGGGGCCACGCTGGCTGGATTTGAACTCTTACTCTGTCATTCACTAGCTTGGTGACCTTGACCAAGTTATTTAGCCTCTCTATGCCTCAGTTTTCCTAACCTGCAAAATGGGAATCATAACAATAGTATCTCATCATAGTGCTGTTAAGATTTGGTAAGTTAATGTACGGCATTCAGAATCATGCCTGCCACACAGTAAACACTAGCTGTGCTGGTTATTGTTATTTATTATTCGTATGAGGAAGATGACTGTGGCCCCTCTCTGTGGAACCTGAGGCTCCAAGTTGACCTCCCTTGAGCCTGAGGGATCTTTAGGTAGCCTACAAAAATAGGAGGAAAAGAGGCAGGAGCTGAGTGGGCAGGACCAGGCTACCTGGCACCTCATTGAGGACCAGTCTAGAGTACATGTCTCTGAGATAAAGCAGTCCCTACAGTGGCCAGACCTCCACCTGTCCCATCTATGGGTGATGGGACCTTCCCATGACCTGCAGCTCTGGAAGAACCTCCTGATGTGCCTGATGGGGCAGATTTCTGGGGTACAGGCCAGCATTGTGGGCAGCAGAGGCCAGAGGGGCAGGAATGAGACCGTAGGGGCACATCAGCCCAGAGAGACCCTCTGCATGGGTCAGCCCTCTTTCCCAAGCTGGCCAAGATCTCTGTCCTCCCGGTCCCCAGGCCTGGGCTAGACCAGGTCAGTGGGTGGCCAGGGAAGGAAGAGTGGGGGGTGACTCCAGGCACCCCAGCCTGCAGGGTGAGCAGGCCAGGCCAGGCTGAGCCCAGAGCCTCACTCTAGGCCTCCAGGGCTAACCTGTAGGCCCAGCCCTTCCCACTGTCCCTCACCAGCTTCAATGACAGTCTGTCCTAGCTCATCACGTCCACCGTGTGACAAGCTGCCCGTGCCTTAATGTGAGTCCTCCGGCAGTTCACTTCCCCTTTGGGGACCTGATTTTGCACATCTGAAAGAAGAACAGGAGGGTCTTGCCCGCCTAGGGGTCTGTGATTCAAGTTCATAGCCTGTTATCTCAGCAGAATGGACACAGCATGTCATTCACCTGTTCTCTGCAGAGCAGGTCCCACAGCCCACCCACAAGTCCAGGCTGGGTGCAGTTTGGCTTCAAGTGACATACTGGATGGATTCGGCAGCCCAACACCACCCATGACCCTAGGCTTAATGACAGACCAAGCCGCAGCCTCAGCTCCGTTGTGCGGGCTAGCCATGGGAGTCCCGGGGAAATGCTGCAGCCCAGCGGGGGCTCACGGGCCCTCACGTGGTATTAATGCTCTTTTTAAAAATGCCCTGAATGATAATTTTGCTTTGGCAAATAAATCCTGAAGTGTCCCCCCACTCCTTGTACCCCCATAGACCCCACACCATCACCCTCAGCCACCTGGCCCTTAAGGACTATGACCTGGGGGAGGAGTAAAGGGGAAAGGAAACCCGCCAGGGCTGCCGCTGCTTGTGCAGCTGAGGGAGGGCTGCATTCCCAGGGGACCCACAGGACTTCTAGTGCGGCTGGTCTGCCAGTACGCTGGGATGCTTGATGGAGGGGAAGTGCCCAGTTTGTCGAGTCCTTGCTGAGCTTTGTGATAACTCATTATATTTCTTTCTTTACAAATTGGCCCATTAGTACTCCTGAATTGAACGGAATTCTAACGCCAGGAGCCTCCCAGCCTGGACTGAGCCTGGGCCAGGAATTACCTGCAGCACGAAGGCCTGCATTCTGGGGAGGAAGCCTGGGACGGATGTCTGGAGCGGGCCCTACATTCTGCAAGGGAAGTGGGTTTGTTTTCTTTAAACTCCAGAGAATGAAAGAGTTCTAACCAAGCCCTGCTGGATTTAAATAGCAAGATCTGCCTCACTGCTCACTGGCTTTCAAGCTGGGGGCTCTGATCCCTGTTTGAGGGGTTAAACTCTAACCCCATTAAGCCATTTATGGAAAGCTGACCACCAGGGAGGGAGGCGGCCCCTCTTCCTGCAGGCCTCCCTAAACCCCACAGATTCTGAAATTGGTTGTCACTCTCAGTCTGAGGATTCTAAACAAGTAGGCGCTAATCCCCTCTGTTAAGGAGATACTTATTTTGTCTGAAAAACTTCAAAGAGCCCATGACAGACACTCAAAATCAAAATTAGCATTCCAATGAGGATTTAAAAAATAATAATTCTTACAGTTCTGCTGAGGAGAGGAGGAGAGGGGAAGTGACTGGCCGGGAGGCTGGGGGAGGGAGTGGGGGCAGTGACTTTCATCTGCCTACCCTCAGGAGCTCTGGGGATCTGCCCCTGCTGGCTGAGATGCTGAAGCCCCCTCCCCAAAGGGGCAAAGGCTAGGCCGTAGCCTGGGCCCTCCAGGGTGGGCAGGAAGTGGCAAACCCCAAGGATTGTGCAGATGAGAAGTTCAAGTCTCAGAGAGGGTGGTAGCATCCGGGGCCATCAGGTACCAGAGCTGCAGCTACAGCCAGGCATTTGGACCCAGGTGGGCCTCGGGTCTGCCTGCTTGAGGCCTCAATGGTGCTCTCGGCTCACAGGACTAATAGGAGTGCAGAGAGCCTGACAGGTGTCCTGAGGCAGCTCAGTGGCAGAGTGTGGAGCCCGACGGTCTTGCCAACATACCAGTCCATGTTACGGCCATGTCTGGAGCCACTGCAGGGTCCTAACATTCCCTCCAGTCCCAGCAGCCTCTCTTCTGGAGCCCAGTGAGCCCCCTGCCACCCCCAGGCCTGACCTCTCCCTTTGCTGGACTAGTTCCCCCAGCCCAGCCTCACCCTGGCCTGTTCCACCCCACAACCCAGCCTACCCCAGAAGGTCTCCCTCATCAGAGTCATTCTGGCATTTCCATCTCTCAAGGGACCCTCCTGTTCCAGATTCCAGATTCCCAGGCCAGGAGGAGGCCCCCATCTCCAGACAGGGGGCTCTTCTCTCCCAGTCTCTATAGCCCCTTTCTTTCTAAAGTCCCTTAGGTGCCTGCAGGACCTCCTGGGTCCCTCTCAGATCCTGGATCAAATCCCCCACTTCCTCTATTGGCTCCTGCTTGGCCTTCCCAGGAAGCCAGGGGGCAGGACCTATCCTTCCTGCTCCCCTCAGCCAGGCTGCCCCAAGCTTGTTTGGTGTCATCCCCTCCAGGGAGGACCTCACACCTCGAAGACCGTTAATGGAAGTTCCTGGACTCTCAGTCTTCCCCCGCCTCCCCCAGTACACACTGCTTTTCTGCATCACCCCCAAGTTCTATCCATCACCTGCCCCATCCCCACTAAGCACTGTGCCCCATTCCAAGGCTGATCTGGAACCAGATTCTGTCCATTCACTCAAACTCTCCTTCAATGTGTAGACCTGCTCTGTGCCTGGTCCCGGTCCCGTGTGAGTGCTGGAGCACAGGGACCAGACTCTGTTCTTGGGGTGCTTCCAGACAAATAGGAGGGCTGGTCCATCACAGTACAGACGGATCAGAGAACTCCGTCTGCAGGGCTCCCTGAGGAGGTGTCAATGAGCTTCAACAGGAAGTCACCAGGTGGGCAAAAGAACAAAGGGCCTTCTAGGAGGTGGAGTAGTGTGCAAACACAGAGAGGCCAGGGAAGCCTGGGAACGAGGCAGAACCCTGACTCTAAGCCCAGTACCCCTTCCTGATCCCTAGCCTGGGCCCCCAGGCCCTTCGTGAAGAACACGAGGTCCCGGTCACCTGTTCCAGTAACAGTATTGCACAGCACGTGGACCTCAGAGAGAGAAAGAAGGAAGTGCCCGTGATACCCTAGGCCACCAATGAGAGAGACCCCTTGAAAGCACTGCCTCATCCATGACAATGGTCACTGGCTTCTGGTACTAGAAAAGCCTGAAGGAGATATCCAAAAGGCCCAGCTTTTGGCAATAACCATTCCTGAGGCAGGCCTGGTCCCTCCTGGCTGTCGGTATTATCCCTGTGAAAACTGGCTCTGTTCAAAGCACTTTCCCACCCATATCTCAACATAGATTTCTAGAACGTTCATGCTCAGAAGCCACATAGACATTGGTGTTGTCCAATAGAAATACACTGCAAGCCACATACCTGATTTTTAAAGTTTCTAGTAGTCACACTGAAAAGATTAAACTAATTTAATAATATATTTTCCTTAGCCCAATGTTATTATTGGGTTTATATAACCCCAAACACTATCATTTCAACATTTAATCAGCATAAAATTATTACTGAGGTGTGTTTTTTTCCATAATAAGTCTTAGAAATCTAGTGTGTATAATCTCTTACACTGACAGTACATCTCAGTTCCAACTAGGCACATCTCAAGTGCTCCATGGCCACAAGCGGCTAGTGGCTACGATACTGGACAGCACAGAGACCAGCCCAGCGTGTCCCCAGAGGAAGAAACCGGGAAGGAGGGGAATGGACTTTGTTATCAACTGAATGTGTGTTGTCTCCCCAAAATTCGTATGTGGAAACCATACCCCCAGTGTGACGGTGTTATGAGGTGGGGCCTTTGGGAGGTAATTAGGATTAGATGAGATCACAAGGGTGGAGCCCTCAGGAGTGGGATTAGTGTCCTTGTAAGAGTCACAGGAGAGCTCGCTTCTTCTCTCTGCTGGCCACCCTGTGAGATGTCGGCAGTCAGCAACCCAGAAGAGGGCCCTCTCCAGAACCCAACCATGTAGGCGCCCAGATCTTGGATTTCCAGACTCCAGAACTGTGAGTAATAAAGTTCTGTTGTTTATAAGCCACCCAGTTTATGGTATTCTATTACAGCTAAGGCAGACTTGCTCTGGATCAAACGCAAACCAGGCTGTGGGATGAAGTCCCCTGACTCCAACTCCTGTCCCTCCCACAGTCCTGCTGGACCCTGAGAGGGCCCAGGGCACTGAAGCAGAAGACACTGGGCTGGGGCTAGAGGTGGGCATCACGTGCTGGGTCTGCTGCTAACCTTCCCCACACGTGGCCTTGGGCGGATCAGGAACTGCACTGAACGTGGGGACCTCCTGCCGGCTGTGAAAGGAGGTCAAATGAAGAGGCACTGGAGTGGCAGACATTTCCAGCGCCTGCTCTGTGCCCGGCACCGTGTGGTGGCTGGGGGCTGTCCTCATCCTGAGGAGCTTGTGGTTGGGGATGGGACAGTGACAGCACAGGTGTTGAGGCCCACATGGGGAAAGCACGGGGCCCTGTGGAGGCAGAGGACAGGGTGTTTGGGAGAGGCAAAACTTGAACTGGGTCTGGGAAGAGGAGCACAAGATCTACTTGGAGGCCTCTTTCTGTAGCTGGGACGCCCCCGCCAATGCCCCAGCTTCCTAAGACCCCGAGACCCCAGCTGTCCCTGAAGGGTGAGGAGAGCCCACTCAGGTAGCCCAGCCCTGCCCACAGTCCTGCTAGTCAGGCAACACCCAGCCTCAGAGGTGGCTGGTGCTGTGACCTCCTCAGGGGAGCCCCGAGGAGTCCGGCCTCGGCCCTTCGCCTTTTCCTTCAGGCATTCCAGACTTCTTTGGGATGAACCGGGTCTGCCCGTGGGCCAAGCTGGAGCCAGAGAGGCGGCCTGAGTCCTGCCTGCCAAAAGCCAGGGAAGCCACCGCCTGCGGGGAGAGCTGAGCTGCCTCCGGGGCTAAGGCTGGGTGGCAGCCCACGGGGCCTGTGGGGCTTGCAGTCTGCAGTCAGGGCCTCGCTGCCTCTTGCCCCCCACCTGGCCACGAAGCCCCAGAGCCGGTAATGAGCACCTCCAGCTCCACGGTGGCTCAGAGGAGGCCTCCTGGCAGCCCGGCCTTGTTCTCATTGTCCCGCTTCAGCCCAAATGCACCAGGCCCAGGCCTCAATCATGATCAATGGGCCGAGGATGTGCTGAAGCGGCACTTTCATCTTTTCTCAAGGCCGGTGTTTGAACTTCTCCGAGCAAGCGGCCTTCCTAAACGGGCTTGTCTTCTAAGAAGGCAGCCAATCTCCTTTCCCTTGCTTCCCAAGCAGGCTGATCCTGAGAGTTATTGAGGCACACAAAAAAAGAGACGTTCAAAGGCAAATCTAAATTACCGTCCTCTTCAAACTGGCGAAAAGTCTTATTAAGTCACCTGCGTGTGAATCCCGGCCTATTTCTGTCTGCAGACCTTCCTTCCTTTGTGCCACATAAATGGACACATCTTATTGATTTTCTTTCAACCTGGATCACCTCCATCGCTGTGACTATGGGCAGACAAATCCCGCTCCTTCCTTCCTGGTGGGGCTGAGGAAGAATGGGGGTGGCAGCTAGAGCGGCCCCGCACGATGGGGGCCACCGCACCCTCCTCGCCACCCCCTGTGTGCCTTCCCACAGAACTCAGCAGAGTGGCCCGGAGCAGCATTTTCCTGGGGGAGCCGGGGAGGCGCGGTGGGCCTGTAGGGAGGCTCTGTGACTACAGCCAGCAGATGGGGCCTTGCCAATCCTTCCTGGGTTGGGAGGACAGCTCCAGGGCCCCTTGAACTCACCCCGCTCTGCCCTCAGCCTGTCTTCTCGTGTCCTGGGCCTCCTACTGCTTGTCCTCTGTGACTCCCATCCCCAAACGCTCCCCACTCTGCTCACTCCATTCCAGCCTTGACCTCTTTGCTGAACAAGTCACACACATGCCCACCTCAGGGCCTTAGCACTGCTGTTTCCACGCCCAGAAGGATCCTCAAGCCTCTTCCCCTCACCTCCTTCAAGTCTCCACTCAGATGTCAACTTCTCAGTGAAACTTTCTCAGGCCACCCCATGTAAAATGGTACCCATCCCCGTAGGCTCCCCAGCACCCTCCCCACTTTACCTTCCTACATGGCACTTATCATAATTCACATGCTCTACGCTGTACTTGCTTGTATTGGTTGGTTATCTGCCCTCACTAAAGTGTAAACTCCATGCCAACAGAGCTGTTTGCCCCTTTGGTTCACTACAGTGTCACAGCTACCTAGAACAGTGTTCAGTATACCAACGTGCTCTATAAATGACTGTTCAATGCAGGCCATGCAGGGGCCCAGCCAGCGCCAGCACCCCACCATCTGATCCAGTCCCCAGCCTCCAGAGGACACCACACAGTATGCCCAGACCGCATCCTCACTTCACCATCATCTCTATTGAAGCGACCTCAGGCTCCCAGACAAAAAAAATATCCTCCCCCTAGGCCTGCAGCTTGGCCTGGACACTGCCTGGTCAGGCTTTTGCCTCAGGACAGATAGTTTCTAAGCCCATGACCACACCTCTGAGCCCATCAGTCTCCTCCTATGGGGGACAGGCCCCTGTGTGAGGGTATTTTACCCCGTCAGATCCAGCTGACCAGGGCAGTACCACAGAAATGCTCTGGGTCCTTAGCTGCCCTCCCCAAGCCAGTCCCAGAGGACGGATCCTCCTGTGGGGACCCCAGAGCTGCCACCCATCTCCCTCACTACATCCCTAGGATGGGCAAGTGGTATAATAATTACTGTACACTACGGTCTGAATGTTTATGTTCCCCCCAAATTCAAATTTTAATTCCCAAGGTAATTAGGAAGAGGGGACTTTGGGAGGTGATTATAAAATGGGCCCCTCCCTAGCCCATTCCAACACATGAGGACACAGCGAGAAGTCACAGTCTACAACATGCAAGAGGGCCTACCCTGGAACCTGATCACGTTGGCACCCTGATCTTGGACTCCCAGCCTCCAGAACTGTGAGAAATGCGTTTCTATAGTGTGTAAGCCACCCAGTCTGTGGTACTGTGTTCTGTCAGCCCAAAGGGACTAAGATGCTGTATAAACACCCTGGCTGGCCACTGGGAGCCCTGGGGCTGGCCTTGGCTTTGCAGTTACTCTCTGTATGGCCCCGAGGGACTTTCTTCCATCTCCTGACTTGAGTTTCCCCATCTGCAATACAGAAGGAGTGACCCAGAGAACCTGAGGACCCCTTTGTAGGTCAGAGCCTTCTCTGGCTCATTCTGGGGAAAATCAGACCTGCCAACTGGAGGTGCTGGGGCTACAGGCAGGACAAACCCCCCAGCTAGATGGACCTTCTTAGGGCAATTCGCATCTTTGGGCTGCACTGGGCCAGGAGGATGGGTTGAGAGCCTGGGGCAGGGTGGAGCCTTGGGTCTGGAGCAGTGCTCTGGACAGGTCACAGGGCGGTGGTGAGGGACACACGCCAAGTCCTTACTTCATTCCCCTTTTTTCCTGGGCCTCAAGTGGGCCACAAGATCAGGTGGTAGGGCTGTGAGCATCAAAAAGCCACCAAACCTGACCTCAGCCCTCAAGGGGACTTTGATCAGTTCTTCATGGTAGGGATAGGAGTTCACGGGGTGGTGGCCAGGGGTCTCTGACTTAGACCATGACCCTGGGGTCTCGCCTTCGACCAGCCCAAATATGTGGAACAGAATCCTGGTCACCAGCTCAGTCCTGAGCTTGGCCCTATCACGGACCCTGACCCTGGACCAGGCCCAGCCAAGACCTCCTAGCCCAGTGGCCATGCTACCCTTCAGGCTGCCAGCCTCCTGGCTGAGCTGAGCTGAGCTGCAGGGAGCATGGCTGTCTCCCTGCATCCATCTCCACCAGATTTCATTTTGAGGCCATGCAGGTGGCAGCTTTGCCCACAGTGATACACCCCCCCCCACCGCGCCCCCCCCCCACTCCCAGGCTCCAGGAGGCCTGAGTCTCTCATTAGTCTGTGGACTCTCCCAGTGAGGCCCATCGTGATTCCTCCTGTCTGGTCTGCCTGAGCACAGCCCCTCCCCCATTCTCCCTGCCTCCCCTTGATTGAGGTGTTCTCCTCTCCCTGGGACCCTTGCAGTCACTTCCTAACTGGCCTCCCTGACCCTGACCCTAACCCTTGGGCTGCACTGGGCTGGGAGGATGAGTTCTAGCATACAGTCGCCAACGATCTTTCTAAAACAGTTTGTTCCCGTATCTCTCTCGGAAACCTTCCATTGCCCCAAGACCCAGACTAGGGTGCAAAATTTAAGAATGCACTCATCCTCTGGTCGTGCAAGTGTAGGGTCAGCCTTAAATAGCAATGCCTCCTTAAATCCCTAGGGGCCCTGCTGGACTCACCCAGTCCTAGCCTGGCATTACCCTTAAATCCAGATAAACTCCAGATTCCTTCACTAGGCTCAAGGCATCACCACATCCCAGCTCCGGCCCTTTCCTGCCTATTTCCTACCAAACCCCACATGACTGCGCCTGGCCACACCGAAGCACCTAGGGCTATTCCCCCCAGTGCCCTTCCACTCTGCATTTCTGCACATTCCTGATGCATCCTCGCCTCACCTAGGCCTGTCTCTTTTTGTCCCTCTAGGCCTCACTTGGTTGTCACTCTCTCCAGGTAAGCCTTTGACCAGGGTCCCCTTGGGAGCAGAACACAGCATGAACCACATTGAACCACTCAGGCCCATTTTTGGGTCCCTCTCTCTCAATGGGCTGAGTCATCTTTGAGGGCCAGAGCAACATCAGGTTTTTCCCCTTTCCAGCGCAGGACAGGGCCCAGAGTAAGTTCTCAGTAGGTGTTTGTTGAATGAATGACTGGAGGAATGAAAGAAGAACCCACAAGTCCCCAGGCCCATAAAGGAACCATCCCTAGGAGAAGCCTCATGCATCTGCTTGCTAGAGAGAAGTAGACAGACAGATGGAAACGAGTGAGGCCGAGGAATTCTTTGGGGAAAAGCAGCTCATTTCCAAACGGGAGGCATATAGACAATGGGAAGACAAAAAAATTTCTCAAAATGAAACCAAAGGAGGGGTCTGGGGAGCGATGGGGCTCCCAGGGATTTATTAATGCACGCCTCCAAGTGATTCTTCCTCCTGCGATCCAGGCACTGGGTTAGCCCTGACTTCCAAATTATCTTTAATTGGACAATTATTCAAACTGAAAAACCTGCACAGGAAACGAAGGCGGTCCTTAATAAACACCTTGTCTCCTCAGCCCCAAACAGGCAAGTCATTTACTGACCCAAGAGGCACAATTTTGTCTTTGGTAAATTTATTTTGAAGTAATTGCCGATTCCGGGAGTAACCATTCTTCAAAGGGAAACTTGGCTCTAGCCAGCAGAATAACAAATTGTTCCCTGACCCGTGTGAAGCCTAAACCCTTTAGAAAGATGTGCGCTTAGAGGGTGGCGGGCCTTGGCGGAGATGGACGACCCAGCCGCATCACTGCTGTCCCGCCCTGGACAGGTGGGAGCCTCCCAGGCGGACCAGGGTGCACCCACAAGGACCAGTGCAGACTTCCTCTGCAGGAGGGGCTGCGAGGCCTGGGCTGGAGATGGTCACCCGGCCATGGTCCTCAAGGTTGGGGAGAGAAGGCTCACACTTCCCCAGCCACCCCTGGGCCCGCCTGGAGCCCAGTGCAGCCCTGATGCTCAAGCCTCCCCCCTCGGGGCTCCCCACCCGCCCTCCACATCCCTCCGCATCCCTTCGCCAGACTGTCCTCATCTCTACCCTCCCAGCCCCAGACCCGGCCCCGGCCCGTACTCTGTACACCTGGTGAGGTTGTGCAAAGCCCTGCATGGTGGATGCACCTTTCTCGCGGAAGGTGCACCGCAGGCCAGCCCCCACCTTGTTGAGCAGCTGAGGGCCTTGGGGAACCTGATTTAATGAATAGGAGTGTTTATACATAGCATATCCAAATGCAAATGAGCACCTCCAACAGCATGGAAACTGGCTGGGCTCTGATCCCTTCCTGTTAAGCAAACACAGTTGATAAAAACTGGGTTCTTTTTTTCCAGGAGCGTCATAAAGGGACTTCCCTTGATTTACAAAGGTATTCCAACTTGGTTTCCTGGAAGATCAAGGTCGCTTCCTTCACATATAGTATAACTCAATGCCTCCAAACCCATGCTTGGCCTAACGGGGGTCTCTACCAGGGATCTTTTTGTTCACTGATACATCCAAGTGCCCACAACAGTGCCTTCCAGGAGATGGTGTGCAACAAATATTGTTTACAGAGATGTAGTCCTAGAGAACCTAACCTGTGGAGAAGCCAAGCACCCCTCCTCAGCTGCCTCTCACAGCCTGTCTTCAGACCTTGAGCAAAGTAGAGCTGACAAGACACCAGAGTTGGAAAGACTCTTTGAGTGTTGTCATTGCTCCTCTTCCCTTTTCTTCCAGTCTGGGAAGCAAGCTCTGAGAGACTTAAGTATTAGGCCCAACGGCGAAGCAGGTCAGAGGCGGAAGCAGGGCTAGAACCTGGGTCTCCAATTTCCAGAGCCCCATCCCTCCTGGAGTCCAGGCGGCCTCCCAACATCAGCCTGGCCCCATCAGACAGCAAACACCATCAAAAGAGCCCCAGCAGTGAGCAGGCCCCCTGAGAGCACTTTTGGCTACATACCTCTGGTTAACAGGGAAACTGAGGCTCACAGAGTGGGGGGTCTTGCCCCAGGTCACACCTTGAGGGGGCTGTTTCCCAGACTCTTAGACATCAACATGCTGCCTAGGAGTTAGGGCCAGGCACCCCATCACCACCTTGGGTCTTCTTGGGGGTCACAAGGCTTGGGCCCCTTGTCCCAGAGGACAGGGACCCCATGGGACAGGGAGGCTGCCTCTTTGGCTTCTAATTCCTGGGTCATTCTACTGTCCCCAACCCATCCCAGGCGGCTTTTGGCGCACCTAAGGGGGCCGTTCCCACACGGCTCCCGTGGTCTCCCCAAAACCTTCTTTGCTCCTGCCCCTGGGCTCCCAGACCAGCTCCCCCACCACCCGCCCAGTCACATTCCCCCCACGCCCAGCACTGGCTTCCTTGTGGATTTCGGTGAATGTGGCCTCACCTTTCGCTTAAGGGAGAAGAAACAAATCGTTCAACACTAACAACCTGAGGGCAACAGCTACAAGAACTGGAGGCATTTTGCTACGGAAGACCAAACGCAAAGAGAATGTTTCCAGAGCGGGCTGTGTGGGGAAGCAGTTTAATAGTTGGGGGTCTGGAGAGTAGGTCCTGAAATAACCCTTGCCCCTCTTTTAACCAACTGTGTGGCTTCTGAAAGTCACACCACCTCTCACAGACTGTTTCCTCGCCTGGAAAGTGGCATGATAAATAGCACCTACGTCATTAAATTGTTTGATAATGAGAGCTAACATTTTTTTGAACACTTGCTATGTACCAAGCACTATTCTAAACAAACACTTTACTGATACTCATTCATTTGATCTGCACTACACAGAAGAAGGTAGGTATTATTTCCCCATTTTACAGATGAGGACAATGAGACCCAGAGAGGTTAGGTTACTTGCCCGAGGTCACACAGCTAGTAGGCACTCTTCCAATGGATGTAATAGACTTGGCACGCTGTAAGCACTCAATAAATATTATTATTGCTATCATTAAGACTTGACTTTCTTTGTACCAGTCCAAAGAGCAGAATGAGGGCCACAGGGAGGTCAAGGGAGGAAGTTGTGTGGTAGGGAAAGTGTAATAGAGCAGGGGAGGGGCGGGAGGCGGGGGGAGGCAAGAGCTACCTCCGATACTTCTGATGGGAGCACTGAGGCACATCCCCATGGAAGCATTCACATCCAAGATTTACGTAAGAGCCAAGAAGGATACTGGGAAAAGGCCTTGAATTTAGACCACATACAATCATTTTCTATGGGCTCCAGGGCCCTGACAGAGAGCAATGGCCCTAAGTGAGAGCTCACCCAAAGAAGTGATGGTGGCTGGAATGAGGGCGAGCCCAGCCAGATCAGAGCCCCAGTGGGGATGTGGGGTCTGGCCCTGCAGCTGGGGGAGGAATATAGCTTAGCTGGCCACCCTGGGAGCACGCGTGTGCTGTGCCCTTTACGGAGAAAACCATCACAGACTGAGTCACTGCACTTATACCCTGAAGCCAAGCCACCAGCTGTAGGACCCCTAACTGGACATGGCTGGAGGCGGGGCACCCCTCACTTGGACAGGGAGGCCTAGAAGACGCAGGCTTCATTTCCCACGTGACTGGCAGTAGGGGCAGCAGCAGATGCCTGGCACAGTGAGCTCCGAGGTGACAGTGGTGGCTGAGGCAGTGAAATCTCGGCCACAGGATTCTGGCTCAGTTGGCTGCCCCTGTGAGTACAAATCATGTAACGTACTCCCAGAAATTCCCCCCAAACACTTGCGAAAGGGAGGTCTACAGACACCTGAACTGGAGTGGGGCCATGGAGATCCAGATGTTTTGCTAAGGCCCGGGGCATACAGGGAAGAACTTGCTAACTTCAGAGAGCCTAACAATAAATCCAGCAAACTGAAACGGGAATGAGCTCCCCATCGCTGGGAGTATGCAAGTAGAGGGTAAGCCACTGTCTCACTGTTGTTGAGGAGAGGTTTCCAGCCCTGTCCAGAGAGGTGTAAGATGAGCCTTCCTGATTCATCCCACCCAATGCTCTTCTCTCCCAGAGGTTCACTGCTCATGCATCATCGGGCCCCTGTATGGCCACAGAGCACAAAAAGATGACAGACACAGCGAGCTAACACTTACATAGGGGAACTGTGTGCTACAACTCTGCAGGTCCTGACCCATTCATGGCCTCATGACAGATCAGCCAGGTATCATTAGCTCCATTTCACAGATGGGGAAACTGAGACCCAGAGAGGCTCAGCATCACACTGCTAGGAAGTGGTGGCACCAGGATCAGACCCAGATGGCCTGGCCCCAGGTCCACACACTCAGCCCCTTTTCAGGCTGCCTCCCAACGCATGGGGCAGTGCCCCTGTGGGTCCTGCATAGCTGGGCTAAGGCCTAGAGACCTGGGTGGAGCCCAGCCTGGAGAGGGGCCCTCCGGAGTGACCTCTTGGGGCCAAAAAGGTCCCGGCTGTCCTGGCTAGGTGGCCTTTTCCTGTTGGATAAGGGTCTACGACCCACAGTCAGGTGGGTCTGGGAGGAGTGAGGGTGGGCACCGTCTGCAGGAGGGAAGCCGAAGGCAGACCCCAGTGGGGTCTCAACCTCTACCTCGGGGGCCATCAGAGCTGTAGCCGGGCATCTGGCCTGTCAGGGCTCTGGGAACCTGTGGCTGCCCCCGCTGTGACTTCTGCCACTGTCTGCAGGAAACCCCTCGGAGTAGACTGAGCCAGGGGTCTGGTTGGGGGTTATGAAGAAAAGTGACAGTTGCGGAAACTAGTTTCTCACCCTGCAACCCAGGAAGGAAAGAATGCCCCGGACCAGAGCAGACGAGGGCAGCTCCGCAGAGGAGTGGCTGAGCCCTGGGCCATGCCTCAAGCAAAGGGAGAAGGGTCGGAGGCCTGGGCACCGGGAAGCACCCTCCCCATCCCAGTTCAGAGGGCTGCTTCCATTCCACACTCCTGGGGCCCCTGTCCTCACCAAAGCTGGGGGCAAGCCTCCTAACTGGCCTCCCTGTCCCACCCCTACTCCATAATTCCCTCACCCAATAGCCCCTTATTCTCCACTGCCCTAGACTGATTCCAGAACATACTTCTGCCCATGCCTTGACCCTGGTAACAGCCTTCTGGAGGCTTCTTAGCACCCCGAGGGCAGAGCCCAATCCCTCAGCCTGGTCTCATCTCACACTGCATCTCTGCTCCCTCCCTGGGCCCCCAACACCTCAGGCCTTTACCATTCCCCTAAAGGGCGATCTAATTACCAACTCAAACTCTGCCCTCAGCTTTGAAGGCCCTTCCACTCTCTTGTCCTCCATGGGAAATTGTATTAGTCCTTCAAAGCCCCAACCCATTGCTCCTTCCATGAAGCCAGGTCCAATCTCCATTTTTCCTCCCTTGAGCTTCCAGACAATAAGTACAAAAGTGACAGCAACCACTTCTATAGCACTTGCTCTGTGCCAGCACTATTCCAAGAGCTTTACCCCACTAACTCTTTTCACCCTTACAGCTGTATGAGGTAAATATTATATCAGTCCCCTTTCACAGATTAGAAGTCCGAGCACAGAATAGGTTAAGTAATGCACCCAGGGTCACACAGCTTGTATGGAGTGGAGCTGATATTCAAACCTTGACAGTCTGGCTCCAGGGTCTTAACCATTATTTGAGACTCATAGGTTTGGGTGTTGGTTATAGGCTTTGTTTCCTTCTAGGGTATGAAGAGGTGTGCTTGGGCCTATGTCTACTTTACTGCAAAGCCCTTTGCCTGAGAGTGGGATTGAATCCCACAGTTGGCTGATGACCTGGCTGGGCAGGGGGCTCTGATCCCCACCCCCAAGGCCAAGCTGCATCCTTAGGAGCATCCCATAAGGGCAGGTCCCCGCACCGGGCACCATCTTCAGCCTCCATCCCTCTCTCCCAGCACCTGGCTTTTCACAGCATTTCCTGTGTGTCTCTGGAGCTGCCTGGCAAAGACCCCCCGGTTGGATCCGACAGCCCACAAATCAGTTCAGTCTCCCTAGCAGAAGGGTCAGTCCAGAAACTTTCCCCTCCAAATCCCTTCACCCTCCCACCTCTACCCTCCACCATGTTCAGCCCCAGACAAGGGTGAGGTTGGAGCCCAAGACAACAGGCATCTCCAGAACTTCCCTAAGAGGCCTTGCAGAGGCCAATTCAAAATCTATTCTCCTGCTGTGGTCCAAATTCCAACTATTGACAATCCCAACCTTGTAATCTTAACACCCCTTAGAAAGTTATGGCTAATATTAGTCATAAAACCACTACATCTATGTTACCACTGTTAAAGGCCAGTAACTCTTTTGCCAACAGAAGGTAATGTGCCCAGGGCCTGGCACAGAGAAGATGCCATTAAACTTTAGTCTCCCTTCCTTCCTTCCACAATTATATATTGAGCACTTGCTGTGAGGCAAGGCCTGTGCTGGCTGCTGGGGGAAGTGCTGAAAGCCAGAACACTGATCTTTGTGGTTAACATCCATTCACGGCATGAGGTTTGAGAACACTAGCAGAGGGAAGCCCAGAGAGCTGAGGACACAGTCCCCAACCTGGAGGTGTCGTGTGTGTGTGTGCGTGTGATGGGCAGGGACACACAGCAAGGGCCTGTGGGCCAGGCTGAGCAGCTTGGACTCCACCAAGGTGCTGAAGGAAGCATGGTGGTGAGATGTGAGCTTCAGCAGGATCGTTCTGGTGGAAGAGGAAAGGGGTGAGGCCGGAGGCAGGCAGACCAAGGAGGACAACTAAAGTGGTCAGGAGAGAGATAATGGCCACCTCTCCTGGCAAAGTGGAAACCAGGTGGGAGATAAATGACTCTTCGACAGTGTTTAGTAGGTCACAGTTAATTAGAGCTTCTAGTTATCGAGGGATAACTGTGTCCTCGGTGTTAGATCTTTGAGCCTTACATCCAGTATCTCCATCCTTATAGAAATCCTCCACCAAGGATCTATCAGCCACATCCTGGCAGAAAGCAGATGGCATCCTCAGACTCAGCACCATAAGAAGAGTTTAAGCAATGGACTGTTTCACAGATGTGAGCAGGGTTAAGGAAAGCTCTGAAGAATGGTGTTGTACCCTAGAGCTTGGAACCATGGGGAGCCATTACAGCCCAGGTCAGAAAGGAGATCGGGGGGCGGGGAGCAGCTACTGGGACCCAGAGAGAGGAGAGCTGTGGGGTGCCACAGTGGAGGCGGGGTGCTTCAGCTGGGGGACACATTGAGCCCGTGGTGACCCTGCAGGAAGGAGAACTAGGAGAAGTGTAACAACCATATGAAGGCAGACCATGAGACGAGCCTCCTGGGCATGGGGTGGGAGAGGACAGGCCTAGAGGGCTGGAGCACATGGTCAAGGCCAGAGGGCCTGGGGACTGAATGCAGAGTCAAGGCTGACCCAGTTTCTGGTTGGACGTTGGTGGCAGATGGTTGTGTGATGCTTAGAGACAGAGTCAGAGGGAAAGGAGGGCAGGACCTCTGTGGCGGGAAGGCCCCTGCCTCCACCCTGAGGCTCCCACATGGCCTGCACTGGCTCTGTGGCGCGGAGGACCTGCCTCGCCTTACCCCTGGTCTCCTTCTTTCTCAAACAAAGCACTTACCAGGTACTTGAAATGGCCTCCTCACGTCCCCCAACCCAGCTCTCATCTTTCTTGCTGCCACAACTCTGGGCTGGCACGTGGCACTTGGAGCCATGTTTTAGGGAACATGAGCTATCTGGGGAGAGTAAGGCCCAGGCTCTGGAGTCAGGCAGAACTGAGCTGGGCAGGCACAAAATGGCAGAATTGTATACATTCAGATGTGCAAAACACAGACCTTTATTTTCTATGACGCATCTCATCTTGCTCTTGCGCTTGTATTCCCACCGATGCCTGGGAAAGGAGCGGGGGAGACCCTTTAACTCATCAATTAAAGATAGCTCAGCCTTTTCCAGTTTAAAACAGTCTCTTTCAGGTTAACTCAACATCTTTTGTGTAAATACTCAGTCTTTCAAACTTCAAGCTCTCAGGACACTCTCCTCTTTCATTATGTCTTCATTCTACTCCCTTCTTGCAAAGACGGCCGCCAACTGCAGGGGGCAGCTGGCCCCTCATGGGGGCACAGGGAAAGGCATTAGGAACCCATGCTGCCCGTTGTGCTCTCACTGGTCTCAGACAGTGTGACCAGCTCCTGGTGTTCACTGAGGTGCTGAGTCCTTGAGTCCTATCTTGGCTTCTAGTCATGAAGCCTGTATCAGCCAGTATAAGCTAGGTTATGCCATGACGACAAACAGCCCCCAAATCTCAGGGACATATTTCTCACTGTGTTACATGTCCATCACAAGTCAGCCACGGGCTCTGATCCATATCATCACTGTCCTCCCTCCAGGACCCAGGCTGATGGAGCAGCCACCATCCAGAACATCGTGAATGACGCAGCAGAGGGAAGGAAGTGCTACGGAGGGTTTCACTTCAGTGGCTAAGTGCTCTGTCCTAGAAGAGGCACTTTTGCTCGTGATGCTTTGACCAGCGCTAGACGCGTGGTCCCACCATGGAGCCAGGACCTCAGACCTGCCCCATGCCAGGAAGGGGAAAGAAAGAAACGGGAACGCTTAAGACCCCTGTTCTTCAGCCTCCAGTACGTGACCAACGCCAGACCTACTTGAACGTGCCCTCACTCTCCCCAGCATGCCCTCTGTGGGCTGGGAACACAAACTGGCTTTCTCTACCTCCCCCCGCCCCCCTTGACAGAGTGCTGGAGGCCCTGTGAGGCTGTCTTTTGGCTCAGTTACCCTGGTACCTTCCTTGGCCATTTAAAAAAAAAATGTATGTATGTATTATCTTTATTGAAGTATAGTTAATTTACAGTATTGTGTTACTTTCAGGTGTACAGCAAGGTAATTTGGTTATACATATATATGTATACATCTATATTCTTTGCTTCTATTCCTTTCCATTATAGCTTATTACAAGATATTGAATATGGTTCCCTGGGCAATATAGTAAATCCTTGTTGTTTATCTATTTTATATATGGTAGTGTGCATCTGTTAATCCCATACTCCTAGGTTATCCCTCTCCCCCCCCGTTTCCCCTTTGGTAACCATAAGTTTGTTCTCTATGTCTGTGAGTGTGTTTCTGTTTTGTAAATACGTTCATTTGTACTACTTTTTAGATTCCACATATAAGTGATATCACATATTTGGAAAAGACAAAAGCTGTAATTCGAAAAGATACATGCACCCCAATGTTGATAGCAGCACTATTTGCAATAGCCAAGACATGGAAGCAACCTAAGTCCTCATCAGCCCATGAATGGGTAAAGAAGATGTGGTACCTATGTACAATGGAACATTACTCAGCCATATAAAAGAATGAAATAATGTCATTTGCAGCAACATGGGCGGACCTAGAGATGATCATACGTGGAGACTCCCAGCCCCATCTGGGTGACCAACTCCACTTCCCTGGTGCTTCCACTCCGGGAGCAGCCAGGGTGTTGACACTTTGCCTCTCTTCCTGCTCGCCATTTCAGTGGTGCCCATTCCTTAACTTCCTCTGCCTGTGGAGGGGAACTTCCTCTGTGTAACATCCTCCATCCTCCACCCTCCCCTCCCACACACCAGCTTGGCTTTTCCCTCCTGGCCCTCCGCCCCCTCCTCCTCTTCACAGGCTTGTCCTGGGAGCACCTCCTTCATAAACCACTTGTACATGATTTCTCATCTCAGGGTTCACTGCTGAGAACCCAGCCTGAGATAGCACAGGCCCCACAGAGCTGCAAGCAGGCACAGGTAAGGCTGAGAGTACCAGCTACTTACTGAGCGCCTACAGTGTGCATGGCCCTTCACATGCGTGTCTCATTTAATCCTCACAACTGGACTTCCAGCTAGGAGATATTATTATCCCCATTTTACAGATGAGGAAACGGAAGCTTAGAGCAGTCATGTGACTCGCTGAAGGCCATCTGGCCAGTACATGGCGGAACGGGATTTGGATCCAAGGCTGTGGGACCCTGTAGTCAACCTCCCTAACACACACCCCACCCCAGGATGCACAGTGGGTGAACACAGCTGACAAGAGGTGACAAGAGGTAAGGTAGTTAGTGTGAGGGAAGACCAAGATCCTTTTTGGAGGAATTATGGAAGAGCAAAACAGAAAGAGCTCAAAGTGGGGATATGGGTGGAGAGGCAGACCCCAGCCAGCACGTGGGGTTGGGAAGGGGCTGGGCTGAGCCAGCCCACAGGCACTAGAAGAAAAAAGGGTCAGACTGCACACTGCTCCCTCTCCCGCCCACACTGACACACACGCCACCACCAGGATACACAGCGTGGCATGTGCTACTGTGACACAGACACACCAGGGACGCCCGGGGCATTACACCTCACACCTCACCATTCCCTTGCAGAGACCCTGGTTGCACCACGTCACTCTCCTGGTTTCGGCCACCTCCTCTTGAACTAGAACACTCCAAGCATGGCTCCAGCCCCCAGGGAGGAAGGGATAGGCCCACTGGGAGACCCAGGGCAGGAGGGTCTGCTCAGAGAGGGTCCTGGGTTGAGCTTGGAAACACAACCCCTACAGGACATGTTTGGATCTGAATTGGGAGAGGAATTACCCTGATCCAGCCCCTGATGAGGGAGCCAGGGGAATAGCATGGACCTCAGCTGGGCAGTGAGGGTCAGGAGGGGAAAACAGGAGTGGCCCTGTCTTCCCCTCCTGTGACGCCGGGACCTGTCACAGAGCAGCTTCTGCCTAAGACCTCGGAGGCTGCAGGAGTGGCTATAAGTCAAGTGCAGCCAACCCGGGAGTTCAAAGTTCCCCTTCCTAAGATCTGGGGCCAAGCTTCCACCTGAGCTGTGGACAGGGCTTACAGCTAATGGCAGGTGTGGGTGGGTGGCCGTGGCTGTGGGTAGGAGAGAGAGAAGGAAGCCCAAGATCACTGTCACTGCCCACACTGGCAGCAATGGAAGTGACTGGGGACCTTCAGTTTCAGGGCTTCCATGGGGTCACCAGCCCCTAATACCCTTAGTCTCAGAAAATGGTTGGGGCAGGAAAGGGGACAGGGACAGGAGAGAGAAAGCACAGAACACTGGGCTAGAAGCAAGAAAAGGAAACTTCTGGGTGTTCCCCGAGGGTGAGCTGGAGTGGACTCTGGGGATGTCATGCCTGGTCTTGGCCTCTGGGTCCCTGGATGGTATCCCCCAAATGAGGAAATCCTACACCCTGACACATACATAATCCCAACTGTACCCTCAACCAGAAAAAAACCCTTTCCCCCAAACCAAACTCCAGCTCTATTCCCTAACCTGACCTCTCTCCTAAGCTCCCATGGAAGCCTCTCTTGACCCCTGACCTGAATTCAGCCTTACGTCAAAGCTACCCTGACTGAGCGCAGACCCAACTGGAAACCTCACTCTTGCTCTGCCCCAACCTTGAACATCCTCCAAGAGCCTACGACCTCGGTCCTGACAGCTCCACGCTTGCCTTGGCCTGTGCACGTCCAGGGACACAGCTGTGTTACAGTTAGCCCCCTACATATGAAAGAGTTCCATTCTGAGAGCGCATTCGTAAGTCCAATTTGTTCGTAAGTCCAACAAAGTTAGCCTAGGTACCCAACCAACACAATTGGCTATATGGTCCTGTACTGTAATAAGTTTATAATACTTTTCACACGCATAATACATAAAAAAGAAACACAAAAAATAAAGAAAACGTTTTCAATCTTACAGTACAGTACCTTGAAAAGTACAGTAGTACAGCACAACAGCTGGCATACGGGGGCTGGCATCGAGTGAACAGGCAAGAGGAGTTACTGACTGGAGGAGGGAGAGGAGGTGGGAGATGGTAGAGCTGAAGGATCATCAGCAATAGGAGACGGAGGGCAAGCTGCAATGTCACTCGTGCCTGACGTGGATGGCACAGGTGCTGGTTCCTTGCTGGATTCAATTCTATCTACCCTCTTGACAAAACAATCCAGTGATGTCTGGGTAGTAGCTCTTTTTTTCTCATCAGAGATGACACGGTAGCACTGGATTGTGTTCTGAACGGCTGCTGCAACCTTTGTGTACGGTTCTACGTTCTGGTCCTGTGCCTCAAAAACTAACAGTGCCTCCTCAAATAAGGAAAATCCCCTTGCCATTTCCTGTGTCATGAATCTCTTTGGTTCTTCAGTTACTTCTTCTTCTTCTTGTCTCTCTTCATCCTTTCTCTGGGCTTCCAATTCCATCCGGTCTTCATTAGTAAGCTCCACATTTGCATCTTTGAAAGTTTGCACCTTGAAGGTTCATAGGCAGGGGACTTACTGTAGTTTAAAAGGACTGTGCCCGGCACCTGGCGGCTGCCAGCCTCTGCCCGCCCCACCCTGAGCGCTGCAGGGAACCACCTTAGAGTGGTCGGGGCTCTGAATTTTTCCGGCCATGCCTGCGCGTGATGGATGAGCCCTGGCATCATCAGCACCACGGGAGGGATTCACCGATTTCCCCGCCTGTCACCTCATCATACTTTCTAAAGCACAGTAAGCTGATGCCATCTCTCAACATCATTTGACTCCGTCCCTGCCCCAGAGGGCTTCCTTTGGGCCAGGACCTAGAAGGGATAGCCTGGTGCGATTATTTTGCAGACACTGACAGGCAGGCTGCATCAGCTGTCACACATTCTGCTGGCCTCCTGGACAGATGTCACTCCAGGCCCCCTCTGCCTCAGCCCCAGCACTCCCGGCTCATCTGAGGCCTCCATGTCACCATGAGCATCCCCACTGCCTTGGAGCGTGAAGGAGGCAGGTGAGGCAGAGACCACCAGGGGTCTCTGTCACACTGTGCCTCCAGCCCCTCAGGAGGGTGACAGAAATCCTAAAATCCTCAGTGGTGCTCAGGGACCTGTCCTCACAGGCAGGAGGGACATAAGCAGGGCCTGCTGTGGCCTCTCTCCCATCGTCTTCCCCACCTGCAACTGTCCCAACAGACTGACCGTGAGCTGCCTCTACTGCTGCCACGGGACCCCACAGGCAGTGGGTGGTTAGTGGCTGCATGACCCATTGCAGAGTTGGGTGCTGGTGTGGCGGAAAGTGGTTCAGGAAGAAGCCTGCAGGTAACAGGGAGGAGGGATGCTGTGGCAGAGCCTGATAGGATCACCCCCTGGGACCTGAAAATGTTGAAGGCACAGCCCCCCGGATGTTACCCACAGACAGAACGCTAGGGTTTCAGCTCAGGGCTCAGAGGCAGAACCCTGCTAGGGGGAGACGGAGAAGCACTTCCAGACCTGGGGCCTCAGCCTGTGGGGTTGTCCGGTGGTGTAACCCCCAAGGTGCAAGGTAGGCGTTAGGGTGCCCCCCAGCCGCACTGGGTCCACAGGCTCTCAGAGGGCCCTGTGCCTGAGGGGACCAGGTGCCCCAGCCTGGCACAGTGGGAGGAAAGTAGGGTGTTGACGGGAAGGTTTCTCCTCAATATAAGAAATGACTTCCTAACCATCACAGTATCCAATTTAAAAGAAAATCTAAAAAGAAGACATGACATCAATTCTCTGATTGTTTGCGGGCTTTGAAGACTGACTGTAAAACCTCCTCGGTAATTAAGTAGAATGACTCCATTTTGCCACATAAGTATGGTTATTGCTCCTGGGTGGCTGCAGTTAATGTAAAAGCAGCTTAAGGAAGCCATCATCAAGGCATAATGAGTTTTTAAATATTAATTAATATGTTAATAACTATCCTAGGTTAAGGGTGAGGTTTTGTGCTGTTAGCTTACCGCCAGGGACCCAGGAATGCCTGCATCCTACCCTACGTAACCTCCACTTCCTGGCTGGACTCCTGGGGGAGCAAGAGCAGAGCACAGATCAGAGCCCTGCTTTGCTCATAGCTATGTGATGTGTGATGCCTAATGCCCAGCACAGCGCTCTGAGTGGCCAGAACCCGGAACATGGAGCATCAGCTTCAGTGGGCCCGAGCACTTCCCCAAATCTAAATGTGGCATCAACACCTCCCAAGGAAAGAGAGTAAGGCCCCGGGAGAGGTTCTCAGTCCACTTCTGCACCCAGGATGTACAATCAGAGGGGATGCTGAGGAGGGGTGGTCGCAGGGCCCAGGGCTCATGCCCTGCCTGGGTGAGCAAGATGCCGTGAACTTAAATCGGGGTCCACTAAGGCCATGACCTTGGCCCAGACGATGTCCTGAGTTCTGACCGTGCAAGTTGGCAGAGCCCTCCTTCGGTGGGAGGACAGTAGTCAGAGGAAGGTCTAGGAAGGGGAAAGTGGAGGGGTGAAGCACCCTGTTTTTGTTCTCTCTTGACTTTCTGGTCTACCTAGTCGGGGGCGTGACTGCCTCCCAAGGGAGGGGGCCACAACCAGTAGCCCATTGGTACGGTTCCATTCCCAGCTCACAAAGGCCCCTTGGTCAATACCTACTGGAGGGAATTCCCTGGCGGTCCAGTGGTTAAGACTCTGTGCTTCCACTGCAGGGGGCACAGGTTCGATCCCTGATCTCACATGCCGTGAGGTGTGGTGTGGCCAAAAAAAAAAAAAAAAAAAAAACCTACGGGAGAGCTGCAGGTCCAGAGGTCTCTGAATAGGTTAGAACAGGACATTAATTGATAATTGAATAACCCAAGGTTGTCCCACCCACTTAAGTCAAAAATTCACACACCTTTCTATTTCCCTACCTTAAGTTCTGACCAGCCCCACTGACCCAGCTAGTTCAACAAAGGGGGCGCCACAGACAGCACAGGCGGCAGAAGTCTAAGCGGCAGCAGAAAAATCCCAAGTCTGAGCCTCACCTCCTCATTAAGTTCTTACAGAGAAACTAACGTCCAAAATGAAATCTCTTTCTATGTGTTAATCCATATGCAAAATTCTCCCTTCCTATCGTTTTCCGGCTGTCTCAGAGAGAGGGGGCCTTCCTCGGAGGCCTGGGCGTGTCGAGGTTACCTCTTTACCGTTGCAGCCTGGACCAAGTTTCTTTGGAGTGGTTTTCAAAGTTATGTAGAGCTAATTCAAACTCTCTCATCTGTGCCATTTTTCCTAAAACTCCTAAAAACCTTCAGCCACAGCCCCAATTCCAGGCCATCTGGAAACAAATGTGGTCACTTCAGCAATAAATAACATTCCCCAAGGTAAGTGAAGTGAACGTCTGACATTTCTATAGTCAGCCATGGACCGCAGCCCACATTGGAGCCCTGGGCTGGGGAGTGAGAGGACAAAGGTCAGCTTTCAACTCCAGCTCTGACCCCGTGTGGCCTTGAGCAAATCAATTCCCCACTGTGGGCCTCAGTTTTCCCCTTGTGCAGAATGGGAATGACAGTCCCACCCCACTTCTTTCCCAGAGCTGTGGGGATAAACCAAGAGGAAGCATTTTGGAACTGTAGAAGGAGATGCAAGATGAGGATGCTCTGTAAATGTATCCCCTCCTCCCTTCCTTGGCTTTCTTCCGTGTGGATCAGCTCCAAGGACATGGTGGCATCAGTGAGGAAAAACCCCTGCCAGGCCCATCCTGAGCCAACTCCCAGAGTCTTCCCACCCCTGCCCCCATCTCCACTCTCACCCTCAGGCCTTATCTCCCTTCCTAATCCACCCCCACTCCTCATCTTTGCTTTTCCAGATAGAGTATCCTAAGGCACAGGCCTAAGGATACCTAGTTGTCAGGGTCTGAACTCAGTCACCGAAGCACACCCCTCAGACGCCCCACATCGAACCCAGCCCCGCCCAGGGCAATGCAGGTTACATCTTGTCAAGGAGCTTTCTCTCCCAGCAATCTGCCCGGGGCCATGAAGAAAGTCCTGAATGCTGTGAACACGGGTCTCCCACCTTCTGTCCAGATGGTTTCAAACTTGCTGGGACAGAGGGCTGAGCCCCTTTCTGGGGAGGAGCAGCAGCTGGGCCCACGGAGCAAGGGGAGCGCTGCCGAGCAACCCCTGTGTCAATTAGGACCTGATTAGCTGGGAGGGGGCCAGGTGGGCTGCTGGCTGGGCGCCGGCCCCTCTGTGGCTGCAGCCTGGCTTCCCTAATTAGAAGCGGAGCCTGGCAGGGCTGGGCAGACTTCACGCCGAGAGAGAGGAGAGAGCCAGGCAAGGCCTGAATGCTTCTGTTTCTGATCTCTTCTTGCAGGAAAAAGAGCAAAGCTGCTGCAAGCTGCTTGCCTTTGGGAGGAGGGGAACGAATGGCAGGTTTAAGCAGGGGCCCCTGTCTGCTAATTGCAGCTCCTGATGCTTGCCTGGGGGCTGCAGAGGCAGGTGTAAGGGTAGGGCGCTCACGCTTTCCCACACAACCCTGCCAGGTGTTCATGCTCTGAGTCCCTGAAGGTCACCCGGGAGAAGATTCCTGAAGGTTGCTGACTCTGAGTTCTACCCCCAAGCTAGGAAGGCCACTGGCATTCTGTATGGGGTGACTGATAACAGGGGAGGTTAATAGTCCACATCTGACTACTGAGCACTGAAATGCGGCTGGCATGACTGAGGAACCCAATTTGTAATTTTATTTAATTTGAGTTCATTTAAATAGCCACATGGGGTTAGTGGCTACAGCACTGGACAGCACAGATATAGACTGAAGTGAGGAAAATGTTGCCCAAATTCCTCCCAAGTTGCTTGGGGGACCTGAGGAATGACACGACTGTCCCCTGACCCCATCTTCTCCACCCGCCAAAGGACTTTCTTTTCTCTCCATGTCAGCCTGGGTCCCTGCCCCAGGAGCTCCAGGCCCTGCTGGCTGAGCTTCCAGGAGCAGTTGAGGATTGAGGTTAGAAGCACAGGCTTTGGGGCCAAACAGACTGGAGTTCAAATCCATCCCTGCTCTGCCACTTACCAACAAACCACCAAGCTTTCCTGAACCTCAATTTCCTCATCTGTAAAATGGGTATCATAAACAATACTAATATCCACTTCGGTTACTGTGAGGATTGAATGAGTTAATACATGTGAAGCACCGAGACTAGTGCCTAGCACACAGGAAGCACTCAATAAGTGGGAGTTTTTGTTGCTATTACCACCACCACAATCATCACTAGTTAGCATGCAAAGCAGCAGCTGGAATTAGAAGGCAGTACTGACAACTACCTTCTGGAGGGAGACTACAGACCTTAAAAACGCAGCTTGTGGGCTTCCCTGGTGGCGCAGTGGTTGAGGGTCCACCTGCCGATGCGGGGGACGCGGGTTTGTGCCCTGGTCCGGGAGGATCCCACATGCTGCAGAGTGGCTGGGCCCGTGAGCCACGTCCGCGTCCCGAGTCTGTGCTCCACTGCGGGAGAGGCCACAGCGGTGAGAGGCTCACGTACATCAAAAAAAAAAAAAAAAAAGGAAAAGAAAAACGCAGCTTGAGTCACAAGCTTCTCCTTGAGCAACAAAGAGTAAAGGCCATCAGGGAAAAAAACCAAACACCCAATAATGGGGAGAGGGGCCAACACCTCTTGCTAATTGAGGAAGTGTGTCAGAGTATGGATTCAGACCTAACAATTGCTGCCACCTGGGTGGGGCTGGGGGAGGGATGCACCAGTTGAATGGGATCTGTCATATGTTATAGGAACAGTCAGGCCTGAAGCTCACCCCAGTGGGGACAGAGACAGGACAATGCACCCAGAAGCTCCCACGTCCACTTTTGACCATGGGCCTAGCACTCGTCCTGCCCACAGCTGTCCTGGGAGACCTGGGTGGCACTGGACCTTAAAGGGGAGGGGGAGGGTGGAGGAATGTCTCTTCCCCCTCCCCCGCAGGTGCTCTGAAATGCATGACTGATGTGGGACTCTGCACTGGGCCACAAGGACAGACGCCAGCTGGTAGTGGTGAGGTTTCCCTGAGAGAGGTGGGTGGGATTTCAGGCAGAGGTTTGCAGAAGACCCCTGGTGGTGTGGTGGCCTTGGAGCTGGGGGAGGCCGATGAGGACTGAAGAGCACCCAGGCATCAATGCCTCCTCGTAGGGTCTGAGGCCTGCGGTGACACGCCTGGGAAATTCTGGAGGAAGTCCTGTTGGTAAGGGCTCTAAACCGCGGCCCCCCCACCTCCATGTGGCACAGCTCCTGTCAGTGCCAGCCCGGGTGTCTGGGGGAGCCTGAAGCCCTCCATCTCCTCTGACTCCGGGAAAGAGCGACACCAGCTGTCAGGTGGCTGGATCGTGACCCACCGTTCTGGGCTGGCTGTCGCGGAGAGCCAAGGCCCTGGGTGTTGCTGGGAGCGCCCAGGGACGACCCGCCAGGCCAGGGGAGCACTCTGGAGAGACAGGAGCCTGAGCCCAAGGTGACCCCGAGGGAGAGGAATCTGTCCCGGGAGGGGGAGGGCGAGCGCGCACAGCTTGATTGCATTGAACAAAATGAGGGCGGCGCCCCGCCTCCTGGGCACTGCGGAGGCTTGGAGTCGGGGTGCCTGGGCCAGCGGTTCGCTTCTCCCTCCCTCCCTCCCACCCCCGCCGCCCCTGCCGCCCCGCCCGCCTCCGGGCAGGGCTGTCATCAGACTCATTGGCTCCCAAGTTCTGAAATGAACTCTGCTCCAAGTAATTACAGCTCTTCAAGTTTCCCGTCCTCTGTTTAAAGAATTCGTCCTCTCGCCCTCAATGCCCCATCAGCTCCCTAATTAGCAGCGCGCGGCGCGATTACACATTCTCCGCAGCTCGCTGGGTCCGGCCCCTAATGAGTGTTTGTGGACAGCTGGGAGCCGGGCCGCCGCCGCCGCCCCGCCGAGCCAGGAGTCAGGGCCCAGGAGTGCGAGCTGTCAGCTCCGTGATGGGGCTGGAGCTGGTCGCAGCCCCGCGGGCCTCCGGGAGGAAAGGCCTTGAAATATAAATGAAGATGAATATTCATATTTGGTTCAATAAGTGCCAACTATTAATATACATGTCTGTCGGGAAGAGGCGGCAGCGTGGAGCCAATTCTGCCGGGCATAATTGGGATCCTAATTCACAATTAGCCTGGAGCTCCAGGCCTATGCACGGCGGGAACCCGGGCTCTAACGGTGACAGGGGCAGGGACCGGCCTGCAAGGAAGACCCTGCACACTCCAGGGTGCTTCTGCCCTGAGACCCCTCCCCGCTAGGAGAAGGCAGCCTGCAATCCCCTCCAGGAATCCCACAGGAATTAACGTGAACTGCGATCTTCAGGTGGACCCCAGAGTCACATCTGAACCACACACACTGCTCCTCTGTGAGGCTGTCAGCCCAGAGGGCTCACGCCCAGTCTGTAACCAGAGCTCCACACCAGGAAATGTCTAGAGATGCATGAGAATTGAAGCCAGAAAACTGTAGGGACTCAGCCCAGCATGGCTGTTGTTCACCCTAAAGGCTGGCTTTCTGGGGGTCCAGCCTATGTAGCCACAGGGACTCCAGGTGCCGCCCCACCCAGGCTCCTGGTGTCACTCAGCCTCTCTTCTTCACCCTCTCTCGTTTCCCCAGACTCTGCTCAGATGTCCTCCATGATGACACAGTTGCCACCAGGCCTTCTCTGCATCCTAAAAAAATCATAGACTGCCTGCAGGTGGCCGCAGAGCCATGCTGAGCATTACCCTCGCCTGCAAAGTATCCTCAACTCAGAGACAACAGGGAAGAAGACCACAGGGCCAGGGACTGGGCGGAGTCACAGCCCAGGAGGAGGGCATGTCTGAGCCCTGGGAATGAGCCCACACCGGTAGCAGCTGTGCAGAACCCCTTTGAGCCAATAGCCCATCCTGCCTCTAGTACACTGGTGGGTGGGGTGCCAGGAGGTCCCTGGCTCAGCCCCAGATCTGCTTCAGCCAGGGTCAGGGGCTGAGGTCTGCCACCGGGCTAAGGGCCTGCCTCTGCCCGCCAGCCAAGATCCAAACCTGTCCAGACTCAGCTCCAGTGGGGATGAGAGATGGGTGCTCATCATGCCAGCCTGAGAGTGAATGCAGGAGGGTGGAAGCTTGGACTTTAAGCTTGTCCAGGGACATCCTGAGCAACAGCCAGGAACAGGTTGGAACAATGAGGGGGAGGTGGGAGCTGTGACAAGGCCCTGGGGCAGGCCCCCCAGAAGGTCTGGTGTGATCAGGGCCTGGAGCATTGCATCCTCTCAACAGCGTGTGAGGTGGATGCTGCTGTAATCTGCATTCTACACATGAGAAGGCTGAGGCACAGAGAAGTTAAATAGAGGGAGTAGAGAGGAAGGCTGAGCACGAGCAAAGCCACTCACCAGTCTGATTCCCAAGGTCTGCAAAATGGCAACGCCACATGGAGCCTGTGGGGAAGGGGGTGGTTTCCCATCGCAGGCAAATGAGAATGATGTTAAATGGATTTTCTACTCTTTCTCTTCCTCTTCCTCTTTCCTCCCTTCCCCTCCCTCCCCTGCCCACCCCTTCCCTTTCCTTCCTTTTATGAACAACTTTGCCCCAAAGCCATTAGGTGAGGCCAAGCAAGGTCGCTGTCTGCACCGAAGGCCAGGGGAGGCCACAGTGGCCCAGAGCAGGATGTCATGTTGGAGCCTGAGCAGATGAGCAGGACTCCCACGTGAAGGGGAGTGTCTACCTCGGTGGGTCAGAACACAGGGTGAGGAAGCCACCTGGGAGAGTGGTGCAACAGGGGGAGCCTGATTACATACAGGGGATCAAATGCATAAATATACGGAGGCTAATGGGATCCATGTTTCACACTATGGGGAAAGGGAGTTACAAATAAGGAAAGAGAGAAAACTAGAATGATCCTGGGTTGGAGTTGGAGTTGTCAATGGGAACTCACAGTTCTCAGTAGAAACAGATGAGACAGATAGATGATAGATAGATTGATAGATAGAAGCAAAAACATAGACATAAACGTGATCTGTCAATCAATTGACCTATATTCATCTATTCCTTTGCTCAGTCCACCAAGAGGACCTGCGAACAGTGACACACCAATAGCAAAGAGCATACCTTGCACCCAGTTCTTGACTTCTAAATATAGTTGTCCCCTAAAATGAACCAGGATTTCTTGGAAGAATGCCTGATTCCAGGGCGAGAGCAGGGAAAGTACCAGATGAACCTAGGACATCTTATTGTGCCAAAAAGCCAGTGTACTCAAATCCTGATGTGCATGTATCAAAAGGAAACAGAAGTCAGCTTGGAGGGGCTCCCAGGGGCCAAATCTGGGGCAATTTGAACATCAAAATAAATAATGATAGTAGCAGTTTATAGCCCACTGAATAAAATAGGAAACCATGAATCCATACTGACATAAATGAATAAATGGAAAATTTAATGAGGAATGGGATATTTACATAGTCTCAAAGTACCTTCCCACATAGTTATTAATTACAAAGGGAAAAAGAGTGATTTTACAATGGAGAAGTCCAGCAGACACCATATTAAACAAGCGATCAAAGTGAATGTCAGTAATGGAACAAATCAAAACTAGGCACCACCTAGAGAAGAACCTTACATCACGTCTGTCGTATTCCTGCCAAAGATGCTCCGTCTGGACTGAATCTTGAAAAACATTGTACAAACCCGAACTGAGGGACATTCTACCAAAGAACTAGCCTGTAGTCTCAAAAGTGACAATGCAAGGGGAGGTTGAGGAACTGTTTCTAGATTGAAGTAGACAAAAGAAATACGACAACTAAATGAGACGTGATCCCCCAAACCTGGATCCTTTTGCTATAAAGAGCATTACTGGGACAACTGGTGAAGCTTGAGTGGGATCTGAAGACTAAATGGTAGTTAGATGTTGATGTTAATTTACCGATTTTGCTGGCTGGCTGGTGGTTATGTAGGAGAATGTCCCTCTTGGTAGGAAATGTACTGTAACCCATGGGGGTGGGAGGTGATGGGGCATAATGTAAGGAACTTATTTTCAAATGGTTCAGGGAAAAAGACAGTCATGTGTTCTGTAGTTGCCACTTTTCTGTAAAGTTGAGGTTATTTCAAAATAAGAATTAAACTTTATAACAAATGCTGGAGAGGGTGTGGAGAAAAGGGAACCCTCCCACACTGTTGGTGGGAATGTAAATTGGTACAGCCACTAGGAAAAACAGTATGGAGTTTCCTTAAAAAAAACAAAAACAAAAAATAGAGCTACCATATGATACAGCAATCCCACTCCTGGGCATATATCTGGAGAAAACCATACTTTGAAAATATACTTGCACCCCTATGTTCATAGCAGCACTGTTCACAATAGCCAAGACATGGAAACAACCTAAGTGTCCACTGACAGATGAATAGATAAAGAAGATGTGGAATATATATACAATGGAATACTACTTAGCCATAAGAAAGAATGAAATAATGCCATCTGCAGCAACATGGATGGACCTAGAGATTATCATACTAAGTGAAGTAAGTCAGAAAGAGAAAGACAAATACCATATGATATCACTTATATGTGGAATCTAAAAAATAGGACACAAATGAACTTATCTACAAAACAGAAATAGACTCACAAATAGAACAGACTTGTGGCTGCTGGGGGGGCATGTTGCAGGAGGGAAGGTCTGGGAGTTCGGAGTTAGCAGATGCAAACTAGTATATATAGGATGGATAAACAACAAGGTCCTACTGTATATCACAGGGAACTATATTCAGTCTCCTGTGATACACCATAATGGAAAAGAATATGAAAAAGAATATATATGCATGTATAACTGAATCACTTTGCTAAACAGCAGAAATTAATGCAACACTGTAAATCAACTATACTTCAGTAAAGTAAATTATTTTTTAAAAGAATTAAATTTGAAAAGTGTGGGGGAGGTCCTGCTCTGGGCTGAGGCCCAAAGCTGGATGAAACAAGACCACAGTTGCCCATGTTCTAGGGGAGGTGCTGCATGCTCCAGGAGAGGCTTGCCAAGGGGAGGCCCAAATCGGCCCAGGCGCCTCACCCAGTCACTTGCTTCCAGCTGGTCGGAGGGAGAAGCCAGAGACCAAAGAAAGATTTGGGAGCCAGGAATTCTCTGGAGAGATCACATAGTGCTGCTCACCTTCCACCTGCCCCAGTGGTGGGAAGGGGCTGCCAGGCCATCGAGGGGGTTCTTGAGGGAACATGGCCTGTCCTCTGAGTTTGAGGGTAGGTTTCTGACATCTTCCAGGAAAGTTTGAAGGTCAGAGGTCAGCTGCAGCCATCTGTGCTGCAGAGAGAAGAGAACTCACCACCCCGGGTGGTCCAGGCATGCTGGTGGAGTTTGGCTGGACAAAGGTGAGGGTGTCCCTAGGAGCAAGGGAAAGGTCACAGGGCTCAGCTTTCTTGGAAGAATCCTCCCCAAGGAGACTGTCTGGCAGGGCACAGCACGGTGACTTCAGGAGGTGACTCCAACAGGAAGGGTACACAGAAGCCCAGGGTGGTTGTAAGGACACAGTGAGCTGAGTTCTGAGTGCCCTAAGTCCATGGGTCAAAGCGAGCGCTTACTCAGCACCAGTTTGCAGCCTCCAGGGCTCATTTTGCATGAGAGTCCTGCTCCAGAACCTTAACAGAGCCCCTGCCTCTTGCCCCAGCTTGTTCCAGCTGCTGCTCAGATAGAGATGCTTATAACAGTCAACAATTGCTGTGACATCACTGTGACAAACCCCTCCAGAAGTGCATGGAGACAGCAACATTTCTTTCCTCTCTCTCAGGTCGACAGGTGAGGTGGGTGGCTACTTCAGGATGCAGACTGGCTGGGTTGGCTGCAGGTTGTTGCTGGCTTTAAGCCTGCTCCTTGGGCCCAGTAGAAGGGGTAATAGCTCCTAGGCATGTGCTTGTTACCCCATCAAAGGAAACAGGAGGCTGAACAGAAACGCAGGGCCCTGTCCCAGAGCCCACACACTGTCCAAACAACTCACAGGATGTGTTAGTCTTCTACTGCTGTGTAACAAACTACCATAAACTGAGCCACCTAAAACAACATCCATTTATTAGCTCACAGTCTGTAGGTCAGAAGCCAGGCTTGGCGTGACGGGTCCTCTGCTCAGGCTGCTATCAGGGTGTGAGCTGACTGTGTTCTCATCTAGAGCCCGGGATCCTCTTCCAAGCTCATTCCTGCTATTGTGGTTGTAGGATCGTTCCTTGAGCCTATTGAAGTCCCCACTTCCTTGCTGGCTGGCAGCCAGAGTTGTTCTCTGCTTCTGGAGGTCGCCCACATTCCTTGTCACATGGCCTCCTCCATCCTCAATATAGCAACGTTGCAACAAATTCATCTCGTGCTTTGAACCTTTCTGACTTTGCTTTCTTCTGCTGACCAGAGAAACTGCTCTGCTTTTAAAGGGCTCACTTGACTGGGTCAGGCCCACCTGCATAATCTCTGCGTTGTAAGATCAGCTGACCTGGGACTTTAATCACATCTGCAAAATCCCTCCATAGCAGCACCTAGATTCATGTTTCACTGAATAACTCGTGGTCAGGAAACTTGGGGGTTGGAGGGCATCTTTAGAATTCTGCTTAGCACACATGGCCAAGTCCAGCATCTATGGGTGGGAAAATATGTACCTCCCCAGAGAGGCAAGTGAAATGTTACTGAACCATTATCTTATCTATCACGTGTTCCTGAAAAACCTTCTCCAAATCCACTCATCTGACCACTAGACAATCTTCAGCAGTACCTGGGCAGAACCCCACAGAAAGGGAGGGGCCCCAGGCCTGTTCCCAAGATGCCCCATCACTGTCCTCTTCCCAGGATGGACTTGGGTGTCTGAGCCCCATGCAGGCCCTGGGACCCTTCTGAACCCCCTTCCTTTGGCTCCCTATCCTGTCTCACTGCGGACGGTTGTCCAGCCTTCACTTCACCTGGGTGAGCCAGCCCCTCCAGTCCTGACCAGGCCCCTTGATCTCCCAAGACACTCCCCCCATGCTGGGACAGAGGCTGAGGTCCAGTCCCTTCATCCTGGTCCCCAGGCCATGTGCCTCTCTCCAGCCTTTGCTCTCTGCAGCGCCCTCGTGCACCAGGCTCGTGCAACCTCCAGGCCTTTCATCACACTGGCTGCCCCTCCTGCTGAGTTCAGGGCTTTTCCTCTTTGATCCCTTTACCCACATCCTTCCAATCCTTCAAGGCCTAGTTTACTCACTCTTTCAGGAAGCCCTACCAGACTACCCCCTGGACCCTGTCTTACTCTGCTCCAGGGCTGGGTGGAACTCCTTCCGGAAGGGTCAGGACAGGGCGGGGGGAGCCCTGCCCAGTGGTAGCACAGTTACATATGGGGGTTGTTCCTGGGAAGGGAGTAAGCACCCTAAAATGCCGGTGTTGCCCTACATGATACTCCGCCCTTCACGAGGGGGTGTCCAGCAGGGCCAGCGGCCCCCAAACCCACACAGCCCCATAACCGCCCCCCGCAGTGTCCCACACCACCCTCTCACATGCCTGCCCGGGCTGCTGTGCTCTCTGTCACACACTCTGGGACCCCCGCCCAGAATGGTTCAGTATCTGGGCTGCCTCTGTTTCCCTAGGTGTGACATGTTTTTGAAGAGTGTCTATACCTCCTGGGACTCAGGACCTGGACTCAGTTTGAACAGAGAGGGTGAGCTAGCTCCCTGGGCTCTGGCTCTGACCATTCTCTGGCTGGCAGGGTCTCGGGAAGGGAGGGCCTGGCGGAGCAGCTGAGGGGCCTTGAGAACAAGGTCACAACTTGGCAACCGAAAGCCAGTCGAGCGCCTTCCATCAAGTTTTTAACTAGAAAAATAGTGTGCCCATTTCTCTGTAATACACCTCTGGGCCTTTTTATTATGACTTCATTTCCCCTTGTAATATTGGAACGTCTCTATAATTGTAAAAGTGTAATAGAATCTAATAGAATTTCATTTGGCGCCCGGAATGCTCCGTGCCATGGCCGCTCATTCAGAGTGAAATAATGATGTCTAATGCCCACACATGGCTCCCCGTGACCTTATTCAATCTTGGGGCTGATCGGGAAATACATTGATTCAATTATACACTGATGACAAATGAACTCAAAGAAAGAGGAAAAAAAGGTCAGCATATATTTGAAAATGTAAATCTTAGCAATGTCTTTGGGGTTCGCCCAAAAAAAAGAAAAAAGCCATTTCAAAATGCCATTTGTGGCTAATAGTGTGGAGTTCCAGGCTCAATCAGGGAGACGCATTGGGTGGCTGAAAAGGCATTAATGGGGTGTTGCTTCTTTAGAGCAAGGATCGGGCCCAAATCCATCTTGAGCAGCTCCTGCCCGCACAACCTCTCCCGGCACTCCCTCTTCCCCCAGAGCCAGACCTCCCTCCCTCCCTCCCTCCTCCCTCCCTCCGAGGAGAGGGTGAGGAGGCAGGGTGGCAGGGTCAAACCACTGGCCATCTGGACAGAGTGAGGGCAGGGAGGGTTCCAGGTGTGCTTGGGCTCCAAGGTGGAGGGTGGCGCCCCCCAGCAGGGCAGCACAGCAGACGAAGAACAACACCCACAGCCAGGTAGTGGCGGACAAGGAGTGCCCAGAGGAAGGAGGAACACCAGGAGAGCTGGATCACACGAGTCAGGGAAGGGAAGAGTTTGAAGCAGGAGAAAAAGACCAGTCGTGTCAAATACTGTCAAATTCTAGAAGATGGAGACACATAAAACTCCAAGGCATTCACAGAATTTCTCCAATCAAAAAAATTTTAAATTACGACTGTCTTACAGCAAAGTACATAAATATGAAGTGTGCAGCTCGATGAGAGTTTTAGAAATTTATATATGCCTGTAACCACCACCCAGATGGACATATGGAATACAGTTGGCCCTCCGTATCCATGGCTTCTGCATCCGCAGATTCAGAATATTTGTGCATTGACAATATTTGGAAAAAATAATTCCAGAAAGTTTCAAAGAGCAAAATTTGAATTTGCCACATGCTGACAACTATTTATATAGCATTTACATTGTATTTGCAACTACTTACATAGCATTTACATTGTATTAGGTATTATAAGTAATCTAGAGACAATTTAAAGTCTACGGGAGAATGTACATAGGTTTTATACAAATACTGCACCATTTTATATAAGGGACTTGAGCCCCCTTGGATTTTGGTATCCAAGGGAGGGGCCTGGAACAAATCCCCCACGGATACCGAAGGACGACCGTATTTCCAGCACCCCGGCGGCCTTCCTCATGATTCCTCAAAATTAATAACCCTGCATCCCCCTAGGTAAACACTATTCTGGCTTCTATCCCCATATGTTAGTTTTGCCTGCCTTTGCACTTCTTATAAATGGAATCATAAAGTATGTACTTTTCTGCAACTGGCTTCTTTCCTTCATCCATGTGAGATTCATCCACGCTGTATGTACCAGCAGTCCTTGCTTTGCACAGCAGGACCGTGAAATGAATATGCAGGCTGAAACCATGCAAAGCAATCTTGACGATCAATGGGGAATATTATGATTGTTCTGTGACTTTTAAAATTTTTAATCAAAACATTAAAAACTCTCTTCCTGTTGGTTATAAATGTATAGGGAAATGAAAAAATAGGAACACTAATATTTAGTAACCTGTCATTTAAAGCATTAAAAATTAAAGTGTTGTATTTCTTTGTAAAAAAACTTATCAAGAGCCGTTTGAACAGTCCTCGCCTCCTTCTGCTCATGTTATGTAACTTACAATACAGAGCGAGCGTCTTTTCTGTGCCTTGGCAGACTGTCCTGCTGTTTTCTAAGTCTGGATCAGCTTCCAACATTGTGCCTTTGTGCTTTCAATGTGGTGAAATATCTCTGAAAGTCCCTTTAATTCGAAGTTTTGTGTGAGCTTCACTTTCTCTGGGCCATCTTCATCCTTTCAGTCACAATCAGGTTCAAACAGTGGTTATGTCAGCATTCTCATGATCAGCTATTTCTTCTGTAGCTCCACTTAACATCTGATTCAAATTTCAATTCCATCATTATCGATTTTCATTTCTTTGTTGCACTTTCATCTCTGTGACTAATTCTTTCTTTCACTTAATGAGTTTTGTAAAGGGTTGCATGTATTTATAACTTGGAGATGAGGAGGCAACACAATGGCACTCTTTGCTGTCTGTTCGTGAAATAAACAGCAGATGCCCAGTGGCTAGTCACCCACAGACTCCCAAAGAAGTGACATGGTTGGTCACAGATCGTGATGTGCAGCTGCTATTTATGTAGTGATTTGCAGACTGAAGACCAGGTAGGGAAGTTTGTATTCTATGCAGTTACAGTTAATATACCATGGTAACTAAAATTTGAACTGTGTTATTGGGAAACTGGTATTATCTAACAAAACTGTGGTAACTGACATTTGTGCATATTGGAACCGTGTAAAATGAAGCCTGCTTGTATAAATAGTTGGTTCTTTTTCACTGCTGTGTACTACTCCACTGTATGACTATGTCCCAATTTATTTGTTCCTCTCACTGTTGATGGACACTTGGGTTGTTTCCAGTTTGCCTCTATTATGAATAAAGCTGCTATGAATATCCTTGCACCTGTCTGTCAACATATGAACTCATTTTGGTTGGTTAAGGATTTTCTACCCAATTATTTCATGTGTCCCCAGGCAAGTCCCCATCCCCACAGAGCTGGGGCATCTGAGCAACATCTGTAAAGAAAGAGGAATCACAGGGTCATAACTGCACTAAGATGGGAGGTCCTTCCCCTCTTCCAGACCCATTTTACAGATAGGAAGATAGACTCTAGATCCAGAGGGACTTGCTTGAGGTCACACAGAGTCAGATCTATGGGGCCCCTTTCAACCTGCCCTCCAGGAGGCCTGCCTGCCCTGCCGAGGGCTGCCCTTGAGGGTCAGCCCTTCCAGCTGTGGAGCTAGAGTTTGCCTTATTCTGGGGCTAGTGGGACTATCTCTCTCTCTCTCTCTCTCTCTCTCTCAATGGGAAAATACCTTCATCCCATCCACATGGGGCTGAGGTCAAATCAGGTGTATGGGGCCGGGAGGCCCAAAACGGGAACCTTCCCTTCTCCTGATACCCCAGAAGCTCTCAGTAAAAGCTCAGCCGGCCTGGCTGCCCCATTTAATTTTCATAATTAGCTGACAGCTCGTTAGCAGCTCATTAGAAGCCCTGAATGCAGTGACAGTAACAAATTCGGTGCAACCAGGCAGTCTGGGGGTGTCCCCAGGGGAGTGACCCAGGCTGGGCTTCAGAGTGGGGGGCTACTGGGAATGAGCTCAGCCACTGTGCCCATGTCTGAATCCTCAGTCTGAATCCTAGTCCTTGGATACCATTAAAATATCCCCTCCCCCAACCACCTGCCCACTGACACTTTCCAGCCCTGCCCCCAGCTTCAGGACCCTTAGCTACCCTCCCCTGCGCTCCTCTCCTGTGAGGACTACATAGGAGAAGGCAGTCTGGCTCCACGATAGGAAGGGGGACCCCAAAGCCTCGAGGGGCCCCAGAGAGCCCAGACTCTCTGCTCAACACTGGGCACCAGGCCAAGCCTGGGAGACTCGAGTGCCCCCCGTCCACTCACTGAGTCCTGGGGCTCATGCTCTCTAAACTCTTCTCCACTCGTCCCTCCAGCTCCGGTCACAGCACTGTCTGTCTGTCTGTCTGTCTCAGTCTATCTCCATTCATTCAACATTCACTAGGCACCTATGATTTGCCTGTTCTGGGCTAAGTCTGAAGAAGCTACAAAGCTAGGTTACATCAAGTCCCTAAGTAAAGGACTCATGACACAGTGGGAAGGAGAGGAGTAAACAGACATTACAATCCTGTGAGGTAAAGGCTGGATAAAGGCTGAAGTAAAAACTGCAGACGCATCAGAAGAGGGGACTCCAGGACCCCAGGGGTTGGACCTGTCAGGGGAGGCTTCCTGGAGGAGGCAGCATCTGAATAAGGAGCAGGAGTTTGCTGCTTGTTCTTCAGACCACCACCTCTGTGCCTTCATCCTTCTCGCTGCAGCCCAGGCCTGCCCTCCTTACAGCTGAGCCCCTCCACCACAGGGTCTCGGACCCACTGAAGGCTCCAGGGGCAGAGGCCAGAGACTGGGGGATGGAGCCAGCCCCATGGGAGACAGCTAGAGCCTGGAGGGGGCAAGGAGAGACAGAGTGACTTTTCCTACGGAGGGCATGGGAGAAAGAGAAGAGGAAACGGGGTAGGAGGGGGTGGGAGGGTGGTGGTGGGGAAGTCAGAGGGGAAGGGCCCAGGCGGTCCCAGGCTCCCACAGCCCTGTGACCTTGGGCAAGTCGCTTCTCTCCCCTGGATTTCAGTTCTGTCTCCCCACTGCGCCCCAAGGGAACCTTGCAAGGTAGGGCCTCACCATGGCCTGCGTGAGGAGCAGGGCTGCCTGGTGTGGCCGCCAAAGGTCAGGGCTCTGCACGGCTGGTCTGGCTCCCAATCCTGAGTTCCCAACTCCACCTCGGGGTGGCCATACGTCTGCCACTGGGATCAATGGGAAGCCATTATCATCGCCACATTTTAATGACACCAATTAATTCCCCATCTGTGGGTCCCTTGCAGCCTTCAGTGCTGAAGGTTAAAGGGAGGGGCACTGGCTCAGGGTGGCTCTTCCCCAGGATGGCAGTTATAGGCTGGTCTGTGTGGCATGTGTGTATAAGCATGTTTGTTCATTATCCTTGCATTGCCTGTGTATAAAGGCAATGTTCATCCTTTACTGGTTTACATGTGTACACGTGCGCACTCTGTATGTGTGCATTGTATGTATACAAAATGTTTATGTGTACAAAGTGTAAATCTTTATATATGTGCAAAGTACTGTACGTTGTTATGTGTACAAAGTATGTGCATATAAATTATGCCTCTATATTACATTTGTACATAATGTAAGGTTTATCTGTGTGCATTGTGTGTGTGTGAAGTTTCTGTGTGAGTCCTATGTTGGTGAACACCAAGAACACAAAGGATTTGCACCTCTGTACCCACTCGGATTGTGTGTAAGGGTGCATTCTATGTCTGCCTGCATCACTGTACACGTGCCAGTGAATGTGTGCTTGTACATTTGTGTGCTGACTGTGAGGGGCCCTGGCCAGCAGATCCCCCCTCTGTTGCATGGGTGTGGGGTAGGGGGCAGAGGCTCCTCTCTGCTTCTTTGGGGACTGGGGTTCTGCCCTTGAGCCCAGGGTTCTCAAGGGTAGCTCTTGAACTCTGACATGGACCTGATGCTGCCTGAGCTTCGTCTGTGTTTTGAAGGATGAATAGGAGTTCACCAAGTAGTAGAGGAGGGAAGGGGGTTTCAGGCTAAATGTTCTAAGTGTGTTACACACATTCATATAATCTTCATAGCAACCCTATGGAGTGAGCACTATCATTATTTCCATTTTATAGATGTGGAAAATGAGGCAAAGAGATGTTTAGTAGCTTGACCAAAGACACATAGCTTAAAAGTGGGACAATCAGGATTCGAACAGACACACACTCACACCCACATTGGCACATATACACAATGCACATGTAGACAAGACAATGGGCACACACTCATGATCACACATGCATGCTGGGCACACACTTATGCACCTACACACATTGCACACGCCCACACCCAGGCCGTGTCCAGTGCCCCCAGCTGTCCAGAGTGACCCAGACCAGAGCAGAGCTCTAGCTCAGCCCTGGCTTTGCTGGGGTGGGCATCTTGGGGGAGGAAGGCGGTGAGCATGAGATGAAGGAGGACCGGAGGGAGGTGCCTGGGGGTTTTCTCTGCCTTGTAACCCTACCCCTGCAGCCCAAGAATGGAGGGCAGGGTCCTCCCCACGCAGCACACCCGAACAAACATGCCTGCTTTGCAGATCTCAGCATGGCCTCACTTTCTCCAGCAGCAATGGAGGAAGAACACTGCCCACCCTGTCCCTGCCCAAGCCTGTGGAAAGGACTCTCTGGGAAATGGGAACCCCCATCCCACCCAAGCCTCACGTGTCCCCAGTCCCCTCAAGGGCCAGCAGCCACCTAGGTTCAAAAAGAGAAAAACTATTTATAAGCAGCTCATGCAGCTTAATAACAAAAAAACAAACAACCCAATCCAAAAATGGGCAGAAGACCTAAATAGACATTTCTCCAAAGAAGATACACAGACTGCCAACAAACGCATGAAAGGATGCTCAACATCATTAATTATTAGAGAAATGCAAATCAAAACTACAATGAGATATCATCTCACACCAGTCAGAATGGCCATCATCAAAAAATCTAGAAACAATAAATGCTGGAGAGGGTGTGGAGAAAAGGGAACACTCTTGCACTGCTGGTGGGAATGTGAATTGATACAGCCACTATGGAGAACAATATGGAGGTTCCTTAAAAAACTACAACTAGAACTACCATATGACCCAGCAATCCCACTACTGGGCATATACCCGGAGAAAACCATAATTCAAAAAGAGTCATGTACCACAATGTTCACTGCAGCTCTGTTTACAATAGCCAGGAGATGGAAGCAATCTAAATGTTCATCAACAGATGAATGGATAAAAAAGATGTGGCACATATATACAATGGAATATTACTCAGCCATAAAAAGAAACGAAATTGAGCTATTTGTAATGAGGTGGATGGACCTAGAGTCTGTCATACAGAGTGAAGTAAGTCAGAAAGAGAAAGACAAATACCGTATGCTAACACATATATATGGAATTTAAGAAAAAAAAATGTCATGAAGAACCTAGGGGTAAGACAGGAATAAAGACACAGACCTACTAGAGAATGGACTTGAGGATATGGGGAGGGGGAAGGGTAAGCTGTGACAAAGTGAGAGAGTGGCATGGACATATATGCACTACCAAATGTAAAATAGCTAGCTAGTGTGAAGCAGCCGCATAGCACAGGGAGATCAGCTTGGTGCTTTGTGACCACCTAGAGGGGTGGGATAGGGAGGGTGGGAGGGAGGGAGACGCAAGAGGGAAGAGATATGGGAACATATGTATATGTATAACTGATTCACTTCGTTATAAAGCAGAAACTAACACACCATTGTAAAGCAATTATACTCCAATAAAGATGTAAAAATAAATAAATAAATAAAACGAACTAGTGAATAAAACGAAAAAGAAGCAGACTCACAGATATAGAGATCGGACTAGTGTTTACCAGTGGGGAGAGGGAAGGAGGAAAGGGCAAGTTAGGGGTAGGGGATTAAGAGGTACAAACTTCTATGTATAAAATAAATAAGGATATATTGTACAACATGGGTAATATAGGCAATATTTTGTAATAACTGTAAATGGAGTATAACCTTTAAAAATTGTAAATCACTATGTTGTACACCTGAAACCTATAACATTGTACATCAACTATAACTCAATAAAAAATAAACATTTAGTGTGGTTAAAAAAAAAAAAAAGATAAAAACTAAAGCTGCTGCCTGCCCCGTACACGATGCTTTCTCTGGCCCAAGGAGGCTCCCTGAGGGCCACGCTGTCCCTAGCCTGTGCCCTCAAGGTCAAGCAGTGCCCCGGCCGCACCCTCACACCCAGAAGGCGCCGGACAGCTTGCCCTGCCTGCCTGTGCCAGAAAGCCGGCTTGCCATCCCTCCCCTGGGCTCTCTCTCTTCTTAATTAACAGGAAGCCATTGTGAATACTAAAGAAGAAATTAGCACCTGTCAGTCATTTCTGGGTGTTTTTAGATTTCTCAAGCCCTCTTTAATTAACCCCTCCAGTTCCAAAGCCCTGCCTCCCCTTGGATGGGAGCCTGGCCCCTGCCCTCAAGGACCCCAGGCTAGCTGGTCTTGACTCCCTGTTTAACAGCAGCTTCCCATTCATCTCAGGCCCCCAGTGGGGGCCCGAGCCACCCCAAGATGTCAGGCAGTCAGATCAAGACATGAAACATACATGACCTTTCACCTTCCACTCCACATCCGGGAATTTATGGAAAGGAGCTGATCACACAAATGAGCAACATGTAGAAGGAGCTCCATCACAGAGCTGATTGTCACAACCAAAAGTCACAACTGCGTCCACGGGTATGGGATGGCTTCTTATGGGCAAACAGTCCTAGTGGACAGTGACACAATAACAGCGACATAAATCTGTAGTTACTGCCATGGAAACTGTCCTTTATACACTGTTTTGGCAAAGCTGTAGGTTACTAAAGTGCGTTTATAATATGACATTTACATAAAATCTTATTCTTTGAGAGAGAGTGAGAGAAAGGAAGAAGGCTCAAGAGACAGATGTTTTGAAGTTCCCAAAATGTTAACAGATATTATCTCTCAGTGGTGAAATCAGGTTTTTAAAAAAAGTTCCTTTTTTTCCATTCCTTTGTGGTGAAATATATATTTGAATATGTCTATTTCTATATTTATATATATACATATATATATTCAAATCATAAAGTCCTACAGAGGTGCACTGATTTGATGGAGGGCGCTGACTGAAAGGCTGCAGACAGGCAGGCACTCGGTGCCCCAGGGGCAGCTGGTGGGATCTTCTAACTGAAGAGGGCCCAGGAGGAGCCTCCAGAAGGCAGGGGAGCTGAGCAAGTCCTGCCAGAGGAGACTTCTTCATTTGCGTGGAAAGCAAGACTATTTGGGACAGAGGGTGGGGTGGGGGACCGGAGGGGCCTGGAGGAGAGGTCTGGAGCTGGCAAACAGGCCCAGCCTCTCTTTTCCTGTCCCTCCTCTCCCGCCCCCCAGCAGGGGAGAGAGTACTGCTGGCTTGTGTGGGGAGGGAAAGTCCCGGGGCTGGAGCTCGCAGGCCTTGGTTCCCATTCTGTTGACCTCAGTTTCTTAATTGGAAAATTCTGAACTCTCAGAGCGTGGAGACTCCTTAGAGGCTGGCCTAGCAAGGCCCCGGGACTTGGGGAGAAGCAGACGGCCCCCTGGACAGCTGAGGGTTCGGGTCAAGCCTGGTCCACCTTGCTCTGGAGGCCTCAAGGGTCATTTAGGCCTGAGAGGCTGGAGCTTTAACCCCAGGGCCAAGCCCGAGGAATGCCATGGGCAGACTTGCAGACCAAGCACTCAATCCTGTGTGTGTGTTTTCTTTAATGAGGACTCAGAGCCCTGGGTAGGGGACCCCAAGCAGAGGCAGGTGTCTGTTATCTCTGAATTTCTGACTCGGGGCCCTTCAGCTTTAGGAACAGAATAGCCCACGGGCTCCAGCTGCAGCTGTGACCAGTGAAGGCAGGAGGAGGCCAGCCCAGGCCACCCGCCCCTCCCATAGGCCAGGTCTGAGTTTGGAGCTGGCTTGGGGATGCCTGGAGCAGAGTTAAGGGTCGGGAGGGGAGGAAAAACAGCCTATTCAGGCTCAGCATGAAAAGCTGAGCGTTTAGATAACTCTCCTCGGTGCTTTCCCCAAGCGAAGCCTTAAGGGAGAAGCACAGGGCAACACCAGGCCAAAATTCTCCATTCTTGAGGCCGAAGTACCACATCCAGACCTTCAAGATGGGACCTCACAGGGGCAAGTGCAACATCCTGAATTTCTGGTCAAAAAATTAATGCTGGAGGCACATGAAAAGATGCTCAACAACGCTAATCATCAGGGAAATGCAAATCAAAGCCACAATGAGATATATCACCTCACACCAGTCAGAATGGCTATCATCAAAAAGAACACAAATAAAAAATGTTGGCGAGGATGTGGAGAAAAGGGAAACCTAGTACACTGTTGGTAGAAATGTAAACTGGTGCAACCACTGTGAAAAACAGTATGGAAGTTCCTCAAAAAACTAAAAATAGAACTAGCATATGACCCAGCAATTCCACTGTTGGGTATTAAAAAAACACCCAAAACACTAATTCCAAAAGATACATGCACCCCAATGTTCATAGCAGCATTATTTATAATTCCCAAGATATAGAAGATACCTAAGCATCCTGAACAGATGAATGAATAAAGAAGATATATACACACACACAATGGAATACTACTCAGCCACAAAAAAGAATGACATTTTTCCATTTGCAGCAACATGGATGGACTTGGAGGGCATTATGCTAAGTGAAATAAGTCAGACAGAGAAAGACAAATACTGTATGATATCACATATGTGGAATCTAAAATATACAACAAACTCATGAATAACAAAAAGGAAGCAGACTCACGGATATAGAGGACAAACTAGTGGTTACCAGTGGGGAGAGGGAAGGAGGGAGGGATAAAATAGGGCGAGGGGATTAATAGGTACAAACTATTAGGTATAAAATAAGCTACAAGGATTTATTGCACAACATGGGGAATGTAGCTGATATTTTATAATAACTATAAATGGGGTATAACCTTTAAAAATTGTGAATCACTATATTGTATACCTGTAACTCATAATATTGTAGAGCAAGTATACTTCAATTAAAAAAAAAATGAACTGCTGGAGTTGAAGATGGAGGAGACCAGGCAGCTCACGTGAAAAATGGGGCTGGAGAAAGACCCTAGAAGCCCTGGGCAAGTGTGCCGTGACCACAGGCATCCAGTGCCAGAGCGCGCCCAGCCACGAGGAGTGGCCGGGAGGTTTGCTTCGGTCCCACTGTTCAGCCATGGCTTCAATGATGGGCTCAGTTTCAAGGACCATATTTTCAGGGGCTTTGATACCCTGGGTTGTCCAGAGTGGGATGAACAGGAGAGTGATGGGTCTGGAGACCATGAACTGGGATGAGGAGAGGAGACAGTGAGAGAAGCAGTGGGGCAGCTTGTTGTGAAACAAAGCCAGGGGCATGGCTGATGTTGTCAGATCTCTGTTGGGCTGACAGGGGCAGAGGATGGACCACGGGGGACTGTAGTGGGTTGAATTGTGTCCCCCCCCCGAAATTCATGTCCACCTGGAACCTCAGAATGTGACCATATTTGGAAATAGGGAGGGTCTTTGCAATGTAATCAGTGAAGGCTCTCTGGATTAAACCATAGCCCTAAATCCTGTAAGAAGAGGAGAGGACACACAGAGACTCAGGGAGGAGGCCAAGTGAAGAGGGAGGCAGAGATTGGAGGGATGCTGCCGCAAGCCAAGGAGCACCAGGAGCCACCAAAAGCTGGAGGAAGCAAGGAAGCATCCTCCTGTAGAGACAGCATGGCCCTACCAACACCTTGATTTGGACTCCTGGCCTCCTGAACCGTGAGAATTCTGTCATTTTAAGCTACCGACTTTGTGGTCATTTGCTTCGGCCGCCCTAGGAAACTGATACAGGGAGCATGGATGGGAGGAAGATTTTAGAGTAATAAGAAGGCTTTTCTGCCCTGCAAACCGGTTCATCTGCACCATTTTTCTAGGTTCCACATATATGCATTAATATACGATATTTGTTTTTCTCTTTCTGACTTACTTCACTCTGTATGACAGTCTCTAGAAATAGAGACACAGATGTAGAGAACAAACGTATGGACACCAAGGGGAGAAAGTGGCAGGGGAGGTGGTGGTGGTGGGATGAATTGGGAGATTGGGATTGACACTGTATACACTAATATGTATAAAATAGGTAACTATTAAGAACCTGCTGTATAAAAAAATTAATTAAATTAAATTTAAAAAAAAGTCTTTTCTAACAGCTGGAATCACACAGAAGAGCAGATTGTCCTGTAAGGTAATGAGCTCCCTGTTGCCGTAAGTGCTCAGGCCAAGTTCTGCGAACACCATCAGGCCATTGTAGGGGTGGAGGAGCCCACTCTGGAAAGGGGAGGCCTTCTGGTGACCCACATAGGTTATTTAGATCAAGATCCGGTATTTCTGACCTGGGCTGATGCCTGGCCTGAGAAGGAGTGGGTGGGAGTGGGGCAGGGGAAGCTTGCTCCATGCTTTGCATTCTCACCACACCTGGGCTCCAACACGAGCAGCAGACACCACAGTCTGTCAGGAAGACCTTTGCCACCTTGCCTCCCAGTTAGAAACTAGTAGAAATGCAGGCACTCAGAAGAGGGGTCTGGAGACAGTGTGCCTTTCTTTGGTGCCGGGCATTGGGGTTTGAAGCCTGCTCCTCAGCCGGGCATTGGGGTTTGAAGCCTGCTCCTCACACAGCCCAGTCGCTGGCAACCCCACGGGCCTGGGCGAAGGTCAGCTGGTCTTGCGCCCACGGTCTGCACGACTCAGACAGGCGCCGTCTCCCCCACTGCCCCAAGCTGCGCTCAGGGTCACCCACTGCAGGCTCTTACGATGGCCTCTCACAGCCAAAAGCACATCTTCACTTTAACACCTTCCTCTGGAAAAGGCGCACCAAGATCACGTCTAACTGAGCTTGCTCTGGTAACTGCAGAGAGCGTACAGGCCAAGCGGCCAGAGAGGCGGAGACCGTGCCAGCCCAACCTGGGTGCCGGCTCCTCCACATGCTCTGGGACCCTCTCACCGGCCAGTCACTCTGGGAAGCCCTGCACGGCCCTTGGGAAGATGAGGGCCGGCATGGAGGCAGCCAGGAGGGCTCATCAGGAACCTGAAGGTCAGCGGGAAAGACGGCCCCAGAGCAGCGGGTTTGCACAACAAGTGCTTCTGACAGCGGCAGAGTCCGTGTGCCACCCCCCCGCCAAGAGCCCCATAGGCAGGCCCAAGTCTGAGGGCCTCCACTGACCTTGACTGGGCCCTCGGCTTAGATGACTGGGCTCCATGCCGCGTGGTCTCTCATCCTCCAGGAGGCTGATCTGGGCTCGCTCTGATGGGAAGGCAGGGGAGCAAGAGTGTGAATGGAAGTACACGAGGCCTTTGGAAGCTTCAGCTCAGAAATGACATGAGTCACTTCCAGCCACATTCGACTGGCCGAAGCACGTCACAGGCCAGCCCGGGCTCAGGGGCGGGGAGATAGACAGTAAAGCCACGCTGCAAGGGTGCGGCTACACATGGAGAGCCCAGCCACACATGGATGCTGAGAAAGCTTCCCAGGTGAGGTTGGTAAGACATCCCTACTGCCACCCTACTGGGAACCCCGGGGATAAAGGCACAGGGATGGAGGGGGGGCAGTGCCTGGCAGAGGATGGCAGTGACAGTGAGGGCCATGCTGAGGCCAGGCATGGCTGGGAAGAATATGAGGGAAGAAAGGTAGGGTACGGGCAGGGGGTGGGCTTGCCACAGGGAGCCTAGGATGGTCTCAGGTCCGATGGCTCAAAGCATCACTAGGTCACACTGGCTCCACTGCCACTGGGACAGACCCTCTTCACAGGTGGCTCATCCCAGCAGCAGAGGCCCAGGCAGCAGGAGGTGGGGCCTGGAGCCCCTGGTAAAGCACAACTGTCCTGAGCTGGAAGAGCCCAAGCTGCTTCCCTCCTAGGTACATCCCGGGACTCCTACCTTCCAGCAGTGGTTGTCAGGAGGGGCTGTGACTGCAGCTTCGGGAGTTCAGGGTCCTCCTCTTGCCACCAGTCCAAGCGTGCAGGCCCTTTCCTGGCTCTTAGCCACGAATCACATGCATTCCCGTCCTCCCTGTCTTCCTTCATCCCGGGCTTCTTTACCAATGCGAAGCGATGTAAGCCTTCGAGGTTGCTAATGCTAATACTGGCTCTCACCTGAGCCCCCAGCTGCCTCACATTTCAGTTCCATGGCCTGTGGGAGGGATTCCAGAGCCCTCTCCAAGTTCCCGTGCCTCTCTCTGCCTCTGGGCTCCCACCACCTCTCACTCTGCTCTTGGATCTACCTGAGCCCCCCTCAGGGGCACTCAGAGCACAGAGTCCAGCCCATCTGGCTCCATCCCCACCCCTTGCACTCAGACACTTTGCAAGTCGGGAGGAGGGGGAGATCAATAGAGGCAGGGGATTGAATTAGTCTGCTTGGGCTACCATGATGAAATAACACAGACCATGTAACCCAAACAACAGAAATTTATTTTCTCACCGTTCTGGAGGCTGGGAAGTCCAAGATCAAGGCCCAGTAGGGTTGGTTTCCAGGGAGGGCCCTCTTCCTGGCTTGCAGACTGTGCCTTCTCACTGTGGCCTCATACAGCAGGGAGAGAGAGGGAGTTCTCCTATGTCTCCTCTTATAAGGACCTTCATCCCATTGGATCAGGGCCCCACCCGTATGACCTCATTTAACCTAATTACCTCCCTCCAGACCCCACCACCAAATACAGTCACATTAGGGATTGGGGCTTCAATATATGAATTGGGAGGGGGGATACAATTCAGTCCATAACAGGGATGTTGACGCAGACAGAGAGGTCACGTTACACATGGAGGGTTTCGACCATCTCGTGCTCCGCTTACTTCCTCTCCCAGAGCGATGGGCGTGCCTCCCCGACCCCATTATCTCCCTCAACGCTTCCCCCTGATTCAGGCCTGTCGCTCTCTCATCTTCTAGTCAAGGACCCACCAAGCAGTGTTTTGCAAGCAAGTGGAGGACTTTCAATGAACAACATCTTCCCCATCACCTAGCCTAAATGAAATTTCTTAGTGTTTCCAGAGTCTATAGAAGATCCTGATGCCCAGCCCCCCTGACAGTCTGCCGCACCTGAATGCACTTGCAGGGTCCGAGCTTTCCTGAGTGGCTGTGGTTTTAATTAGCTACAGGCTACTATTAATTTAGCTTCATCATTATCCATTCAGTTGCTTGTTGGTTAACCCTGCAATGTGTAGGGATACATAGTTGCAAAAACAGGTTTTCCGGCATAAACCTTCCCACTGCCGAGGGCTGGAGGTGGGCATTCACGTTGGTGCAAACATGGAACATGTCTGCCCTGTTCCTACCTTGGAGGTACATGTTACTCCCCACCCCTCCCCACACTGCTGTACAGAAAGAAACTCATTACTGGTAGTGAACCCCTAGAATCTGTATTAGTTGAATAGCTAGCAGTGCACCATCAAGGTAAGAATAATAGAACTACTGCATGATTTTCAAGTTCACAGAGAATTGTTTTATAATCTGTTTAAGCTTATATTCATTAATAGTAAATATGCAGTTCATACATGCTGCCAGCAGCCTGTTGTCTGCAACTTATTTACTTGAGAATTCTCTTTGCCTAGAAAATGGAAGCAGGTGGGTGAGCCTTGAGGGGGAAATTCAGCTTGGAGAACACAGTCCACCCCCTGGGCACTTGGGCCACTGAGATTTCCAGACTTCCATCAGGACACGTGCACCCCCTTGCTTCCTTCCAGAGCCAGCCACCCATAAAAGTGTCCAGAGAGGTCCCAGGGGAATGAGCAGGGTCAGTGCTGTGGTTCCAACCCAGGCATCACTGAGTGATACCCAGCTGGGGCAGGGCTCTTGGGAACGGGAGTCTTGGCTGAGTCTTGGGCACCTGGGTCCTGGGCAGGTGGGGCAGACAGTGAATGTGAGTCATCTGTGTCTAAGCCTGTCATGTGAGCAGCTCAACCCGTTCCCCGAGGCAGTGAGGGTCAGAGATCGCACACGAGTGTGTGTGTTTGTGGGGTGTTATGTAAAACCTTTGGCCTGAGCCAGGAGAAGGCAGGAAGTTGAGGCACAGTTGGGTGCTCCTTCCTCCCACCTGGGTGCTTACGTCATCAGCTGGGATCTCTGCAAGTGGACCAGGTCTGCCCTAACGCCTTGTCTAGCAGCCTTTGCTTTTCATCTCTTTTAAATAAGGCACATCACGTCTTCTGGCTGCCACACACTGGCTCCTACAGTCCTTGAAGTTCCCAACACTCTGCCCGGGTAGGTAAAGGCCCCTCCATGGCAGAATCTGAAGCTGTTCTGCTAGCGTCTGTTCTCTCCTCCTTGGTGTCCCATATCCCTCGGAAGGTGGTCCATTCATCAAAATCAGTGACCTGACTGTGCCCTTTCGCACCCTGTAAAATCCTCCATTTTCCTTTAAACATGTCAAAGCCAAAGCAAAACCTGGAAGGTAGGAATGGTGTCCTCGTTAACCTAGAATGACCAGTAAATACCCCACAGCCCTGGATTGATGCAGTTGTCCTGCTGCGAAGGTGGGAGCACTGCAGACCCCTCAATCTTCACAAATCCTCTCTAAAAAACATTCAATCTCATTTTAAATCTCTTAACCCCCAAAGGCAGTGATGGGGACCCGTGCATGATTGATAAAGGGTATTCCAAGAAACCCAGGTCAGCTGAGAGTCTCCTGCTGGCCCCGCCCCCTGAGGGTTAGGTTCCTGTTGCAGCCTCGTAGGGAAGGAGGAGGGAAGCTGCTGGCTGAGAAGATGCTGGACCCTCTGCCTGCTCTGCCTGCCCTGGATCCGGAAGGTTCGTCCCATGGGAGACATCCTGAATACAGAGTCCTGAGAGACCACCCAGCTCCCAGCTCCCACTTCCAACTGGGACACCTGCCTGGCTTCTAATCCAGGGGCCACCGAGCAGCCAGAGCAGCCTTTTCACTGAGCCTTGCTGTACAGAGAGGGGTTGGACCACATCCTACCCTTTTCACCCCAAAGATGCCTTTTATTCTTTCTTTTACGGACTCTGTGTTTTGAAAGATTTTGTCACCCAAAAACTTCAGGTATGAGTGTGGCCAGAGCCGTTCATCACAGACAGAGATGCTCTGTCCATGACGTTCCTTGACATTTGAAGATAGCCTGCAAATCCCATTACCTGTTTTGGGGCCCAGATAGGAAGCGGAGCTGTTGTGTGTCAGGACTACTTGGGGTGCCCCGAGGCCTGGAGCGGGGCCGGGGAAGGCCTGAGAGGTCTCTGAGGGCCCTCCCACCGTGTCCCTCTGTGCACAGTGACCCTCCTCCCACAAACTCCACCCCCTCCCCGCCCAGCAGCTCACATCCCACATCCCAGGCACCTCAGCACTCAGCACCACCCACATCCACCACCACACAAGGCTGAGTCCACAGCAGGGGCTACATGAGGAGGTGCCCAGGCTGCTTGGTCCCACCGTGTCCCGGTGGGACACCTGCGATTTGGGCCTGGCTCTCATCACTTTGGACACGTAGCATCTTGCTGGGCAGCTGCTGCCACAGCCCCTGGCTCCCCAGGAGCCGCGCAGAAGCTGGGGAAGCAGAAGCCCTGGAGCTAAAAGTGAGGGGCAAGGGCTTCAGAAGTTATGCCCTGGTTTCGAGGGTCACGTCTGAGCCTCTGCTTCAGGCAAAGGGCAGCACGTGAACTAGAACACTCGTGAGCAGTCCCAGGAATTTTCACGGAGGTCTGGGGAGGCAATCCTCGGACAAAGACTCAGATTCCTGCTGGTACCATGGGGGGACGGCTCAGAGCCATTTAATTTAGGCATAGATGTTCCTGTGTCCCTGTGGCCAGGGAGGGTTGGGGACATTCGGTTACGCAGACATAGAAGACGCCCTGTGCTCGTCCTGTTGGGAGGGCCCGGGACAGGTCCCGTCTGAGGCTGCAAGCCTCTCCTGCCCCTCAATGCCACCCAGCAGTAGGAAGCCACTAATGCATCCTCGGGCAAGCAGCCTTATGATTCAGTTTGCGCCTTCTCCCCTCTCCGTATGACTCAGTGGGTAAACAGACAGACACTTGAGGAAAATGAGTCTGTCTTCCCGGCTAATCTCAGGGCTCCGTGCTGCGGACGCAACCCAGGCGCATTCTATGTCGCTCCCTGCTGGCAGCCCGCTGGGAAGGGGCTCTTTCGTGGTCACCGAGAGTCTGCCACAAGGACATCGATAGGAAAATAAAATGCTTCAGGGACACATCGTCATTAAAGCCTGTCCTAGTAAGCTCAAACCAGACTGCCCACAAATCCTTGCTAATAGGAACATGATGGGCCCCAGGGATGGAGGCCCCGTGTCCAGAGGACTGGGGGTGGCAGCCACACTTGGAGGCCTCGGTTCATTTTGGATGAGCTAGAATGAAGGGCCAAGACACATGTCATCTGAGGAGAAGTCCAAGAGAAGTGGAGACATTCAGACTAGAGAAGGCTCACAGGGCTATGGGGACACCTTCAATTCCTAAGGGGCCGTTACGTGGCAGAAGGGACAGACTTTAAATAGTTCCCAGGGGGCAACTAAGGAGCAGGTGTCAGTTAATATGAAGACTCCTCTAGCACTTGTGTGTTTCCACGGTGGAATTCATCTGCCTTGAGACACAGGGAACCCGTCCATCCCAGGGGGCGTGTCCTCTGAGGCTGCGGGTCGGGATCCCTCCGCTGGGGGAGAGTTGGGCAGAAGAAATAGTGCGGATAGTCCATGATTCTGCAAACCTGGGCTTCAGGAAAGTATCTGGTCCATCATTTTCTCATTTACTGCTGATGGGAGGCTATCGAATGAGGATTTAGCCATTGAGGGTGTTACCGATCACTATCCAGATTCGCTTAATCAAGCTATAAGGAGGTTTGGCCACATCTCCGAGGGATACTTCTCCAAATGGCGTTCATGTCATCCCATTCCATTCTCATCCTTGTTCTTGCCAAAGCACAGTCACTGCCCAGTTCTTGAGTGAGGGACACAGGCTGCTGGGTAACCAAGATGGTGCCTTGATGCCTGGGTCTCCCTTGGGCCCTGGATTCTGTGACCCCTGCCCAGTGTCCAGAATCCCTTGTGCAAAAACTCATGATCAACTCTGGGTCTCTCTTCACATGCTTTCTCTCCTCTAGGCCACTTTGCCCTCTCTCCATCCACCTTGATCCACTCCAGACTTTAAGTCCATCTCAAGCAGCCATCTCCACTTCAAGGTCTGATGGCATCTCAACTTAGCCCTCTTCGGTCCACTGCCACCCCTGACTTGGTCTTCCTCAGTGAGTCAAACCACCATCAGTCTGGTTACTGAAGCCAGAAGTCATTCTTGACCCCCTGCCCCCTTTTCTTCACACTTCACATTTACTCATCATTTGATCCCATCAATTCTATCTCTAAAACATATTTCATATCCACCTACTTCTCTCCATCTTCTCTGCCACCATCTTATTCAATGTCCTCTAACCAATCTCTCACCTCTTGCTCCACTTGAGTCATTTGTTACAGAGAAGGCACAGAGATCCTTTCATCAGGTGCCATTCCCCAGCTGAAAACTTGATGGTCTTCTGCTGTGTTGAGAATAAACAGGTTCCTTCCCGTGGCCGCTGAAGTCGTGCAGCACCTGGCCCCTGCCTCTCCCTCACCCCTGTTGTTCTGGCCTTTGGACCAAGTCCTAGACCCCAACAAGCTCTTCCTCCTTTCCTTCTGCCTAAAACATTCTTCCCTTTAGCCTTCAAGCATCCTCAGAATTGCTCTCAGATAAGGTTTCTATTCTGTTATTCTCTATTACCTTACTCTTTCCTTTATTGCTCTAATCACAATACATAGCTATTCTACTATTTGTATAGGTCTCAATCATCTTTCCCTCCCTCCTCCAAGACTGCAAGCTCCTTAAGGGCAATGACCTTGACAATCTTTTACATCATTTTCTGTCCAGTGCCTGTCACAGTGCCCGGCCCATAGTAGATGATCAATAAATACTTCCTGGATGAAGGACTGAGTCTCTCAATCCAATTCTACTGAGTTCTTTGTGCAATTCCTGGTCCTTCGTGCTGGTGCTGCAGAGTGTGGTGCTGGAGGAAAAAGGAGACGTGGGCAGTGGTCAGACTGCTCTTCCCCTCCGGGCAAGCAGAGTGTACTGTGGGCAAGACATCCCTGAGGAGATGGAATACGGGGGTGGGGGACCCAACAATGGTTCATGGTCAGGGACTGTATTTAAAAAAGAGTCAGCTGAAAGTTGCTATAAAATTCAAGTGGCTGAACGACTAAGTTCTCTACTGATGGGAGGAAGGATGTCAAGCTACAACCAGGTAACTGCTTCTGGAGGGAAAACAACTCTTGTAAAAAATTACCCATTTCAATGGGCTTTGGGATCTTTTCCATTAGAAGCCCTTTCTATCAAAGTTCCAAAACAGCAATGAGGATCCTGAGTAAGAACTTCCTCTCTCCTCCGGGGACCAGGGGACCAGCCGCAGGCAGCAGACTCAGAGACGGGCGTCGGCTGGCAGGCTGACCACCCTTAGCTGCTGGGCTTCATTCCAGAGCAGATGTTTGCCTCAGCCTGTACCACAGAAGGGGTCCGAGCCTTCAGAAACAGTCTGTGCTCCCTGAAGCAGGGAGCTGTCCGTAGGACGAGGAAAATCATCACTCCACCTCGCATTATCTTTAAAGTGGTAAGTGATGACAAATGCTAGAGATACTGGAGAAGGGCAAGGTGGAGAAATGGTCCAGCAGCTGACTTCTGAACTCCATATTTTCAGCGCACAGCTACACACACTACCTGATGAAGAAATATGGGAAATCAACATTTATAGTGATTCTTAACCCCCACTGCCCTGCGATGGGAATTACAGCACTTCGCTCCTGGTAAGCATCAATCTGTCATGTTTGCACAGACAGGGCGTCTTGTGTGAATTCCTGAGGAGGCAATGGAGCCCCTTTTCTTTCTTCTGTCAAAAACATATTCAAAGGCTTCTAAAGACTGTTCCTGACAATGACCTGTTAGAGCATTTAGAACTTATTTTTTATTATGCAAAGTCCTGCAGAATGCGGCTCTCCCTGGGTGTGGTTGGGTCTTACTCAAATTTATTAGCATGCAAAATAATCCTACTCTGTTCCGAAACCTCAAGGCCCAAACTTCACAAAATTACCTCGACTTTTGCTGGAAGACAGAGTGTTCATGAACCACTTGGCCTTTTGGAACTCTGAGATTGAACTTTACAGCAGTCTCAGGCTTGAACTACAAATGCCTGGAGACACACTTGAGCCTGCTGCCTACGTTCAAATCTTGGTTCTGCTACTTCTTAGCTGTGTGACCTTGGACAAATTTCTCAACCTCTCTGTGCCTTAATTTATTCCTCTTTAGGGATAAAAGAACCAACTTCAGGCTGTTACAAGGATTAGAAGAATACATGTAAAAGGGCTCAGGATGGTGTCTGGCATGTGGCAAGTGCTCTGTAGATGTTGCTGCTATTATTACATTATGACCCTGAAGAGGGGCTTTAGTTAAGAGACAGTAATTGCTTCCACTAATACAGCTCAAAGTCCAGCTAACAAGGGGACTCTGATCTCTAGTAAACTCAGTGTGAACCAGTGCCTGGACCAGGAAATACTGGCTGCCACCTCCACACACGAGCTTCCTCCTCAGGGGCCAGGGAGGGTGTCAGCTTTTCATCTTCCACCTGCCTTGCCCCTGGTCAGACTGGAAATGCTGACTCCTGGGACGGTACAGTTGCGCCAGGGATGGAGACAGCTTTCTGTGCTGATGAGAAGAGTCTCTCCTAAACAACAGGGTGATGTCAGGATCTTGTCTGCAGACCCCGCCATGGGTGAGAGGGTCAAAGCTGTCTCAGTTTCCCAAGGGCAGAGAGATTTATGTAACCTCTGTATCAATGCCAAGGATATGTCTGGTCTGGAGATGCTGCAGAGTGCACTTAGGAGAAGTTCATACTGGGGGGAGGGTCCGCACTGCATCTGTGGGTCTGTCCTCTGCGCCAGGCCAGGAACCACTGCATGTTTTGCGGAGAAGGTCCTCTGAGATCTTCACCCTGAGTTCACTGGGTCCCTCAAAGATGTCTGGGGGGGCACCAGGCAACCAAGAGGGGAAGGCTCTAAGAGAGCCGGTGGTGACACTGCCATGGCCCTATTAATCTTCCCAGTGTTCCACTGTCCCTTGTGTGTTGCTGCTTGAAGCGAGGCCACTGGGGCAGTGGTGGGAATCCCCGTGGCTCTGGCTGAGGGCTGCTCTGGATAATTTAGGGAACAGAGAGAGCTGATTATACCAGCAACTGAGGAAGGCAGCCACAAAAAAGCAAGACAGACACTGCATATGGTCTTCCTCTGAAGAACAAAAGCAAAGAAAATTGGCTCACCAATGAGAATGAAGTGATAAACATGTACTGAGCAGAAATCACAAGCCTGAGCCTGCTCACTCAGGGAAGTACAGGATCCTGAAGAAAAAAACTGAACTATGTGAGACATCTGAATAGCGAACATGTTTACTTTAAAATGCTTTGTAAAGTGATGTTAGCACTTGTAGAGAAGAAACAAATGCACAGCCCTGGGAGACATCTTGTCTTCAGGCTGCCTGTGCTTGCCCTGGAAGCCTCTGCCGAGCCCTGAGTCCACAGCCAGGAGATGGCGAGGGTAGCTCCCATCCCCGTCTGTAGGTCCTCTTGGCTGTTACAAGGCAAGTGTTGCTTTCTTTTAGGCTCCCAGAGGCCACGATTGGAATTTAAGACCTAAATTTCAGCCTTCTGGGTCCACACAATCTCAGATCCACCTGTGCAATGCTAGACTTATCTCACTGGGTCTAGGTTCCAACCTCAGGAATATCTCCCCTGCCACCCCCTCGCTCAAGCCCCAGTGACCGCCCAAGGGCATCAGTTTGTTTCAGGAAGAACCCATTTAACGCTCTCTGCTCTTCACTTTACTGTCATTTGGTAGGAGGTTGGCAACCATAGACAAAGCTGCCCCAGGTCAAAACAATGCAGAACTGACAAGGGTCTGGATCACCTTGGGTGTCAGGAGGAGACAGACGACACTCACTCAAATGGGGTAGTTGGGAATCTAACAAAGAGGCTACTTGTAAAGGTACGGAGAGAGTTTAGGGAAACCCATGAAGGAAGACACAGTCCCCAGGGCAATAGCCCTGGTCTTAGCCTGAAGGGGCGGGGAACACAGCCGTGAGGGAGCGCTGCCGGCAGGAGCTGAGGTCTATAGAAAGAGAATGCAGTGACTTCCCAGTGGCCCAGTACTGGGGGAATCAAGGCCTAGACCTCGCCCCCCACGAGTGCCTGCTGGTGTCCCCCACTGACAGAAATCCCAGCGAACCCAGAGGCCAAGGGAAGGAGCCTGTTAATTCACTCCTGAAAGATCACTTCTCTGAGTGGGGAGGGCAGAGCAGGGCAGAGTGGTTCTGGAGGGGCAGATGGAACATATCCAGCCCAGGGTCATTTCCCAGAGGCCACAGCTTCTTGGTCTCCAGCCAAGTGCAGCCATTATGGAACACAACTTCCCCGGCCAATTTCAAAGCTCTGCTTACTGCTGGGAATGCATGTTTGAACAAAGCCTTTATTCTCTATTCCAACAGCAGGGCTGGAATTTAAAAAGCTTCATTTTCAAGACTGGCTGCTTTCAATCTTTCTAACCTGGAACTTACATTTTGGAGTCAAATAGAATTATTTAAACAAAGCATTTCAGTGATAAGCACAAAGCGTTTTGAATTTTTTCTCCTTTCCCCCCACCCCTATGCAGCATTACATTCCTACTCAAAATGTCAGGACTGTTCTGTGGCCACCTCTTACAACCGGCCTCTCTCAGCTTCCATTTCCCCAGGTCTTTGTTTCTTTAGCCTGTGTCCTCACCCAGGTGTGCTGTTGTCCTGGCCACGAGAGGCCAGTCCTAATGCAGACTGGCCTAGGACAGGGACCTCTTTAATTACCCCAGGAGCACTTTCGTCCTCTGACTCTTGCTTCCGGGTTTGGCAGAACCGTGTGCTGTTATCCAACCAGTCTTCCTTATTAATTATACTTTGTTCTCTTTTTGCTCCCCTGACCCCAACCCATTTTCCTGTCTTCTGTGATTTAAGTCCATCTCTGACATCCTCTTGTTCTCCTCAGCTGAACTTCTCCCCAGCCCCCGGCTGGCATTTATCTTTTATCATATTCCTACTGCCTTGACCTGTCTATTACTCAAGGCAGAGTGTTGACTGGCATTTGCATTCCTTGGAAATAACACCTGCTCTGCTCTGTCCTGGGCAGACTGTGTCCCTGTGGGTCATAACGAAGCCCAGCCCTCCGTGCCGTGGTGCACAGGAGGTGTCAGAGTGATCATCAGTGCCTTGGAGTGGGCCTATCTGTCACTGAAAACACATCTGAAACAGAAGAGTAACTATTTTCACAGCCATGAAAGTAAATGGAGAAAGCAAGGCCACAGATCCCCAGATAGTAAAGAGGTACACAGTTGGAAAACAAAGCTCAGATATGGCCTGGCCCAAGTGTGTTCCATACAAATAAATAACAAATAGAAATAATACGAAAATTCTCTTTAGAAAGAGTGAGCTAAGTCCCAGTCAAAATGATTCTATGTAAATCAAGTGAAGGTCTGGAGAGAGGACAGCTAACAGAACGCATTTTCTGGTAGATGGACAGTTGGCCTGGCCTGGTGCTGGGGTGGGAAAAGGTACAGACGTACTAAAAGGTTATAAAATGACCTCACCTTTCACTTAGTGCTTAGTTCTGGACCTTTGCTCAAGTTTACTGAGCAGTATCAGTAATTTAAGACTGAAGAGAATGGTACAGATGAACCGGTTTGCAAGGCAGAAATAGACACAGATGTAAAGAACAAACGGGGGGAAAGTGGGGGGTGTGATGAACTGGGAAATTGGGATTGACATATACACACTAATACGTGTAAAAGAGATAACTAATGAGAACCTGCTGTATAGCACAGGGAACTCTACTTTACTTCGCTGTACAGTAGAAACTAACACAACATTGTAAAACAACTAAAAAAAAAAGACTGAAGAGAAATGTGGATAGAAATTGGGATCCTATTCAATTTAACAAGAGTTCTCCAATACATGATACAGAAGAAGGTATCACCATGAAAATAAGAGCAGTTTTGAACACAGGGACTATCCCATTTTCAGGCCCAGGGGAAGGACAGAATCCAAGCCACTGTCTCGGTTGGCTTTTCTGCCGGGAGACCAGTCAACTCACCTCTGCCTCTGGGAGCACCTCTGGGAAAGGTAAATCTCCACTCAGCTGAGACTGGCTTCTCTGCAGGTGAACAGAATACGCTCCTCAAAGATGGCTCACTAATCCTGGAGAGATGGTTTATGGGCTCCTGGCGGGACTGGAAGTAATAGTCAGAAAGGAGAAAGACCTTGAAGAAGCTTCAACTCCAGTTTTAAAGTAAAGCTGGCAGATTCCCCTGGGGAAGCACATTGAAGGCACTGAGAAAATACTGGCCAAACTACTCAGCCAGGGGCAACATACGTCAGTGTTATCTCTGACCCATTTGGAGGCTGGACGGTGTCTTCCAAATTTATCACTAGAAGCACGTCTACTACCTTCAGCCATTGAGGGGATTTACATGCAACTAGTACCTGCTCAGCTGGCCAGGTGTGGGGCATTTTGGAGGCCTAAGTGACAATCCCACGAGGAGCTGGAATGAACCTAGGTTACTACTTTATAAAGGCAAAAGCAGATGCAAATTGCTTCCTCAGAGTTTGTCTGTGAGGCCAAGGGAAGCATTTCTTCACCCAGTGTGACCTAGAATGACAAAACTATTTGTCCAGCTGCAAAGGAGAGACCTATAATACTAAGAGGAATGATGTACCTTCCCCTGTGTCCGGCCTCATGACCATCCCCAAAGATGTGTGCCTACCTTTGCAGCAGGAGGCCAAGCTCAAAATTTGCTTTTTAGGGCTTAGAGGACCTGACTATAGTCACCTCTTGTTCACGTAAAAATTAACGTAACATCTGTTTTTTTATTGATTCGATCGATACATTGGGAATTTAGCAGCATGTTAATGGCAAACAGTTACAAAATCTATTTTTCTACATTTAAAATAAGCTGTCTTAAACAATCTACAGCAACCTAAAATCACAAGAACACACGTGAATGGCTGAAGCACTTCTGCTGTTACGCTATAGACAAGTTTATTAGTAATTTCCTAACATATCTTCTAGTGCAAAGTGCACATAATCATTTGGAACCCCCATTACCATATCTGGCTCTCAGTTTCCGCTATAAATAATTGTGCCTAAATGTAAGAATTTGAGTACAACTGGGCAAGTGTGCCCACAGCCTTGCTTTGAGGGCATCCACTCCTCTGAACAACTCTCGAAAACACCCCGGGTTGATTTCAGCTGCACAAGCCATCTAGCCTGTTGCTGGCTGCCCTTTAACCCCACTTTGGAGTTGACTGCTTCAATTTTAAAACTGGTGCAAACATTGGCAGGGCTCAGAGCAGCTGAAACACTGAAAGCTCGGCATACTATTGTCCTTTTCCCCTCCTAAACCCTCATTGCACTAGAAAGAGCAGCTCTGTTTCTGTACTGTTCAGCATTGTTAGAGTTTCTTTTTGGTTCTAGGCAGGGCAATGGATTTAGCAGTGCCTTTGGTTGCTGTTCCTTGGCTTGAAGTCGCAGGGGGTTTCTCTATTTCTCCCTTGAGTTCAGCCGAAGGGAGTCTGCTAGATATGTAACTTGAGTAACTCATGTCCAAGTCATCCATGTTTTCCTTCTTACTGGGCACAGAAGTCTTTTCATAAGCAGTGGGCTAGAAATATAAAAAAAAAGGCCTGGATTAATTTTGCAGACACAAAGCAATCCACATCAATTCAAAGAAGCAAGGGGCTACAAAGTTGTCTAGGATGTGCAAGTTGGAGCTCTCTTAGGATGTGAGATATAAACTAATAACATTGTGAAACTGTTATTGAATGCCAAAGAAAGCTCCTTTAACATCTTCAAGAAAACTGAATTGTTTAGTGTCTGGGGTAGAGCAAACTACAGGCACAACTTCAGATCCACTGCCCTGCAAAATGAAAGTAAATACCTGGTACCATTCACACAGGCAAGTTCATCTGGACAGAGTTGTAATCATTCATCTTTACGGATTTCTAGATGAGTTTTGACATTTGTATGGATTCCCTGACAAGCACATCATGATTATTCTTTCTAACCTGGGTATAAAGTTGCTGCATGTGGCCCACTCCTCACATGCTCACCATTCTCTGCATTGATTCCAGGGACTGGCTTCTAACCCCAGTCACACCACTTGGGCAGGTCTGGAGACCTTCTATAGTCTTGATGCCTCACTGTTAAATGAGGAAAAAGGTATTTGCACATTTACTACATGGGCTTATTATGAGAATGAACTAAGGTGGTAGCCACGAAAGTACTCTGTGAGCTTTAAAGCATGAAACAAGTAGAAGGAATTTTAACAGGCAATTGTGTTTTCTCAGGTCACTGCACCCCACAGTAGAGGAAACGGTCTCTAATCCTGCCGTTGTGAGGGAAGCAGAGTCCATTTTGACCTTAGACCCATTTTAAAAATGCTCACTTCCCATTAAATGAAGCTGGGCATAGAGTTCTAAAACAGCAGAGAACGTCTCAGGAGACCTGCACAAGCAGGATGGGGGATGAGACACGGAGCTATAGATGCAGCGAGTTCTCATTTACACAGAATGAGCTGGGAAAGGGCTCGTAAGTTTAATACTCTGGTTAACTGAAAGCATACACATGAGTGAATAATCAGGTTAACAATTTTCAAAGAATGTGAAAAGATTACATGTAACACAAAACAAATAAACCTGGTGTGTGTGTGTGTTGTTTTTTGATCACTCTTGTGATACAAGTGACCATGTTTTATATACAGTAGTAGTACATATTTGTCCAATGAATAAATGAACTCCTAGGGCTGCAGCAAAACCTCAGGTCATTTATGGATTTTTGGTACCTATATTTTGAGAAAAGAGAAAATTTACCAGATGTTTGCTTACTGCAGACAGTCCTTAAATATGTGCCTCTTCAAACTATCATTCTTGTATGACTTTATAACAGTATATGCTAATTCTTGAGCTGGTAATTTTGCACATTGGAAAATTAATTTGTATAAATTTGGAAATGTTAAGAGGTCCTTTTCTGTATAGATTCATTTTCTCAGGAAAATTTCTGGGTTGCTTCTCTGTGTATTCTTTCAAGAAACAGAAAACAAAATGTGTTAGCCTTCAGTAATACAGGTTGTGTCTTCTCCTTGAAAACGCCTTTCGTTTAGCAACAGGGTGAGAGTACAACACCCCTGACGTTCCAGTGTCTGGCTAAAGACAAGCTGCTTTGTTTAGTACAGAACTGGTCCCTAGCTTGGACATTTCAATTCATAAAAATTTAAGTCACTTGACATACAAATCCTTTTAAAAGGTGAATCTAAGTTTAACCTTCTCTCTTTTGGCATTTCCACCTCTTGAGTTATCATCTGAGTAGCTGAGGAAATGTTTTTCATCATGTCCACTACAACAAATAATCTATGGAATAGGAATAGAGACTCAGTCATTTTCTTTTTAACGTGTTCATATTCATATCTGGTTTAACATTTCCATTCTTCTTCACGGTTCCATTTGCTAATTAATGTACTTGCGTCGTTAAAGTAGACTCAGAAGTTGAAGTCACTGGGAAGAAATACTCAAAGTCTCTATGGGCAGGATTAGTGATATAGATATTGTCTTCTTTTTTTCAAAAACACTAAAGAAAGGCTCTGATTTCTTCCTGGATAAGATATCTTAAGATTATTTGCAGAATCTTCTGGCAAAGTGGAAGGAAAAAGGAAACGAAACTAAACTGTTTGGTTGCTTCAGTGTAGGAACATGATATTTCTGTTTCATTCTAGAGCAAGATGAGAAAATGATGATTACTCAGCCACACTTATCTATTTTATTTACTTATATATAATTTTTAAGTGAATCAGTTTTTAAAGAGGTAGTACATCCCCATGATTTAATATTCACAGCGTTCAAAATCTCCTCCTCGCCCCCTAGTTAACTCCGCTCTGCCTCCCATCCAAGACAACGAATACTATCAGTTCACAGTGCACATTTCCGAAGAGATTTTATGTAACTTCAAGCAAATATTAGGTGGAACCAAATGGAAGTGGTCATCATTTTCGCAGGTCAAAACAGCCTAATAATGGCAATTTCATATGGTTCAATCGAATCCATATATTGACGCACTTCACTCTCACTTTATTACACAAATGGTAGCCCACTGTAAACACTCTTTTACACCTTGATTTTTTTAAACTAACAATTATCTTGAGCATCATTCCACGTCAGTACATAAAAGAGTTCTCATTCTTTTTTCAGCTATGCAGTGTTCTCTTGTTTGAATGTACCATAATTTATGTAGCCAGTTCCTTGATAATGGACATTCAGGTTGTTTCCAATCTTAACTAGTAAAAATAATGTTGCTGTGAATAACCTTGTACTTGTGTCACTGTGTACATGTGTAAATAGATCTACAGGATATATATTTTAGAAGTAGAACTTCTGAGTTACAAGTTGTATGGATTTGTGATTTTGAAAGACATCACCATATTGCCTTCTACTGCAGTTGTACCAACTTATACTCTTACCAGCAACATTATGAGTACCTATTTTCTTATTTCTTTTTCAGTTTGGTATTTAATACATATTAAAACTAATATAGTCAACCATGTTTTTGTTATTATGAATCTATTTTTTAATTGAAGTATAGTTAATTTACAATGTGTTACTTTCACGTGTACAGCAAAGTGATTCAGTTATACATATATTCTTTTTCAGATTCTTTTCCATTATAGGTTATTACAAGATATGAGTATGGTTCCTTGTGCTATATATAGGTCCTTGTTGTTTACCTATTTTATACATAGTAGCATGTATATGTTAATCTGAAACTCCTAATTTGTCTCTCCCCCTGCTCCGAGTATCCCCTTTGGTAACCCTAAGTTTGTTTTCTATGTCTGTGAGTCTATTTCTGCTTTGTAAATAAGTTCACTTGTATCATTTTTTTAGATTCCACATATAAGTGATATTACATATTTACCTTTCTCTGTCTGACTTACTTCACTTAATATGATAATCTCTAGGTCCATCCATGTTGCTGCAAATGGCATTATTTCATTCTTTTTTATGGCTGAGTAATATTCCATTGTGTGTGTGTCTGTGTACCACATCTTCTTTATCCATTCACCTGTTGATGGACATTTAGGTTGCTTCCACGTCTTGGCTATTTTAAATAGTGCTGGTATGAACATAGGGGTGCATGCATCTCTTTGAATTATGGTTTTCTCTGGATATATGCCCAGCAGTGGGATTGCTGGATCATATGATAGCTCTATTTTTAGTTTTTCAAGGAACCTCCATACTGTTCTCCATAATGGCAGCACCAATTTACATTCCCACAAATAGTGTGGGAGGGCTCCTTTTTATCCACACCCTCTCCAGCATTTATTATTTGTACACTTTTTAATGATGGCCATTCTGACTGGTATGAGGTGATATCTCATTGTAGTTTTGATTTGCATTTCTCTAATAATTATTAGTGAGACTGAGTATCTTTTCATGTGTCTTTGGCCATCTATATGTCTTCTCTGGTGAAATGTCTATTTAGGTCTTCTGCCCATTTTTTGATTGGGTTCTTTGGGGGTTTTTTTGTATTAAGCTGTATGAGCTGTTTGTATATTTTGTAAATTAATCCCTTGTTGGTAGCATTGTTTGCAAATATTTTTTGTCAACCATATTTTAATTGAGCTTCAAAATCAGCCTAAAACTGGCTGCATGGAAACAAATCACAATGTTTGTTCCTTAACTCCCTGGTAATATCAATGCAAGTCTATTTACCTAAATGCAAATATTTATTGCAAATGCTTAAAAGCTTCTGTGTATATGTGTGTACCTTGTAAAATATTATGTGTGTATGTACTTTACCATTTCTCTTTGCTAATTTGCAGTTTCATTAAGTTTAGGATGCCATTATTTAGGAATCAGAATCCTAAGAGCTTTCCTAAAGACTGAGTCTCCCTTCTTAAATATCCCCTCACTAAAACTGTTCTCTGATGCTGATAAAACACGGACGAAGGCTGGCCGACATGATGCCCTTCAGACCAAGTTACAGCTTTCTTGACCAAGAGCCAAGCCTCTCATCTCCTTGGAATATAAACAGCCAAGGCAAATTCCAACTTCCAGGCTTTTCTCTAGGATTTTTAAAAGGATTTCTTCTGTAGGTTATAGGTTACCTAAATTTTAAGTTTCTATTTTTCTTCTCTCAGAGTTGATGGGATTCTTCAGGGATCTATGCTGTAACTGATGCAATTTTACAGTTCTGTAAGTAATAGAACAGAGAAATGGAAAGTGAAGTTGCCAAGGCTATAGAAGTTACTAGGATCTTCCAGGTCATGAAAGGCAATATGGAAGGTGATAAGCTCCCATAAGATTGTACAAAGGGAGAGAAAGATGAGAGAGGAATTTCAATATTCAGTTCTAGGGGGAAAGAGTCTATCTAAATGATCATTATGAGACTGTTGGTCATAATTATCAGTCCAAAAGAGGATCTAAAAAACACTGTAGACTGTTTTCCAAGAGAGGATTTAAAAATCATTGTAGACTGTTCTCTAAAGATACTGGTGTACTATACCATTTCACAGTGACCAAGAGAACCTGGCTATCATCAGAAAGCATCTTAGAAATCAAAGAAAAAAATTCTTCTATCCTTATTTATCACGAAGAATTCATATCTGAAATACTGCAACCAGTCTGAATAGATATAAAGGGACCAGAGAAGGTTTACAGACAGGCTACTGATGTGCTAATGGGTGGAGGTTCTTTATGAGAGAGTTCTTCAACCTAAAAATATAAAGAATAAGAGGATATATATACATATATATTTACACACACACACACACACATATATAATCACAATTTTAAAATGCAGAAGGGGTAAGATTTCAGCACCATGAAGCCAGACAGCATCTCTGAGTGCTGCAGTCAGGATGGTTACACCAGGGGCTCCCCCAAGCAGCATTTCAGTTGTTCCTCATCTTTGACAGACTCTTACCATGTGGGACTGCTGAAGAATAGTCATTCCTACTAGAGGCACAATGATAGAAAAGATGACCTTACAAGGTTCCCTCTGGTTCCATCTTTTTGTAGTTCAGCACCCTGGGCCTGATTTCTCCAGATGATATTATTAATCTTGAAAAGGGGGCTCCATGTGTGCAAGGGGAGATATATAACCAGAAAAAATGGGCTAAATACACATATTTCATTATTCACTGGCATAACTTTAACTTGATGAACTCATCTGGTGATAATGGATGCAAAACCTGTAAGCTCTAGGCATATCCCTGCAAGTTAATACCAGTGCACAATTACTAGAAACTGTTACCATTTCTCTAAATTTTGAGTAAAATACATGCTATTTAAGTCAAGTGGTTTATCACCATAGCAACCATTTCTAGAGTCACACATTCAAATTATAGGCCTGCACAAGGTCCAAGTGACAGAATATTCGGATATAAGTTTTCAGCTATAGTTTTACTTGCAATGGTCACCCACTTTCTTTCACATTCCTGCGGTTTTTGGAAGGAAGAGGAAGGAAGGGGGAAAAAAAAGCAAAGGGAAGAAGAGAAATTGACTTCCAAACATAGATTTCTTATATAAGCCTACCCACATAAAGAGCAGGGCCTTCTATGGCGTTAATGAAAACAAAATCTAACTTGTAAATTAGAGAAAGATATAAATATCTCTTTTCTTTTTAATTAAAGTATAATTTACATACAGTAGAATGTGCAAATCTCAAAAGTATAGTTTGATGAGTTTTGATAATGCATAGAGCTATATAACCAACACCCCAATCAAGAAATAGAACAATTCCCCAAGAAGTTCCCTCATGCCACATCCCAGTCAACTCCCTCCCATCCTGGGGCTATAAGTGTTCTGACATTTTTCAACATAAATTACTTTTGTTTTTTCTAAAACTTCATATAAACAAAATAACATACAGTATGTACTCTTTTGTGCCTTGTTTCTTTTGCTTAACATGTTTTTAATTGAAATTTTTATTGAGATAGTTATAAATTCTCATAGTATTATACCATTTTTGAGATTCATCTGTGTATTAGTAGTTCATTCCTGTTTATTGTCAAGCAGTATTCCATTGTATGAATATGTCACAATTTGTTTATCTATTCTTCTATTAGTGAATATTGGGGCTGTTCCCAGTTTGAGGCTCTTTTTTTATGTAAAGCTGCTATAAACATATTCTACTAATCCTTTTTTGAACTTACATTTGGGATTGCTGGGTAAATGGTAAGTAAATGCTTAACTTTATAAGTAACTGCCCAACTGTATTCCAAAAGGAATGCACCATTTTGTATTCCCACCAGCAATGTAGGAAAATTCCAGTTGCTCCAATATTTGCTAAAATTTCGAGTTGTCAGTCCTTTTAAATTTTGGGCATTCTAGAAAGAGTGTAGTGATATGTCATTGTAACTTTTCCTGATATCATTTGCATTTTCCTGATAACTAATGATGTTGCACTTTTTTTCATATGCTTATTGACTACTTATATATCTTTCTATCTGAAGTGTCTGTTCAAGTCTTATGGCCATTTAAAAAAATGAGTTGTCTTTTTATTATTGAGTTGTAGGAATTGTCTTTATATTCTGGATACAAGTCCTTTGTCAGATATTTTATTGCAAATATTTTTTCCCTGTCTGTGACTTGCTTATTTCTTTTCTTAATATGCTTTAGATGAGCTAATATGTTTACTTTTGCTGAAGTCTATTTTATCCATTTTTAAAGGGCTTTCTGTGTTTTAAGAAATCTTTGACTACTCTCTGGTTGGAAGATATTATCCTATGTTTTCTCATAAGAGCTTTATAGTTTAGCTTTTAAACTAATTTCTGTATACAGTGTGAGCTAGGGGGGGTCAAAGTTATTATTTTCCCATATAGATGTACTATTATTCTAGCACCATTTATTGAAAAAACTATCCTTTCTCCATTGAATGGCTTTGAAATATCTGTAAAAAATCAATTGACCTCATAAGTGTAGGTCTCTTTCTAGACTCTTGATTTTGTTTCATTGATCTAGTTATCTACTCTTAAACCAATATCACACTGTATTGATTACTGAAGCTACACAGTAAATGTTGAAATCAGATAATATAAGTTCTCCAACTTTGTTCTTTTCATGTTATTTCGGCTGTTCTAGGTCTTACATATTCCCAAATAAATTTTAGAAGCAACTTGTCAATTTCTATCAGAAAAGCAAAAGCCCTAGATTTCACTTGGGGTTGTTTTAAAGTTATAAATCAGTTTGGGGAGACATCTTAATAGTATCAAATCTTCCAGTCCATGAACATGGTATATCTCTCCATATATGTCAGCCTTCTTCAATTTCACTCAGCAATATGGTGTGGGGGTTGGTATATATATTTCACATATATTTTGTTAGATCTATCACTAATATTTTATGTTTTACAATAATATGTTAAATGGTTTAAAAAGCTTTTGTTTTCCAATTGTTCATTGCTAGTATATAAAAATACAATTCATTGTTTAGTATACAAATCTTGCATCTTGCACTTTGAGTTCAATTTCTGAAGATTCCTGGGGATTTTCTATGTACACAACCATGGCATTTGCAGGTAGCCACAGTTTTATTCTTCCTTTCCAATCTATATAATTTTATTTCTTTTACTTGCTTTGTTGCATTGGCTAAGACCTGTAGTACAATGTTAAAAAGAAATAGAGGGCTTCCCTGGTGGCGCAGTGGTTGAGAGTCCGCCTGCCGATGCAGGGGACATGAGTTCGTGCCCCGGTCCAGGAAGATCCCACATGCCACGGAGCGGCTGGGTCCGTGAGCCATGGCCGCTGAGCCTGTGCATCCGGAGCCTGTGCTCCGCAAGGGGAGAGGCCACAACAGTGAGAGGCCCGTGTAACAAAAAAAAAAAAAAAAAAAAAAAAAAAACCTTATCTATCTCCTATCTTCAGTGGAAAAGTGTTCAATATTTCACCATTAAGAATTATATTAGCTTTAGAGGGGTTTTCTTTTCTTTTCTTTTGGTAAAAATCCCTTAGTATGTAAAAGAAAGTTCCCATCTGTCCCTAATCTGCTGAGGGTTTTTCTCATGCTTGAGTGTTGAATTTTATCAAATGCTTTTTTCAAAATTATTGAGATAACTATATGGCTTTTCTCCTTTACTTATTAATATGGTGAATTACACTGATGGATTTTTGGATGTTAATCCAAACTTACATTCCTGGAATATACTATACACTTGATCATAATGTTATGCCTTCCTTATAAATGAGTTGGGAAATAGTCTCAAGAGTTTGTGTCATAAGCTTTCTCCTCCTTCCTTCTTAAATATTTGGAGGAACTAACCAGTGAAATTATTTGGGACTGGAGTTTTCTACACCAGCAAGTTCTTAATTACAAATTCAGTTTTTAAAAAATAAGAATAGAACTATTTAAATTTTCTATTTTTGTGTATCTGTTTAGGTGTATTTTAAAGGAATTTGACCATTTCATATAAATTTTCCAATGTATTAGCATTAAATGATTCATAATATGTTCTTTTAAAAATTATTTCCTTCCTACTATTTTTGTTAGGAGGGTGCTTAATTTGATGTTCTTTTTCTAGCTTATTGAGATGAAAGCTTAGTTCTTATTATTATTGCTACTGTTTTAAACAGTCAACATTATTTTATATTTACTCACATGTTTACTCTTGCCAATGCCCTTCATATTTTCCTACAGTTACTTTCATCTGGGATCATTTTCTTTCACTTTGAAACTTTTCTTTTAGTATTTCTTATAGTAAGATAGGCTGGTAAAAATTCTCTCATCTTTTACATATTTGAAAACCTTTTTATTTTTATCTTTGAAGGAAATTATCACCAGATACAGAATTCCAAGTTGGCAGGTTTTTTGTTTTGTATTGTTTTCCATTTAGCGGTTTAACAATATAATTCCTTTGTCTTCTGGCTTCCATTATTTCTGTTGGGCTGTCAAAAGTTGTTCCTTTGATGGCAACATGCCCCCATCCTCTACTCCAGATGCTTTCACAATTCTCTCTCTCTGATCTAAAGAACTAAAGGATGGAATTCAAAGCAACCACAGACACCAAAGAATAGTGAGGGAATTCCTTAAAGGAGATAGCCAGAAAGGGGGAATCCTAAATTCTGCTCAGCTAAAGATAAATGAACCAATCTAAGATTTGAACTGCTGGCTAAGAGGCAATTTTCAGTTTTTATCCAATCTACTAATTGCCTGCTAAAACAGAAAGGTCAACACTTTTTGGAAGAACATAGTCAAATCAAGAGCCAGTACAACACAACATTCCCAATGTCTAGGATACAATCCAAAATTCCTCAAATTCCTCAACAGAAATAACAATCAATAGAGACAGACCCTGAGATGACCCAGATATTGGAATTGGCAAACAAGGATTTTAAAGCAGTTATCATCACTATTATCAATGATGTAAAGTGAAAATTTATTTGATGAATAAAGCAGCTCTCCATAAAGGAACAGAAATAATAAAAAAGAACCAAATGAAAATTTTAGAATAAAATATAATATCTGAAATTAAATATTCACCAGATAGGTTTAACAGGAACATGGAGACAACAGAGCAAAGAGTAAAACTGAAGATAGATCAACAGAACGTATCCAATTTAAAGAACAGATTGAAAAAAGTCAATACAGCCTCAGGGACTTATTGAACAATATCAAGTGGTCTAACATATGAGTGATTAAGACTCTCAGAAAAAAAAAAGGAAAAAGTAATCACAAGATTTCCCAAACTTAGCAAAAGACAGAAATACAGATTCAAGAAGTTCAGCAAATCCCAAGCAAGATAAATGTGAAGTACATTCCTAGCAATATGATTGTCAAACTGCTGAAAACCAAAGACAAAGAGAGGATCTCGAAAACATTCAGAGAAAAGTGACACATTACATATACGAAAAGAACATTTCAAATTACCAGTGACTTCTTATCTGAGAATCTGGATTCCAGAAGGCAGAAGAATAACATCTTTAAAGTGTGGACCAAAATTACCTGTCAAACCAGAACTCTGTAAACAGAGAAAACGTCCTTCAAAAATTAAGACAAAATAAAGACATTTTTAGATAAAAGAAAACTGAGAGAATTCATCGCTAGCAGACATGCAATACAAGAAATGCAAAGGGAGTTCATCAGGCTGAAGGGAGATGATACTAAATGGAAGCTTAGATTTTCAGAAAGGAAAGAAGAGCATCAGAAATGGTAAATATCTGGGTAAATATAAAAGACAATTTTCCTTTTAATTTCTTGGAAATACAACTATTTAGGGCAAAAATTAAAACATAGTTTTGTAGGGTTTATAATTACATAGATGTAATACATGTGACAATCATAGCATAAAGGCAGGATAAGAGATGAGTGGAACCAAATTAATACATTTGAAATTGAAGCAATATTTTTTATAACCCAACCCAATGGGTTGGTTCTCCACAGGGTAAAATATACATAAGCATATACTAGGAGCTATAATCTCTAAGAGGAGCTGGGCAGAAGCCAGGCTTGGGAGAGCAGGGAAATGATTTGAAAGGATTCACTAATATATCCCTTCAACCATGGACGTCTGGCTAAACCCGTGGTGAAACCTAGGCCTTACACAGGAGATTCTACTGGGAATAGAAGTACAGACAAAAGCCTTATTGTTTATGGAAGCTTATGAATCCAAACTAGCAACTGGAATTGCCAATAGCATTAGATCAAACAACAACAGGTCAAAATTCATGTTAGCACAATGAATAACTAGTACCTGTATTAGTCAGCTATTGCTGCAGCTATGCTACTGTGTTTGGGAGGTCTCCAGGTTCCGTTATTCACTAGGAGGACTCACAGAACTCAGCATATAGTTGTACTCATTGCTATGATTTATTATAGTGAAAGGATGCAGAGCACAATTAGCAAAGTGAAAAGACACTTGAGGAGAAGTCCAGTGGAAACCATGTTTAAGCTTCTAAGAGTCCTCTCCCAGGAGTCACATAGGATGCACTTAATTACCCCAGCAACAAGTTGTGACAACACATGTGAAATGTTGTCAACCAGGGAAGCTCGAAGAGACTCAGCACCCAGGGTTTTTACTGGGAGCTGGTCATGTAGGCAACCTCTGCCTAGCACCTAGCGAAATCCCAGACTCCCAGAAGGAAAGCAGGTGCTCAGCATAAACCATATTGTTTGCACAGTTTAGGCACAATTAATCATTCTTATCAGTTAATGGTAGCCACTGTTCCAAAATCTAAGTTCCCAAAAGCCAGCCAAGGGCCAACCTGGCAAGCAGGACTTTTCAAGGATAGCAGTTTAGGCCTGCTATGTTAACTCTTTTCTGTACAACTACCTAACAAAGAACTATAAGAGTCTCAGTATGTTCTAACAATAAACATTAATTTTTGCTTGGTGGTGCTAGGCTAGACTTCAGGCTTTGTATTGGGTTCAAGTCTGTTCACAGATCTTCATAATTCCAGGAACTGTGGCTTCTGCAGTCATGTTCTTCTCATGGCAGGTGGCAGAAATACAAGAGAGCAAGCTAAATCATGCAAACACTTTTAAGGTCTCTGCTTACATCACACCTCCTAACATATCATTTGCTAAAGTCAGTCTCATACAGCTAAGATCAACATTAGTGAGGTGAGAAAATATACATCTACTCTAATAGGGAGAAAAACCACATGGCAAAGGGTATGAATGTACAGATCCCTTACAGAGGTTTTAAATAATTGGGAAAAATGGGGCTTCCCTCGTGGTGCAGTGGTTGAGAGTCCGCCTGCCGAAGCAGGGGACGTGGGTTCGTGCCCCGCTCCGGGAAGATCCCACATGCCGCAGAGCGGCTAGGCCCGTGAGCCGTGGCCGCTGAGCCTGCGTGTCCGGAGCCTGTGCTCCGCAACAGGAGAGGCCACAACAGTGAGAGGCCCGCGTACTGCAAAAAAAATAAATAAATAAAATAATTGGGAAAAATAATCCAATCTACCACAGTGCCCTAGGGATCTCACCAAACTCAGAGGGCAAATGAGGTTGGAAGCATCATCTTACCACTTTTGAAAATATTTCTTAGTTTGTTCATTAGTTTATTCCCACACCTATGCCCAAAGGAGCCTTAAAGCAGACAGGAAAGAACATGGAATTTTAGCAATATTCTATGCAAGTTCTTTAGCAATATAATAATAAAATTAATAATAGCTAACATTAATGAGTGCTTACTATATGTCAAGCGTGTTACATGCATGATTTCATTTAGTCCTTGGTTGATGTCATTATTTTTCCCATTTTAGATATGAGGAAACAGAGGCCTAGAGACTTGCCCAAGGTCCTAAAGCTTATAAGTGGTGAAGCCAGGATTTGAATCCAGGCAGCCTAGATCTGGAGCTTGTGCTTTTAACCAGTAGGATATTTTAAATGGAATGCTTGGGCATATATGCTAGATTACAATGCTTCAATATTGGAGTATAAAAGTGTGCCAGAAATATGGAAGCACCACCAAATGTTCACATGATTCACATGGGCTCAGGGAACTAAGATTTAATATGTTAAGAAAAGAAAATTTTTATCTTACTCAACTAAAATACTAAGAAAACTTGACTTTTTCCTCACAGCAACAGGTCAATATACCACATAGTTCAACCGTTTAATTTCAATCTTATTTAAATTCAAATATTCCTTGACTTTGAAGAACTGCTAATGAACACATTTCATTGATCAAAATAACTTTTCAAAGTTTCTAAGCCAGCTTGCCTTTCTACTTTCTAGACTAGATAAAGTATCTGCTACACATACCATCTCCTATGATTCTGTAAAGGCCATGTTTTTTCAGTCAAGAAAAATGATCACAAAAATCTTCCATTTTCACTAAACAAGTATATTCAAGACTGTGTTCAATAAACAATTTAACAACTAAGAAGTTTTTCCTTTATGAAGCAAGAATTCTGTAATGCAAATATACTTCTATCACATCCAGAGTTGCTAGTCCCTCCCTCTATGGTTATGGGGGGGTGCATTTTAATTACAGACATTCATTTCTCTTCAATTGTTTTCTGAGCTTAATGAACAATGAAAGTACTGTACTACTTATGGGAAATCACTAAGAATTGAACGTCGAAAGGCATGTTCCTGCAATAAGCAATGTGTCTCATTTGAAGATGAGTAAATGCTGCTGTAGGAATTAAGTCTTGGGTCTGTCTGACAGAATAGACTAAGAACCCATTGTAGGGCTTCCCTGGTGGCGCAGTGGTTGAGAGTCCGCCTGCCGATGCAGGGGTCATGGGTTCGTGCCCCAGTCCGGGAAGATCCCACATGCCTCGGAGCGGCTGGGCCCGTAAGCCATGGCCGCTGAGCCTGTGCGTCCGGAGCCTGTGCTCCGCAATTCAAGAGGCCACAACAGTGAGAGGCCCACATAGAGCCAAAAAAAAAAAAAAAAAAAACTATAAAAAAAAGAACCCATTGTAGGGAATTCAGAGGGTTACCGATAACACAAAACGTTATCTAGATGTACTCAGCCTGTAAAATACAAGATATATAAGAGAGAACACTTCTATTTTCAAAAAACACAGTTACCTAAAACAAACTAAAGGTTGAAAGTGAAAAGAAAAAAAAAGGACATTAACAAATGTCAACTAGTCAAAAATAAGTTTGAAAAAGTGAAGTGTGATACCTTAGTCCAAACATGAACAGTGAGGAGATACACACTGTATTTTTCCATAATGCCCAGGGCATTTGGAACTAAGGAACAGTTACTCAGAGAAAGAGGAAGGTGCTTGGTTCAACTGTTTTTGTTTTTAATAATTCCTCACTTTCTCTGCCGGTTTTTCAAGTGCTTTGCCACTTATCTAAAAAATATGATGACACTGGCTTGTGAGAAATACAAAATCAGAAGCTCTAAATGGATTTATGAGATTCTTCAGAATAGAGAACAATGATACAATGGAAAGCAGGAACTGCTGGCAGATTTCTATTTAAAGCCAAATTTCAAATATTTTAATGGAAAAATAATCATATACATCTCTTTAATTTCGTAAGTATAAATTATTTATCATATCAAATTATCCATATAATCTAATTTTAACAAATAAATTTTTCCTGTGGGAAATATTTCAATATTCATAGAGTGATTTTTTTCTCTTTTTTAAAAATTTATTTATTTATTTATTTATTTGGGGCTGTGTTGGATCTTTGTTGCTGTGCTCGGGCTTTCTCTAGTTGCAGCGAGCAGGGGCTACTCTTCATTGCGGTGAGTCGGCTTCTCACTGCGGTGGCTTCTGTTGTTGCAGAGCACGGGCTCTAGGTGCATGGGCTCAGTAGTTGTGGCTTGCAGGCTCTAGAGCGCAGGCCCAGTAGTTGTGGCACACGGACTTATTTGCTTTGCGGCATGTGGGATCTTCCCGGACCAGGGCTCGAACCCATGTCCCCTGCATTGGTAGGAGGATTCTTAACCACTGAGCCACCAGGGAAGCCCTTCATAGAATGATTTTTAATAAAATTAAAATTTCTCTCTTAAGAATATTAGTTACTATATGAATCCTGTGTGGACTCAAGACTAAATGGCCTACACTATTTTCAGTTATCACGTTAGGCCTTATACTCCACTATTTACTGTTAATGAAGATTTGAAAAAAATAAAAGAAGTAATTTCTTAACATAAACTCAACTTCAATATAATTAACAAAGTAACATATTTATTCATAAAAATCAGTGAAAAATTTAATATGGATGAGAAGTCTTTCTTTTAAGGGGTAACACTTTTCAGAAAAATTCCCAAATAAGGTAAGGTATTCCTCCCAAGATATCACAGCCAAAACCTAAGCATAGGAGAGTCCCTTAAAGGACATCCAGGGCAAACTCCTACCCATCTTGGAGAAATTCCTGCTACAGCATTTGTAACAAGTAGCTTTCCAGAGTCTGCATGAATGCTTCCAATGATTGAAAGGTAGGGTTTACTATCCATGGCCCAGCCTGTGCTATTGCAAGTGAGCTCTGATTGTGGAAAAGTTCTTCTTGTTGATGAGTAGAAATCTATATTCTTAAATTTTCAATCCACTGAGTATAGTTCTAGCATCCACAAGAACCTCAAATTCCAATTCTTCTGTTCCCTAATTGGAAGTAGCTGAGAACAGCATGGCAAGTCCCATCACTCTGTGACTTGCAGGGGGAAGAGGAGGATGATAGTGGAGACAAGTGACAGAGCAATGAAAAAGGAGATGGAAGACAAACAAACATTTGGTTCCAAGGATATTTTATGTCAGAATCAGTGCCAAACAGAATCCAAGACTACAAAAGATAATGTGCATATGCATGTGTATGTATGGATTTGTGTTTGTATATATGTGAGTATACAGTAGATGCATGTATGTAATATGTGTAATGTATGTGTATGCATGTGTGAGTACATATACATGTATGTATATGTGTGTGAGTATGTGTACATATGTGTGCATGTGCACATGTATATGTGTGTATAAAATGCCAAGTCAGCTAACAGGAAAATTTTCAAACTATAAATGAGGAAATGCAAATATTGGGTTTTTAGGATATTTTTAACAAGAATATAAAATACACACAGCTGCTAAGCACTGCAGGAGTTGTTAACAGACTAGAGAGGATGAAAGGAAGTCAATAAACTTATGTTTATATTATGGTAAAAATATGGTTATTTCAAAATATCTGAATAATTAAATGTCAAGCTTATTAACTAGATATTTGCTATCAAGTAGACAAAGAAGTTCCCAATGAGTAAATAAAAATCAACCAGATCACTCTACTGGGTCTCTTTCCACAAATTTCTGACAGGATTCTTATCATGGCACGGTGTGGGCCAGCCACGCTGCACCTTCCTGGCTGTGGGTCAGGATTTACCCTCTCGGTTCCTTTCTCCACTTGCCCGTCTCTAGGCCTCGGAGAACTGAAAGGCAGCAACTCCTCACAAGAAGTCTGGGCTCTCCGGAGGTAAATACAGCCCCCACTGGCAGCATGTTCAATCATTAAAGAAGAGCTAAAATATGCTGCTTAGATCTCAAGACAAGAAAGAGAACAAACATACAGAAAATTTTTCCTCAAACACAGAAACGAAAGAAAAAAAGGGTTTGGGTAAATTGTCAGGATTTCAATTTAGCAGAACACAATCTAGAATTAATCAAAATGTTACTAAATTTTATTCACCAAAAATAATAAAACTATATTCAGATCTAATAAGGTAAAATAATAAAACTATACAAACAGTTTTAGCTACCATAAAATTGGAAACGACTAACTGGATAATTTAGTAAGTCTTTTTCTAGGTAATACATAAACCCATTCCAAATTGTGTAGCCTGGTAAAATACAAAAATTATTCATCGTGACTCATTAGCCAAAACTGGCACACCACCTGTCTTTGTAAATAAAGTTTCATTGGAACATGGCCATGCTCATTCATTTGTTGTCTGTGTCTATTTTCATGCTATAACATCAGAGTTGAGAAGCTGTGACAGAGACTATTATGGCCCACAAAGCCTAAAATACGTACTATCCGTTCCTTTACAGGAAAACTTTGCAGACTCCTGCCCTATATAATCATGGATCCTAAAATAAGCATATAGGCCACCTTGCTAAATCATGATAGTTTCAAGGGAGGAAAGAACTTTACTGTCTTTATTATGCAGGTCTCCTTTGTTACAAACCATTAAAAACCAACAACAAAAAAGAGTTGCAAAAAAATGTTCCAAGTGTTGTGAAGGTATTTTACAGTTTGGAGAAATGGAACAATTGGTTCTTCCTACTTGTTTTGTTGGTTCTTCCTACCTGTTTTCCTTCCTCTTCATCTGAAGAGTTACTGACATGGATACTTCTGCTGGGTTGGTAACCTTTCAACTTTTCGTGACCGGACCAGTTGTTCTTTTGGTCTGTTGTACTTTCCTCATCACTTCCTGGATTATTTTTCCATTCTTTCATCATTTCTAACACATTGGTTGGTCTCGCCGAAGAAAGTATATTGCCCTAATATTAACAATGAATTTTTGGTGTTATAAACAGTTTAGAAAACGGAAGACTCTTACATATTTTAGTAATATAGTCTGACAAATTCAGTAAGTCACATGGAAAAATTATAATGCTGAATAAATAGCAAAACTTTGGATGCCCTTTTGAGCATACTCCTTGTACTGGCATGTCTCAGACCTCTTCACTAATACTTTTACAATATGCCAAAATTTAGGGATGGGAGAATATTCTGGTTTAAAAGAATAGTGCAGCATGCTTGTGTGAAAGAACCACTAGATAGGGCAAGTTCCTGGAATCCAAAGACCTCCTTACAGTGCCGTTCCTAGAAAATTAATAGGGAAGCTAAAAAATGAAAGAAGTTGCCCAAAGTCTACTGGGTCCAACACTAAGGGTAAGCCTATATAACATCAAAATATCTAGGTAAGAAATCTAAATTCAGTTGATTAGTCCGGTGCCGTGTCCAAGAATATAGATCTTTGACTTGAAAGCTCTTAGTTGACTGGAAGATTTCGATATAATGTGGTCATTTGATTATAATGGATTCCGTGCACTGTTTTAACCCCAGATGTGGCTATACCATACTAAAATTGACCATTTTATATTAACTATCTTTTTCTCAAATATTATATTCCATTTAATGCCAAGAAATGCATGAATGCATTCTTAAATGCCTCCTGCTAGACTAGGTATGCCTTAAATAGTTTTGCTCCTAACTCAGACTAGTAGAGAAAGTTTGGACAAGAAGTTTGGATCACATTTAGATTAAAACAGGATGTTTAGGTGTGGGAACAACTATGGAGTGATCTAAGTTAATTTGATATGTGGGTGGACTGAAGCATTAAGCAACAGTGATTCAGAATAGTATGAGGCCAGGCATCTTAAGGGCCGCCATCTGAGTACACTGTTGAGGATTTGTAGAGTTTAATATATTCGTGGTTAAAGACACAGACAAATATTAAGCATGGAATAGTAATAATTAAATGAGGATCATTATGCTATTCATTCCCTGTGGTTCTTCTACGTCATCCTGTTTTAAGAAGGTCTATATTCTTACTACTTTCATAGCATCCTACTTTTGGTTGCACTTCTGCAGCCTCTACCCATTTACTCCCAGAATGCCCTTACTATGCCTTCTGCCAACACGTAGCCTACATTTCCGTCAAGGCTCAAGTTGACAGTCATCTCCATCAAGTATCCCAGAACTTCCAAAGATGTCAACTTAAATGAAACACAGATGAAGTCTCAGAGAGCAAAAAGGAGTTGAAATTGTTTAGAACGGCAGATAGTCTCAGAGCTCTCATCTGAATGAGTTCTGATCTTCAGGGCTCTGTCAACAGCCCTGCTTGACCCCAGTGATTCATCTAGCCTCTATTATAACTTCCTGGCTTCATGATGACCTTCAACACTAACCCACAGTGTCCAGGCTCCTGGAATACTAGTACACACAACTTTGCCTCAACTTAATTCTTTCATTAGAAAACAGAGACAATCTGACATCTATGTCTGTAATCCCAGTCCTCAATTGCTCTTCCCTGATAAACTCTCTACAGGTTAACTCTTTGGATCTAGAGTCATTTCTTCCAGGCACATAGTAGAATTTTGCTTCTCCACCTCTTTTGGAACATGATGATATGACTTGTTTTGACCAGTAAAATGTGATTTGAAATAGTGTGTATCACTTCTGGGTAGAAACTTGAAGAGAGAGCATGTAATTTACATGTTCTCAATTTCTTCCTTAGTAACTATAGAAGCACAGAGATAGAGCCTCCCTCAGCCTGGGTCCCTGAGTGAAGACAAAGTAAAACAGAGCTTACTCTCCTCCTCCCAGCCAATGTGCAATGGAAGGCATAAACAGCACTGAGATTTGGGGGTCACTTGTTACCACAGCATAATCTAGCCTGTCCTGATAGAAGATTAAATATTTACACTCTGTAAGTCACCTCCAAAAAGCTTTATAAAGAGTGAGCCCACTATATAATCAGCATACCCAACAAAGTTGTAATTACTACACAAATCATATGCAATCAGTACCATGTGATAGCCAATTTATTTAGGCAGTCTTTGCTTTGCACAGTCCTGATATGCATGAATTTTAGTCATCATGACTTAAATAACATCAGTCCCTCAGCAACACAGTTCAAATTTCAGTCACCATGGTACATTAACTATAATTGCATAAAGTTCAAACTTCACTGCTAGCTCTTCAATCCATGATCACCAGGTAAATTACAGATTTGCATCATGATCAGTGACCAATCATGTCACTTCTTTCACAGTCTGTTGGTGATTGCACACTGTGCATCTGCTATTCAGTTCACACACAGACAGCAATGTGTGCTGTTGTGTTGCCTCCTTGTCTTGCAGGGAATTTGCTAACAAAAATGAAACTGCAACAAAGAAATTAAAAGTGATAATACTGGGAGTAAAATTTGAATCAAATGTAAATGGAGTAATAGAAGAAATAGCTGACCATGGGAATGCTGCCACTGCCACTGTGAGAATCTAGATGCGCAACCAAAGGAACTTAGTGAAGGCAAACTTATCAACATAAATGAGGAAGGATGAAGATGCTTCAGAGAAAATAACACCCACAAAAAACTTGACATTTAAAGAATTTTCAGAGATATTCAAGACACTGAAAAGACAAAGGATACAATGTTGGAAGTAGATCCAAACTTGTAAAGCAGTATGACAATTCACCAAGGCATAAAAAAGATGCTCCCCTCTGTATGATAAGAAGAAGGCAAGCACTGTTTAAACTAATCTTGGTAAGTTTTTAACTCCAAAATAAGACACTTTAACTCTCAATATTTCTAATGTTTTCAATTACAGTGCAAAAAATTTAGCTTTACTTTTGTTTCATTCTCTCTATATATTTAGAACCAACAGTTAGGGAGTTTTTAATGTTTAACAAAAAATTTTAACGGGCATGAAAAAAATCACAATTTTTCCCATTGATTATTAAAATCATTTTGCACAGCTTCAATATGCACTATTTTTATGGTTCTGCACTACTGTGCAAAGCAAGGATTACCTGTACTACCTTGAATCTGCATTTCTAGCCAGCTTTCAAGCGCTTGCTTCACATATATCAATATATACACACAAAAGCATGGTGACTGACACGCTACAAATGACTCTATTTCTTATTGCAAAGAGACTGGGGAGAAGAGCAAAAGATCTAGAATAGGGTCATTATCCCATCAAAAACACTCTACCATTTATAAATTTTTAACTATTTGCTTCCTATATTCCCTCGTGATATCAAACAGGGCACAAATGTTGCTATAGATTCCAGACTTTCCCTCTTGTCTAAAGTCCAGCCAATAACTTACTAGACGAGCCCCTTCTTGCCTGCTAACAGTTGGAGGAAGAATTGCATCAGATACTTGGACTGACCAACGAATAAGTGGCCCAGAGCTGTGTGTCATGAGCCTTCTAGGCTCAAGAGAAATTACACATGAACCAACCAAACAAAAATGGGTGGAATTGTTAGGGCAGACACTGGAGATTGTGGAGACACCTCACCATCAGAACAGTAACCTCTGAACTCCCTTCACTGGCTGTGTTAAGAGGGGTCACACCCTGAACTCATCAACCATGAAGCAGCAAATGGCAAGAAGGCAGCAGTAATAGGCTGATAATCTGAGGCTATCATAAATAGAAAACCAAGCTTTTTGTTAATAAATTTCCACTTGTTTAACTCACAGTTTGAGACTACTTTATTTTGAAAAACTGGAAAAATGAACACTCATAGAGGAGAAGCATTGGTCAAATACTAAGATTTGGATTTAATCTTAGTAGACGGGTCCTGCAAATAGGAACCCAAACATACGTCCTCATCTAACAAAATGTGCCTTTTCAAGGACAGTGCCTATCAGTATTCTGTAAACAATAAGTCTTTTACAAGTATTTTTTAATGAATGAATGAATGATATGTATGAGTTGGGATAAGATAGTATGAAACATAAAATCAGCAAAGCGAAAAGGAAACATTCTGGGTCTTTAACTTAACGGTCATCATTTTCTACTTTTCATTAAGTAGCTAGAACTCTTTATTTTGTAATGTTCCGAGGAATAAATTTTTTTAATTAGAAAAAATTTTTATATCTTTCTAAAAAAGATATAAAAGGATGCTCAACTTCACAAAATTAATAAAATCCAAATCAAAAACAATGAGTTGGCAATTTTCACCTAATAGATGGACATAAATTTAAGTTTGATAAAACTCTGTGTTGGTGAGGGTGTGGGGTAACAGGCTCTCTCATTTACTTGCTTTTTATGGGAGGATAAATCGGCAATAAACTATCAAAATATGTAATGCACATTCTCATATACCAGTAATTCAACTTTTAAGAATTTATTTTATAGATATGCTGACACAGTATGCAAACGTATACTTACAAGAACATTTGTTGCACCACTGTTTGTAACAGAAAGGACCTGAAACAATTTAAATATTCCATATTCATAGGGGCAAAATAATAGTGTATCCATAGTTTTGGATACAATACTGCTTTTTAAAAAAATAAGCATATCTTCCCAAAATACATTAGATGAAAAAGAATAGTTTGTGTAATATAAACCCATTTGTGAAAAGGGAATAATAAAAATGTTCAGAATGTATTTGAAAGAATGCATAACAGACTTAACAATGGTTATTTTTAGTACGAGGGAATGAGGGAATAGAGGGAGAAAGTTATTTTTCCTGCCTTGTTTACCATTTAAATCATTTACTAAGGGTAATGGCAACTATTATATGACTAAAAAGTAATATAAACTATGTAGGAAAAGAAATAATGTAAGTTGCAGATACTCACAAAGGACTGATAGCACCCAGTAAGATCACCAAACATGCTCTCATGGGTCTCAGTGAGGCCAAGGCAGCAGCATAGAAAGGTAGTAAGGGCTGCTGAAGTAAGCAACTCTGCACCACTTTAAAATTTTTCCTAACAAAGTCATCTCAGTGATTTAGTTTTCACAGGTATAGCAAATAATGAGAATAGAGAAAATTGGTGTTGATATTCCTATTCTTTAAGAGGAAACAAACTGAGAAATTTAGTAATTTACCCTTATTCCAGAAGTGCATTTCCAATTGTCTGCTAAGAATTTCTAGGTAGAGGTGTTGCTGAGCCTTCAATACTGTAATGTATATTTGAAAACTGCTCAGAGAATTTTTCCCACCAAAAGAAAAAAAAATTTAAACTATGTGAGGTGATGGATATAGTAACTAAATTTACTGTGGTAATCATTTCACAATATATACATATATTAAGTCACTATGTTGCACATCTTAAATTTATACAATGTTATATGTCAAATTACGTCTCAGTAAAGCTGGAAAAATAAAAACAAAATATATTCCAAACCAACATTCTTCAAACGGTTATGCGTATACCTCGCTGTACACGAAGACTTCCTAAGGGCTGTATGGGCAGGGATGGTTTGCAGGGAGTCAATTTCAAGACCCTCAATTTCCAATGACCTACTCTTTTTCAAAAGTCACCTGCTTGAGAAAGGATCTGCAGTAATTCTTTCCATGTTCTTTTCTTAAGAGAGCTTCTTACAATGCTTGTTACTGTACATATATTTATTTTTGTGTGTGTGAGAGAGACAAAAGGCTCATATCTAGAATATACAACAAACTTCTACAAATAAATAAATAAATAAATAAATAATAGAAAAATGGAGGAAAGACTTGAACAGACATTTCATAAGGCCAATGAGGATAAGTAAAGTAAAAGTGACCAATTTCATTTGTCATTCAGGAAACGCAGATTAAAACCACAATAAGATACCATTATATATTACCAGAGTATCTAAATTAAAAATATTGATAATAACAAGCACTGGAGAGGATGGGGAGCAAAACTAGAACTCTTACACATTGCTGGTGAGTGGCACAAAGTGAACGGTGCAAAAGGGAACAAAGGAACTCTCTTGTAGGGGGTGGAAATGTTCTGTATTTTGTTCTGGGTGGTGGTTACACAAATGTATAAATTCATAAAAATTCATCAAGCTATACACTTAAAATCTGTGTATTTTACATTAAGTAAATTATATCTTAACAAAACTATGATTAATTTAAAATTAAGTTTCATAGATTTGTACATATTATTACATCTAGCTTAATCATTTTCTGTATATATTTTCTGTATAATATTCCATTGTTAGACTATACCACAATTTATTCATTCTCTAGTCAGAGGGAATTTGGGTTGATTCTGGGTTTTTGCTCCTATATACACTTCCACAAACATTATTGTGTATATCTCCACATGTATATGTGTAAGAGTTCCTCAGGTATATTCTTAGAAGTGAAATTTCTTGGTTATAAAGTATGTGAATGGTTAACTTTAAAAGATAATGTCAATCCCTTCTTCCAAAGTAGTTGTACCAATTAATACTCTCACCAGCAATGATTAAACTTAAAAGCTTTTGCACAGCAAAGGAACCATAAACAAAACGAAAAGACAACCCACAGAATGGGAGAAAACATTTGCAAATGAAGCGACCAACAAGGGATTAATCTCCAAAATATACAAACAGCTCATGGAGCTCAATATCAAAAAAACAAACAACCCAATCAAAAAATGGGCAAAACGGGCTTCCCTGGTGGCGCAGTGGTTGACAGTCCGCCTGCCGATGCAGGGGACACGGGTTCGTGCCCCGGTCCTGGAAGATCCCACATGCCGCGGAGCAGCTGGGCCCATGAGCCATGGCCGCTGAGCCTGTGCGTCCGGAGCCTGTGCTCCACAACGGGAGAGGCCACAACAGTGAGAGGCCCGTGTACCACAAAAAAAAAAAAAAAAAAAAGGGCAGAAGATCTAAACAGACATTTCTCCAAAGAAGACATACAGACTGCCAAGAGTCACATGAAAAGATGCTCAATATCACTAATTATTAGAGAAATGCAAATCAAAACTATAATGAGATATCACCTCACACTGGTCAGAATGGCCATCATCAAAAAATCTACAAACAATAAATGCTTGAGAGGGTGTGGAGAAAACGGAACCCTCCTACACTGTTGGTGGGAATATAAACTGGTACGGCCACTGTGGAGAACGGTATGGAGGTTCCTTAAAAAACTAAAAACAGAACTACCATATGATCCAACAATCCCACTCCTTGGCACATATCTGGAGAAAACCATAATTCAAAAGGTACATGCACCTCAATGTTCATTGCAGCACAATTTACAATAGCCAAGACCTGGAAGCAACCTAAATGTCCATCAACGGAGGAATGGATAAAGAAGATGTGGTACATATATAGAATGGAATATTACTCAGCCATAAAAAAGAATGAAATAGTGCCATTTGCAGCAACATGGATGGACTTAGAGATTGTCATACTGAGTGAAGTCAGTCAGACAGAGAAAGACAAATATCATATGATAACGCTTATATGTGGAATCTTAAAAAAATGGTACAAATGAACTTATTTACAAAACAGAAAAAGAGTCACAGATGTAGAAAACAAACTCATGGTTACCAAGGGGGAAATGGGGGGGAGGGATAAATTGGGAGATTGCGATTGACAGTACACACTACTATATATAAAACAGATAACTAATAAGGACCTACTATATAGCACAGGGAACTCTGCTCAACACTCTGTAATGACCTATATTGGAATAGAATCTAAAAAAGAGTGGATATATGTATATGTAAAACTCATTCACTTTGCTGTACAGCAAAAACTAATGCAACACTGTAAATCAACTATACTCCAATAAAAATTAATTTTAAAAAAAGATACTCTTTACCCACATCTATTCCAACACCGGCTACTGTCAGACTTCTTAATTTTTGGTTTATCTCACTGAGGTCTTGGTTTGTATTTCCCCAATCACTAATGGGACTGAACATCTTGTCACGTGTTCATCAGCCAAATGTGGGTCCTCTTCTGTAAAAATGCCTGGCCCTAAAGCAACTATACTCCAATAAAAATTAATTTTTAAAAATGCCTGGCCCTGTCTCTTTGTACATTTTCTACTAGGTTGTTTGTCCGCTTTGTATTGATTTGTAAGAATTATTAAGATTTCATGATATTAACCCTTTTTTGTTTTTTGGGTTACAAAAGCCTTCTCCTAGTTTATAACCTATCCCTAAAGTGTTGTTTTATGAACAGAAGTTCTGAAGATTAATATTAAGTCAAGTTTATCCACCATTTATTTTATGTTAGTGCCTTTGGTATCTTGCTTATAAAATCCTTTTCTACACACTCCAAGGTCCAAAACATTTTCACCTATATTTTCTACTAAAAGTTAAATATAAATTTTATTATTTAAGTCCTTGATTGATTTGCAGTTGACTTTTGTCTGCAGTGTGAGATAGGAACCCAATTTCTCTCTTTTTTTTTTTCATATGGACAACCATTTATTCCAGCTCCAATTATTGAACAGTCTCTACTTTTTCCACTGATCTGCCATACTACCACTGTCATAAAAGTTCCAGATATGCATGGATATGTTTCTGCACCTTCTATTTTATTCTACTGGTCAATTTGCTTATTACTGCAAATGATCACACTATGCTAACTAATACAGCTTCATAAGTCCTAATATCTGGTAGAGCAAAACATTCAGAAATGTCTTGGCTATTTTCGACACTTTAAGCTTCGATTCAAATTTTAGGGTCAGGAAAGCTGATTGGATTTGCATTGTGTATGTACATCAACATGAGGAAATCAGTTTTTATGATATTAAGTCTCCTGACCTATGATTATGGTATATCTTTACACTTAAGTTTTCTTCAATGTTTTCCAATAAAATTTCATAATTTTCCCCAAATCTTATGTTGAATTTATTTCTAGAAATTATATATTCTTGAATATTATTTTATGTCTTCATTTTTTTACATTTTATATTGTTGCTTGCTAGTGAAAAGAAATACAATGTCAATCTTTTTTTTCCAGGTTTACTGAGATATAATTGATATATAACATTGTGTAAGTTTAAAGTGGACAATGTGTTGATTTGATACACTTATATATCGATGAGTATCAACCTTAAGTCTAGCTACCTTACTCAGCTCTTCTATTATTTCAAATAGTTTGTCTAATAATTTGTATGTTACTACAAATAATAAAAGTTTTCTTTCTGTTTTCCAATTCTCATGACTTTATTTTCCTTGTCTTAAGTTGACTAAGATCAACAATGTTGGGAAAAACTATTGAAAGCTGATTTCCTTGACTAGCTCTTTATTTTAAAGAAATGTTTCTCACGTTTCCCATTTAAAACGATATTTGCTGTAAACTTTTATCAGGTTAAGGAAGTTTTCTTCTATTCCTAATTAAATTATGAATGTATACTGAGTCTTATTACAAGTGTTTCCTTTAAATTATCATATGCTTTTTCTCCTTTAATATATTAATGTGTGAATTTATATTTACAGATTTTTTTCCCAAAATTAAACCATCATTGTATTTTTAGGGAAAATCCAACAAGATCATGATCTTTTTTATAAACACAGTTGGATCCAACTTGCTAATATGTTGTTTAAGGTTTTACATCTATATTAATAAGTAATATGGATCATTTTCCTTTTTCATAGGTTTGGTTTACAATGGTCTAATTTTGTTTTACTAGAGTATACAGAATTAATACTAGACTCAAAATAAATTAGGAAAATTCTCTCTTTGGGGGCACAGGAGGAGAGTTATAAATTTGACATAAAAGTTTGGTAGAACTAATCTGTAAAATCATCTAGGCTTGGTGTTTTCCTTGTGGAAGATTTTAAACTACTGCTTCAATTTCCTTAGTAATTATATAGGACAATTCAAGTTTTCTATTTATTCTTTTTTTTTTTAGTTTTTTTTTTGAGGTGGACCTATTTTTTTTAAATTAATTAATTTATTTTTGGCTGTGTTGGGTCTTCGTTTCTGTGCGAGGGCTTCCTCTAGTTGTGGCAAGCGAGGGCCACTCTTCATTGCGGTGCGTGGGCCTCTCACTATTGTGGCCTCTCTTCTTGAGGAGCACAGGCTCCAGATGTGCAGGCTCAGTAGTTGTGGCTCACAGGCCTAGTTGCTCTGCGGCATGTGGGATCTTCCCAGACCAGGGCTCAAACCCGTGTCCCCTGCATTAGCAGGCAGACTCTCAACCACTGCGTCACCAGGGAAGCCCCGAGGTGGACCATTTTTTAAAGTCTTTATTGAATTTGTTACAATATTGCTTCTCTTTCATGTTTTGGTTTTTTGGCCGTGAGGCATGTGGGATCTTAGCTCCCCAACCAGGGATTGAATCTGCACCCCCTGCATTGCAAGGCAAAGTCTTAACCATTGGACCACCAGGGAAGTCCCTTCTATTTATTCTTGAGACAATTTTATGAAGCTGTATTTTTTGAGGAAAATCTTTTTTATGAAAAGAAATTTTGTCCATTTTTCCTAAGTTTTCAGATTTATTAGTATACAGTTGTTGGTGGCATTCCCTTACCTTTTTAATATTTATCCTTTTAATTTCTGCTTTATCTGTGCCTGTATTCCCTTTTTCCTATAATACTATTTTTGTCTTCTCTATTTCTTTCTTATTTTTGCCAAAGATTTATCTATTTGTTGGTCTTTTCAAAGAATCAAATGTTGGTCTCATTGATCTTCTCTTTTCTACCTTTCCTTTCCATTTAATTTATTTTCACTCTTACTTAGTTTTATTTTTCCTACTACTTTATTTGGGTATATTCTGTTGGGATTTTTTCCTGAGATTTTAAGTTGGATATGTAGTTCTTTTTTAGCCTTTCTCCTTTTCTAATATGAATATTCCAGGTGATAAATTTCTGCTGAAACACACTTTTACTGCATCTCACAGGTTTTGATATGTTGTATTTTTATTACCATTCAGTTCTACAAATTAAAAATTTGTTCTCATTAGTATTTATTCTTTAACCCATGACTTATCTAGAAGCATGTGATTTAATTTCCAAATATATACAGATATTTAATCTTATTGGCATTGACTTTTAACTTAATTGTGTATTGTTAGAGAACATAATCTGTGTAAAACTTATTGAGACTTGCTTTCTTCCTGGCCAGTTCAATTTTGGTAAATGTTCCTTCCACATGTGGTTAAGAAAAATGTATATTCTCTAATTGATGGATGCAGAATTGTATACATGTCCACTAAAATAAGCTTGTTAATTGTCTTGTTAAAATACTCTTGTTTCTGTTTTCATTTGCTTTACATATCAATAGTTGAGAGAAGTGCATTAAAATCTCCCACTATGGGGCTTCCCTGGTGGCGCAGTGGTTGAGGGTCCGCCTGCCGATGCGAGGGGCGTGGGTTTGTGCCCCGGTCCGGGAGGATCCCGCGTGCCGAGGAGTGGCAGGGCCCGTGGGCCGTGGCCGCTGAGCCTACGCATCCGGACCCTGTGCTCCGCGGCGGGAGGGGCGGCAGCAGTGAGAGGCCCGCGTACAGAAAAAAAAAAAAAAAAAAAAAATCTCCCACTATGATGGTGAATTTTCCAATTTCTCCATGTAATTTTGTCATTTTTTATGTATATTTTTGAGGTTATCTTATTAGTTGCATACATGCTTAAACTTATATATTTTGTTTGGATTGAACTTTTATCATTATAAAGTGACCTTCATTATCTCTAATGATGATTTGTTTGTGGCAAGGTATATTTAATTGATATTAATTCAGTTACTCAGGCTTTTTTTGGTTAGTGTTTGCCTGGTATGTTCTTTTCCATTCTTTTTCTTTCAGTATTTGTGTCCTTATGCTTCAAATGTGCTTCTTGTAAATAGCACTTAGCTAGATTTTTAAAAAGTCAACCTGACCTTATGTCTTTTAACAGGTATTTTGTTTTTTAAAATATTATTTTTTTCATGTTTATTTATTTTTATTTTTTTATTATTTTGGGCTGTGTTGGCTCTTAGTTGCGGCATGCAGGATCTTTTGTTGTGGCACGTGGGCTTCTCTCTAGTTGTGGTGCACAGGTTTTCTCTCTCTAGTTGTGGCACGCAGGCTCCAGAGCACGTGGGCTCAGTAGTTGCGGCACGCAGGTTTAGATGCCCTGCAGCATGTGGGATTTTAGTTCCCCAACCAGGGATCAAACCCACATCCCCTGCATTTGAAGGTGGATTCTTTACCACTGCACCACCAGGGAAGTCCCTTAACAGGTATTTCTAACCCATTAACTTATTTGAAACTGTTTCTATCATTTAAGTTTATTACTACAACTGTCTCACTCTTTGTATCTTTGTTAATCCTTTACTACTTTGAAAATCCACTGTCTACATCTTCCATTTTAGCCCCCTCTTGTGTACCCATGTTCTCGCTCCATTCTCAACGCTTGTCATGTGTATATTATCTCACATTTTAAGTCTGGGTTATTATGAATATACTTTCTCCTCTTCTTCTTTGGTCTTTTTCTCTTTTTTTGGACACCAACACACTTTACTAAGGTATTTGAAGACTCGGTACACATAGCTCTTGCAGTATCTACTGGATTTCTTTGACCTCCTATTTAATTACTTCTTTTTTTTTTAATGTTTTTTCCTAGACTTTTTTTTTCTTTTCATTAATTAATTAATTTATTTATTTATGGCTGTGTTGGGTCTTTGTTGCTGCACACGGGCTTTCTGCAGTTGCAGCGAGCGGGGGCTACTCTTTCTTGCAGTGTGCCAGCTTCTCATTGCAGTGGCTTCTCTTGTTGTGGAGCATGGGCTCTAGGCGCACGGGCTCAGTAGTTGTGGCTTGCGGGCTCAGTAGTTGTGGCACACGGGCTCAGTCGCTCCGTGGCATGTGGGATCTTCCCGGACTAGGGCTCGAACCCATGTTCCCTGCATTGGCAGGCACATTCTTAACCACTGCGCCACCAGGGAAGTCCCCTATTTAATTACTTCTATCAAGTGTTTTAAATCTAGGACTTGTGTGGCAAACCTGAGGCCTTGTATATTCGAAAATATTTTTATCATTCCCTTTCACTTGAATGACAATTTGGATGGATATAAAATTCTAAGTTTAAAGTTGTTTTCCATTTAACACATTTAGAATTATTACTCCATTTACACTTGCATCCAATGTTGCTGCTGTAAAGTAAGATGTCAATGTGACTCTTGTTCTTTTTTATATGATATTGCTCTTTCTCTCTGGGAACATTTAGAATTTCCCCTTTGTTTTTGATGTTCTTAAATCTCATTATGTCTATTTTGTCAGTTTTTCCTTCTCTCTCCTATTTGGTAGTCTATCATCTATTTAGAGCTGAAGTCTTTCTTCTTTCTTTAATTCTGATGAATTATCTCTATTATTTTCTAAAAGATTTCCTTCTCCCTCTTTTTCCTGAGACTCCTATTATATGGATTTTGTAACTTTTACTTTCAATTCCTTATAGCTTTTCTTTATTTTTTCAATTTGTTTATCTTCACCTGTTCCCTTCTATAAAGTTCTATTAAAGTTCCATAATCTGATCATCTAGTTTTTAAAATTCATTCTTCAGCTGCACCCATTTCACTACTTATCCTATATAACTGCATCTCTATTTTAACTACTATACCTAAAAGGTTCTACCTGGTTTTGCTTTATCATTTCATTTCTTGCTTCATATTATTAACATCTTCCCTTATCTCTTGTAGCATGTTCATTTTGTTGACTTTTAAATTCTTGAACTGCCTATTCTAAACTCTCCTAATGGTGTGTGAAATGTGGCCTGTTAGCTCATACTCCGCAGGGAGTACTGGCTCCTCAGGAGGACAGACCAGAACCAGGCCTTCAGCCCCAGGAGCTCAAAATCCCTAGGCACCAAAGATCTGCCCCCACCAAGCAACTCTTCAGTTCAGGGTTTCAACCTTATCAAACTTCTCCTCCAAGGAGAAACCATGCAAGGAGGAGGCACTTCTAAAAGTATAACTCACCTGTCCTAGGGTGTGGAGGCCAACAGGTAAGTCAATGCCTAAATCCAATTCCCACCCATTTTCCTTAGCTTCTCACTCATGCAGGGCCTCAGTGCTGCTCTGATTTTACTTCCTACTCCTGTGAGAGGACAGGCATCAGTGTCCTGAGGCAAAGGGGAACTTGGGTTGTTTTTGTCTTCCTATTTTACTTCCTTCCCTGGCTGTAACCTCACTCACCATACATGCCAGCTCAGAATATCCCCTTATCTTCCCAGGGGTTTTGCACACTATTCTCTGAATCCTGGTATCATGAGGTTTCTCTCTAAAGTGACTCTAGGTTTAATCTTCAGAGAACATGCAGAAGTCTGTGCTAATTCAGTATCTTGTCAGGAACCAGAGCCTCCTCCAGCTGGCCTTTCACTAGGTGGTTTTTGACATATAACTCAAAGAGATTTAAAGAAATGAGTGACACTGCTACATCAAAACTCCTTCTACTTGTTTATAAGGTTCTCAGTGCTTACATCTATGAAAACTGAAAACAGTAACACAATTGATGCTGAACACTGTCTCTCTCTAACATTAAGTAACATTCAATCATGGATGGATGGCTATTTGGGGGGAAATGTAGCCCTATCCATCCACTAAAGAGATATTTTTCCAATATAATTTGACTTATGTTTAATAATTAACAATTATAATTACATTCCCTTGATCAATTATAAATGAATAATTAAAGTCACTCTTAAATAATTTTTTTTTTTTTTTTTTTTTTTTTGCGGTACGCGGGCCTCTCACTGTTGTGGCCTCTCCCATTGTGGAGCACAGGCTCCGGACGCGCAGGCTCAGCGGCCATGGCTCACGGGCCCAGCCGCTCTGCGGCATGTGGGATCTTCCCAGACTGGGGCACAAACCCGCCTCCCCTGCATCGGCAGGCAGACTCTCAACCACTGCGCCACCAGGGAAGCCCTTAAATAATTTTTAAAAATTTAGAGCCCTAGGGTCATGAGAAATAAAAACAAAAATATATATATTTGAGCTGTTTTTTGCAAAATGAGACAAATGATAGGGTGATTAATAAAAAGTCTTTCATGCAAAAATATATATTACATTGGGATAAATGCAGTGGAAGAAATGCAATACAAAAACAAATTCAAAGAAATGAACGAATAATCCAAAGTTTCTTTTTTTTTAAAAATTTTTAAATTTTATTTATTTTTTTATACAGCAGGTTCTTATTAGTTATCCATTTTGTACATATGAGTGTATATATGTCAATCCCAATCTCCCAATTCATCACACCACCCCCCTCCCCACCACTTTCCCACCTTGGTGTCCATACGTTTGTTCTCTATGTCTGTGTCTCTATTTCTGCGCCGTAAACCGGTTCATCTGTACCATTTTTCTAGGTTCCACATATATGCGTTAATATACGATATTTGTTTTTCTCTTTCTGACTTACTTTACTGTGTATGATGGTCTCTAGACCCATCCACATCTCTACAAATGACCCAATTTCACTCCTTTTAATGGCTGAGTAATATTCCACTGCATATATGTGCCACATTTTCTTTATCCATTCATCTGTCGATGGGCATTTAGGTTGTTTTCATGACCTGGCTATTGTAAATAGTGCTGCAATGAACATTGGGGTGAATGTGTCTTTTTGAACTATGGTTTTCTCTGGGTATATGCCCAGTAGGGAGATCGCTGGGTCATATGGTAATTCTATTTTGAGTTTTTAAAGGAACCTCCATACTGTTCTCCATAGTGGCTGTGTCAATTTACATTCCCACCAACAGTGCAAGAGGGTTCCCTTTTCTCCACACCCTCTCCAGCATTTGCTGTTTGTAGATTTTCTAATGATGGCCATTCTAACTGGTGTGAGGTGATACCTCATTGTAGTTTTGATTTGCATTTCTCTAATAATTAGTGATGTTGAGCATCTTTTCATGTGCTTCCTGGCCATCTGCATGTCTTCTTTGGAGAAATGTCTATTTAGGTCTACTGCCCATTTTTTGATTGGATTGTTTGTTTTTTTGATATTGAGCTGCATGAGCTGCTTATAAATTTTGGAGATTAATCCTTTGTCAGTTGATCTTAGAGGAAATGCTTTCAGTTTTTCACCATTGAGAATGATGTTTGCTGTGTATTTGTCGTATATGGCCTTTATTATGTTGAGGTAGTTCCCTCTACGCCCACTTTCTGGAGATTTTTTATGATAAATCGGTGTTGAATTTTGTCAAAAGCTTTTTCCTGCATCTGTTGAAATGATCAAGTATGGTTTTTATTCTTCAATTTGTTAATATGGTGTATCACATTGATTGATGCATGGGCTTCTCACTGTGGTGGCTCCTCTTGTTGCAGAGCATGGGCTCTAGGCGTGCGGGCTTCAGTAGTTGTGGCACATGGGCTCAGTAGTTGTGGCTCGCGGGCTCTAGAGTGCAGGCTCAGTAGTTGTAGTGCACGGGCTTAGTTGCTCTGCAGCACGTGGGATCTTCCCGGACCAGGGATTGAACCCGTGTCCCCTGCATTGGCAGGCGGATTCTCAACCACTGTGCCACCAGGGAAGTCCCGATCTTTGACTTTTTAAATCAGGATGACAATATCTGTTTAAGACCCATTCACTTAAATGTACATAGAGAAGCAATGATTATTTTTCTCAGAATACTTTTCAGATATGTACTGTATTTCAAAATGCACAATATATAAGTAAACCATAGAAACTTTTTATCCAATAAAGCTCTTTGAAAAGAATGTTACTATTTGTTCGGTATTGGAAGATCAGCTCTGGTTATAAAGCAATAAGGCACTGAGAGAACTAACGTGTTCTCTTTAGATTATTTCAAACAGAGGATATGAATTACAAGAAGCAAGACTTCAAGTAGTTAAGAAGAAAAGAGTTTTGCCTTTCAGAAGTTTACAAAATGCCAGTATTCTAAACTTCATACACTGAACTCCTTAGGATAGTCTGATATAGTACACACTATCTGTCACTTCTCTATCCATTTGGCAAAGACTACAGAGACAAATGTTACAGAGGCTCAAAAATGGAGACTTCTGGAAAAATGACCAAAGCCAGAAATAAAGTTGTACTAATTAGAAAACAAATAATTAAATGGCCAAACCCGAATGTTGTGTGATGCTGAAAAGAGATAGATTTCTAAAGCATACCATCTGTTTTACAGTTTTTATTTTGCTGTACTGCAAATCTACTCAGTAGTTTTGCAATGATCTAGTTGCTAACTCATTTGCACAATTACTTTAGGCCAGAAATACTTATTGCACAGAATCATTTGAGAGTTCAACACATTCACAGAAGAGGGCAGATATAAACCATTTTTGAGTGAAGACAATTTCTTTAGTCCTTAAAGAAAAAAACATGTTGTTCAAAAAAGTGATTAGAAACTGCCAAAAGAAAATCAGAATGCTATCACTATAAATTTATGGTATCTAAACCTATCTAGGCCTTCAGGGTCACCATCAACCCCTCTGTTGGCCATTCTAATGAAAACTCATTCTCATCTTGACCCCTCGGCAGCATTTACCTGGGAGCTGACTGCTCCTGCTTTCTCAAACACTTTTCTCACTTAACTTCCTTGATACCACCCTCCTGACTTTCCTTCTTCCTCATCAGCTATTCCTTTTCAGCCTCCACTGCTAGCTTCTCCTCTTCTAAATGTTGTAGTGTTTAAGGCAGGGTGCTGAGGCCTCTTGTCCTTTCTATCTGTATTTTCTTCCTAACTTATCTCTTCAGTCCAATGGCTTTACATGGCATCTATATACTCAGGATTCACAGATTTATATCTCCAGCTCATTCTTCTCGAGTTCCAGGCTCATACATTCAATGATCTATTTGAAATCTCCACTTGAATGCTACATAGGCATCTCAAATTTAGCATGTCTCATATGGAACTCTTGACTCACCACTCTTCCCCCAGGAAAAAAAAATCTATTTCTCCTACAGTCTTCCACATCTCAGTAAATGGCACTACCATCCAGCCAGTTGTTAAAGCAAAATCTAAAAATCATCCTGATTCCTCCCTTATCCTTAATCCTTATCTGATCCATCACCAAGCCCTATTAAATATACCTTAAAAATGTATTCCATTTATTTCTCTTCAACTCTGTTGCTACCACCCTGTCCAAGCCACCATGATCTCTCAACATTACTACTGCATTATAAGCATATCATGTATCTGCAGTACCTAACACAGTGTCTAGCAAGTCATAGATGTAAAATAACTTTCTGTATAGATAAATATTACTTAGCAATATTCCTATGTCTCTAAGACAATCTCCAATTTCCATTCTCAGACATTTTCTGACATACCTACAGACATTCATTTACTGAATCATCTACTCATTCAGCAATTATTTATTATTGTATTAATTGGTATTAGGTTTAACTGCATATTTCACAGTATCTCAAAGATGACAGACGTTTGTCTCCTGCTCATATAAAAATGTCCGGAGGTAGGCAGTCAAGGGCTGGCATAGCAGCTCTATATGCTAAGAGCCCTGGTTCCTTGCATCTTGTTGCTCTGCTATCCCATTTATAAATTCCACTTTATGATCTAATATGGTTACTTAAACTCCACCCATCACAGCTGCATTTCAGTCACTAGGGAAGAAGATGGATATGAGGAAGGCCATACCCCCTTCATTTAAGGACACTTCCCAGAAATTGCTCCTACCTCCACTTAGATCTCATTGACCAGCACCATAACTAGCAACGATGGGGAAGAACTAGCAAAGAAGAAAAGATAGCAATGTTACCAGCTAAAAGTCAGGATGCTCATTTCCACAGAAGAAAGAGAAAATAAATACTGAGAGGTAGTAGCATCCTCTTCCAAAGTTCCTGTTGTGACCAGGTAATGTTCTGGGTACAGGGATACAAAGATCAGTAAGACATAGGGTCACTGCTCAAGGCATTAGTCTAAGGGGGGAAAGCAATATGTAAATGAATAATTACTCAAGATTTCAAGCCAGGCAACAGACACTGTTAGAAGACCTTGGCTTTTCTGATTCCCTGAAGATTCCTTGCATCCAAAGAGTTGAAATAGAAGTAGATGGTTCTAGTGCTTTACATCACTAAACTATACAGACTGCTTCAATATTCCACAGCTTTAATAATGGACATTTCTCAGCTCTATTTTACTGGGTTTTATACAAAAGAAAAGCTCATTTAAACCTCTATAAACATATATAAACAACTGTGGTAGTAATTTTAACAGTTTGAAAATACCCATTTCAGAAATGTGGCAACACTCAATAATTTTTTTAACTTGTCAGAAGATGAAACTAAATGACTGTTTTAAGAAGACTATATATAAACTACAAGGCCAGATGAGAAGAAATAAGCAATGACAGCATGCTAAAAAGAAAAAAAAGAAGTAATACTGTAACTTACTGTTAACCACTGGTTATCTAGTAGTTCCTTAGCTGTGATTCTATGAGCAGGATCTACTTTCATAAGTTGTTTCAAAACACTTCTGGCTGCAAATAAGGGAAAAATCCTGAAAGTCTTATGTATCTCAACTATAATTAGTACCACACATTTTCCAGTTTATTTAGGATTAGGTCTGTATGATATGAAGGAAGCTTGTCAATTATAAAATAAATATCATCAGTACAAATGGCTAATATTAAATAAAGTTTAAGGCCTAAAGTGAGGTTTTATTGCCTGGATTACCTGGTTTATGGTCTATAGTAAAAATTAGCTAGATGATCAGCAAATTTCCTCTTCAATTTTTATTATGCATTTTCTGTTTTTGCTGAAAGTTTCAACTATAACAAGCACAGTGAAGATATCACTATTACCACAAGTAAATAGTGTATTTCTACAAGTAAATTTAATGACTAACCAGAGATCTAAAGTATCTGAATTACTGGCTGCCTTTCTTATATTATGTATACTTGTTTTAGTAAATAATAACAAATCTATACTTACCAGAATCACTTATGGAATCCCAGACTGAATCTTTAAAATATAGTTCTCCCTTTCTTATTAACTCAAAAAGCTTCTCTTCTGAGCTAGCCATAAAGGGTGCTTCTCCACATAATCTACAACAAAGACAGCCATTTTGTTAAGATTTTTTAAAAATAATCAGAATGAGGCTATTAAAAATTAAGTTTCCACAGGACTTGGAAGTAGTGGTGCTTCATATTTAAGTAAAGGAGAGAAAGAGGTGGGAACTTCTCTGGATGTAGAAATGGAAGCGAAGGGCTTTTGCAAGATCTGTGCTAGGCTCTTGTATACACTGGAACTTCCACATTTGCAAATGACCCAAAGCTCTTCCAGGTGGGGAAACACTAAAGGGTTAAAATACAGAAAGGTGTGTGAGTTTAAGTGCACAGTAATAGTGGTGGATAATAGAGGAGAAACACTTCAATGTGAGCAAAGGTAAGGTAACACCTTAAGGTACATAATTCACATTGGACTTACAGAAAGATATACAGAGTTACCAGAGTCTAAAGAGAGATATCAGACTCTAATGACCATGTAAGAGTTTTATTCATGGTAAAATGCTACACGAATGTTAGTGATAGTAAGAATAACCCTGGGGTCTACAGGCTCTGAGTGAAAACCAAAAATCCATTAAAATGGCCACAGCTCTTCAAAAATGATACATAAAATGAAGAAAATCTGAATGAGGAAAATCAGTCTGGAGGGTGAAAGCTGAGTATATGTAATGACTAACATCAGTAAAGCCATGTGTATACAGTAAACATGGGCTTATTTGTAAATCCTGTAGTACAGGGACTATGAGTCTTTAGAATCTTTTAAAGGAAGTACTGTGCTATACTTTACAAAGAGCATGGCAAGCCTATGCTTCAATAGGTGATCTAGTCCAAAACTACAAGAACATGCTTAAAAGTTGCAAATGTTAGCCATCATCTTTATCATCAACCCCAACATCTGAGGGCAACCCTGTAGACAACAACCAGATTTTCCCAATGACAACCAGAGAGAAGTTGGACCTGGACTCATCACAGAGGCAACTCTAACTCTGTATGTCTATTCTTCAACTCTCAGGATTATACTTTTCCACTTTATTATGGAAACAATAAAACGGCAGAATTCCATTACACTTCCCAAATGCTGGTCTATTATGCACATAAGTATAATGTATAATGATCTCCAGGTCTCTTAACAGATTTTTACTGATTTTTGTTTTTAGTCATATCTTTCTTAAAGTTCTTTAAAAACCTTTCCCATGAATATTTTTTGAATAAGTCTATATTTGGTAAATATCTTACATGACAATGATTTTCTAGGGGGGAGGGGGAGAGCTGTTTTCATCCTAGTAATTTATCAAACTAGGCTGGACAACACAGCTTCTCATTTACCAATAGGTTCTTGTTAAGTGATAAATATTTATTAAATTGTTCTGCAAACTCTCATTTGAATACTTTTTATTTCTCCAGCTCATTCTGACCCTCCTCTCTCTGATCTTACTTGCCTTACTACTGTTTAGTTTTAAAATGCAATAAAAAAAAAGCCAAAAAAATGGTCTTATGGACAATTACAATCTATTATAGCAAGTACAGGCCAGCAAAAGCCCGGCTCATTGAGTCTGTTAACAACCAGTGATATGCACATTCACCAATTTCTTAGCTGCTCCCGCACTGCCTGACTAGCATGCAACTATATAGCTCAAGGGCTACACTTTAAAAATTCCACTTTTTTCTGTCCTTTACAATTTTACTCACACAAAATGTATCTAATGGTTGGTCAATCAGCAGCATATGAAATTTTATGACAGCAATTTTCTGCACATCCAGAAAAGGGAATCCAAGACATGAAAAATGCCTGTTAAAGCCTTCCGATTATTTTGCTTCATAGGAATCAAAACAGCAAAAGATAGCGCCCATAAAGAGTATTTGCGTTAATTTCACCTTGAGAAAGTATGTTATCGTTGTCCAATTAAGTAGCAATGAAACAGGGGTAACTGATAAACAAGAAAATTACACCCCTGGAGAAGATAATATGTCTGCACCCTTGTTGAAGGAAATTATCTATAAGACCACTGGGCTCAGGCAGATTAACGAATAGGCACTGATTAGCTAAGTAAGAGTCTACTGTAAAGAAAAAAATATGTCATTATTATGATACACAGTCACGCTCAGAAGCAGAAAAATTCCATCTTTAAGTAGGAGAAAAAAATTTGAGGTATGTAATATAATACACTATCACTTCCCTTAACATCAAATTCAAACTAAGAAGGCAGCAAATACCACATGAATGGTGTAATAATAGTTCACATGTATTATGTTTGACTTGTGTTGTCCAGAAAGTCATGAGAGGATAAAACACTAATTTTAAATAGTTGTATTTTTAATTTAAAACTAAGGCTCAGAATTTTAATATGATTCTAATCAGCACAGAACAATGATCAAAAACTTTGTGAATACATTTATACTTTATGCAATCTAAGCAGTGATATGTCAGCTATCTGAGTTACAACTACGATCACAACATCCAATTTCTACTGCCCGTGTATTCCATTTCACAGGACTGTGAAAATGTAACTACTGTGATGTCAATATTTAGAAAAGATCTGGAAGAGGTAGTGCACAGTGAAATCTTCAATATGACCATAAAACTAATGTTGCATCAACATAAAAATGTTCATATTCACCAACAGGCAGAACAGTGACCACTAACTTTTCAGAACATCTCTTAGACAATTCACTTTAATTCAATTTAACAAACATATATTGAGCACTGACTACATGTCTACTATTGTACTAGATACCAGGGATGCAAAGATGAATCATATCTCTGTCTTTCATGGAATTTAGAACAAGAAAAACAGGTACAATACACATAATACAATAATTATATTCCATTATAATCTAGCTTTTAAAAGTGCAATGAGAACACAGAAAAGTGAACAATTTATTCTATCATATTTACACATGTGCAAACTTTCCTGATTAAATATGCTTATTATTTTGTTTTTCTTTCAACATTACTGTTTTACATGCATCTTTGTCTACTGCCTTAAATTCCAAAAAGTATACACATAATGAATGTAGTAACTCTGCTGGGGTAGAGTAGAACTTAGGGAAATAGAAGTCTTTACTGTGTGAGCTGGACACACCCAGGAAAGAGGTTAGTAGAGAAGAAAACAGAACATCTAGGCAGAATGAACTGCATGAGCAAAGACCCAGAAGCATGCAATACAGGGTGCCTGAGTCATAAGGAGTAGCCTAGAGTGGCCACCGGCACAGGGTAAGTGAGTGGGAACACATATGCAGACCAAGATTAGAAAGGCACTCTGGAGCCAGGCAGTGGAAGCTTTGTGTTACGCCATGCGGGGATGCTCTGAGATTTTTCTACAGCAAGGGAGAATTATCAGAGGTTGTTAATCAGGAAAGTAGTAAAATCAGATTTGTGATTTAGAAAGACAACTCTGACAACTATGTGAAGGATGAACCCGAGGCAGGAAAACCAACAGAAAGACACTGTAATCTTCTAGAAAGGGATCGTAAGGAGATATGATACAAGTGAAGAGAAGTGAAATAATAGGTGAGGACACTTCAAAGGAAAAATACAGGCCATGGGGTTTGACTGAATCTTGAGAGTGAGACAGAAGAGAGAGCAAGAAAGGCCAACATTTTCAGTAGCATGAAGAGAAGTAGAAACAACAGAATACTCCCTGGACCCTGGGCTGAACCTTTATCTGGTTACTGCCCGCTCCTCACACATGCCCTGTCCATCAGGTGGCTCTAGTGCCAGGTCCCAGGACCTCCCTCTACCTGACGCTCTATAAGTGAATCTCTTGAGAAAATACAAAGAATCTTTTGTTTTGTAGCAAAGGATCAGGGAGGTGCTGAGGCAAGTTTTTCATGTTGCTCAGATCATACAGTGCATTGTAGCATTTATAGATCAATGAAAAGCAAAGCTGAAAGTTATAAATTGATTGTATTAAAAAAATACCAAATGGATGTACCTGACAACTAATAAGACACCTTTTAGAATGACTTCCCAACTGTTTCTTTAGTCACTTTCTTAAAATTATATTGTTTAGTTTTAATTTAAAGTCTATGTAATTCTACTGTTAGGGATCATCCATTCATTTTAAGTTGTACATTTAGCAGGGTACTTACAAAATGTACATTATGACACCTATGCTCCAAATGTCACACTGCTGGCTATAGTCGTGGGCATTGATAACTTCAGGGGCTGCCAAACAAGCAGAAATAAAATAATATTAATAATACAATAAATGACTTTTAAATGCTTAAACACAAAGCATGAAAAATGTGCTGATGTGCTGTAGTTTATTCCCCCACAGGGAAAAAGAGAACCAACAGCAGATGTTAAGTGAATAATGTACAGGCCTCAACAACTGATGTCGCTGTATCCTCACCCCTGTTATTTAGCTTCTAATGGAACAATGGCACACACTGTATAGCTAAATGCACAACTCTTCATCTCTTTCAAATTGTTAAGAAATGATTTTGCAAAGATTGTGTAGTTATAGTAGAAGACAACAATATCTCAGTTCTTTGCCAAAAATAGAATTGAAAACATACCTTAAGTAGATACAATTTAAAACAAGCCCAATATGTAGAAATCTGGATTTACAGAGAAACTAAGATAAACAGTTATTAATCACTTCAGTAAAATAACAGTAGTAATAATAACATCATAGCACTCCTATGACAGTATGATTATCTTCCACATTTTCTAAATGAGAAAACTAAGACAGAGAGCTCTTATAACATAACTTGATCAAAAAGCCAATTAGTCCCAGGATGATGACTAGGATGCAGGCACTCCTGACTCCCCAACTCTGGGCTACTTACTTACAATGTGTCCACAATAGGGTTCCTTTAAACTATCTTCTCAAAGTAGAACTTTTTTTTTTACTTTGAGGTAGCACATTTTTTAATGATTAGATTTTTTATAATGGCTGGCTTTCTAAAAAGTCACATATGATATTCCAGGAATATGTCTATTATACTTCTACAGCTAGGTAGCACCACACAGGTCCGACTGTAAGTTATACGTGGATCCACCCCTGCATCGTTCAAGGGTCAACTGCGTGTACTTGAATAGAACTTTAAAATTTACAAAGTACTTTTGCATAGATGATGTTATTTGTATAAATTATGTTAAGAATCATGTGAGATGGGTATGTAGCCATGACTTACTCTGCCAGCGAGGAAATTAAGGTTCAGGTACACATATGAAGCGACTCACCTAAAGCAACACTGTTACATAGCGCCTCCCATGTAAAAGGTGCTTTTAATTTAGAAAACAGTTTCAATCACCCCCCCAACACACACACAGCTTTTATAACTACTAAAAGCAAATGAAATTTCATTTCCTCTTCCTATTGTTAAAGGAACTAAAGAGCAAGAACAAAGGAGTTAAAAGGTAAACAGAAGAAAGAGAACAGGGCTTCCCTGGTGGCGCAGTGGTTGAGGGTCCGCCTGCCGATGCAGGGGACGTGGGTTCGTGCCCCGGTCCGGGAGGATCCCACATGCCATGGAGCGGCTGGGCCCGTGAGCCATGGCCGCTGAGCCTGCGCGTCTGGAGCCTGTGCTCCGCAATGGGAGAGGCCACAGCAGTGAGAGGCCCGCGTACCACAAAAAAAAAAAAAAAAGAGAGAACAGGCTCAACTGTAGATAATTAACAAACTGAATAATTCTTCTCCAAATCACTGAAAATTAACTAGTTAATATTTTCCTTTAAGCAATTACTTGTATTCTTTAACTCTACTTAAACTTTTAAAATATGGAATCATTAAAGCTGAAGTTGCCCTATGGCTGCACATCTACGACAAGGGCAGATTCCGTGATCCAATTCCCTGACAGATCTCCATGTAGGTGCATCACATAGCAGGGGCCCAGAATTTGGAGCCCTCACTCCCTCTTTCAGAGTCACCTTAATTATCAGGGGCATTTCTACTTGCACTGTCATCGCAGCTCTCACAGGGAGGCAAAGGCCAGACTGGCTGGGCCAAGAAGCCATTTAGGAAGTCAGCAAAGCTCCACAAACCATCTGCCTTCTCTCGTGTTCTCTCACTTGTCTCACAGTGCAGACAACTAATAAGCAGGCATAAAACTCAGGGTGCTTGGATATATTTTCCCCATGTAACTACAGACCAGATGTCTTTTGCCAACAGGAGGATATGAACAGAATCTAAAGTAGCCTCCTCCCAAATAAGACAAAACAATTTAGAAGCTTTATGCATCAAGTAGACAAAAAAAAACAATGAACTAGGTATACTGCTCAGCCATAAAAATGAATAAACTACTGATATAACAACACGGGTAAGTCTCAAAATCATTACATGGAACAGAAGAAGACAGACACAAAAGAATATATACTCATGATTCAATTTATATAAATTCTAGACAAGCAAAACTAAACTAAGGTAATGGAAATCATCAGTGGTTGCTGGGGTCTGGGTGAGGAATCGACTGAGAGGGACACAAAGGAAATTTCTGGGGTGATGGAAATGTTCTATATATTCATTGGGGTGGTAATTGTACAAGTATATGTATTTGTCAAAACTCATTAAACTTTACACTTAAAATCTGTGCATTTTATTATATGTAAACTATGTTTCAATAAAGTATATTTTAAAGAAATCTACTAAAAGTACAAAAAGAATCTATCAAAGCCCTATGCTGGTGAGTGACTTTAATAACTCTCTTAGAAATCAACAGAGGAAGGAAGCAAGATTAAATTAACAATACTGACTGGGTGGCCGAGATGGCAGAGCAGGAAGACCGTGAACTTCCACAGATACAGCAAAATTACCACCACTTACAGAGCAACTGTCTATAGGAATGACCTGAAAACCAGCAGAAAACAATTTCCACAACTAAAGACATAAGTAGGAACTACAAGAAGATGGATAGGAGGGGCGCAGACACAGTAGAGTTAGGACCTACGCTCTCAGATCGGTGAGCCACAAACAGGAGGAATGTCTCAGTCTTGAGGTCCTCCCCAGGGAGTGAGGGCTCTTGGTCCCACATCAGGTTCCCCAGCCCAGGGGGTCCTGCACCAGGAATACAAAGCCCCCAGAACGTCTCCCTCTGAAAACCAGCAGGGCTTATGTCTGGGAGAGCTGGAGCGCTACAGTAAACAAGAGACTCCACTCTTCAAGGGTGCATGCAAAAATCTCACCCACTCTGAATCCCAGCTCAGAGACAGTACTTTGAAAATGGGTCAGATCCACTTGCTGATCTTGAAAAACCTCCCAGAGAGGGAGGGAGAAACTAGGACTCCCCCTGGGGACTGGCAGCAGCCATTTTGGGGAGTTCATTGTAACACGTGAGATGCCTCTCCCTAGCTTATTAGCGCCGGGACCTGCCCCACCCACCAGCGGGCACACACCAGCCCCACACCCCCTGGTAGACAGCTGCCAAGACCTGGCCCACCCACCAGCAGACTTACACCAGCACTAAGCCCCCCATACCATTCAGACGCCATGTGGGAACCCAGCCTTGCCCACCAGCAGGCCAGCAGCAGCCTCATGTAGTTAACCCTGCAGTAAGCCTACCCCACCTTCTAGCAGGCCCAGAGCCACTGGACGTGACACAGCCTCAAAGCCAACCAGGCTGGGGGCCAGTCCCACCTACCAGTGTGCTCACAGTAGTCAGCCCCACCACAGCAGAAGGGTGCATGCAGCCCACATACGAGTTGCCCTGAGAACATATAGCTCCAGTGACCAGAGGGGAGCATGCTGCTGGGCCCCACAGGACATCTCCTATAGAAGGCCACTTCTCCAAGATCAGAAAATACAACCAACATACCTAATACATAGAAATAGACACAGAGAATTGGGCAACATGAAAAAAACAAAAACCTGCAAAAAGCACAAACACATGAAGTCTAAATAATATACTACTAAACAACCAGTGGGCCATTGAATAAGTCAAAGAGGAAATCAAAAATACCTAAAGAGAAATAAAAATGGAAATACAATGATCTAAAATCTGTGGGGGGCTTCCCTGGTGGCGCAGTGGTTGAGAGTCCACCTGCCAATGCAGGGGACACAGGTTCATGCCTTGGTCTGGGAAGATCCCACATGCCACAGAGTGACTAGGCCCCTGAGCCATGGCCACTGAGCCTGCGCATCTGGAGCCTGTGCTCCACAACGGGAGAGGCCACAACAGTAAGAGGTCCGCGTACTGCAAAAAAAAAAAAAAAAAAAAAAAAATCTGTGGGACACAGCAAAAGTAGTTCTAAGAGGGAAGTTTACAGAGACACAAGCCTTACCTCAGGAAACAAGAAAATCCTCAAATAAACAATCTAGCTTTACCCCGAAAGGAACTAGAAAAAGAAGAACAAACAAAACCCAAAATTAGTAGAAGGAAGAAAAAGTAAAGATCAGATTGGAAATAAAAGAAATAGAGACTAAAAAGATATAGAAAAGAACAACAAAACTAAGAGCTAGTTCTTTAAAAAGATAAAATTGATAAACCTTTAGCAAGACTCATCAAGAAAAAAGATAGAAGACACAAATAAAATCAGAATGAAAGAGAAGTTACAACCAACACCACAGAAATACGAAGTATCGTAAGAGATTACTATGAACAATTATATAACAATAAAATGGACAATTTAGAAGGAACAGATAAATTCCTTGAAATGTACAATCTCCCAAGACTGAATCAGGAAGAAATAGAAAATATGAAGAGTCCAATTACCAGTAATAAAATTGGATCAGTAATTAAAAAATTCCCAACAAACAAAAGTCCAAGACCAGATAGCTTCACAGGTAAATTCTATAAAACACTTAAGAAGAATTAACACCTATCCTTATTAAGCTATTCCAAAAAGCTGAAGAGGAAGGAGGATTTCCAAACTTATTCTACAAGGCCAGTGTCAGTCTGCTATCAAAACCAGGTAAAGATACCACAAAAAAGAAAATTATAGGCCAATATCCCTGATGAACCAGATGTAAAAAATCCTCAACAAAATCTTAGCAAACCAAATTTAATAATACATTAAAAGAATCATATACCATGAGTAAGTGATATTTAGTCCAGGAACTCAAGGATGGTTCAATATCTTCAAATCAATCAATGTGATACACCACATTAATAAACTGAAGGGTAAAAACCATATGATCATCCTAATAGATGCAGAAAAAGCTTTTGACAAAATTCAACATCCATTTATGACAAAAACTCTCCAGAAGGTGGGTATAGAGGGAACATACCTCAATATAATAAAGGCCATAATGACAAACCCACAGTGAACATCATATTCAATGGTAAAAAGCTGAAAGCATATCCTCTAAGAGCAGGAACAAGACAAGGATGTCCACTCTCACCACTTTTATTCAATATAGTATTGGAAGTCCTAGCCATGGCCATCAGATAAGAAAAAGAAATAAAAGGAATCCAAATTGGAAAGGAAGAATTAAAGCCATCACTGTTTGCAGATGACATGATACTGTATACAGAAAATCCTAAAAATGTCAACAAAGAACTATTAGAATAAATGAATTTAGTAAAGTTGCAGGATACAGAATATTTAGATATTTATTGCATTGCTATACACTAACAACAAATTATCAGAAAGAGAAATTAAGAAAACAATACCACATATGGATCAATGGAACAGAATAGTGAGCCCAGAAATAAACCTACACACCTAAAGTCAATTAATCTTTGACAAAGGAGGCAAGAATGTACAATGGAAAGAAGACAGTCTCTTCAACAAGTGGTGTTGGGAAAGTTGGACAGCCACATGTAAATCAATGAAGTTAGAACACACCCTCACACCACACACAAAAATAAACTCAAAATGGCTTGAAGACTCAAATATAAGACATGTTACCATAAAACTCCTAGAAGAGAACATAGGCAAGACATTCTCTAACATAAATCATACCAAACTGTTCTTAAGTCAGTCTGCCAAGGCAATAGAAATAAAAGCAAAAATAAACAAGTGGGACGTAATCAAACTTACAAGCTTCTGTACAGCAAAGGAAACCATGAACAAAATGAAAAGATAACCTACAGACTGGGAGAAAATATTTGCAAATGATGCGACCAACAAGGGCTTAATTTCCAAAATATACAAACAGCTTATACAACACAACAACAACAAAACAAACAACCCAATCAAAAAATGGACAGAAGACCTAAATAGACATTTCTCCAAAGAAGAGAGACAGACGGCCAACAGGCATATGAAAAGATGCTCAACATCGCTGATTATTAGAGAAATGCAAATCAAAACTACAATGAGGTACCACCTCACACAGGTCAGAATGACCATCATTAAAAAGTCTACAAATAACAAATGCTGGAGAGGGTGTGGAGAAAAAGGAACCCTCCTACATTGTTAATGGGAATGTAAATTGGTGTAGCCAGTATGGAAAACAGTATGTAGGTTTCTCAAAAAACTAAAAATAGAGCTGCCATATGATCCAGCAATCCTACTGCCAGGCATATATCTGGACAAAACTCTAATTCAAAAGGCTATATGCACCCCTACGTTCATACTAGCACTATTCACAATAGCAAAGACATGGAAACAACCTAAATGTCCATCAACAGATGAATGCATAAAGAAGATGTCATACATATATACAATGAAGTACTATGCAGCAGTAAAAAATGAAATAATGCCACTTGCCACAATATGGATGGACTTAGAGACTATCATACTAAGTGAAGTAAGTCAGAAAGAGAAAGACAAATACCATATGATATCACCTATATATGGAATCTAAAATATGACACAAATGAACCTATCTACAAAACAGAAACAGACTCACAGACATAGAGAAGAGACTTGTGGTTTCCAAGAGGGAAGGGGAGTAGGGGAGGGGTGGATTGGGAGTTTGGGGTTAGCAGATGCAAACTATTATATATAGAATGAATAAACAACAAGGTCCTACTGCATAGCACAGGGAACTATATTCAATATCCCATGATAAACTATAAAGGAAACAATATAAAAAAGAATGTATACATATGTATAACTGAATCACTTTGCTGTACAGCAGAAATTAACACAACATTGTAAATCAACTATACATCAATTTTAAAAAAAAGACAACAATCCCATTTACAATTGCATCAAAAAGAATAAAATACCTAGGAACAAATCTAACTAAGGAGGTAAAAGACCTGTGCTCAGAAAACTACAGGACAATGATGAAAGAAATTGAAGATGACACAAATGGAAAGATATACCATGCTCATGGACTGGAAGAATTAGTATTATTTAAATGAACATACAGCCCAAGGCAATCTAGAGATTCAGTGCAATCCTCACCAAAATAACAATGGTATTTTTCACAGACTAGAACAAATAATTCTAAAATTTGTATGGAAACACAAAAGACCCTCTTGAATAGCCAAAATAATATTGAGAAAGAACAGAGCTGGAGATACCATGTTGCTTGATTTCAAACTATAATACAAAGTGACGGTAATCAAAACAGTATGGGGGCTTCCCTGGTGGCGCAGTGGTTGCGAGTCCGCCTGCCGATGCAGGGGACACGGGTTCGTGCCCCGGTCTGGGAAGATCCCACATGCCACGGAGCGGCTGGGCCCGTGAGCCATGGCTGCTGAGCCTGCGCGTCCGGAGCCTGTGCTCTGCAACGGGAGAGGCCACAACAATGAGAGGCCCACATACCACAAAAAAAAAACAAAAAAAAACAGTATGGTACTGGCACAAAAACAGACACATAGATCAATGGAGCACAATAGAGAGCCAGAAATGAACCCACACTTATATGGTCAATTAATCTATGACAAAGGAGGTGAGAATATACAATGGAGAAATGACAGCCTCTTCAATAAATGATGCTGGGAAAACTGGACAGCTACATGCAAAAGACTCAAAATGGACTAGTTTCTCATACCATATACAATTTAAATAATCTCAAAATTGATAAAAGACTTAAATGTAAGACCTGAAACCATAAACCCACTAGAGGAAAACATAGGCAGTATGCTCTTTGACACAGGTCTTAGCAATATTTTTTGGATGTGTCTCCTCAGGCAAGGGAAACAAAAGCAAAAATAAGCAAATGGGACTACAACAAATTAAAAAGCTTTTGCACAGAGAAGGAAACTATTAACAAAATGAAAAGGCCACCTGCTAAATGGGAAAAGATATTTGCAAATGATACATCTGATAATGGTTAATAACCAAAATATACCAAGAATCATACAACTCAACATCAAAAAACCAAACAACCCGATTTAAAAATGGGCAGAGGACCTGAATAGACATTTTCTAAAGAAGACATACAGAGGGCCAACAGGCACGTGAAAAGGTGCTCAATATCTCTAACCATCAGGGAAATGCAAATTAAAGCTACAATGAGATACCACCTCCCACCTGTCAGAATGGCTACCACCAAAAAGACAATAAGTAGCAGATGTTGGTGAGGATGTGGAGAAAAGCGAACCCTCACGCACTGGTTGGTAGGAATGGAAATTGGTGCAGCCACTCTGGAAGACAGTATGTAGATTCTTCAAACAGTTAAAAATAAAACTGCCATATGATCCAGCAATTCCACTTCTGGGTATTTTTCTGGAAAAACCCCCCAAAAAACAAGAATTTGAAAAGATGTCTGCACCCCTATGTTCAATGCAGCATTATTTACAATAGTCAAGATATGGAAGCAACCTAAGTGCCCATTGATAGATGAATGGATAAAGAAGATGTGGTTTACATATACAATAGAGTACTACTCAGCCATAAAAAATTCAATCTTGCCATTTGCAACAACATGGATGGTTCTTGAGGTTATTATGCCAAGTGAAATAAGCTAGAAAGAGAAAGACAAATACTGTATGATCTTACTTATATGTGGAATCTAAAAAACAAAACAAACAAACAATATAATACAAAATGGACACAGGTTCATAGATACAGAGAATAAATGGGTGGTTGCCAGGGGGGTGGGGGGGGTTAAATTTTCTAGGTGGTTGGGATGTGTTTGATGCTCATGTGAATGTGTGTTAATTTATCTAGACTTTTGGTTTTTCTGTCTGGCTTTCTTCATTATACTAGGTAATTGTGACTTAAAGGTTTCCAACTTTTAGGAGTTTTCTCTGTGATTGAACACAGTATTCATTTTTGCAAATGTTACACTGGATATTTTGAAATTTTCTGAAAAACACAAATTATCAAAATGACTCAAGAAGATGTGAAAAACTTGAATAACCTAATATAAATTAATAATAGAAACTTTATCCCCCAAAGGGTATCAGGACCAAAAAATTTTAAGGGGAAATTTCATCAAATAATTAATGAACAGGTAATTTCTATTGCTTAAGTGGTTCATGAGCATACAAAAAGTGAAACTATTTTATTTTTAAAATGAGGATATTATAACCCTAACATCAAAAAAGACAAGGGCAGCTGAAAGAAAGAAAGCTACACTCAAAGTTCCTAAATAAAGTGGTGAAAAATTGAATATGGCAGCACATTAAACCAAGTGGGGTTTAATCCAAAAGTACAAGGATGGTTCAACATTTTAAAAATCTATTAATGTAATTATTTCATTAATAAATTTAAAGAGAAAAATATATGATCATCTCAATAGGTACAGATTTGAATAGACATTTCATCAGAGAAGATATATGAATGACTAATAAGTACATGAAAAGATACTCAACATCATTGGTCATTAAGGTAATGCAAATTAAAAAGCACAATGAGATACTACTTTATAACCACTAGAATGGCTATAATTAAAAAGATAGATAATATAAAGAGTTAGCAAGGATATGAAGAAACTGGAACTCTCATACATTGCTAGTACAAAGGTAAAATATTAGAGCCACTTTGGAAAATTTTTTTGCAGTTTCTTACAAAGTATAAACATAAATAATATAAGACCCTGCAATTTCACTCCTTGGTAGCTACCCAAGGAAAATGAAACCACATGTCCACATAAAAACTTGTACACGAGGGACTTCCCTGGTGGCACAGTGGTTAAGAATCTGCCTGCCAGTGCAGGGGTCACAGGTTCGAGCCCTGGTCCGGGAAAATCCCACATGCCATGGAGCAACTAAGCCCATGCGCCACAACTACTGAGCCTGTTCTCTAGAGCCTGCAAGCCACAACTACTGAGTCCGCGAGCCACAACTACTGAAGCCCGCACGCCTAGAGCCCATGCTCTGCAACAAGAGAAGACAATGTAATGAGAAGCCTGCTCACTGCAACGAAAAGAAGCCCCCCCTTGCTGCAACTAGAGAAAGCCTGCGCACAGCAACGAAGACCCAACATAGCCAAAAGTAAATAAAATAAAATAAATAAAATTTTTAAAAATCTTAAAAAAAAATACTTGTACACGAATGTCCATAGCAGGATTATTCATAATAGCTCCAAACTGGAAACAATCGACATGCCCATCAGCTAATAAATATATAAACAACACACAACGGACAACTGTTCAGCAATATAAAGAAGCAGACTGCAACAGGGATGTACCTCAAAAACATCATGCTATGTGAAAGAAGCCAGGCGTATAAGCCTACATATTGCATGATCCCATTTATATGAAATGTCCAGAAACAGCAAATCTAGAGAGATAAGGATTAGTGGTTACCTGGGGTTGGGATGGGAATGAGATTGAGAGCAAACAGGCATGAGGCAACTTTTGGGGGTAGAACTGTTCTAAAACTGGATTGTGGATGTTGCACAACTCTGTGAATGTATGAAAAAATCACTGAATGGTATGTTTTTATGGTATTTAAATTATACTTCAGGTTTTTCTATGAAAAACCACTGGATGGCAATGAAATTGGATAAAAAATGGAAAGAAGCAAAACATACTCATGATTTTATCATGAATTAATGAAACAATAATTAAGTTTGGGTGTAAGAGACCTAAACCTAAGAGACATAAAGAGCTATAAGAAGAGCCCAGAGAAATAATGAAAAGTATAATCTTTGAAGATAAGAACTATGAGAAATCTGCTAAAACAACTAAAATTATTTGACCTAAGAAAAGGTAGCTTGATCAGGGCCATTAAGTCATGACGTGAAATTGAACTGCTCAAGTTTTAATCCATACTAGTTGTTCTACTTTTTCATACAGAAAAAATATCATTTTAAGTCTACTAACTTACCCATATAGATAGGTGTCCCACATGTGGTCTGCAGCATGGCTTCACTCCTTCCTTGCTTCTTCACTGCTAAACCAAAATCAGTCACCTACAAGAAGAAACTCATACGGAGTTACCTGTGTTCCAGTCCCAGAATTCACTCATTCTGCAAATAGGACTTTCACCGCATTGTATTGCATTTAATTCAGGGATTCTTGAGGACGGAGGGGCTTTACCTGTATTACTAATAAGGACCTTGCTTCCCCTCCCCACCCACTCCTCCTTTTGAAGAAGAAACTTGGTAAAGAGAAGCTTGGTTTGTCAAATCTTGAGAAAACACCCATGATGTTGATTGTTCATTCCTTCTAATTAAATTCACCAGTTCAACATAGGAAGTTGTTCTTGCAAGAAGGCATTTAACTTTTTTTCAAATAAAAAAGTTATTTTTATAAAGTTCTTTCACTGTAAAATACATTCTGGCCTTAGTAAGTTTATCATCTATTTTTCTGATGCTCAAGCTATGTTCCAGTTTAAAGCGCTGTTATAAATGCAAATCATTATCCTTGTCAGCACTCAAGGAAACTCCCCCCTTTAATAATTATTTATAAAACATTATCTCTAGTAAATGCTATCTTTTCTTTACTATTATTTCCTTTGTGTTTCTAGAGTATATTAATTAAAAAAATTATTACACTATTAAAAACTACGAGAAGCAAATTAAGAGGAAAAAAAAACACAATATAGCTACAAATACACAGGAGGCCTACTGCTGCAACTGCAGGCTTTCTGCTCAGTTCTAAATCTTGGTCATTAAACATTTGGTTATTAAATATTCAGTACGTGCCCTTGGTCTTGTCTCCCAAGTTGGAACAGCCTTGGGCTGAAAGCAGAAAAACAGGCACATTCATTCATTCATTCATTCATTCATTCATTTATTTATTTATTGCGGTACGTGGGCCTCTCACTGTTGTGGCCTCTCCCGCTGCGGAGCACAGGCTCCGGATGCGCAGGCTCAGTGGCCATGGCTCACGAGCCCAGATGCTCCACGGCATGTGGGATCCTCCCAGACCGGGGCACGAACTCGCATCCCCTGCATCGGCAGGCGGACTCTCAACCACTGCACCACCAGGGAAGCCCCAGGCACATTTATTGATCACACAACCAAAGATAGGCTTTTGGTCTACAGACACTGAATGGAAAGTTTCCAGTACCGCATGGAGTAAGAAAATATTCCTATCAACAATGTGATATCACTATTTTTCTAAAGAGATTAATAAATTTCTCCAGGAGTGTTCACAATGATCCTACTTGGAGCATTATGATACATATCTTCCTCCACAGAAAATTTATACAGATATCAAATATATAAAAGCTTTCATGATCCAATTCAGTTCTTTGGAGAGCATTTGTTCCTTTATGCACCAAATATTAATTGAGCACATACTATGCTTCAGGCACTACTCCAGGTACCAACAGTGAATGAGACACACAGAATTCCTGCTCTTGTAAAGTTTACAGTGGAAATATTTAAGAACATTTACTTTACTTGGGTAAAACAACAATGCTGTTAAACCTATTTAAATGCAACAGAGCAAGTTATTCACAGACAACATTTTATTCCTAAATTAACACATTCATATATTTTGAAAGCAGCCACTTTTAAAGTGCTAAGTAATAAATAATGTATCCTATCATTTATTTGACATTAAGGAACACTTAATTTGAATAAAGTCTTCAAAAATAAATACTTGGCACATTAATTTTTCTTAGGACATAAATATTAATACCCAAATTATTAAATTTGGGTATTTTAAAATGAGAAATACAGACTTTATTTTTAAATGAGAAATACAGACTTTTAGCATTAATTTAGTATCAAAGGCACAGCCAAGGTGCACTTTTTCTCTAGATCTGTAACACATTTACATCAAATTACTAGGCATAATTTTGAAACTAATTAGAATTCAGAGCATCTGTTTGTTTGCTATTAACTAATGATTTAGAACTATCCAAATGAATATGTACTTTAGAAAAATTCAATAGCACCACTTAACTTGTAAAATTATTCTTGTCAGTCACAACCTCTTTTGTGAAATTTTAATTTTTTTAGCACAAGCACTTAGTTTTGGCTGTTTAAAAGCTTTCAAAATGTATCTAAAAAGAGGATGTACTTTGCCACTTCGCTAGCAAACTGTTTATAGGCAAATACTTACCACCATTTCTAATATCTTACCTTTATGTTTAAGTTCATTTCATCATTAGCATCAATAAAGCTGCTTTTAACCATTATGTTTTCCAGTTTTAGATCTCTATGTACTATATCTACCAAGAAAATAAACAACAAATCAAATGAAATGGATAATGAAAAAATAATTAGAGAGGACACAAATAGAACAAATAAATATACTTGACCAGTTAACATCCACTGTTGAAAAATTTGACGAGGGCCAGGTGTAATCCTGCCCTCTTCTGTTCCCTGATATTCAAATGCCTTTTCTCCATGTTTCTAACCTTAAGGAGCCATTTTCTTTGGCTCCCTCACCTCTCCCCAATCCCCTGCTGCTCCACTGGCCGCTCTTCATGACGAGTGGCCTGGTAAGTGTGGAAGAGGATCCTGTCCAAGGTTAGGTATTCCCTGGAGGAGGGAGACAGGTGTACTTACAAGCCTGGGAAGGTTTCCCATGTCCTTCGCTCTTCAAATAGAGGATTACTTCTTTACTTCTATGCATGTGTTATTGCCAGTATAAACATTTAACATAATGCAACCTGGCAACATGTATACAAACTACACTTATTTCAGTATATTTTTCTACAACATCAGTACCACTTTCCTACTCTATACATCAAAATTAAAAACAAAAACCCCTGAGACACAAAATCTCCAGTTGAACATGTCAGAGCTCAGGTAGGACTTTTATGTACAAGCAAATACTCTCATGTACCAAATATTTCCTTTGCAAATAACTGATTCAGTTCATATCCATAGCAATCATTTCCCTAAACTTAAAAAGTTATAGGCATAATTTCTGGAAAAATGAAGCTGAATGAGCCCTGGACTGGCAATTATACCTAATTATTTACAGTTCCCTTACACAGTTCCAGCCTGTGTTGGAATTTTTATTGTTTCTATTGTTCTCCTTATCTCTTCTTACATAAATACCACAAAATTTTAATTTTAATTTATCTTTATGTTTTAGTAGTTGGCAGGGCAAGTCTCTCTGCTGCCTCCGCTGTTCTTCTTTTTCATTGTTTTCTTTACTATTCTCACCCATTTCAAAATAATTTTATCAACTTCCATGAAAAATCCTGTTAAGATTTAGTTTGAAATTATACTGAATTTACAGCTTAATGTGGAAGAATCGACATTAGCATAATATTAAGCCTTTGGTTTCCTGCCCTTGCAAAACTTGTTGCCCTCTGCCTGGAAAGCCCTCCCCTTTTCATCTGAGTTTGTATTCCTCATCTCAAGTTTTGCTTCCTCTGTGAATTCTTCCCTGACTTTCCAAATTAAATGAGGCACTTAATATACCTATGCTCCTTGCACTTTATATGGCTTTCAGAAATTATCATGTTGCATTACAGTTTGTTTTCTGTACTCCATGTCTCATCTGCCTCTCAATTTCCTTGAGGGGCAGGTGCCTTGTCTTTTAACTTCTGTAACTCTAGAACTAACCACAATGCTGTAGGTGCTCAAGAAATATCTGCTGAATGAACCCCTGGGTTCCAGTACCAGCTCTGCCACACCTAACCATGTCACTTCACCTCTCTGGAACAAAGCTTTTTCTCATCTATAAAATGAGAAGTTTCTAAAGTCACATGTAAGCCAAACTAACATTGAAGAAAAAAAAGCAGGAGCACGAGGAAAAACAGTAGCAATAACACCAAAGAACAGCAAAGCAATTAGAAGAATTAGAATAATATTTAAATGTGGATTTTAAAGTAGTGAAATGATTCCCATATGGTATTATACTGGTGGATACGTATCATTATACATTTGTCAAAATCCATAGAATTTTGGATTCTATGGATCCAAACTATGGATTTTGGGTGATAATGATGTGTCAATGTAGGTTCATCAATTGTAGCAAATGTACCACTCTGATGGGGGATGCTGATAACGGGGCAGGATGTACATGCACGGGCAGAGGTACCTGGGACTCTCTGTAACTTCTCAATTTTGCTGTGAACCTAAAACTGCTTTAATAATTAATCTAAAAAAATTTTAAATGCCTAGAATATACAGATTTTTAACATTATTAATATATGTGTTTTTAGAAATTTCACTTTTATTATTGATTTTCTATTTTTGATTTGATAATATTAGCTTCTTTTCAAACTGTTCTGTAGAAACATTCATAATTTCATCTTGTCTGTGTACAATGTAATTGCATACCTGCCTTGCTTCTAATTAAAATATATCTATAAAGTTAAAAAGGAAATTTTTTTTTAATTTTTAAAAGAAAATCTTCCATATTAGTAGGCATTATTTCTGTGACTATGAACCCTGAATACAATTGCCCTTAAACAAAAGTGGTATCTGCGCTCATGAGTCAGTGAGCTGGATGGTCCTCTCCTTACCCTTACTGTGAAGATAGGCTATAGCTGAGGCGAGACTTCGAATGATCCACCTGGTCTCATTCTCTGAGAAATGACCTTTCCTATCCAGAATTTCTTTGAGTTCTCCATCCTCACAAAGCTCCATCACAAGGTACATTTTCTGACATTATAAATTTAAAAAGAGAGACAGCACAAATTATTTAGTTGAGGATCTTTAAAATGTTATATATTGTATATGTATAGCAGAAATATGGTTACAATTGATCTATTCATTCAAAACTATTTGCTATCTATCACGTACAAGATACTATGCAGGATACTAGAGGAAAAAGGAAGCATAAGACACATAGCCTTTACCTTTAAGGAGTTCAGAGTTTAGCTATAATCACAATACCATGGGGTAATGGCTAACAGAAGAGGAATGCCTGAAATGTGATGAGGTTACAGAGGAGGGGAGCCTTTGCCTAAAGAATGCTCACTGAAGAGGCAACATACAGGCACGTCTGGATGACTGAATAGGGATTTATGGGTAGAGAATATGGGCAAGAACAGGCATAGCACATGGCATTTGCAGACTCCAAAGCTCAAAACAGCACTGGTGGGACTTCCCTGGTGGTCCAGTGGTTAAGACTCTGCCCTTCCACTGCAGGGGGCACGGGTTTTATCCCTGGTCGGGAACTAAGACCCCGCATGCCAGCGCTGCAAGGCTAGAAAAGAAAGAAAGAAAGAAAGAAACCAGCGCTGGCAGTTAAAGAATAACAAGTATCTCAGTGTTAATAGCACTGGGAGTTTGGTAAGTCAGAGAAGACTGAGATGGTGAGGGGTGAGGCCAGAAAGAACACGTTGGTGTCAGGCTGTAAGGAGTCTTGGATGTCACACAAAGGAGCTGGGTTTTTTTTTCCCATATGCAATAAGGAGCCACTGAAGTTTTTTTTTTTTTTTTTGCGGTACACGGGCCTCCCACCGCTGTGGCCCCGCCGGCTGCAGAGCACAGGCTCCGGACACGCAGGCCCAGCAGCCACGGCTCACGGGCCCAGCCACTCCGCAGCATGTGGGATCCTCCTGGACCGGGGCATGAACCCGTGTCCCCTGCATCGGCAGGCGGACTCTCAACCACTGCGCCACCAGGGAAGCCCGCCACTGAAGATTTTTAAGCTGATGTCTGGAGTGGGGGGAAAGGTATGTGCTACTATCAATTCTGCATTTCTTTTTTTTTTTTTTTGCGGTACACGGGCCTCTCACTGTTGTGGCCTCTCCTGTTGCGGAGCACAGGCTCCGGACGCGCAGGCTCAACGGCCATGGCTCACGGGTCCAGGCGCTCCGCGGCATGTGGGATCTTCCCAGACCGGGGCACGAACCCGTGTCCCCTGCATCGGCAGGCAGACTCTCAACCACTGCGCCACCAGGGAAGCCCCCAATTCTGCATTTCTAAATGAACACTCTAACAGTAATGAGGAGCAGAGCTCAACAAACTTTTTTCTGTAAACGCCAGATCCAGGTAGTAAATATTCTTGGCTTTGAGGGACATACAATCTTTTGCAACCACTCAACTCTGCTGTTACAGCATAAAACCATCCATAAACGATACAACAATACTTTATTTATGGACTTTGAAATTTAGCTTCATATAATTTTAACATGTCTTGAAATATTACTCTTTTACGTTTTTTCCAACCATTTAAAAATGTAAAAAACCTGGCTTATGGGCCATAAAAAAACAGGCCACATGCCACTGGCTCACATGCTGCGTAAACTGACCTCTGATTATAAGAGGGTAGATGTGAGGCACAGAATGGAGAAAAGAAGGAAGAAGAAAAAGATGTGAAAATACCTGGAGGGAGAAATAGTGGGACTTAGTGACTAATTGGGTATAAATCGTAAAAAGCCACAAATGAAATGTGGCACATTTTTGCTGTTTCTGTGCATACATATTTGCTGTTTCTGTGCATACATATTAAGATCACCTTAGGTTTTCCGATAGCCAAGTCATCTATTAAGTCAAAAAGATTCACAGTCAACTAAAATGCATGTCTTTTTCATACCTATGCTATTCAGACACAGACTACCCTCCGTGTCTCCATTCTATCCTATACCACATTTTCATTGCTGTTTTTAAGATTCTGGAATCTGATCCTATTCTATTACCACTACTAGTGCAACTACTGTGTTCAGTCAGCAAGCACAAATACAGGAGAAGGCTAACAACCTTTCTTCCTATAGTCAAAATTCTGACTCACTCAACCTCAAGATGTTTAGAATTTCAAAAGTAACTACAGAATCCTGCAAAGTCTAACACATAAATAAGCTTTTGAACTAGGCCATATTTTTTCCACTGACAGCACCGTAGGGATCATGAAATGAAATGGTAAGTGAGCTATTTGGAAGGGAAAGTTATAATAGCAGTGCTTACAATATAGATTGATGTCATTTTAAAATATGTATGTTGATAGAAGTTATATCAACAGTAGTTTTTTACAACTCTTTCTATAATTATTAAAAGTAATTGTGTAGACCTGGAGAACATTTGGACTCACAAGAAACCATACATAGTCAAACTGCATGATCAGCATTACTACTTTAGCCTAACCCTTCAGGTAGCAATTTCCATTCATCCTTAAGATGGCTTCAATGGAAGGTCTAGGCATTTGTGTGAGTTGGGAAGACGGGGAGTCAGATGTGACCTGTGTGAATCAAGGGCAAACAATACATAAAAAAGACAACCACAGATGATGGTTTCTTTGGCCTTCAAATTATTCTAGATTTGGACTCCCACTTGTGCCCAAGATGAAGTAACAGATCAGACTTACCCTCCCTCCTGAAACAACTTAAGAAATGGACAAAATACATAAAATAACAATTTTCAGACATTAGACATCAGACAGCATAGGGCAGTGATCCCTGAGAGAGGGGAAACCTATGAGGCCAGCCCCGTGATTATCCTAGCTTACTGTCTGGAGAGAGTTTCCAAGCCACAGAGAAGGGAAAAGGAATCCAAACAGAGCCCAGCAGTCTACATGAACTGAGGAGATGGTGCTGGGAGTCCCTGAAGGCCAAGACAACTGAAGTTCACAGAGAAGATTACCAAAGAGGAGAAATCTATGGAGAGAAAGCTCCATAGATTTGCAGACAGCCCCCCTCGACTCTTCAGCAAAGTACCAACTAGCACATATGTATGAGGAAACTACCCAAAGTTGGGAAAAGAACCATGTGAAAAGATCAGAAGGAACAATCACTGGCGCTTACACATGGCCAGGAAGGGTTTGTATTCCCATTAGCCAGAGTGGAAAATCTCATTATTCATGGGGTAGAATACTCAAAAGGGTCTTCCCTCATTAGTTAGGATAAATTAGCCCTAGACCAAAGGCTGCTCTGGTGCCTCCTAACAAAGCTTAAAGTAAGCTTGAAAAGTATCAAACTATTTCCAATAACTTAACTATGTCCCAGAATAAAGCTCAAAAATAGTTGTAAGAATATAAAAAATAGCCAGCACCCAATCAGAAATTAAGGGGCATATAAAGAAGCAGGCATATAATGAAGGGGAAAAAAATCAATCAATTAAAACTGACCTAGAAATGGCACATATGATAGAATTAATAGAAAAGGACATTAAAGGTTATTATAACTATATTTAAGGAGAAGGAAATAGCATGTTAAGTAGAAACATGGAAGATAGAAAAATGATCCAAATCAAATTTCCATTGGAAGGGATAAACAGCACATATGATGTTACAGGAAAAGAGATTACTGAATCTGAAGATATCACAATAGAAACTCTGCTAAATTAAACAGGGAGAGAAAAAAGATTGGAAAAAAATGAATAGAGCATCAGTAAGCTTTGTACAATATCAGGCAATCTCATGTGTACTTGAGGTCCTAAAAGTAGGAGAAGGCAGAAAAAATATTTGAAGAAGTAACCGCCAAGATGTTCCTTAATTTGATGAAAACCATAAGCTCACAGATTCAAGAAGCTCCATGAATCCCAAGCCAAGATACATGAAGACAACTATACCATGGCACAACATAATCAAATTGGTTAAAACTGATGATAAAGAGCAAAACTATTCTAAGCAGATTTGAGGATAGAATAAGTCACAACTCTAAAACTGAAAAGGTAGAGAAGCCTTCTGGCACCACTGCCATATACTGCTCCCATAAAAGGTAACTGTGGTCTCTAACATTTATCAAGCACTTCTAATGAATCAAGCATAATGCATAATGCAATTTGACTATTGCTGCCTTAGAGACTGTCAAAGGAAACAAAGAACAATAGCTAACAGTCGGGGCTTCCCTGGTGGCGCAGTGGGTGAGAATCTGTCTGCTAATGCAGGGGACACGGGTTCGAGCCCTGGTCTGGGAAGATCCCACATGCCACGGAGCAACTGGGCCCGTGAGCCACAACTACTGAGCCTGCGCGTCTGGAGCCTGTGCTCCGCAACAAGAGAGGCCGCGATAGTGAGAGGCCCGCGCACCGCGATGAAGAGTGGCCCCCGCTTGCCACAACTAGAGAAAGCCCTCGCACAGAAACGAAGACCCAACACAGCAAAATAAATAAATTAATTAATAAACTCCTACCCCCCCACCAAAAAAATAGCTAACAGTCGATGAGATGTATGCTTTATATTCGCTTTCCCGTTTAATCCTTCAACAACCAAATGAGGTTGATACTATCATTAAACTCATCTTACAGATGAGGAAACTCAAGTATAGAGAGGTTGAGTAACTTGTCCATGGTCTCAGAGCTAATAAGTGGTGGAGCCAGGATGATATTGCACAGGCAATCTGACCCCAGAGTCCACATGCTTAACCACTGTATCATACTGCCTCCGAGCAGAGAAATACCCAAGCCCACGTGCATAAACAACTTGAAGGCAGAATGGCAAATAACCCAGGCTTCAGAACAACTCTAAATGAAAATTACAAGCATTGAAAGACAAGAATGAAAACATCTAGGAAAGAAGGAAGATTAAACATATTAGTTTAAGACACAGATGACAAAATATCTTCTATATAGTGCCAAATATGCCCATACCAACTCTACTGTGGAGTTAGACTTGCAACCTTATGACAATATTCCAAGAGACTCTAATGGAGAACCAAAGACCAAAGCAAAAAGAAAGACACTTCTAAGGAAGCTCTGGTCACAAATGGGTTATATCTGAGGTTGTTTCAATTTTAAACATTTGTTTTCAACATGCCACCAGAAATTTCACTAAAGACGTCAATCTAATCATCAGACACCTAACTATAAAATCAACAACAAAAAGTCCTCCAGAATGCTCTCATCAATCTCCAGTGACAGACTCATGCCAAGGACATGAGCCACTGTGTCCCAAAAGGATTACTTCCCAAGGGAATGATGTTCATTTTGTAATAATAACAATTTTCAAAATGCAGCACCTGACAAAGCTTTACCTTAGGCGTCTCAAATACTTGTTCTAGATGTATAATGTGTTCATGTTTCACACTTTTTAGGATGGTCACTTCCCGTTCAAGTAACTTCACAGCAGAGCTTCCAGCCTTCAATGATGAGGAAACATAGATTTCACATACGAATTTCATTACTGCATACCTCAATATAAAAGTTAAAGTTATTTAATATTTTTCCTACATTTTCTTTAGAAGTTCCTTTTTCAAAAGATAACATGCAACTTCCCTATGTGTTAAGATTAAAGTATGCCCCATCTTATCTTTTGTCCAATTTTTTTTTTTTTTTTTTTTTTTTGCGGTACGCGGGCCTCTCACTGTTGTGGCCTCTCCCGTTGCGGAGCACAGGCTCCGGACGCGCAAGCTCAGCGGCCATGGCTCACGGGCCCAGCCGCTCCGCGGCATGTGGGATCCTCCCGGACCAGGGCACGAACCCATGTCCCCTGCATCGGCAGGCGGACTCCCAACCACTGCGCCACCAGGGAAGCCCCTTTTGTCCAATTTTAAGAGATATATAATTTGGCCTCAAACCACATGTTTCTTGGACTGTTTCTATAAATTAGCTACAACATGGTCTCTGTCATGTCACAAAATTATTGCAATTTTTAATAGGCTTTTTGGAATTTCTTCAAAATCGTATTGATCCTTTGATGTTAGCATAATAAAAGCAAAATCTACTTTCCCGGGACATCAATTAGAAAATGGATATAAAGCATCTGTCTCATTAAATGTTAGAATTGTTAAAATAAAATGTTTTTGTTTTATTGTTGTTTTGTTTTGATATTTATATACATATCAAAAGAAACAATAGGCAGTGAGATCCTACACTTAGCCCTGCATTATATTACTTCCTAGTCCCCCAGCGTCAAAAATTTGAGAGAGAGAAAGAGGAGAGAGAGCACGCTCGATCAAGATGGAGATGGAGATTTTGCCTTCATACCAACCTAACTCCAATTTATCTCCTTACATGTAACCCTTAACCACACCTGACCAGGCCTTCATTCAGGGTGTAAGTAACTGTCTACAATGTCATCTAAGAAATTCCAGAAGGGCTTTCTCCACCCTAACCACCACTACCACCATCCCAGTCATCACTCCTCTTGATATCTAAATTACCATCATTATTCAAGGATAAGTACTGTCCTCATTCACATGAAAATATCCCTGAAAGGGATAATAAAGTTCTTATTCCTCCCTCCTTACCCCTAATCCCTGCCCGCCCCCCCAAGTTTGGGAGAGACATAATAGTTCCTGAAGGACTGGAAAGGGATTGATCATAAGGCAAATTTTACCTAGTTAAAATTTTTCCTAGTGTCATCCCTGCTTCCAATTACCTTTACCCTTCAACCATTACCATCTCAGGAGGGATAGGAAACTGCCCACCCTCTGCGCCTCACCCACAGTTTAAGGTTATCCTAGAGGGTCAAGAGAAATAGTGATTGTGAGGAGTGAATTCCTATACAGACTAGATATGGAGAGTTATCACAATATCCATCTCAATCCTCTTCCTACCTCCCTCCACAAATGGTTTGACTTGTATATAATGCAGTAATATACTGTCCAATTCACATATTGACTATATAACTTTATTTTACTATCTTAGTGTCCTGAAAACTTGCAGCATCAATATGTATGTGCAAGATAATGAATTCCTAAAGTTGCAAGCAGGCATCCTGACTATATAACCCTGAAACCTAACCCCTAACCCTATCTGACATCAAAGGAGCAAAGGAAATAACATCCCATTTAGTTATTTCTTTTTAATAAATGTATTTATTTTATTTATTTTTGGCTGGGTTGGGTCTTCATTGCTGCACGCGGGCTTTCTCTAGTTGTGGCGAGCAGGGGCTACTCTTCGTTGTGGTGCATGGGTTTCTCATTGTGGTGGCTTCTCTTGTTGTGGAGCACGGGCTCTAGGTACGCGGGCTTCAGTAGTTGCAGCACATGGGCTCAGTAGTCGTGGCTCACGGGCTCTAGAGCACAGGCTCGGTAGTTGCGGCGCATGGGCTTAGTTGCTCTGCGGCATGTGGGATCTTCCCAGACCAGGGATAGAACCCATGACCCCTGCATTGGCAGGCGGATTCTCAACCACTGTGACACCAGGGAAGCCCCAACAATTCATTTAGTTAATTCTAAAGATTTCTAGAAGGGCTCTGGATCTCCCTTTATTAAGATTTAATGTTACTGTATTAAACTTTAGGGGGAAATGGTATATAATTTCCTATGGCTTGTTTTAAAGAATACATAAAACCTACTATTTCCTTTTGTAAGTGTAATATTTATCATCGCAAATCCAAGGGAAAAACACCTAATGTTGTCTTTTGTTTTTCCTCGGGCATAGAAAGTGTTTTAAAGTTGATGAAACGATCAGATATAAAGCTTGAGGACTTAGATTCTCCCTTAAAAAGAAGCCCAGTTGTTCTTCACTCCAATGAAATCTAATGAGACATACAGTGATTACAAGTAAACGGTACAGAAGAGAGTCAGGGGAAAAGTGGTTCAAACTGAAAGAGGAGGTAGGATGAATAAACAGAGTTAGCTACCAATGAGGAAATAGGGAATCAAAGGAAAGGCAAAGATAGGGACAAAGTATATCAGAGTCACATCAGGAGAGACTACTGGGACCCATTTCTCACTAAGACATTGCTAGCCCACAGCCCTACATCTACACATACTGATGATCAGCCCTCACCTTCAGCTCACTCTGGTAAAATTTACCTGTATTTGGTTATGCTGGTTATGTTAGGTAATCCTTTCATTTGCTTTTTAGTACCTGTCTACTTGAGTTTAAGAACTGGTCCTGTCCCAGAAGGCCAGAGAAATATCCACATTTCTCCAGGGGAACAGCCTGGGCCCTGGCCCTCAGGGTCAGCTGTGTTAGTGTGAAAAATTGTACTGCCTACCCCACCCTGCACTGGCACTGTGCCCTCAGTAGGATGCTGCTGATATGCCTTACCTTTTCTTTGCTCACTTTTTTAATTGCCCACTTAGTTTCTGTCTCTTTGTCAATAGCTTCAATGACCATTCCAAAGCTTCCTTGTCCCAATATTCTTCCAAAGGTATAGATTTCCTGGATAAAAAATATGAGTTCCTTTATCTCTCTCTGCCATTCATCAGGATTACAAATAAACTATAATACTGACAGGTATCCACCCAAGGGAAGAGTGATTCTGCTCCAGGGTAAAATCAAATAGAAGACACCCCATATTTGCTTCAATATTAATTAACGCATCTTAATTAAACAAAATAAGTTTTGATGAATTTTATTAAATATCCTTTAGAGGAAAACCATAAAAATCCTTACAAAGAAATGTAAAAAACTTGAAAAGCATAAAAAATGAACCTCTTATAAACTACAATATTAATGAAATGTCTTCATAAGAAAAAGGAGGAATGGAATATTCATACATGCAAATATATGTGTGTGTGTGTATAAGATACATTCAACCAAAAAATTATCACCAAACTCTGAGAGCTACACTATAAAATCAACACATATTAACCACTGAATAACTGCTTTCCTGTTTAACAAGTAACCCTTTTTCTTTATCTTCACTGTTTCTATTAAAAAAAATCACTTTTGTTGTTTTATTTCCTTTTGTTTTAGGAAAAGGAATATATGACCAAAATATTAATATAAATCAGCACTGTAAAAAAAAAAAAAAAAAACCATCCACAGTAACACTGTCCAGACAAAGGATCCTTCTGCTTATCGTTTTACTTCTGCTTACAAAGACAGAATGCGTGGGTCTTGACAATACCAGCATTCCACTTCATGCTGTAAAATAACAAGCAGGTAACTCATTTACACTTTCATTTCTTGTGAATTTGGTTGGAGGGAGTCAGTCTCCTTGATCTGAATCAACTCCAGGGTAGTAACAAGAGTTTCTCAACTCATGATGCACAGGGACTAGAACAGGAAAGAACATTTGAGCTAATGCTGCTGGGGGAAGCCTCTGTTGGGTTAGCCAGCTAAAGCCTGCCTTAGAGATGCCACGTTCCCTCTGCGTGACTACTTTAATCTTCACCATGCAACAGGTAAATTACTGCTAGACTTTATGTTTTCTACTGCTTACATTCCTTTCTTACTTTTGTAAAAGAAGATCCATATCCAATTAGTTACTTACCTCCTTATGAAGGGCTTCTCTGCCTAACTCTGCACCATGGTAATTGTTCCTTTGACTTCCTTCAACATGTATGCATTGGTCCTCAAACACTATTATTACTCTCTTGCTTACAAACATTTTGGCTCATTTTTTTCCTTCCAAGATGGTCTAGAAACACCTTATGAAGCTGTTTCTTTTGTATCCTTTAAAAAGCCTGCCTGAAACCTTGTAGGCAAAATACTCATGCTTAGTGCATGGGAGGAAAAGGGAGGAGGAAGAAGGGAAGGGAGGGAAGAGAAGGGGAAGGGAGGGGAGAGAAGGAGAAGGGAGGAAGAAAGAAGGAAAGGGAAAGAAAAAAGAGACAGAGGGAGGGAAGGGAGAGACAGAAAGGAAAAGAAAGAAGAGAAGAGAAGAAAAGGAAAAGGAAAGAAAAGAAATGTTCTTTTCTTTATTCTCTGGGAGAATAAGGGAAAACGTTATGAAAGACATGGCTTCTGAGATAGGCATGTGAGGGAACAAAGGCAAAAAAAAATAATTGAGAATATTTTTCTATAATCCAATCGAAGCAAGGAAGGCATTTCAAAGGAACAGCAGTGCAAATGTGGAATGAATGAGTGAGCTGATAAATGAACTGAATCAATAAATCAATCTAGTCAGCAAGCCAGCCAGTCAGGAACCTTCTATACATATGCATATTTGAGAGAAGTGAAAGACTGAGTACATGGAATTGAACCCTGGAGGAGGAGCTCCAGATCTGAGGTCTTGAATGTTGTGAATGGTGACTCCCACTCAGGCAGGGCACATCCTGTCCAGGGGATTGTCCTCAGGACACTGCCTTCTGCTGACTTATAATTACTTTGGCTTTTCCCTCTTCCCATTACCACTTGATAGTGAGAATCAAAGTCAAAAAACTAAGATGATTAAAATAAGACAAAACATTTTATTATATGTACCTGCAACCCCCAACTATACACTATGTTAAACGAGTTAAATCTCAACTTAAACCTTTTATTCCCACAGAACAAAATAATCTCAATAATCCCTAACCACTTCCCCAACTTTTCTTGTCCTTTAAAAATTAACCTCTCATTTTATCTCTAGACATATAGAACCACAATTTGGACACAGTATTTTAATACTGTTTATAAGATTTTTTAAATGAAAAATGGGTAGAAAAATAGGCCAACTGCCCAACTAGTTGTTTATAAATTAATCTTTTTCTTCAACTAACTGCTTTGGCATCATTACATAGTGATGAAAATAAGGAGAAAATGACTTCTTGTTTGTAATAATTTTAAGAGGATGCTATTACAATGGTAACGTAGATCTCTTTTTATTGGCATATAAGAAGTCCATGATATAGTATAGAGTGTGAAAGCATGCATGGTATGATCCCATTACGAAAAATCTGTATATGTGGAGGTGCTTACATTGATGTCTGGAAAGTTGTTCATCTAAATATTAAGAATAGTTATCATTAGGTAGTAGAACTTTGGATGACTGTAGTTTCCTTTTTTATACTCTTCTGAAAGGTTTGATATCTTTAAAATGAGCCTGTCTATTTAATGGGGGAAGAGAAACTTCCACTATACCATTTATGTTACTTCTTAAAAATATGTGTATATTTGAAATATTTTACAATTTAAACCAGGAAAAAAACAAAAACAAAAAATAGGGTAAGACTTTTACATGCCTAGAAAACTGAAGTAAAGATAACAAATATTAAAATTGGTTATGTCTGGCTCGTGATTTTTATCTTCTTCACTTTTCTATCTATATTCTCCTAATTTTTCAAAACGCATATATTTTGCTTTTATAAAAGCTCTTATGGTTAAATTTAAAACTCAGTAAATTTGTGGAGTTTTTTAAAATTCAGGTCTTTTGTTTACAAGGGAAGATTTAAACTTTTCAGGTCAGAAGTTCTCAGAAACTTTTTCTGATCTCTTCAAGTAAATTGCCAAATATTTTTTAAAGCAATTTTTAAAAGTTACTTAACATTAACACAATTTTCTTCTTGTTGTTCTTGTTGCAGTTCCTTTAATCTGGTGTTTTTAATTTCTAAAATGGTACTAAAATTTAAGTCATATTTGTATATAAGAATTAGAATGCTGGGAAGAATAATATTGGTATTCACTCAATCACAGGCTGGAAAAATATGGAGGGGTCCATGAGGGAAATTCTAGCCTCACTACTGGTCATCAAAGAAGTGAACAGCCAAAACATCTAAGTCACCTGGTCTCTGTCTGCATCTTGAATAGGTCTATACAAAGACTCCACAACTGCCCTCAGCAACAGGCAAGACCTGGAGACCAAAATGTTCTCATTTTGTCTAATAAAAATGCTCCCCACTTTAATTATTAAAGTCCATTTGCACCTCTATGAACAAAAAAAAAATTAATCTGCATTTTCTTTAGTAAAGACTTTGACATACTTAAAAATGGTAAGTTTCCTCTTTCCTTTCCTTAGAAACTTACTTTTAAATCATTTTTGCCATTAACAATGACTTACAAGAAACGGAAAATTTCTAGTAGCTTCAGTTTGCTCTCTATATACCTGAATAGCAGCTCCATTGTCCATCCTTATGTGAGGAACTTTTCCTTCTGTAAAGTTGCCCCGACCCCACTGTTGTTGAGAAGATTTTCTCTCTACATTTGAGGTTTTTGAGGGCTTGGACCAAAAAGAAATTTTAATATTAACTTTAAGATATAATAATCTGACAAATCTTTAATGTGTGTCGAGATATTTATTGTGTACAAGATAGTTTACTGTTTTTTTCAAATTCTAAGCCCTATATAATTCATTCACTCATTAGGCTAAAAGAGGCCTTAAGAAGTTATTCAATCTAACCTCCTCAATCCAGGCAAGTCTACATGATGACCTGCATAGAAGATAAATCAGAACTTAAAATCTTTAACATCACAAGAGAAGGCAACTTCACAGCTTTCTCAATCACCCTTGTTTCAAGGCATAACAGTCATCTCAAATAGGTTATACACAAAAAATTACTGGCCAGACATTCACAAAATATGCTTTGAATGAAGATAACATAGCAATAATTCACTCAGAGACACCTATATCACAAAAACTATACCATAATACAAATCAGAAATAACAGTTTAGGGTGAAAATGTGAAAAAGGTACAAACTTGATGGCTGAGAACCTAACTTTTCTTAAACTTACTGCTCTCTGTCTCCAAAGTTGTGCTATGTCAATGACAATCTTCCATAGTGCCTCTTCTCTATAAAGGCGAATATACCAAAACCCGTCCAACTGGATAGTCATAGATTGTAACTAATGCAAGTCAATTTTGTAAGGTATACTTGATATTCCATCCAGATAACCAGGAACTGTCTTAAGTAATAACCACCCTATATTTAACCACAACCATAAATCTCATTCTGCATCAGTTGAAGAAAATGCCCCCAAATTCAGGTTTAATTCAATTTGAAAACCAATTCATTTCCACATAAACCATTTTTTAAAAAAGCTGGAATAACATTCTGAATTATTTATAATCCTGAGAAATCATTAATTGGGCAGTCGTTGGAAATAGCGTAAAAGAAATTACCAACTAACTTTTCTCACCTCTTATATAAGAAAGAAATGTTACTTTAATAGTTAAGAAGGCAATGAATTGGTGGACACGGGTCCATGGGATATAGATGAATCTAGGGATGGGATCAGGGAATGGGACATCCACTTGTGCTGAGATGTACAATCTTCAATATTTACCAAATCTTTTCCAGAGGTAATGTCTTTGCTGGCTTGTCTTTCTTTTTGTCTCTCTGGTGAAACTATAAATTCTGAACTACCAATGCTCGATGTCTGTGACATTTCCACCACTGACACTGGAGAAAGCTTTGTTTTACAAGAACATACACAAAGTACATTTTTCTGAGAAGCAGATGAACAGTTGGGGCATTTTGTGGATTTTTTACCACAGCTGCTATCAGCCATTTGCTTAACTCTTCAACAAAAGCAACTTGAAAGAAGATGTTTCCACTGTTTGAGGAAAAAAAAAAAACAGACCAAAAAGGATAAGGTAAGCTGATGGCGAAAACTGTAACTTCCAAGTGGTGAGGTCCTTAGGTTAATGATGCACTAGACTTAAGCAGTCACACATGAGAGCTGCAGGTAGAAAAGAAATCACCATTTAGAAAATTCTTTCTTATTCAATCACCCTCCTAGAAATCAAAGAAAAACTAGCAACTAGCACCAAAAGCATCCTGCCTATACATGAAAGTTAATATTTACAACAAAATTAGAACATATTTCTAAAAACCAATACATTCTCATCTTCCAAAATTGAATTCTTGAACTCCAGACATTTTATTTACTTAAGAGTCAAAAGAATCACCCTCTGTACAGAATCATAAAACTGCTAAGCAAAGCATGGTCTAAGGAAATTTGGTGGGTTGATATCAATTTTTTTTAATGAAGTAGAATAGAATAGATATATATGAGAGTATTTTGCATAGATCCTTGGTAAGTTTTGTGAAACTTAAAAAAATTATACAGATTTGAATGTACAGAATGTGTGTGTGCGTGTGTGTACATTTGGTCACAGTTTAAAATGTATTTCTTAGTGTGGGTTGTGGTAAAAAGAAAAAAGACTTAAAAATACTGATATAAAACGTACACTACTGTGGTTTCAGAAGTTAATAAGCCTTAGTCTACTTATTATCAGAGCAAAGCTATATCACACACTTTACAAAGGAGTAGATAATTTGATTTTATAAAACTAATTCTAAAAGTTCAAAGGCAATATTAGAAGTATCCTCATTTTTATTCTCAAACAGAAAAATAGGAACTAGTGGGTGCTATTTTTCCCTGAGTGAAGAACAGGTATGCCCATCATTCTACCTAACTAGAGTTTTGCAGCTGTATCGTGGCAAGTTGGAGAGATGTGAGCTGAGGAAGGAGGGGGACGTGTTCTGCAGCACATGAAAGAGAATACTTTGAGAAACTTCCAGAAGTAACTGGGAGTACATCATTATGGTTTTGTGCCATCCTACTTCAGGTATTACTTAAAAGTGTATTTTGAAGTCATAGATTGATAAGGCAGGGGTATATGGACTATACCTTTGTTCTTTGTATTGGAATAAACTTCACCAGAACAGGAGCTAGATATCTTTATTTCATTAAAGAAATATATTTTTAGTTTTAATTGTCTAAGACTGATTTTCTAATCAGAAACAAGGGCTAACATTGATCAAATCTTTATCTATTGTGATTACCATATTTTTTCTATTAGATCTTTTGATATGCTGTATTGTATTAAAAGCTTTCCTAATATTAAAGCATTCTTACATTTATACATGATCATGATGGATGATTCTTTCAATGTGCTGAAAAGTTGAAATGTTTGTATTTTGACTTTTCACAGTTACATTCATAAGTTAAACTGGTCTATAATTTTCCTTTTCACTCATCTTTGTCAGGTTTTGATACAAGATCCTGGCAGCTTTATAAAATAAATTGGGTATCTTTCCATCTCGCAATGCTTTGTAACAATCTGTATAGCATGGGAATCTACAGGAAAATCTCCCAGGCCCTTAGGATTTTATGAAAGATGTTGCTAGTAGTTTATCCAATATTTATTCCCCCATTCTTCCTTATTAACAGAATCCTGATTTTTGTCAGGGACAGCAGTATGCTAATTAAAATCCTCCATTTCCTAGCATCCCTTGCAGCTTGGAGATGGCCATGTGACTTCTGACCATGAACCTTACAGAATGAAAGCAAAGTTGTACTTAAAAGAAAACTTTATTAAAAACAGAAAAAGAAAGGATAAAAAATATACCACATGAGCAGTAGAATCAAAAAGAGAAAAACATGATTAAGGGACAAAATTTAAGATGAACAGAAATGAAAAAGAAATGTAGGTTCTGTTGAATCTTGCCTGTAAGGTCCCAAATAAACCGAACCCTCCCTCCCTCCCTCCCTCTCAGATTTCAAATCTTACCATTCTCTCCTTTGCTCTAGATACACCTGTCTCCTTGCTGTTCCTTGCATATGCCAAGCATGCTCCCTTCTCGTGGCTTTGGCCCTTCCACTTCCTCTGCTAGGATGCTCTTCCCTCAGACATTTGCATGACTTGTTCCCTCACCTCATGCTGATTTCTGCTCATCTGAGAGACCTCTTCTAACCACCTCATCTGAAACAGCAGACCCATTCACTCTATCCCCTTACTTTGCTTTATTTTTATTCATAGCATTTATCATTTCATTCAGGAAGTTCTATGCCAGATTTCTTTCCTACTTTTAGTGACTAGATGATTCCCATATATGTAAATTGTTTCATAGCAATGAAAGCCATCCAATTCATTTCATTCAGTTAGAATAACCAAAATCAGATCATGGCAGTGTTCTAGAAAAGTGAGGAGTTCTTACAGGCCAGTTCTAGAAAAGTGAGGAGTTCTTACAGGCCAATCTCATTTGTGAGTAGATGCAAAATTCCTAAATGCTGTACTTGTATTTATCCCAGGTAATACATACAGCATATTCTAAGATTATTAGACAGAAAAAAAGTCGGCCCAATAAGTATGACCTTTCATCAAAGTTGTAGGAAAAAATTCTCCTGCTGTGATTAAAACTCATAATGGTGAGCACTGGAAAAGGTATATAAAGAGTACCCTCCAGACAGGTAGAGGGAAAAAAGAATGCAACTGATGCCAACGCACCCAGCTGCGCGCACACACACACACACACACACCCATCCTTTTTAACAAATGCTTGACCTTGTTTTTCAAGTATATGTAGCAAGACAAAGAAAACTCAGAATGTACCCTTATGCACTTTGCAAAACGATTTTACCTTAGGCCTTGGAAAAAAATTCTTTGCATTTCAGGTTAAATATAAAAGCCTGTAACCATCAGTGACTCAGAGCAGTAGAGCAGATCTGCAAATAACAGCCTTTCTGTTTAGGAAAAATAGTGCTTTCTCTCTACAGGTGTAGAAAAGTCCCATGTCAGATGTGTAAGGCATCATTTTATACATGCATTGAGAATACTGATTTTAAAGTACTTTTCATAAGAAAATGAAAGAAGTGTTCATAATGTAAAGGTTTATTTAAAATGTAGCTGAGTTCCTTCATTATAAGCAGTACTCCTGAAAGAATGCTTACCATAACCTTCAAATTTTACCACATATATATATATTTATCCACAAACTTGCAAATAATCTTTAATTAAATTTCCCATTTTTAAGACAGATTTTGTTGATCAAAAAATAGTTATCTTTTTCTTAGCTCTGTTCAGAAACCATTTCCTTTAGTTTTTCTCTCAATTTCTCAGTAAGTCATATTATCACTGTATTACTGACATTGACACAGACTGCCGAGTACTTTTTTTTTTATACTGTCAATTTTATTATTTTTTTAACATCTTTATTGGAGTATAATTGCTTCACAATGTTGTGCTACTTTCCGCTGCACAGCAAAGTGAATCAGCCATATGTATGCATATATCCCCATATTCCCTCCCTCTTGCGTCTCCCTCCTACCTTCCCTATTCCACCCCTCCAGGTGGTCACAAAGCACCGAGCTGATCTCCCTGTGCAATGCAGCTGCTTCCCACTAGATATCTATTTTACATTTGGTAGTGTATATATGTCAATGCTACTTTCTCACTTCGTCCCAAATTAAACTTCCCCTTCCCCGTGTCCTCAAGTCCTTTCTCTACATCAGCATCTTTATCCCTGGCCTGCCCCTGAGTTCATCAGAACCCCCCCTTTTTTTTTTGATTCCATAAATATGTGTTAGCTTATGGTATTTGTTTTTCTCTTTCTGACTTACTTCACTCTGTATGACAGACTCTAGGTCCATCCACCTCACTACAAATAACTCAATTTTGTTTCTTTTTATGGCTGAATAATATTCCATTGTATATATGTGCCCCATCTTCTTCATCCATTCATCTGTCGATGGACACTTAGGTTGCTTCCAGGTCCTGGCTATTGTAAATAGTGCTGCAATGAACACTGTGGTAAGTGACTCTTTTTGAATTATGCCCAGGGTATATGCCCAGGGTGTATGCCCAGTAGTGGGATCGCTAGGTCATATGGTAGTTCTATTTTTAGTTTTTTTTTTTTTTTTTCTTTTTGCGGTATGCGGGCCTCTCACTGTTGTGGCCTCTCCCGCTGCGGAGCACAGGCTCCGGACGCGCAGGCCCAGCGGCCATGGCTCACGGGCCCAGCCGCTCCGCGGCACATGGGATCCTCCCAGACCGGGGCACGAACCCGTATCCCCTGCATCGGCAGGCGGACTCTCAACCACTGCGCCACCAGGGAGGCCCTATTTTTAGTTTTTTAAGGAACCTCCATATTGTTCTCCATAGTGGCTGTATCAATTTACATTCCCACCAACACTGCAAGAGGGTTCCCTTTTCTCCACACCTTCTCCATCATTTATTGTTTGTAGATTTTGGGATAATGGCCATTCTGACTGGTGTGAGGTGATACTTCATTGTAGTTTTCATTTGCATTTCTCTAATGATTAGTGATGTTGAGCATCCTTTCATGTGTTTGTTGGCAGTCTGTATATCTTCTTTAGAGAAACGTCTATTTAGGGCTTCTGCCCATTTTAGGATTAGGTTGCTTGTTTTTTGATACTGAGCTGCATGAGCTGCTTGTATATTTTGGACATTAATCCTTTGTCAGTTGCTTCGTCTGCAAATATTTTCTCCCATCCTGAGGGTTGTCTTTTCGTCTTGTTTATGGTTTCCTTTGCTGTGCAAAAGCTTTCAAGTTTCATTAGATCCCATTTGTTTATTTTTGTTTTTATTTCCATTCCTCTAGGAGGTGGGTCAAAAAGGATCTTGGGGCTTCCCTGGTGGCGCAGTGGTTGAGAGTCCGCCTGCCGATGCAGGGGACACGGGTTCATGCCCCGGTCTGGGAAGATCCCACGTGCCGCGGAGCGGCTGGGCCCGTGAGCCATGGCTGTTGAGCCTGTGCGTCCGGAGCCTGTGCTCCGCAACGGGAGAGGCCACAACAGTGAGAGGCCCATGTAACGCAAAAAAAAAAAAAAAAAAAAAAAAAAAAAAAGGATCTTGCTGTGATTTATGTCATAGAGTGTTCTGCCTGTTTTCCTCTAAGAGTTTTAGAGTGTTTGGCCTGACATTTAGGTCTTTAATCCATTTTGAGTTTATTTATTTTACACCCCCCACCCCCACCGCTTTCCCCCCTTGGTGTCGTTTGTTCTCTACATCTGTGTCTCAATTTCTGCCCTGCAAACCAGTTCATCTGTACCATTCTTCTGGGTTCCACATATATGCGTTAATATATGATATTTGTTTTTCTATTTCTGACTTACTTCGCTCTGTATGACGGTCTCTACATTCATCCGTGTCTCTACAAATGACCCAATTTCGTTCCTTTTTATGGCTGAGTAATATTCCATTGTATATATGTGCCACATCTTCTTTATCCATTCGTCTGTCGATGGGCATTTAGGTTGCTTCCATAACCTATATTGTAAATAGTGCTGCAATGAACACTGGGGTGCATGTGTCTTTTTGAATTGTGGTTTTCTCTGGGTATATGCCCAGTAGGGGGATTGCTGGGTCATATGGTAATTCTATTTTTAGTTTTTTAAGGAACCTCCATACTGTTCTCCATAGTGGCTGTATCAGTTTACATTCCCACCAACAGTGCAAGAGGGTTCCCTTTTCTCCACACCCTCTCCAGCATTTGTTTGTAGATTATCTGATGATGTCCATTCTAACTGGTGTGAGGCGATACCTCAATGTAGTTTTGATTTGCATTTCTCTAATTATTAGTGATGTTGAGCAGCTTTTCATGTGCTTATTGGCCATCTGTATGTCTTCTTTGGAGAAGTGTCTGTTTAGGTCTTCTGCCCATTTTTGGACTGGGTTGTTTGTTTTATTAATATTGAGCTGCATGAGCTGTTTATATATTTTGGAGATTAATCCTTTGTCTGTTGATTTCTTTGCAAATATTTTCTCCCATTCTGAGGGTTGTCTTTTCGTCTTGTTTGTAGTTTCCTTTGCTTTGCAAAAGCTTTTAAGTTTCATTAGGTCCCATTTGTTTATTTTTGTTTTTACTTCCATTACTCTAGGAGGTGGATCAAAAAAGATCTTGCTGTGATTTATGTCAAAGAGTGTTCTTCCCATGTTTTCCTCTAAGAGTTTTATAGTGTCTGCTCTTGCATTTAGGTCTCTAATCCATTTTGAGTTATTTTTATGTATGGTATTAGGGAGTGTTCTAATTTCATTCTTTTACATGTAGCTGTCCAGTTTTCCCAGCACCACTTGAAGAGACTGTCTTTTCTCCATTGTATATCCTTGACTCCTTTGTCATAGATTAGTTGACCACAGGTGCGTGGGTTTATCTCTGGGCTTTCTATCCTGTTCCATCAATCTATATTTCTGTTTTTGCACCAGCAACTTGTCTTGATTACTGTAGCTTTATAGTACAGTCTGAAGTCAGGGAGTCTGATTCCTCCAGCTGTTTTATTCCCTGGTTTGGCTATGAGGGCCTTTTGTGTCTCCATACAAATTTTAAGATTTTTTGTCCTAATTCTGTACAAAATGCTATTGGTAATTTGATAGGGATTACATTGAATCTGTAGATTGCTTTGGGTAGTACAGTCATTTTCACAATATTGATTCTTCCAATCCAAGAACATGGTATATCTCTCCATCTGTTTGTATCATCTTTAATTTCTTTCATCAGTGTCTTATAGTTTTCTGCATACAGGTCTTTTGTCTCCCTAGGTAGGTTAAATCCTAGGTATTTTATTCTTTTTGTTGCGATGGTAAATGGGAGTGTTTCCTTAATTTCTCTTTCAGATTTTTCATCATTAGTGCATAGGAATGCAAGAGATTTCTGCACATTAATTTTGTATCCTGCAACTTTACTGAATTCATTGATTAGCTCTAGTAGTTTTCTGGTAGCATCTTTAGGATTCTCTATGCATAGTATCATGTCATCTGCAAACAGTGACAGCTTTACTTCTTCTTTTCCAATTTGTATTCCTTTTATTTCTTGTTCTTCTTTGATTGCTGTGGCTAGGACTTCCAAAACTATGTTGAATAATACTGGCAAGAGTGGACATCCTTGTCCCATTCCTGATCTTAGAGGAAATGCTTTCAATTTTTCACCATTGAGAATGATGTTTGCTGTGAGTTTGTTGTATATGGCCTTTATTATGTTCAGGTACGTTCCCTCTATGCCCACTTTCTGGAGAGTTTTTATCATAAATGGGTGTTGAATTTTGTCAAAAGCTTTTTCTGCATCTATTGAGATGATCATATGGTTTTTATCCTTCAATTTGTTAATATGGTGTATCACATTGATTGATTTGCATATATTGAAATATCCTTGCATCCCTGGGATAAATCCCACTTGATCATGGTGTATGATCCTTTTAATGTGTTGTTGGATTCTGTTTGCTAGTATTTTGTTCAGGATTTTTGCATCTATATTCATCAGTGATGTTGGTCTGTAATTTTCTTTTTTTGTAGTATCTTTGTCTGGTTTTGGTATCAGGGTGATGGTGGCCTCACAGAATGAGTTTGGGAGTGTCCCTTCCTCTGCAATTTTTTGGAAGACTTTTAGAAGGATGGGTGTTAGCTCTTCTCTAAATGTGATAGAATTCACCTGTGAAGCCACCTGGTCCTGGACTTTGGTTTGCTGGAAGATTTTTAATCACAGTTTCAATTTCATTACTTGTGATTGGTCTGTTCATATTTTCTATTTCTTCCTGGTTCAGTCTTGGAAGGTTATACCTTTCTAAGAATTTGTCCATTTCTTCCAGGTTGTCCATTTCATTGGCATAGAGTTGCTTGTAGTAGTCTCTTAGGATGATTTGTATTTCTGCGGTGTCTGTTTTAACTTTTCCTTTTTCATTTCTAATTTTATTGGTTTGAGTCCTCTCCCTCTTTTTCTTATGAGTCTGGCTAATGGCTTATCAATTTTGTTTATCTTCTCAAAGAACCAGCTTTTAGTTTTAGTGATCTTTGCTATTGTTTTCTTTGTTTCTATTTTATTTATTTCTGCTCTGATCTTTATGATTTCTTTCCTTCTGCTATCTTTGGGAGTTTTTTGTTCTTCTTGCTCTAATTGCTTGAGGTGTAAAGTTAGGTTGCTTATTTGAGATTTTTCTTGTTTCTTGAGGTAGAATTGTACTGCTATAAACTTCCCTCTTAGAATGGCTTTTGCTGCACCCCACAGGTTTTAGGTCATCGTGTTTTCATTGTCATTTGTTTCTAGGTATTTTTTGATTTCCTCTTTGATTTCTTCAGTGATCTCTTGGTTATTTAGTAACTTACTCTTTAGCCTCCATGTGTTTGTGTTTTTATGTTTTTTTCCCTGTAATTGATTTCTAATCTCATAGCGTTGTGGTCAGAAAAGATGCTTGATATGATTTCAAGTTTCTTAAATTTCCTGAGGTTTGATTTGTGACCCAAGATGTGATCTATCCTGGAGAATGTTCCGTGCGCACTTGAGAAGAAAGTGTAATCTGCTGTTTTAGGATGGAATGTCCTATAAATATCAATTAAATCTATCTGATCTATGGTATCATTTAAAGCTTGTGTTTCCTTATTAATTTCCTGTTTGGAAGATCTGTCCATTGGTATAAGTGAGGTGTTAAAGTCCCCCACTATTATTGTGTTACTGTCGATTTCCTCTTTTATAGCTGTTAGCAGTTGCCTTATGTATTGAGGTGCTCCTGTGTTGGGTGCATATATATTTATAATTGTTATATCTTCTTCTTGGATTGAGCCCTTGGTCATTATGTAGTGTCCTTCCTTTTCTCTTGTAACATTCTTTATTTTAAAGTCCATTTAACCTGATATGAGTATTGCTACTCCAGCTTTCTTTTGATTTCCATTTGCATGGAATATCTTTTACATCCCCTCACTTTCAGTCTGTATGTGTCCCTAGGTCTGAAGTCGGTCTCTTGTAGACAGCATATATATGGGTCTTGTTTTTGTATCCAGCCAGTCTATGTCTTTTGGTTGGAGCATTTAATCCATTTACATTTAAGGTAATTATTGATATGTACATTGCTATTACCATTTTCTGAATTGTTTTGGGTTTGTTTTTGTAAGTCTTTTTCTTATCTTGTGTTCCCTGCCTAGAAAAGTTCCTTTAGCATTTGTTGTAGAGCTGGTTTGGTGGTGCTGAACTCTCTTAACTTTTGCTTGTCTGTAAAGGTTTTAGTTTCTCCATCAAATCTGAATGAGATCCTTGCTGGGTAGAGTAATCTTGATTGTAGGTTCTTCCCTTTCCTCACTTTAAGTATGTCCTGCCACTCCCTTCTGGCTTGCAGAATTTCTGTTGAAAAATCAGCTGTTAATCTTTTGGGGTTTCCCTTGTATGTTATTTGTTGCTTTTCCCTTGCTGCTTTCAATATTTTTTCTGGTATTTAATTTTTGATAGCTCGATTATATGTATCTCGGCATGTTTCTCTTTGGGTTTATCCTGTATGGGACTCTCTGCACTTCCTGGACTTCACTGAGTATTTCCTTTCCCATGTTAAGGCAGTTTTCGACTATAATCTCTTCAAATATTTTCTCAGTCTCTTTCTTTTTCTCTTCTTCTCCTGGGAATCCTATAATTCGAATTATGGTATGTTTAATGTCATCTCAGAGGTGTCTGAGACTGTCCTCAATTCTTTTCTTTCTTTTTTCTTTATTCTGCTCCCTGGCAGTTATTTCCACCATTTTATCTTCCAGCTCACTTATCCATTCTTCTGCCTCAGTTTTTCTGTTATTGATTCCTTCTACAATATTTTTAATTTCAGTTATTGTGTTGTTCATCACTGTTTGTTTGCTCTTCAGTTCTTCTAAATCCTTGTTAAATGTTTCTTTTATTTTCTCCATTCTGTTTCCAAGATTTGGGATCTCCTTTACTATCGTTATTATGAATTCTTTTTCAGTTAGGTTGCCTCTTTCATCTTCATTTATTTGGTCTTGTAGGCATTACGTTGCTCCTTCATCTGTAACATATTTTTTTGTCTTTTTTTTTTTTTTTGATGGGTGGGCCTGTATCCTTGCCTTACTGGTTGTTTGGCCTGAGCCGCCCAGCACTGGAGTTTGCAGGCAGTTGGATAGAGCTGGGTCTTGGTGCTGAGATTAGGACCTCTGGGAGGCCTCACTCTGATTAATATTCCCTGGGGTCTGAGGTTCTCTGTTAGTCCAGCAGTTTGGACTGAGAGCCCCCACCATAGGAGCTTGGGTCCAACCTCCGGCCTGGGAACCAAGACCCCGCAAGCTGTGTGGCGCAGCAAAAAAAGAAAAGAAAAGAAAAAAAGGAGCAGTACAATATCAAAGAATAAAAAACAAAATAAAATTTGAAAGATAAAGAATATATTAGGAAAAGTAAAGTTGAAACAACTGCAACAAGGTAAAATAAAACCACAACAGAAAAAAGAAAAAAAAAGGGAGGGAGTGGGGGAACAAGCCAAAAGGAGAGAACAATAACAAAGTATAATGAATAAAATAAAATTATAAAAATAAAAATTTATTAGGAAAAATAAAAATATAAAGGAATCAACAACAATGAATCAAGATAAAACAGAACCCCAATCTAAGAGGAAAATAGAAAAAAAAAAAATTCTTGGCCACGGGGGTGGAGTTTAGGCCGGTGGGTGGAGGAACTTAGGGGCAGGGTTTAGGGTGGGGTGGGACCTAGGCCTGTCGGGGGTTGACATTTGAGCTTGGGGTGGGGCCTAGGCTCAGGACCCACGCAGCCAAAAAGGCCTTGGGGGCAGGGCCTAGGCAGGGCAACACTGTAGCATGGAGCCGGGCCTCTGCCTTGGACCTGCGAGGAAGGGGAGAGGCAGCATGTGGAAAGGAGGGCCTCTGGAGTGTGGAGTTCCGGAGTTTGGAGGTAGGGCCCTGGGTGGGGGCATAGGGGCAGGGCTTGGGCTCTGCATGGCAAGAGGGAGGCTAAGAGGGCAGAGGATTAGGCCTGGGAGCCCAACAGGTTCCCCGGTGCCTAAGTGGACAGGGAAAGCACTGGCCTCTTCCCTTCTGTTCCTCTGCGCCCCTCCTACACCGTCTCCCCCTGGGCCTCCCCCTACTCCACTGGGCCCCTAACCGTGGGTGGGTCCCGCTGGCCATAGGAACTCCTCCCCTCCCCCAGCCGCCCCTCAGGGGTGCTGTCCCAGAGGTCCGCCCTTTACTTTTGCTCCCCCTTCACTCCCTCCCACTCCCTCAGGGCCTGCGTGGCTGAAGGGGGCCTAGGTGGTTAGGGGAAACCTGACCACGTTCCCTTTTGATTCTCTGCCTTCCCAGTGGTTACCCAATTTCCCCCTTCAGGTGTGGGATCCCTTCCCCTCCCCCAGCTGCCCCTCAGGGGCGCCAGTCCCGTCCCACCCCCACTTCTCCAACCCCTTCACTCCTCCCACACCCCACATCCTACCCGGTCACGGGGGTTTCCTCCTGTCCCCTTAGGTGTCCGTGGTACCTCACCGGTGCCTGGTAGGTGCCCTAGTTGTGAGGAGACTCGAATTCTGCATCCTCCTAATATGCCATCTTGACTCCGCCCTCTGACGAGTACTTTCTTGCTTCAGTTTCTGACATATCCATTGCCCTAGAAGTATTTGGTAGCTATATTCAAAAAGCATAGGAGTTCCTGGTACTCACTGACAAGCTACATTTCTACTCTCCAACTTACCGACTATTACATTTGCCAGTTCTAAAACAATAGGTTGACTAGCTGCATGCAAAATTTCTTGATAAGCATTGGATTTCGAATTTAATTTCTTTTTGGCTGGCTGAATTCCAATTATTTTAGCTTAAAAACCAAAATAGAACAAACGTTTACTCACATTTCTTGCCTTTTCATTTATGAATTTATCTGAAAGATTTGTTACTAAAATAAATCTACTGTCTAGCAGGCCAAATGATGTCATTCATATTTTAGGGGCATAAAATGAATCAGGTATTGCAAACCCAGCATATCTTTATGTAAACACAAAGATGAATAGCTCTTCTTCTATAGAATCATGGAATTACATTTAAATAGGACTTTTGATATAAAAAATACATCAGAAAACCAAAGAAACTTCTAACATAATAGTGTTTCTTTGTGTCTCCAAAGACTGGACATGCGTAGGTATTAAACATATGCAAATAAAAATAAGGTCAAATCATGTCAATGCTTAACTAACATGTGAGCTCTCCTTTGGCTAAGGTTTTCATTTTATTTTCAGGAGTAAGACAAGTCAATGGAACAACTCTGATATGGAAACTCTCTGAGCTTTTATTTAAGCATAAAAAGGTCTCTTATGCACTGGCCCTCTAAGATACACTTACAGTAATTTCCTCAAGAAAATGAACACAAGAATGGTTTTATGAGATATAACTAGCTACAATTTTCTTCCCCAAAAGCAATTTTTTAGTTTTCTTTTCTAAGACTGTGTCTACAAGGAACCTAACAGGCAGTCAACTCAGTAAAAAATATGTTCTATTCAAGTGAAGAAAAAAACCTTATGGATTGTCTGACAATGCAGACCAAGCAGAATGACTGTATATTCACTTTTCAACTACTTGTTTTCATAACATGCTTACAGAACCTAAAGAGGGACCAAATGAGCTTTCTAGATCATAGTGTTGTTAATTTTAAATGAGACCAGCACTTGTTTACTGTTTCCATTAAGGTCATGATTAGGGAAACCGGTCTGTGTTGTCTTATGAAAGGATCTACAGTATGTTTAAATTTTACATTATTTCGGACATTTAAAAAATGTTTAACAGCTAATGCGTGCTATCAGTTTTTAAATTTTAATTTGCATAATATTCCTCACTGATTAACCTCTAATCTGAAGGGATAATCTTAAATGTGGTCCCCATGCTGACAGTTTAAGGTAAGAACAGAGATTTTACCAAGAAAGTTTGGCTTAAAGAGGCTGGAGAGGGCTTCCCTGGTGGCACAGTGGTTGAGAGTCCGCCTGCCGATGCAGGGGACACGGGTTTGTGCCCCGGTCTGGAAAGATCCCACATGCTGCGGAGCGGCTGGGCCTGTGAGCCATGGCCGTTGAGCCTGCGCGTCCGGAGCCTGTGCTCCGCAACGGGAGAGGCCACAAGAGTGAGAGGCCCACATACCGCAAAAAAAAAAAAAAAAAAAAAAAAGAGGCTGGAGAGACCCTCTCCCTGATTCTTTCCTGTTATTATCCAGTGTGTTTTTCCCATGTATTGATACATTATAAGCAACCTGAAGTCAGGGACATTTATGCCAGCACAGAATTATCCTTGTACATAATAGACACTCAACGAAAATTTCTGAGTGTTCATTTTGTGGGGAAGAGCCAGAATCACAAATCACTTAGGCAGAAAAATAGACAGGTGTACAGAAGAGTTATCAAAGAAAGGAGGGGGTTATGTGGAGGAGGAAAAACTCAAAGGGAATGTCAGGGCTCCCTTCATAGATGTGAAGAGGATTAGGCACAGGAATTAGAGTTCTGCATGATTCAAAGAGCCTGCATGCGAATTTCAAGCTGATACACAGGGCTTCCTAACATTTAGAACTGTCAAAGACAAAAGGAAAGACTATCTCCATCACTACAAGTGTCCAAGTAGAGGTTGGAAGGTCAGCTAGCAAGAAACCATAGATGATATTTAAGCATAGACTAGGATGTCTTGAGGTTCCTAGTCCTAAAAGTCTACGAAGATGAATCACTCCTTCTAATGATCAACTGAGGTGGATGGAGCAGATATTTAAAGGAACCGAAGTGATAGTTGACCTCACCTCCACTGTGGAGGTTTCAGTTTTATAGTGGGGATCCCACTTTCCTACAGCAGAGCAGGCCAAACTGGTTACAGCCCCAAAACTCACCTCGGCCAATCTGAATTTCACCTTTAACAGAGCAATGCAGCCAAGATTTACCACGGGCACAGGGTGATAGTGAGGAGGAGGAAGGGGATGAGGCACCAGGCTGGAGGAGTAGTGCTTGGCTAGAAAGGAAAAAGCTAAATAAAGTGTAAAAGAAAAGACACTGTAAGAAAACAGAAGTAAGTCTATCTTCCCACTCATTAAATCAGAGGATAATAGGTGAAGAGTGAGTAAATGGGCCCACATGTAGCTAAGGCAGCCAGAAAACACAACATTGCCAAGAAACTCTAGGAGAGAAGAAGAACCACTCAGAGGACTGTGGCATGAACACTCAGCAGTGCTCCATCCAGGATGCTTAAAAGAAAATACTCCTCTTTTCCCACTTTACTGAGGAATAATTAATAAATAAAATTTTAAGATACTTAAAATACACAACATGATAATTTGATAAACATATACACTATGAAAGGATTCCCCCTCATCAAATTAATTAACACATTCACCACCTCATGTATTAGATACAAACTTTCAGTTATAAGATGAAAAAGGTCCAAGGATCTAATATATAACATGGTGACTACTGTTAACACTGTAAGTATTACATAATTGAAATTTTCTAAGAGACTAGAATTTAAATGTTCTCACACACAAAAGGAATCTTAATCCAATTAGCAACAGATCAGTAAGTTTAAGAATTTGATGGCAAATCTGGAAGTTATGCTAGCTTCATTTATCAAGCACCAATTAATAATTTTGGCTTAATAAGCTCTATTAATGTAAAACTGTGTGGCCAGAGGTCTTTCCTGTATGTCAAATATTCCCAGGAGTACTGAAAGAGAGGAACTGTCCAAAGCCAGCAACTTTCCATGAAACTAGTTAGTTAGCTAAGCAAAATGTGATATAATGCTCCAACCCAGATGTTTCACACCATATAAGAAAAGGCATTCTGACCCTCAAGGTCATTGCAAATACTGGGAACACAATTTAGAGGTATCCAGGCAACCTTCATCTTGTGGCCAGATGTCTGAAAACTTGATAACTCCAAAGAGTCAGCAACAAAACACCAACAACAGATTCCATGATCCCCGTTTTCAAGTTTCTGTATAAGTAATATTAATTTAAGAAAACAGAAAACAACAAGAAAAGATACTTCTCTTAACTGTGAGCCCCTCCAGGGCAGGAACTATGTTCTATTCACCTTGTCGTCTTGTATCCAGTAAAGGCCTCCATTATTAAATAAGGATTACTGATTGAAAATCATTCACTGATTGACAGAAACAGTATTTTTGAACCTACAAACATAATATGCAATATAATTGCCTACAGTAAGAGAGCCAGTGGCTTATCATGTAAACAAATAATATCCTTGAGGAAGTCTCCTGGCCAAAAAACTGCACTACAACCCAACCCTCACTCTATCTTGAAGCTCTCATTCTAGAGCAAAACTCCAAAACCCCCATACCAAGCCTGACCCCAATCCTGTACTCTAAATTTCCACCTACTTCTGAAAGTTTCCCTATCAGACAAGATGTTATAACTACACTCCCAAACTTATGTTCTATTCCAGACTTTTGGTTTTCAGGAATCTCAAAGGATGCATAGACACAAATATTTATTTCAGTGATAAACCATATTGTCAAACTCTAAGGGTTTCTGCTCAGTCTCCAACAACTACAGGCCTTGGTCATAAACCTTATTATTACTCAGATCCTCATATTCAACAAAAGGTCACTATTTTTGGCAGATGATGTAACCAGTAATAACTGGTTCATGTTTCTTTCATGTAAAACATGCATGTCATAGCCAAGACCAAAAAAATTCACATGATATATATGTTAACTTTCTCAGGCTCCCTAGTCAAACCACCTCAAGTAAGGATACTTATTTTTGGGAAGAGCCTGTTTTCTTCACTCCTAATGATGAGCCATTTATCTGCAGCACACAAACCCCAGACTTATAGCCAGAACAAAAGCATTTAGAGTGTCATATCTCAGGCGTCAATGTGGCATGCCTGTTGATTTCAGCAAGACAGGAAAGACGGGAAATAAGACCTAAAAGGCACTTACTGGCAAGACTTCTGTACGACTGGCCAAGAAGAGTGCCCGGAGGGCAGTAATGAGTTAAGCAAAGAGCACAAGAGGTCGAAGTAGAACAGACCAACTGAGAATCCAGACATCTAACCGTGTATGTATGTATCCAGCAAACATTGTCTGAATACCTGTTATATACCAAGGATTGTACTGGGTGCTGGGAATAAAGAGATTATCAAGACATGGGCCTTACTAATAATGATTATGATAAAGATAATGTCAGTATACACAAAGTACAAAAGTGATATAAAAGAGGAAGTAACCAGGGAAGTAATATAATCAGGTGGGAAACAAAATTTTAGAATGACAGAGATCAGGATTCAAATCCCACCTCTACTAACTAGCTCTGTACAAATCGGGATATGTAAAGAGGAGTTAAACTCTCTTAAATGATAATTGTGAGGACTAACTACAAAACATTTGTAAAGTGCCTAGAACTTTGCCTGGTACATATTATTGCTTTAAAAATCATTATTACTCACTTGCTATGGGAACGGTCACAAGTTTCATGGGATAAGTGATATTCAAATTAAGGTTTTTTTTCATTCTTTTTTTATTGAGGTATAGTTGATTTACAATTACTATAATTAGTTTTTATAATTATTATATTAGTTTCAGGTGCATAATGATTCAAAAAATTTTATAGATTACACTCCCTTTACACTTAAGATAAAATATTGCCTATTTTATGCCTATCCCTGTGCACTACAATATATCCTTGTAGCTTATTTATTTTATACATAGTAGTTTGAACCTCAATACCCTAACTATATCTTGTCCCTCCCCTCTTCCTTCTATATCAGTGAGTCTCTTTGTTTTGTTATATTCATTCGTTTTATTTTTTATATTCCACGTAAGTGATAAAATACTGTATTTGTCTTTCTCTGTCTGACTTTTTTCACTAAGCATAATACCCTCCAGGTCCATCCATGTTGTTGCAAATGGCAAAATTTTCATTTTTTATGGCTGAGTAGTATTCCATTGTATATATGTGTCACATCTTCTTTATCCATTCATCTGTTGATGGACACTTAGTTTGCCTCCAAACTTTGGCTATTATAAATAATGCTGCTACAAATATTGGGGTACATATATCTTTTCAAATTAGTATTTTCATTTTCTTTGGATATATACCCAAGAGTGGAATTACTGGATCATATGGTAGCTCTAGTTTTAGTTTTTTGAGGAACTTCCATACTGTTTTCCATAGTGGCTGCACCAATTTACATTCCCACCAACAATGGACAAGGATTTGCTTTTCTCCAAAACCTCATCAGCATTTATTATTTGTGGCTTTTTTGATGACAGCCATTCTGACAGGTGTAAGGTGATACCTAATTGTAGTTTGATTTGCATTTCTCTGACGATTAGTGATGCTGAGCATCTTTTCATGTGTCCATTGGTCATCTGTATGTCTTCTTTAGATAACTGTCTATTCAGGCCTTCTGCCCATCTTTTAATCAGATTCTTTCTTTTTTTAAAATTTATTTATTGTATTTATTTATTTTTGGCTGCTTTGGGTCTTCATTGCTGTGCATGGGCTTTCTCTAGTTGTGACAAGCAGGGGCTACTCTTTGTTGCAGTGCTCAGGCTTCTCATTGTGGTGGCTGCTCTTGTTATGGAGCACAGGCTCTAGGCACATGGGCTTCAGTAGTTGTGGCACACAGGTTCAGTAGCTGTGGCTTGTGGGCTCTAGAGTGCAGGCTCAGTAGTTGTGACACACAGGTCCAGTTGCTCCGTGGCCTGTGGGATCTTCCCGGGCCAGGGCTTGAAACCATGTCCCCTGCATTGGCAGGATTCCTAACCACTGTGCCACCAGCGAAGCCCTATTTTTTAGATATTGAGTTATATGAGCTGGTTGTATATTTTGGATATTAACCCATTATTGGTCATATCATTTACAAATATTTTCTCCCATTCAGTAGATTATCTTTTTGTTTTGTCAATGGTTGCCTTTGCTGTGCAAAAGCTTTTAAATTTAATTAGGTCCCATTTGTTTATTTTTGCTTTTGTTTTGTCTAAGCAGACAGATTAAAAAAATGTTGCTACGATTTATGTCAGAGTGTTCTGCCTGTTTTCCTCTAGAAGTTTTATGGTTTCCAGTCTTAACATTTAGGTTTTTAATCCATTTTGAATTTATTTTTGTATATGGTGTGAGAAAATGTTCTCATTTCATTATTTTCCATGTAGCTGTCCTGTTATCCCAGCACCACTTATTGAAGAGACTGTCTTTTCTCCATTGTATATTCTTGCCTCCTTTGTCACAGATTAATTGACCATAGCATGTGGGTTTATTTCTGGGCTGTTTATTCTGTTCCATTGATCTATGTGTTTGTTTTTGTGCCAGTACCATACTGTTTTGATGACTATAGCTTTGTAGTATAGTCTGAAGTCAGGGAGCATGATACCTCCACCTCTATTCTTCTTTCTCAAGATTATTTTGGCTACTTGGGGTCTTTTTTGTTTCCATATAAAATTTTAAATTATTTGTTTTAGTTCTGTGAAAAATGTCATTGGTATTTTGATAGGGATTGCACTGGATCTCTAGATTGCCTTGGGTAGTATGGTCCTTTTAACAAAATTAATTCTTCCAATCCATGAGCATAATATTTCTTTCCATCTATTTGTGCTGTTTTCAATTTTTCATCAGTGTCTCATAATTTTCCAAGAACAGCTCTTTTACCTCTTTAGATAGGTTGATTCCTAGGTATTTTATTATTTTTGATGTGATGGTAAATGGAACTGTTTCCCTAATTTCTCTTTCTGATACTTCGTTCTTAGTGTATAGAAATGCAACAGATTTCTATATATTAATTTTGGATCCTACAACTTTACCAAATTCATTGATGAACTCTAGTAATTCTTTTGGTGGCATTTTTTGGGTTTTCTGTGTATAGTATCATGACATCTGCAAACAGTGGCAGCTTTACTTCTTCCTTTCCCATTTGGATTCCTTTTATTTCTTTTTCTTGTCTGATTGCTATGACTAGGACTTCCAATACTATGTTGAATAAAAGTAGCAAGAGTAGACATCCTTGCCTTGTTCCCGACCTTACAGGAAATGCTTTCAGGTTTTCACCGTTGAGTATGATGTTAGCTGTGGACTTATCCTACATGGCCTTTATTATGTTGAAGTATGTTCCCTCTACACCCACTTTCTGGAGAATTTTTATCATAAATGAATGTTGAATTTTGTCCTTTTTCTGCATCTATTAAACTAAGTCTTAAAGAATGAATTGGAGTTCACTTGGTGAACAAGTCAAGGAAAGGCTCTCTAGACAGGGACATCAGCACATGCAAGGGCCCAGAACCTATGGTTCAAGAGGAGTAGAAGAAGGTGATTTCCATTTGAAAGCAAGAACAATGGGAGAGAGAAAGCCAGGTCTGTGCTAAGGTAAGAAGAGGGAAGAAGCACTTCCAGGAAGTATCAGGGTTAACAAGAGTGTCTTCACTAAAGAATAGTGGCTCCAGTAGGCACAAAAGACAGATGAAGGAGCGTGAAACGTGAGGTTCTCGTTCTGAGAGCTTCCAGAAAGAAAGGGCTGCTGCAAGTAGTTTTAGGTGACACTTCCAACCCTGACACTAATTAGCCACAGATTTGGAGTGAAGAGAGAGTAGCCACCAAACTGCCAACACTAAGTCCTCCAGCAAGCATTTGCAGCTTAGGCATGGAAGGGACAGAGGGCTTCAACATATGCTGAAAATATAAACTGTAAAGTTCTAAAGTATGCAGAGTAAGTCCTAGATAGTACAATCAATCCAAATCTACTGCTGTATGAACAAATTAGAATTTAGTGACAAATTAACTAGAGTCAGTGTTTCAATGTGATGGAAATATATGGCTTATTTCTAATTAGTTCCAGAATAACAAAAAATACCAAGGGAACCTTCCCACTATAACTTCCACAGAAAAAGAAAAATATTAAGTTATTTATTTTATACACACATGCATACATCCCTACTCCAAATTCAGCCCTACTGTAAACAAAGCTACATCAGTCCCAAAAAACAGAACAGCAGTGTTCTACCATTTGGGTCTAAAGACCCCAAATTTCTGAACAATTTATGAGCATTTAAATCTCAGAAGTCTTCTCAGACAATGGTTCCATTTTACATGTACAGAATATTTTAAGTGAAATTTGTTTGCCCTTGGTAGTCAGAAAGAACCTGAGCTTTACTGTTAGACCAAGGTTCAAATTCCTCATCAGTGACTTAACCTATGTGGTCTCACCTTCCTTATATGCAAAGTATAGAGATGGTGTCTATATACCTACATGGCAGAATTGTTATAAGTATAGGATATAATGTGTGTAAAATCCTGATACATTGTAAGCTTTTAATAAGTGGAGGTTTTTATGATTATTATGAAACTCTGCCAAAACCCAATAGATGGTAGCATCAGAAAATTATTTTATCAGCCATAATCTCTCAATCTAATGCTCCAAATATTGTTCTACATGGTTTCCAAGATACAAATTGCCATCAAATCAGCTCATAGCTAGCTTAGAATATAACCTTATGGGAGCTTGCTCTAGATATATGCAGTTGAGTTGTAGAGGGAATGGCTTGCTAGATTAGCCCACAGGCAGCTTGTTAAATGTTAAATTCTGAATGCTACAGGCACTCACATATCACATTTATAAGAATTTTATTTTTAAAATATGTAGTGCTGAATATCAAGAACGTTTTAGCCTAGCCAAGACCACAGCCTCTCAAAGTATTACTACTCTGTGTTATACCTTAGCAACTGATGAAGAAGGAATAATATATAATTGGTTAGGTTTTCAGAGAAAAAAAGAGGTGTCTGTATCCACAGATTTATTTACTTGGTGAGTTTTCCAAACACTGCAATGGAACTGTAAAAACAATGTGATTAAAATCGATAGAGCACATCATTTGCTGATACTGTTGCCCAAGAAAAGGCAATAAGCCTTAGGAATGTTATTACTAGATTACACAATTTCACTGACAGGTTCAAGATTTTTAAAAGCAGCTGAGAATAGAGAGTATTTCTTTTTTGGAGCCAAGGGATTTTTTGTCTTCAATTAAAAGGAAATCATCATTTCTCTGTTTTTTTATCATGAAGATTTTAAATGTCCTCTATAACATTTAAAAAATAATATTAATATTAAATTTTCATTTATTTCCAAAAATAAAAATAGATTGATGATCCTGATTAAAATTAAACTGAAAGCTACTTTTGTTTAACAATACCATATCCAACCACACATCCATTTCACAAATATTAAATAGTTCACAGAATAGTGGTATGGGATTATTATTTCTTCAAAGTCCATGCAGAAGAATATGAACGTCCAAATATATGAATTTCCAAACCTCTTCTGCAAAAATGATCAATGACTCTTTTCTCAAGTCTTAGTGATGAAATGACAAACTTTAAAACAGGCCTTCAAATTCAAAGAATGCTACAGTTCAAAGTATGCTTTTTAATCAGATAGCAAAAATTAGTCATGTAGACATGAATTCATTTGATAAAAAGTGACCAAATAAAACTGAACCTAAAACCAGTAAGACTTTTACTCTAGTCAGATGTTCTACTATACTACAAACAGAAAACTGCAAAAGTTTTTGATTGCTTTATACTGAAAATTCCAAAGTAGAAACATTCTTCTGTAGCATGGGAAAGCTGATGGTATCAACTATGTAGTTTTATCCTTATGATAAAAAAAAATAAAAGTTGACCTGAAATGTTGAGATAATTTTAATCATGAATCCTGATAGGAAATACAAGGCTAGGCTCACAGAAATAAATTGACCAGGCATTAGGTCTACATTTACTAGCTTTTACCAAGTGAACAGTAAAGTCTATTCAGGGGAGCTTAGATTTCAGGCTTACACCAGATGTAGATAATTTTAAGAAGAAAATCTACAAAACACCACATACTTTCTTGTCACTTAAGTGCATACATACTTACATACATATATAAAAGCTTTATGTTCTAAGGTACATTAAAAGATGCTCAGGGGCTTCCCTGGTGGCGCAGTGGTTGAGAGTCTGCCTGCTGATGCAGGGGACACGGGTTCGTGCCCTGGTCCAGGAAGATCCCCCATGCTGCGGAGCAGCTGGGCCTGTGAGCCATGGCCGCTGAGCCTGAGTGTCCGGAGGCTGTGCTCCGCAACAGGAGAGGCCACAACAGTGAGAGGCCCGCGTACCGCAAAAAAAAAAAAAAAAAAAAAAAAAAAGATGCTCAGTATTGTTAATTATTAAGAAATGCAAATCAAAACTACAGTAAGGTATCACCTCACTCTGGTCCAAATGGCCATCATCAAAAACTCTACAAATAACAAATGCTGGAGAGGGTGTGGAGAAAAGGGAACCCTTGTACACTGCTGGTGGGAATGTAAATTGGTGCAGCCACTATGGAAAACAGTATGGAGGTTCCTTAAAAAATTAAAAATAGAGCTACTATATGATCCAGCTATCCCACTCCTGGGCATATATCCAGAAAAGATGAAAACTCTAATTCAAAAAGATATATATACCCCAATAATCATAGCAGCAGTAGTTACAATAGCCAAGACATGGAAGTAACCTAATGTCCATCGACAGGTGAATGAGTAAAGAAGATGTGGTATATATATATATAATGGAATATTACTCAGCCATAAAAAGAATGAAATATTGCCATTTGCAGCAACATGGATGGACCTAGAGAATATCATACTGAGTGAAGTCAGACAGAGAAAGACAAATATTATACCACTTAAATGCGGAATCTAAAAAATAATACAAATGAATTTATTTACAAAAGAGAATCAGACTCAAAGACATAGAAAACAAACTTATGGTTACTGAAGGGGAAAGAGGGTGGGGGGGAATAAATTAGGAATATGGGATTAACAGACACACACTACCATATAAAGAATTGATAAAAAAACAAGGATTTACTGTATAACACAGCGAACTATATTCAGTATCTTGTATTAACCTATTATGGAAAAGAATCTGAATATATATATATATATTCTGAATATATATATATATATTCATATCAGAATCACTTTGCTGTACACCTGAAACTAATACAATATTGTAAGTTAACTATATTTCAATTTTTTAAAAAAGCTCTATGTTCTAAATAGCTATTGGAATAGATAGCTTTATTAACTGAATAATACAATTTTCCTTAGTTCCTCTCTCTCCCTTGGTCTCCACATTCAACAATTCTATTTCCAAAACACTTCTCAAATCGATCCAACTTTCTCCACTCCGAATGTCTACATCAATATTATCTCTTGCCTGGAATACTGCAAGAGCTTCCTAACTGGTCACCCTGATTCCAAGTCAACCCTCTCATGCAAAGCATTCTCCATACTCTAGCCAAGACGCTTTTTCTAATATGCAAAACTCATCAAGTTTCTTCCCAACAAAAATCGCTTCAGTGTGATATGGCCCCAGTTTACCTCTTCAGGCTTAACTGATTCTACTTCCTCAATGTAAAGTTTTCCAACATACAGAACTTCTTTCATTTCCTGCAATTCTATGCTTTCTCTAGGCCTTCCTACATGCACTCTCAGCCAGAAATACTCTTTCCCATTCTTCCCTTCATTGTTAAAATTTCTGCTCTACCTGCAGATCTCAGCTTAGACATCATCTCCTTTGAAATTTTCTTGATGTCTTGAGTCTCAGTTGAGTGTATGCCTCTCCTTTGTGCACTGTACTTGCTCTAGCACACTCGGAATTGTACATGTCTGTGTCCCTCCCTAAACCCAAAGTTCCCTGAAAGCAGGGATGGTGTCTATATTGCTAGCTATTGTCTCCCCAGTGAAGGAGTGACAAAAAGAAATGCGCTTTTTAGAAAGCATGTTCTACCTGCAGTATTGAAAATGTATGAAAGGCAGAACAAGACTGGAGACATAGAAACAAGAAAGTATTACAATAGTTTAAGCAAGACAGAAATGTGGCTCTAATTAGGAAAGCAGCATCAAGGATGGGGAAAATAGATTCTACAGATATTCAGGAAGTAGAGTGATCGAACTTGGTAACTGATCACCTATGACCATGCTAAGAGCAAAGTCAAAGAGGACACTGAAGTGGAGATGTCTAAGAGGCAGTGGTTACATAAGTCCAAAGATAAAAAGAAATCTAGATTTAAAACTTGGAGTTAAGAGTTATGTCATAGAAGAGGCAACTGAAATCACAGGTATAGGTGAGATCACCCAGGAAGGATGTGTGGAATGGAAACATAAGAGAGTCAAGGACAGAACTTTCAGAAACATCAAATTCTAAAGGATAATCAGAGGAAGAGAGTCCACTGAACAATGGAAAAGAGTATCCACAGAGGCAGAAAAGAGGGTATTTAATGAAGGAAAGACTGGCAAAAGCCAAGTGGCTCAAAACTTTCAAGAAAGATGAGGGTTGGAAAGTTTTAGTTTAAAATTAAGTTATGGGGTATTGTTGGCAAAAATGGCAGATTACGGACCTCCAAAATTTTGTTCATCCATAAAAGCAATGAAAAAGCTGACAAAATTATTAGAATAAACTACTCCAGAGCTCTGGAAATTAACCAAAGCCTTGCAGCAACACAGGAAGCATTTATTTTTAAGTCAATAAATAGTTGTATCTCAGGAAGAACAAGAAGCTTTGTGACATTTTAACTTCCCTTACTCCCATCCCCCATTCTCATCTCTGCAATAGTTTTGAAAAATAATAGCCCACATTCCTGGTACAGCCTAGTAGCCACTGGGTAGAGCAGAATGGAGCTGGAGCCCTTTCAAATCCTCATTCCCAAAGAACTGTCATTATTTGGCCTTTCTGATGGTTCCCTGGAAGACCCCACTTATAAGTCAGTCTGTACTTGACCTGACTCAGAACTCACCTAGTATAAAAAAACCTTCTCCCAAGGGGCATTTGTTGAAAACAGTTACAAGCAAGTGTTCTAACTTCACAGCTGCCTGAGGAAGTAGTTACTACTTGGAGCAACAATAGACTAACCAAAAAGCTTAAAATAAACAGCTGAGAAATATTCACCCATAGGGGCTTTGAAAAGCTTCAACATAGAAGAGGGTGTGGAGAAAAGGGAACCCTCTTGCACCATTGGAGGGAATGTAAATTGATATAGTCACTATGGAGAACAGTATGGAGGTTCCTTAAGAAACTAAAAATAGAACTACCCTATGACCCAGCAATCCCACTACTGAGCATATACCCAGAGAAAACCATAATTCAAAAAGATAAATGCACCCCAATGTTCACTGCAGCAATATTTACAATAGCCAGGACATGAAAGCAACCTAAATGTCCATCAACAGAGGAATGGATAAAGAAGATGTGATACGTATATACAATGGAATATTACTCAGCCATAAAAGGAACAAAATTAGGCTATTTGTAGAGACGTGGATAAAACCAGAGACTGTCATACAGAGTGAAGTAAGTCATAAAGAGAAAAACAAATACCATATATTAACACATATATGTGGAATCTAGAAAAATGGTATAGATGATCCTATCTGCAAAGCAGAAACAGAGACACAGACATTCAAAGGTATGGATACCAAGGGGGAAGGGGAGTGGGATGAATTGGGAGATTGGGATTGACATACATACACACACTATTGATACTATGTGTAAAATAGATAACTAATGAGAACCTACTGTATAGCACAGGGAACTCTACTCAGTGCTCTGTGGTGACCTAAATGGGAAGGAAATCAAAAAAAGAGGGGATATATGTATATGTATAGCTGATTCATTTTGCTGTACAGTAGAAACTAACACAACATCGTAAAGCAACTATACTCCAATAAAAATTAATTTTAAAAAGAGAAAAGTTCCAACATAGTCTTGGGAATCTAGGAGACCACACACACACATAGGGCTGTACACATGCAAAAGGAAGACTTGAGAAGCCCCTAAGCTCTCATCTCTGTCTGACCTTGAGGCTCTGCACAAGCAGGAAGTGAAGGTTAAGACAGAGCTGTCATACACCTTGCTAAATGTTGAAGGTGCACCGCAACATGCACATAGAGCTCCTCAGCAAAGACTGGTGATTTCTTGGTCACTCTTCCAATCACTAGCTCACCACTAAGCTAAACAAGTAGAGACATCAGTGGCCACACAAAGCAAACAATACAGACTTCACATAATTAGTTCAGAAAAGTCACTAAACAAACAACTACTACAACCACAACCAATAGGAAAAAAAAAAAAGCCCTAGGGATGGGAGAGTATCTGATTTCCAAAGTTGCCATATTATTTTAAATGTCCAGTTTTCAACAAAAATTATGAGCCATGCAAAAACAAACACACAAAAAACCCAAGAAAGTATGGCCATATAGAAGAACAAAAGCACTTAATAGAAACTGGCCCTGAGGAGGCCCAGATGCTACTAGACAAAGACTTTAAATGAGCTAATTTAAATATGTTCAAGGCTTCCCTGGTGGCACAGTGGTTAAGAATCCGCCTGCCAATGCAGGGGATACGGGTTCAAGCCCTGGTCCGGGAAGATCCCACATGCCGCAGAGCAACTAAGCCTGTGCACCACAACTACTGAGGTTGTGCTCTAGACCCCACAAGCCACAACTACCAAAGCCCATGTGTCACAACTACTGAAGCCCACGTGTCTAGAGCCCATGATACTCAACAAGAGAGGCCCCAGCTTGCCGCAACTAGAGAAAGCGCATGTGCAGCAACGAAGACCCAATGCAGCCAAAAATAAATAAATTAAATAAATAAATATGTTCAAAGAGCTGCAAGAAACCATGTCTAATGAACTAAAAGAAAGTATGTGGCTATCTCCCCAAATAGAGATTATCAATAGAGATACATAAATTATTTTTTAAAAACTCAAACAAATTCTTCAATTGAAAAGTACAATAATTGAAATGAATATTTCATGAGAGATGCTCAATAGCAGATTTGGGCAGACAGAAGAAAGAAACAATGAACTTGAGGATACATGTCAATGAAGATTATCTAGTTTGAGAAACAAAAGTAAAAACCGGGCTTCTCTGGTGGCGCAGTGATTGAGAGTCTGCCTGCCAATGCAGGGCACGTGAGTTCGTGCCCTGGTCCGGGGGGATCCCACATGCTGCGGAGCGGCTGGGCCTGTGAGCCATGGCTGCTGAGCCTGCTCGTCTGGAGCCTGTCCTCTGCAACGGGAGAGGCCACAACAGTGAGAGGCCCACGTACCGCAAAAAAAAAAAGTAAAAACAATAAAGAAAAATAGTCTCAAAAACCTGTGGAGATACCATCAACTGTACCAATCAATATAAACATAACAGCAGTCTCAGAAGAAGGGAAGAAACAGAAATGGGAAGAAAGAATACTTGAGGAAATCATGGCCAAAAACTTCCAATTTGATGAAAAACATTAATCTCCACATGTAGAAGCTCAAAAAAGTCCAAGTAGGATAAACTCAAAGAGATCCACATCTTGACATATATTAGCCAAACTGTCAAAAGACAAAGAGAATTTTGAAAGCAGCAAGAGAGAAGTGACTTATCACATTCAAGAAATGTTCAGTAAGATTAGCAGCTGTATTCTCATTAGAAACAGAATGAAGGAAATGGAATGACATATTCAAATTTCTGAAGAAAAAAAAAACCCTGTCAATCAAAAATTCTAAATCCAGCAAAAACTACCCTTCAAAAATGAAGTGAGTAGCCTAAGGCCAGAATTATATTGATAACAAAACAGTCAGAGACATCACATAAGTACACACACACACACACACACACACAACTAGAGATCAATATTCCTTATGATTGATGATAAATGCAAAAATCCTCAGCAGAATACCGGCAGCATATACCACCAAAATACTGAATCAAGCAGCATATGAAAAGGATTACACAATACTATGAGAAGAGGTTTATCTCAGGAATACAAGGTTGGTTCAACATATAAAGTCAATGTTAATACACCATGTTTATAAAATCCAGGGAAAATAAACACATGATCATCTCAATACCTGCAGAAAAAACATTTAACAAAATCCAACACTCTCTCAGGATAAAAACATTCAACAAACTAGGAACAGAAGGGAACTTTTTCAAACTGACAAAGGGCATCTACAAAAAACCCATAGCTAACATCATAGTTATGGGTGAAAGACTGAAAGCTTTTCCCCCAAGATCAGAAACAAGTCAAGGATGCCTACTCTCACCACTTCTATTTAACACTGTACTGGAGGTTCTAGCCTGGAGAGCACTAAACATGAAAATAAAATAAAAAGCATCTAGATTGGAAGGGAAACTGGAAAAGATTACCTCTATTTGCAAATGACATGATCCTGTATATAGAACATTCTAAGGAATACACACACACACACACACACACACACAAGCTAATAAACAAGGTTAGCAAGGCTGCAGGATATAAGATCAATATACATAAATCAGTTGTATTTTTATACACTAGAAATGAAAAATTAGAAAATAAAATTAAGAAAATGGTTTAATCCAATAATATCAGAAAACAAGAGTACAGGCTTCCCTGGTTGGCACAGTCATTGAGAATCTGCCTGCTAATGCAGGGGACACGGGTTCGAGCCCTGGTCTGGGAAGATCCCACATGCCGTGGAGCAACTGGTCCCGTGAGCCACAATTACTGAGCCTGTGTGTCTGGAGCCTGTGCTCCGCAACAAGAGAGGCTGTGATAGTGAGAGGCCCATGCACCGCGATGAAGAGCGGCCCCCGCTTGCCACAACTAGAGAAAGCCCTCTCACAGAAACGAAGACCCAACACAGCCATAAATAAATTAATTAATTAAAAAAAAAAGAGTAAATAACAAAATAAGTACAAGACCTGTACACTGAAAACATAAAACTCTGGTAAAAGAACTTAAAGAAAAAAATGAAAAAGACACTTTGACTTCATGTGTTGGAAAACCTAGTATTGTTAAGATGGCAATACTCCTCAAATTGATCTACCAATTCAATGCAATCACTATCCATTTCCAAGTGTCTTTTTTTCCTGCAGAAATTGACAATCCTAAAATTCATATAGAAATGCAAGGGACCCAGAATAGCCATAATAATATTGGAAAAAAGATCCCTTCAATATAAAAGGAAATAACATGGAATATTTACACATAATTTCAGTGCAAGGCAGAAAACAAACGTATAAAGCACAAGATGGAAAGAACAAGCTCTTCCAACTTGGGTAATCAAAAACTCTAATTTATCAAAGAAGATATACAAATGCCAGTAAGCACATGAACAGATGCTCAATTTCTTTAGTCATTATTGTAATGCAAGTGCAAACCACAATGAGGGACTTCCCTGGCAGTCCAGTGGTTAAAGCTCCGTGCTTCCAATGCAGTGGCTGCGGGTTGAATCCCTGGTTGGGGAACTAAAATCCTGCATGCTGCGTGGCGCAGCCAAATAAAAAAAAAAGGAAAAAGAAAACCACAGTAAGATACTCACTCACACTCACCAGGATGGCTACAGTTAAACAAACAAATAAACAAAACCAGAAAATAAGTGTTGGAGAGAATGTGGAGTAACTGGAATGCAAAATGGCATCGCTGGTGGGAATGTACAATGGTGTAGCCATAGAAAACAATTTGGTAGTTCCTCCGAAGTTAAACAAAGGGTTACCATATGACCCAGAAATTCCTAGGTATAGACCCAAGAGAATTGAAAACATATTACATAAAAACGTATACACAACTGAATAGAGCAGCATTATTCACAGCACCAAAAAAGTTAGAAACAATCCAAATGTCTATCAAGTGATGAACGGATAAACAAAATGTGGTACGTGATATACATATAATTTATATATATTTATATATATATAATTCAGCCACTAATATATGTACAATGTGGGTTAACCTTGAAAATATTATGCTAAGTAAAAGAAGCCAGATTCAAAGGCCACATATTGAATGACTCTATTGACATGAAACGTCCAGAATAGGCAAATCCATAGAGACAGAAAGTAGATTAGTGTATGTCAAAGTCTAGGGGGAGGGGAAAGGGTGACAATGCAAAGTGACTGTCAATGGGTCTGAGGTTTCTTTTTTGGGGAGAAGAAAATGTTCTCAAATTAGAAGGTAGTGATGGTTGTACAACCGTGGAGTAGTACACTTTAAAGTGGTAAATTTAAAAAAAATTAAGTTGTCCCTGAAAATTTGCCAAGATTAACTTTAGTAAATTGATGGGGGCAGACTAAATATGAATTTTTCTTGAAAGGCAAGGCATTTGGCCACTTATCTCAAGCTTTGTCCACACAGCTTCAAAATATTAATTGAAAAGCAGGGGAATTCCCTGGTGGTCCAGTGGTAAAGAATCTGCCTTACAATGCAGGGGACATGGGTTTGATCCCTGGTCAGGGAACTAAGATCCCACATGCCACGGGGCAATTAAGCCCATGCACCACAGCTACTGAGCTCACCTGCTTCAACTAGAGCGCCTGCATGCCGCAAACTACAGAGCCCATGTGCCCTGGAGCCTGCGCGCCACAACTAGAGAAGAGAAAACTCTCATGCCACAACTTGAGAAAAGCCCGCATGCCGCAAGGAAGAACCTGCGCACCACAAAGAAGATCCCGCATGCCTCAATGAAGATCCTGCGTGCCGCAACTAAGACCCAACGCAGCCAGAAATAATTTAAATAAATAAATAATAAATAAATAAATCTTTAAAAGAAAAAAAAAGAAAAGCAGAAATTCAGTCTATCTTACAGCTTTACCTAATTTCAGGGCCCAGTCATACCTATGTGAGGTCTTCTGTCTATCAGCCCTGCCCAAAGAAAGAGCCTTACTGAGCAAAATTCCCTAGGCCAACTAGCCCTCTAGCTTAGCTCTCTGCCCTTGAACAGTTCAGTGTTCTTTCCGTTACACCATGGACTGCCTAGGTTCAAGTCCTGGCCACTTACTAAATCTGTGATTTAAATCTACTTAATCTACTTTTGTGCTTTAGTTTCCTCATCAGTAAATTGGGATAATAAAGCATCTTCCATAGGTTATTATGAGGATTAAATGAATTAACCCATGTAAAATGTTTACACTGGTGCCTGATAAATTGTAAGCACTCAACACACGTTGTGGGGTAATGGAACAAGGAATGAGTCTAAATCATGACCAAACCGCTCACATTATGCCCCAACAAAGATTCTTTGATAAGTTCTATGGTAAAGATAAAGGTAAAAGTAACAGTGAAGGAAGAAAGATAGTACATATCCATGTCAAACTCATTTGACCTGATCCACAATAGCAAATATATTTTTACATTATGACCCAGTACACATACACACACACGAACGTATATATACAGTGAAATTAATGTTTAATAAAAACACCCTTAGTACTTACAATACACTCTTCTTGTTATTCTTGTCTATTCTATTCCCAATTTTTAAAACACCTTGTCACAGCACCCTACTACCACTCCACTAAGTTGATTTTACTACCCAGTAAAATTTGGTCCAAAGTTTGACCAAATTGTTATTGAAAAGTATGAATATGGACGTGTGACCAACTAACTTTAACACAAAGAAGAATGAATTAAGTGCCCAGTAAAGGTTGCTATTGTGGGAACACAGAAGAAGTTAATAATTTTGACTGGGCCACCCAGGATCCACTGCATACAACTATGGACACAAATGGAAACTCAAACAATAGGAATTAAGGATTGGTCATAGTTAATCTCCTTTACACTACTATTTTCCCAATCTGGGTGGAAAACAAGCTGTTAAAATATTCGATACACTAACTAATGGCAAAGCTGAGACATAAACTTGAGAGCTGTTATCTGATTTGTCAATTAGATAATGTTGTTGTTTCTCTTGTCCCTTTACTCTCTTCCTCTGGGATGAGCACCCAACCCCATGGAGTCCCCAATGCCCAGTCACTAGTCCACTCACTGTCCAAAGTACCTGCCTTTGCCCCTATCCAGATTTCCAAGGTGCCCAGGTGCTCTCCAGTCCCCAGTTTTGCCTCAAGTCTGCCACACAGTTTCCCCACTTCCCCACCATTATATGGCATTGGTACGCAGTATCAAAACTTGGCCAAAATCTGTTCTATATGCTTTGGAGAGGCAAAAGGAGAGGTACTAATTTACCACATATGCAATTTTCATCTGCAATGAATGGGTAAATTACTGCTTAATTCATTGATCTTGTCACATTCAGATGCTGAAAGAACTATCAAGTATCTAAAGATTTTGAGTTTCACAGATGAACAGGCTTCCCAGAATTCAGCTTTGTATGTACTATATGTGCTATGTAGTATCTTTTGATTATATCCAGAAAATAATTTTGCTCTAACAGGATAGTCTATATAATTTTTTAAAAAGTTACCATGGTAAATTTGTAGGACCACTACTAAAATCACTTTACTATTATCACAATGGCAGTTATATCTATTTATTCAATCATTTATTTAATAATATTGGTCAAGTTCTACTATGTGCAAGGAATTATGGGCCCTATACAGGAAACAAAATAGTTAAGTCCTGGATCCTTTCAATCTAAAAGGAAATATTAATAATACAGCATATATACAAATAGTTTCAGTGCAAGGCAGAAAACAAAAGTATAAAATACCAGATGGAAAGAGCAAGCTTTTTCAACTTGGGTAACCAAAAACTAATATATCAATTCAAAATTATGGTTTACCAAAGTTTAGATCACGTTTAACTAGTAACAAATAGTTTATATACCCTTGAAATAAGAAAACAAAATGTCTCAACAGGGCAATTCAGCAAAAATATGACTTAAGATGTGGGAAGGCATTTCAGCCCAAGGCAATAGGAAAGAATATCCAGTTCACTCCAGAACAGGGCAGAAGTTTCTACACAGGAGGTCAGGAAATGTGGAGAAAAGATTCCTCCCTAAATAGGAGCTTAAAATGAATGAGCATCAAGATCCCAACCAAGTTTACTATTTACTACAACATATTCAAATATTAAATGGCATGAACTGATCTACATTAAGTATAATTCCTATTTAAAGGATAAGGGTTTAGTTATTAAATCTTATCTTTTGGGGGAAATCTATAAGAAGAGACATTTTTTAATGAAAAACTTCCATGTAAACTGTAGTTGATTTCCATTCTTTCTATGTGTAGGAATATTTCATTCCAAAATTTTCAATGAAATCAACACTCCAAGCAGAACATTTAAGCCATAAAAATACACACAAATACAATAGGGGTAGAGTTAAAATAAGCATATTATTTACTAAGCATTTTCTATTAGGTCCTGAGGCTGGTGAAAGTGGGGGCTGAAAAGGTGTGCTACATCCCTCCTGCTCCCTAGGATGGAAGAAAGCATCCAAGGAGACAAGACTGTGGGTAGCATCATGGTACCTTGAAATGGAATGAGAATGTATAATAATCAGCACTAAACAAAGAATAAAAAGCTAATCATAGTCTGAAACAAGTATTACTAAACTTTTTTTTTTTTAAAGCAACTTAGGTTTGAGAAGGTCAGGCCTGAGGAGACAGCAGAAGGAAAAGCATTTAAAGCACTTATGTGGGGAATCAGGAAGTAAAAGCACCCTAAAGTAAAAAGCAAACTTACTGGTAAAGGAAGAAGAGAGGGTCTTGGTGTGGAAAATAGTTAGAATTTTATTTTCTTATAGTAGTAGAGAAATATGTACTTATTATATATGTTGGAAAAATGAAGGACCCTCCCTCCCCACCAAGAAAAAAAAACTTAACTATTTGGAAATTTAGAAATATTTTCCAAAATGCTTTGATAAAATGAAAATCAAAACTGAAATACAAACTCTCAAGAAAACGGTTAAGAGGAAAATGTTTCCTACCAAACTTATGGGGAACAGTGAAGGTTATACTCAGAAGAAATCAGATGGCTTAAATGTATTTCTTAACAAGAAGAAAAATGAAAAAGAAAATTAACCTAGTGCTCACGTTTAGCAACTAGGAAAAGAACAATTAAATAAACAGAAAGTAGGAAGAAAAGATGAAAAAGGGTAAAGCTTCAATTAATGAAACAAATATCTCAAATAGTAGAATGAATAAATCTAAAGACTGATTCTTTGACATGAGTAATAAATAAAATTAAATTAAAGAAAACTGAGAGCAAAAATAAATATATAAGATTCAACTTGATCATGGTGTATGATCCCTTTTATGTGTTGTTGGATTCAGTCTGCTAATATTTTGCTGAGGACTTTTGCATCTATGTTCATCAAAAATATTGGCCTGTAATTTACTTTTTTGGTAGTATCTTTGTCTGGTTTTGGTATCAGGGTGATGGTGGCTTCACAGAATGACTTTGGATGTGTTCCTTCCTCTTCAATCTTTTGGAAGAGTTTGAGAAAGATAAGTATAAGTTCTTCTTTGTATGTTTGGCAGAATTCCCCCGTGAAGCCATCTGGTCCTGGACTCTTGTTTGCAGGGATTTTTAAAATTATTATTACAGATTCTATTTCACTTCTAGTGATTGGTCTGTTCAGATTATGTTTCTTCTTGGTTCAGTTTTGGCAGGCTGTATGTTTCCAGAAACTTGTCCATTTCTTCTACATTGTACATTTTGTTGGTATATAACTATTCATAATATTTTCTTATGGTATTTTATATTTCTGTGATATTGGTTGCTATTTCTCCTCTTTCATTTCTTATTTTGTTTATTTGGGTCCTCTCTTCTTCTTGGTGAGCCTGGCCAGAGGTTTGTCAATTTTACTTATCCTTTCAAAAAAATAGTTCTTGGTTTTATTGAGTTTTTCTATTTTTTTTATCTTCATTTTATTTATATCCTCTCTGACCTTTATTATTTTCTTCCTTCTGCTGACTTTAGGTTTTGTTTGCTCATCTCAATAGATGCATAAAAAGCATTTGATAAAATTAACCATCCATTCATGATAAAAACTCTTGCTAAAGTGTGTATAGAGGGAAATATCTCAACATGATAAAAGCCATTTATGGCAAACCCACAGCCAACATAACACTCAACGGTGAAAAGCTGAAAGCCTTCCCACTAAATTCTGGAACAAGACAAGGATGGCCACTCTTACAACTTCTATTCAACATGGTATTGGGAGTCCCAGCCACAGCAATCAGACAAGAAAAAGAAATAAAAGGTATCTAAATCAGAATAGAAGAGGTAAAATTGTCCTTATATTCAGATGACAAGATACTCTATACATAAGACCTTAAAGACTCTACACAAAAAGTATTAGAACTGATAAATGAATTCAGCAAGGTAGCAAGATACAAGATTAATATACAGAAATCTGTTGCATTTCTTTATACTAACAATGAAATATCAGAAAGAGAAAGTAAAAGAACAATCCTACTTAAAATCACATTTAAAAAAATACCTAGGAATAAATCTAACCAAGGAGGTGAAAGACTTATATGCAGAGAACTAAACATTGATAAAGGAAATCAAAGATGATTCAAGGAAATGGAAAGATATCCCGTGTTCTTGGATTAGAAAAATTAATATAGTTAAAATGGCCATACTACCCAAAGCAATCTACAGATTTAATGTGATCCCTATCAAATGAAAATGTTCACAGAACTAGAACAAATAATCCTCAAATTTATATGGAATGAAAAAAGAACAAGAATTGCCAGAGCAATCCTGATGAAAAAGGACAAAGCTGGAGGCATAATGCTTCTGGACTTCAGATAATACTACAAAGCTACAGTAATCAAAACAGCATGGTATCAGCACAAAAACAGACATATAGGTTAATGGAACAGAATAGAGAGCCCAGAAATAAACCCATACACCTACATCAATTAATCTTCAACAAAGGATGCAAAAATATACAATGGAGATAACACAGTGGTGTTCAGAAAACTGGACAGCTGCATGTAAATCAATGAAGTTAGAACACTCCCTCACACCATACACAAAAATAAACTCAAAACGGCTTAAGGACTTAAATATAAGACATGACACCATAAAACTCCTAGAAGAGAACATAGGCAAAACATTCTCTGACATAAATAGTAGCAATGTTTTGTTAGGTCAGTCCCCCAAGGCAATAGAAATGAAAGCAAAAATAAACAAATGGGATCTAATCAAACTTATAAACTTGGAAACCATAAACAAAATGAAAAGATAACCTATGGACTGGGAGAAAATATTTGCAAATGATATGACCAACAAGGGCTTAATTTCTAAAATATATGAACAGCTCATACAACACAACAACAAAAAACAAACAACCCAATAAAAAAATGGACAGAAGACCTAAATAGACATTTCTCCAAAGAAGAGAGACAGACGGCCAACAGGCACATGAAAAGATGCTCAACATCGCTGATTATTAGAGAAATGCAAATCAAAACTACAACGAGGTACCACCTCACTCCAGTCCGAATGGCCATCATCAAAAAGTCTACAAATAACAAATGCTGGAGAGAGAGTGGAGTAAAGGGAACCCTCCTACACTGTTAGTCAGAAGGTAAATTGGTGCAGCCACTATGGAAAACAGTATAGAGGCTCCTTAAAAAAACTAAAAACAGAGTTGCCATATGATCCAGCAATCCCATTCCTGGGCATATATCTGGAAAAGGTGAAAGCTCCTATTCAAAAAGATACATACATCCCAATGTTCAAAGCGTAACTATTTATAATAGTCAAGACATGGAAGCAACCTAGATGTCCATCGACAGATGAACTGATAAAGAAGATGTGGCATATATATATATATATATATATATATATATACACATACATACAATGGAATATTGCTCAGCCATAAAAAAGCATGAAATAACACCATTTGCAACAACATGGATGGACCTAGAGATTATCATAACAAGTGAAGTAAGTCAGACAGAGAAAGACAAACATTACTGTATGTGATATCACTTATATGTGGAATCTAAAAAATAGTACAAATGAACTTATTTACAAAACAGAAACAGACTCACAGGCATAGAAAACAAACTTATGGTTAACAGAGGGGAAGGTGGGGAGGGATAAATTGGGAGTATGGGATTAACAATGCATGCTACCATATATAAAACAGAGTAAACAACAAGGACCTACTGTATAGCTCAGGGAACTATATTCAATATCTAATAATAAACTATAATGGAAAAGAATCAGAAAAAGAAAAAATATACATATAAAAGATTCAGAGTATAAAAGAAATCATAAACACAGATGAGAAAGCCATTAAGATAATTATAAAACAATGGTACTTGCAATTCTACGGTAATTTTCCTAGTTACAATTACTGCATAACAAACTACCCCAAAATTAGTGGCTTAAAACAACAGTTATTTTATTATGCTCACAGATTTTATCAGTCAGGAAGTCAAGGAGGGCTCATCTAGGCTAGAGTCTCTCATGTGACTGTACTGAGATGCCAGCTGGTTTGCAGTCCTCTGAAGGTTCAATTAGACTGTGTGTCCAGGATGGCTTACTCAACTGGCTGGCAATAGACTCTGGCTGATAGCTGGGAGCTTACACATGGCCTCTCCAGTATGGTAGGCTCAGAGCAAATCAGACTTTTTACATGGCAGCAGACTTCTCCCAGAGTGAGCATCCCTGAGAACTGGATAAAAGCTGCATGGCCTTTTCTGAACCAGCCTTGGAAGTTACCTAGTAACACTTCCACCATACTCTATTGGCTGAAGTAATCATAAGCCGGCCTAAATCCAAAGGGAGTGAACATAAATCCATGTCTTGACAGGAATGTCAAAAAAAATTGCAGAAATGTTTTAAAACCACCACAGCAACAAATCTGAATCCTAGAGGAAATCAATAAGTTTCGAGCAAAACATGAATCCCTAGTCATGACCCAAGAAGAAGTAGAAAGCTTGAACAGATCAAATGCCATAGAAGAGACAGGAAAAGTGATTAAAGATCAGCCATTAATTAAATGCATCAGGTAGTTTCACACTTGAGTTATATGTAACTTTTAAAGAGAGAAGTGCCATGTTATTTAAACTAGAGGATCTCAAACTTTAGTGAGCACCAGAATCACCTTATCAACTGGTAAACATGCAGATGCCTGGGCACCATCCCCAGAGATTCTGATTCACTTAAGTCTAGAGTATGGAACAAGGATCTGCATTTCCAACAGGTGATGTTTATACCATTTTTCCACAGATAAATTTTGAGTAGGAGTGACTTAAACCAGTTAGCAAACTATGGCTTGTTGGCCAAATGTGGCCCACTGCCTGTTTTTATAAATAAAGTTTTACTGGAATACAGCCATGCTCATTCATTTACATATTGTTTATGTCTACTTTTGCACTGCAATGAGAGTTGAGTAGGTGTAATAGAGACTGACCCACAAAACCTAAAATACCTACCATCTGGCCCTTTGCCAAAAAAGTTTGCTAACCCTTGCCTAAACCACTCTATTATTCTCCCTCGTTATATTTTCCCTTTTGCAAACTTCAGCAGACTTTTGGTATCTTCTGTTGATACTAAAGGTTAAGGTGCAAAACAAATACAACAAATAGCTTTCATGTCACATGCATTCAGTTCACGACCTGGATCACCACGTTGAAGAGGATGTGAGACTGTCCAAGCTCAGTGAGGAAGAATGTTGTGATTGATTAGAGATGTCTTCCATGGGCATCTACTTGCTGAGCCTGATTATAAAGTACACAAGTTTTAAGAATCTTCTAAAAAAACTGTTGGATAACAGCAACAAAATATGGATATAATACACACATTTTTAACTACACCATTAACAATGTATCAGATTTTGTTCCAACTGCTGTGGAAGTTATTGTAATAGTATTAAATATTTCACATTCATAAAAAAGTGAAGAAATAAAATCATTTTGTGATTTTATTAGACTGTAATACAGACCAATTTTGTCATTTTTGTACATAAGATTTCTGAGGTTGATGTCTGCTCTTGAAAGAATACTAATACTGTTTCAAATGCTATGAGCCTATATTTTATCAGTTGAAAAATGTTCTCATTATTAACATATCTTTCAAAGATCCTCTCAACTTAGGGGGTGATTTTTGCACATTAGCTCCATTTTCCCATGATGTGATTTCTAAAATAGTGACCCAGAACATACCAATAGGGGAAATGACATTTTAAGATTTGCATATTTACATTATTATTTTAAAGGAAAATACGTATTTTTTTGGTTCTAGGCAAAAGAAAAACTGTACAAGAAAATATATGTGTATGCTTGTTGTTCTAGGCAGGAAAAAAAAATTGCAGATGAAAATTTCCAATGTGGGCAAGAAACAGTTAAATACTAAACCCCAATGAAGCAGGAAGTAAGCAGGGCTGCCATGAAGCCCAAGGATGGTGGCACAGGAGAACTAACCTCAGAGCAGAGGTCCTAGAGGAACAAGGCAAGGGTAACCAGGCATACCCAGACGTGAGTTTTTCTCACCACTGTATTATTCCTTGCATTAACAAAGCTTGGCCCACAGAAAAAAACTCAATAAACATTTGTGGCAGAAAGGACATAACGCATGAAAGGTGAAAGGGAGAGAGGGCAGAAGTCCACACAACAAAGCTGTGGCTCCATTCGAATTACCAGATGGTGGTTATAAAGAACAGTTGGGGAAGGTAACTGGTAATAAGTTTCTCCACTAAAGATGAAGACGGCCGGGTAATCAGCCTCCAGTTGCTAAGGGTCTGATGTGCTAAGATCCTAGCGAAGGAGCAGCTCTGCGAAGGACACAATGGCTCCTGACATATCAGAAGCAAGTGTTTGTCTCTCCAGTTCCTGGGCACTGACACTAAATACTATAAAGACAACTATATACCCAGGAAGAATAAGGATCCTCTGAGACTTTTAACCTTGATATGCAAGAGGAAGTTTTATTTATTATGCGGGGTCTCTGGTCTACAACACTGTATTAACAATACCTAGCAAGATAAAGGGAGGAAGGGCAGAAGATCTACTATGTAGCTGATGATATTTGGTATGCTGGGTGAAATGGATCAGCAAAGCTAGAGAACTCCAAATTTTATATGGCATAGAAGTTTTCAGAACTGGGAAGTCCATGTGTATGCCTAAAGACTGTGAATCTCCTGAAAATGTATACAAAACATGTGTATGTGCATTTTTCTGAGAAAAGAGTCCAATACTTTTATCAGAGTGTCAAAAGGTCCACAATCTACCATACCCCCTTCCCAAAAATATTAAGAATCACAACTGCAATGATTCACAAACTAGATCATTTGTGGGACACAACATTCTAAAATTAAATATAAAAGAATATATGAAGGTATAACACTTGTCATAAAGGTATTATTTCTTCAAAGTTGCTTCGGGGTGTGTGTGTGTGTGTGTGTGTAGCAAGGTAAATTTTTTCACACTTAGGTCTGGGTCAAAATGTTTGAAAGCCACTGCTCTAAGGCATGAGAAATGTATATACACAACTCTGTAACATATTAAATCATCATCCATTGAAAACAATTAGGTGATCTGTGGTTCCAGTGGGTATTCTACTGTTTTGAGTGACACATGATCCACCAAAACAAAACTGCTATTATTAGAGAACTGCAATCTGCAATACTCAGAAATGAAAGTATATCTTATACAGTCCTATTGATCTTAAGGAGACCAAGGACTACAAAGAGGTTGCCTTTGAAAGGCCCCTGCACACTGGGTGTTTCTGAGAAAATGTGAAAAACTGAATTAAGTGTTTAGGAATGAGAAAAGTGCAAATATTTTCCCTGGGATGACAGAATCCTCTAAGCATCTCAAAAATATATCAGGGAAGGGAAGAGTATGGAAATTCATCCCTAAACCTGGTACAGCAATGAGATTTAGAAAAATTATTATTCTTTTATACAAAAGAGACAAAAGAGTATGGTAAATTTGCCATGACAGCTTGGGTTTGGGGGTGTCACCTTAGTCCCAATTACCAGTAACTGGTACTGTCCACTATTCTCTTCTAAGCCTCAATACAAGAAACATAAATGGTCCAGGTATTGAATTACTTGACTTATTGTCTAAAATACTACTAAAGCAATTTGTAGATTTGAGTTGTCCCAATCAATGCAAAAATTTCAAAAGTATCACTAGATTCTGCACAGCCAGACCACTACCTTCCTCAATCTACAAAAGACTAAAAGTTACCCCTCTCAGATAGGTTCTGGCTTGTGGTTCAAGTATACCTGAAATCAAAAGTGAAGTACCATACTGAGATACTCCATCCCTCTTCCCCTGCTTACCTCCCAGAATGCTTGCAGCCAGGCTTATATCTCCTGGGCAAGAGACTACAGCCAGTGAGGAATCACTGGAGAAACTGCCTGATGATATACGTGAAAAGGTGCACAGGTACTGACATATTGGGATTTTTCCCCTAATCCCAGCATCTCCCAGGAAAAGAGCTTAGATCATTACCAGGTCACCTTTACTAGTTGACACAGAGCTTGTGATGCAATTTTAATACCTCATTCTTAAATAGGAAAACATACACAAGGATAGCTAGACATTTTATGAAAGTCTCAAATGTGAAAGAGAACAAAACAAATGGAGGAAAAGGAACTCAAAAAAAAACAGAGAGAAGGCCAGGAGCAAAATTATACCATATATAAAAAAAATCCTCTGGGAGTTAAAAGATATCGTATCCATGAAATAAGAAGCTACAATAAAAGAACATTCAGAAACCAGCAGGAGTCCTTCAAATCTAAAAAGTTTATTTTAAAAATTAAATAAAGGAGTTAGAAGATAAATTTGGAAAATGTCTTAGAAAACAGACCAAAATGACAAAAAGATGGAAATGGGAGTGAATAGATGAGAAAATTAAGGATCAGTCCAGGAGGTCCAACATTTGAATAACAAGAGTTCAAGCAAAAAAGAATATAGAAAATGAAAGAGAAGAAATTATCAAAGAAATAATACATATAAACCTTCCCAGGAGTAAAGAACATGAATTTCCAAATTGAAAGAGCCCACAGATTTCACAGAAAAGTTAATGAAAAATGATCCACATCAATAATCATAAAATTTCTTGGAGGCTTCCCTGGTGGCGCAGTGGTTAAGAATCCGCCTGCCAATGCAGGGGACACGAGTTCCAGCCCTGGTCCAGGAAGATCCCACATGCCGCAGAGCAACTAAGCCCACATGCCACAACTACTGAGCCTGTGCTCTAGAGCCTGCAAGCCACAACTACTGAGCCCGCGTGCTGCAAATACTGAAGCCTGCACACCTAGAGCCCGTGCTCCACAACAAGAGAAGCCACCGCAATGAGAAGCCCACGCACCGCAATGAAGAGTAGCCCCCGCTCGTCACAACTAGAGAAAGCCCACATGCAGCAACGAAGACCCAACACAGCCAAAAATAAAAAATAAATTTTTAAAAATAATAATAATCATAAAATTTCAGAAAACCAAGAATAAAGAGAAGAAAGATTGGTGAGGTACCTTCACAATGGGGGGGGAGGGGTCAGGCTGATACCACCTGAACCTATTGATTAGCATTAGTCTCACTAAAAGTGGGAAAACCAGACACTACGTCTGATGATGTGATGCAAAGCTTAAGATGTGAGACAATAGAAAATATACAGCGCCACTTATGGAGTATTATTGTTTAATAATTGAACTAGAACTTAAGCATAAATCTAAATACTAGTGAGTTTTTTTTTATTTCAATTGTTGTATTTTTGAGTACTAAAATATCATTTGGTTATTCTTATATGCTCTATTTCTATGCTGAGATGTTCTATCAGGGGAAACGGTAAGGGTGAATCTAGTATTTTAGCAGTCATAAGTACATTTTTATAGAGTACTTTGTTGCCACTAACTAAAGAAAAAAGCCAAAAGCAAGAATTTTTGGAAAAACAAAGAGCTCAAGAACACAGGCAATTTCCCAAGAATTTTGCAGAGTGACCCAAACCGACAAGATGTGTCCTGCACTAATGTCTGGTGTTCAACAAATGCTGAATGAATGAATGAATGAACACACATGTATGCACATCTCTACAGATGTTGAAAGAGGAGCAGAATGTCTACCCCTTTTAAAAGGTGCTACGTATGGTCACCTTATGTTTGATAAAGGAGGCAAGAATATACAACGGAGAAAAGACAGCCTCTTTAAAAAGTGGTGCTGGGAAAACTGGACAGCTACATGTAAAAGAATGAAATTAGAACACTTCCTAACACCATACACAAAAATACACTCAAAATGGATTAAAGATCTAAATGTAAGGCCAGACACTATATATAAAACTCTTAGAGGAAAACACAGGCAGAACACTCTATGACATAAATCACAGCAAGATCCTTTTTGACCCACCTCCTAGAGAAATGGAAATAAAAACAAAAATAAACAAATGGGACCTAATGAAACTTAAGAGCTTTTGCACAGCAAAGGAAACCATAAACAAGACCAAAAGACAACCCTCAGAATGGGAGAAACTATTTGCAAATGAAGCAACTGACAAAGGATTAATCTCCAAAATATACAGGCAGCTCATGCAGCTCAATATCAAAAAAACAAACAACCCAATCCAAAAATGGGCAGAAGACCTAACTAGACATTTCTCCAAAGAAGATATACAGATTGCCAACAAACACATGAAAGGATGCTCAACATCACTAATCATTAGAGAAATGCAAATCAAAACTACCATGAGGTATCACCTCACACCAGTCAGAATGGCCATCTTAAAAAAAATCTACATACAATAAATGCTGGAGAGGGTGTGGAGAAAAGGGAGCCCTCTTGCACTGTTGGTGGGAATGTAAATTGACACAGCCACTATGGAGAACAGTATGGAGGTTCCTTAAGAAAACTAAAAATAGAACTACCATATGACCCAGCAATCCCACTACTGGGCATATACCCTGAGAAAACCATAATTCAAAAAGAGTCATGCACCACAATGTTCATTGCAGCTCTATTTACAATAGCCAGGACATGGAAGCAACCTGAGTGTCAATCGACAGATGAATGGATAAAGAAGATGTGGCACATATATACAATGGAATATTACTCAGCCATAAAAAGAAACAAAATTGAGTTATCTGTAGTGAGGTGGATAGACCTAGAGTCTGTCATACAGAGTGAAGTAAGTCAGAAAGAGAAAAAAAAAAAACCGTATGCTAACACATATATATGGAATCTAAAAAACATTAAAAAGGTTCTGATGAACCTAGGGGCAGGACAGGAATAAAGACGCAGACATAGAGAATGGACTTGAGGACACGGGGGTGGGGGAAGGGTAAGCTGGGACAAAGTGAGAGAGTGGCATGGACATATATACACTACCAAATGTAAAATAGCTAGTGGGAAGCAGCTGCATAGCACAGGGAGATCAGCTCGGTGCTTTGTGACCACCTAGAGGGGTGGGATAGGGAGGATGGGAAGGAGACGCAAGAGGGAGGGGATATGGGGATATATGTATATGTATAGCTGATTCACTTTGTTATAAAGCAGAAACTAACACAACATTGTAAAGTAATTATACTCCAATAAAGATGTTAAAAAAAAAAAAAGATGCTAAAGAGGGGAGGAACTAAAGCTATAACTCCTAACAGAGAGCCTCTAAAAGTTAGGGGTCAGGAAATGTTTCAGGTGATAATGATAGGACAATGAACCACTACTGGCCAATTAGCCATTCTGACAACAGGAAGGTATATAAAAGCTAAGAGAAATGTTTCCAAATATACTGATGATATAAACTGGTATGATTGAGTTTAAGAGTTGTCCAGGGACTTCCCTGGTGGCGCAGTGGTTAAGAATCCGCCAGCCAATGCAGGGGACCGGGTTCGAGCCCTGGTGCGGGAAGATCCCATGTGCTGTGGAGTAACTAAGCCCGTGCACCACAACTACTGAAGCCCACGCACTGCAACAAAGAGTAGCCTCTGCTCACCGCAACTAGAGAAAGCCCGCACCCAGCAATGAAGACTCAACGCAGCCAAAAATAAATAATAAATAAAATAAATTTTAAAAAAAAGAGTTGTCCAAAATCTGTTCTCCCTTTGATGTTCAGCCACATCCAAGAATGTTAGATCTAGCCAGAAGGATTTCACTACTGAATGATATGGCAAGTTCACAGAAAAGGCATTCTTATATTGATATCAAGCTCAGTCCTCCAGGGGCTTAATGACAATCTCTGGACACTATGCTGCATCTCAAAAATTTTTCTTTCAGTGGAGGTGATGGACCTCTCTGTCCCAGTCTGATGAGGACATTAATAATCATTTGGGAAACAGGGTATCAGTGAATAAGGTGGACTAAGACAGCTGGCCAATATGGTAGAGATTAAAAACTGACTTGGAGACTCACCAAACCAAACTCTCAGCAAAAACAGGTTACATTCCACAAACAGGCGAGGATATTTTCACTTTTAGCCTAAGCAATGGAGCACCCGTAAAACATCAGTACCAGTAAGGGCAAACTACCCTAGGTTTGGATTACAACAGGACAGCAAAAGATTTGAAGAATCTACCTGCAATTGTTTCTTTATGTTAAAGAATGCCCCCTAGCAACTCATGCAATAATTACTTGACATTAATACAGTCATGTGATTTATTTGGCACTTAACTAACATGAATATGTATAAAACAACTCGGGGAGGTTACTGTATCTCTTTTATAGCTAACTCATAACTAAAGTAATACACAAACAGAGGCTAATATAAATTTTAAGATTCTATAGATTAATAAAGAATATTTGATATAGCATCCTTCAGTGAGCGATAAACTAAAGATTATATGATCAATATAGGTTCTAAACAACGTTTTACAATGGATAATAGACAAAGCAAATCAGGGCCCCTAAAGAATTCAACTCAGCTTTATACCTTTAAGATAGGAATGGGATTAAATTATATCAATTACTTGAGAAATGTGTACATTTTTCAATGAGCATATTATTTTAAAACTAACCTAATTTACTAATGAAAGAACAAGAGGCTTTTCATCTCTCCTTTTCCAGAGTGTTTTTTCTTAACTAGCTTTCAGTTTCTTGACTCAGTAGTGTAATACAATTTTACATTTCCTGCTTTATCTGCTGAAGCAAGATAACTCACTAGCTATTGTCCAGATAGATTTTCATTTCACCCAGTCCATAGTTTTATACAAAGTGAATTTCCTAACTTCAGAGAATGTAACAACTATTCCCAATGAGAAACTCTTTAGGCAATGCCAGGAACCCCACGCAACCCCATGAAAGAAATTCTGCTCAAGTACAGTATGAACAACTCCTTACTAAATAGCTTTTTTCACAAACTTCAGTGCATTAGGTATGTTCCATGCATAGCTTTCTATCATTGTGTATTTTGAAATTAAAAAATATATAAAATGATACAGCCCTAAGTCAGTTGCTCTTTTACTTTCCATTTGTTTCAAATGTTTCACAAATTAAGTCTGTGATATTACAAGCCCCTCCAGAAGACTTAAATAGTATTAAAATACTGCTTTCAATTTAAAGGGCTAAATATCTGGAAAATTAAGGTCACAATGTTAGAGAGTCTAATGGAGTATGGATTTCTGCTTGAAGTACTTCAACCAGAAACCTCAGCAATCTTAAATCTGTCTCTCCTGGATATAATAAGTTTTAAAACTTTGAATGAAGTTTTGGAATATGTTTCACATCTCTCATAACTTTAGAAAAGGATGCTGCAGAGAAGCAAAGAGAACAGTTTCTACAATAATAGAATTTTTATGCAGGACCAATAAGTTACAGAGCCTTTGAAACAAAAGATGAATAGGATCATTTTTAAAGGAGGAAAATAACAAGCATTAGAAGGTTTCTTTGTAAGAATTTGTTTGTAGGTACAAAGTACTTTTTAAAAGATCAAGAAACAGTAGATTATTTGATCCCAGGTGTCATAAATCCTATAGAATCATGATTAAATCAACTGTTAATATATTTTAAAATTTATGGTTTTTATTTCAGTTATTTCCATAGGTAATACGGCTAGTTTCATATTCCATTATAAAACCTAAGTCATTTTTCCAGATAGGGCACTACCTGGGAAGTATTGAAAGACCAAATCACATGAAACATGTACAACATTTGAAATAGGGAAACAATGCAAAATACATTTCAAAAACTTTGCTTTTAAAATGTTCATTTAGAATAGTGGTTCTCAACCAGAGGTGATTTTGCCTTCCTGGGGACACTTGGCAATACCTGGGGATATTTTTAGCTGTCACAACTAGGGGAGTGCTACTGGCATCTAGAGGTTAGAAGCCAAGGATGCTGTTAAACACCTGCAATGCATGGGACAGGCCCATAACAAAGAATTATCCAGCCCAAAATGGCATTAGTGCCAAGCTTGAGAAACCTTGACCTAAAACAATACCAAGGACAATATCAAATGTGCTTGAACAATGAACAAATATTTGCTGAATGCATGAATGAATCTTAATAAGCAAAATTACTTCATTTCTACTTTTTATAGCTGCTTATTATTTCTATCAATCTGATTCTGCCTAATACAGACTCTATTTCTATTCTCAAGATCTTTAGCTACTCATTCATCAGATTCCCCTGTGATGTCAAATATGACCAAATGAAACCACATGTCTATCAAGGATCTTGTCCTGTGATATGGTTCCAAGGGAATCCAAAAGAGGGACACTATATTGACCATTTAATTGTCATTCAAATTAGCAGATGAAAACATTTTCAAATGCTTTCAGTGATTAAGAGCTCAAAAATACATAGTTTTTAACTACAGGAATTAAAACACTATTATTTTATTTGGCCACATTTGTTGATAAACCAAGGTATTTCAAATTTATATTTTAAGACTAAACAATTAAAACAAATAGTCTTCAGCAAAAACTTGTCATGTGAACAGTGTAACTAGGAAAGGTTAAAAGGCCCATATGATCTTCCTAAATAGTAATTCACAATTCCCAGGTCAAAACAATCTTAAAGAAAAATTTTAAACTCTAGGGTCCCCAATTTAATCTAATATGAAAACTGCATCCAGAGAGGAAATCAGATTTTTAAGTTTTTTAATCCAGATTTATATGTATCCTTAACTGGTATTTATTTAGAGATTTCTTTTTATTAACAAATGCTTAGAATCATGATTGTCTCTGAAAAGAAGAAATACAGATATTTTATTTCTTCCTTATAACTTAAAAATTTTTTGTTTTACTACACACAATAATTTTGTAAGAAAAGTAAATGATATAGTCAAAGAAAAAGAGCCTTTGATAATTCACATATACTCCTCAATTTATATAGAATCATATTATTCAAGGGTTAAATTTTAAGAATAGTTAACCATAAAGATATGAAATTTCTAAATGATTTCTTTTTCATGAATGTGCCACTTATATAAGGGGGAGAAGTGAATAAAACTGAAAGAGACTTATAAAGAAATGCTTCTAGCCAAAACAATAATGTTAAATGAATTACAAATACTAAATCAATCATAAATATTTACACATTATCCTGCAACTATACTTTGTTTTACTTGTCCTTGGAGACAAATGTTTCTATGAGAAATCCTGTATATTTAAATATTGCCTGAGATAATGTTATTTCAAAAAAAAAACCCAAGGATTACATCAACTAAAGCCATGACATGGTCCTATAGTCATAGATTGAAGAGCAATCTAAAAGCTGTTCAAATGTTTATTCAGACAGAAATAAAGGGCACAGCTTCTCAAAGGGAAATGGCTTTTAATAAAAGCTTATAAACAGAAAGTTGTCCACCAGAGGTATAGGTCCAAATGAACCAATGAAAAAGGAAATCTATGTGGGATTATTCCAAACTCATTTAAAGTCACATGCACTTGGAAAACCCAAAACAAGCAAAATAAGTACATTATCTAGACATGCTTTCAAATCTATTTCTCCCCGCTGGGTATCAACAACTGGAGAGGGTGTCATTTGTTCTTTTCATTCTTTTTTACAGCTAAATGAACATGCAAAACTTCAAAAGAGTGGCAAAAATGGAAATGACAGCACCATTTATGAATCTAAAATAATCTCTGTGAATCAGTGTCAGTGAAATGGGCAAAAAGACATATAAACAGCCCAAGTGAGTAGTATCTCTGCAAGAAAATCAGAATTTGGGATGACCAACATTACAAAGGATTTTTGTATATATCAATCCCTCGAAGCATTTGTTTAGAGGCCACTAACAACTGTCTAAGAGCAATCTAGCAACCAACAACTAACTCATAAATCCCTTCCAAATTTTTTTATTTAGACCCTACCATATGCAAGGGACTCTGTTAGGCACAGTGTGAGAAGCAAAGACTTGTCCGTCACAGACTGGACTCAAGAAGCTAGTGGGGAAGATAAGACATGACTAGAAATAACTTCAAAACAAAATAAAAAGGGTGAAGTGCTTAAAGAGCAGGAAAAATAAAGTGTCTTAAGAAGTCAGAAGAAAAAGAAGTGACCTCCAGCTGGGGTGATCAGAGAAGATATTAAGATTAGGTGCGGGCCTCCCCGGTGGCACAGTGGTTGAGAGTCCGCCTGCCGATGCAGGGGATACGGGTTCGTGCCCCGGTCTGGGAGGATCCCATATGCCGCGGAGCGGCTGGGCCCGTGAGCCATGGCCGCTGGGCCTGCGCATCCGGAGCCTGTGCTCCGCAACGGGAGAGGCCACAAGAGTGAGAGGCCCGCATACCGCAAAAAGAAAAAAAAAAAAAAAAAAAGATTAGGTGCTAACATCTGTGATAGGCCTGGAAATATACGTGTGATTTGGACAATCTCAGAAGGAGGTAAACATTGTAAGGGAACAGGAACAATACAAGTGAAGGTGGACCTATGAGAAAGCATCCATGCTCATCCAGAAATTCTACTGGCTAACAGAGAGTACTGAAGAAAGAGGAGTAGTTAAAGATGCAGTAGGACATTGAGACCAGGACCAGTTTGGGAGGGCTGAGAAGTCTTAACTTTGTTGGGTAACTGGGAAGCTGGTAAAGACTTCTGAGCAGGAGAAAGCATCATCAAAGTTGTGCTTTAGAAAAATCAATCTAGCTGTAATTGATGTAACTGAACATCAATCATAGGCAGATGATATAACACAGTGAATATAATGTAAGCCTGCAGGAATTCAGGAATTCATTTATAAAAATGTAATTTATATGCATTTTTTCAGTAACACAGCCCTATAAACTGTCTTGCTCATAGAATAGTACCTAATTATGTAAGCATCTAAAAAGGTCATAAGTCCTATAAAATGATATCACAAAACCTCTTGCCTCTGCCTGGAAAGGCTTCCACCCCCTTTCCCTTCCGGTAAACTCCTTATCCTGTAGGTCTAATTTAAATGTCACTTCCTCAGAAAGCCCTTTTTTAATCACTTATCCAAATTAGGTCTCCCTGTTTTTTCTCTTTCTAAAGAATTTGTACTTTTTCCACAGAGCATTTATCACAATTTATATATTTTGGTCAGTAATTGATTAAAATCTCTCCCACTAGATTGTGAAAGGAAGGACAGTACTATTTTTGCTCATCATCATATTCTCCAGAGCCTAAAACAATACAACACAAGGTAGGCATCTAACAGATATTTGGTCTATGAAGAATGAATGAATGAAAAAGAACAGATTTTAAGGTCACTACTGTAATGCCCTTCTTTGCTAAATGTGAAGATACTTTCTTTCAAAGGGAAAATTTAAAGAAATCTTAAATTTCCACTTAGAAGAATGAGAAATTCCTATCTTCTAAAACCAGAATAAAATTTCTGTCTTCTAAAATCAGAATAAAAGTCTATACTTCTATAAGGAAAACCTTAAACCAATTATTCAAACCAGAATATACATTTCTACTTCTTATATTCTTACAGAAATAATTAATAAAGCAACTACTAAATGAACTGGTATAAGGAACAGAATCTGAGTACAAAGTAAGCATTATAAGTCATGTAAAAAAGGTGATCATATATTTGAGGTGACTCCTTGATCCATGCATATCATGTCAGAACCTCAAAGAGAACTTCAGCATCCAACAGGAAAGATTTTATGTTAACCTAAATCATCACTGGAGTAGATAAAACCCTCAAAAAAAGATGGCTAAGCTTCTTCACAAATAATTCATTCCCACATTAATAAATACGTAGCTTTGAATCACATGCTACTTGTACCTTTGATCTCCAGGCCATAAACATGGTATAATGGTATAATGTTTTCTTCATATAATAATAAACTCATAGAAGATTAGCAGTGTAATGAACCTTGAGTCACAGAGGTCTAGAGAAGTCCAAAGGAGTTCAACATGTGGCATTTGGGACCTAATGACAAGATGCAGCCCTTATAAAACTTTAGAAAAATCATCCAATTCATTAGTATACGTGAACTAGGAAGGCCTATCTAACTATCAGTAAGGAACTAAAGAAGTTGGCTGAACTCTGGAAATGCTGAGCTAACTTGGTACAATGGAGTACCTAGAACAAAGGGAAAGCATGATTTCCATCATTCTTTTGGGGCTCTTTGTGCAACTAAACTTTGCAAACCAGATGCACTATCCAAACTTAAAATGAAAAAAGATCAGCAGAGATTTGTTCAAGGAGGTAGTTTTGCTATAAAGAGACACCTGCATTCCCAAAAATCACTACACTTGCATTCCCAAAAATCACTACACTATGTAAAAATCACAGAATAGAAAACATAGGCCTTACAGAGAAAATGCATTTAGGGACACAACACTCAAAACTTTTGTCAGAGACATACACACACAAGATAGGAACCCAATACAAATGGTAGCATAGTTTCACACATGTTAAATGGTTAGGAAAATACATAAATATGGCAACTTATCTTGAAAAAGACCTGAAGTTTGCTTGTGGATGTGAACATTTGAAAGGTTGTAACTTGTGAATTAATGGTTAAGTGGTGGAAAGAAGGTTATCTGAAATCACAGGGAAAGGTGTAATGCCAGCTGTGGGTGGGTGTGGCCCATAGCACACAGTGAACTGAGGGAGCTGGTAGATATTCCAGGTGTGTGTACCTGTGTCCATTTTGTGTATTCCTATATGGCTCGGTCCAACTGGGTGCAATATTCTGCGTTCACCTGCTGCTTCTTGCTGACAAAATCATACATAAGCAAACATGAAATTCACTTATGCTCAAATTTCTTCCTAATATATCAATAATGTTGCAACAAATTCAAGTTTTCAAAACAAGCATTAATAGCAGAACTGACTTTATGGGTATTTAGAATCGTACAACCAATGCCAACTTGATACTGCAATCATTTCCCATTGCTCAAATGTCTTGAGCTCACAAGATTTTGAAGAATCACAGAGTCTCTAACAGAAAAAAGTCACAATTCCTAAATAGATCTGTATAAATCATATGGCCAAACTCTAGAAAACGTTGGAGTCTGCTTGGCTCCATGAAAGTACAATCTTCTTCATAAAATCATTGCCTTTAAAGCAATAAGTATATAGTGACATAAAATCTAAACATCACTGGTAAATATAGCATTTGATCAAATCTAGTTTTTACTCAGAAATTAGGATCTTCTTTTCCTGTCATCATCACTATTATCATTAGCATGCCTTCTCACATTTTTCTCTCAGCCTTCAGCAGTCACTACTATGATAACCAAGGCACAAAAGCTAACACACTGGCATAGTTCACAAACCTTAGCAACAGCACTGTTCTTGTCCCTGGTGCTAGCTTCTAGGTTGGTATCGTAAGAATCATCATGTAGTGAAAATAGTATCTGTGAACAGATACCATTTCACTTTGTTTTAATTAGGAAAACCCAACCTCTAGGAGAAATGTCTGAGCCTCTACTTACAGCATTTATAAAGCATTATCTATTCCACAGGCTTGTGAGCATCAAGAGCACTCAGGTCAGTGCTTTATAAAAATTAGGGGCTTACTTAATTTTCATTAAATAAATGTTAGTTGAACTTACTTGATTTGTTTTGCTATTTATCCAAAATAATTTTAGTCCCAAAATATTAAATTCCAGTTTCAAAAGCAACATAGTCACCAGTCACCACTAGTCAAAGATTATTTTTGTTTGTTTTTAATTACTATAAAATTAGAAGATAATTGCTTTAAAAAAAAATTGGAAGAGTCAGAGTGTACCAAAAGTCCACAGCATCTCCATCCCTCACCTGAGAAAGAACTAATTTTAATGGTTCTCATGTAATATTCTAGAAATTTTCTATGCATATATGTAAGAATAAATTATGTATTATTTTTAGCAAATAAGATCATACTATATTCTCATATAACTTACTTTTCCCCTAAATATTATAGCCCAGCCATTTTTCCATTATCAGTAATATATATATATATAAATTTCATTTTAGTGGCTATATAATATTCCAAGGTATATAAGCACCTTAAATTATTTAACAGACTCATATCAATAGTCAAGTAAATTGTTCCCACATTGTTTCTATTATAAGCAATGCTATAAAACAACATCTTATTACATATATCTTTGTACTCTAGGATAAATATATTTGTAGAATATATTCTTAGAAGAACTGCAGAGATAAAATATATGAACTTTTATAATTTTGATAAATGCCAAATTGTCTTCAAGAAAGGATATGAGAATGCCTATTTTATTACATCCTTTTCACCATTAGATATTTTCAGTTTTTCACCTTTGTCAAATCAATAAATGAAAAATGGCATCCCATTTTCATTTCTACCTCTTTAATTATGAGACTAAATACCTTCTCAAATGTTTAATATTTTTATTTTTCTGTAAAATGTTTGTTCATATCGATTACCCTCTTTTATACGGGGTTGCTCATATTTTCTTGTTGACTTAGCAGTGATCCCTGAATATTAACAACATCAATCCTTCCTCTGTCAAATATTTTGCAATTATTCTTCCCCACTTGTATATTTGTTCATTGATTCTTATCATGGCGATTTTGCCATGCAAAGCCCCTTACTTTTTATGAAGTCAAATTATTAATCTTTTCCTTAATCGTCTCTGGGTTTAGGGTTATACTTAAGAAGACCTCTGTCCTAAGATTATAAAACTATTTTGCCCATATTTTCTCCTTAAAATAATTAATAATAATAAGTAATTTTTACTGAATGCTTACTCAGGGCCAGGCACTATTCTAAGCACTTCGTATACATTATAGCATTTAATCCTCACAACAAGCTTAGTAGGTGGGTAGTGTCATTATCATCATGATACAGATGAAGATTCTGTGACTACAGATGAGGTTTAAACTTATCTGAGGCTACACAGCTGGTATGTGGCAGTGTCAAGATTTCAACTCAGACCAGCAAATTCATCAACTTTAAGCTGTATCTACTGATTTTCTCTGTCTCTCCACTAAGAAAAATGAGTTCACATACTTATACATACCTTTACCTCTTCTTTCTTCACCTTATATTTATTATTTAATTCCTTTTTTCATTAATAATTGTACAGCCTTTACATTTACTTCTGTTTTCATAATATGCAGTTATTTAGATTTGACTTAGTTCCATATTTAAATGGATTCCACATACCCTGCCAATCCTTTAATAGATCTGCTTCTCCACTCCCAAGTTCTTTTTCCTTATTTATCACTTAACAGACTAATTTTATTCATGAGGCAGTTTGTTGGGAACTACATCCTTGAATGGTTGAAAATATCATTTGTTACCTTTATACATAAACCACTGCTTGACCAGGTATCAAGTCTGCTCACATGTATCCCACCAAGCTCTAGAGACACTGCTCCACTGTCTCCTGGCTTTAACTGCTACCATGATATCTGAGGCCAATCTGATTTTCCCCCTTTTGGGTAACTTGCTTTTTCTGCCTGTAAGCCTATAAGATCCTTTTCTTAACCTTGTAGTACACTAACTTTACTATTATATACTTACTTGGTATTGATCATCCTGTCTCACTTTTTCTTGGAACTGTGTGCCCTTTTGATCTACAAATTACAAATTTCTTTCGTCTCTGAAGTTTTTTTTCCTCCATTATATACCTAAATATTTTCTGTCCATTTGTTCTGCTCTCTTTAGTAGGTACACCAATAATGCATATGTTGGATCCTCTCTGCCTATCTTTATTATCTGTATTATATTAGAAATTTTAGTTGCAAGCCTATGGGAGAAGCTTAACTTGAACTAGCCTAAATAAAAGGAATATACTGAAAGGACACTAGAGTACCTCATATAACTCCAAAGAGCAGCTGGCCCTCAGGGATAACTAGAACCACAGACCTGAACACCACCACCACCAGGCCTATTTATCTACCAGAAGTGTCTCATCTTTTATTTCTTCTTCTACATGTTAACTTGGCTCTTACCACCACGGACAGACTCGCTTCCTTCATGAGGCAGGAAACATGGCCAACAGCTCCAAAGTCTCACATCCCGTGATTCTCACTAGTGAGTGACTGCCCTGCTTTCCTTAATCCCAATTGTTAAAAATCTTATGTTCCCTTCAAATTATTTAAGTGACTACAGATGTATTTTTCCAGAATTTCTGTTTCCCAAAGTAATTCTGAATCTGAAATGTATGCTTAGAGAAAAGCAGTTTAGCCAACTTTGGTTTGCTAATTTATTGCTTATTCATTTCTGTTCATTTGATTCTGGTCAACTTCTACAAAGCTCATTGTCATTTCTTCCCCCTCACTTCATTATACATTAGAAGTCAAGCATAAAAAGGTACCATTCCCTTAGCCTTATTTCTTCCTCTATTCTAAGATATGGAACTGGCTCCCTTGAGGATTTTCCAATTTTTCACATGGCCTGCCCCCAAGTGTAAACCTCAAAGGATGGGGCATTCAGGGCCCTCCACTGACTTTCTGAATTTTTAGGAGTAGTAGCTACTACTAAAATTCTACTTTGGAAAATTTACAATCCATTCACTCATCAAACATGCATGGAATGTTACCTATGTGCAAGACACTTTGAGAGGCGCTAAAGATACATCAATGAAGAAAGCAGAAACAGTTCCTCACTGTAACTATTCCTTGTAAATAGTTACAGTGAGGAAGACAAACACCTAAACAAATACAAGGATAATAGATCAATAAGTGAGTAAAAAGGTGGTTGTTAAGGCAGAGATTAAATAGAGGGCCCAAGAGTTACGGATTAAGTTATTTAGCTAGAAATTCTCCAGGACTTCCCTGGTGGTCCAGTGGTTAAGAATCCGCCTTCCATATACAGATTGCCAACAAACACATGAAAGGATGCTCAACATCACTAATCATTAGAGAAATGCAAATCAAAACTACCATGAAGTATCACCTCACACCAGTCAGAATGGCCATCTTAAAAAAAATCTACAAACAATGAATGCTAGAGAGGGTGTGGAGAAAAGGGAACCCTCTTGCACTGTTGGTGGGAATGTAAATTGACACAGCCACTATGGAGAACAGTATGGAGGTTCCTTAAGAAAACTAAAAATAGAACTACCATATGACCCAGCAATCTCACTACTGGGCATATACCCAGAGAAAACCATAATTCAAAAAGAGTCATGCACCACCATGTTCATTGCAGCTCTATTTACAATAGCCAGGACATGGAAGCAACCTAAGTGCCCACTGACAGATAAATGGATAAAGAAGATGTGGCACATATAGACAATGGAATATTACTCAGCCATAAAAAGAAACGAAATTGAGTTATTTGTAGTGAGGTGGATGGACCTAAAGTCTGTCATACAGAGTGAAGTAAGTCAGAAAGAGAAAAACAAATACTGTATGCTAACACATATATATGGAATCTAAAAAAAAACAAATAAAAAAAGGTTCTGAAGAACCTAGAGGCAGGACAGGAATAAAGACACAGACGTAGAGAATGGACTTGAGGACACGGGGAGTGGGAAGGGTAAGCTGGGACAAAGTGAGAGAGTGGCATGGACATATATACACTACCAAATGTAAAATAGATAGCTAGTGGGAAGCAGCCACATAGCACAGGGAGATCAGCTTTGTACTCTGTGACCACCTAGGGGGGTGGGGTAAGGAGGGTGGGAGGGAGACGCAAGAGGGAGGAAATATGGGGATATATGTATATGTATAGTTGATTCACTTTGTTATATAGCAGAAACTTACACACCATTGTAAAGCAATTATATTCCAATAAAGATGTTAAAAAAAAAAAGAATCATAAAAAAAAAAAAAGGAAAGAATCCACCTTCCAATGCAGGGGATGCGGGTTCTATCCCTGGTAGGGGAACTAAGATCCCACATGCCATGGGGCAACTAAGCCCACGTGCTGCAAATACAGAGTCCACACACCCTGGAGCCCGCGCACCACAACTAGAGAGAAGCCCGCACGCTGCAACGAAAGATCCCGCGTGCCACAACTAAGACCGAATGCAGCCAAAAATAAGTAAATAAATAAATAAATATTAAAAAAGAAAGAAAGAAAGAAAGAAAGAAACTCCCTGAGCTGCTTCTCAGTATGGGGAGAGTCAAAAGCCTCCTTGCAGCTAATTTTATTTATTTTGTGATGTCACGTAAGTTGCCTCCCTTAGTGACAGATTGCAAGATGAGGATGTACCCTATAACTGGGTATAATAGGACCTTTCTTGGGGGGTCCAACTTAAAAATAACTACCTTTTTTCTTGGTGTGCAAAGCCCACTGGCCTTCTGGTAGTATTCCTTGGTATTCAAAGCTAGGGAAAACTGTTGGGATAAACCTGACATGGCACTTACCAAAGTCTTCTGTCAAGAAGGGATGCAAATGTCACCAAAAGAGTACTTGCTAGGCAGGAGCTGTCTGAGTTGGTGACCCAAGCTCAAGCCAGCCCAAGGGTTTATGGAAGAAAGGTGACTCTAGCCCAGCCTATAATCACCATGATACAAGATTATGCTCAGAGGAACAATGGGTAAACGAATGTAAACTAATGATACATTCTACAACCTGAGCAGGTCATCACAGTGCAGTACATAATTGTACAGGACCATCTTCAACATCAACAGTCTTTTTCAGCAACAGCTATATTGTACTTACCAGATTTCCAGTTCACTCCCCAACTGGTACATGAACCTTTAGGTTCTTAGACAACACACAAAGTGAAGGGAGAGGCCTCAAAAGGGAGATACTGACCTTTCTGGCAATAAAAGCATGTAGACAATAATGCAATTAACTTGATAATTAAAAGAGATATGACTACATTGGGATTGCCCTGAAAGAGTGACACTTGAGCAGAGATCTGAAGAACAACAAGCAGTTATCTCGTTGTAAAGAATACATTCCAAAAGAAGGATCAGGAAGAAACTTGGAAGATTTGAGGAAATTAAAGAGGGTCAGTATAGCTGGACCGTGAAGAAGGGCTACGCTGTTGACAGTCAAAGATGGTGAGGTCAGCAAGGGGCTGTCTCCTATAGGGCTTTGTAATCTACCTTAAGTATCTGAGGCTTTATCCTAAGAGCAGTGTGAGGTAATAATTAAGCTTTAAGAGTGACATGACCGGGCCTCCCTGGTGGCGCAGTGGTTGAGAGTCCGCCTGCCGATGCAGGGGATACGGGTTCGTGCCCCGGTCTGGGAGGATCCCATATGCCGCGGAGCGGCTGGGCCTGTGAGCCATGGCCACTGGGCCTGCGCATCCGGAGCCTGTGCTCCGCAACGGGAGAGGCCACAACAGTGAGAGGCCCGCATACCGCAAAAAGGAAAAAAAAAAAAAAAAAAGAGTGACATGACCAGATTTGTATTTGTAAAATATGACTTTAGTTGTAGGATGTAAGAGAACAAGAGTGGAAACGAGTTGGGAAGTTATCTGAGGAAGAGTGGGTGGGTGCAGGTGCATGTAGGTTTACAGATTTAGGTGTAGGGAATTCCCATCAAATGTCTTCCTTCTCTATGATATAGCAAGTAGAAGAGAGAGTTGACTTTGGGCATTCATAGGATTCAAGGGATGAGTAAATTCAATCCCAAAAGTCTCTTGGAAGAAAGCAGACACTTTGGCCTTACAGAATTCTGCTAAAGGCTTAGAAGGGAATTCTGGCACTTATGGATTTAGTGTTACATTATACTGCTAGGTTAAGGATTCTGTATTATTTTGTCAAAATAAATCAAAGTTTTACCCAAGAGATTAAAAGCTATATAAAGAAAAGAACTTTCCATTTGCTTGCCCTTGTACAGCAAGTGGAGGTACTCTTCCTAAGTATCACCTTCAATCAACTTCAGATGAAAAAAGTGAGAGAACTTAGGAAATACTTTTACAGTTGACCATAGATAGACCCTGGCTAGACCATAAGAAAAGAGGGCCTTATTAAAAGCATTCTTAGCTGATGGCCCTTTCACCATTTACCAGTCACTTAGGTCAAAAAACAAAAGATAAATGCTATTCCCCAGGTCTAGTGCCACCATCAACATGGAGGAAATGATGAAAGCCCTAGATTATAGGGGAAATTCAGCAACGGGTGCCTTTGGGAGAAGAAAGCTGACATTCTGTCCTCATCCCTTCAAAAACATATCCCAAGCAGAAAGAGATCTAGGATCAAAGCTATCTTTAAAGGACTAAAAGGTCTCAGAAGCACTGCTGCCTGTGGGTGTAAAAATAAAGTGACAAAAGTATACTGACAGACCAAATTAGTGATCCCTAAACTTCCTTTTAGGTTGGCCCACTACTCTTCTTATTAAGACTCTAGAAAGTCCTTGAGAGGGCACCTCCAGGAGTGTCATTTATGAAAAACCAAGGCAACAGAAAGAACACCTAGTAAGATAATTAGTGGATTTTAGGAAAGGGGAAAAAAAAACAACAAAGTAGTGAGAAGTATAAAGGATAGATTCTCCACCATCTAATCACTGCCACATAAAGAATATAGGTTTTACTGTGATTTATAGGCAAAGGTTAAAAAACTTCACATTTTTAACAAAAATATCCCCACCCCCATCTCCCTGGAAGTTATAACCCTCTACTTTTGTTGTAATTGGGGTTTACCTGTGGGGTTAATTTCCCACTGGAAGTAAGCCTATGAGCATCCCTACACTGCAGGCAGCATAAAACTGGGGCAGAAAAAAAAAATACCTTCTGCATCAGGAAGCAGAGTTTCATAGCTAGAGTCACAAAGCCCTGGGTTCAAATCCCAGTTCTACTATTTACAAGCTATATGTCTCCGGGCAGGTTACTGAAACTCTTTGAGCCTCAGCCATCTTGTTTGTATAATAAGATTATTATAAAGAGAACATGAGACATAAAGTGTCTTAGCACAGTATCTGACACACAACAGTACACAATAAGGGAAAGGTACTGTTAGAATTAGAAATCATAAATCCTTACCTTCATGTTCTTTTGTTCTTCTCTGCTGCCTTTGAAGAAGTCTTTGGTCTCAGATGCAACTTGTCTACCTGGAACCCCAATATCCTGTCTGCTTCTGCCTATTTATCTCTATCTACAGGACTCTGTTGTCCCTCACTCTACCAACAATCCCTGGACTTAACTTATTACCTATCCAGACCTATAAACTCTGCTGACTCACCCCTGCTGTGAATTCCCTCCCCGGCCTCCTCTTCTGCATGTTGCCTTTCATTTCCACTGTGACAAATCTGAAGTCAAGTCAGATTGTTTCCGTTACTTTGAAGGCTGCCTGAAAGGCTTTATTTAACCTACAGTAGCCAGAACCATTAACTTACATATAACTAACATCATTGATCAACTGATAAATCACTCTGTACGCAGGACCACACTAAACTCCCAAAATAACTATATTTGATCCCTCCAAAATGTGACTCTCCCCTTTTATAATCATAGAAGTTGCCACAAAATGTTGCTTCTAAATGAAGACTCTTGGTTTCTGCATCTTAACTCAATACCTTAACTATTTTGAAAACTAGAAAGATGAGAAACAAAAGTCTCTAGGCTACTTAAAAAAAAAAATCTTAGACCTATATTGCTTTAAAATTACCAGAGAGTGTCTATTAGGGAACATTAAATAATTTCACTATCTCATTACTCTCAGGTTATAGTCTAAGTCCTTGATTGAATTAAATGAATCAAGAAAAGGAATTTGGAGTACTAGTAACCCAAGTTTGGTTTAACGTTTAATGTGTGGTTAGTTTAGAGGCAATAAAGAAAGGTCAAGGTCATTAGCCTTTTCTATGCTGGATATCATCTCACAGGACATCTTGATTAAATCCTGCAAATACTATCTATTGAGTCAATACTGGGTCTTGTAATAGTCATGTATGCTTTTACTACTACAAAGATGACTCTTTGATTATATTTATAATTCAAAAATTACTCTATTGCCCAAGTCTCTTTCACAGCATAATTCTTTAACTTAGTATACTTGAAATTTTGTACTTCCAAGAACAGAAAGTATTGATAATATACATAAAAAACTAGGTGATAGACTGCCCTCTAGTGGAAAGTAAAGAAATTACTGAAGATGCTTCTTTGACAGAGCTCTAATACAGAGTTACAGCTGTCTAACTTATGACATTATTTAAATGATGTTTAAAACACTGAATGAAATTTACTTGGGATTTATTAATCAATTCAAGCTAGACAGAATAGAATAGACTAAAAGCAGAGACTGGTTCATAGCTCATCTCTGTTACTTTCTAGCTGTGTAATGTTTGTCTCAGTTTCCTCACCTGTAATATGGGAAAAATAATATTACCTACCTCATAGGGCTGACATGAGGAGTAAATGAATCAACATATGAAAAGTATATAGAACATTGTGCTACAAAGTTAAGTGATATAAAATTATTGGTCATTATTATCTGTAGCTATTATAGGAGGGATTATGGCTGGAGGCAAATCATAATTTCAGAGGATATGAAGAAAAGTGAAAGAGTCCTGGTAGGAACACACTTCTTTAGGGATTAGGCTGTAATATACTAGTAGAGCATCAGCTCAGTTTGTCCTCCCATTTGCGGAAATGCATGAGCTATGCCTGTATATAACAGAATACAGGGGGAACTCAGAAGCAAGTGAACTGTATGTGGATAACATTTTGTGGGAAATACTGGGAAGTTTTTTTGTTGTCCCAATTCAAACACAATGAAGAATACCACATACTCTTTTTTTTTTTTTTTTTTTTTTTTGTGCGGTACGCGGGCCTCTCACCGCTGTGGCCTCTCCCGTTGCGGAGCACAGGCTCCGGACGCGCAGGCTCAGCAGCCATGGCTCACGGGCCCAGCCGCTCCGCGGCATATGGGATCCTCCCGGACCGGGGCACGAACCCGCATCCCCTGCATCGGCAGGCGGACTCTCAACCACTGCACCACCAGGGAGGCCCACCACATACTCTTTTAAACCAAAAACACTTGCAGCTTCAGCCCACCTGGATCTTTCAGGCTTTGGACTCCTTTTGTACCTAATGTCTACAGCATATACAATTAGTACCTTGCTGCACACTAACCATTAATCTCAGATTCTCTGAATCACACATGTAGCACTTTTCTACAATCAACTTATTTGCTGATTGGGCATATATTACAGAATTCTAACTTTTAAAAATAATATTCCGCTGCATCTAGAACAACATATCTAATTAACGACTAAAACATGACTTCCTACAAAGTTAATAATATAATTTCCACCTCTTTTTCCAAGGAAAGCCCAAATCAGTAATGATTTTCAGCTGAAAAGAATGCCCATAAAATTGGAAAATGACCTATAATTCCCAGGTACTTCTTTACCACAAATAATTGTCATCCCGAGCAAAATGGCTTGTTTTTCTCATCAAACAATATGATCACTAATAAAATCAATATAGTTCTTAGTTATTTCTATCACTGTCCTGAGGTGCCCTAATTCATTTAATTCAAATTTTTTATTCTGTGAACACTCCAAATTGAAATTAAAAGTTGCAATTCAGTTATTCAATACAAATACGAACCCATTAAAATGACATAAAAGTTCCTCTAAGATTTTATTCATAACACTTTCATGTATTTACTACAAGCGAGTAAAAAGGACCAATTTATGTAATTGGAGTAATAAATTGCAGATAATGTCTTATATATGTAAAACTGCAACTCAGAAATAATTACAAAAATGAATACTACAATATGGTTAGGTAAATTCTAGAAAACTTCATACCTACTGTAATATAATTCTCTCTGTAATTTAAAGTCACTAAGAAATGTAACACTATTAAAGCATATAGTATTTGAAGATAATTGCAAAAATAGGCTGTTTGAAGTTTTTGGAAAATTCAAGTTTATTTGGCAATATAAAAGCAATAAAGCTACTCCATTACAGTATTTGATATTTCACTAAGCACAGTGCCATAAAAATTGTGTCCCTGAATATGTCCCTGATACCTGTCTAGAATATATAATGTAGCAGAAGGAAGATCAATTCTGATACTACAGAGGAAAAAAGCTCATTCTCTTACATATCCTTTGTAGACATACTTAATCAATGATGTGCCTGCTGTGTTGTCTTGTTTTTCTTGTACTAAGAAAAACACTTGTATTTCTTAAGACTGAAATAGTAACAATACAGTTCTACCAAAGATGACAAAATACACAAGGCCCAAAGACCTAAAGAAAAGTATTTATTAGTATAAGTTTCCTTTTTAGAAATTAAAAGATTTTGAAGTTCAAATAGAACAAAGCCCAGTTCTCCTAAAGAATATTTTCTAGAGAAGTCCCACAGGATGATTTCTAAGAAACATTACAAGGCATAGATTTACCAAAGTCTGTTCTGTGATTCTCAGCCTTGCTGCACATTTTATAGAAATTGGCAAATGGATTCCAGAATGTATTTGTAAAGACAAAGGTCCCAGAAAAGTCAAAACAATCTTGAAAAAGAAAAAAGCTGGTTTCAAGACTTGATATAAAGAGACAGTAGTCAAGACACTGTAGTATTGGGGTAAGGACAGACAAACTGATGGAACAGAACAGAGGTCAACTAATTTTCAACGAGGGTGGCAAAGTAACTCAATGAATTAGAAAAATCTTTTCAACAAATGGTGCTGAAACAACTGCATATCCATATGGAAAAAAAATTTTAACTTCAATTCCTATCTTCCACAATATACAAACATTAACTTGAAATGGATGATATGCATAAATGTGAAAGTTGAAACTAAAAAGGTTTTAGAAGAAAATAAAGAATATTTTCATGACTTTCAGATAAGTTAAAGATTTCTTAGAAAGAATATAGAAAACATTAATAATAAAAGAAAATTGATAAATTAGACTTCATCAAAATTAAAAACTTCTGCTCCTCAAAAAACACCAATAAGAAAATGAACACGCAAGCCACGGACTGGGAGAAAATATTTATAATACATATATTTAACAGAGGACTTATATCCAGAATTATAAAGAGCTCCTACAACTCAATTATAAAAAACATTAACCCATCACAAAAATGGACAAAAAACCAATACCTTACAAAGGATATATGAATGGCCAATAAGCATATGAAAAAATTCACAAAATCATTAGTCATTAGATGGATGAAAGTGAAAACCACAATGAGATATTCCTACACACCCTTCAGAAAAGTTAAAATTAAAAAGACTAACAAAACCAAATACTGGGGAGGATGTGGAACAACAATAACTTTCTCATGTTGCTGCTGAGAATATAAAATGGTATAATCACTTTAGAAAACAGTTTGACACTTTCTTATAAAGTTAAACATACATCTATCCTATGAACAAGAAATTCAATTTGTTACATCCTAGGTATACACCAAAGAAAAATAAAAACATATGTCCACAAAAAGCCTTATACAAATATGTTCTCAGCAGTTTTATTTGTGATGGCCAAAGACTGCACACACCAACAGGTGAATGGGTAAATAGATTGTGGTACATCCATACAATGGAATGCTGCCCAGCAATAAGAAGGAATAAATGATTGATACAGACAACAACATGGATGAATATCAAAGTAAATACACTGAGCAAAAGAAGACAGACCCAAAAAAAGCATACTATATGATTCCAATTACAAAAAGTTCTAGAAGATGCAAATTAATCTTTAGTGACAAAAAAATGATCAGGGGTTGCCTAGAAATGGTGATTTGACATAGAGAGGCAGGAAGAAGGTATTAAAATGGGCATAAGGGAACTTTTGAGAGTGATGGATATGTTTATTATCTTGATTGTGGTGATGGTTTCACAGGTGTACACATATATCAAAATTAATCAAATTGTACACTTTAAGCACATACAATTTATTGTATGTCACTTATATATCAATAAAGCTGTTAAAAATACACATACACATATGCACACACTGGAGATTTCTACTTCCAGTCAAGATGGAATAACGGGTGACATATTTACCCTTTTGCCTTAAACTGCTAGAAAACTAGACAAAATATGTGATACAACAGTTTTCAGATATCACACAACAGACAACACAGGGTTGTGTTATCTGGGAGAAGGAAAACAAACACAGTGAGTTCTACAATTGTACCAGCTTACTGCCTAGAAGCAGTTTCCAGAATGCAGTACAAGGAGGAGGAACCTCCACTGCCCCCCAACCAAAAAAAAAAAAAAGCCCAACAGTCCAACTTAGTTGTAGGAGGAAACTCACAAAAAGAGAGCTCCAGAGGGCTTCCCTGGTGGCGCAGTGGTTGAGAGTCCGCCTGCCGATGCAGGGGACACAGGTTTGTGCCCTGGTCCGGGAAGATCCCACATACCGCCGAGCAGCTGGGCCCGTAAGCCATGGCCGCTGAGCCTGCGCGTCCAGAGCCTGTGCTCTGCAACGGGAGAGGCCATAACAGTGAGAGGCCCGCATACTGCAAAAAAAACAAAGAGAGCTCCAGAGATTTACAGAAAGGTGCATGTGAGTCTCCAGCTAAGAGCTGACATGCACATGTGTGAGACCCAAACTACCCAATATAGATAAAGCTGGAAGACATTATGCTATGTGAAATAAACCAGATACAAAAGGACAAACATTGTATGATTCTACTTACATGAAATACCTAGAACAGGCAAATTCATAGAGACAGAAAGTAGATTAGAGGTTAGCAGGGACTGGGGGAGGAGAGATTGGGAAGTTATTGCTTAGTAGTTACAGAGTTTCTTTGGGGTGATAAAGTTTTGGAACCACATGGTGGTGACAGTTGCACAATATTGTAAAGATAATTAATGCCATTTAATTGTATGCTTAAAATGGTAACTTTTATGTCATATGTATTTTACCACAATAAAAAATTAATTTTTTAAAAACCCTACCCAAGGCTGAGGCAGTGGCTGGGGTTGGGGGATGGAGGGGAGAGGCAGACTTGAAAAGAAAAAGCAGAACAACTCCCAGAGCTCATACGGGATTGGGAGCAGTTCCTGTCCACCCCAGCCAGAATAGAGAGAACTCAAAATACACAGAGCAGCAAAGAGAATTCTCAGAAGGGGCTCATCTTAGTAATAGAGACCAATCAGCCCTACACTAAAGGCTGCTCTGGACTTCCCTAATTAAGCTTAAATGCACATCTCAAAAGGCTTCAGCTGACTCCAAGCAACTTAACTGCATACCAGAACAAAATCCAACACTGTGCAAGGAAGTCAACTAAATCCATCAACCAACAGCGTGAAAGTCACAATGTCTGCCATCCAATCAAAAACTGGCAGGAATGCAAAGATTCAGGAAAATGTGGCCCCAAAATGCAGAGATCATAGAACTAGCAGACAAGAATATTAAAATAACTGTTATAAATATGCTGCACATGTTTAAAAGGATAGAGAAATACATGAACATGACTAAGAGAGAAATGGAAGATACTGTTTAAATGATCCAAATGGAATCTCTACAGATAAAAAAATGCAAGAAATGAAAAATAGGGTGGATAGGATTAACAGCAGATTAGACACTTACAAAGGAAAAATCAGTTAATTTGAAGACACAGAAAAAGGAACTACCCAAAATGAAGCACAGAGAGGGAAAAAAAAAAAAGACCACAAAAAAACAGAGCTTCAGTGATCTGTGGGACAATATCAAGCATCTAGTATATATATAAATGGAGTATCAAAAGGAGAAAAAGGAGGGCAGAAAAATAAATAATTGCTGAAATTTTTCCAAACATGATGAAAACTATACACCACAGAACCAAGAAATTCAACAAACTCTAAACTGAATGCCAGCTTTTTCAAAATAAAACAGATAAAAAGAAAAAACTGATATGTTAACTTCACCAAAATTTTTAAAATTTTGCTCTGTGAAAGACCCTGTTAAGGATTAAAAAGACAAATTACAGACTAGGAGAAACTATTTTTGCAAATCACGTATCTGACAAGGACTTGTGTCTAGAATACATAAGAGCTCTCAAAACTCAGCATTAAAAAAAATCCAACTAGAAAATAGGAAAAACACTAGTAGACATTTCACCAAAGAAGGTACACAAATGGCAAATAAGAACATGAAAAGATGATCAACATTATCAGCCGTTAGGGAAATACAAATTAAAATCATGAGATATCACCAATCAGAATGGCTAAAATAAAAAACAGTGAAAATATCAAATGCTGGCGAGAATGTGGAAAAAATTAGACCACTCATACAGTGCTGGTATACAGTGCTGGCCACAGATATAGTCACTCCATAACATAGCTTGGCAGTTTTTTTAAAAACTAAAAATGGACTTACCATACAACACAGCAATTGAACTCTTGGGCATTTATCCCAAAGAAATGATAAATTATGTTCACATAGAAACTTGTACATGAATGTTCATAGCAGCTTTATTAGTACCAGTCAAAAACTGGAAACCACCCAAATGCCCTTCAATGGGCGAACCATTAAACATCCATACCAGGCAATACAACTCAGCAATAAAAAGGAAACAAACCTCAAGGGAATTATGCTGAGTGAAAAAAAGCCAATCTCAAAATGTAACATACTTTATGATTCTATGTTTATAACATTCTTGAAATAACAAAATTATAGAACAAATTAGTGGTTGTCAGGGGTTACAGAGCAGGAGAGGTGGGTATGGCTATAACGGAGTAGCACAAGGGAGCCTTATGGTGGTGGTATAGTTCTGTATCTCGACTGTAGTGATGGTTACACAAAACTACCCATGTGACAAAAAGGTCTACAGAACCATACACACACACACACACACAAACACACACAATAAATGTACAGAAATTTCCTGGTATTGATACTACACTACAGTTATAAGATGTTAATATTGGAGGAGGATGGGTGAAAAGTGCATAGGAACTCCCTGTACATTTCTTTGCAACTTCCTATAAGTCTATTATATGGGAGGGAGATATTACAGAGACTAACTCAATCTAAAGAGTTAGCCAATCAGTAACAAACCAACATTTGCAGATGGTGTAGAAAATGTTTGTAGGATGGTGTGCCAGAGGGCAGCAAGCAGAAACCAGGCATGTGAGATGGAGAGGATGAAGAGAGAGCTCTAAGAGGAGGACTGAAGGGGAGCTAAAAACACACAGCAGTAGCTTCCTAATCCTTCTCATTCTCTATCGGCATTTAACCAATGCCTGGCAAATTCATACTAGTGATCATAATTTGCATGGACAACAAAAGAACAGTCTATATTCTGAAGTGATCTCTCTCATTCAAAGCAAGAATTACAAGCAACAATCAAGAAAGTATGTTCCTAGGCTTTTAAGCTTTCCTTTTTTTTTTTTTTAGTACTTTCCAAATTATTTGACGTCCATGAAACTATCTGATGTTACAAGAGGAAATAAACCTGGAATCCATTATCCAATTATAGATAAAACTCTTATGATACATTACCATATGGCTAAATTAGTATGCGACAAATTGGCGTTATTTCAACTGCTTGATACGTGAATAAAACAGATATTAACTTTCTCATACTGAATAATAATAGCTAACATTTATTAAACATCTTTTATGTGACAGGAACTGGTCTAAATACTTTTGGAACACAGTCTCACTTAATTCTTATAACGATTCTATAAAATAAGCTCTAATGTTATTCCCATTTTACAGATTGTGAAACCAAGATATAGAGAGGTTAGGTAATTTGCACAAAGGCACAGAGCTAATAAATGATAGAGACAGGCTTCAATCCCAGGAAATCTGCCGCCAGACCAAACTCTTAAGAGTAATTTGATAAAATGAAGCCAGTGCTAGATGTTCTAGAATTCTATCAGTTCACAAAAGACTACTGGATGACTCTAAACAACCCTGAATAGGATTTGAAAGAACTGCTCTACCTCCCTGAGATTTAATGTTCCAAACAAATCATTGGTGGACTAAATTACCATAAAATGATTCAAACATTTCAGCAATGTACACCTAAACTCAGGCATAGTCAGGGCACCATAACAAATTAAAATTTATCATCAATTTTGTCATAAAAAAACAAAACAAAACATGGGCTTAGAATATATGTTTTCAGACTCATGAAGTGCATTTCATACCGTAACAGCATTTTATGTATAGGTACCACCCTGGGCACTGGAAACATGAAGTGGAAAACACAAATAAGGTCCCTACTCTCATGGAGCTTATATTTTAAGAGGGTAAAAAGGGAGAGAAAGACAAATAAGTAAACAATAAAATGAAAATAAGAGCACAATGAGATCAAGAGTAACTTGGGGGCCACTTTAGTTTGAATAATCCAAATAGTCTCTCTGAAAAGGTGATAGTTAAGTGGAAAGCTGAATTAAAAGCATTTTTTAATGCGTCAACTTCACAGATTTAGTAACTCAGCATTTTAGTATATGAAAACTATAATTTATGCCCAGGGAAAGTAATCTACCTAGAAAACATTAAAGTGATTATTTTCCTATCAAAGAGAACCTTAAAACATCTAACAACGTAGAAGCAAACATTAAGAATCCTTTGCCCTTTTTCTTGTAGCTGTTCTTATTTTCAGACATTATGCATATGTAGGGAGAAAAATAATAAGGGACTTGTATATAACATTCTTGAAGTGACAATATTATAGAGACTAGATTAGTGGTTGCCAGGGGTTGGGCGAGGAGAGAGGGAGGAGGCTGTGGCATGAGGGATCCTATACACACACACACACACACACACACACACACATAAAACTGATGAAATCTGAACAAGGCACACAGATTGTATTTATGTCAATTTCCCAGTTGTAACACTGTACTATGATTATACAAGATGTTATCATTGGGCTTCCCTGGTGGCACAGAGGTTAACAATCCGCCTGCCAATGCAGGAGACACAGGTTTGAGCCCTGGTCCGGGAAAACCCCACATGCCGCAGAACAACTAAGCACCTGCGCCACAACTACTGAACCTGTGCTCTAGAGCCCGCGAGCCACACCTACTGAGCCCATGTGCCACAATTACTGAAGCCCGCGCGCCTAGAGCCCATGCTCTGCAACAAAAGAAGCCATGGCAATGAGAAGCCAGTGCACCGCAACGAAGAGTAGCCCCTGCTTGCCACAACTAGAGAAGGCCCGCGCGCAGCAACAAAGACCTGACGCAGCCAAAAATAAATAAAAATAAATAAATTTTTAAAAAATGTAATCATTGTGAAAAACTGGGTGAAGACTCCAAAAGAATCTCTGTATTATTTATTACAGCTGCATATGACTCTACTGTTATCTCAAAATAAAAAGTTTTTTAAAAAATATAAGGTGAATGTCAGATACATATTTAGGAAGCAAGAGAATCCTGCAAAGAAACAGCTTTCAACAAATTTCATGCATTAATCCATTGATCTAACTTAAGAACTAATCCTCACATCCATTCTCTACATCTGCCTTTCTATTCCTGCCCTGCAAACAGGTTCATCTGTACCATTTTTCTAGATTCCACATATATGTGTCCATCAAAAAGAGTAAATTAGACTTTGAGGCTTATAGACCAAAAGTTTAGAAAATATGCATTTTTCATATGAGGCATCTGTAATCTCAAATTGTGACCTAACTGTAAATGTACTTTAACCTTCATCATTTTCAAACCAGGACTCAGAAAACAAGCTTATACAGTTAAAAGTAAGCAAGTCAAATGCATTAAGTAAATAGTGGCAACAAGAATTTCAAGTTTCCTGTATGTATTTTGAAATTAAATAATGCTAATAATACATTTTTTTTGGGGGAATACATTCTTGAAACTAGAAATTAAAGAGGATAATTTAATTTTAAAGTGAAAATGTTTTCCAATTTTCAAAAGTAAAAGCTATTATTCTGTATTTTTTTAACATCTCTATTGGAGTATAATTGCTTTACAGTGTTGTGTTAGTTCCTGCTGTATAACAAAGTGAATCAGCTATAAGCATATGTATATCCCCATATCCCCTCCCTCTTGAGTCTGCCTCCCACCCTCCTTACCCCACACCACTAGTTGGTTGCAAAGCACCGAGCTGATCTCCCTGTGCAATGCAGCTGCTTCCCACTAGCTAGCTATTTTACATTTGGTAGTGTATATATGTCAGTGCTACTCTCTCACTTCGTCCCAGCTTACCCTTCCCCCTCCCCGTGTCCTCAAGTCCATTCTCTACATCTGTGTCTTTATTCCTGTCCTGCCCCTAGGTTCATCAGAAACCCCCCATTTTTTTTTTTAGATTCCATATATATGTGTTAGCATACGGTATTTGCTTTTCTCTTTCTGACTTACTTCACTCTGTATGACAGACTCTAGGTCCATCCACCTCATTACAAATAACTCAATTTCATTTCTTTTTATGGTGGAGTAATATGCCATTCTATATATGTGCCACATCTTCTTTACCCATTCATCTGTCAATGAACACTTAGGTTGCTTCCATGTCCTGGCTATTGTAAATAGTGTTGCAATGAACATTGTGGTACATGACTCTTTTTGAATTATGGTTTTCTCAGGGTATATTCCCAGTAGTGGGATTGCTGGGTCACATGGTAGTTCTATTTTCAGTTCTTTGAGGAACCTCCATACTGTTCTCCATAGTGGCTGTATCAATGTACATTCCCACAAACAGTGCAAGAGGGTTCCCTTTTCTCCACACCCTCTCCAGCATTTACTGTTTGTAGATTTTTTGCTGATGGCCATTCTGACTGGTGTGAGGTGATACCTCATTGTAGTTTTGATTTGCATTTCTCTAATGATTAGTGACGTTGAGCATCTTTTAATGTGTTTGTTGGCAATCTGTATATCTTCTTTGGAGAAATGTCTATTTAGGTCTTCTGCCCACTTTTGGATTGGGTTGTTTCTTTTTTGATATTGAGCTGCATGAGCTGCTTGTATATTTTGGAGGTTAATCCTTTGTCAGTTGATTCATTTGCAAATATTTGCTCCCAGTCTGAGGGTTGTCTCTTCGTCTTTTTTTATGGTTTCCTGTGCTGTGCAAAAGCTTTTAAGTTTCATTAGGTCCCATTTGTTTATTTTTGTTTTTATTTCCATTTCTCTAGGAGGTGGGTCAAAAAGGATCTTGTTGTGATTTATGTCATAGAGTGTTCTGCCTATATTTTCCTCTAAGAGTTTTATACTGTCTGGCCTTACATTTAGGTCTTTAATCCATTTTGAGTTTATTTTTGTGTATAGTGTTAGAAGTGTTCTAATTTCATTCTTTTACATGTAAGCTGTCCAGTTTTCCCAGCAACACTTATTGAAGAGGTTGTCTTTTCTCCATTGTATACTCTTGCCTCCTTTATCAAAGATAAGGTGACCATATGTGTCTGGGTTTATCCCTGGGCTTTCTATCCTGTCCCATTGATCTATATTTCTGTTTTTGTGTCAGTACCATACTGTCTTGATTACTGTAGCTTTGTAGTATAGTCTGAAGTCCAGGAGCCTGATTCCTCCAGCTCCATTTTTCCTTCCCAAGATTGTTTCAGCTATTCAGGGTCTTTTGTGTTTCCATACAAATTGTGCAATTTTTTGTTCTACTTCTGTGAAAAATGTCATTGGTAGTTTGATAGGGATTGCACTGAATCTGTAGATTGCTTTGGGTAGTTTAGTCATTTTCACAATGTTGACTCTTCCAATCCAAGATCAGAGTATATCTCTTCATCTGTTTTATCATCTTTCTTTCATCAGTGTCTTATAGTTTTCTGCATACAGGTCTTTTGTCTCCTTAGGTAGGTTTATTCCTAGGTATTTTATTCTTTTCATTGCCATGGTAAATGGGAATGTTTCCTTAATTTCCCTTTCAGATTTTTCATCATTAGTGCATAGGAATGCAAGAGATTTCTGTGCATTTATTTTGTATCCTGCTACTCTAACAAATTCATTGATTAGCTCTAGTAGTTTTCTGGTAGCATATTTAGGATTTGCTACATATAGTATCATGTCATCTGCAAACAGTGACAGTTTTACTTCTTTTTTTCTGATTTGGATTCCTTTTATTTCTTTTTCTTCTCTGATTGCTGTGGCTAAAACTTCCAAAACTATGTTGAGTAATAGTGGTGAGAGTGGGGAACCTTGTCTTACTCCTGATCTTAGAGGAAATGGTTTCAGTTTTTCACCATTGAGAATGATGTTTGCTGTGGGTTTGTCATATATGGCCTTTATTATGTTGAGGTAGGTCCCCTCTATGCCTATTTTCTGGAGAGTTTTTATCATAAATGCGTGTTGAATTTTGTCAAAAGCTTTTTCTGCATCTAATGGGATGATCATATGGTTTTTATCCTTCAATTTGTTAATACTGTATATCACATTGATTGATTTGCGTATATTGAAGAATCCTTGCATCCCTGGGATAAACCCCACTTGATCATGCTGTACAATCCTTTCAATGTGCTGTTGGATTCTGTTTGCTAGTATTTTGTTGAGGATTTTCGCATCTATGTTCATCAGAGATATTGGCCTATAGTTTTCAATTTTGTGACATCTTTGTCTGGTTTTGGTATCAGGGTGATGGTGGCCTTGTAGAATGAGATGGGGAATATTCCTCCCTCTGCTACATTTTGGAAGAGTTTGAGAAAGATAGGTGTTTGCCTTTCTCTAAATATTTGATACAATTCTCCTGTGAAGCCATCTGGTCCTGGGCTTTTGTTTGTTGGAAGTTTTTTGTTGTTGTTGTTGTTGTTTTTTTTTTTGGCGGTACGTGGGCCTCTCACTGCTGTGGCCTCTCCTGTTGCAGAGCACAGGCTCCGACATGCAGGCTCAGTGGCCATGGCTCATGGGCCCAGCTGCTCCGCAGCATATGGGATCCTCATGGACCAGGGCACGAACCCGTGTCCCCTGCATCGGCAGGCAGACTCTCAACCACTGCGCCACCAGGGAAGCCCTGTTGGAAGATTTTTAATCACAGTTTCATTTTCAGTGCTTGTGATTAGTCTGTTTATATTTTCAGTTTCTTCCTGGTTCAGTTTTGGAAGGTTGTGCTTTTCTAAGAATTTGTCCATCTCTTCCAAGTTGTCCATTTTATTGGCATATAGTTGCTTGTAGTAATCTCTCATGATCCTTTGTATTTCTGCAGTGTCAGTTGTTACTTCCCCTTTTTCATTTCTAATTCTGTTGATTTGATCTTTCTCTCTTTTTTTCTTGGTGAGTCTGGCTAATGGTTTATCAATTTTGTTTATCTTCTCAAAGAACCAGCTTTTAGTTTTATTGATCCTTGCTATTGTTTCCTTCATTTCTTTTTCATTTATTTCTGATCTGATCTTTATGATTTCATTCCTTCTGCTAACTTTGGGGATTTTTTGTTCTACTTTCTCTAATTGCTTTAGGTGTAAAGTTGGGTTGTTTATTTGAGATTTTTCTTGTTTCTTGAGGTATGATTGTTTTGCTATAAACTTCCCTCTTAGAACGGCTTTTGCTGCATCCCACAGGTTTTGGGTCGTCGTGTTTTCATTGTCATTTGTTTCTAGGTATTTTTTGATTTCCTCTTTGATCTCTTCAGTGATCTCTTGGTTATTTGGTAGTGTATTGTTTAGCCTCCATGTGTTTGTTTTACAGATTTTTTCCTGTAATTGATATCTAGTCTCATAGTGTTGTGGTCGGAAAAGATACTTGATACGATTTCAATTTTCTTAAATTTGCCAAGGCTTGATTTGTGACCCAAGATATGATCTATCCTGGAGAATGTTCCATGAGCACTTGAGAAGAAAGTGTATTCTGTTGGTTTTGGATGGAATGTCCTATAAATATCAATTAAGTCCATCTTGTTTTATGTGTCATTTAAAGCTTGTGCTTCCTTCTTTATTTTCATTTTGGATGATCTGTCCATTGGTGAAAGGGGGTGTTAAAGTCCCCTACTACTATTGTGTTACTGTCAACTTCCCCGTTTATGGCTGTTAGCATTTGCCTTATGTATTGAGGTGCTCCTATGTTGGGTGCATAAATATTTACAATTGTTATATCTTCTTCTTGGATTGACCCCTTGATCATTATGTAGTGTCCTTCTTTGTCTCTTGTAATAGTCTTTATTTTAAAGTCTATTTTATATGATATGAGAATTGCTACTCCCACTTTCTTTTGATTTCCATTTGCATGGAATATGTTTTTCCATCTCCTCACTTTCAGTCTGTATGTGTCCCTAGGTCTGAAATGGGTCTCTTGTAGACAGCATATGTATGGGTCTTGTTTTTGCATCCATTCAGCCAGTCTATGTCTTTTGGTTGGAGCATTTAATCCATTTACATTTAAGGTAATTACCAATATGTATATTCCTATTACCGTTTTCTGAATTGTTTTGGGTTTGTTTTTGTAGGTCTTTTTCTTCTCTTGTGTTTCCTTCCTAGAGAAGTTCCTTTAGCATTTGTTGTAAAGCTGGTTTGGTGGTGCCGAATTCTCTTAACTTTTGCTTGTCTGTAAAGGTTTTAATTTCTCCATCGAATCTGAATGAGATCCTTGCTGGGTAGAGTAATCTTGGTTGTAGGTTTTTCCCTTTCATCACTTTAAATATGTCCTGCTACTCCCTTCTGGCTTGCAGAGTTTCTGCTGAAAAATCAGCTGTTAACCTTATGGGGATTCCCTTGTATGTTATTTGTTGCTTTTCCCTTGCTGCTTTTAATATTTTTTCTTTGTATTTAATTTTTGATAGTTTGATTAATATGTGTCTCAGCATGTTTCTCTTTGGGTTTATCCTTTATGGTACTCTCTGTGCTTCCTGGACTTGATTGACTCTTTCCTTTCCCATGTTAGGGAAGTTTCCAACTATAATCTCTTCAAATATTTTCTCAGAAACTTTCTTTTTGTATTCTTCTTCTGGGACCCCTATAGTTCGAATGTTGGTGTGTTTAATGTTGTCCCAGAGATCTCTGAGACTGTCCTCAATTCTTTTCATTCTTTTTTCTTTATTCTGCTCCCTGGCAGTTATTTCCACCATTTTATCTTCCAGCTCACTTATCCATTCTTCTGCCTCAGTTATTCTGTTATTGATTCCTTCTAGAGTATTTTTAATTTCAGTAATTGTGTTGTTCATCACTGTTAGTTTGCTCTTTGATTCTTCTAGCTCCTTGTTAAATGTTTCTTGTATTTTCTCTGTTCTGTTTCCAAGATTTTGGATCATCTTTACTATTATTACTCTGAATTCTTTTTCAGGTAGGTTGCCTATTTCATCTTCATTTATTTGGTCTTGTACGTTTTTACCTTGCTCCTTCAACTGTAACATATTTTTTTGTCGTTTCTTTTTTTTTTTTTTTTTTTATGGATGGTGTTGTATTCCTGTCTTACTGGTTGTTTGGCCTGAGACGTCCAGCCCTGGAGTTTGCAGGCAGTTGGATAGAGCTGGGTCTTGGTGCTGAGATGAGGCTCACTCCAACTGATATTCCCCAGGGTCTGAGGTTCTTTGTTAGTCCAGCGGTTTGGACTCGGAGCTCCCACCACAGGAGCTCAGGCCCAACCTCTGGCATGGGAACCACGATCTCACATTCTTTGTGGAGTGGTTAAAAAAAAAGAAAGAAAGAAAGAAAGAAAAAAGGAGCAGTACAATATTAAAGAATAAAAAACAAAATAAAATTAGAAAGATAAAAAATATATTAGGAAAAATAAAACTATAATTGAAACAACTGCAACAAGGTAAAATAAAACCACAGCAGAAAAAAAGAAAAAAGGGGGGGAGGGGCAACAAGCCAAAAGGAGAGATCACTAACAAAGTATAAAGAATAAAATAAAATTAGATCGGTGCTTTGTGACCACCTGGAGGGGTGGGATAGGGAGGGTGGGAGGGAGACACAAGAGGGAGGAGATACGGGGATGTATGTATATGTATAGCTGATTCACTTTGTTATAAAGCAGAAACTAACACACCATTGTAAAGCAATTATACTCCAATAAAGATGTTAAAAAAATAAAATAAAATAAAATTAGAAGAATAAAAGATTAGGAAAAATAAAAATATAAGAGGATCAACAACAATGAATCAATAAGGTAAAACAGAACCCCAATCTAAAAGAGGAAAAAAGAAAAATAAAATAAAGCCTTGGCTATGGGGGCGGAGTTTAGGCAGGGGTTGAACTTAGGCAGGGGCCCAAGGTGGGGCCTTTAGGGTGGGGTGGGGCCTAGGCAGGTGGGGGCTGACGTTTGAGGGTGGGGTGGGGCCTAGGCAGGTGGGGGCTGACGTTTGAGGGTGGGGTGGGGCCTAGGCAGGTGGGGGCTGACGTTTGAGGGTGGGGTGGGGCCTAGCCAGGGCGACATTCAAGAGTGGGACAGGACCTCTGCTTACAACCTGCCCAGAAGGGGAGAGGTAGTACTTGTTCCGGAGTTTGGAGGTAGGGCCCTGGGTGTGGGGGTGGGGGCGGGGCTTGGGCTCTGCACGGCAGGAGGGAGGCTCCAAGGGCAGAGGATTAGGCCTGGGAGCCCAAGAGGCTCCCTGGTGCCTAAGTGGACAGGGAAAGCACTGGCCCGCTCCCTTCCATTCCTTCATGCTCCTGCCCCCCCATCTCCCCCAGGGTCTCACCCGTTGCTGCTGGACCCCTAACCATGGGTGGGTCCCACTGGGTGTAGGAACTCCTCCCTTCCCCTGGCCGCCCCTCAGGGGTGCCGTCCCAGAGGTCTGGACTTTACTTTTGCTTCCCTTTCCCTCCCTCTGACTCCCTCAGGACCCGCCTGGCTAGAGGGGGCCTAGGTGGGCAGAGGAACAGGCCTCGGATCTCAACAGGTTCCTGGGGGTCCAAGTGTGCAGGGGAAACCTGGCCATGCTCCTTTTTGATCCTCTGCCCTCCCAAGGGTTCCTAATTTCCCTCTTTGGGCATGGGAGCCCTTCCCCTCCCCCAGCCGCCCCTCAGGGGCACCAGTCCCGTCCACCTCCACTTCTCCTCCCCCTTCACTCCCCCCACACCCCATGTCCTACCTGGTCACTGGGGGTTCCTTCCGTCCCCTTAGGTGTCTGTGGTCCCCCACTGGTGCCTGGTAGGTGCCCTAGTTGTGAGAAGACAGGAATTCCGCCTTTTAAAAAATTATTGGGGGGCTTCCCTGGTGGCGCAGTGGTTGAAAGTCCACCTGCTGATGCAGGGGACATGGGTTTGTGCCCCGCTCCGGGAAGATCCCACATGCCGCGGAGCGGCTGGGCCCATGAGCCATGGCCACTGAGCCTGTGCGTCCGGAGCCTGTGCTCCACAACGGGAGAGGCCACAACAGTGAGAGGCCTGCGTACCACACACACACACAAAAAATTATTGGGAAAAAAACAGAAATTAAATAAGCCTAGAATCTCCTTAAAAAAAACAAAAAAAGAATCCTACCACACCATTTTGGCAAATTTATGAGAAACAATCAAGGCAGAATGTACCATGCAGGATAACTTTAAATAACTAATCAACTATTTTTATATAATACAAATCACTATCATCCATTACCACTCCTTGATTAACAATAAATGACCAAGAACGAAAGAACAGACTGCTGTAGCAACACCTGAAACTACTTAATCAGAGAGACTCAGAGAAGTACGATCCCATTGGTGGAATAATACTCAGATCCAACTCCTACTGTGCTATTGAACATTCAGTATTCTTAAGCAAGCTATTTAACCTCTGCACCTCAATCTTCTGAGCTGTAAAATGAGAATCATGATAGCTGCCAATTCATAAACAGGGATGCTGAAGCTTAATGTAAGATGCTGCATCTAAGCTACCACAACCCAATAGATTCCAGCAGTTCTTGCTCAAGCAAAACTTCCAAAAGTGCCAAAGTGAACCCCAAACTCTTATTCCTTTCCATTTTATCTCCAAATACGTGGATGAACATCATGAAAAGTTGAATATTATCACTAGAACATTTAAAAGCCAATGCCTGACTCAGAGACATAGTAACTTTGTAACAATAGCTGATTTAATGGTTATTTTATAAATTTCATTTGTTATATCAGACTAAATATAAATATAAGCATTCCACAGAAGTGTCACAACCCATAAAAGAATGAAATAGTAACAAGATATATCGTATCACATCATAAAATTTGTTAATTCCTATTTTGTTTCTTCCTTCTCTAGCAAAGAGAATGTACAGAACATACAAAGTGAGAGGTGAAGATGCAGACAGATAAAAAAAGGGTATAGCCACTCTAGGCCCCCCTGAACTATACGCTAAAGAAAAGCTGCAGGTGTAACCTCAGAGCCAATATTGATAGACTTTGAAAAAGTGTGGGAAATAAGAGAAGTCCTTAGATATTGACAGTCAAGTGTTATAAAAATGAGAATATCTGATCATTTCACCTTTACATACCAAGGAACACAGGTCATACACTGCTGGAAAACCTAAGTATCAAATCAATTAGCCATCTCTGGTCAAATCACACTTTCAGGGAGGACAGTTGGCTATGCCAAGAACTCAGATGTGTCAGAACAGAGGCTGTGAGACAGGAAGATTCATTTAGAAAACGCAGGAGGACAGGAGCCCAAAAAATCTAGTACAGAGTTAACAGAGAGTACTTTAATAGCTTATATGATACAACTACAAAAATATGATAGCATCACTCTGTTACATGCAATAATTATCTATGAAACACAATACAAATAAACTAAGTTATATTTCTGGATAAGAGATTTTAATTTTTTCAACAATTAAAGTGACTTTAGTCTGCATTCTAAAGTTCATTAACTATAGATTCTAGAGCTAATAGCTAAGAAACAGAAAATAGCCAGAAAGAAAAATCAACAAAGATATTCCAATGCATAATTAATAAATTAGAATATTACAGAGCAAATCAAACTCAGTCTTGCCTCTAATTTCAAAAGCCTATATGACTTTTCACAAACTTCATTTATTATTTACTATTTATCATGCACTACAAGCAGAATAATCTTAGATATGTTTCCTGATTCTACCATGTCACCCTCCTTAAACTTGTTTATCTGGGCATATAAATATATTTCTATACTCTTCATGATTATTTTAAAATATCTAGTACCACTTCTGAAAAATAGTAATTGCCTACTTAGTAACAGAAAAATAAAAGTACTCTGTAATATTATTGTTTATCTTCATAGTCACTTTTTTTTTTTTTTTTTGGCTGCTTTGGGTCTTTGTTGCTGGGCGCAGGCTTTCTCTAGTTGCGGCGAGCGGGGGCTACTCTTTGTTGCAGTGCGCGAGCTTCTCATTGCAGTTGCAGTGCACAACTCTTTGTTGCAGTTCGCGAGCTTCTCATCTGCTCTTGTTGCAGAGCATGGGCTCTAGGTGCACAGGCTTCAGTTGTTGTGGCACTCGGGCTCTGTAGTTGTGGCTTGCAGGCTCTAGAGTACAGGCTCAGTAGTTGTAGTGCACTGGCTTAGTTGCTCCACAGCATGTGGGATCTTCCCGGACCAGGGCTTGAACTGGTGTCCCCTACATTGGCAGGCGGATTCTTAACCACTGCACCACCAGCGAAGTCCCCTAGTCACTTTCTATTCTACCAGTGCAGAAACTATGAAGATGTGAGTATGTATTCCACTCGCACGCCTCTCCATCTGACAGCTCTGCAGGTCTTTCCACACAAGCTTACTTTAGTTCTCTTCATTTCACATACGGATCTTTAAAATTCCCTTTTGCCCATTTTCTGGATATACTCAATGGCAACAGACCCATTACAGCCATTTTTATATGGCAAATTTCTTGAACAAGAATCATACCATAATCCTACCATAATCATAAAGGTCAAATGCATCAGTGCTTCTCCAGGGAAGTCTTTCAATGCAGTAATGAGCCACTTTTCTTTAGGAATCAAAGTTTCACTCTGTTGAGTAAATGACTGCTCACATGAAGACGTTTCTCACTCTGAGTCAGTCAACTATGCCATAACCTTCTCTTTTCTCATTTTTTTTTGAAATCTGCAAACTTTTACATATATATGATTGCAGTGCTTGATGTAGAGCCCTGCTGATGGAAAAGCACTCACATATTTGTTGATTTATCATACACCTGTACTTGGAATCTTAAAAACTTCCATATTAGTAATAAATAGAGTTCTTCCTATAGTGAATTTCACCATATTCAGAGCAATCCCTTTGGCTCTTGTTTATCAGACACAATGGGCTCACACATGTACAAAATAACCTAAATTCAAAGTTATTTATTACAGCATTGTTAGCAAAATATTGGAAACATTCAAATGCCCTTTGATAAAGCACTAGTGGCACATCCATAAAGTGGAATACTATGCAACAGTTGAAAAATGAAAAGACTTTTTTTTAACTGGAACAATCTCCTAGATATTGTCAGGCAAAAAAAATCAAGGTATAAAAGAGGGGTGAAATTATATTTATATATAATATACTAAATGTTATACACTAAATATATTTATATATAATATACTAAATGTTATTATATGTGTATATTTTATATATTTAATTTATATAGACTCATACATCTCCGAAAGGACAGTCATTGTAGGGAAATAAGTGTCAAGAGGACAGGGACAAAAGGAAGACTCTTTCACTATATACCCTTCTATTTTTAAATTATGTACCAAACACAATTATTATCTATTCAAAAAATAATTAAACTTTAAAAGAATATATAGTGTGATAGTTACACGCAGAAGCTCTGTAGATAAAAAGACCTGAGTTTAAGTCCCAGCTCTACCATTTACTAGTGTGTGACCTTAGGCAAGTTCTCCAAGCCCCAGTTTCCTCATCTGTAAAATGGGGGTAATGATAGTTACTGTGAGAATCAGAGCAAATCAAGTATATAAATCACTTAGCACAGTTCCTGGAAACTATTATTATTCAATGTTCTATTTAAATGGTACTGTAGACTTGAAAGTCACAAAGTTACAGTCATCATCAATCATTTTTTCTCTTATTCTCAGTGAGCAAATTTTGTTAGTTCCTCTTTCAAAAAGATACAGCATCCAACCATTTATGTCCATTGTATAACCACTAGAGATTGGCCCAGACCCTGAAGTATTAGCTAAAGACTTTGAATTTCATAAGAAAGTCCGTTAGAAGCCCCTGCACATTTGCCACTATATACAGACATATCTATATAATCTCTACTCTACTAAATACCAAATGCCATCAATTTATATCTGTATTCCCACTTTACTGTTTATAAAGTATTTTCAAACATTTTAGCTCAATTCCTGGAATTGCATCTTGGAAATAGAAGGTCCATTAAAGGACATTCTAATTTTTCAACAACTATGAAACGAGCAGAGCAGGCATTTTTGTTCCTCTTTTGTAGATAAACATTTTTAGTTGAAGAGTAACCTATTAAATATGAATTTAAATGATTTTTAAATAATAAATTAGGGCTCCCCTGGTGGCGCAGTGGTTGAGAGTCCACCTGCCGATGCAGGGGACATGGGTTCGTGTCCCTGTCTGGGAAGATCCCACATGCCGCAGAGCGGCTGGGCCCATGAGCCATGGCCACTGAGCCTGCGGGCCCGTGAGCCATGGCCACTGAGCCTGTGCGTCCGGAGCCTGTTCTCCACAACGGGAGAGGCCACAAGTGAGAGGCCCGCGTACCGCAAAAAAAAAAAAAATAATAATAATAATAATAATAAATTAAATTGAAGCCAAAGAAGAGGAGTGACATGCCAAAGGCCACATGCTTTACAAGAAGAAAAAAAAAGCCTAGATTTCAGATCTTCTCATTTCAGCACTCATTTCACCTACAGTCTTGACAGGAAGTGTCTCTCTTACCAGGACATCAAGCATACTGTTCTTCCCTTACCTAGAAGGCTCTTACCTATGCCAACCAAGACTTTGTTCACAGAAGCTTCCCTGGATCTGGTAGTCCCAGGTCTCTGAATTCTATCTACTGCCATAGCAAACAACTTAGGCCCACACTGATTATATATACAAGGATGACCTACAAGCACCTCAAATTCAACATGTTCACAGCAGTAACATATTCACCTTGCCTCGTTCCTCCACCCTCAACCCTTGCCTGGACTTGCTCTTCCACCTCCACCTCCTGGGGCCCCTACTTCAGTGAATTGTCCCACCGTCACCCACATGGGAAACCATACATCTAAGAGTGATGTTACTCTCCTCCCTCTCCCTAAATCCACCAATCCTGCTTCTATCTCTAACTATCTATAGAATGAATCCACTTCTCTTCAGAATGGATGTAGAGTGGGAGAAGAGAGAGAACTGGAGAAGAGGGCCCATGCCTAGTCCCTCAGACTTCCAGGATTGGAGAGCAGTGACTGAGAGGTCTGATCCAGGCACCAAAATAGCATGGTTCAAATCCCAGCTTAGGCACTTACCAGCTCTCTGACCTTGGGCATGTTACTGAACTTATGTCTCATTTTTCTCATCTGTCCAGTTGAGAAAATACTAGTAGCTATCTCATAGGATTATTATAAAGTGCAAAAGAATTAATATAAAGTGCTTAGAATAATGTCTGGTACACTTTATAGTATACACTACTATTTCCAACAGAAGTATGTTTTTTTTTTAATGTCATAAGATATTTGTTCCACAGTGGTGTAAAATCCAAAAGTTTTTCATCAAGACAGAAAATCAAAACATAGTCCAATGCCCAATCAATCTGAGTCTCCATCCCACTTAAAGTTTTAGTCACGTTGTACCTATGGCTATTTCCCTACTGTACAACTGCAATACCTCTTACCTAGATTACTATACCAGCCTCCAATTAATTGATCTCTTTATCTCTAGCTCTCTCCAATATATTTTCCAAACTGCAGCCAAAATGATTTTTCTAAAATGTGTATCTACATATGCTGTTCTCCTACTTAAAGCCCTTCAATCACTCCCTATTACTTTGAATTAAAGTCTAGATTTTTTTTAACATGGCTTAAAGAGCCCATTGTGATATGTGTGATATGGTCTCAAGCTTCATTCTTATCTACCTTCCCACCCCGCCATCTAGGCTCCTGTCATCACTCTTTCCATTCCTAAAATTCTTTCAGGTCCCACACCTCTCAGGTCCAGGATTTTAGATATATTATGTCCTCTGCTTGAAACACCATGCCCCATCACTCTACCTCTTACATGGATAATTGCCACCTACCCTTCAGTCTTAACTTAGATGCCACTTCACCCAAAAAACACATCTCCTGGCCCCCAAATCTGGATTAGGTGCCCTTCCTATGATTCAAGCAGTACCATATACTTCCCCTATCAGAGCATTTTTCTCAACTGCCTATTTGCTTATCTATATTCCCCCATCAAACTATAAGCTGTACAAAGGTAGAGACCACATCTTTCTTTTATCCCAATGCTCACCACAATGCCTGCCACGTGGCAGGTGCTTCATTAAATGTCTGTTGAATAAATTAATATCACAAATGGGGCTCCAGCAGCTTCATGAATATTTTGCAAGCAACATTAAGTGGAAGGATTTTTTTAAACTAAAGTAAATCAAGTAAATAAAATACTAATAAATACAGAAGTTGAAAGTCTTACAGAGACACTCAATATGACATAGAATCTAATCATTATGACTGTCCAGTGACCAGGTCAGAATCTTTGGGAAACAGCAAAAGAGGCCTCTCTGAAGAATATAGGTAGAAATAGTTTCCAGTAATACAGAGGCAAGAAATCATGAGCAACAATAGATCTCCTGCTAAGCCTCTGGAAACCAAAAAAAAAAAAAAATCTATTATAGGAAATCTTTTAAAAATATAAAATACATGCTTCAATCTCCTGGCCAACTGTAAGTTCTACCACACTGAACTGAAAAATCAACACCTAAAATCCATGCAGATTAAACACACTGACAAGTAAAAAATTAAGAAATATTCAATCTCACCTCTACCTTAACAGTCAATTTTCAGTTCTCTTATTTTTCCCACCTCCATACACAAAGTAAGCTTCTCCATCCTCTGTACCTGGTAGCAATTTATACACAGCTCTGGTATTACTTTTATCACACTCTATCGTATTACTTAAGTACCTCTCCACCACCAGACTCTCAGGAAGACAGAGGTGGTGTCATTAATTCATCATTGTATCTTTAAGGCTATCACTGCACATAGTAGGTTTTTGGTGTTTGTGGAAAGGAGAAAAAGGAAGGAAGAGAAAGGGAGAGAAAGAGCAATCTATTTATACAAGTATGTCAAAAGGTAGTAGTTGAAGTGGTAGAGAACTCCCACAGATGTAAGGAAAAGAAGCCGGAAAGAAGTTAAATTTCTAAAAGTTAACATGCAGATAATTCAGTGAACTTTAATATTAATTAATAACAGAAATAAGGACTACTCATTCTCACCCAATGGCAGTCTACAAGAAAGCTTACAGAGTAAGGAGCTCCATGTAGACTTCTTTATGTAGCCTATGCAGAAGCACAGAGCCCCCCACCCAAAAAACAGGAGGAAGAGGAGGGGGGAAGAGCAGAAATGGGAAGAGAAAAATAAAAAATTGTTCCATGCCCCACTCGGTGTCTAAGAAGTCAAAGTGATTCAAACACTTCAAAAATGGTTGTCCATGGCCAATATTATTAATATTTTGAGAAAGATGCATGAGGATGTTTTACTATTAGGGGAGGGAAAAATGTTGGATATTCTCAACAGAAATTCATTGTCATATTTTCACTTAGCGACATGCCTCTAAAATGTTCAAACATGAAGTGAAAAATTCATTTGTTCAGTGTTTGTAACAGATACTCAAATATTTGAAAAATCATTATTTCAACATTAAATATCACTATTTACATTACACAGTATGCAGGCTGGAGTTAGAAGAAAAGACTATCATGTGGAAAATTTGCTTTTAACAGAGTCAGACAATCTGTTCATTCCCCAAGATGCCAAGAATTTACCTTGCTCCCCAATAAACTTAAAGACATTCCCCATATACTCTAATACCAATAGCACGGGCTGTGTAAGAGTTCGTGGAAGAGAGATGTAATCTGCTATCATCACATATGCAATGAAAAGTATAAAAGAATTCTAAAAGCCCTATAAAACTTGTATCTTTCCCACCTGGAAAATTCTCCCAGCACAGTGACTTTCTTTTTCATAATACCAAATCAAAGCTTTAATAGCATCCACGTTGTACTTAGGTTCAGCCCAGAAAACAGACTTCTCTAAAGACTTTGGAAAAGAAACCCAACACTTAGATGGAGCCTTATCACTTCAGAAGAAGGTCTATTCCGAAAGAGAACCATCTGTCCCCGAAGGCTGAGCTCATTCCAAAGAGAAGATATGTAACTTCCCCTTTTTTATTAATTTATTGGCATGATAACTCACGTCAATTTAAAGGCATTTCATCCACAATGAGCAAACTGTTTGAAAGCTAAATGCACTAAATCTTCTTTCACGGGGCCTGTAAGTATTTTTTGAACTCTTGGTGGTTTGCACTTAATGCTTTATTTTAAAATCAGTTTAATCATTTCCTAAAACCAGTATTTCTTCAGGAAGATGGATTTCATTTTACCTCCATATCTATTACCACAGGTCAGAATTGCAATGAATTGTGATTCCATTTGAAACCACTAATACTGCACTCAAAAATCCAACCAGTAAGGGAGTCTGAAAACACAATTTTCCAAAATGACTATAGTGCTCCTACTTCCTATTCTTAAATATCTAAGACACTAATTCAATGTCCATACTATTTTATTTATAGATCTTTCTCAAATACTCTCACAATAAAATCACCAGTTTTTAATTCCCACTTCCACAAAAGCTCTTTTTTTTTTGGCTTTATGTTGAAGGCTTAACAACTGTATTTTTTAAATCAGTTTGATAAATAAATGTTCAAAAAACAAAATGTTCTTATGAGACTCAGAAGTCTCTACAGCGTATAGCTTGATATGCTTTATAACAGTAGGAACAGAGGACAAAACTATGAAAGTATAGTAACACTCAATTATACAAAACAGATGTATGTATATGTGTATAAGTATACATGTGCATGGGATATATATCCACTTTGTGAATTATCTACAAAAACAATTTAATGTCAGGCAGCTTTTATCCACCATGTCTTCTTGGCTATGGTATGATCATGAATATAAAATCAAGCATATAAATCACTAAAGCAAAACCTAGAATAGAGAAGTAGGCATGTCATAGTATCAGGCAATCACAGACTCCTGGAATTGGAAAGAACATCAAAGGACATCTGATACAGCATGGAATTTCTTTCATAGATCTAATGGATGTGGACATGGACATTGTTATAAGTTTTCCAACGACAGGGAGCCTGTTCTTTACTTTCCCCAGGAAGCTCATTTCATCAGACTCCAGTGACAGGATGTTTCTCCTCATATCAAGCCAAAATTATCTCCCTATAACTCCTCCTGTCAGGTAGTACCTAGTCTGTTCTTACAGATATTCCTAGTCCATCTTTAACAGGTCTCTGTGCTCTAGATATGAAGGAAATGAACATGTTCCCCCTGGTCATATTTCCTAGAGGCTAGGCATCTTTTCTACATCCCCAACACCCTAAGCTGTCCTTCATATCATTTAAAGACCCTTAACCACCCCAGACATTTCAGTCTCCTCTTGGTGAAATTCAATTTGCCAGTATCTCTATTAAAAAATGGCATCTAGAACTAAAAATCATACTCCACAAATTATTACCAACATTTATTCACTAGGAAATAGATATTTGGGAAAGAGTCAAATCAAAGAACCCTCTGCTTCCTAGGGAGCAAGTCTTAACGTATACAATGGAAATGGCTAGATCAACAGAAAATATAAATCAATGCTATCCAAAGACAGTGATGAGAAAAATGGGGGGGGGAGTTTAAAATACAGTGTCATCAAGCTATTCATTCTGAAAGAAATTAAACCACACTATGTGCTAGTCCACAACCTAAATTACCTGAGAACTGGTAATGCTAAAGTAATATGACCAAAACTTTCTAAATTTGCAATAAGCACGGTTATATATAGTCATAGCCTTTAAAATAAATTACTTTTAATCTCATCTAAAGAATCAAATGAAATCAAAATACTGGATGTAATTAAGACTGTTTAGTTTCCCTGGAGATTATATGAATCAGACATGTTAAGCATTCTAGGAATGAAACATTTGATACAATTAAGAAAATCCTATTGAAAAAAATTAGTCTGTAAAACAGAGATAATATGGGGCTAAGGAATGGCTTATTAATTACTCATTCAATTCTGAGTATAATAAATACAGCTATTACCATTTTAATTCACTAGTGGCTGAGCTCAGAAAGCTAAAACACTGCCACTCAATCTGCCTCCAGAATCTATTGATCTAATCAGTATAGTCACTGCCTGCTTCATTTACTGAATCACAGAATTATTTTAGGCTGAAAGGAATTTAGATGAAAAAAAAAATGCTAGTAAGAAGGAGGACCAAAATTAAAGACCAAAATCTGGTACCTTGTCTTCTATACTTGAACAACCCTTCAAATACTTGAAAGCAGCTGTCATACCCTCCCTTCCCGCCCTAACCAATCTTCTTTCCAAGGCCAGTTCCTTCAATGACTTATCATATAGGGAGGATCTCAGAACAAAGTCCTATATAAGTGACCTCCGGTAATTCAGACATGTTCTTTCATGTCTGACGGGCCAGCTTAGACTGTGTCTTCAGGGGATAAATGAGTGGCTATCGGGAGGAGGCTGCCCCCAACAAGATGAAGCCTCTTGAGCCTCACTCTTCAACCCCTCGGTTACTCTGCATAAGGCAAGCAAGAGGGACCTGAGAGACACAGCCCTGGAGCAGAGCCAATCAGTAAGTGACTGTGGAAGAAGATGAGAAGAGAGGCTATGACTATGCCAACATCAGAAACACCAGGGGACAGCACCTGCAGTTCAGGGGCCTTCCCCTATACCTGGCCTTTCTCCAATAGCACTCTCTCCACTAGGTCTCAGCCAACCTAATGGGTCTTTCCTGTTTCTGACTAAGCCCTGGGGCAAACAGGACAGAGACTCCTCCAGAGAGTATATAGCCACAGAGGGAGTTCTCCATGAGGATAAGGTCATAATCCTAAAGTAGACAGGCAAGTAACCTAGGATGATATTAAAGTGGCAGGATGCTATAACAAGAGAAGCAGGCTGGCAAAAGCCCAAAATATTAGATGCTTGGGGAAAATGCTAAAGACAAAAGACAAAGAAAAGGATTTTTTTAAGCTAGGCTTAAAATAAGAAGAATAAAACCAAGACAGTTGTTAATTCTTAACTACAAATTATGCTTCTGTCTTCTCCATCCAAACTGACCTCAAATCTCAGCCCAGCATAACAGGCTCTTTGTAAAGCTGGGCACTGCTGGCCTGTCAGTCATTGTCTTCTACTATTCCCCTGGATATCAGCTTCCTTAAAGACCTACACTCTTCCCGACCTCCAGGCTTTTGGGCCTGCTGTTCATCCTGCCTCAGATTCCTTTCCCCTTCTGCTCATCCTCCCTTGACTGCCCCAAGCAGACTAGGGAGTACTCTCCTCCAGCTCCAACAGCACCAATCCATGTGTCTCTTCCAGCACCTCCCATGGGATATGATCATTTCTTGGTTTGCTTCCCTCCAAAACAGACTGTAAGCTCTCAAAGACTGTATCTTCATATTCCAAGAATCTAGCATAGTCTGGCTCTTAATTTAGTAAGTGAATGAATCAAATGAGGGAAGTAGGATAAGTAAGGTGACAATCATGTGCCAGGCTTTGTCTCATGTATGTCTTTTATCTCTTCTCTACTGACTAATGACAGACATACAGAGAACAGTGCCTGAAACACACTAAGTGATCAATAAAAACTGACTGAATAAATCAAGTGAATAAACATGAAAAGAGCTTTGACAGATTCAGCAAAGTGATATAGTCATGAGTATGAAGGACCCTTCCAGTGCTAAGATTCTATGGAGTTTTAAAAAACTGTACTTATACAAATTTCCCAGAAGATTTGGAAAAGAGAAAAGGGAAACTAGCATTTATTGAGGAGCTACAAATTTGTTAGGTACTTTATATATGATATTTGATTTGTTTGTCATAATAATCCTGGGAAATTGGGATTATAATCCCCATTTTACATATAAAGAAACCAAAGATAGAGATGCAGAGACAAAATTTGAACTCAGGTGAGCCTGACCCCAATCCTAATCTTTTCCCACACTGCACACATGAATCCCTGGGAGAAACACAATTCTCCCTTCCCTATCACTCCATTCCAAGGAAAAGGAGTTCTGAAACAAGCCAAGGCTCAATCAGGTCATGATTCCAGAGGGTAGAGCTTTCAGTGGGAAGTATGAAGAGGTGAAAAAGCTCTACCTTCCCTTGAGAATACCCCTCTTTTCCTTGTCGAAAGGTTCACTACTCTTCCCATGTTCCTCCCATGAGTCTGGAAGGAAAATTGTAGGACCTCTCCAGCTTATAAAGGGCCTCTCCAACGCCTCTTTTACTCTTCCCATTCCCCAACAGGTCAAGTGGCAATCAAGTTATAATTCAGAGGAATGATGGCAAGGAGAGAGCTATGTGGGTCTACTTGAGAGGCCTTAGATTAGAGGGGGAAGCAGCCCTGAAGCTTACACGTCCCCTGCAAGCCTATTCACCAAGTTATAAGTCTACATACAAATGGTAACCAAAGTCCTAACTAGCAATACAGATATTTCTTTGCCTAGAATGTCTTCTGTGTAGGATGGTGGCATCTAATTGAGGTGACAAGGAATCAGCCAAATTTTGTTTCAACAAAACATGACTCACAAGTTGACTTAAACAAATGACGTGAGGTGTACAACAAATGGCCCTGGGACAACTGGTTATCCTCATGCAAAAGAATTAATTTGGACACCTACATCACACATATACAAAAATTAACTCAAAATGGATCAAGGCCTAAATACTAGAGCTAAAACCACAAAACTCTTAGGAAAAAAACATACGAGTAAATCTGACCTTGAATTAGGCAATAGTTTTTTAGATATGTCATCTAAAGCCAAATGACCAAAGTAAAAACAGATATATTGAACTTCATAAAATTAAAACTTTTGTTCCTCAAAGGACACTACCAGGGACTTCCCTAGCAGTCTAGTGGTTAAGACTCCATGCTTCCATTACAAGGAGCATGGGTTCAATCCCTGGTCAGGAAACTAAGATCCCACATGCCACAGGGCAAGGAGGCCAAAAAAAAAAAAAAAAAAAAAAAAAAGACCCTACCAAGCAAGCAAAAAGACAACCTACAGAATGGGAGGAAATGTCTGCAAATCATATGTCTGATAAGGGTCTAATATCCAGAATATATAAAGAACTCTTCCAACTCAAGAATAAAAAGAGAATCCAAATTTAAAAAATAAAGGAGTTAAATAGATACTTCTCCAAAGAAGATATACAAATGGCCAAAGATGTTCAACATCATTAGTCATCAGGAAAATGCAAATCAAAAGTATAATGAGATACCACTTCACACCTACTCAGATGGCTATAATCAAAATGATAGACAATAACAAAGGGTTGGGGATGGTATGGAAAGACTCCTCATACATTACAGATGGGAATGGTGCAACCACTTTGGAGAACAGTTTGGCAGTCTTCAAAAAGTCACACATAGAGTTACTGTATGACCAGCAATTCTACTCCTAGATATATACTCAAGAGAAATGAAAAGATATGTTCACACAAAAACTTACACACAAATATTCATAGCGGCATCATTCATAACAGCAAAAAAGTAAAAGAAGAAACAACCAAAACTGCCATCTACTGAGGAATGGATAAAAACAATGTGGTATATCCATATGATAGAATTTTATTTGTTTATAGAAAAGAATGAAGGACTAATACATACTTCAACAGAAATGATTCTTGAAAACATCATGCTAAGTGAAAGAAGCCAAATGCAAAAGGGCCCATACTGTATGATTCCATTTATATAAAATGTCCATAATAATAGGCAAATCCATAGGGAAAGAAAGTAGATTAGTGTTTGCCAGGGGGTGGGGGAGGGGAGAATGAAGAATGACTGCTAACGGATGCGGGATTTCTTTTTTGGGGCGATGAAACATTCTAGAATTAGATAGTGGTGACGATTGCAAAACCTTGTGATCTACTAAAAACTTAATTTTATACTTTAAAAGGATGAATTATATGGTATGTTAATTATATCTCAATAAAAAAAGGTGAGCTGCAAGTATAAAAATGAGCTAAGTGTACACATTATAACATGTACCATCAAAGAGATAAAACAGAAAAGCAATTAAGTTAACTTGAAAATCACTGCTGCACATTGGTGTTTACTTAATAATAACAAATATGAGAAGTATTGCATTTTATTGCCATAAACTGCATACCAACATAAAGAAGATTAAGAGGAAAAATTAATTTGATTCCATGAAAAACTTCCAAGGATAAATATTTGCTTTCTTCCCAATATCTCAGCTGGTTGGAAGCTGAGCTCCCTGGAGCAGATATAAGAGCCTCTATGTTAGATTTGCTGACAGCAAACAGACTTGAAAGAATTCAAGTATAAGAAACTGAGCCTCAGACACGCTGCCTTTGGTAAATGGTAAATGGATTCTCTCCCAGCAAGCTCTGTCACTGCAGACAAGCATTCCACCATGATAACGACAAAGTAACAGAGTAGAACTTTCAATTACCAGCATCTCAACCTTAGAGACTGGATGAACATCTTCCATAAGGCTTTTCTCAGATTCTCTGAATGAATGTGTGAGTCCAAATGACCAGTTTTTCCAGGTGAACACAGTTCATGTCAAGAATATTGAATCACAAGCAAACTTTGTACACATACAATGTAAAAGTAAAAACATAAGACAATATTCTAGAACTATGCCTGGAACATCGTAGGCACCCAATAAATACTTGTTGAATAATGTTTATATAGTTAATAATATCTACTACATAATTTAGATCAAATACTAAGGCAAACAGTAGCAGTATTTCTAAATCAACTTATCTTCATCAATAAAGTTGTTTTTTTCTTGCTTTATTCCTGATGTTATACTACACCCTTATTGAGAGTCAAACTGAAAAGTCAATGGTTATTAAGAAATAATTAGTCTAGGGGCTTCCCTGGTGGCGCAGTGGTTGAGAGTCTGCCTGCTAATGCAGGGGACACGGGTTCGAGCCCTGGTCGGGGAGGATCCCACATGCCGCAGAGCAACTAGGCCCGTGAGCCACAACTACTGAGCCTGCGCGTCTGGAGCCTGTGCTCCGCAACAAGAGAGGCCGCCATAGTGAGAGGCCCGCGCACCGCGATGAAGAGTGGCCCCCGCTTGCCACAACTAGAGAAAGCCCTCGCACAGAAACGAAGACCCAACACAGCAAATAAATAAATAAATAAATAAATAAATAAATAAATAAATAAGCTCCTACCCCCAACATCTGATAAAAAAAAAAAGAAATAATTAGTCTATCATAAGTAGAAAGGATATTCTGATTAATTCTAAAAGTTACTGCCTCTCATCTTACAAACCTTCCTGAAATAAAACAACTTTGGGTTAATAAAACTGCAGGAATTTGTGAGGTGGTTAGTCTTTCATGCACCCTAAGATTTATTTTAATTAATAAACTAAGAAAAAGATATATTGATACAGTTTAATAATAAGTTGTTTACTCTTCACATTCTGGAACCCTAAGACAGATCAAGCAAAACACAATTCACCTCATTGATCCCTATTGGAGCTCAGTAGGAAGGGAAATTCTTTCTGAAGCACATATTAAGGCACACTAACTTACCAATGCCTAGAAGGTCAGCAATTAATTCTACATTACATTTTCCCTTTTTTTTTTTTTTTTTTTTTTTTCTTTTTGCGGTATGCGGGCCTCTCACTGTCGTGGCCTCTCCCGTTGCGGAGCACAGGCTCCGGACGCGCAGGCCCAGTGGCCATGGCTCACGGGCCCAGCCGCTCCGCGGCATATGGGATCCTCCCAGACCGGGGCACGAACCCGTATCCCCTGCATCCGCAGGCGGACTCTCAACCACTGCGCCACCAGGGAGGCCCCATTTTCCCTTTTTTAAGCCTCTTTTAAAAACAGGGAAATAATTTCTCAGAATCCAACAACTGTGGGTGCTTGAAATACTATATAGAATCATCAGATGGATAAAAGAAGTACAAAATCTCTTCAGAGATCACATCTTTTCCTCTTTCAGGACACTCCTAAAAGTCTCTAAGGATACCATTCTACAAGTTCACAATCTATGACAGACGGTCAGAAAAAGTCTTCATCAGTTTCTTTTACAGCAGTATAAGCTCTTTTCTTCTTCTATCTTCAAGGAGACATGAAGATGACATGAGTATCACCCTTTACATCATCATCTTTTAGGTTTTTTATTGGAAATCACACTACTCAATTCTCTTTCACTTTCATTAACTCTTCCTTGATTTGCTGACGTCACAAAATAACATTTTTAAAGAAAATGTAGTTTGTTAACTGGTCTCTGCATGAAAAAGACTTTCTAAGCATAAAAAGCAATGAATCAAAAAAGAAAAGGTTAACGAGTAAACAACATAAAATTGTTTTAATTTCTATAAAAGAAAAGCCATCATAAATTAAAAGAAAAGGCAACTGTAGGAGAAATGCCCCAATATGACAAGCAAGGGATAATATCCTTACTCTATAAAAAGTTCACACAAATCAGTGTCTGGCCAAGACAAGTGCCCCCTACCCCATCCTGCATTCCCCTCCTCGTCCATACAAGATGTTGCTAGGTCCCTACAAAAAAAAAGAGGTAACAGCTTCTTTCTCCCAGCTTTCAGGATCACTGTGCCTTTTTTCTGCCTTAGTCCTTTGCTTCCTACCCTGATGCCCTTTTTCTTCTCAGCCCTGTTAGCCAGGAGATTCAGATAAACAGCCTGATCTTGATTTCAGATTTTCCCCAAGATCCAGCCTCTGAAACACTGCTTTCTACATTGCTCTGTAACCTGCAGGCAAGTAACAACTCACCCCAGGCTCCAGGGATACCTTATCCAACTAATTCCAGCCAAAGTCCAACATACTGGCTCCTGCCTGGGCTGGGGAGGCAGAAATCAAACAATTAAACAATTAAGAAAAAAACTGAGACTCCAATATAAAAACCGTCAAAAGCTTGTGCAGGCAATCTAATAGCTAATAAGATTTTTAATGCTTTAACACATTAATAATGGAAGATGTGAGTTAAAATGAGGTACCATTTTTAATCTGTGAAATTTGTGAAGATTTAAAAAAAAATAATAATGCTAACACAGGTGTCATAAAACTGATAGTAGGATGGTAAACTGGTATACTCTTTCTTAAGGTGGCAGCATGTGTGAAGAGCATTTATCTGCCCTTTGACCCTGCAATGCCATTTTTAGGAATTGATCTTCAGTAATCAAAAATCTAGTCAAAAGATTTAAGTATAAAGATATTCATCTCTACATTTTTGTACGTGAAATGTAACTATCCAATAGTAAGTAAATTGCAAATAAATTATGCTTTGTCCACAGTGTGATTATGGAGCCAATAAAAATGATATAGTAAGAGCTGACTATTCTATAGCACTGATTAAGGACCACTAACTGCCCTAAGCAGTTAACATGTATTCAGTCATTCACCCCTCCAACAACATAAATGGAAACTGTGAGGTAGGTAGGTGCTAGTATCATCTCCATTTCACAGTTGAGAAATCGGAGGCACAGACAAGTTATGTAATTGGTTCAAGGTTACACTGGCAGACTCACATGCCCTTTTCTGAAATTCTAAAATCCAAAAAGCTCTGAACACCACGTGTTCTCATAAATTTGTGGCAAATTCATTTGTTGGCAAAACCTGACCTGAACTGAAGCAAAAGTATGTATAGTCTTTACTTACCCCACTTTGAGTGAAGTTATCTTACTAAAGAAAACAATGCATTTGATTACAGAGTGCTGCCCCAGGCCCCACTAGAAGGGATGCAGTTTATACACCATGTTGTCTTTCTATAATCTGAAAAATTCTGAATTTTAAAGCACAGATAGGCCCGTGAGTTTCATATAAGGAATTGTGGCAGAGCTGAAATTCAAACCTATGCATCTGCTTGGCTCTGGAGTCTGTGCTCTTAACCACGACGGTTATTTTGAGAGCCTGTTTAATGGCATGGCAAAATTCTTATAATTAAAATATTTAAGTATTTATTAACTACATACTATGTGTCAGACACACAGACAAAATTAAAATTGGGACAATGCTACTAAGGACAGATAACTGGTGTCAGAAGAGCCTATACCCTAAGGGGGCTTGTCCTAGACAGACTGGTCAGTGGCAGTTTTCCTGAGGAACCATCTGATCTGAGAAGTGAAGAATGAGCAAGAGTTAACGAGAAGAGGGAAGAGCATACCTAGAAGGAGAAGAGCATATGCAAAGGCCCTGTAGTAGGAGGGAAAATAGAGACAAAGGACTCAGAGTCAGTGTAACTGGAACACAGAGAACCAGGAGAGCCTAGTGTAAGATAAGGCTAGAGAGGAGGTAGATGCTACAGGACCTTATAGGTGGCGTAACCATTTGCCCCAATTTGCCTGAGGGACAGTCCCAGTGTAAATAATAGCACTCTCTTTTACTCTCAAAGGTATCCTGGTCTATATGATAAAATATATGGCCATCCAATTTATCGGCCACATTAAAGAGCTGTACTTTTATCCTAAGAGCAATAAGAAATCCTGATGGATTTTAAGTGGCAGGGGGGCAGAAGAAGGGTATCGTAATGAAATATTTTCAAAAGATTAGTCTTGCTTCAGGGCAAAGAATACTGAAAAGGATAGGGTGAATACCTTTAGACCAGTTTGGAGGCTACAACAGGAGACCAGGCAAGAGACAATGGCAGCTTGGTCTAGGGTGACAGTGGTAGAGACAGAAAGAAGTGGGTGGAATTGAGTTTGGTTTGAACGTAAAATAAACAGACCTTGATGATGATTTGCACATGGAAAGAGAGTCCAAGACTTCTGGCTTGCAAACTAAATGGATGGTGTTATGATTCACTAGAGATTTACATGAGCTAGAAATTTAAATATGTGAGGCATCTGCATAGCAGCTGTAATTTGAAGCAGGGGAGCCTGTAAGAGTGTCTAAAACCAGAAAAGTTTAGGTTCAAAACTTGCTGATGTTTCTTTCCATTGGCAGAGCCCTCTTCCGATGCATGACCCCATTTTCTGGTTGAATACTGGAGCTGTTTGGTGGTTAGACAAAAGAGAAGGTCCCCCTTGCCTGGTGATATGGGACAGGGGGAATCAAACCACGTGCAGCATGTAAACACCCGTTACAACTAAACCCCAAGTGCTTGATATTTACTGTTCACAAAGCAGTCTCACATACAGGCTCCTTGGAGCCCACAACACTTTGTGAGAAAATGTGGTCTGCATTTACGGATGAGGAAACTGAGGTAGAGTGCTTAAATTACCTGTCTACACAGAGGCTGCCCTTATGCCATACTATCTCCTCAAATGTGCCATCCACTGTGTGCAAGCAACTACACTAAGTGCTGTAAGAACTACCAAATAATGAGGTCCTACTAGGTGCCAGGCTCTAGGAGATTAAAAAGAGAGAGAGGGGCTTCCCTGGTGGCGCAGTGGTTGAGAGTCCGCCTGCCGATGCAGGGGTTCGTGCCCCGGTCCGGGAGGATCCCACATGCCGCGGAGCGGCTAGGCCCGTGAGCCATGGCCGCTGAGCCTGCGCGTCCGGAGCCTGTGCTCCGCAACGGGAGAGGCCACAACAGTGAGAGGCCCGCGCACCGCAAAAAAAAAAAAAAAAAAAAAAAGAGAGAGAGAAAAGAATTAAAAAAAAAAAAAAAAGCAACTTCAGAACTTTTAAGGATGTGTTACACTTACCCTAGAGTACATTCGCTTTAAATTTCAAAAAGGTTCACGTCCCAAGGTGGGGTCGAGGTGAGAAGATGGAGATGAACCGGGCAGCCAGGGACCACCCCAAACACCGACCCAAGGAGAAATGAGGTCCCAACGTCTGGGCCCCGGGAAACACCAGGAAGGGACGGCGGGGGCCACCAGCCGACTGGGCAGCGGAGGCCCAGCTGCCCGTTTGCCAGCTCGTTGCCAAAGCAACGGCCAGGTCGGCTTTAGCCCGGGGCCTCCCGCCCACTTCCGCGGGGTCCGCCCTGCGCCGCAACGCCAGGGGCCACTCACCCAGGCCGTCGGGCGGGCTGGCTCCCAACTGGCGCGCACACTCCGCGCTGGTGGTTGCCAAGTCCGGAATTCCGCACCTGGAGAAACTTTTCGGCCGGCGGGGCAGCCTTAGGGAGCTGGACGGCGGCCGCGTCGGGACAAAGCGCGTCGGCTTGGCGCGAAGCCCTACTCCCCGCGGCGGGGCTGACGAGGAGGGTGCTCCCAGGTGTGTTCGGAGGCGTTCCCGCGAGCAGCTCCTCTTAGCGATGGACCTAAGTCTGTCTCGGGGACAGAGAAGCAGACATGTTACACTTTATAACAGTGATATCACAGTACTGAGGTGATGTCCAGGCTAGTATTCTCGCTCAGGGCTCGAGGCCTCGTGGTCCAGCTGGTTGGAGCTGGGACTGTAAGCCTCGCACTGCAGTGGGTTCCGAGCTGGCCTAAAAGTCAGGGAAATGAGTATCAGTGCTGGGGGGAAGGCCGCCGGAGTGGAGGGTGTTTGTCCCCACAGAGGCGCTGAGAAGGCTCTTGAGAGATCAAATGACAATTACCAGGAATATGTTTTAGCCACAAAGCTCTGTGGAACCATCTGAATGCGTGCCCCCCTGCAATAGAGGCTAGAAATGCGGGCTCCAGCTGTATGCTAATGTATTTCTGACCTGAACTTAGGAATGGCTTCTGTGGACACGGGTCTTGCTCTCTAGCAGCTGCCGCGGGATTGAGGGGACGAGGGGTGGGCTCAACTCTCCAGATACTAGCCTAATTATTCAGGCAGATGTCCTCTAAAATTTATTTGATTAATAGCCAAGAACTTGATACAGCAGGTCGATTCATTTTATTGCTTAGAGGTAGAAGTCCACCTTTGGCAACGGGTTCCTCCTGTCAGCTTCATCTGAAAACTAATAATGGCCGTGGTAAGCAACCAGTAACTTCAGTTTTGGAAATTTTCCGAACACAAAAATAATCCCCACCATGTCCTGTACTCTAGAACTTTGGGGTATTGGCCAGACTTTGTTCTGAAGAAGTACAGAACTGTTGTCTAACAAGGGTCTGGAATAGCCTGCAAGAATTTTCTCTCTGTCTCTCTCCCCCAACCCTGCCTCTATCCAAGCATGACTGTTAGTGCCACAGTGTCCAACAAAAGAAGATAAACTCTACCATCTGCTTCATTGAGCTGTGAAGTGTGTGGATCTCCCTTTAGTCAGCAGCTATGTAGTCTTACACTCCACAGCCTTACCAAGAAATAACTTTGAACTGTCCACTTTCTCATGCCTGTGAAAAGCCTGGTGGAGAGAAACTATAGTTGTGGAGAATTGTTTGAAAGGCATGCAGATGACCCCCTCCTCTACATAGTTTCTGGGTCAAGTGAGTTCCAAACCTGCTACATATCAGAGACATCCGGGGAGTTCTATTTGTTTTGCTTTGTGTTTAAATACAGATTCACAGGACACGCTTCCAGAAATTCTGATTAAGTAAATCTCACGAAACCATTTTTAAAAGATCTTCATATGAGCTTGATACAAAGCTAGATTGGGAACCACTGGGCTATGTTTTATCCTGAATTAAGCCAGACCATCAAAAAGCTGTTTGTACCACTTTTTCTTCACCCTTACAAAATTGTCTCTACCAAGTCATGCTTTACCCTTATGCCATCTGCTTATATTGAGATGCTATTAAAAAAAGATACGCATGACACCTCTGAATTTACTGGAGGGATTATTTTAAGAATGATGTTTATTACATCCCAGTAGCAGAATCCTACCATATTGCCCAGCCCAGGGTTTTTCAAGTTTTTTGGATGATAATCCACCAAAAGAAATATGTTTTACATTATCACCCAGTACACAGGTACCTACACATTTAATAACTAAAACAAGTTTTATAAAATATTACCCATTCCACATGCATTTTATCGCTTTTTAATGCTGGTTTCCACCCGTTTAATGATTTATTGACCCCTAGATGAGTTGCAAGTTGCATTTTAAAATCAGCAGTATAGGGACTTCCCTGGCGGTCCAGTGGTTAAGACTTCACCTTCCAGTGCAAGGGGTGCGGGTTTGCTCCCTGGTCAGGGAGGTAAGATCCCACATGCCTCGCGGCCAAAAAAACCAAACCAATAAAACAGAAGCAATATTGTAACAAAGTCAATAAAGACTTTAAAAATGGTCCACACCAAAAAAAAATCTAAAAAATTAAAATAAAAAAATAAAATCAGTAGTATAGCCAGATATCTTTTTCTGGAAACTAGCCCTGATCCTCAGACAAACTAGGCCACCTGTCCACAGTCTATTGCTCCAATAGCAGTACCAGAGCCAACCCAATCACATCTTTCTCCCAGGAATTTGGAATTAGGACTGAGAGATTTTAGTTTTTCTAAATCTAGGTAGCTAACATAGAAACATAGAATGCTGTAATATTGAAAGTCAGAAGCTATCCACAGACACGCCTTCCCATCATGTGGCCTGGAGAAATGCAGAAAACCAAGTTGCAGGAAAAATGTGAAAAGAACAGGAAGGATGAAAGAGATTCACAAAGAGGAGAGAAGAGACCAAAAGTGTTGTGACAGCTTTCCATCCCTGATCATTTTATTTCTTGAAATGAGCTGCATTCCTGCCTTTGAATTCCAAATCTTTATAATAAGATGCACTCTTTTGCTTAAGCTGGTTCAAATGGCTGAGTTTCTGTTATTGCAACCAAGATGAATCTAATTATATTGGTTTTATATGGCTTTTTTTTTTTTTTTTTTTTTTTTTTTTTTTTTTTTTTTGCGGTACGCGGGCCTCTCACTGTTGTGGCCTCTCCCGTTGCGGAGCACAGGCTCCGGACGCGCAGGCTCAGCGGCCATGGCTCACGGGCCCAGCCGCTCTGCGGCATGTGGGATCTTCCCGGACCGGGGCACGAACCCGTGTCCCCTGCATCGGCAGGCGGACTCTCAACCACTGCGCCACCAGGGAAGCCCTTATATGGCTTTTGTAACAAATCACCACAAACTTGGTGATTAAACAATCTAAGTGTATTATCTGGCAGTTCTATAAGTCAGAAGTTTGACACAGGACTCACTGGACTAAAATCAGTGTCAGCAGGGATTTGTTCTTTTCTGGAGGCTCTAGGGGAGAATCTGTTTCCTTGCCTTTTCCAGTTTCTAGAGGTTACCTACATCCCTTAGGTTCATGGCCCTTTTCCTCCATCTTCAAAGGCAGCAATATTGCATCTTTCTGACCGTGTTTCTGAGGTTACATCTCCCTCTGATTCTAGCTAGGAAGCTTCTTAGCTTTTAAGGACCCAAATGATTAGATTGGGTCCACCCAGAAATTCCAGAATAATCTCCCCATCCCAAGGTCCTTAGCTTAATCACCTCTGCAAAGTGCTTTTTGCACAGAGAGTAACATTCCCAGCTTCCAGGAATTAGGACATGGACATCTGGGGGAAATGTGGGGGTGGATCCACACTAACATACAATCCCTCTATGCCTTAATGTATTTCAATCCTGAGTGTCAGGGAAAAAAATCTTTTTCTCCTTGAAAAACTGATTTCCTTATAAAGAAACCAAACCATGAAATTGATCACTTTTCCCTTTTCACCTTCGCTTCTAGGAAGACAGGAACCAAACTTGCAGCTCAACATTAATAATTTTGTCAAACTCTACTGCTTGCATATCAGTGTTACAACTTGCTTCTGTTCTCTCTCTCTTCCATTCTCCCTCATTTCTACCTTTTTTTTCCCCATTGTATTGACTGTATTATTTTAAGCTGCTTCAGATATTTTGACTTGTTGTTTCCTCGGCTTATAAGGCTCTGTCCCCATACCTCCTCCACAAGGCTGGTTCCTTTTCATCATCTATATCTCAGCTCACATGCCACCTCCTCAGAGAAGCCTTCCCTGATCCCCCTATCTAAAGTAGTCCCTCCCACAGTCTATCACATTACTTTACTTTGTTGTCCTAGAGCACTGAACACCATCTAAGACAATCTGATTTTTTTTTTTTCTTCCCTCACTGGAAGTTAAGCTTCAAGACAGTAGGGACCCAGGCTCTTTGTTTATCGCTTGCTCCCAGTACCTGGAACAGTGGCTGGCAGTCAGTAGCTATTTAATAAAAAACCATGGCATTAGTAAATGAAAGAATGAATAAAGGAAGGGCAGGAAGAAGGAAAGAAGAGGCTTTGTAGAACATGTTGATATATAGACAGATAGATAAATAGGCAGATAGGCTGACAGATACACAAATATTCATTTCTGATGTGAAAATGTCACCAATATTTATAGGGAAGAACCAGAGAAACTACACAAGGAAGTAAAACATAACTCCCTACAATATGTTCATAGAGCTACTGGGTTTTCTTGGGGGAACCCTTTATGTAAATACCTTAGACAGAAAGTTTCTTGAAGTTTTCCAGTGGCTCAAGGCAGCTACATTAAATATCCAGGCTGGTTACCATGTCTGAAGTCATCAGTTCTCAGTGAGGTGATGGATTGCAACACCATGACCCCTAACAACAACAAACTCTTGACACTGCCAAGGGAGCTCAGTCTATTCCAGGGGTTATTACTGCACAGCAATCGGCTCTCATTCTAGTCCAGTAATTATCAACGTCACCACTGGCAACAAGTGTTATATGCTGTTTACTTAAACACTCTATGGTAACGTCATTGTTACAATGCAATATCAAATTGCTTGACATTTAAGAAGAGAGATCAGAATCGAAGTTTGTCAATATAACAAAACATAGAAGCAATTAGTATAGTTTGTTCCAGGGTTTGTTGACCCTGTTAGTAAAAATACCAAAGTCTTGGAGGGAAGAGATGGACTTCAGTTTTCATAAGTCAAGAAGCAGTTGATTTACACATTAATTACAATTTATCTCTGTTATTCAAAAGACTTTTAAAAGACTCTATATCACAAAAACATCACTCCATAATTTTTCTGTTCTATAAGATAAATTATGATATTTTTAAATCATTATGTGTTATATTAAGATTTCTTAAATTGGGGGACATGTCTTTGAAAAGTGTATAATGCAAAATGTAACTTTATCCTAATGATAGCTCTTTGATTATTGGTAGGCTCTACCAATTTATACAAAGTCTTTCCACTTTTCTCTTCTCCTACCTTGACAAAAGTAAAACTGTACCTTATCCCCACAGCTCAAAAGGAAATAAACATTTAGCAATTAACTCAGTTTTTCTGATCAACTGTGGATGTCTGACCCAGCCTCCTTTTCAGATAAAACGAGTAGAGTTCAGGTTAGTGCATGCCAAAACTAAAGTAATGGTTCATAGAGTTGAAGACTTGATATTGTTTAGATGGAAATACTCCCCACATTGATCTACAAATTCAATGCAATCCTTATCTAAGTTTCAGCTGCCTTTTTTGTAGAAATTCACCATCTGATCCTAAAATTCATATGGAGATGGAAGAAACTCAGAGGAGGCAAAACAATGTTAAAAAGAAGAACAAAGTTGGAGGACTCACACTTCCTGATTTCAAAACTTACTACAAAGCTTTAGTAATCAAGACTGTCATATTGGCATAAGGATAGACATATAAAACAACAGTATAGAATTGAGAGTCCAGAAGTAAAGCCATGCATCACTGAACAACTGACAAGGGTGCCATGGCAATTCAGTGGGTGATAGGATAATCTTCAACAAATGATGCTAGGAAAACTGCAGGAGAGTATATTTGAACCTGTACCTCACACCATATACAAAAGTTAACTCAAAATGGATCAAAGACCTAAATATAGGAGCTAAAACAATAAAACTCTTAGAAAAGCCACAGTTATAAATCTTCAAGACCTTGGATTAGGCAATGGTTTCTTAGATATGGCATCTAAAGCAAAAGCAACCACAGAAAAAATAGATAAATTGGACTCCATCAAATTAAAACTTGTGCTTCAAAAGACTATCAAGAAAATAAAAGACACCCACAAAGTGGGAGAAAAATATGTGCAAGTCTTATAAGTGACAAGAGTCTAGTATCTAAAATATATTAAGAATTCCTCAACTCAATGTAAAAGTGGGCAAAGAATTTGAAGACATTTTTCCAAAGAAGATATACATAAAGCCAATAAGCACATAAAAAGATGCTCAATATCATTTGTCATTGGGGGAATGCAAATCAAAACCATAATGGGGTACCACTTAATACCCATTAGGATGGCTAGAATCAAAAAGACAGACAATAATATATGCTGGTGATGATGTAGAAAAATTGGAACCTTCATACATTGCTGGTGGGAATATAAAATGGTAGAGGTGCTTTGGAAAATAGTCTGGCAGTTTATTAAATAATTAAGCATAGGGTTTCCCTTGTGGCACAGTGGTTAAGAATCCGCCTGCCAATGCAGGGGACACGGGTTCGAGCCCTGGTCCGGGAAGACCCCCACATGCTGCAGAGCAACTAAGCACGTGTGCCACAACTACAGAGCCTGTGCTCCAGAGCCCACGTGCCACAACTCCTGAAGCCCGGCGCCTGGAGCCCGTGCTCCACAACAAGAGAAGCCACCGCAAAGAGAAGCCTGCGCACCACAACGAAGAGTAGCCCCCGCTCACCGCAACTAGAGGAAGCCCGCGCACAGCAGTGAAGAACCAACGCAGCCAAAAATAAATAAATAATAATAAAATTTAAAAAAAAATTAAGCATAGTTATCATATGACCACTACCCAAGAGAATTGAAATTACATGTCCACACAAAAAATTTATACACAAATGTTCACAGAAGCATTATCCATAATAGCCAAAAATGGAAACAACCCCAAATGGCCATTAAATGATGGATAGATAAACAAAAAATGGTATATCCATACAATGGAATTGTATTTGGCTACAAACAGGAATGAAGTATTGATACATGCTACAACATGGATAAACCTTGAAAACATTATGCTAAGTGAAAGAAGCCAGATGCAAAAAGCCATATCTTGTATGATTCCATTTATATGAAATGTCCCAAATAGGCAAGTCTGTATAGAGAAAAAGTAAATTAGTGGTTGCCAGGGACTGGGAAGAGGGAATGGGGAGAGACTGTTAACAGGTATAGAATTTCTTTTGGAGGTGATAAAAATGTTCTAAAATTAGACAGTGGTGATGGTTGAACCACCTTGTGAATATACTAAAAACCATTGAATTTTACACTTTTAAAAAGTGAATATTAGGTATATGAATTATGTCTCAACTTAAAGAGTAAAGTAAAAAAAACTAAATAATACTTTATATTTCATGGATTCTAAAACCCACATTGTTTTCACTTTTTAAACTTCTTTGAAATTGGGTTGCATAATTGATTACATATTACTATTGCTGTCAGCCAGGTAGCAGTCCTGACATGTGTAAAAGTCTTCCTGAAGGACCAAGAAAGTGCCAGCATCTTGGTGTCTTAGTTTTCACAAAATACAGGTGATATTCACTCACCTAATATCATCAACTCTGTTCCAGGCACTGTTCCAAATGCTTTCTGTATTTTAACTTATTCAACCCTCACGACAGCTCCATGAGATAAATACTGTTATTATCCTTATTTTACAGACAAAGAAACAAAAGTACAGTGTGCTGGAGTGATTTGTCCAAGATCACACAGCTGGTACGTGTGAGTCCCATTCAGGCTGTTCTGGTCCAGAGTCTGTGCTCCTAACCATTAGTCTTCACTGCCTCACTTACCTGTTGAGTGCAAGACAGCCATTACTGTCAACGGTCTTCAAGGATTCCTACCAAAGTTGGCCAAAAGAGTAACGAAAGCTAATCATGAGTCTTGCAGTGGTTCAGTGATTAAAAACACCATTCATTTGGAAGTTTGACTGGTTCATTCAAACATCTTTTGGCTACGTCTAAGGGAGTTCACAGCCCGGAACTTCATTTACAGAGCTCAGATAAGAGGGAGTAACCGCTTCCTGCTTGACTTACAAGGTGAGTAAAGGGAGCTGGAGCTTTAGTCCAGACCCTCCTCATTTTCCCCAGCTGACTGCAGAGACTGACCTCCTTCTCCTATGAGCCTGACTGGGTAAGGAACAGGGCAGACCAGGTCCCAGAACGGGGATAGAGGGATGAAGTCTCTAACTCATGCGTGAAGGGTGTGGAGCCAGAGGAAACACCACCAGAAGCCATCTCAGGAAGAAGTGCAGGATCAAACCTGAGGCACATATTCCACCTCCCTATTACCTGACATCCAACCTTGCTGATTTAATGCAAAGTCAATCGTTGGAAGATTGGAAGGACTCCTGAGGATTCAAGGGTGTATAGCATTCCAGGCTCAGGAGAGAAAATGGATTGTATAACTTCCAAGAAACTATAGGCAGAAAGAAAGGATAGCTAAGCCCTCCCTGTCCCCATTCTGCCAAGGCCCTTGCCACACCCACCCCAGCTGAGCCCCTTGGATACCAGATGCCTCTTTAAGATGACTGGGGAAACCTAGCCGAAGCCAGATTGCTTCCAACAAGCTGACCTCACAGACACACTCAGTTCCTGGAGGCCAGAGTGAGGTTGGAGACTAAACTCAGAGCCCTTCACTGCCTCTCCACATCCCCTTACAGAGGCTAGCAGTAGCATTTTCCAGCCATGAAGTAATTTCACCTCCTCCAGCTTAGGCCTCGGCCTCAGAGTCCAGAAGCCAAACACAATCCTTTCAGTAGAGAAAAGACGGAAGCAAAGAGGACAGCAGACACACCCAAACAAGGCCGGGTACCAGCTCTGAACTGTTGCATAATGGAAAGAGGAATGGGTGGGCAGAGGAGGTGCCTGGAATCACCATCCTTTAATACATTTTTTTCTCTTCTTAAATTTTCGTTTGGTAAAAATTTCAAACTTACAGAAAAGTTGTGAAAATAAAAATAGAAAGAATACCCATATACCCTCTAAACCCAGATTCACCTATTAATATTTTACCCCATTTGCTTTATTTGTATCCTGTATATATTTTTTTCTAATTTTTTCTAATTATTTTTCTAATTAAATATATAAATATATTGAAAAAATACAATATAGATAAATTATATTAAAATATATTTACGTATTTAAATTATAAACAAATATTTTTTGCACCATTTGAATGTAAGTTACATTATGGCCTTTTACTCCTAAATACTCCAGTGCATATTCCCTAAAAAAAGGGTAATTTATTATATAACCACAGCACAGTTATCAACTGTAGTATATTTAGCATTGATACAATACTGTAATCTACTGTCCATATTCCAATTTTGTCAGTTGACCCAATGATGTCCTTTAAGCATTTCCCCCCTTCCACTACAGGACCCAGTTTAGTCCTGGATATTGCATTTAGTTGTCATGTGTCTTTAGCCTTTTTTAATGTGGAACATTTTCATAGCTTTTCTTTGTCTTAGTGACATAGACATTTTTTTAAAATCCAGCCCCCTATCCCCTGACTTTAACATAACGTTCCTCATTTTGGGTTTGTCTGATGTTTCTCCATAATTAGGTTCAGAGTATGCATTCTAGGCTGTGATATTGGATGGGTAATGTGTCCTTCTCAGGATATCACTTCCGGATGCACGTGTCCACCTGTCCCTCACTGGTGACGTTATTTTGATCACACAGTCAAGGAGTTGTCTTATTTCTCCACTGTTTAATTACTGTGCATTTTTTTCTCCCTCACAACTAACGAGCCATCGGTAGAGAGGCAATTTAAGGCTGTGCAAATATCCCGCTCCTCATCAAAATGTCTCCCTAGCACACTTTCCTGACCTTGCCAGAGAGCTAAATGAGCACCGCTGGCGCCATCTATGGGACTTCTGGCACACTGCAACAAAGGGAATGGGCTGTGGATCCTCCCTCACTCCTGCCACTTGTCTGGCGCCCAGGAGCTATTTTGGCCTTAGACATTTTGAAGGAAGAGCTTTTTGAGACTTGAGTCACAAGGCTTGAGTTCTAGCTCTGACAACGCCACCAACTCATGAGGAAACTGGGACAAGTCCTTCTCCTTCTCAAGACTTCAGTGTTCCCAGTAAAATGGGAGGTTGGATGACAAAGACCTGATTTCATTCATTCATTCAACAAATATTTGTTTAGCAACTACAGGCACTGTTCTAGGATCTGGGCAAGATTTCTGCTTTCAGGGAGCTTACACCATATGAGGGGTGACCTAGACAATGTAAGAAAACAAATTAAGGAAATGGATAAATACACAATAGTAGTAAGTGCTATGCTGATAATAAAACAAGATTGTGAGAGCAAGTGCCTGGGGTCCAATTTAGACTGGGTAGTTAGGAAAAACTCTCAAAAGAGGGGTTTTGGCTAAGACATAAAAGATGATATTTGAAATATACCATGATAAAAGTTTAAAAATACATATAAAAGTAGTTGTATAAGTATAAAAGCAGTACAGCATTTTAACACCAAAGTTTGGGAAAAAGAAAAATTATGCATAATGCTACCACCCTAATATATTTTAGGATAATAACATTTTATATATTTGCATTTGTATCTTTTTTCTTTTATTTTACATATAATTCTGTTTTGCTTTTTTCAATTTAGCATCATCTCCTAATTATTTTCCATGTTGTTATTCTAGATGCAAACATTGCATGCCTCATATCCCATTTGTTGAAATTATTTTCCCTTTTTCCCCTCCCAAGAACAGTTCAATAAACATCCATGTCCCCTTCATCTAGATTTACCAATTGTTAACTTTTTGCCACATCTGTTTTACTTCTCTCTAATAATGTAATATGTAGTTTTTCTACCCCTGATAGTTGCAGACATCATGATCTTTTGTCCCTAAACACTTTAGCATGTACCACCTAAAAACAAGGCCTTTTTCCTCTGTAACCACAGCTCAAAATATTGCTCTCAGGAAGCTTAATATTAATACAAATTATCAGACGTATTAAAATTTCCCCACTTGTCCCAATAATGTCTTTTCAAATGAGCTCGATAATTATTTTAACTGATATCTCTGCTTTATGAAATACTTGAGAGGTTTCTCAAGCCAGAAGAAATTTAGAATTTCTTTCTCCCTTTATGTATCTTCTGACTCTGTTGGATTCCTAATTCAAATAAAGACTTTGAGAGTCTTTGTCTCAGTTCAGGTATGCCTATAGACTCTTTAAATATCATTTTTAATTATATCATATTAATTATTTAACCATCTTCTATAGGCTTTTCATTGTTTCTAGTATTCTACTATTACAAATCTTGATCACACCTAAAAAGTAACATAAAAATTAAATATAAATAATAACACTAAAAATAATAAATCCTAATATCATCAAATATCCTGAGTTTTCATCTTTTCCCAATCATCTCATAATATTCTTTAAACCAGAATGCAAATAAGTTCCATACTTTGCAATTGTTTTATATGCCTTCTTAAGTATCTTTAGTCTGTAGGTTTCCCCCCCATCTCTTTTTTTTTTTTCCCCTTGCAATACATTTGTTGAAGAAACCAGGTCATTTGTTCTGTCATTGCTCACAGACTGGATTTTACTGATTGTGTCCTTGTGATGTCAGTTTAAATGTTCCTCTGTTCTTTGCTTTTCCTCTCAATTGGGAACTACATCTGTAAGTTGGTAGTTAAATCTAGAGACTTGATTAGATTCAGATTCTATTTGTTTGGAAACACTTCATAGATGAACTTGTGTATCAGGAGACATGTAATGTCTGGATGTCTCTGTGATATGGGTAACCTTGGATGGTCACTGCCTAGATCCATTCATTCATTGGGAGTTGAAAAATGGTGATATTCCAGTTTACCAACCCTTCCATTATTAGCTTGAAAACTTCTGAAAGAGATACTTCCCCTTGCAAACAAAGAAGAACAAACAGCATTGCTCACCACCCAGTTGGACAAGGATTAAGCTATCAGCCACAGCAGGCACTGACTTGACATGCACCCTGAGAGGAATTCAGGATGAAAAACAGGATGAGGCACTCTGTGCTTTGGAAAAGCAGGGCCTAGATAGTTAGGTCAAAATGAATGACAAATATTCATTACAGTGTCCTTGACCCCCACAATGGCTAGAAACCATTGGGCAGAGACGAGCACTAAGGTGAGGTAACTGGGGGATATCACTATATAAAGGATATTCCTAAAGTGTTTAGCGTCCAGAAGTGGTGGGCATTCTTAAGATGCTTTTCCCCCTAACTCTCCTTCAGACTTGCTGCCTGTATTTTAAAGAACAGGATGTGTTCACGCAATAAGAAGCAGAGAGCTGAGTTCTTCCCTAGAGAAAAAGCTCCCCAGTCTACTCTTCCCCACCTTGTGTCTTAACGATGTTGGAGTCTGGGGGTGAGAAGACCATGAAGCATGTTCAACCATCTCCACTCAAAAAACACTCCAGGACACAATTACTGGTAAAGAAAAGTGCTATCTTTTAATTTGTTCTTGAATGTGTAGGTCCTATTAAGATCAGTGACACTTCCCCTTATCATGTTCCTCCCTCATGCCCCCAACCACTTTGGATCCAATGGCCACTTCTAGAAAAGGCCTAGGAGGAACTCACCCTACATAGCCAACGAAGGGGTGCAGTTTGAGGAATGGGTATATGGCTCCAGAAGCAGCACCAGCTACTAAAGACTTTCCTCAAAGCAGCTCATTTTGGCCTGTGAGTCCCTTTGCCCTGCCTTGGTCAAGATTCCCTAGCTGTGAACTAACTGCTCCAGTGTTCCCTTGTTCCCTGTGTGGCCTGAGCTTTAGAATTAGAATCACCATTACCATCTTTAGAGCTGTAGAGCCTCTGAGAGAGCACTGTTTTCACCATCCTTCCTCCCCACAACTTTATAGATGGGGAAACTGTACCCAAGGTCACACAGTTCACAACTGGCAGAGCCAAAATTTTGATGTTTAGCATCTCAAATCAGATATCTTTCTACCATACCCTCCTGCCTCCAAGAAAACAACCGGCATCTGCCTCTAGCTCCGGGAACAACTGGAGCAAGCAGGTGGTGGTGACCAGAACAGACGGGAGAGACCCGGCTAAAGGGGCCAGGCTGACCCCAGCTGAACCCCAAGCAAGTGATGAATCACAGCACTGCCCAGTTTCCCTCCGTCAGAATGTTATCAGTGGCAGACACCCACCCCTGCCAGGATTCTCCTCCTGGCTAGCAGAACTGAACCATGCATGGAAACATGCTTACCATGATTCCAAGACCTTACCAACTATGGAAGGCTCTAACTGGTATGAGGATCCTGGTGATGAGCTGCCCACCAGCTGGGTAATCCAGCTTACCAAATTTCTTCTTGGTAAGATTCAATCCACATTCTTGGGCTGATTTATATAGGGCCTCTTAGCAAACATGGCTAAAATCTGTCTCTGTGCTGCACTGGGGGAGACAGACAGAAAGAAACACAGATGGTGTCCTCCCAGCAGAGCTCATACACATGCTTGGCATGAGGAGAACTGAGTCCAGGAGAAGAAATGAACTCAAAGAGAACAGGCAGACACAGAGGGCAGGGAGCAGGGGCAGCTGTGCTTCCTCCTGCCTATCCTACTCCTGAAGAGGAGAGACCACAGAAAGCTACAGATGTGTCCCCCTGTCAGTATTTCTAGGAAGGCTCAGCCTGTGTGGCTGAAAGGTAAGAGGAATCCAGAGAATTGTGGAGTCATGAAAGCCAAATGAAGAGGGTTTTTCAAACAGGAAGTGGCAGATGATGTGAAATGCTGTAGAGAGTTCAAGACAGTTGAGGACCGAAAGGTATTTGCTTGATTTGGCAACTGGGTGGTCACTGGTGACTTTTATGAAAATCTATAGAGGATTGGAAAGTGATGAAGAAGAAATCAATGAAAAGATTTTTTTTAAAGAAACTTGGCTATTGAGGAAAAAACTGTAAGTGCAACAGACTCTAAGAAATTTTGGTTTAATCTTGGGGAGAACTTTGTTTGTTTGTAAGCTATGTGGAAGTAACCAATGGAGAGGGAGGTTGAAGACCCTGGGAAATGGGAGCAGTGGGATATGCAATGGAGCAAAGTCTTGGAAGACATATAGCAGGATTCAAGAATAGAGCACCAAACAGGAGCAACTGGAAAGGAGCTGGGGAGGGATACAGACACAGAGGGATGGGAGGAGGAGAGGAGCACACGGACAGGAAAGTTTTTGCTTTAGGGCTTCTCTTCTGTGAAGTAGGCAATGAGGCCAGTTATTTGCTGACAGCAAAGATGAAAGGCATGGACAGAAAGCAGAGTAGTAACAAGTCAAAGACACACCAATCAATACTGAGAGCCCAACTGAGACTGTCAACTCTGAACTTTTCAGGCTTAGGAGCCCAGAAAAAGGGAGCAAAAAATAGGTTGATGCAGAAAATGGAGAATGGTTGATAGTTTCAGCAAAAGTTGGAGGAGATGAGGAAGTTCAGGATGCTGACAAAACCGTCAGTGTGTCCTGGGCCATGGGTTTAGGCTCAGGAGAGGAAGAAGTCCGGGAGAAAGCTGAAAGACTGGGAGAACAGAAAGCTAAGGTCTTGGAACTGGGCTAAAGGAGCAGGCAATTTATTTAATAGCAGTGGAGGAGTGGGAGAAGAGGAAGCATAGGGGATTGTAATCCAAAAAGAGCAAAGTCTCAGTTCAGGAGTTCAGAAGAGAAGACTATAGGTGACACCATGGAGTGAGAGAGGAAGCAGAGCAGAGCCCAGGAACAAACAAGGAGAGGTCTAGGTCTTAGAGGCAAGGCAAAGACCTGTTGCCAGAAATGGGTACAGAGAGCCAGAGTCCGCCAGGGTTGATGGTAGGGTCTCCTGTGGAGCAGAGCCTACAGAGGATCTGGTGGCTGCTGCTAGGGAGGGGGTACCTGCAAAGACAGGCAGGGTGTGTAGCTGGCAATTGCTGGAAGTTAGGCAAGGCCAACCTACCCATTTTCTAGAAGAGGGCACTAAAATCTCTTTTGCATCAACCGAAGCCACTCCATTCTTTTGTTTCTCAGTATACCCAAGAAACCCAATTTCTCTTCTAGGACTGCATTCTGTACCATAAGAATCCAGAATTCATTGTATTCCTATTTCATGACTTTGTCAATGACCAAAGGACTTAACTGACTCCAAAATGGGGCCATTATGGGAATAAGTCAAAACGGGGTTAGCTCAAAGGTTAGCAAAGAGCCAGTGAAGTCAGTCACTCAGCTAGTAGCCTTTTGTTCAACTTCTGAAACATCATGTTGTTTTCTGCATGCAAAAACAAAACAAAACCATCAGTTAAAACACTGGTGCTAAGTACACAGGAAAAGCCAGGGAGAGGGCACTGTTGTGGGGTAAGCAACGTAGGGATGGTGGGCCAGGGCTTCGCACCCTTGGAGGAAAGGACACCCTACCTCCCACCCCTCCCCCACTGCTCAGGTGCCTAAAGGGAGCTTCTCAGCATGCAGGGTCTCTGCAGTGGGAAGGGAATATGTGACTCTCTACCACATTACTAAGGTCCCCTGGCCCAGCAGGCTACACCCAAGCTGGGAACTTCACTGATAGAGGTGAAGCCAAGCACTTAACTAGGTATTTTGCTTCATATTTGTGGTTTCTAGCTGGTCTTGGGGAAAGATGTCAGTTGGGTTTGAGCCTGTCATAGCCCTCACCCAGCTGCCCAACACAAAACACTGGTGAAGCTCATTCAGAGAAGGTGTGAAGGTGGGCCACACAAGGCAAGGTGACCAAGAGGAGGAATTAATGAGGTAATTACAGAGAGAACCTTGCCAAGCCAACTAAACAGAGAAAAAGATTTGAAAATTGAAAGGGAAGTGGTCAGAGCCTAAACCATAAAGTCATGTGAGCTCCAAAGAGTAGAGGGTTACATGCAGAGATTGCCTGGCTACTGGATTATTCGAGACTTAGTTACCCCAAACTAGAAAATAGGATTATGGAAGTTCATCTGCTTAGGAGAGCTTGGCATGTGCTGGTGAAAGAATGGCAAGTCAGTGGGCACAGTCTGCTTTGAAGTGAAGACGCTCTCTCAGCCTGGGTGGAAAAGAAACGAGCAGTTCCATCCACTCACAAGGAGAGAAGAAATGTTTTCTCTGATCAAAATTATCCCATTAACAAGGGCCCTACAAATAAGAACTTCCTTAAACTGCATCTCTTAGCAAAAGTAAAGCCATGACATACAGCTCCCTTGAAATTAGCTAAGCCATGACAGGACCAGGGAGAGCTGTCTCCAGGCCAAGCCAACATCAGCAATAGGTTCCTTCTCAACCAAGCCCTTGCTCATGAAGTGGCCTGACCCCCAGCATCTGCCTATGCCTTTTCCTCCCAAACACCTTGCACAGACCACAACAATCCATCCGAGATGCAGCCTGGAGCTCCGCTCCCATGCCTGTGACCTCCAGAACACTTCTCTCTGCATTCTAGGAGAAATAAAGTCCTGAAGTTGCTTCAGGGTCACCAAAGGACACCAAAGAGGCTTCTCGCCTCTCAGTTTTCCCCTTTTCCACGCCAGATAGAACTTCCACGAACGCTCAGGTCTGGCTCCTGCTGGTCCCTCTGGCCTTCTCCAGCCTCCAGCAAAAAAAAGGGCTGCCAGCAGAGTCTTGGCTTTTTCTGGGCTGTGGACAGCCTGAGGGCAGGCGAGTCAGAGGACTCACTTCTGATCTTTGGCTCTGTGAAGCGGAGAAGCTGAGAACTAGGATCTCTAAGCAGGAGGAGAGACCCAGCAGAGTGAGCTGGTTGTGGGTCATTCTCCTTGGCCTGGAACCTCTGTATGTGAAGCAGACAGCAGCTTCCTCATAGTTTTCCCAAGCAGAACTCTGGGTCTGGACCTCTGAATGGACATAATGAAGGGGTGGCCACCAACAATCACTTCTAAGAAGCAGGTTCTGACACCAAAGTAGTGGCACAGATGGCAGGCTCTGAAGTTAACATCTTCTTAAGCCTGCCAGTGAAATCTGAGCCTAAAGATGTAAGTGGTCTCTGCACAGCCACCCAGCCCCATCAAGAATGCCATACCATCCAGAGCTTCACAGCGGCCACCTAAGTCAGCATCAGGAAAGGGGGCATGAAAAACAAATACCCTGAAAACCGTTAGAACCCGAATAGGCACCAGTTGAGACCTATGGCCTCTAGAAGCCTCATTGCCCTGTTCAGGGCAGGTGCCTCTGTCCGAGCAGGCCAAACAAAGGCAAACAGTGACAGTCTTTGGCTGTGCTGGGCCAGGGATCACAGGCCTGCCATATGTCAGAACCTCTCTCCCTTCTTTTACCCTCTTCTGGGCCCAGGAGTAGTTCAGATATCTACAGTGCTCCTGAGCCCTGCACACTGAAAGGTGAGAAATGTCGGCCTTCCTCAGCAGAAAGAATTCACCAAGGAAGTTTAGTCCTTCCGAGCCTAATTGGGCTTGGTCTTGTCAAGTGGACCCTATACAACTGATCGTTCTGGTAATAGGGAACACCCCCTCTTTGCTGTTTATTCTCTGTAGTGGATGCACTATGGCTCCCAAATAAATGCTGTAAGATGCAAACGGCAAAGAAGGGCACTACAAGCTCAACAAGACTTGTCTCACATCCACAATCCAAAGAGAATGAGCTGAAAGGTGGGGAGGAGTGGTCAACAGGACGGGGCACCAGCTGCCGGAGTACTTGGTCTCCTTCCAGCCCTCACACCTGGGAGATGCTGTTGGCCAGGCGGAACGACACTCTTTTTGCTCTTTCATTCTCCTGAAAGAAGAAAAAAATATTTGGCATCAGAATGTCCCAGTGTAGGGCTTATCAATGTGAGAAGGCCAACTGTCCAGACTGGGATTCCCCAGAGCCAAAGTGTTTTATTCCACCCCAGGAATGCAACAGCAAAACTCACTGAAGCCATTAAACACTGTGTGCCAAGTGCTGCAAACAACCGGGGATGGCTAGTCAGATCCTGGCACACAGTGGGCAGGCAATACATTTCAGTGGAATTAAATAGCACTGAATTGATGTTTCAGGGCTGCACAGGTGAGACCAGACAAAAGGTCAGATTAGATGTCTTTCCTGCAAGAAAACCTCTCCTTCCTTCTCTACACCAAGGGGCTGAAAAGACTCTCCCTTTCTCCCAAACCCAAGCTGAGATCAGGCATTGAGACCAGGTCCTTCTCTTCTTATGGACATCACAGTGTGGAATAACCAGCACTGAGCTGGGAGTCAGGAGGCCTGGTCCTGCTGCTAATTTTCTGGTGACCCTGGGCAGGTACACCCATGTCTCAGGGCTCTGAACCTCAGTGGTCCTTGGAGCTGATGAGCCCTGCACTGCCTTGCCTTTGTCTTAGGCTAAGGAGTTGGAAGTGAGGGCTCATTGTCACCACTCTCTTGTGCCACCTGAGCAGCTTCACTTCAGGTTACTCTGTACATGCTGCATGGGTGCCCCCTGCCAGCCCAATCACCCACCCACCTGCCTGCCAGCTGGCAGCACCTCCTTACCAGATGTCGCCGCCGCCTCTTGGGTTGGATGCCCTCCTGCATGCAGTGGGGCCATGGAAAGCCCTGGGGAGTGGAATACCCACTCTCACTAGACACCTCCTCAGAGTCTGAGTCCTCCTGCCTTGGCTGAGCAAACCGTTTCTCCGGGTAGATCTCCTTCAACCAGCCCTCAAAGAACACTTCCAGGCAGCGGCCTGCCTCTGCAACCTCTGAGTCGGGCTGAAGGGGGAGGAGAGCAGTGACGGTCTGGCCCCCTTCCACCAGCCCATCTCTTCCAGGCCCCTCAAGAGCTATACAGAGAGCGCGAAGCCTGGCTGGGTCTCCTGGATGTCTGGAACTTTACATTTTCTCCTCAGGGCCCAGGATAACCAGTTTAGTATCAGCTCTTAAAGCAGACGTGACCCTGACAGTTACCCACAGATGGCCAGTCGCTAGCAGCCCCCATGAGTCCATGCTGAGGCCCAAATGTGGGAAAGAGCTTATAAACATTCACTACAGTAGGCCCCAGGAGGTCTGCTCCCAGTTCCTCATGGCAGCCCAGGCCCGAACCAGACACTTCTGTCCAGCCATGACAGTCTTGGGGTCACTGGAAATAGGGGAGAGGGAAAACAGGGAAGACATACATAATTGAACTTAGCACAGTTCCAGAACATGAGGCGGACGTCTGATACCACCTCCTCCGGGGTGGTGTAGTGAGCTGGGTCCTTCTTTTGCAGCTTCCTCCGGATGATCGACAGGTCCATGGGTCTCTTGATAATCTGGTAGTAATGCCGGGCCTTGCGGGAGGAGAGAAGGGGAAGCAAATAGGAAGAGAGGAGTAGAGGAAAAAGTGAAGGATAAGAAGGAAGGAGAGATAGAGAATGAGTTGGAATGGAAATAATAGAACATAAGACAAAGGCAGCAAGAAGAAATGTGTGGAGGGAAAAGACAAAGAGAGAGGGAAAAGGAGGAGTGGTTTACATGTCAAGTCAGGTCTGATGCAGCAGCAGCTGTTGGTTGGGGGGCTGTAGTGGCCATGGCTCCCGGGTCCCCTACGCCATGCACAAATTACTCCTGCTTCCAGTGGCCACGCTCTGCGCCCACCCTGGGCACCGCCATGATCTGCTCCGGGCCCAGGGCGCTCTGAGCAGAAAGTCCAGCAGCCGGCAGAAGCAGTGAGGCTTTCCTTACCAGCGGGCTGACAGGCTCGTGGAAGGGCAGGCTGAGGCTGTTGCAGCACAAGGACAGTACCAGCTTCTCACACTTCTGCAGAAAGCAGAGTTGGCAACCGTGTTACTTTGCTCTGGCCCCACCTCAGTAAGGACTAACGATAGCGACCCTGATGGCTCTGTCCCACAGGGTATGAGTCGCTAGACTAAGGCACAGTTCAGCCTCCCAGGCCAGAGGAAAACAGCTGGCAGAAGAAAAATCGTAGTGAACCCCCATAGGCACAGCCCAAAAGAGAGGTATCCAGAGAGGCCTCTCACCCCCTCAGAAAAGACTCAGCTCCCATGGGCACAGGCAGGCTGCCCCAGAGACCCCTCCCTACCTTCTGGTCATATGAGCTCAGGCCAGGAGGGGCCCGCACTCCAGGCTGGTTATAGCGGGCGTTCTCGCAGTCGTACTCCATCTCAGGCTGGGTCAGGCTGCGGCACAAGGTACACACCCAATCTCCCCTGCAGAGGCAAGTGAGGCCAAGTTAGCTCTCAGCACATTGCCCAGAGCCCCCTCCCTTGTCCCACTACCCCAAGACAAGCTTGGGGGGTGGTGACATGAGAAACTGAGTCCCTAGCCCTGCCCTGTAGAGAATGGCTTCCTAGCCACAAGCTTGAGAGAAATTTAGTAACTCAGGATTTAGTGAATCCAGAAAACTAGGAGTTAGCAAGGGGCTGGGAGAGGGGTAGAGGGACAAATCTGGACAGGAGGAAGCTGGGAACAGAGGAGGAAGGGAAGCATCCACCTGCCTGTGTGCAGAAGACACACAGCTATAGCGCCACGAAGTCACAGACCTGTAATTCATGCAGGCCCAGAGAGGGGAGGAAGTCCACCTGAGAGAGCTCTGTGGGCCTGGCCTGGAATAATCTCCCTTGGAAGATCACCATGCTATCCAGGCCAGGGTCTGCGGTTGGCATGACTCACCCTGGGAAGCTGAGCAAGGCTGGCAAGTGGCAGGAAAGGTGGTACACTTTGGGGCAGCGGTCACAGCACAGCAACTCTCCCCCGTTGAGGCACACAGCACAGAAATCCTCATTCTCTATTGGTACTGGGGGTCCCTTCCTGGCTCCAGGGGTTCGAGGAATGAGCCTGTGTTCTTCAGAAGATGCGCTCTCCAATTCTGGTGGCCGCTGCCCAGCCAGAGATGTGACAGCGACCTTTCTCCCCCCCAGGTCTGGGGCCTGGATGGCATCAGACAGGTGGTCCTGGCTGACCTTGGGGAAGAAGTGAATCTGAGCAGTCAGGGCACGGCACCAAGTTGTGGAGGGAGGGAGAGGAGAGATGACAAGCCCTGGGCACCGACTTATTCCAGGACCCCAGGACAGCCAAGCCCCAGGAACACCAGGACAGCTCACTCCTAGGGCGCACCTCACAGACCACTTGTAGCAGGGTACAAGGCCTGGCCAGGCTACAGCCCTGCTCAGAGACTCAGAACAACGCCAGAGCCAGAATTCTCCCAGTAGCAGAGAGGAAAGAGAGGCTCCTAGGCTGGGCCAAGATTCAAGGAGAAGGCAGAGAAAAGTGGTACCTTAATGGACATGCTGGAGGACTCAGTACCACATTCAACGATCAGCAGGAAGCTCCCGTCCTGCTCATTCTTCTGTGGCTTCAGCTTGAACACAGGCATCTCTCCTGAGGAGGCAGCACAGATCTTGAGCCGCTCCAGTCGCACATAGGGAATCTTGGGCTCACTATTGAAGGGTCTAGGGCAAGAACAACATCCCTGGGTCTCGGCGGGAGCCTCCTCTGGCCCCAACCTCTAAGTCAGGCTCATCCATGATCCCACAACTGAATTGCTGCTCAAGATCTCCTCAGTTCAACCCTCTACAGGCCCCTATTCCACCGGGCTACCAGCTCTGCCTGGCCAGGTCCTGCCAGCCCCTGGGAGCCCTCTGATCAAAGAAGGGGGGCCCCCGAAGAGGGAGAACCGCACACAGACTGTATGCCTCACAGCGCAGGAGCCAGGACATCCTCCCACAACCATCCCGGACGCCCAACCACACACCCGACTCCAGGGTCTGGGGGTTGAAGAAGACAGCTTCAGGCAAACGTCTGCTTCTAGTTAAGTCATCAAGGATGCTCACTTCCTGTGCCAACCTCCCAGGACATGAGGTTGGGCCCAGCGTCTGTTACCTGATGCTCTGGTTCCCTTCTGTACCCAGGCCTAGGGCTCCTTGTTCAAAATTCTCACACTCTAAGGCAAAAGACAAACAAATACACTTATGATAACACACCCTGTCACCCACACCTTCTACTCATATCTGCTACTCACGCTTTGGCCACACACCTGTCACACCATTGTTACCAACATTGTAATCACTCACAGTGGTGACAACCCTACCACATCTCCCCTTCCTGAGGGGGGAGGAAGGCCACTTTCTTTTAAAAAGATAAACACAGGTAACACTCAGAGGCTGCCTGGGGGTGAGGGTTCGGTCAGGTGCCAAGGGGCCAGCTTCTCACCTCCAAAATGAGCTCAGGAATCACTTGTTCCCCATACATACACTGGTGTCACCTGCTCTTAGGAGTCATTCTGTCCAACCCCTGCCTTTTCAGCCAAGTGCTGGGATTTCAGCACAGCCTGAGAATCCAGCTCACCCTCCAGGGGCAAGAGGCTCCCAGGAACCCTCCCCTGAGAAGTGCAGTCTGTGTAGATGGGCAGGGAGCAGTGTGGGGAAAGAGGAAGACACTAGCATTTACTGAGCACCCACTCAGCACCAGGCACTGTCCTGAGCACTTTCTATGGGCAAGCAGGGTTCAAAAATTTAAGTGCTTAAAATTCGGGGTCACATTATTGTGTAGTTAAGAAGAACCAGTGTGAGGAAAAAAATAGAAAGATTGTTTCATTTTCATCTATTAAGTATGTAGGAAATAGACTGATCATTACACACTAAACATTTATGAATCGTACCCTGAAATGAGAAGGCCCCCAATGCTCACTAGGCAGTTGCTAACTTCCCAACTCCCTCATTTTCTCCCGAAGGAAGGAGCCTTAGCCTAGCCGCATTTGAGGAGTGTGGGTAGCTGAGAAGAGAATCAGAGCCAACCTCCACCAGTCCAAATTCCCTTAACTATGAGGCACAAATCTACATTAATGCCAGGTGCAAGGCAAATTCTTGTTACTACAGAGTAAGTCATCAAATGATTTCACTGTAGTTATTTGTCCCAATAGCCTATGAAGTAGCTATGATTAGCCCCATTTACAGAGAAAGAAACTAACTCAGAAAGGTTAGGTATCTTGCCCAGGTTCAAACATAAAGAGATAGAGCAGGTCTGCTAACTTAGATCTATCACACTCCAAAGTCAGACATGCTCTTTCCCCTAAAATATTTTGCCAAGGCTAGCCCTTCTGGGATGTGCTCTTCCTGTTTCCCCCACCTATAACCCAGACCCCCAAAATTTTGCATGGGGAATTTTACAAGGAGGCTGATTTCTGGCCATGCCTGGATCAGTCATGGCCACAGTGAGGGAAACAGAACAGGCATCAATAAATCAGTTCTGGGCAGAGAAGTGAATTTAGCCAAGAGAAACACTGCTCCCTCAGGCTCAGAGCAACTCTGCTGACCTCTGTCTCATGGCAGTGCCGAGCCCATCTGCTCAAGTGTGTGGTCAGCACGAAAGGCAGGCTGCTGAGTCTCACCTTTTGGGCTCTGGTACTGCTGCAGGGCCACGGATTTGTTGACCACTGGGACCAGTGCAGGTTTTTTCACAGAGAGGTTAATTGGCTCCTCCAGTTCTGAGGGGATAGCCAAATCCTTGGAAGTGTCCAGACCAGAGGCTGTGGGGCCTTGTCCCAGAGAGTCAGTGAAGTGGGTAGAGTCCTCACTTTCCATCTTTCAAAAGTGAAAGGCCAACAAGAATCAAAGAAATCAGACGTTTTTCCTGTCGGTGGTCACAGAGCTGTTAAGCTAAGGCCAGAATAAGGCCTTCAGGGGCTACCCTTTTGCCCAGCGATGAGCAGAGGAAGTTGAATGGCATTTCCCCAAGACCTACCTTACACAAGGCATTCCCCAGGGAGGGGTCAGCCCCATCCCCAGGGCACAGGCTCCCTGCAGTTCGGCCAGAGCCAGGACTGCAGCTGGATCCGGTTTCCGACTGCATGTTAGAAGCCGGAGGCACGCTCTGCAGAGGACAAGTTGCCAGGCTTGGTACAGTGTGGGTGGGACCAGACATCAGGTTGGGCCCAGTCTGAGAGTGATCACTTGCCAGGCTTGTGATGGCCTGGGAGGGATCACTCATCAGGTTGGGCATGGAGTGGGGTGTGCCACACACAAGGCTGGGCATGGTCGGCAGGTGACTGGCTGTCAGGCTGGGCACAGCCTGGTTCTGACCGCCCACCAGGCTGGACACGGTTGGTGGGGGGCCACTCAGCAGGCTTGGTACCACCTGGGGTGGGGCAGCTGTCAGGCTGCTCGCACTCTGGATCTGTGGCTCTAAGGTCCTCGCCAGCCTGGTAGATGACAGTTCCATCTCCAGTGTGTTGGAGAAGCCCATGATGCTCACAGAAGTGGAGTGCTGCAGGAGCAAAGACAGGGGACAGTCAGGCTGTTAGCTAGGAATGGTGGGAGGGAGAGGACAGATGCAGCCCACAAGACTTCCATGCTCAGATCTCACTCTGCCTCAGAGTCTGGTAGCTGCAGGGAACTCAGACAGCACATGAAGTCCTATTTCCATTCCCCTACACCAAGGAGGCTGGTGGGCTATGACACAGAGAGGCAGGCACGGCTGAGGACACTGGTGGGCATGCATGTGTGCATGTGTGTGTGTATGTGTGTGTGTGAGAGAGAGAGAGACAGACTGACAGACGAAGAGAGGGAGAGAGAGAGGGACAGCCTACCACCTGACCGGAGGGTAGTACACACTCACACGTACACACACACACTATCAGCCACATCCCTCACCCCCTTTCCAGTACCTAAGCAAAGGGTCAGACTGTAGGACTACCCTCCCACTTCACATTCCCCTCTGACTACAGCACTAGTGGCCTCTCTTCCCTTCTGGGGGTCCTACAGGATAGTTTCTGCTACATAAAAATGGGAGGAAATTCAGAAGGCTCAAACCCTGATCTGCTGCAGACATTCTCTGAGATAATGCCAAGGCTTGGGGAGCCCCAGTCAGTCCTGGGTAACCTGGGTCAAACTCCAGAGCCTTCTCACAGCCTTGTTCAGATCAACTCCAGCACCACCAGCATCAGATTGAAGACTCTGACCAAGAGATGTGAAGGTCTTTTCTAGCCCTGCTATACCTGCCAAAGACATTCTAAACCAGAGGCAGAGAACATCAGAGCAGCTAAATCTTATTATGGACAATCTGGACAATCATTGGATGAGGCAATAATATTCCAACCCCTATAATTCCTTTCTCATTTCTAACTGCTTGGTGACCTAGGCAGAAGAGACTTAAAAGCTTGATAAAAAGAAGTTAAAGACATAGATACTGCACTGAATCCATTTCAGTTTTTCAGGTTGGAGAAAGAGGTTTGATGGAGGGGAGATGGTGGGAAGACTGGTTCTAAATGCAACCTTGAGGAATTTAAAAGTTTGATATCCTTGCCTTTTTGTTAAGACAAAAGATATAATAATTTGACATCTTTTGAAAATCGAAGGGGAAACAAGGAGCAAATGTCTCTAAGTTTCCAAAATCAGTGTCATAAATCTGTCATTCTTTTTCCCATGAATAAGACATTCAGATTTCCACAGGAAAAGAAATACTTCACATACCCTCTCAAGTTTCCATATTAAGTTAGTAAAGCTAATTAACAGTGAAGAAAAGACTGTCCTCACCTCAGTGAATGTCACCCTAGTCACCCAGTTCTTCAAGCTGAATCCTAGGAGGAAGACATCAGTGGAGCATCCTTCCTCCCTCACCCAAGCTAATACCAGACCTCATCAGTTCCACCCCTTAAACATCTCTCAAATATTCCCACTATTCCTCTCTGCTGCTGGTGTCCTAGCCTGGGTTACACATTCATATTTTTCCAGACTATAGTAGTGGTCTCCTCAGTGGAGAAATAGTTTCAAAACACAAATCTGACCACATCAGTCCTCTGCATAAAACTGTACTGCGCTCCACTGAGAAAATGCTCAATAAGGCTCCTAAGGCCTTGATGACTTCTTCCCTGTCCTGCTTTGCAGCCACAGTCCATACAACAGCTCTCTCCTCATTCTCTGAACTCCAGCCACTCAGACAATTTTTCAGTTCCTGAAACATGCCAACCTCTCTCTTGAGACAGACTGCTTCTTCTGCATGGAACATTCTCCTAGCCCTGCCCCTGTTCCACCCACCTTCTGAATTCAGCTCACCCGTGAATTTTCGCTCTAACCCAGACCAGCTCCCACCTTTTATGCTCTCATAACTCCTAGACCTTATTCTCATAGCCCAATCTGTGATACCATTTGGTTAATATCTATTTCTCCTACTAAACTGTAAACTCCATTAGAGTGTGGATTTTGTCTGTTTTGCTTATCCACTGTATTTCTAGACACAAGAGCAGTGCTTGGCTGAATACATGAATTAATGAGCTATTCGCTAAGCTCAAAACGGATTAAAGACCTAAATGTAAGGCCAGAAACTATCAAACTCTTAGAGGAAAACATAGGCAGAACACTCTATGACATAAATCACAGCAAGATCCTTTTGGACCCACCTCCTAGAGAAATGGAAATAAAAACAAAAATAAACAAATGGGACCTAATGAAACTTAAAAGCTTTTGCACAGCAAAGGAAACCATAAACAAGACCAAAAGACAACCCTCAGAATGGGAGAAAATATTTGCAAATGAAACAACTGACAAAGGATTAATCTCCAAACTTTACAAGCAGCTCAATATCAAAAAACAAACAACCCAATCCAAAAATGGGCAGAAGACATAAATAGACATTTCTCCAAAGAAGATATACAGATTGCCAACAAACACATGAAAGAATGCTCAACATCATTAATCATTAGAGAAATGCAAATCAAAACTACAATGAGATATTATCTTACACCAGTCAGAATGGCCATCATCAAAAAATCTAGAAACAATAAATGCCGGAGAGGGTGTGGAGAAAAGGGAACACTCTTGCACTGCTGGTGGGAATGTGAATTGGTACAGCCGCTATGGAGAACAGTATGAAGGTTCCTTAAGAAAACTACAAATAGAACTACCATATGACCCAGCAATCCCACTACTGGGCATATACCCGGAGAAAACCATAATTCAAAAAGAGTCATGTACCACAATGTTCATTGCAGCTCTATTTACAATAGCCAGGAGATGGAAGCAACCTAAGTGTCCATCATCGGATGAATGGATAAAGAAGATGTGGCACATATATACAATGGAATATTACTCAGCCATAAAAAGAAACGAAACTGAGCTATTTGTAATGAGGTGGATAGACCTAGAGTCTGTCACACAGAGTGAAGTAAGTCAGAAAGAGAAAGACAAATACCGTATGCTAACACATATATATGGAATTTAAGAAAAAAAATGTCATGAAGAACCCAGGGGTAAAACAGGAATAAAGACACAGACCTACTTGAGAATGGACTTGAGGATATGGGGAGGGGGAAGGGTAAGCTGTGACAAAGTCAGAGAGAGGCATGGACATATATACAGTACCAAACGTAAGGTAGATAGATAGTGGGAAGCAGCCGCATAGCACAGGGAGATCAGCTCGGTGCTTTGTGACCGCCTGGAGGGGTGGGATAGGGAGGGTGGGAGGGAGGGAGACGCAAGAGGGAAGGGTGGTGGGAACAGATGTATATGTATGACTGATTCACTTTGTTATAAAGCAGAAACTAATAATAAAAAAGATTTTTTAAAGTAAAAAAAATAAAAATAAATAAATAATAAAAAAAATAAAAAGAGACGAAATTGAGATATTTGTAGTGAGGTGGATGGACCTAGAGTCTGTCATAGAGTGAAGTACGTCAGAAAGAGAAAGATAAATACCTTATGCTAACACATATATATGGAATCTAAGAAGAAAAAAATGTCATGAAGAACCCAGGGGTAAGACAGGAATAAAGACACAGACCTACTAAAGAATGGACTTGAGGATATGGGGAGGGGGAAGGGTAAGCTGTGACAAAGTGAGAGAGTGGAATGGACATATATACACTTCCAAATGTAAAATAGATAGCTAGTGGGAAGCAGCTGCATAGCACAGGGAGATCAGCTTGGTGCTTTGTGACCACCTAGAGGGGTGGGATAGGGAGGGTGGGAGGGAGGGAGACGCAAGAGGGAAGAGATATGGGAACATATGTATATGTATAACTGATTCACTTTGTTATAAAGCAGAAACTAACACACCATTGTAAAGCAATTATACTCCAATAAAGATGTTTAAAAAAATGAGCTATTCACAATTTTTTTAAAACAACAACAATGCATGACTGTTTATTCCACAAATTGTAAGCCAAATGAATAGCAGCTTAGTTCTACTAACAACTAAGTCTATGCGTTTCTCTAAAATAATGCCTATTTTTTAAAAAAAATATTTATTTATTTTTGGCTGCGTTGGGTCTTCATTGCTGCGCGCGGGCTTTCTCTAGTTGCAGCAAGCGGGGGCTACTCTTTCTTTGTTGCGGTGCGCGGGCTCCTCATTGCAGTGGCTTCTCTTTGTTGCGGTGTGTGGGCTTCTCATTGCGGTGGCTTCTCTTGTTTCGGATCACGGGCTCTAGGCACGTGGGCTTCAGTAGTTGTGGCGCGCGGGCTCTAGAACACAGGCTCAGTAGTTGTAGCGCACAGGGTCAGCTGCTCAGCGGCATGTGTGGTCCTCCGGGACCAGGGCTGGAACCCGTGTCCCTTGCATTGGCAGGCGGACTCCCAACCACTGCGCCACCAGGGAAGTACCTGCCTATTTTTATATAGCTAAAATTTATTGAGAATTTATTATACACAAGGCAATTTGCTAAGTGTTTTACATATATTTCCTCACTTAGTCCTCACAACAAACATTAAAGGGTTGTGAAGGTTAAAAGAAATAATCCATGTAAACATTTAGAGCAATGCCTGGCAGTAGGTACTCAATAAATCCCAGCTGCTGTTGCTGCTATTATTGTTATTATTATTATTGTCATAGCCCTAATTTTACACCTGAGAAAAAATGAAGCTCAGAAAGGCATCTGAAGTTTTTTATGTTATTGAAAACATAATTTTATAAATCTCCATTTCTCTTTGTTTGTGTTCATGAACTTGCATCCAGGGACCTTACTAAAGTCACTTTGGGATTTTCTGTGCATACAAATCATGTCGCCTATGACTACTGAGTTTTATTTCTCCCTTTGCTTACATTTGGTTTTCTTGCCTTACTCCACTAGCTAAGACCTCCAGTATGAGGTTGAATAGAAGTAGTGACAGTAGCCATCCTACTCTCATTCCTAATCTCAGGGGGATCCTTTCACTATTCACCACTAAGTATGATATGTGACATAGGATTTTTATAGATTTTTTATAGATTTAGAATCCAGATCTCTGGCACCAAAGCCACACTCTCCATTCTGGTCTGCTTGCCTCTGCCCCTCTCTGTGCTCACCCCCTTCCCTGATCTCTCCCACATTCTGTTCTTCCATCTCTTTGTCCTCCCTTCACCTGCTCTTTGTCTCTCTTGACCTTTTCTCTCTTCTTCTCCTCTTTTTCTTTCTTCTCATCTCTTTTTCTTCTCGCCCAACACCTTCCCCTTATTATTTGTTTAACTGCTTTAGTCAAGCTTATATTTTCTATTCTTAATTTTCAGTTTTAAAAGTAGATGAGCTAAATACCCTTTATTTCTCCAAAGAAAAGTTTGCTTTTTATGTTTCTTGGTATTTCAATGGTCTTCAATAAAAAGCCTTCAATTTGCTGTATAGTCTAAGTCCCAAGATAAGAAAGGTGAGGAGAAAGAGCAATGGGGGGGAATGCTCAAACCAAATGGGATAAAGTAGGCATAGAGCCCAGCTTAAGGGACTGAGGCCAGAGGCCAAGGGCTATCTCAGACATGCCCTGGCCTGCATCCCTTGGCATCCTCTTGTTGTCCTGGTAATGCACTAACATAGCTCTCTAATATTCTGTATTTCCTTATCTTTGGATAAGAATAACCAATGATCATTGCATTCCCTTTTGTAATATATGACTGTCTAATCCTTTGAGCTGGACTCTTTCACCTTTTCCCTATTTGACATGTATATTTAATGCAGTCATCTCATCTACATAGATGACTCTCAGTGAGGTCCTTGGTGCCAAGCATTAAGAGCGCCAAAATCCCTCTGGGACCATTCTGAGTAATAATGGTCAGGTGCTGTATGTCACAAGATATGCACAAGATTAAATCCCCAAACACAAAACTTTCCAGATTAGGGGTAGAGATCACATTTGTATGATACCGACTCCCCTTTCCTGATCACTTATTGCACATCATGAAATGTGAGTTAATATAATGATAGAGAAGAGAGGGCATGCAGATTGAGCCATGGAAGAATCGTAGAAACTCTGTTGCAGCTTATTTTGAGCTGCGCCTGCTGGACCTGCTCCCACAACACCTAGCAGACGGCATGAGGTCGGTAACATGTCCTAAGATACTGAAGACCAGACTGGTCTCTTTCCTGTCCATATCTACAGCCAACCTCAAGGAGGCCAAGGCTATCAGTAAGTGGTATAAAGCTCTGGTAACAGTAACAAGAACCTGGGAAACATCTATAGGGAAATTCTGAGAAAGGACTCAGAGAGAGTGCTATGAGGAAGCCGGCCCCAGTCCCCTATCTATAGGCTATGAAAATACAGTGGCATTTCTGGAACCTATTATGCTGTGTGTTAGTTATTTTTGATACTTCATCTGGCTCTCTGGAGTGAAGAGCTACAAAATACTAAAACAAAGGGTCCTTATCTCATGTACAGGAAGAAAGAGAGGAGTTGAGACCCTCCATCCTATCCTGCTACAAGGTGAGTAGGGGGGCAAGGGGAGGGCCAACTTTCAGGGCCAGGAAAGCAGGCTGAGTCTCTAGGGCCTGGAAGGAAGAGTCTTCTTGAGAACATACTAGGGGTGGAGAAGGACTTGGGAATGTGACCAAGTTTCTGACAAGTGTCTGGCGCCTCACACACAGGAGGAGCTCATATGTCAATGGAGATGATGCCACCTGCCCTCTCCAACACCCAGGATTGTTCAGAGGTCAAATGAGAGAAGGTGAAAGGGTATGGCCAACTGGAAAGTCTGTATAGGGCAATCACTGACACCACCAAGCTTAACTGGCACCTTGACTTCATCTTCACATATAAAACCTTCAGATGTCATGAGGGAAAATAAGTATTTTGAGGTTTGCAAGTAAAAATAAACTATTTTCTAGTTCAGGGAGGAAGAAAAGTCAAAAATGCAAAAAACATACTCTGGTAATCAGCTCAGGTCATCTTTGACTTATGAAGGGAGCTCCCTCTTACCTCCATGACCTAGTATCTCCTTACTTGCCCCTAATTTCCTCTCCTCCCAAATTGTATGTCCCTGTCCTTTTGTTCTCCTTGTCTCTTATCTCTTTATCTCTGTCTCTTTATCTCTGTTTGCCACCTGCCTGACCTGTGACCTGTCTGAATTGTATGACTTTCAACCTCTTCTCCTAGTCACCTATGTAGTCCTTTACCCATCTAATCCTGTTGATCTGTGTTCTGTTACCTGCTGCCTTTCCTCTCCCCATTCTCACCACCCAGATCTTTTTCTGGAGTTCAATGTGCCTATATTGCCATTCTAATGATTGCCACAAGATGCTGTCAAAATTCAGAGAAAACATTGTTCTTTCATTTTAACAGGAAGGGAAATTGAGACACAGAGTGATTACCCAAATTTTCCAAGCTTATAAAGGAATCCAAGACTGGGCCCAGACTTAGAAATCTGCTGGCTGGTCTTGATTTTATGCCATTAGGTAGAAAGCTAGTGCCCTATTATGATGTGATTAAGAAGTCAATAAACAGACACTTGGTGCACATACCCTGAGTTTAATACAAATTTCAGGTTGTTACAGAAAGATAATATTGCTGGGGATAAAGTAGCACAGATAGGGTGGTGTTCCACAGAAGTCAATTTTCCAGATATCTGAAACATCTCTTTCGATAACAAAATGCAGTTAGCTTTAAAATATTATTTTGGGGCTTCACTGGTGGCACAGTGGTTGGGGGTCTGCCTGCCGATGCAGGGGGCGCGGGTTTGTGCCCCAGTCTGGGAGGGTCCCACATGCCGTGGAGCGGCTGGGCCCGTGAGCCATGGCCGCTGAGCCTGCGCGTCCGGAGCCTGTGCTCCGCAACAGGAGAGGCCACAACAGTGAGAGGCCCATGTACCGCAAAAAAAAAAAAAAAAAAAAAAAAATTATTTTGAAGGGGAGTATTTTTCAAATGCTTTGCACACTACCCTGTCTTACTAAACAGAGCACATGATGCCTAATGAGACCATTTCTTAGTGACGTAAAAGAACTTTGATGAACCTCTATTGCTGGGGTGTTCTGTAGTTCATTGGTGCTTTAGGGAACTTCTAGGAATGTAGGGCTTAGCTTGTCCTTTCAGTGAATGACTTCACATCGTGGCACATTTCCAGGTGAAGTTTCTTACCTTCTCCCCTGTTGTTAGCTGCCATTATAGAAGTCCTGACTTCCTGCTTTTACTCTGCTTACTGCTATAATATAGGAAAACTAAAAATTTCCAAAGAAAACCATATAACTAAGCTTGCTAGATCAAGAATGCTGACTAGATGAGGCTTATAGTCTCATATAGAATATAATGAGTGAGGTTTGTGACATCTGTTCTTGTTGCTGCTCTGAAGCTTTGCCTGCTCACTTCTGCTTTCAGGTTTTTGTTCTAGAAGTTAAACTTGTCAAAAACTCATCACCATGTAAATGTACAGGAGAAGAAGAGACCAATGTGTCATGTTTTGGAAACATATTGAAGGCCTTCACCCTGGCTGAAGGAAACAGATAAGGAGACAAGGATGGAGGTAAATAGATTTGTGAATTAAATCCTTGGGATATTTGAGAATTTCAACAGCTTCAGATTAAGTAGACTGGTTTAACAGCAGCAGATCTTGACACAGCTGAATCAGATAGCTGAGGGGGAAACTAACTTTTCTTGCAAGTGGTTTCACAAGTTGATTTTTAATAGGAAAGTTGCTCTTGCTGATGGTGAGTGCCCCTCCAGCTCAACAAAATACTCTTGTATGAAGTACGGCTATTGCTATAGATGTAACTATGTTGATATCTGCTAACTGACCAAAGTCAAATGGGAAAACAATCATGGCTGGTGAAGAGAGAAGAAATGAAGACTGCCCAGTGCCCTGATGATACAAGAAGATGGAAAAAGCAAAGAGGATCCCAGAGTCTGAGGTGGAAGGAAGAGGAAAAGAATAAGTGGATTCCAGTAAATCTGAAGTAAAAGCCAGAATGAGTAGAATCGTCAAAACCCAAATTTTGGAGACTAGGAAAAATTAGGCCAGAGGTATTTTTCCCAGGCTGGGTTAAGGAAATTTAAGGCCTAGGAACAAGAACCTGTTTTCACACGAACCAGGAGACCTAGACAAAGATCTTGGGTTTGGTCTGTGAATAAAATCAGGTTAGAATGAAGGAGACGGGCTTCCTAGAGAGTACAGAATTCAGGGAGCCAGACCTGGGGAGTGTTAGCTCTGTTGGACAGAGCACATCTCTGTACAGTTCTGCACATGTTAACTGGACACAGGCTATGCCCTAAGAAAGCCTCACCAGGCCCTGGGAACATTCTGAGAAACGCTGCTGTCAGTGGCAGACTATGAGGAAAAGATGGTTGCTAAGGCTGAGAACCCATGACCTGGTCCATAGCAGTGTATTTGGAGACTGTGAAGGGGGGATGCCTAATATTCACTTATGTCAAGGTTCAGAGTATGTATTTAAGCAAATCATTTTCCATGTCTGGGCTTTCATTTCCTCCTCTAGAGGTTAATGTAAATCTCACTGAGTTTTAAGAATCAAATCAAGAGCTCAGGCATCAAAATGCTTTGATAATAGCATAAACGCTATTCATCTGAGTCATTATCCTTGACTCTTCTGCATCACTCTTAATAATCTGGACCACAGGAATGCTTACTACTTCTGTATCATTTGCTGAAAATACATCAAAGGCTCCTCTCAAGCCTTGAGCAGCATCTTGGTGGCCTCAGAGTCCTTTGTTGAAGATCTGGGGCCACATTATGAGCAGAAAAGAGGTCCCTCTTGCAAGTGAATTGGGGTTCAGATAGGGCTCTCTGTGATGTGTACAGCCTTGACTCCATGAGTGTTTTGATGAAAGGAATGTGTGTATTTTTCAGCAGTTGACTAGTTAAGAAGTTTGAAATGAAGCCATCGAAACGGCTTCCAGTTTCACTTGGGATTTAAAGGGGTCCTGTTGCAGAGTTGTCTTTTTTCATCGTCTTTCTTCAGAGTGGCTGAACCAAGATTAGGAGGCTTAGGCAACAGCTAGTGCCAAACGAATGTCCAAGTTCATACAGAAACGTCCTGCTGGAGGCAGGGAAGGTGGTGGGATAAAATGTTCCCGAGACTGCAGAGCTCAAGCCGCTAGAAAACCCATTCTAGAACTTTCACTTCTCATTTTCAGCAGCAATCTGTTTTCACCATCAGCTTATTTAGTACCAGCTCCTAGGTACTTGTGCACAGCTGCTCAGCTGTAACAAAAGTCCTCCATGTGGTGACACAAAGCAGCTCCGAGCATGACTAGGTCCCTGTGGAACACACAGAGCGGTGCCTCTCGTCTGTGGCCTCAGATAAGACTTCTGACGTCCCCCGTCCCCCAGCACTCACAGGCCAGTATAGGCTGAGGAGTGGGCTGGGGGCTAAATGCCTTTACCAGATAAAGATAGCGAAGACCAAACTAGGCTGGGTCCTAAGACCTCTCCCCAGCAAGGCCTCTTCAAGGCTACTTCAGAGCGTATAAAGATAGGAAAATCCAGCAGGTGAGAGGCCACATGGAGTCCTAGTTCTCCCACTGCAGTGCACAGGGAGAGGCAATTTAACCTAATCATTGAACACAGGGCTGAGGCAGGAACCTGTGCTCTGGTCCTAACACTGCCAATAGTTGGCTGTGTAACTCTTAGGTGATCACTGAACCTCTCTGTGTCTCAGTTTCCACATCTTTCAAAGGGGAGCAAGAAAGTGGCTTCCTCATAGTATTGCTAGGATAAACAAAGAGATAAAATGGAATAATCCATGTAAAAACCTATGAAAAAAGTAGAAAATGCTATACAAAATATTATCAATCAACAATAAGATGCTCAAAATGTTGTTTGGTAACCTTGACCTTCATACCCCCACCCTGCCCAATCCCAGATTCAAGGCAATGAATTCCCTCAAAAAGAAAGCCCTTTTTCTTATTTCAGGAGCTTTGTGTATAAGCAGTACCTCTCTCAGTCAAGTAGACCCAAAGGCTCCTCTGGGCCAGGATGGCAACCTTGAGGTTCCTTTTTCTGGGAGTCCAAGCCACAAAGAAGCCTACAAAACATCTGAAAAATGTCAGGCCACTTGCCCCTCCACACCTCTGCATGAACCCAGGTTAATGGCCAGGGGCAGCTCAAAATGAGAAGTTAGAGTTCTTAGGATCTTCTTTAACCCCACTGCCACCCTGCAGCCACACAGGAGGGCAGCATCCCCTCCCCTCACTGCTCAGAGCGCCCTGTGGGCCACCTACACAGGCAGCACAGACTCCATGCTTGCATGTGGCTCACCTCCTTTCCTCTGTACTGGGTGGAGGAGCAGAACTGAGACTCATTAAATAAGCAGAAGCATTTTCAGCGTGGCTCCCACTACCAGTTGAGCCCTGGCAATGCCCATGCTTCCTACTGACCTCTAAACCTAGCTGCCTTCCACTCATCTCATATTCATCTTGTAATGTAACTTCCACAGGAGAACACCAACAATTCAAAACTTAACGTTTTCCTCCCCCCCAAATATGCTTTTCTTCCCATGCTCCCATCTCAGGTGAATGGCAACTCAGTGAGCTAAGACACACCTTGGACTGTCTTTCCCTCACTTCCCATTGCCAGTCAGACTCCAAGCCCAAAAGCTCCTGTGATCTGATCTCTAGAAGTTCGTACTGCCTGATCATTCCCATCATTACCTGATTTCACTCAGCTTCTCCTATGTCTCCTCTGTACTCTTTTGGTCTCTCTCACTACAACTAAAGTGACCTTTCTAAAATTTAATTCAAACCATGTCCCTCCCCACTAGAAATCCTTCATTCACGCCTCACAACCCCCAAGACTGAATCCCAACTCCAGAGCATAATTTACAAGGCCTTCCAACCACTCTGGTTTCAATCACTCCCATTCTCCAGTACATCTCATGTTCCTACCGAGCCAAGTCATCTGAAACCCCCTAAGTACCCCAGGCTTTCTCTCACTTCTGGACCTCCTCCTTGCCATTCCCTTTGACTATTTATTCTAGCCTTTCCCCCATCCCTCCTTCGCCAGCCTAACTTCTCCTCCTTCAAATCTCAGCTTAAAACCATGTCCTCTAGGAAGTCTGTGAAGAGTCCCTCCTCCCAGAGTTAGGTGCTCCTTCTATACGCCCCAATGACTATCACAGCACTTTATCATACTTCACTGTTGTTGCTTGTTTAACTCTCTCTCCCACTAGAATATAAGCTCCAGTGTGAGACTCTTATTCACCAATGTGTGTCTGACACCTAGAAAAATACTTGGCATATAATAGGAGATGAACATATATTTTTTGAACATTGAGTGAATACATAAATGGGTGGATAGATGGATGGTTGGATGGATAGGTATCGACCCCAGGTGTAAGAATGTAAACCACTAAGAGCCACAAAGGACCAATTGACAGCATCTCTATGGCTTCTAGGCCAGACAATTTTCAAAAGGATAGGGCAGGATGGGCATAGACAAAAAGCCATCAGTACCAGAGGCCTGCCCAGACTTCAAGGGATTTCCAAGTTAACACTTCATTTTTGCCATCTCTTACTTTTTAAAATTCTCTTCTCAAGTATCACTGAGTTAGACTGATCTAAGACATATATGGCAATGGTGCTGCTGGGAGAAACATGATGATGGGTAGGTACACAGAACAACTAGTGGAACTGGAGTTGTATAGCCTAAGGGATGCTGCAGGACCGAGGGTGCAGGCTGGAAGGATAGAGAATAGCTGACAGAGTTTCAGGTACAGGGCTGAGTGGAAGTACCAGGAAGGTTGAGGGGACTAGACCAGAAAAGGCAATTGGATAAGTGAACAGGGCCAAGGAACACATGGAGGGCTGATGGGAAGGCATGGCACAGCACTGAGCTTCCAGCTAGGAGGATGACCAGGGTAGGGATGGAGGGCAGGGGTTAGAGTAGGACAGCTGAGGAGTTGTGGGATTCTGGGTTATTGCCATGAACGCTTCCACCAGCAGGGAGGTAGATGGACAGGAAGGGCTCCAACAGCTTATCTCCAAGAGATCCCAGTGCCCCTAGATGCTCAGCTACCTCTGCAGGATATCCCTGTAGAGCACTCACCCAATAAATTCCATTAATCCAAAGTCTAAGGCCAACGAACTTTGGATTGTGGGACCACATAAAACATTTTCCCCCTTTTCATTCATTGCAGGCAGGAGAAAGTTCAGGCTTTGGATTCTCATTTTAAATAAACCTTAGCCCTATTATGTACTAGCTGTAGGACCTGGATCTCAGTTTCCTTAGCCATAAAATTGGGGTGCCCACCTCACAGTACTGTTGGGAAGGTTAAGTGAAATCACCCTGTGAAGCACCATGCACAGTTCTAGGTACAGAGTGAGTGTTCAATAAGTTGGCTTTCTTTCCCTTTCCCCTTCCTCTCTAAATGAAGCTCAGTTGCTCCCATTTTTAGTGTATGTGGGTGGAAATGGGGTAGAGGAGGACCTTGCAGACTCATTAGGACAGAAGGCATGAGTCAGGGCTGTGTAACATCCAGGGATGGAACAGGGACACTCCTCCCCCCACCCAATCATCCTCATCCAGGCCCCTGGGGTCTTGACTGGCAGTGGGTCCCGTATGGTCAGCGAAAGCAGGCTCCGTTAGTACCTTTCTCACCACATTCGGCGAGGAGTGCTGGATGGCGCTGTCCAGTGGGGGAACACTGTGAGGAGTTTCTTCCCCAGATGCCTGGGGTAAGTTAGCAGCAGTATTCTTGTCAAGAGGGAGAATTGGCTTTGGGCCTTCAGATGCTGGGGACTCATCTGTAGCCTGGAGAAGAAAATAAGAACTTGGGTGGGTTTTACCGCAAAGAGTAGCAGCAGCAGCAAAGGCTAATGCCCACCCTGCACTGCCCGTTGTTACCACCTACACATTGTGAACTGCTTGAAATTTTTTCAGAAAGAAAGATAGTCTTATCTAAATTCTTCCTAATATGACAATCTTAGGATAGAACCCAAACCAAGAATTATGAGCTAACTCTGTCATATTCACCTTAGCAATCATAACAGTTTTGACTTACATTTAAAGAGTTCATGGTCCTCTATAAACCCTAGACCCTTCTCTGCCATCATAAGGATTATTCCATATCCCCTCAAAGGAACTGAGCCTCAGAGGAAGACATTTGAAGCATGATCTGAAGCTGTCAGTGCTGAAGCATAAATGTGAGGCCTTATATTTTGTAATAAAGTAAAAGTCTGTAGAGCTGCTTTGAAGATATAAATGTGGTTACATGTTTAAAGGAAAACCACTATGAAAAAAGTGAGAGAGGAGGAGGAAGGGGCTGGAACGGGAAGCTCTGGGAACAAAGAAAAGCAAGAGTTAAGGATGAAGATGTGGAGTGCTGCAAAAATCCCAGAGGCACAAACTGCACCTCTTCAATTGTCTCTTAGCTGAGAAAAGAGAGCAGCAGCCTTCATAATCCCCCTAGGGAGAGAACAAGGCCTCCTCTGTGGCATTTCAGAGCCTGGATCCAAGTCTTGGATCTACCACTCAACGTTTTATGATCTCTAGGCAAACTGCTTGCCCTCTCTGACCTCCACTTCTGCACCTAGAAAAACAGATGGTAATGCCTACATAACAACATTGTTGATAGGACAAATGACATAGTGTATATAAAACATTCCTAGCTTAGTAGGCTTGGAATGAACTCTAAGTCTCTATCTGTTCAGTGTTATGAAGTTGCTGCCCACCAGCATGTAGGGCACACCCTCAATGCCCTTCCCCCTGTCTGGGATACACAAGTTACAGCAAGGCAAGTGAGGTTACAAAGGTTAAGAGACAGCCTCCCTTCTGCCCTGGCACTAGCTAGAGTCCAGCACAGCTCAGGAAGTTCCATTCATGGACAAGGTGCCTAGTGTCACCCAGGAGGACAGCGCTAAGCCAGGCCACTCTGGACAGTATCAAGCCCAGATCTATGTTGGGGCTAAGTACTGTGTTCTCTGGAGCTTTCCTGAGATGGGAGGTGGAGCCCGGCGCAGTCTTGAATTGTGAGGGCTGAGTTCAAGGCCACCCTAAAATGAAGAAACTGTGCTCTTGTGCCCCCCTGTGACTGGGAGGCTGTGTTTCCTGCACTGTCCTAGGGAGAGTATGTGTTCCAGGCCACCCTGAGGCTTACCAGCACTGTGTCCTCCTGGCTCTGGGACTGGACGGGCGCCGGCTGCCTCACAATGTAGTTGATCTGCCCCACGATGGTTTGCTGAAGATGCTGAGGCGATTTGGCCTGACTCAGCTGCAGGCTGGGCTGTTGAGCCTGAAGGAGAAGCTCCAGGTCCTTCTGCATTTCCTCCAGCTCAAACTTGTGGTGCATTATGTCCACATTCTTGGAACAGGCAGGCCCAGGAGGGCTCTCGTGCTGACTAGAAGCCAGATGCTGAGATGGAGGGAGAGGTGGGGGTGGCTGCTGTTGGGGCGGAGGTGGCGGCTGCTGCTGAAAGTGGCTGAGCTTCAGCTTCTGGTGGTGGCCCAACTGCACCTGGACAGAGGGTGTCTGAAAGGTGGGCGGGGCATGGGCTCCTTGCTGAACATCCTGTGGGGGGACGATGCACACGGGCTGGGAAGTCAGCTGCTGCCCCAGCCGCTGGGATGTGCTCTCTTGCTCTGCAGGGGGCTGGGTTTCCAGCCAGGGTTGAAGTAGCTTTGGTGGATGAGGACGGCAGGGCAGTTCTTTTTCCCTGGGCAGCAGTGGGGAGCACTGCAGTGACCTCAGCTGTTGGGGCACCGTGTCAGAGGGCTGCCTAAAGCTGTGGGCTGGGTGTATGCTGGGAGGCGGGACCTGGCCTTTGACGGAGGGTGAGACTGGGGAGCAGTGGGAGCAGCACACAGAGGAGGAGCACAGTGCTGGAGGCTGGAACTTGCGTGAGGGATGGTTGAGAGTCTCCTGCTGAGCCCCTGGGGACTGGTGGCTTTGATAAAAAGATGATGGTCCCTGTAGGCTTCCATAAGCAGGAGTATCTGCCGGGGACAGTTGTCCACCCTCAGTAGTTATACAGCCTAAAAATTCAGAATAGGTAGTGTTTCCAAAGGTAATCTGCAGTTGTTCCCCCTCTGCTACCTCCCACTCCTGGGACCGAAGGATAGCATTCAAAAAAACTTGTACCAGATGCAGAGATTAAGAAATTCAACCCCTGATCCCCAAGACTCAGTCTAGAATGCTTCCAGCAATTGGACCTATATAGACCTGCTTTTGGGGCCTGGGACACTTAGATATTAGCTCAGCTTTTACCAGATGCTCAGTCCTGACTCTGTTTGTATCTCACTAGAGAAACCACGGGCTCCCTCAAAGAGCACCTACTTCTTTTTTAACAGAATAGCCCAAGACAGACTCAGACCAAAAAAAAATCAACACTGGGGAAGAAGAAGGAGTGTGCTGGAAAGTGGCAAAGGAGATTCATCCCCAGGACAAATGAGCAAGTCTTCAAATATGGTTCTGGGGAACTGTGTGTTGGGCAAGTAGGATGGAAGAGAGTGGGGAAGCTCTGACACCAGGGTCAATGCCAGGTGCCAGTGCTGCGGACTGAGGCCCCTGGGCCCTCATGTGTGAGTAGATGATATCTATTGCTGTTTCAGGCTAACGGCTCCTTCAGCTCATCTGAGGCTTATTTAGGGGAAGACCAAGTGTCTTGAGGGCAGGAGGTGTGTTTTATTCACCTTTGGTCACTTGGTGGCCAGGGTGGGGCCTGACTCAGAGCAGGTGCTCACCAAAGGTCTGTTGAATTAAATCAAAAGGGTAAGGGAAGCAAAAAATAAACCTAAATATATCATTTATCACTCTGTTAAGTTCAAAACACTTTCACTGAGAATAACAGCCCGGATGAAGGTAGCAGTTGGCCATTAGTTTAACAAACCTACCATTAGGTTGTCAACACAGGCACAACTTCAAGTTGTCTACATTCTGCCTAAAGACTGAATGCCAGCAAGTTATTGCAGCAGGGAAGAAAAATGCACAAGGTCATGAATTATCTGCTTATATCTCAACTCCAAAGGACATGTGTGACACTGTTTGTCTCCTCTCTGTGTCGCTGAAATACCTCTGTTTGTGCCCACACACATGTGCACTGCCATACAGCTTTCTGGAGAGTAGGGCCACTGTCTTGTCTCCTCTTCTAGCAATGAAAACAAGGGAACAGGGACATTCATGCAGAATAGGAAGCTCAGATCTCAACTGGTCCTGTTACAAAAGTCCTGTATTGCCATTGCTATTTAAGCTATCAACTCTCCCCACCCCCACGCCAACCCTACCCTCATCACCCCCAGTCATTCAGGTTTGCTGAATGACTCCATGACCACCGGCAGTCTCAGGAAGTGCTTTCTCTTGGGCATAGGCTGATCTACCCAGTAAGCTAAGCAGATGGTCTATATGTGTTCTTAGCAATCATGCACAGGCCCACAGAGTAGGCCCTGGGCTCACCAAGGGAAGCCAGCTGCTTGGTCCAGAAGTTAGGCTCCCAAGTGAATCTGATACTCCAAGGGGAACCAGGATCTGTGTTACAATTGGTCTCCAGCAATCGCTGCATCTGAAACACAATCTGACAACAGCACCAAAGGTCATTTCTTTGGGCATCTTGTGCCTGAATGACAACGTCCTCTCCCTCACTCTTTGGACAAGTTGAAGGCCAAAGTCATGGCTGTTTAGCCTGTGGTCCTCCCCCATATGCTTGCTTATTTCCTTACACCTTAGTATCTTCACATTCCTCTGCTTTCCCCCACCCCTACTGACCCCTTCTTCTTACTGAGGCTTATGGAAAGCCTACATTCTTATCTCTTCCAGGCCTCAAATGATTTTAATTCTCCCTCAGAATATCACTTGCCTGGCAGCCTCTCAAGAGTGTTCCTTTCATTCTACCATAATCTCACATGAAAAGCCAATGGGGGCAGACATTGTTTGAGTTCCCCATAGCTGTCCTTCCATCCACTTGTAAAACTCCATTACATCCTAGTCAACGGCCCTCTTCCTCCCTCATCCCTTTCATCTATCTCCTACCACTAACTCTCCCATTTATCTAGGACTTTGGCAAGTATCCAACTACCCTGACAACATCTAGTTAACCAATGTCCTAATCAACATCTTGGTCTCTTACGTCCTTGATCTCTTTAATGTAAATCACCTTCACCTCTCTCTTCAGTTCACTCACCATATCTAGACCATTTTCATCATCTAGAACCATTCTACCTATGAGACCTTAAACTCCAACAACCTACCCCCTGATCATAAACAGCTCTCACTCTTTCTGAGCAAGCTCTTCAGCCTCATTGGACTCCCCAAGCCCTGCTCCCTCAGTCCATAGGGCTGTCCCAGCTTCCCCATCATTTTCAGTAACAATGTCACTAGTGCCCTAGTTCCCTTCCCATCCCCAATGTCTGACCTTGGGTCAATCCAGCCATCCCAAAGCCATGTTATCTGGGGTTGCTACACTGATCATTACCCTCAGGGGTACCCTTCAGTCCTTCTTCTTGTCACTTCCTATCTTGTCAGCTTCCTCTTCCATGGTCCTTAATGACTATCTAAAATTTTTACTTCTCTCCTCAATGTCATTTACCCAATGCCTAACCCTCTCATTATCACCTCCTACTTCACAGAGGGTGAAAAAACCCATAAAAGACAAATTCCCTCAAACTTGTATCCCTCCTATCTCCAAACTTAACTACATTATATTGTCACCTTCCTGTCCTCCCATCTCAGAGGAAAGGAGTGCCTCTTGTTTAAGGTCAACCAGTTCACTGTAGATCCCACTTCTTTCTGCCCTTCCAGTATGCTTCCTCTACCACACGTCTCTTCTACCTTCAACCACTTCTCCCAAATAAACATGTGCAAATGTCTTTCTTACTTTAAAAAAGTATTCCAACCCTGTCTCCTTCTCAAGCTGCCTTCTTACTTCCCTTCTTTTCACTTCTGTCTCTACTTCCTCACCTCCCATCCTCAGCTTCCTCATTCTAGCTTTTGACCCTTCTACTTTGTGGGACTGTCTTTCAAAAAAGATTACTAGGGACCTCCTGATTCCCAGATCTCAAGGCTTCGCTTCACTCCTCATGCCCTTTCACCTATGTAGCAATGATAACATTGATTACTTAAAATTTGAAACTCTGTTAATTTCTGTGCACCACACTCTCCTATTTCTCCTCTCACCTCTGATGCTTGCTTCTCATCTCTTTCACTCATCTTCTTCCTCTATGTGAAAATGACGGCATTTCCCTGGGCCCCAGATTTGTTCTTCTCTTCTTCCTTCACACACTCTTCCAATATCATTGATATCCCAGTGACTCCCACATCTCTCTCTCTCTCTAACCCTGACTTTTCTTCTGATTTCCGGACCCATCTATCAAAACAGATTTGGGATAGCTCCCTTTAGATGCCCTATAGGCACCTTCGCTTCAACATATCCAAATATAAACCCCATCAACATCCTTCAAAATTCTTGCTTCTTTTCCTGGGGATCACCACCCTCCCAAGCCCAACACTTCAATGCCATCCTCAACTCCTCCTTTCCTCTTAGGCCCCATTTAAACCCAAATAACTTCCTATGGAATGTTCAGCACACTGCTAGTATTAATGTCTGGATCCATGACCTAAGACAGAACTACAGAACTTCCCAGCTGAGTTGCTTGGAGGAAGGCAGGTCTATTCCAGCACCTGGGTCCTTTGCACTGTGGGGTTTGGTCAAAGATGGTTTTCACTTACTAACCCAAAGTCAGTGATTGAGGAGTGGGAGTTCTTCTTACCAGCTCTTTGCTGAAAAGGAAAGGGATGCTGGTTTTGCTGCAGACAGCCCAATTAATGAAATTCTGCACATGCTCAAATTGACGGTTGAGAACCATGATGCTCTGTAACTGCTGCTCCAGCTTCCGCTTCCTTTCATTAGTAATGCCCTGGTTATGAAGAGAGAAGACAGAGTCCCTGATCCTGTTCTTGGACTGCAGGCCACATGCTTGGGAATTCTGGTGGTCTGTGTGTATCAGTGTAAACACAGATGGAATCAGATGAAACTGCACCCCTGAGAGGACATGGGCTGCTGAGGGATGTAGGGAGGGAGGGAGGGAGGGAGACAGGGTAGGTAGATTTTATAGTACAAACATGGAATGGCTAATAAATGAATGAGAAAATGAATGAATGTCTGCATCTCTTGGGCATAGCTTGTTTCATGTCTCTTTCAAGGTTATAACCCTGCATAGTCCGGAAAGGCAGTTGCCTTACTGCCACAGCATTAATGGGAGTTTGATCTGATTCTCTAGCCCTTAATGAGCCAACTTCCCAAAATTAGACTGGACATTTTAAGATACAAGGAGCTATGGAAACTACACATCTGAATTCTAGCCCAGGCATCTCTGAGCCCTGAGACAAGGTTGATATGTGCCTGGTTTCTGCCCCAGGGAGAGAACAGAACCCATCCATCTGCTCACATATACCTCCAGCTCCTCTATGAGCCCATTGGCCTGTTTGTTCAGCTCGTTCATCAGAACCATCTTGGCCATTTTGATCTGGTTTTCCACCTTCCTGTGCTGATGCTTCACCTCAAAAATCCTGTAAACAACAGGATGAGACAGAGCATGGTGAGCCCTTCCCCCCAGGCCTATGAGGGCCTACAGACAGCAAATGTAAGCGCCTACAGTGTGGAGGCTGCCTACTGAGATCAGGGCCCACCAGGTACCAAATGTAAAGAAACAAGAACCTTCCTCCACCACCCATCCCACTCTTTGTACAACCCAGACCACTTGATCTAAGTGGGACAATGGCCCAAAGTTCAACGCAGTTTTCTATAGGTGAACTGCAGGGCCACGCCCAGGTCAACCCAGTAGCTCACCAGTTCACACAGCACTAGAGGCAGGACAGAGAGAGTGAGTACAGATATGACTTCATGTAATCTGTTGTTTTATTAAAAGGGGGAACACTCCACTAAACAGCATCATGCAGTAAAAAGAGCATAGGTAGAGACAGAAAGTAGACTAATGGTTGCCAAGGGCTGAGGATGTTGCACGGTGAATGGGGAGTGACTACTAATGTGTATGGGGTTTCTTTTTAGGGTGATAAAAAGGGTCTTTCAAAAGTAGACAGTAGGGGACTTCCCTGGTGGCACAGTGGTTAAGACTCCACCTGCCAATGCAGGGGACAAGGGTTCGAGCCCTGACCCAGGAAGATCCCACATGCCGCGGAGCAACTAAGCCCGTGCACCACAACTACTGAGCCCGTGCGCCTAGAGCCTGTGCTCTGCAACAAGAGAAGCCACCGCAATGAGAAGCCCACACACCACAACAAAGAGTAGCCCCCCCTTGCCGCAACTAGAGAAAGCCCACGCGCAGCAATGAAGACCCAACACAGCTAAAAATAAATAAATAAATAAATTTATATATTAAAAAAAAAACATAGACAGTAATAATGGTTGTATAGCCCTATGAATATGCAAAAAAAACCCTCACTGAATTGTACATTTTAAAAGGGCAATTTTATGGTATATAAATTATATATAAAGTCATTAAAGCCATTTAAAAAAGCCATTAAGGGCTTCCCTAGTGGCGCAGCGGTTAAGAATCCGCCTGCCAGTGCAGGGGACACAGGTTCGAGCCCTGGTCCGGGAAGGTCCCACATGCCGCGGAGCAACTAAGCCCGTGCGCCACAACTACTGAGCCTGTGCTCTGGAGCCCGTGCTCCGCAACAAGAGAAGCCACCACAATGAAGAGTAGCCCCTGCCTGCCGCAACTAGAGAAAGCCCGCCTGTAGCAACAAAGACCCAACACAGCCAAAAATAAATAAAAATAAAATAAATAAACTTTTAAAAAAGCCATTAAAAAAAAACAAACATGGGCTTTGAAGCCACATAGACCTAGCTTCCAAACCCAGCTCAGTCTCTGACTAGCTGTGTGATCTCAGACGAGTCACCTAACCTCTCTGAACCTTAGCCTCCTCATCAGCAGAATGGAGATAACCCCAACTCAAAGAATTATAAGAATTGATCAAAATGATGCATGCATGATGCCCAATCCAGTGCCTGTCGTGATGATCTCTCAGTACATACTTACTTCTCTTTCCACAGAAAATACGGATGATTTCATGTCATGTGTAGGTTTATATGGAAAACACTGGGAAAGGGGTGATAAAGGGTAGATTGCCACTGACTTGTACCCACATGATAAGCAGCACTCTCGTCCCCCGTATCTACCCTGTGCCCTTGTTCTTAAGCACCTATCTTTGGCTAGTGCATGGCCATTTCCAGAAGGCATGTACTTTAGCCCAGGCTCACCGTGATCATCCTGACCTAGCTTGGCCCCATTCACCAAGTGATGACCCAAAACCCCCTCCTTGGCCCTGAGACCTCTAAGGCCAGGACATACGCCAATGTCTGCATGTCTTCCTCATAAGTACTCCATTCTAGTACTGTGACCCAGGATGAGAGGGAACAGAGCATTTCCAGTGCTGGCAAGGGGCTAGCCGATGTTACCTGTCCTCAATTTGCTTTGCAGATGCCTGTAGACTACATTTCTTATGGGCCACCTGTGTAGTCACACTTTCCAGAAGCATCCTCTGGTTTTGCAAAACTTCTTCAAGATGTCTACACCTAGAGTAGGAGGCAGAGAAAAAGCTGAGGAGGACTGAGTCTTATTCTGAGCACACCAGCCAAGTGAGAATCCCCACAGTGCATTGTCTCAGCCAGGTCCGTGGAGGCTGGGGTTACATGTAGTGAGTCAGAGACTCTTGGCCCTTCAGGCCTTCTCCAGAGAAAGCCCACAACAGGAACAGGGAAAAACTTCAGCCCAGGGGCTGAAGGTTGGCTTGAGCAGGGAGAGGATTGGGAGAGGATTTTGATGTACTGGGAGCGCAGCGCTCTCATAGGTAGAGAGTCCAGAGCCCTCCCAGTTCCCCTTTGGGCAGCCAGCCGGCCCCACCTGTGCTCTTTGTGTTCCACCATGAGGCAGCTATGGCATGTGAGCACATCACAGGTCTCGCAGAATAGCTTGAGCACTTCCTGTGTGTGTAGAGGACAGTACAAGGCGAAGTCTCCAGAACCAGCATTCACTCCTGCCAGAGAAGATGGAGAAAGTAGGCTTCTCTAGCTCAGGAAAACCCCTTAGTTTAAGTCCCACTGAGCATCCCTCAGCCCTCTATGGACACGGAAGACACAGAGCTTGGAGGGAAGGTGGTGCAAAGTAAGAGAGGCCTCTCTCTGGGCCAGTGAGGCTCCAGGAACACAAGGAGGAAGGCAGGCTTAGACTGGCTGGATTTGCCCAGCTGTCCAGAAATACCTGGCCATCAAGCCCCAGGCATCCCACCACCTGGTGGGCCTGAGGAAGGTGCTTGCTACCTGCTGCACACGGATCTCCTGCAGAATAGTGAGTCCTCCAAAACTCAACCTAAATCTCCTCATTAACCAGCATTCTGTTATGGTGAGGCTGAACCAAGCTACCCAACCTTGCCAGGCTCCAGGCCAGATCACATGGGTCATGAACTTTGGTTCCTGTCTGACGAAGGTAAAACCCTTCTCACAGTTCAAGGGCCTTGAGAAAAGACTTTCAAGAAGACTGTCACTTAAAACAGATGGTGCTGGATGGATAAATGGACAAACCGTGATCCAGGCTGCTGAATTAATCAAGTAACTAAACAGAAGTGAGGGCTGCTTGCTTGAAACAGAGGTGAAAGATAGGGAACTCAATTAGCTTCCACGGTAATTCGAGACTATTCCTCCCTGCACCCCCTCACCCACCCTCACCCACGCCCCGGCTGCCCCCCCAAGCAGGGAGAGCCTAGAGTGAGCTTACACTGTGATGTGACTCTGCAGGGGACAGCTTTCCTTCAGGAAAGGCTCTGAGACCACCCCTACCCTCACCCCCAGCAGGAAAACGTGGTCAGAGAGCTATTCTCCAAAGATTCTATGGTTCGCTACTACTTAAGGGCATGTGAGCTAGTGGAGAGGGCGAGGAGTGATACCTGGAGATCCCTTCTGGGTCCGGGGAAAGGGTGGGCCCCCAGGGGCAGGGCCATGCCGGTGCTCCTCCGTGCAGGAGCTGCACAGCCAGCGGTTGCAGTAGGTACAGAGGATGTGTGCCGCCCTCTTCTCCTTGCACTCGGAGCAGTTCTAGAGGTAGAGAGTTCTGGAATTACTGACAGTATCTTCATCATTTGGGCCTGCTTTTATGAGTGGTAAATACTCTAGGGACTGGGGTCCTGCAGGGCTGTTCCTCCACTATTTTGGAGTGCAGTCAATTCTGGAGAGCTGCCTGGGAGTGACATGCAGGGGCATGTGAGGGAAAGCACCCTTTGTGACTAAGAGTACTGCCCTCAGGAGCTATTCACACAAGTCCTGTGCTGAAGCTGAGGATACGCAGATGAATAAGGCAAGGATCTGCTCTCAAGGTACACACAGCCTGGACGGGGTGGCAGACATTCAGTAGGTAATGCTGTGATGAAAGGACGCACCAAGTGCTAAGGAAGCAAAGCGAGGTTTCCAGGAGTTCCATCTAGGAGTGGCCAGGAAAGGTTCCATAAAGAGGTGACATTTCAGTTGGATATTGAATGACAAGTAGAAGTTCACCAGGCAGACAAGGGAGGAAAATGGAAAGCACAGGCGAAAGCAAAAACTTCAATGTGCCTATGGAGAGGAAGAAGCTGCAGCTATATGAGTACACAAAAAGATGATCATATACAGCTAGGAAAAAGTAAGATGGACCAACTCTCAGAGCTGTGTTTCCACTGCTGGGGCTTGCCAGGACCAAGAGTCCCTAGCCTTCTTCTAGTACAAATGTTCATTCATTTGGTCAGCAAATATCATGCAGGGCTGATATAAAAGGTAGAGAAGAAGAAAAATTAGTCTGTCTGTGCCTGAATAATACAGGCCACCAAACTGATGTGGATTCTGACAGCTTTGTCCTCACACTGGGATCTGACAAACCCACAGCAAGAAAAAGGAAAAAGAGGAGAAATACAAGTTTTACTAACCAAACTATGAAGTCCTTGAGGGTAGAGACATGGGTCTCTGTCTTCCTAGCACCCAGAACAGGCCCTGGCATATCAGACATTCAGTAAGAATTTAATACAGGTGCAAGTAAGTAAAATGGCAAATGAATAAAATGTAGTGGGCAAGGATAACCCAGTGGAGAAAGGAACAGAAGGGATACCAGTCAGTAAGTGATGTGAAATTTCAGAAACTCAGGCATTAGTCGTTAAATATAAGCATAATTGATGAACCCATTTAATCCAGGCTGGTGCATGAGTTTCAACTCAGTGTGCCGGGGTGGGTGGAGGGTGGGGAATAAAAGCTTAGTACCCACAGTTTTCAGTAAGAGCTATAAGAGAGAGAAAACACCCCAATTTTGCTTCCCCAACCGAAACATTTTGGTTCTCTTCTGAATAGAAGTATGGATGGATGGATAGATGGATGGATGGATGGATGGATGGATGGATGGATGGATGGATGGATGATTAGGCAAACTGGTGGAAGGGTAACAAGTCAGATGGAGTGATGGGTGGCCAGACAGACTTATGGACAGGGGTCCCACAGATTTCTGAACAGGATCAGCTGTTTCTTTGCTTGTCCTGACTTACCCTGGCCATCTTGGATTGCTCAGAAGAAAAGCACTGCAGCAAAAAAATGTTCAGTTACATCCCTGGTAAGGTATACTCGCTTACACCCAGGACAGGAGATGAGCTCTGGGAGAAGGTGGGAAAGACAGCAAAGTCAGGGCAACATTGCAGATAATACATAACATAGGACCTAGACACAAGGCTTTCTAATACACAACACCAAGGTATGTACCAATACCACTTGTGCCAAAATGAAGTATGTTTGATGCCATAGCCTGCACTTACCATCTAGGTACTCTGGACATGACCATCCAATTTGCGGCCTGCCCTACAGAACTCCCACATCCTCATCTTCGCCTGATCCTACATCCCTTTCCTCCCTACAAGCCATGTTACTACAGGCCCAACCCTGCTCCAGTTCTGATAATCAGGTGCCTTCCTGCTGCTCCCACTCTGCATTCCACAGTCCTGAGAGCCTAGTTCCCACTACTGGCTAAGTTCAAAGGCGTCAGTTTAGCCCAGGGCACAGCTCCAGCCATTTACATTACTCTGTAGTAGAATTACTTTAAAGATCTCAAAGCTAGAGCTTCCAAGAAGGTTCTAGCCAGAGAAAGGCAAGGACTCCCTGCCTGCTCATCTAGGGGTATTCTTCTCTTGTTACAACCAATACCAATTGGTCTGCCTCTGGGGCTCAAAGAGGTTTTGCTGGGCCTTCTCCACCCAGTCCATGTTGGGTGCACCACATATACGTATGTTTCACCCGTGAACATGAACATCTTGTCCTACTCCCCTCTCCCCAGAGAAATGCAGCAGTCTCCAACACATTCATCAGCATGGTGGACTCCTGAACTATATAAGCAGCATGACACTGCCACCCTGGAGATTGTAGTACTTCAGGTCCACCCCACTGGCACTCAGCCCACTGGGTACAATGAGATGAGCTTCCTGAGGAGGGCCAGGTGCCTGCGCCCAGGGATGAGGACAACCTGAAAAGGGGCTGGCTATGCCAGTGCATGCAGCAATAACCACCACAGTCTTCTCTGCCCCATATCACCAAAATGATACAATGGCAGTTGCTCTAGACTTGCAGGCAAACAAACTTAAGCCCAAACACCAGGTCTACCACTCAGCGACCTTGGTTGGGCAAGTCACTTAATCTCACTTAACTCCTCTGTGCCCCAGTTTCTTCATATGTAAAATAGAAAGGAAAAACAAGAGTTGCTATGAGGACTGAATTAAACAATACTTGAGAATTCACGTCATCCTCCATGAATGTTGACTTTGAATTCAAAAGATTTCTCCTATCCCATTCATCGTAGGGCAATAACCTCAATTATCAACTCTCCCAGGTGATGAAAGTCAGATAGTCTGAGAGGGAGATTGAAAAAGTGGTCACAAATTCTCCTCCTCCCTGTGTCCATGCCTTGCAATCCTATCCATTAAAAGTGGAGTCTTCTCTATCCTTTGAAGCTAGGCTGCCCTTGTAACCTGCTTTGGCCAACAGAATGCAGCAAAAATGACACTGAGTAAGTTCTAAGCCTAGACCTCAAGTGGCTTTATGACTCTGCCCTCGCTCTCAGAACTCTAAGTCTACCACGTGAACAACCCCAGGTTAGACTGCTGGAAGATGAGAAACCATGTGGAGAGAGGCCTCAGTTGTCTCAGGTGTCCCACCTGCAGCCGTCACAAACCAGGTAGCCCCAACTGACCCACCAGCTGAACAGAGACATGGGTAAGCACAGCAGAGATTAGCCCAGCCCAGCCCAGCCCAGAAGAACTACCCAGAGCATCCCAGCCCAAACCCTCAACCTGTAGAATCATAAATAAAGCTTGGTTGTTGTTTTAACCACTAAGTTTTGGAGTGGTTTTTTATGCAGCAAAAGATAACTGATATATTCGGGAAAAATCAAAATCTACAAAATCATGCAAAATAATATTTTAATACTCTTCTTTCCCCCACCTACCACTCCGTTCCCCCGCCCCCAAAAAAACCCTCCCCTAGCCTCCACAGAGCCATGGACTTTAACGACAGAACTGGATCTGCAATCTCCTAGATACTCTCCTGCCTGTCAAGAACAGCGGCCAGTGGTGGAGAAGGATGCTCTCTACAGGTGGCATCATCCAGGGGCATCACGTGACTGTCCCTCCCTACCACCTGGCTGCCCAGGGAAGATCCTCCTCATCTATTCCCAGGTCAGAAATGCTGTTCTAATTGTTGAAAATAATTTCCACAAGGTTTCCAACTCCCTGGTACCAGATGCTCAAACATTTGTCATAGTCATACAGCCTCATTATCATCATGAGAAAGAGAGAAATAACTGAATAGATCAGACAAGGCCTCATCACACATCCTGTACCTCCCCTGGCCTTAAAGACCAAAATCCTCAGCTTGTCACTCAAGGCCCTTTCCGAGTTGGCCTTAACTCTCTCTAGTCTCATCTCTAGCTTCACCTGCCACACACCCTATGTCCTTGCCATGCTAAATACCTCTGCTATCCCTAAGTGCACCAAACCTCTGCATAACTCTATGTTTGTGAAAGTGCTGTTCCCTCTCCCTAAAATACTCTTTCTTGCTGCCCCACTCCTTTTCAGATAAACTCCTATTCATCCTTCCAAACCTGTTCAAATGTTCCACCTTTGAGAAGCAGGGTTGATTTCCCTTAGGAAGAGTTAATTATTCCCTCTTCAGGGTTCCCACAGCACCCTGAACATCCTTCTAGTAAAACAAATATCACATTGCATTTTAACTATCTGTTCATATGTCTACATACAAAAATAATCCACAATTGATACTAAAAGATATTGCATGATTTTTATGTTTCTTGTGGGTTTGAGTATTCCAAGTGTGTTCCTTGTGCTCACAGACAATGAAAGTAGTCAAAAGCCATTTGGAGGTTTTCGGGGTGGTGGAAAAAAACAGCCCAGGAAAATAAAGGAATCAGGTCTGATCCAGAGCAGAGGTGTGGGGCTTGGGAAAGGCTGTGAACTGGGAGATGTGGGTTCCAGGCCCAGGACTGTCACTAACTGTGCAACCTTAGGTAAGCGACCCCTTTTCTCTGAACTGTACTTTCTACATCCTTAAATGAGGGGAATGGGAATAGAAGGGAAGTAAGGATTATCCAACCCTCCTCCTCTGCCTACTGCAACCAGGCTTCAGAAATATTCCCCTGGGCAAGATGGGAAGGGACAGACAGCCACCCTTGTCAGCAAGTCAGGGACAGGCTTGTGGCTGAGGGAGGCCTGGATCTAAGACCTCCTCCAGTCTAAACAGGGGCTGCTGTAGCAGACAGCAGGGCTGGAGAACCGTGGCGGTGATACACACAGGTACCAGGGCGACTGTGGGGACCAAAGTGGACACAGAGGACATGGGCTCTCTTTGTGTCACAACTTTTGCCCAGAAATTCTTATCTTCCCTCAGAAGGTCCCTAACCCCCATCGAGCTGTGTCAACCTTGAGCTCTTTGTTTTTATAAAGAGGATTCCCCATTTTTCAATGAGGATACCAAAACAAAGTTTTTTTAGACAGTTAGAATACATGAACTCTTAGGGCTGTGGATATATATAAAATGGCCAAACATCAACTTACAATATTTAACATTAATTTAGTTTTTAATACATATTTAAATCACATATTACATAAAATATTATTTAGATATATTGCTTTTTTCTTTCTACTTGAATTATTCAAGCAACAGCATTGAGCTTGTATTTCATACAGAGGAACAACAATTCTGAGAAATGCAGGATCAGGGCCCAGGGGCCACACAACCATCCCCAAAGGGAGTGGGCTTCTGCTTCCAGAATGAAGAACACACAGGCACCAGAGGTTCTCTGAAAACTGAAGATGTTCAATCCATCTGTCACAAGAGTGAGCACTTCTGGTCCCTGGGAGGTATGGGACAAATTATTCTTTTACCACCACTCCCTATATCAGGCACTTTACATGTCTTATATAATCGTCAAACCATCTCTTAGAGGTAGGCATTGTCCCCATTTCATAGTTGGATAGACTGAGGCTCCAAGAAGTTGTCACCTACCAAAGATCATAGAAAGCAGAGGCAGAACTATAACTGGAGCCCAACCAAGTCTGTCCACCTCTAAAACTCAGCCCTGTCCACTATGCTATACTCCTCTCTAATTCAAGTGTAAATAAACAAGATAATTTTATTTTAATTAACTAAATGATTTGATTTTAAGTAAAATATTCCATAATAATGATCAGACTCTAATGATGACCTGGACCCAGCTTTGAACTTGGAATCGAGAAGGAGCTGGAAGCCAGCCCCAGCTATGCTTAAAGTTTTAAGAAATATGATCTTCGAGAAAAGGCAAATGAAGCAGAGTTTTTCTGCCTAGAAAAAATAAATCTGGGGGCAGTTTCATTCTACAGATCAGTGGTTCTCAAACTCTGTTACATATTTGAATCATATGAGGTACTTTTAAACATCCTGATGTCCAGTCCATATCCCATATCAATTAAATCAGAGTTTCAGGAGGTAGGAGCCAGGCATCAGTATTTTTAAAAATTCCCCAGGTGAGGGGACTCCCTGGTGGTGCAGTGGTTGAGAGTCCGCCTGCCAGTGCAGGGGACACGGGTTCGGGCCCTGGCCCGGGAGTACCCCACATGCTGCGGAGCGGCTGAGCCCACGCACCGCAGCTGCTGAGCCCGCATGCCTAGAGCCCGGGCTTTACAAGAGAAGCCACCGCAATGAGGGCCCCCCGTACCTGTTCGCTGCCACTAGAGAAAGCCCACGCCCAGCAATGAGGACCCAACGCAACCATAAATAAATACATAAATAAATTTATTTAAAAAAAAAAAAAGAATTCCCCAGGTGACTACAATGTACAACCAAGTTTGAGGACCAGTGCCAAAGAGAGAGAACCCCTTTCCCCTGTGGCTGAGCCGGATAGATCTGCCCCCTGTATCATGCAGCTGAGAAAGGCAAGCTCACCCAGTTTTAAAGAGGCTCCAACAAGTTAAGGAAGACTCCGAATGCAGCCGTCATGTATTTCCCCTCTGGCAGAGAAGAGAAAAGGGCAGATGCCCAACAGACAGAAGGGTGTCCTGATACCTAGGTACCCTGGGGGTTGGTGGGGAATTGGAGGACACCTTTTGCGTCCCCTAACTCCCAGCTTCACTGAAGGACCCATGAGTGGGCTTAGGGTGCAGCCTGAGGTTTGGCGCTACGACGACTGCTGCTGGGGCCTAGAGAGTGTGCTGACCCCAGGACGTAGTGAGGCAGCAAGGGGGGTGGGCCAAGACTAGGTAGTCCACCCTCAGACATGAACGGCAGTGCCAAGGCAACCTGGGCATGGGGCTGGGGTGGGAGAGGAGTCCCAAGGAGGTCTCAGAAAACTAGCATGGGTCAGCTCAGCCCACCAGGTCGGGACACATGCACGTAAGCCCGAGCTCAGTGCTAAGCAACGCTCTGAGGGTTAAAAGGCCCTTCATTCTAGAGCTCTTGTCCAGGGCTCCGTGAAACTTTGCCGCTGGGGCCCAAGCTCTGACTCCAATAGAGCAGTGGTATAATCTGGAGGAGACTGATGCTCCACTGCCCGCTCTCACCTGTAGAACCAAAGCTGGACAAACCCAGCTTCCAGACCTAGCTTTTTCCACTGTTCATCTACCCAGTTCCCTCATCATAAAGATGGTGACACAGAGGCCCAGAAAGAGGGAGGGACATAGCTAAAAACCACAGATCCTTGTAAATCACAGGTGGCACCTTGAACCACTGAGTAGTCCCTGATTACCTCTGTCAGGGGTATGCCTCTATCGGACATTATGCAAGGAGAAAAACCACTGCAGTTATAGTCTCTGGCAGGCTGGCCATCCTCACTAACCATTCCTGCCCTCCCACCCAAGGCAGCCCCAGGGTACTGGGCATCAGCTAAGGCCCCCACCACACAAGCCCCCGAAGCCTTCCTCTAGCCCATAGCTCAGAGCAGCACCACCTTTGAGAAACACGTTGCACCCACTCCCCAGATGCCCAGACCCTGCTAGAAAGACAGATCTCGATCCTAAGGTGATTCTGCTCCTGCCCCTGGCTGCCAACAGGCTTACCTGTGGGGCCTGCTGCCCTGTGATTAGAGCAACACCTGGGGGGAGAAGTCAGAAGAGCGACAGGTGAGACCACCACAGGTCCCAGAGGATGGTGCTTACCAAGTGCCCAGGAACACCCACCCTGCACTCTGCAGCCAGATGGGCCACAGGGCCTAAGCCTCAGGGAGCTGGGTGCGGGGTGGGGAAGGGGGAGCAGCCTGGGTCCTCTCCTCCTGTCCCTGATGCATCCTCAGCCGGGGCTGCATTTCTCCAGCTCACCTGAGACGCTTCTGCAAGAAAGGGCTTGGTTGACTCCTCCTGTTCCTGTTTATCTCGAAGGCTCTGCAGTATTTTTCCCAAACTGAACAGCAAGAGGGAGACCTCAAAGAGGCGACTCTCTTCCTAGCTGCATCTCCTTCCTAATCCTCTGGGTGCCTTGGAACAGAAGCTCAGAAGGAAGAAAACGAGATTTTCAACTTTCAGGAACTAGCTCTGTCGCCCTCTGCATAGCTCAGGAGGCCATCACTCTCAGCCTTTTAGGACTCGATCCAAAAATCCTTCAGCCCTCCATGTTCCCCAAAATGACAGTGCTCATGTGTGGCTGGAACCTGCCCCGATCCGGCAGCTCATTTAAATAGAGCTCATCACAACAACAGTGTTGGTAGAGAAGTGAGTAGCTGCAGGGCCCTGGGGACCCCCTGTTTATACGTAGGAAGAATGATGCAATCTGGGTATCAAAATAGCAATCCAGAATGGAATAACAGGCTCACGCAGCAGCGGTGCCTGCACAGCCAGAGCTCAACTTGACACACTCTGTCAGCCCCACACTACTGCAGCAAGCAGATGCCAGGCACACACTCTCACCACAGCATTTTAAAAATCAGCAGGAGCCCGAGATAGCCCTCCATGCCCCCGGCACTGAAGGAGGGTGGGGGCGAGGGGGCTTCGACAGACATTAAAGTCTGTCTCCTACACACTCACCTGCTCCTGCCACTTCACCTGAAGTCCTTATCCTGTGATGTCACACTCAGTTGCCATAGTGACCAATTGTCCGTCACAGCAGAGGATTAGGACTTCAGATGGAGAAGACACACATTTATAATGCACAAAGGTCCTGAGAGGTGTCCCTCGGCAGCTAACTCTACCCCTCCCCCCAGGGAGATACAGTTACACACAAGCTGGGAGAGAAAGAGGGAGGAAAAACAGGGTCAGGTTAGAGGAAAGATATTAGGATGGGGCAAAACTACGAGTCCAGGACAATTGCTAAAGCCCAGAGTACAGGCAAATTTCAAGAGCACAGAGGGGAAGTGACAGGGAATGAACCTGGAAAGACTGGCAGTAGAGTAAGTGCCTGAAGAGCCCTGGATGCTAAGCCAAGAGGCTTGACATTTATCCTAAAAGCAAAGGCCACCCAAAAAGGGTTCTGGCTTTATGACTATCTTGATGGACTGGAGATTGGGGGTGGGGGTGGGGGGCAGGGAGGAGGCTTGTCCAGTTAAGGATTAATGGGATCCTGAATGAGGGTAGAAATGGGAAAAAAAGGGACAGAAGAGTTGTTTCAAAGAGAACCAAGAGGACATGACCAAAGTAGGATGCTGAGGGGAGTGGTGGTATGTGAAGGAAAAAGGGTCACATGGATGGGCTGCCATGAACAGAGATAGGTAACGGGAGGAGGAAGAGGGCAGTTGCCAAATCTTATCATACCTGTATCCTACTTTCTCTGGCATCCATACCTTCTTAAAAGGATCAGGCCTCATTCTGCCTTGCTGGACCAATGATTCACAAATCTGTAGCGTTTGTTAGAAATCCCAAATCTACCAAATCCAAATCTCTTGGGTGTGGGTACGGGACCAGGAATCTATATTTTTAGCAAGTTTCCCAAATAATTCTTAGGCATCCAGACCAGCACTGGTTCAAGGACCAGTAATCAGGAACCAGTGGCCTGGACAACTACAGTAGCTTCCTAGCAGGTCTTACTGCATCCAGTCTTGTCTCCTCCATTCATTCTTCTCAGGAAACCAGAATGACTTTTCAAAAATACAGATTTGATTATATTCCACTGACCCAAAATTTTCAGTGGCTCCCCACTGTCTACTGAATAGCCTAAATTGGTCAAGACCCTTCTGTTTGGAAAGGAAATTTGGCTCCAAGACCCTGTCCATCAATCACATCTACCTTGAACTCCCTCCCTAGCTATAGCTTTCCAAGTAGTGCCAGCAGCAGCAAGCACATCCCCCAAAACACTGCCTGCCTCCTTCCCATCACCAGGGGAATTGCTCTCCCAGTAACGGTTCTGAGGTACCAGTGCTACTCCCAGGGCCCTAGAGAGCCAATTAAGGTGGGGAAACTGTTCATGAACTAAAAAACCATCCTGCTGATAGGGCTCTGGAGCTCCAGCTTCTGCACCTGCTGCACACCCAGCTCAGCCCAGCTCAGCAACCTGCCCTCCACCTGGGAAACTTGGGTCACTGCCCACAACAGATCCCACAATAGTTGCACACACTGTTCATCACCTGGAGTGAGCAAATAGCAGTCACCTCGCCTGCCAAGCTCCTGGTGCTGAGATCTCATCCCCTCTGCCTCCCACTCTCACCCCAGGCCATTAGAGCCCCTCCAGCTGAGCTGCTCATTAAGATACGTATCACTTCCCTCTCTGACTCTGAGGTTGTAGCATCTTGCATCAGGTCCCTCTCTTTGGATCTTCCCAAAGCCCCAAGGCCTGCCCGCTGAGGAACAGAGATTGCTCCCTCTTTCAGCATTTGTAGTTTTCAAGGGATATGCTGTTACCCATCACCAGCTTCAGGAAGCAGGAGGCTATGGTGGTTATTTTGTGTTCTTAGAGGTCTTCAAGTCCAGTCCCAGAGAATACACAGGATCACCCAGTCAGTTAGTGCTAGAGTCCAGACCGAGCTCCAGGGCCCATGACTTCCAGACCAGGGCTCTGCCCATATGTAGACTGCATCATCCACACTGAAATTGGGAAAATTAAGATACTAAACAAAGAGATTCTGGAATCTGAGCTTCAGAATCAAGGTCTCCCATCTAGGATATGTCTTTTAGTAAATTTGAAGAGAAAGAATAATGTTCCTTTTATTCACATGGGGAAGGAAATATTCAAGTAATGGCCTTCCTCCCCTAAAACAACACATAAAACCATAGGAGCCCTGAGAATTTTGAAGACAGATCCAGCACATAGTAAACAGTTTCAGGCATGCCAGCTTCCTTCAGAGCTTGCTACACTTATTTAAAGTATCACTTGGGGACTCAATGGCCAACTTTCCACGTAGAATTTGACTTGGGACCATTTTCAAATAGGCTTAAAAGCAAACAGTCCCAAGAAGATATTCTCATTGGCTGAGTAGATCCGTTTCCAATATCCAGCCTTTCTGGAGCCTTCCACTCCAGTCATCCCACAGCACAGCTAAGACATTGTGTGCTCAGCATACTACTGCCTTTGCTTTGGTTCCCATCATCAGCTTTCAAAGACCTGGTCCAGCTGGTCCCCTCAGAGCCTAAGACCTGATGCAGACCTACTTCCTAGTGTGATGGAGTTGCTGGGGAGAATCTCAGTTAGCCTGTGGCTGCATTAATGGAATGCAGGTTCTATGTTGGGCTGTGGCATTGTAGAGATGAAAGGCACAGCCCAGTTGAATGAGATGCCCACCTCACTCCCTCCCCCAGTGCTGAGCCCCACTGCAAACATGCAGGCCTGGAGAGGCTCCACTGAGGGATCAGAGTTGAAAACCAGCTGGACAGACACTGAGCCCAGGCACAGCCCCTCTTCCATTCAACTCAGCAACTTCTCAGTTCTGCCCAGCAACCAGCAGGAATAGATTTATGGAAATGGACTCATCCCCATGCAATGTGGCCACAACTGGCCGGAGGCATTGATGCTAAGGACCTATTTAATTCTTCAGCCTCTATCCATCTCCCCTGCCAACCCTCTACCTATTCCCATATTTAACTTTTGAAAGCCCCAGATTGGCAGAAATAGGATAAGCCTTTTAGCAAGTCTGTACTCCTACTCTGCTGGATAAAGTGGCAGTGCTAAAAGCTCTTTCCAAAGAACCAAACTCCCAAAGCATGGCTTCTCAAATTACCACAGGAATCTAAGTTCAGGTATTGGGTATCTCACTGGACTTGCCAGAGATAGGTGACATCTCTGCTTTTCATCAGTCAGCTCATTTGAGTGCCATTCTTTTAGTCCTTCAGAAAACATTCAGTGAGCAACTGATACCCACCAGTCCTTGTGCATGGAGAATCTCCCAGAGGTATTGCTCCTTTGCCTAAACTTTAAACAGTCTTCTCTTCACATTCTTACCACACTGTATTATTATCATCTGTTTAGTTATCTGCCCTTCAATAGAATATGAGTTCCATGAAGGCAAGGGCCCTGTCTTTTCATCTCTGCACCTTAAATGCCACAGGGCCTGGTACATAAAAGTCAGTAACTACCTGTGAAGGAGATAGACATACAAACCAACAAATACCACACAGCATAGAATCCTAAAACCTCCAAGTAGCAGAGGAAGCTTATTCCACTCTGATCCACAAATGCAAATATGGAAGGTAACAATAGCCTGGCCAGACCGCAGGACATACTAAATAAGGTAAGGTGCCACATATTCAAGAAATTGCCTCTCTGGTTCCAAGTCAAGCATGTTTGCATCTAACAGATTTTTTTCCACTTCAGTTTCACAAGTTCTAAACAATGGTATTTTTTCACATTTCTTGGTCTCTTACTATATCCTAGGCACAGTACAGAACGTTTTATGTGTATGTTCTCATTTAATCTTCATAACAATCCTATAAGTTAATTACTACTATCATCGTCCCCATTTTACAGGGAGGAAAACTTACCAAGCTATACAACTACTGTATTAAGTGGCAGGTAGATTAGGACTCACACTCAGATGCCCAGATATAGTGACACCAAAGCTTATGTTTTCATTCTCCCTCGCACTTAGAATAACCTGGCAACAAAACACTATGATTCTAATAATTGTCACTAGTATGAATTTAGTTTTCTGACTTTAGAGTCAAACATATCCTTGAAACATGCATAATTAGTTCATGTTAAAACTCTTTTATTTTTTTAAGGCATTCTGTTGTGTTTTTTTAAATGTATTTTATTTGTTTATTTATTTGTTTAGGCTGCACCAGATCTTAGTCGCGGCATACATGTGGGATCTAGTTCCCGGACCAGGGATCGAACCTGGGCCCCCTGCATTGGGAGCACCGAGTCTTACCCACCGGACCACCAGGGAAGTCCCTAGTTCACGTTAAAAATCTTAAGTGAGGGGCTCCCCTGGTGGTGCAGTGGTTGAGAATCTGCCTGCCAATGCAGGGGACATGGGTTCGAGCCCTGGTCTGGGAAGATCCCACATGCCGCGGAGCAACTAGGCCTGTGCGCCACAACTACTGAGCCTGCGCGCCTGGAGCTTGTGCTCCGCGACAAGAGAGGCCGCGACAGTGAGAGGCCCACGCACCACGATGAAGAGTGGCCCCCACTCGCCGCAACTAGAGAAAGCCCACGCACAGAAACGAAGACCCAACACAGCCAAAAATAAATAAATAAATAAACAAAATTTTAAAACATTAAAAAAAAAATCTTAAATGAGATCAAAGACCTAAACATAAGAGTCCAAACTATAAAACTCTCACAAGAAAACATAGGGGAAAAGCTTTATGACAATGGATTTGGCAATAATTTCCTGGATATGACACCAAAAACACAGGCTTTTGGAAAAAATAGGTACGTTGGACTTCTTTAAGATTTAAAACTTTCACTATGTTAACAGGACACTATCAACAAAACAAAAGGCAACCCATGGAATGAGAGAAAATATTTGCAAATCATTTATCTGATAAGGGTCTAGTATTGAGAATACATAAAGAACTCAACAACAACAAAAACCTGATTAAAAAAATGGGAAAAACTTGAAACTAACAACACTGTAAATCAACTATACTCCAATAGAAAAATTAAAATTAAAAAAAAGGCAAAACTGAAACTATATCATTAAACAACTCCCCATTCCCTCCTTCTCCCACCCCTTGGCAACCACCGTTCTACTTTCTATCTCTATAAATCTGGCTACTTTAGGTACCTCATGTAAGTAGAATCACAGAGTATTTGTCTTTTTATGACTGGCTTATTTCATTTAACATACTGTTCTCAAAGGTCATTCATGTTGTAGCATGTGTCAGAATTTCCTTCCTTATTAAGGATGAATAATATTCCATTATATGTGTATACCACAATTATTTATCCATTCATCTGTCCATGGACTCTTAGGTTCCTTCCACCTTTTGGCTATTGCAAATAAGGCTGCTATGAACACAGGCATAAAAATATCTCTTCTAGTCCCTGCTTTTAATTACTTTGGGTATATATCCAGAAGTGGAACTGCTGGTAATTCTATATTTAAATTTTTTGAGGAATCACTTTACCGTTCTCCATGGAGTCTGCACCATTTTATATTCCCACCAACAGTGCACAGGATTCCAATTTCTCCACATCCTCACAAACACTTATTTTCTGTTCTTTTTTTTAATACTAGCCATCCTAACAGATGTGAGGTGGTATCTCATTATGGTTTTGATTTGTATTTCCCTAAATATCAGTGATAGTAAACATTTTTTCATGTGCTTGCTTGGCGTTTGGATATCTTGTTTGGAGAAATGTCTATTCCAAGTTCTTTGCCCAGTTTTTAATTGGGTTGTTTGTTTGTTTTTATTCTTGAGTTGTAAGAGTTCTTTACATATTCTGGATAATAACCCGACAGTGCTGGAACTTTTTAAGACATATTTAAGATTCACCTTATTTATACATTTAACTTACTGTATTTCCAAGAGTTCTTTAAGTAATTTAGAATGCTTATTTGCTGGACAATTGAATTATTTTTAAAAATTTAGTTTATAAAAGCAAATATTAACTGTAAATATGTTTAAATATTAATGAAAGGCCCCTTAAAAGTGATTGTTAAATTTGCTATATTTATAAATAGAACAAGATTTGTAAGTTAAAATTAAAGGCTTAAGGAAGAACTAAGTCTAAGTAGTAAGTTTAAAAATCATGTATTAATTTAAAAAATCAAAGTATACAATACCTTTTCTGTACTCTGAACTCTCAACAGAGACTCAGAGAGCTTAGGTAGCTTGCCCAAGGGTTTAGAGGCCTCGAAATTCAGATCTAAAGACAACTGCAATGCTATAATGCCTCAAAGATAGCCTAAACTTGTGCTACAAATCACTTTGAAAAAACTGCAGACAATAAAACAAACAATGATGATGTTTCTAAATGCTGTCAACTTATTTGGCTTTTTCATCCCACGAGTTCATTCAGCAGACACTCACTGCATCTCTGTTACATGCCCTGTGCTAGAATACTGAAACGAAGGGACTTGGCTCTTGTCTCCAAGGACTTCACAGTTCTCAATGAGATTGTTTCCTAGGAAACCTGACGTTCAGAAGAGAGACAGAAGCTCCTCCCTGCTGGAGGAGGGAGCAGCTTAGATGGTGAATGCTTCATTAGACAGTGCGAGTCTGTTCAAAATCTGTTCCTGACTGACGCTAGGAGCCCAGCCATTCTCCCCCTGCCTTGGAAGTTCAGTGGGTCAGGACATGCCCTCTCCTTCTGGGGAGTCAGCCAAACCTTGAATCAAAACCTTCCCAGGTTTCTTAGCCTGCCACCAATTTAAGGAAATCCCAAACATGAAAAATCCCAGCTTACAAAACATATATTAAACATCAAGAGGATTCGCTTTGTCTCACAGATTCCCCAAAGAGCTGCTTTCAGCAACGAGTATCCCTTGGGCTCTTACATTCTGATTCTTTCTACACCTGAACTTCAGTACCTATGAAATGGGAAGAGACCTGTTATATAGAAGGAGGTGAACCTGTGGTGTTTTTGTACTTACCATCTGGGACAGTCCCATGAACCCCAGCAACCTGCCCTAGCTCCTGGATCAAGCCCTGGAAGCAGTCCTTACAGAGCAAATGCTGACAGAGTAGGAGCCAGGCACCTATATCTTGCACGTCCTGCTGGCATAATGAGCAGATCAGTACCGCCTCTATCTGTCCACTTCTGTGTTTCTGGTCAACTAGTGGTCGCCCCATAAAGCTCACACCTATATCCATACCCATGCATGTGCCCAGAACCGGGGCTTTTCCATTAATACCCTCAAGCGTGAAGCAGTGTGTAGAGCGAGCAAGCTCCACTCCCTGTAAGTGAAGCACAAAGCAGAGTGATCTGCTTCTTTGGGGAGACAGATATTCCTGGACAGGCCAGAAAGGACTCAGAGACCAAGGCCTCAGAAGGCCAGGCTATGTCCCTCTCCAGAACTGGAGGCTCATGCCCTACAACAGGGCACAGACTCAACCTCTCACTTGGGCCCAAAAGACAGTCCAGCATCTCTGCTGTGGAAAACAAAGCCTGGAGGGGTCTGCTTGGTTGTGTGTTTATTACAGGGTTTGTTTGCCTTCAAGTGTCCCAGATCTACCTGTGCCTCTCTTCATTAGTGGACAAGCTTGATCCAAGGGTTCATTTTGGGAAAGAGAAGGAAATTTATTAAATGCCAGGTTTATGCCAGGTGCTTTATATACTTTATCTCCATCCTCACAATTACCCTTGGAGATAGGGATTATGATATTTAAAAAAATTAAATAAAACCATCAGAGACAGGATGAGGAAACTGAGGTTCAGAGAGGTTGGGTAATTGCACAAAGACAGACAGTCAACAGCAGAATTCAAATGCAAATTCAAATCCAGGTCAGTCTGATTTCAGACTCCATACTCTTAACTGAAATGTTTCTCAAGCTGAGGTCCACACACATGTCCTCAGGAGCTCTCTCCACCAACATTTTTAAATTAGTGTTTCATTCTGATGAGTTTTTAAAGTATAAATATTCTGGATCATCTATATATTCATCATGATGAGATTTTAGAGGCAGTGGTAAGAGTTAGCATCTAGTTCTTACCAAGCAGTATTACTTTGCCTCAGGCTAATGAGAAGAGAAAGGAGCAGACAATATGTAAATGATGCCCTCCAGCCACATGAAGCTAAAATGAGATAATGGCACACAATGATGAATGTTTCACAGTACTTGGAATAGACAAAGGTGGTGGGGAAAGTGGGGCACCATCACTGTGGCACAAGTTTGCTAAACTTAGCCACAACAGGGTGCACCACACTTAAGCTGTAGTGACAGCTTCGTTTAGCAACACATCATCTGCAAATGAAACTAACATTGTTCATTTGATTGTTTTGGTTTTTTATAATTTATAAACTGTATTAGGTTTTGTAATTGTATAAGAGCAGAAATAGTGCACCTAGTTTTATATTTGTACTTATTTAAGAAAAAAACCAAAGATCATTTAATTCAAATCCGGAGCTCTGTAATTATGCAAATTTGAGAGAACTCTCACTTCAATCCACAGTCTTTCAGAGCCAAGCCCATTAAGGACAAAGGACGACGGGGTTGGGGGAGACCAGGCTTCTTGCGGGCCCAGAAAGATGCCACTAAATAAAGTAATGGGGGGGCTTTCCCCTCTAATTCATTCTGAGGCTCTAAGGGCAGTTTTTTCCCAGACAGCAGCCATAGTAGGCAACGTGAGGGCAATCTCTCTTAGAAGGTTTAAATGTGGCTGAGTTTATTTCATTAGACTTTGAGAATATCAGACCTTTTAGTCTTAGAACTGCTTTACATATTTTAATTATTGAGCACCCCAAAGAGATTTTGTTTATGTGGTTATATCTACTGCCATTTACCATGTTATAAATTAAAACTGAGATAATTTAAAAATATTAATTCATTAAAAAACAATAAACCTATTACAAGTCAACATGAATAACATACTTTTCAGGAAAAATTAACTACTTTCAAATAATAAATTTAGTGAGAAGAGTGACATTGTTTTTCCCTTTTTGGAAATTTCATTAATGTCTGGCTTAACAGAACACTTAATAGAAGAAGCTGGCTTTCCATACCTGCTTCTGCAGTCAATCTGTTACACGCTGTTTTGTTTACAGTATATGAAGAAAATCCAGCCTCACACAGCTATACAGTTGGAAAAGATAGGCGTATTTTAGTAGCCTTATCAGATAATTGTGGATATTCTTTGATACTACTGCAAAATTTAACAAGCGGTAGTTTCTTAAAGGTTAGTTGTAATGTGGAATCTGAAACTACATCAGTGAACTTTTCTTACTCTGTTCTATTAACATCCACTGGTCTGTCTTACACTTTGAACTGCTCTTTTACCCAGGCATAATTTTTATAACATCAAGCACTGTTGATTTGGAAAATATTGGTTCAATGATTTACACAGATGCTCCAAATATTGCCATGTTTCATTATAGAAAAAAATCACACTCTTTAATATCACCTCTAATTGCATCAGAAAATTCTGTAACTATTATGAAGTTGTCAAACTCATGGAGGCAGCTATAACTTTACCTGAATTCTAATTTTTGCTTGCAAACTCAAATTTTATCATTGGCAACAAATACTGTCAGTTTTCTTCCTTGAAGTGACAGGCTCACTTCATTCTTTGAGAAAATATCTGCCAAATTCCCAAGCCTGAATAATCACAGTTTGTCTGTCAGTTGTTCTTTCAAATAAAACTATTGTTCTACAATATCAATAATAAGGCTAGCGCAGCGTGCAACTCAAATAGTAGCACAAGTGCAGTTCCTCACTTTGATAAGTAGCAGAGGCGCTTTTTGCATACTTCTAATTTCTTCACATAGAATATTAAAAAGACTTGTATTCAAGAATTGAAATTTAATAAAAGTGGACATTCTTCAGTGAAACTGGCTCTTTTTCTTTTCTTTTCTTTACAAGCAAATGCCTGGCAGTGAAGAACACACTGACTTGTCCTTGGCTTTGGCTTTGGCACCCTCAGTGCAAATGTCAACCCAGTGAAAAGGGCAAATAACATCTTAGTATTACTATGAAAATTGTTTTGACCTTGTGGAACCCCTGAAAGGGTCTCAGGGACCCCTGATGGGCCTTTAGACCACACTTTGAGAACTGCTGCACTAGACTCTGAAAAACAATTCTGGGCATTTTGGGGGGGGGGGTGGCATAGCTTTCCAAACCAGTGGGCACTACCCAGGGTAAGAATATAAAGAAATAAGTATTTCATTTCTGTCTTAGAAGAGCAATTGAATTAACTCTATCAGGGTAAAGGTTAAATTAAAGGCACAGCAATGGGTCTCTGACTTGAGGAGAACGGGGGAAGGTCAAATGATCTCTTTTTTATCCCCTTCCTCCTCACCATAACTTAGCTCTTCCCTCTCCCTCCTATCTCCCCTGACCTGGGAAAGTGAAGGGGGTAGTTTGGCAGAATGTCCTTAAGCCAGGAGTAGCCAATTCAAATGCCTCCAGGGGCCAGCCATATAAAGAGTATGGGTTTGGTGTTGCCAAGTCTTAGTTTTTTCAAAACACCAGAAATCTGGATTTTTATTTAAATTTTTAAACGTTGGCAACCAATTAAAATTTTAAAAACATAAGAAAACAGCGTGAGTCAAACAAAATATACCAGCAATCAGCTCTGCTTTCAGTCATGAAGAGACCTGAACTAAATGAAACATCAGGTGAAAGACTGGAAGGACGCACAGGAAACCTCACCTATATTACCTTGCTTACAAACCACCTCCTTTAATATCCCACACCCAGATGTGAGAGAAGGGAGATATTAACTGGGTTTCTGTAACCTTGCAAGGAATAACAGAGCAGGTCATTGCATGCCACACTGGGAGTTAGAATTTCAAAGATTGTTTGCATGGGTAGTACAGAACAAATTATCATCAAAATAGTACACATTTTATGGGAAAAAATGGGAGGGAGAAACACCAAGTAATGAGAGAGCACCTACTCTAATGCTAGACTGTGTTGAATGTGATATATTATTTATTTGTTTGTTTACTTGTTCACTGTCTGTTTTAGACACAGTCCTAGGGCAGGACTTTGTCTTTCTTGTTCACCATGGTACCTTCCCCTCTTTGCCTGGCATCTATATATAGTGCCTGAACATAGCACACACTCAATAAATATTTCTAAAATGAACAAATGAATCTCAGTATTTTTTCACTATACAGACAAGAAAACTAAGACTCAAAGAGAATACGCTACTTGTTCAAAATCATTCAGCTAGTGAAAACAGAGGTAGGAAATGAACCAAAATTTTTGTGTTCTTTCCATGAATTTTATCATCTAAAATTAAATTAAAACTGAGGAGCAGTTGAATTTGTTGTGCTATTGGATGAACTGCCCTCAATCCTGGCATTCCTCCCTTCACATTCTGCTATTCTGAGTTTAATGGCAGTGGGGTTTTCCATCCTAGCTTCCAACAAAGCTGTTAGGAAAGCATTTGCCACGTAGTATAATGAGACTTTTGAAAATCTATCCAGCACAGAAAGGAAGGACTCCTAGTCCTCGAGTTATATTTATTTTTACTTTGTAATGAAGAAAACCTGTGTGGTCCTATGAATTTTCCCCTAAATGCCATATTGCCATATATCAAAAACTACTGATAAAACAAAACAAAACAAAACAAACAAAAACCCTGAACCTGGTGTAGTTTAAATTGGAAACTATACATGCTTCTGGTGCATAAATTGGTATAGGTACAATCCATTTGGAAAAAAAAATATATATATATATATATATATATACATATAGCAACATAAAATGAACCATAAAAATGTTTATACCCTATAATACAGCAATCCCACTTCTGGGAATTTATCCTAGACAAGTTATTCAACAGAAGAAGAAAAAAGCCACATATACACAATTGTTCACTGCATCATTTTCTCCAATAGCAAAGAACACAATGAGAACAAGGAAACAAAATACATGAGAAAATGCCTTGGTAAATTATAGTATGTGCTGAAGATAAATTACTCTTCAGCTGTTAAAAATAATAATCATGGATACTGGGTAGTGATACAGAAAAAATGTAATAGTATTAAATAAAAAGCAGAATACAAAAGGATTTGCATACTATGATCATCAGCTTTGCAGATAGCTATGTCTAGATGTAAATAAAAACTAAAAGGTAATATTCAGACATGAAAACAGCGCTGTAAGGTATTATAATTTGAGATGTTTACACTTACGTTTTTTCAAAATTTTCTTTCATGTTTTACTGTCTTTTCTATTACATATAAGTTTTAAAATTCTTTCTGAAGTAAATTTGGATTTCTGAGTTTTTCTCAAATTCTCACTTAGAAAAGACATCCTGACTCTTCCCATCTTAAATTAACAATCTTCTACTTGAAAAAGGAAAGCAACATAATATTTCCAAATGTCCAAGTCTAAAGGTAGAGAGCAAGAAAACAAGGCTGGATGCACCCATGCTGTTGTTGCTGTCCGAAGGACTGCTGATGAAATCAGGCACCCAGAGAGGCGAGGAAGAGAGAAGGACCACCAGGGCCCTCTTCAGGGTGGCAGTATGTTTACAAGGCCACCTGGAGAGAGGGCTGAGGGAGCAAAAAGGTCAGCACTGCATATACCTGCCTCACCAGGCTGGTATCCTCTCCCTGCCTGGCATCCTCTCCCTTCTGCTCATTTCACAGGCATTTTCTGAGGCCCTGACCCTCTGGTGGAGCCCAGATGTCTGAGATGTCACAAGGCCATGCTTTACTTCAGAAGAGATGCCACAGAGAAAGAGGCCTCTTGCGGGTCATGTCCACCATCACGCCCCGTGTGCCTGGTGAGGAGGGACAGATCACCGAGCGCCTCACGTCTGGCTGCTGTTTAACTTTGTATACAGAATTCAGCTTTGTTTGCTCTCTCAGAGCTGGCTGACCCACACTGACAAACCCCACAGGAGCCTTATGTTAAAGCTACATGATTTCCTTGGGAAGAAGAGGGAGCTGGCTAGAAAACCAAAACCAGACAACTGTCCAGGGCATTCCCCCTACCCTGGAGATCAAACCACCAATGAGGAGAATGTTAGGTGAGCACAGAACCCAACACAGAGTGCTAGTCCACTCAGGGAGGCCTTCCATTCAGAAGGATGGCCCGAAGGATAGGATGTAGCCCCTCTGTAACCAAGGAACCTGACAAAACTATCCAGAAGCAGTGTCCCATCAACCAGACTCTACCTCCATGCCCTGGGAAGTCTTACTTCAGTCCCTATTTACTAGACACCTGAAGGTAACCTTTCATTCCCAAAACTCTGCCCAGCTTACCTCCATTCACAGACCATCTTCCCAAGGGTAGCTTCTAGGTAGCTCAGCTTATCACTTGTGCACTTACTGGCCAGTTTTGATGTCAAATAGAGGACGATCTCTTCCTAGGCCTTGCCTCCAACTCTCAAGGCCTCTCTTTCTGCTGGTAACAGACAGTATGTGATTAAGGACTGAAGGAGTGATGAAGCCCATAATGCTGTGAGGTCAGAGAGGGAGGAGTTGCTAAGGTAAAAGCAGGAAATTTGGAGAAAAAAGACTAAAGGCTAGGCCCAGGCTCTATATCTTAGCAGCTCTATAGCCTCTGGCAAGTCAGTCAACCTTCTGTGCCTCAACTCTCTCATTCATAAAATGGGGCTAGTGGAGTTGACCTCTCAGGCAGACACATTTTGTAAGCTGCAAGGTGTATTTGGTTATTCTCACTGTGGGTTCTGGGAAGAAGCAGAATGTAAGGTAGGGTTTAAAGGTTGAGGAAGCTTCAGGACATCTGGTCAGAAAGATGATGAGTACTCCAGGCATGAGAAATGGCACTAGCACAGGAAAAAAGGTAGAAGGGATGTACCAAGTTTGGCTGCAGTAGAAAGCTTGTGCAGGGAAGAAGCCGAGGTTAGTTTGGAAAGGCAAGTGGGCTGTATTCTGTTGGTAATAGGGAGCTATCAGACTTCTTGATCAAGTAAGTGAAAGGATGACAGTCATGTTTTAGGAAGATCAAACTGACAGAGGTGTGAAGGATGGACGGATTGGAGTAGGGTTAGAATACAGGCAGGGTGATCACAGGAGGGTGCCGAACTCCAGATAAGACAGAAGATGAGGGCCTTAATGAAGGCCATTGCACGAGGGCTAAAAAGGAGAAAGCAGATTTGAGAGATAGGTATAGAAAAAAGGACACAGTGACAGCGTATTAGAGGAAAAGAATGCTTGGGACAATTTTCAAGTCTCCCTGACACCACTATCTGGGTGGACAAGGCTGCTCATCAAGCTATAGAATAAAGAAGACACCAGAGAACTGGGAAGATCAAAGTATTTGGATATGTCTATCTAGGATGTCTTAGAATGGCCAAGGAATACTAACCAGAAATTAAGTGAATATATGAGTCTGGAGCTCAGCAACAGAGATGTGAATTGAAGCCACCCAAGATGAATTCACCCAAGAACACTGTGTACTATGAAAAGTTAAGAGAGGCAAGGACAGAAGACTGAAGAACACCAACACTTAAATGGTGGACAAATTTAGAAGAACCTGAAAGAAAGACAGAGAAGTAGCCAGAAAGACAGGAGGAAGGCAAGAGATTAGTTAGAAAAAGAAGTCAAATGGGTAAAGTACAACAAAGAATAAGTGGTATGAGGAAGAATACATTCAGTTCGGTGTCTGGTTAATTGATGACCTCGGTAAGAGCAATTTCATTGAAATAATGGGGCTGAGAGCTAGACTGCAGTGGATTAAACAATGAATGGGAAGCTAGCAAATGGACAGGATTTGTTGACTATTCTTTTGGGGAGCTTGGCTGAAAAGGAAAGAGCAAGGGTAATAAATAGAAACAGGGAGAATTTAGGATATTTTAGCTAAAATGTATTTTAGCTGAAGGGAACAAGGCACAGAAAATACACCCAAACACACACTGAGTAACTGAGGGAATGTGATCTTGAACACTGGCTGAGACTTAAGACGGAAAGGACGTCTCTTGCACTTTAGTTTAGAAAGGGAGGTGAGGGTAGGAGCATTCATTCACTTAACGATCATTTGTTGAACATGTACTACATGCCAGGAGCTAGGAGTCCATGTTAAAAGAAAGTAATCCTCCAGCCTTTAAGAAATTTGGTCTAGTAGGAAAGACAAATGTGGATCAACAATTACATAAGAGCTCTGTACTAGATTCTGAGGTGGCACAGTGCGGGGAGGTGAGCAACTATGGCTGAATGGATCAGAGAAGTATTACAAGAGAAGACCCTTGCATAGGGTCCAGATTGAGCAGAGGTTCTCTGGTCCAGGAGAGGAGGGGGTCACGGGCACGCCAAGTAGGTTGCAGTGAAAATTAAAATGTGGCGGGTAGAAGATTTACAGGGTCTGGAAAATAAAGAACCCTAAAGCGACCAGGCGTAGAGGTCCCTGAGCTCAGGTTCCAACTGAGGACGACTGGGACGATGGCACAAGGGCAAAGGAGAAAGCAAGACCTTGAGCCCACTCAGTAGTGTGGGCGAGAAGGTCCCGGAGGGTGGTAGAGACATCTAGAAAGACTTTAAAGGGAGCAGGAAGAGACATCGGGTGGGCACACAGGGTCAAACAGGACCTTGCGGTTTCTCACTGCGGCCAGGGGACAAGCAAGCAACCGCTACCGCCAGGGCCGAGTCGACCACCAAAAACACAGCGAGACGCATGGGGCTGCTCAGGATGGGGCGGTTGGTGAGCACCAGAGAAATAACAGTGGCCCCGGCAGGTACCTGGGCCGCGGCCCCGGGAAAAGCACCCGGCCCACCTGGACCGCAGCTGCGTGCACTACAGCGTCCCAAGCCCCGCCTTCCGCGCCAGCACTCCGCCTCTGAGCCCGAGCGCACGCGTGACAGCACGGAGAAGGCTCTCGGGCCCCGCAGCCTCCGGAACAACTCTATGACAGAGAGTTCACCCCACAGGAAGAGGAAACAGCAAAACCCGCAGCAGCTCAAGACCCGCGACGCCAAAAAAGCTCCGCCCGCGGCCCGGCCGCCGGACCGGAAGTGAGGCGTTGGCTCCGCCCCCGAGCTCGATAGCTCGCGAGACTTTGCACAGCCCTTCCTTTTTCGTCTCGGTCGCTGACATGGTAGGTGATTTTTCTGGTGCGTTCGCATAGTTGCTGGCCTAGGCCGCGAGCTTTACTCACCTTGCACCCCAGCCACCTACTTCCGAGCTTGGCCCGGTCCTCCAGGCCGCGCATGGCCAGCCGCAGGGCGGGGTAGCCGGCGTGGGTCCGGGGCGGGGCGGGGAGCCTGGGGCCGCGTGTTCATCCTGCGGTTCGGTTTCTCGAGACACGCGGTCCGGGGTGCCCGGGCGCCTCCCTGATGAGGCCGCACGGCCCCGGGCCAGGCCGTAACCTCGACTTGGCTGAAGGCGCAACAAAGCAGAACCTTGACTCCCAGGCCTATAGGCCTCTCACAGACTGGCAAGTTTCGCCCCCTGCCCCTCTTCTCTTAGTCCTTATCACCAAGCACCTTTTCCCACACAGCCATCCAGACTAAGGAAGACCCGGAAACTTAGGGGCCACGTGAGCCACGGCCACGGCCGCATCGGTAAGTGCTGTCTCCCCATCCTGGTCGGCCTTGGGCTATCTCTGCACGGTGCTAGCTTGTCAGGAAGTAGGTAGCTTAGAGAAGTGGGTTAGTTAGAGCTCTTGGCGGTCGAGTCGGATTGAATTTGATCAATAGCCGTTGGCTTTTTCTTTGAGAATTCTCTAGTACTCCAGTTTTAGAGAATTTCCCATCAGTTGGGGGGTTGGAAATTGAGCGGGTCCAGTATTGAATTGGTTGAAGGCATGGAGTACTGTGTTAGTGTTGTGAGGTGGAACACTGCAAAGTGATGATTATCCGAGAGTCTTGAAGGAACAGCATTGCTGGAAGAGATATTAAGCAAAGGCAGAGGAGTATGGGGAAATGCTTTTGCGAGAAGTAATATCGAGGGGTTGGAGAAGGGTATTTTAGCCATGTAGCTTTATGTTCCTGCAGGCAAACACCGGAAGCACCCGGGAGGCCGCGGTAATGCTGGTGGCATGCATCACCACAGGATCAACTTCGACAAATAGTGAGTGTTTTTCGGACTCTGCCTTTACTGACACAGCTTTGGATTTAGGGGTAGAGGGTAGTTAAGAACATCTTCAACGGGAAGCAAGGCTCTTACCACTCAGAAACCTTGCCTGTGGCTGGGTTTCGTCAAGTTAATATTTGATGTGAACAGAGAACTTGTCACCGAGGCTAGAGTCACGCTTGGGTATCGGCTATTGCCTTAGTGTGCTAGAGTCCTCGAAGAGAAACTGCTGACCTTATTCACTGGCTGTGGCCCTCATGGCATAGTCAGTCACCGGGTTAGTGACATGCATCAGATTGACTTACACAACTGTTAGATCCATTTAACGCCCGCAAATTAGGGGGGTTGTGTTTGAACTATTCGTTTAGGAGACCTGTGTTACAGGAGTGTGGGGAAGCTGTCAAGTGATCTGAATCCTAGTCTTGGCACTGCCTCTGACTTTCTCAGTGACTTACTCTGGTTCTGTGGAATAAGGCTAGTCTTTTCCACCTGATTTTCTTTGGTGGCTTTTTAAAGATTTGTTTTATTCAAGAAGTGGAGTTCCTGCTTTGTCACTCTTCTGCACGAGTGAACAACTTACACTGTAATGGGGGGAGATGGACTGTGGAGATGGTAAACATAGCTTGTTAGTTGGAGTGAGGTAATGAAAATGGTTGTCTTTTCCCAGTCACCCAGGATACTTTGGGAAAGTTGGTATGAGGCATTACCATTTAAAGAGGAACCAGAGCTTCTGCCCAACTGTCAACCTTGATAAATTGTGGACCTTGGTCAGTGAGCAGACACGAGTAAATGCTGCCAAGAACAAGACTGGAGCTGCTCCTATCATTGATGTGGTGCGATCGGTGAGTGAATTGAATATTTTTTGCCTTTATGTGGGTCCTTGACTTTCAAAATTCTGGATAATATACTTGCACCTGAAGTCTATACCCAGATACCTACTACACAATTCCACTTTCCATAGCATTTCCACGGGTACTTACTGACCACAATTGAAGTCTTGTTCAATTGTGATTCATGCAAAACATTTGAAGAGTAATTCTTCCACTCCCTCGTTCATTTACTTGATTTTTCACTTGAATGTTTTCCGATCGGTTATCTTATTCCTAGTGTCAGTGCCCTGATTTGTACGGGTTTCTCACCTGAACTATTAGTAATTTAGGTCAGCTGGCTCTGGTCTGTTATACACAAGACTACATGAGGCACAGCCCTTGACCCTTTGTTTCTTACGGAATAAAATCCTAGTATGTTCAATTGTTATTTAAGGCCCGACATTATCTGAAGAGAACCCCCCCCCCCAAAAAAAAGGCATTCTTGTATATCATTAGGAGTTCTGGTCCTTGTGTCAGTCTTACCCACTGTGGGTATGGAGGTGGTGGGAATCCTGAGGAGGCTTTCAGTAAAGTTTTAAAATTCCCTTTCTCGGCCTCTTCTTTGAGCAATTCTGATGACCATGACTTCTTGGAGCATTGCTGGAAATGTGATTTTCCTTTTTTGCTTATCAAGTCGTAACTGAATAGGAGAAAGGGTTTGAGCTCTGCCCGAGACTAGAGTCACATCCTGACAGCTCTTGTCCTGGTGTGCTAGAGTCCTCGGAGAGAATCTGCTGGTCTTGATTCACTGGCGAGGGCAGTCAGTGCCCCCGGGAGTGCCCAGATCAGAAACATGCCCTCTCTGGCTCCTAGATGGAGTGGATTGGTAGGCATCTTTCTTCGTACCCATCACAGAGTCGGTGACTGCCACGGTGCATTATAAACCCTTTTCTCTGTTCTTCTAGGGTTACTACAAAGTTCTGGGGAAGGGAAAGCTCCCAAAGCAGCCTGTCATCGTGAAGGCCAAATTCTTCAGCAGAAGAGCTGAGGAGAAGATTAAGGGTGTCGGTGGGGCTTGTGTCCTGGTAGCTTGAAGCCACGTGGTGGGAGATTGATTAAATGATAACAAGTGCTTTTCTCTTCTGGTCTGAGTGAGGGTTCTTTGGCACTTCTACCTCCCTACCTGTACAGAAACCCACCTAACAGATTCTAGGAGTAAGGGTGTGAGGACCTGGGCTCTTCTACCAGCTCCCCTCAAAGTATGGAAGAGATGGCACCAACACTTAGAATAAGGCCTTGGCTGGTTACCTAATTTGAGGCTTCTCACTTATAAAGTGAGAATGATACCTGTTGGTTCCATCGTATCATTGAAAGGCCTATTGGCATTGTATGCTCTGAACTTATAAATGAGTGGGAAAATGTGCCCTTAATTGTTCCATGGGGCTCAAGGGGGGAAAACTCGTGATCTTTACAAGATTTTGATGAGTCATGTTGGAAAGATGGGTCAGTGGTAGGATAGAAGTGGTTCTTTGGAACTTACTTCCTCAGTCTAAGGTTCTTCCACCTGGCTTCCTCATCTCAGACCAAACCATTCTGGTCATAATCAAAATGTTGGAATGGGGCCCAACAGTCTGAATTTTAAACACATCAGAGTGGTTTGGATTCTAGAAAGTAGTTGTCAGGATTTATGGGTCCTTGTGCATAGGAGTCTTAATGTTCAAAGAAATAACGTCATGAAAAGCTAATGATTTTCCTTCCAGTGTGAAATGTATCTAATAGAAAAATTGGGGGAATGCTAAAGGCCAGAAACCAGAATCAGGTTTCCTAGGGTTTCTTACCTCCTGCAAAACCAAGAAGATGAGCAATGCTTGTGTGCAGATAGGACCCTCTTAGATCTTGGTAAATTATAATTTGCTATAGTTTTCCAAGATTTTGAAAGTTTTCTGACCCATAATAGAACTTGCAGGCCAGAACCCTGACCAAAGAATAGTTAAGATGGCACTTACTTAAGCCTACTAAAACTCTACTTACATGTTTAGTTTGGTAGAGGGTGGTTTCTGTATTGCTTTGTGGGATCATAAATGGACCTGGGAACTATGACTTTCTGTGAGACTAATTTGTCATGACAGCCTTCAGAAGATATTGGGGATGGTCAAATGTAAGGAAAGACAGGGGAGGAAATGTAATTGATTTGTATAATGGAGAGTTAAAGGTGTTAGGAAGGCACTCAGTTGGATAAGCTAATAACTGGATCATTTACATCTTCTGTTGGTACTGGTGGAGAAAGGTAAAAATCGGTTTTCCCTTAATGTCTTTTGGAGGACTTACAATAGGGAAGCTTTGATGCCTTCTAGACACTGAAGGTACAGAAATGTGTAAATACAGTGTCTTTTAAGATTCAGGCCGGATTTGAACTTTATATATAAACCTAATAGCTGTGTGACTTAGGCTTAGTCCAGTTTTCTCATCTTTAAATTTAGGTAAATGTACCTACTTGTTGAGGATTGTGTGGATTAAGTAAAATGGAAAGCATTTACTAAATTTTTGTGTTTAGCTCTTAGTAACCAGCATGTAAGTGAACCATTATTACCCAAGCAGACAAGTCAGTTAACCTTGGTGTGATTCAGTCAATAGGAAAGTGGTCTAAACACAGGAAAGAGCAAACATGCATTTAGGAAACACAGTTTGGAAAGGTTAGGCAAGTTGGGAGGTGTTATATGGGAGATGAGCCTGGAGCAAACAGGTATTCTGGCCCGGCTGTAGTTCAGGGACACAAGGCTACAGTGGAAGGCTGGAGGTGGGACCATGAGGATGGAAGACAGGATTCAGAAGACATAAGGGACAGACAGGACTTGGTGACTGAATTGGGGTGGGGCTGGCAGCAAAATATGGTTTAGGGAGAGGATAGGTGGTCAGTAGTCCCTTTATGGCTAGCTTCTTCCAAGGTTTCATTGCTAGAACCTTGCAGCATAACTATCCTGAAACTGGATGGGATAATGCTCATCCCAGTCCTGTGTGGAGGTGCTTCTGTTGGACATGGATGCTAAATATGAAAGTCAGTCACTAGTACATCCATTCTGAATAGGGAGGATGCCTCAAATACCATCTCCAAGCCTGGAGAGTATAGCTACTGATCTGTGTGAGCTGCCACGTTCTGGCTTGCTCACTCACCATTATCTACAGGTAATAACTGGGCAGGTGATCTGATTACTCCTAGGTAATACTGTTGCCAAAGTAAGCTGGGTTACTGGTGAAAAGCCAAACATGTTCCAAGATGATGGAGGACACGGACCTAGAGCAAGCGCTTATCTTTCACAGGACCAAAAGCAAACCTTAGCTTTGATTTTATATCTGAGAGTGAAACGTGCCAGTGCTGAGATAAAAAACATAGCCGATGCATAGGAAAAGTTCATGCATTAGACTGTCGAGCTTTGATTAGCCTGTCCGGTAGGCACAGAGACCCATGCTGCCACTGCCTCTTTAGTGGCCGATAAGTGTGCGGTGTTGATGAGATTCTCCCATGTAGGGGGAGCAGGTGCCCCCTAACTAAGGTTAACGGCTAAATTTTCTAGAAGCTTGAATTGCTAAGGATATTTCTAGCCTAATAATGTAGCCTAATAATTAATGTATGTGCTTTAAATACATTGCTATTGAAACCTCAGAGCTGCCACTGTGACTTCCATTAATGGGAAATGTCCGCCACATAATTTGCAAAAGCCCTCATTGTCAAAACCAGCTAAATAGGATTTTAACTTTTCAATTGAAATAAACATTACTATTCGATGGCTAACTAGCCCAGTAGCAGCCAGCCCGGGATGAAAAGAAGCCAAAGGCGTGCACCACCGGCGGGAGGCAGGCAACGCTCCCCTACCTGCGCTGCGGGGCGGGAGGTTACCGGGATGCCGGCGGCTGGAGCCCTGCGGAGGCTGGCGCCCTAGCAGCCGCTCTCGTTGGTCCGTACCGCCCGACGTCCTTGGCGCCCTCAAGCCGTCCGCGCCGCACAGCCGCTCCTCTCCCGCCCCCTGAGCCACTTCCCGAGGGTGTGAGGTTCTGGTTCCGGCGTCACTTTGATCTCTGTCCCACCCCAGGGCCGGAAGCATGATAGGCGCCCGTATGCCATTTCCGGCAGGGGGCGGGGCTGGCCCGTGGCGCGCTGAGAGGCGGGAGGTTTAACCCGGCTAGTGTCCAAGTGCGGCGTGGTGGGTGCAAAGCCTAGGTCGCCAGCCTCAGCCGCACTCAATTTCCGCTTTGGCCGCGCTGAAGAAGAGAAGCTGTGGCCTTTCGATGCACTTTCAAGATGGGAATTTACATATCTCTCAGTTTATGTTGCTGTTAAAAGATAACGACTGTTCAAGGTACTTTGGGATTGAAAAAAAAAAACTTGTACGTGCAAGGGAAGGTTCTGGAAGAACAACGCAGAAGGGATTTTTTCCTCATGAGTTTTGGGAGGTGAGGAAGATGATGTATGCTTTGATACAGTTTGTTTCTTCCTTAACCAAATGCATATTACTTTCACGTTAAAAAGCAATATAAATAGACAACTTTAACAGTTATGGTAGCTTGTCAGTGCTGAAAAGTAATATTTGCTCTTATTCTAGAACTTCATGACGTTTTAAATTACACCCACCGCCACAGCCCATGGGCAAGTAAATTCAAGATGTTTTGGAATGCCACATTGTGTGGCTCTAGAAACTAATTTTGTGTGTCGCCCCTAGGAAGAATATAGGTTAAGTGTATGTTTTCTGACTCTGTTTTGCAGCCCAGTTTTTGTTTTACTTTCATTTCCACTTAAGGTTGGTTTAAAAAAAAAACAAACCCTATTTATGTATCCTTATAAATCAGTCCTTTGGGGTACAAGGTGAGTTATAAGTCTTATTTGCAAAACGAAGGGTATTATTTTTAACAAAATTTAAAATGATCTGTGATAATAATTAGAATAATTTTCATGGCGTCCTAATTCCACATACCATCCAATGTGAACCACAGTTGCTTTCCAAGAGCATTCCAAAATACTGCCTTTAAAAAGCCCATACTTATCATTTCAACATTGTGTTTACCAGAGCATGGTAATTTACTGAAAAGAGCATTTAGAAAGATGTAATGGCGTAACCTGCCCTGCTCTAAAAGTTACCAGACTAATAACTGGAGAAAACCCCAGGGCCTTTCTTAACTCCAGAATGGAGGAGGGCCGACAGTTCATAGGCACTGGGACTTCTGGTAGAGGAGACAGCATTGTGCTGCCCCTGAGCAATTTCCCAGAAAGGCACTGTCTAAGCACCGTTATTTTCGGTAGTGGCGACACCATCCTCGGGGGTGGGGGGCAGTGGGGCGCATTTTGTAAAGGTACGGGAGCATTTTTGGTCACAATTACGGAAGGGAAGCAACCAGAGATGCTTGATGTCCTGCAGTGTATGGGTTGATTCTAAACCAGAGGTCCGCGGTCTGTTAGGAACTGGGCCGCACAGCAGGAGGGGAGCAGTGGGCAAGTGAGCGAAGCTGCCTCTGCTGCTCCCCATCGCTCACGTTACTGCCCGAGCCACCCCCCCCCCCAGCCCCACCCCTTGCCTGGAAGAACTGTCTTCTGTGATACCAGTCCCTGGTGCCAAAAAGGCTGGGGACCGCTGCTCTAAACAGCAAAGGAGAACCTAGCTTAGAACCTATCTTCATTTTACACACAATCAGAATCAAAAAGATGTGTTATTGGTGTTTTGTGTTTGTTTTGTTTTTGTTTTTTTGCAGGTTTCATATACTTTGCAGGTTTCCAGGATTCCAACTATTGTTTAAATCAGGGGAAGTTCAAAATGTGTTTTGTTTGGACTATTGCCAAAAATTGTTCATTTCAGAAAGCTCTCTTACCAAGTTGTTAACACTCACTTAGTAGAATCTGAGTTGCTAATTCAACACACTTTTTCTGCATGTGTAGCTGTTGCATTCACAGTAATTCTGTGTACGGGTGTAAGCATCTGACTTAATTATATCTTCTAATACAGTTGTGCCCAAGCATTCACATATTTAAGTACATGTTATTTTATGACAAAATACTTTTCCTTTTATTTCTCCCCTTTTATATTATGGTTAAGACTGTATTACAGTTAAGATGTGTTTAGGGGGCTTCCCTGGTGGCACAGTGGTTGAGAGTCTGCCTGCCGATGCAGGGGACACGGGTTCGTGCCCCGGTCCGGGAGGATTCCGCATGCCACGGAGCGGCTGGGCCCGCGAGCCATGGCCGCTGAGCCTGCGCGTCTGGAGCCTGTGCTCCGCAACGGGAGAGGCCACAACAGTGAGAGGCCCGCGTACCCCCCCCACACACACACACACGATGTGTTTAGGTAGGTTACATTATCTATGAATTTCATTTCAGGATGGTAAAAGGGAGAGTTAACAGTATTTGCTATAGAGAAAGAGTGTTGCATCTGCTAGGATTGAGAACCATCAGTTTAGGTGTCCAGAGATCATGTGAAAGCAGAACTTGGAAAGAAGCCCTAAATACTTTTTGTCAACCCCAAACCAGGCCCCCTGGACACACCTTCCTCTACCTTCCAGATGAGACTTCTGTGCCTTGCTCATAGCAGTCACTGTATGGGCCCTTGCAGCCCATTCCAGGCCGCTGTGTGCCAGTATCAGTTTTCTAGATTGGGATGAGAGCTGTGGCCATGGGAGGAGGCGGGAACCCCTAGGGTTAAAATGCACTGTATTTTAAAGCTACATAAAAGTTACAGATTTTTAAAAATAATAATTTACACCTATGTACCTTGTGATCTGATCACATGTCTGAGGATTCTGTGGAGCCACATTAAGAAAGAGAGGGAGAGGAAAGGAGAAAGAAATAGCACCTTTTGTAAACTATTGTTTATTAAGGAATCCACTTCTGTGACTCACGAAGTCCAGGCTGAGCTAACAGTGACAAGTTCTGGAGGTAACAACACCCTACTCTGGGCTTTCCAGTTATAACCACTGTCTTCTCTCTCTACCTCAGCTGAAAACCCAGACTCATGAGGCCTCAATCCCTGCCCTCCTATTCCTGGAAGATGCCAAAGCCAACTATGTAAGAGGCTTTCTCGGAGGAGAAGACGAATTTGTCTTCCCAGAAGACAAACCCTCTACTTTGCTTTATGAGGCAGACAGCAACCCCAAACCACGGACAGGTTGGGACCTGTGCAGGGCTCAGTGGAGATAGGGAAAAGAAGGAAAGGGGATTCAGGAAGGGATCATCTCCTGTTTAACAAGCAGGCTAGGGTGGAAGGACAGGAAAACTTCACTCTATGATTCAAATCCACCAGACTAAAAGCCAATACCAATGAAGAGACTTCCAGCTTAATGCCTCATCCTGGGAATTTTCAAGGTCTCAGCTCTGTGAAGGCCTTGGGTGAGTGGACAGCCTAAGCCAGCCATATTCCCCACCTTGCTTCTCTCCTTGCTTTTCCAAGGAATATAGCAGAATTTTCTATATGCACACCTAGACTTCCAATGGAAAAAAAACTTCACAGAGTGACATGGAAGAGCCGTAGACAATGGGCCAGGGCTATAAGCAAGCCCTGGATTGGCTTTAGCTGGGCTTGGCTCCACCAATGTTAAGATACCCAATGATGTCTTAAGGGCTTCATACTGAAGAGGAAAATGTCAAGATGCACCTAATAGCGGAGCCAAGGGGCAATGAACATTCTTTCCATCACTGGCAACACATAGAATCTGAGCTAGAGCAATGATTAGGTATCTTCTAAGAGCAGTCATACAGCTCGGGCCAGAGAACTCAATTTCAGGGGAGGTCAGTGACCCACACTAAAGCTAAACTCTTAAATCAAGTACTCAGTTCCCTGCAGGAAGGTGTTTCATCCCTGATGGGCCTGCCTCAGCCCATCCCCCTGGAGAGAACTCTAGATAATAAAGCCAAGAAACACATGGGGCTCTGGGCCCAAACAACTATACACTGTTTATTGAGAACACCCGTAGATGATGGGAAGGAGGGATGCCCTGTACCGCATCATGGCCACCACTGAGTGGGAGCCGGGCCCACAGAACACTAGCAGAGCTGGGGGTGGGCTTCCCATGACTCACTGACCATCACAAAGGTGGGAGGAATAGGAGAAGGCCAGGCCCAAGAGCCTGGCACCATGCTGCAAATGGGGGTTGATTGGTCTTTGCCTTTCAAAAACAGAGGATTAGGGGAGGGGGACTACTAGAAAAAAATAGAAACTCTAAGATTAAAAAAAAATAGTCCTGTACATAACAAGACAGCATCTGCTCTCCAGGGCCCGAGACTGGCAGCAGGGGCCTTAGGCAGGCAGGCCAGGAGCCTCCAGGGGAAGATCAGTGGTTCGGCTGAGACAGTCAGCTGCACATAATTGGCCAGTCACCAGCACCCAGCAAAACTTCATCCATGCTCGGGCAGGGCAGGAAAGTACCCGGCCTCTTGGGAATATACAAATATTTACCGGATTCTCTTTGCTTGTTACAAAAACAGATAAGAAAGCTTACAGCAGATTATTTACAAACAGTATCCTGGGATATTGTGAAGGCAGAGGTGGGCTGGCTTGGAGGGTGGGGTCTGTGGGGGCAGAGCAGCCATAGCAGCCCAGAGGGTCCAAGGCTGGGCCCCCTCCCCAGGCTCCAGGCTCTGCAAGGCACTGGACTCTGTTACTGGGAAAGGGGGCTTAATTCTTCTTGTGGAGGAACTTCATTTTGTTGCCTGTGGGCCAGAGGAGGGCAAAAGTGAGAATGTTTCAGTATCATCTCTTCCAACAGCCCTAACCCTCTCAGTGGGAGAGAAGGATTAGAAAGACTGGATTACAGCTAGATGTGATCCAGGATGGTGAAAACACTCTAGAGCGCTAATTAGAGGACTGATATTAATCATGTAGGGCTTTGGGCAAGCCATTTAACTTCTTCGGTCTCAATTTTCCTTTTAAAGTGAGACATGCTATGATGCTGTGACTTAGTTGGCTCAGCTCTTTGAAGGGCACTCTGGTGCTGCCACTTTTGTAGTGAGACCCCTTACAGCCTCGAGGAAAGCTCACTGGTCCTAATGGCCCTTGTGCTCACTCAGGAAGGAGTGCACCCAGGAAGACCTGACCTAGGTGAGGCTCTATGAGATCTCTTCCTGTTCTGTCTACAGCCCCGATATAAATACCCACTGGCATTGGTTTAGAGTAGTTTGGGGTACAGATTCCCCCAGTCCCTCCCTTCTTGCTGAATATGTCTCATTAGTGACAAAGCTACTTACCCAAACCGCGGAGAAACTTGTTCATTCCACTCTGCTCAGTGTCTGGCAGTTCCTCTAAATACTGCTCCACTCGCTGCTCAAAGAGGCCTGGGGAAGAGGAGAAACAGGAACAGGGAAGAGAACAGTCATTGGAGGAAGGGAAGGGGAGGCCTCCTGGAGCGGGACCAAAGGGCACAGATCCCAAAAAGGGGGAAAACAAAGATCTGCAATTGTAACTTATAAGAGCATCCTACCAGAATTCAGACTGGCTCATCAATTCAGACTGGGCTTATCAGACTGGCCCATGTTCCCTGCTGATGGCAAGAGCCCCTTGCTTCCCAGTGCACGTGCCTGAGCTGCATTAGGGCGAGGATGCCACTCCTCGTATCAGAGCTGCCCCCAAGTGGACACCTACTCCAACTCCTTTTAGACCACTCTACCATGTTGTTTCAAAAGGTTTGTTACACTAAATGCACAGTATTAGTGGGCAGAAGAAATAATAACCCTGAGGTTAGAAAGGTCTTGATGAGATGAAAAAGCCCTAGAGTGAGCAGAGCTGATGAAATAACAGAGATAAGATAACCTTTGTGCTCTGAGGGCAGACTGTCACCAACCTAAGACAGAGAGCTACTCAGTTCTCTTCAAGGGCTTTCTCAACCCTGGATTCTCAGCACTCCCTACCCTGCACAGTCTGGTCTTTTTCTCTGAGTAAGGAAGGACCTGTGAATGCGGGGATAGGTGGAGATAAGCCCCACTCTTGCCACGTGGCTCCAGCCTGTGCCCAGCCTTGTGAATGCACGTACTGGGGCAGGAGGAGAAGGTGCCCTTGGCAGTCCCTCTCAGAAGAAAAGGGATGTTAGGAGGCCTGCCCTGGCTAAAAACTCAAGAGCTTCCTCATGGAAGCTCACCAGTGCCTGGCTACGCAGCCCTGCGGGTAGCAGAAAAGTTGGAGGACGCCTGAGATCCCCCCAGAACCCCCCACCTCAGGCTCTTCTGGCCTTACCCTTGGCCCGACACTTTCTTAGCTCCCTGTCTTGGATGAAGCCAGCAAACATCTGAGACTCCATAAAAACTTCAAGAAAACGGCGGATGCTTTTGGAGGCCACAGACTTGCGGAAGGCCTCTCGCTGAAAGGCCCTCTCCCCCTTCTCACTCTGGGTCAGGAAGAGGGAGTAGTGCCCAATGGTCTCCACAAAGAACCGGATAAACACCTCTGACACCAGCCCATTGAGGGTATTACATTCTGGAAGAGAAGAGAAAATCTTTGAGGTTCAGGTCAAGAGCCTGCATCCCCAGCCTCCAGCTGGTGGTGTCTCTCCCTCTCCTTGACGGAACTCCAGCCAGAACCACTTCTCTGTTCTTGAAACCTTAGCTCTCGTGCTCCCAGGCTTGTAACTCATTCCTGAGCCAGGAGGTCGGAAACTGTGCTCTGAACACGGAAGCTGGGGAACACTTGCTGGATGAATGAGGATGGAGATTAGGGACCAGAGCGCCACTCCCCACACACCCTCACCCTCGGTGGTTTCCCTGGCTTCACAGGAAGAGGAAGCTCCCTCCATCTCCTGCAGTGGCTTGAGGCAGGGCCTGAGAGGGAGGAATAACTAGTGTCCGGTCAGCGAGAAGAGTCTCTGCGGTTGCCAACTGTCTTCAGGGTTTTTCTCCCCAGACTTCCTGAGGTAGAGAATTAGATGCAAGAGGTAGCTCTGTAGCCTGGGCCACCCTAGACGCAGCCCCGATGTTGTTTAAGTTTCTGAACTCCCTCTGATAAAATACCACACTACTTCTCTCCCCTCAGACCCAGTCAAGCCACAACTCCTAGAGCCACACTAGTGGGGCTAGGGAATTCTAGGCTAAAGTGAGACCAAGGTCCTATACCTGAGCTTCACTAGCCAGAAGAGTCTGGTGCATAGAATCAGGGTCCAAGCCCCATGAGGCCCAGGCCCAGAGCAGAGGGAGTCTGGGACCAGAACTGATTCTGCCTGGGGCAAGCCTCACTCACCATCATCGGAGTCGCTGTCAGAGTCCTGGGAGATCAGTTCATTCTTCCTCTCTAGAGCCTGCTCCAGAGCCGCCTGTAACTTCCTAGGTAACAACGTGTCCTCGTCATCCATCTGCAGGAGAAGGAAACCGCACAGTGACGCTGACTGAGCACTTAACTTTGTGCCAGCCCTGTTTGAAGAGCCTGAATATATAATCTCATTTCATTCTCCCAAGAACCCTGATACTATTATCAACCTCATTTTAAGATGAGAAGCTGAGGCTCAGAGAGAGGTTCAGAAACTTGTCCAGGGTCACAAAGATAAAAAGTGGTGGAGCAGGTGGCATTCACTGCCCAGGACCAACAGGCGTTCCTACCCCAGCACCATGATGAAGTCTCCCCAGTTCCTCCATCTTCGGCTCCAGGGGGGAAGCACGGTTGGCTGGGGGAGGGGAGATTGTGGCCCAGCCTGTGTCTCAGGCGTGAGGCGAGGCTGTTGTGCCTGTCTCTGTATTCTGGTTCAGTGTCTGCATCGTGACGCTTCGTACCCAGGAGTCGTAGCTCTGTCAGTGGTGTGTAACAGACTACATTCCCAAAGGCTACGGCATTGGGTTGTGTTCCTTTATAGAGAGCCAGGAGGATTTCCACCACTAACAGAGGCTTTTTGAAGTTGACAATGATTGCAAACCTTTACATTCCGCTGCATTCTATGTGTCATGTATAATCCTCCAGCAACATTTCAAGGCAGGTGTTATCACCATGCGTGTTTTAGAGATGAGAATTCTGGTTCAGAGAAGTTCAGAGGCCTGTTCAAGATCATGTGTCTCAAAGGGGGCAGAGGGCAGAGGTCAAGCCTTTGGATCCAGGCCATGTTCTTCACACACTCACACTGCCTTCCAGAAGCTGATGATGCCGACCAGAACAGCAGGTCCTGCTGAGGTCAAGACTTCTCAGACCAGCTTCTTTCTACCCTTGTCTGTCCTGTGAATGTGGAACCCAGAGGGCTGCACAATCGGGCTGTGAAGGTGGAGTCGTGTGTGTGACAGTGTTGGGTGCTCTGCATCAAACAAGCACCCACCCCGGGTCAGGCCATGCTCTGCAGCGCCCCACTCTTACCTGTCGGATGAATCGGTCAGACCCCAGATTCACCATCAGTGCCTGAGAAAGAGTCACGAGGGACAGTGATTCAGGATATGAATCCCTGTAGTGCCCTTCCCAGGCCTCCAGCCCTCCTGGATTCCCAGGGTCAGATAACAGGAATAACTCCAGCCAGGGAAAGACCTCCCAAGGAGAAAGGATAAGAGCTGGGTACACAAAGGAGAAGATCCCAGCAGCCTCTGCCTCCCCCCACCCCATCCCTCCTGGGGGTTTCTGTTCCTCCTGTCCCTTCCTTCCTCCACACCAACCCCCCACCCCCACCCCCCGTGCCCACCGCTGGCTCCCCAGGTGGCCCACCTCCTCCACAGGCAGCTCCTTCAGTTTGGGAAGGGAGCTGGAGAGCAGGCCAACCAGGAAGGGGGTGGGACAGCAGACGATGTCAATCATGGAGGCCGGGAGGACAGGAATGAAGGTGTGCTGCCAGGAGAAGGGGTAGAGCAAGGCCACCACCGCATGGGAGCAGCTGGATAGGGTACTGGCAGACAGACAGACAGACAAAGCACTGAGCCCAGGCCCGCACCTTCAGGGAAGGGGCGGTACAGCCTGCTGGGCCAGGCTCAGGACATACTTTCATGTTAAATCTCCCAGTGCCACAAAAATGCTAAGGAGCCTTGGGCCTGGGTCTGACCTTGCAGACTGGTAAAGCTTCCACACTGCCACTGCTCGGGACCTCAGGGACAATGGTGCTACCCTCTTTGGTCGCTCTACCTAGGAACAGTCATAAAGGTACATAGCAACACTTGAACACACATACACACCCCCAAGAGCCACCCAAATGCACAGGTGGGCCTGACCTAGTGTGGGAGTATCAGCTCAGGCCAGGGAGTACAAAGGTAACCTGAGCAAGGGTTGACCACAAATTCATAGTAAGAGCTGGAAGGTCCTACAGCTGGAAGGTCATCTTATCAGGTCCACATTTTACAGCTGGGGCCATTGATACCCAGGGTCCGTCTGCTCATAAGTGGCACACCTGGGACACAACCAGATTTCCTGTCTCCCAGCCCAGTGTTACTTCTACCATTCTTCCTCTCTATCCATTCCTCCCTCTCCTAATTGGAAAAAGTGGTCTGACTGAGGACCACGGACTGAGGTGAGGCTGGCACCATTCTTAACCACTCCCATCTATCCTCTCATGCTCCAAAATATAGCCAGAGGTCTCAGTGGGGTCATCCTTCTCTTGGCCTAGAGGGGGGCTCCAGGCCTCCAGCACCACAGGGCTGGGTGGCCAAGCAGAATGACCAATGGGAGACTGGAAGGAGAATCTCCCCGATGCTAACTAGAAGGCACAGAAGTGAGTGCTGAGGGACAGTGTGGGTCACCAGTCAACACAGGAGACACACCTGGCTTTAACCAGCCACCCATCAGGAGAGGAGTCGAAAGCACTCCCCTAAGGGCCATATTACATATAAGGGGACAGAGGCCCAGAGTCAAGTGCACTCTCAAGCCTGCCTTTCCCACCCTGTCTCTCCACGTCTATTGGCCCCACCTATTAGCAAGGAAAGCCCTGGGCTCCACTTGATCAGCTCCAACAGGGATTCTCACCCTTTCATGACTAATGCCCACCTGTCAGAGAACATGGTTCCAATCCATGACAGAAACAACCCCTCTTTTCCAGAAGGACCTCGGGGGACGTTCACAAGCGTTTTGGCAGCCAGTGCCTTGCTTGGCTGTCCTACCACCCCATGGACGACTAAAATACTCTGCTGGGCCTTGAAGCAGAGATACAGGTATCCTGGCCCTGAGAGCCCTTCCCCTAGGGACAGCAGCTCCCCACACCCCAAGGAGAGCCATCTGAAAAAGATCTGGAAAGGGGCTGTCCAGGGTCAAAGGAAACACAGCTCCACAATGCCTTCCAGTGGGCCTGGGACTTGGGAGGCAGAAGGCTTGTACAGCCCTTAGGGCTGATCACTGCAGAGCCTGTGTATGTGTGCATGGATGCGCACGCACCTACACACACACACACACACACACACACTCCCACTTACACAGACATCAGAACTAGGCCAGAGGGACCAAGGACTTGTGGAAAACCTAAAATGTGAGCAACGGATCAAGAGCTGGCTGGACTTACTGAGGCTTGACCCCAGTCCAGGCCTGTGTGCCCTCACTGGGCTGCCTATTCTGCCCCTCTTCAGTCAGAGGCAGACCCCAAGCAGGGAAGACATCTTTTCTAAGACCCAAGATTGGCAGGACTTGAATGCTGAGCTGGGCCAGATCAGGGCCCTGGGGTGTTTTCCTCCCCAAATGGTCCAGGAGTGTGTTCAGAGGCAGCTGAAGCCACAGGAAACAATCACTGTATTCACAGCCCTGTTGGAGCCAGGCTGGGGGCCACGGAGGTGGCCAAGAGGAGGCTCTGTCCTGGGTAAGGGAGCGGAACCTTCAAGAAAAGAAACCTCAGGGTCCAGGCTCTGCTAGGGGCATCAAGGTATGACCAGACCAGAGCCTCACAGCTGGGTAGCAGGGGCTTTGCTGGCAGACAGTGAACACGGATGGCAGAAAGGCACAGATGGGGCCCCAGGGAGCTGCCATACCTGGCTAGTTCCGGTTGCCGGCTTGGTCCCTTCACAAGGCCTGACGGGCCCATGACACACACAGAACTGTGGTGTACAGAAACACTGAGGCTGTGACGGGAAGTGGGGGACAATCTTCTTTTCTAAACCTGGCTCTCTCTGAAAAAGCCAGAAGCTCTGGGTTTTCCTCCTCTTTACTTCTCCTGGGCTGAGGGTGGCCCTGAGTTCCTCCGCCAATGCCCTGTGAGGGCATTTGGGAGTCTATTTCCCCATGACCCTCCCATGCACACAAAAGAAAGACCCCAGGGATCCTGGGCTTATTGGGGGACAAACCAGGAAGAGGATTCTTCTTTTCTGCCTCTCATATCAGCGCCTAGCGTATGTTATTGCACATAGCTTAATAAACGTCTAAATGACTAAATTCCACCACTCTAAAGAAACTATTGCCCCCCGTGATGGGTTCTTTGATGAAAAATTATACAATGTGTTGCTGAGATCTCATCCTCTCCCTGCCTGTCCCATCCCCTACATATACCCTTTGCTATGGTCTGAATGTTTGTGTCCCCTCAAATTCTTTGTTGAAATCCTAACCCCCAAATATGATGATATTAGGACATAGGGCCTTTGGGAGGCGCTTAGGTCATGAGAGTGGAGACCTCATGAATGGGATCAGTGTTCTTATAAAAAAAGAACTCCCCTTCCAGCATGTGAGGACACAGAGAGATGCCGACAGCTATGAACTAGGAAGAGGGCCCTGACCAGAACGTGACCAGGCTGGCACCTGATCTTGGACTTCCAGCCTCCAGAACTGTGAGAAATATATTTCTGTTGTTTATAAGCTACCCAGTCTGTGGTATTTTGTTATAGCAGCCTGAATGGACTAAGACGCTCTTTTAAAGAGGAAAAAAAAAACCTTGGCTGCCTAGAAGAGCTCGGCCTCTTCCAGAACACCTCATGTCCAGTGACATGTCTGCTGCCCCCTCCCATGGCCACAACCATCTGGACCTCCTCTGCCTCTAAAATCATAAATGCCAACATTTCAGACTAAGACTTGTGATCTGTTCAGCTCTTTTCTTATTCTTCTTAATCCAGCTCCCCTGCCTCAATGACATCTCCAGTCCCTGGGCTTCTTTCTCCCTTTCCTAGTTTGGCCAACCTTCCTACAACCACTCTCCCCACCCCCAGCACTCTCAAGACCCTCACCTGGTCCTTCTCTGCAAATCCCCACATGCCTGGCCCTGGGTCACTCCATTCAGTTGCCTTCTCCAGGTGACACCGTCACTGGCCCCCTCACTGGATGGCTCAGCACTCTTCATACTGTCCCTAGTCAGTGCCCTTGCCCCTTCCTCACTGTGGCTCTTCCTAAAGTTCATCGCTCTCTTAAAATTCAGCATCCCACAGAAGTGGCCTTGCCTCCCCCTCCAGAGGAAATGTGGCCATCAGCTAGAACTCTTACTTTCTCACCTTCCTCCATATAAATAGATTTGTACCTCTACAATCTTGGCCGTTGCAAAAGCAGCAGCGTCTGTCTTTTTCCCTCCAGCCAAGTCCTCCATTGGGTTCTCAACCCTGCCATCTTCTGTGCTCACAAGCCCTGCTCCCTCAGTCATCCTCTCTGCCCGGGTTTGCTAACCTTTCCTCTCCATTTGATCTTTCTCTCACCACACACAGCCGCACACATACACATACACACACACTCCGTGCACAAATACGACAGTGGCTGGCATATACTAGGGCTTGTAAATCACATTGGATCAATTAGTGGATGTGCCTTCCCCCCTTCTTCACCTCACCTGCCGGGCCCTACCTGAGCTTATCTGCTACAAAAATGACGCGGCGCTCCAGCAGCAGTGAGGCAAAGATTCGGATAAGCTGGCGCACGCTGAGGCAGGTAAAAAGGCACTCGAAGTCCACATGCTCCAGCCGGGAATCCATGGGCCGCCGCAGCTCTAACACCTGCAGGAGAACAGTGGGGCAAGTAGGGCACGGCAGATCAGGTGGGTGCCACTCCTGGGTCCTACACAAAGCGACCGGAAGCTGGCTCCCCTTCCCAAGGCCTCTAACCCACCCCACTGTGCAGTAAGACCCAGTCTCCTCCTCCATTCAGACCACAGCTCTGCCCCCACAGTACTCAGACGCCCAGCCTGTGGGCAACAGGGCTAACTGAACATGGGGGAGGCTCCGGAAGGAAGGAGCTGGGGAGCCATGTGCCAGGCTCTCAGGAAAGGGGGGGAGGAGAGCTGGCTGCTCTTACAGATGAGGGAGGGAGGGAGCCACACAGCTTCATCTGCACTGCCCTCCCTGCCCTCCTGCCCGTCTCCCCAAGGAAAGGCCTTGGCTCCACGCTGCCCAGCCCCACAGCTGATCGCTGCCCCTCCGCGCGGCTCTGCTCACCCATCTCTGGACAGACAGTGCTAGTGTCCTTGTTGCCATGCCCCCTCCCTTTCCTCCTAGGAAGAGTTTCCTTCCAGAGGCTCTGTCCTGGCCTCTATCTCTATTGGCTTGTCTAATCCCTGTGCCAGGGACAAGGGAAACACGGGGAAATGGCTGGCTATTCCACAACCTTGCCAGGAAGCAGGCCTCTCTTTATCAGGGCCAGACCTAGCAATCTTCCCTCCGGAGAGGTTGCAAGGCCACTCCTAAGGTCGGTGCTGTGGCGCAGGGACCACTTCCCTGGGGGCAGTCATGAGGGTGGAGGGTGGCAACTGACCCTAGCAATGAGAGCAGGAGGAACTGCTGACACTCAGCCCAGGCCAAAGCAGCTCTCACCCGGGCCTGCCTAGTCTTCCCCTTGCTTCCTCAGCGTATGTGGGCAGCACAGATGTGTAGGTCTCCTGAGAACCAGGAGGGAAAACGCACCCCTCTTTTAGCCCTATGGTATCAGAGCCCTCCTCAAGGGGCTTTACCCTGCCTTATCTCATTTGTTCCTCAGAGTCTAAACAAGTGAAGTTCTAACTCCTAGCTCAGTAGTCATCCCTCTGGGCCCAAGGGAAGTAGCCACATGGGCACAAGTTGCCCTAAGGATGTGTCTCTTTTATAGGGTTCTGTTTACACTCTGTCTCTCCCACCAGATGGTGAAGCCCCAGAAGGCCCAGTGATTAGCAGGATGTGGGGTACACCCAAAGTGCTCAGTGAATGTGCACTGAAGGGATCCCTTACCACAATCACGCCAGAGGCCTCTGCACCCCTCCTGCCCTTGCCCCACCCGGAAGAAGTCACAGTGAAGCTCCCCCAGGCCTCCCTCCTGAGAGCCTGCGTGCAGTCAGCGCCCCACTCCTACTACCCCAAGGGTCCGGGCTCCTCCAGGGAGTGAGAGTTCACACAGGAAGCTCACAGGACCTGGGCCTCTCTTCATTCACCTGCCCTCAAGGAGATCATAGTCCAGTGAGGCTGAATGAGCCTAAACCATCACAGCCCACCAGCTTGGTGTCAGGACAGGGGCAAGGTGTCATTAACATCTGCACAGGGCGCTGAGCGTGCTGAGAGGTCAGGGCAGCAGCTCAGAGCACAAGACGCTTAACTTGGTTGTCCAAGGAGAGAAGAAGGGAAGTGTCTACTAGGCCAAAGGAAGCAGGGTTCAGGGACAGTAAGCAAGTCAAGTCAGAGCGTTGAGACGAGGCTGGTGAACGGGCTGGGCCCCATCCTGAAGGACTGACTCCCAGGCATGCTACTGAGCTCTCAGGGTAGGGTCGGTGGTCCTGCGCCCAGGTCATGCATGAAGCAGGAAGTCCGTCCAAAAGAGCGTGGGAGAAAAGATGCTACAAGAAAGGCCTTAAATGGCATTCGCCACTCCCAGCAAACCCAATGTTTCTTTAGTCAGACCCTCTCCACTCCCTGCAGCAACTAAGTTATTTCTTCTTCCCTCTCCTCAAACCCAACATCCACCTCTCACTCTCAGAGGATGACCTTCTCTTCCATTTTGAGAAAACTGAAGCCATCAGATGAGAATCCAGAATCTACAAGCCATGGCCCTTCCTCGCCGTTACACAAGGAAGTACCCTTCTCTCCTAAAAAGCCAGTCTCTCCCTGGATCCCACCGCCCTGCCTTCTCACTGACAGTCTGACTGTCCCTTCCCTCTGTTGCTGCTTTAACCTCTTCCTCTGATGGGCCACTCCCACCAGCACCCAGACAACCACCTTCAACAGACTCTCCCCTGGCTCCACGTTACTCTTCAACCACTGCCCCTTCCCCATTTCTCCCCACAGCCAAGCCTCTTAAAAGCTGTCTCTACAGGCTATTCCCCCTTCTCAACCCCATTCACTTCTCAACTCTCTCTACTCAAGCTTCTCGGCCCCCTGACCCCCCACGTTTCTGAAACTCAAGGCTTCCCGCCACACCTTATCCTGACCTCGCCTGATCCCTCCTTCCTTTCTGAGAGGCCCCTTCCTTGGCTTCCTGGGACTCCTCCTGTCTCCATTTTCAGGGCTGCTGCTCCTCTGCTGCAGGCCCTCTAAATGCTGGAGGCCCTCGGGACTATCTTCTCTTCCCTGTCTACACTGTTTGCTGCTAAACATCTTCTCTGGGGTGTCTTATAGGCATCGTGAATGTAATGTGCATGAAGTCAAACTCTTCCTCCTCACAAGCCTCCTCCTCCCTCAGGTGCTCCATCCGCTGACCTGTTGCTCAAGCCAGAAAACTGGGAATTCGCCTTCAAATCTCCCTAACACTATTCCCTATTTCCAATCAGACACAATGTGCTATTGACCCTAATTCTAAAGCACATCTCAAATCCATCTATTCTCTTCATCTTTTCCTCCACACCTTAATCCAAACTCCCATCATCTCTTGCCTGTACTACTGCAACATATCCAAGCTGGTCTCCCTGTTTTCACTCCAGTCCATAATCTACATAGCAGCCAGAGTGAGCTTTTAAAATCACATCTCGGGTCTTATAACCCTGCTTTAGAGACATTCCAAAACCCTGAACTCGGCCTACAGGTACACTGTGATTTGGCCCTGCTGTCTATCCACCCTGCTCACTCCCCTTTTCGACCATGCTGGCCTTTTTTTTTTTTTTTTTTTTTTGCGCTATGCGGGCCTCTCACTGTTGTGGCCTCTCCCGTTGCGGAGCACAGGCTCCGGACGCGCAGGCTCAGCGGCCATGGCTCAGGGGCCCAGCCGCTCCGCGGCATGTGGGATCTTCCCGGACCGGGGCACGAACCCATGTCCCCTGCATCGGCAGGCGGACTCTCAACCACTGCGCCACCAGGGAAGTCCCATGCTGGCCGTTTTTTCCGTTCCTTGGCAAGCATCCACACTTTCCCAACTTTTGCCTTTGCATGCTGTCCCTCTACCTGGAATAATCCTCTCCCGCCCACTGGGTCCCCAGTAAAATGTCACTTCCTCAGAGGAGGCCTTTCCTGGCCCCTAATCTAAAGCACATCCCCTGTTACACACTCTCACTCTGTGCTTTCACTTGGCACCTAACACTTTTAGGGGTTATCTGTTTCTATGTACAAGTATTTATTTAGTGTCTGTCTCTCCCACTAGACTATGAACTCCACAAGGACCGAGCTGTGCCCCTCTTTAACTATATGACTCTGCAGGAACCCTGACTGTGAGAGAGCACATATTCTGTCAACATTTGATGAAGGAATAAGAGGTGGCCTGCAGTTTGGTCCAAACAGGTCAGGGAAGGTCCCTAGAAGCTGCAGAGAGTTGAGCAACAATTACAGTTCTGTCATTCACTCTTTTTAGTCCCTGTTGGTGAGGTGTACAAATGTGCTGAGCAAGGAAGGGGCCGTGCTCGGCACCCCCAGAGACTGAGCCTTGGCTCAGCAGGCCCCACGCCAGCCCCAGTCCATGGTCTGAGAGAAGAGGCAGCAGAAATCCCTACCTCGTTGCCAGCCCCCGGCAGGAATGTCTTCACTTTGATGGTCTTCCCTGGGGCAGGGAAGGGTGATTCCATGAGACTTCTCATGAAGGGATAGACCAAAGCGGCGGAGATCCCACGCCGGCGCTCCACCTCATCTAGGACCTGTGCCCACCGCCAGCAGCCCAAAGAGGAAGGGTGTCAGGGCGCCACCCTCCCCTACCTCCTGGGCAGAGAAGAGGGCAGCCCGGCATCTGACCAGCCCGGGCCGAAAGCTGGGAGATGGCGGACTATCTCGCCGGGAGCGTCACACCCTACCCTCCCGTCTCCCGGGCCACTCGGTGTCGGCCCTGCTCCCTAACTAGTCCTTGCCTCAGACTCCAAGAGCTGAGTCGCTGGGCAGAGGACATACCACTGGAGGTCGGGTTCCTGGGCACTTGGCTTCCCACAGGGCCTCTGTCCCCAAGGGCTCAGCTCCGCCCATGGCCCAGGGTGAGCTGTGACAGTAGCAGACGCTGCGGGTGCAGGAGCGGTAGATGGGGAGGGAGTCGGAGAGCGCGCTCGCGCTCGCGCTCGCAGCCTCGCCTTCCCTCACCCTCTCACACGCACACAGGTGGTTTTCTCATCTAGGCCGCATGCAGATACTCCTGTGGGAGCTGTCAGCTGGGGGAAGGGGGAGGGAAGTAAGCCCGAGCCCTCTTACCTTGGAAAACAAGCCGAAGCAGCCAAGGCGGCTGATGACACAGTATACCTCTGGCAACCGAGGCCCTTTCCCACTTGGCTGGGCCAGGACAAGGAGGAGAGAGACACAGACACAGAGAACGCATGATTACTATATCTGACTCCTTTTCCTTGGGAACTGAGGGCTAAGAACCAGTCTTCTAGGGAAGACTCTGGGCCTCTTCTAAACCTCTACTCAACCAGGCCCCCAAGGAAAGGGCTGCCACTCTTTGGGGGCAGGCTTCAGCCTCTGCTGGGCCTTCCAGCCCAAGGTGCCAGACTCCTGCCAAGCCCTACACAGGCTCCGCCCTTCCCCCCCAGGAGGACACTGATGGGGGCTGGCAAAGGACGAAGCGGTTTGGCAGAGGCTATAGGGTGATGTGTGGATTTATATCCCTAAATCCCCAGGCCCCCAGTGGTAAGGGAGGGACTTGTGTACATCCTTAGGAGCAAGCCAGGCGGTCTTCTGCCTCCCAGAGGGGACATTCTGCAAAACATTCCTTCTCTCAGTTGCTCTTTTCTCCCTTCCTTGATCCATCCCCATTCTAGGAAAGCAAACTGACACCAGATAAGAGAAGCAAACTACTATTTATTGAATATTTAGTATCTGAGTCCTGGGCTTGGAACTTTCCAAAAACTTGTTAGATAGGCATGATTATCCCCCTTTTATTGATGAGGAAACTGAGTTCAAAATTATTAAGCCATTGTCCAAGGTCATGTATTTAGAAGTCACGGAACGAGGAGTCTGTTTCTGCCTCTGATTTGCTGCATTACCTCTAAAGTATGCTGCCTTCCGACAGAAAGGAAGGGAAAGAAACACAAAGAGACTGGGCAGAGGCGTGTCCAGAGTAGAGGAGAACAAAGTAAAAGGGGGATTTAGACGGTAGGCAGCTGAAGGAGATGGGCACTGAGAGCTCCCCAGGCCTGGAGCCCCCAGATGCCTGCTGGAGCGAGTCCACAGGAGTTGACTTCTCCAGCCAGGGGCTGGCAGGGCTCTGTGGCTACCTCTGGCTCAGAGGCCTGGAGTGCCCAGCAAGGCTGAGCGGGGAGGGAACAGAGCAGCAGGTGCTGGCCCCTCGTGCAGGCTGCTAAGCAAATGCAGATGGGCTATTTCAGTCTCCAAACCTGCTGGCCACACGGCACAGATCTAAAGAGAAGGCAGAATCTGTTTTTGTCCATATTAGGCCTGAAACTCACTCCTCTCTTCTTCCCTCTCCCCCGCCTCCCCTAAAGCCCCAAGTGATTAAAACAAGTATGTGGGATTTGGGTTAGAATCATTGTGTCCAATCTGCAGGAATGCCGAGCTAGTGCCAGCCCCCTTGGCGGGGACCCAGCCCAGGCCCTCTCTGAGCACGCCAGGACAAACATGCTCTTCCCTGGGGGCAGCAGGCCCGCTGCAAAGGAGCAGCGCTGCTCCATCTCTGCTCCTGCAAAGGCAGCCTTTGGAACGCTACCCCACCCCCCAGGCCCGGGTGAAGCTGCCTGGCTCCCCACCTGGCATCTGTACTGCTCTACCTTCCCTTAGCCCCACTCACCGGGCATTCTATCTCCAAGTACTCCTTCTCCCCAGACTACCCTTTGGGGAGATCCAGGACTACCAGACTTGGTGTTAAAGGACTTGGAGTCAACCTGGCTCTGGCCCTGATTGGCTGTATGACCCTGGGCAAGTCATTCTACCTCTGAGTCTCCATTTCTTAATCTGAAGAACGTATATAATAATACTGGCTTGGCCAAAAAGTTGGTTCAGGTTTTTCCATACGATGCTATGGAAAAACCCAAACAAACTTTTTGGCCAACCCAATGCCTCATGGGCTATTATGAGTAATAAAGAAAATGACATACTTAAAGCATCTAGCCTGGAACATAAACAGATCCCAAATCACAGTTCATTCCCTTTGCCCTGCCTTCTACATTGAAAGTCCTACCTCCTCTACTGGACTATCTGAAGTTCCTTGAAGATAGGTGCCATGTCTAACTCATCTTTATGAGCCTTTAGCATATGCTGCCTAAGCCTCAGCAGGTGTATGCTACATGTTTCTGAATGAATGAATGAACAGCCCAGAATCCTTCACCTGGAGTCCCTACTATACATCACCTTTGCCGAAGATCCCCCTCATCTTGCCCCTTCTCCCACTAAGGCCTGGGAACCCTAAACTCTGTCAACAAGCCAAGCCAACAATACCCCTGGTGAGCCCCAGGGGAGTGTGTGACAGGACCCTCTTTATCTTTACCTCAATCTATTTCCCAGGACTAATGAGAAGAGGGGTGGTGTAGTGCTTCTCTCTCCACATCATGGCTTATATTTTCAAAACCCTCCCTTTCCCTTGAGTTCAAGGCATCTCTCCCAGAATCCCATAGAAGGTACTGTTCTGTCCCTGCTCAGCCTCCAGCCCTACCAGACCATGGACAGGATGCACATCAGGTTGGCCAGGTATGGGGGTGAGGAAGGTTGGCCTCCACCCCAATCTGATGCACACACACATACTGCTGGGTTGATGTGATCCTGCAATCAGGATCAGCAATCTGAGCCTGTAAGCCCAAAGTAAATGAACAAAAAGTAAAAGTATAGAAGAGCTAAAAACATAGGACAGCCCAGTAGAAAGTGATCCAATCTCTTCCCTTATTGTAGATTATCTTAGATCCTGGGGCCCAATCAGAGGGGCCACTTTAAGTCCTGCCATCCCAGCGAGTGCTTCGTGTGGTGTGTGTGTGTGTGTGTGTGTCTGTGTGTGTGTGTGTATGTGGCCTCAGGCAGCATACAAGGAAGCAGAACATAGAACAACTTGAGTTTCTACCAGCTCAAGTTAATGAAGAGCGTACACACGTACAAACACTGTGGCCCAGTCCCTGAGGACTGAATGGCCCTACTTACTAGTAAGCGCCTGCAGTAGCCAAAGCGTCTGCTGCCATCTTCCCCCGTCAGCATGAAAGAGAACGTCTCACTGGAACAGGGAGAAGTCTGGCATCAGGGAAATATCAGAGGACCCAGGAAACAGCCCCCAAGAAGAGGGACCGCCCAGGGAGGGGGTGAAAGACCAGGCTGCGGTAGGAGAGGAGGCTGGGACTAGGGTGGGCCAGAGTCAGCTGCCCACTGTTATGGGGGTAAAGGAGGCTATGCCAGGCCAGGCCTCACCTGCTGTACTCTGACACAGGAAGCCAGTCCTTGGCATCAGGGAAGCAAAACTGGGGAATGGCCTTGAGCCTCTCCTCTGCCTCCCGCATCTGCTTGGTGGGTCGGTCCAGCTGCAAGGAAGAGGAATATGGGGAGAGAGAGATAAGAGAAGACGTGGAACTTGGGGCTGGTGGTGGGTAGCTGACAAATATCTCCTCCCCCGAGAGTCCTAGGTGGCGTTTGCCCAGCTGGCATGCTTCTCAGCAACCCAACCCTGACCCCACTCCCATTTCTCACAGAGAGGTCTGGGTGTGGGCTGAGTCATCATTTATTCCTTCAATATATGCCAAACTAGCACTTTCTATGCGGCACCTGGCACGTGCTGGGCTACCAATAGAAAACCAAGTGGACAACGTCCCTGTCCCTGTGCATTCTGGTCAGCAGAGTGAGATAATCAACAAACAAAATTTCAGAGGGTGCCACAAAGGAAATAAACAGGGCGATATGACAGAGATAAGTGGGTGGCTGGGGCTACTTTAGAGTATCTAGAAAGATCTCCTATTTGATCGGGGAATGAAGAATGAGAAAGAGCCAGCAGCCAAGTGAAGAGCTGGGGAAAGAAGATTCCCGGCAGAGGCAATGGCAGAGAGAAAGGGCCCGAGTGTTACAGGAAGAGAAAGGAGGCCAGGCAGGCGGCTGGGGGCGAGCAGGGAAGGGGTGGTAAGAGCTCAGGTACGTGGGGGAAATGGGGAGTGAGTGCTAATGGGTACAGGGTTTCTTTGGGGGGTGATGAAAATGTTCTAAAATTGATCACATAACTGTGACTATACTAAAAGTTATCGAATCGTACGCTTTAAACAGCTGAATTATATAGAATGTGAATTGTATCTCAATAAAGTGGTTAAAAAAGAGAAAAGAAAAGTAATAAGGTAGGAGAAGTAGCTGGGGGCCCGTCCTCAGGACCCTTGAAGTCCTGTAAACAACGTGGATCTCATTCTAGGCACGCTGCGGGGTGTTCTCTCCGCCCTCATCCTCCGAATACTCACTGGCCCAAACCCATCCCCTCTCCTCCCTCCAGACTACAGGCAGCCACGCTCAGGGCTAGCGCAGTGAGGTGAGTTGCTAAGGCGGGAACAGGATCTCCCTTCTTCCCCAGATGGGCCAGGCAGGAAGGAGGAGGCAGAGGAGGGGGCAGGGAAGGAGGGAGGCGGCCTCACCTTGGGAAACTGGTAGGAGACCTCAGGGAGGTACGTGTTTCGGGATGGCTTCCTCTTGAGCGACACCACCACGAAGCACTCGAACAGCTCCCGTTCCTGCCACTCGAGCAGCTCCAGCTCCAGGGTCCGGTAGCTGGGTGCGCGCTTCAGCATGGACTGGATGTGGACCAGGCGCTGCGTGTGGGCTGGGGGCAGGTCACACATCAGGGACGAGACCCCCACATTAGCCCCCTCCGCCCCACGCTCAGGGCTCCATCCCCAGGGGTCACCGCTAAGTGCAGGAGCCTAGTCTGACGGCCTGACCAACGAGGTCTGGGGGAGAAGTGGCAGGAGCAAGGTGTGTAGCCTGTCTGCCCTGACACAGTCAGGGCCTCCTGGAGCCTCTGGAGGCTGAGCTGGGGCCAACAGCCTGCCTGAGCCAGGCAAATCCAGGGATGCATCAATGGCACCCAGCCACCCCTGCCCCTGTGCCAACAGGACTAGAAGATATGAACATCCACAAAGCCTTCATCCTAGGGCCCCTATCAGTCCTTGGACTTGGACCCTTTTTCCCTGTCCCCAGGCCCAAAGTCTACTTGCCCACTTGCCTGGGGGACCCACAGAGGAGGGAAGGAGGGAGCTACCTCCCACATACTTTAACCATCCAGGAAGGTCTAGGCAGGGCTTCCCAGTAGAGAAAGAACAGAGATTTGCCCAAGGCCCCCTGGAACATGAAGGTCCCAGAACCTTTCCAGGGAGGTGGCAGTTTTCCTCTCTAGGGAGAGGGAAGATGAGTGGCCTCAGGGCCTCCAGAGTACCAGTTTCCTCAGACTTTGGCACACTTCTTACAACCAGAAGAGGTACTTGTAACCTACTGAACCCATCTCTGACTCTCCGGATTCACAACACTTACCAGGCAAACCTAGCACCCAATTTTCATGGACAACGGCTTGGGAAAATAAGGCAGGGTCACCAGCCTTAAATTTGGGAAAAGGGAGATGGTTGCATTTAACCTCTCAGGGCTGAGCTCCATGACTGTAGGAATGGACTCCCCTAGAGCTCCTTGCTCTGTTGGCCTCGTATCCTGCCTGCCATCGCCTCTCCAAATGGGGCCACTCTGGGATGTTGGAACTGTATGTGCAGAGAAGGGAAGGCTGATTCCCCACAGCCAGGGCAGGAAAGGGTCCCATGGTCTTGGGGAGCCATGCCTCACCTTTGAACCTGTCGTCAGAGTCGCTCTCGCTCTCACTGTTCTCATCTGGAAAAGTTAAGAGCAGAGTGCATGCTTGCTGAGCCATTGCCCCACAGCAAATGTTTTCTGTGCCCCCCACCCAGCTCTTCTCATGAGGGATGTACCTCCTCTGGGCTCCAGTGGGCCCCTGGCCAGGTGCTGCGTGGCCCGGGGCCAGGGTCCCTCAGAGCTCAAACTGCAGGTGCTAATCTATATCCAAACCCCTATCCACCCAGTCCTGATTTGGGGCAAGCTGAGGGCCGAAGTTGGAGGCTGAGCCAGCAGAGAGGTCTATCGGCCTGGAACACAAGGGTCTTGCCTCCAGAAGGCCAAGATTTGAAATGGGAAACAGACCACAGTGCTCAGTAAGTCTGGCCTTTCCTTTTGCCAGATGCAGATTCCCACACCCACTTTCCTATTCAGGGCCTCACAGCCCAAAGTCTGCACTAACCCTTCCCAAGGCTTTCTTCCCTCTTTGGCTCTCCCCTCCTATGTGGCCCCTTTTTTGCAGGGCTCTACCCTCCTAGAAGACAGGAGGATCCCACGATTGCCCCATGGAAGGGTAAACTGAGGCTAGTCCATGCCTCTCCCCACTTCAAATGCCCAAGGGCCCCAGAAACCTGAGCCAGCTCAGGCATCCAGGCCTACCTCTCAGTGATGATGTCTCAATGCTGGACATGGACAGCTTTTTTAACCTCTTCTTTCCCCGCTTGGCATTGTAGATGGAGTTAATTCTTTGGACAAGCTGGGCGAGAAAAGCAGGGAGGGTGAGGCAACCCTAACACCAACTGCCCCTGCTCCGCAGAAGGCTAATTTACAGAGGGCGTCCATTCCCTTACTGGAACAAGCCTTCTGCCCTCTCCGCAATGGGCCCAGTACTGGTCTCCCTCCTGCACTGGCCCCAAGGGCAGACTGGTGGCTCCCCATCTACTTGTCCCCTTAGTGGTCTCCTGCCCCCAAGACAAGGACTTTACACTTAGCTCCCCAGAGGAAGGAACTGTGATCAAACTAGACAGGATGGGAACTCCTGGGTCTCAAGAGTCCCTGAACCAAGCGAGACAAAGAGCTGCTCAGAGGCAATAACAGGAACAAGGATTGAGCCTTTCCCCTCTGGGCTACAACCTGGGGCCCTGGCAGGAAGGAGCTAAATTCCCAATATACCCAAGCATTGTTTGCAGGCTAAAAATACCACTTGGCTAAATCCTGCTGCTTTGGGCTGGGGATTTGGGCCTGGCTACCTATGTGCGCAAATCATTGCTGAAAACTCTCAATTCTGAGAGTTATAGAAAGGAAGACCCATGTTTGAGTCCCAGGTCCTTCAAAGCCTGGAGATGTCTCTGCGTACACAGAGACTTCGCATACCCCACACTCACTAATGGGGAGCTTCTTAAGGACTGTTTCCATCCACCCAGTGGCGTGGAGCACTCCCTGGGGGCCAGGATAGCCTGTTTTCTCCTAACATCTGCAGAGCATTAATCACTTAGTGCATCTTTATTGATAAGAAAAGGAAATTAGCCAGATGAAAAACAAAGGCCAGTGCCTGGACCTGAAATTGATTTCAGGAGAATTGAGGAAGCAGGCCCAGATTAGGGAGGGAGGGAGGGAAGGAAGGAAGGAAGGAAGGAAGGAAGGAAGGAAGGAAGGGGGGGAGGGGGGGAGGAGAGAAGAGCCACCACCTGCCTGCCCACCTGCCCAGCCCCAGCCAGCTCCAGCTGGGGAGGCTACCTTGGGAATGCGGCGGGCCCGGCGGCTGGACAGCAGTTCACTCGTGGTGCTGAGGCTGTCCTCATTGAGGCTGGAGGGTGAAGATGGCAGGCTCAACTGAGCCAGCAGCAGCATGTCATCATGGCTGTGCCTCTTGGGTAATCGTGGCAGCCGGTGGCTCTTCCTTTCTGACCAGTTCCCACTGCGTAGGGACTGGCTGCCGGGTTTCAGGGAGAGCTGGCATGGGAGAGGGGACATGGGAGAGGGACTCAGCACAGATGCCTTGGCCGGCACCTGTCTGCTGGGACCTGGACAGAGGAGCCACAGGCTGGCATCCCAGACTCCTCCAAATCCCACCTGGAATTTCCATCTACCAGGGTTTCCTCTTTTAAGAGCTCAGCTGCCGGTCAGCAGCTCAGGGCTAGATTCAATACTTGCTTCCACAAAGGAAGCTTAACTACTTCTTCCAGAAAAAAGAAAGCAGAGACTAAGAAAACTGGGCTGTCTATCTGAGTGGAAAAAGAAGGCCAAGTGAGAAATCTGCGGGCCCCTCCTGAGCTCTGGGACAAGGCTTAGACTCTGCTCATTACTGGGTGTGGTCGACGGAGCCAGTCTTCCCCACTCAGCCCCTGAGTTAGTCCTAAGAGGCTTCTCTAGCAGAGGCCAGAATCTACATGTCAACCCAGCCCTGCTCACTTCTTCCAGGGTGAATACAGGGCTCTGACCACCAAAGCCTGGCAAGGCAGGCCTCGGAGCCAGTGGCTCCCTCACCTACATGGTCCTGGGCTGCTCCCATCCCTGCCCGGATCTACTTTCTGCCTCCCTCTGTCTAGACTGACACCCTTCAGCACAGGGCACCTTACTCTCGGCGGATCCTGCTCACCACCAAAAAGGTAGCACCCCTGCAAACTTGGCAAGCCTTCCACCTGCCGTCTGGATCTGGCATTGCCTCTCATCACTCTTCAGCAAGTCCTCCTTCCCCCCATCCCCCAACTTCCCCTTCCCACCCAATCAGTCCGGAAGTACAAATTCAATGGAAGCTTATTTGAACAGAGCACATTAGAAAGGTAAATCTTTTATAAAAAGTCACATCATTCCAAAGCCAGAAGAAATAATTTTTATATTCTCTAGCCAGTGTTATAAAATATCTAGGAGAGGGGCTTCCCTGGTGGCGCAGTGGTTAAGAATCCACCTGCCAATGCAGGGGACATGGGTTCGAGCCCTGGTCCGGGAAGATCCCACATGCCGCGGAGCAACTAAGCCTGTGCACCACAACTACTGAGCCCACGTGCCACAACTACTGAAGCCCATGCGCCTAGAGCCCATGCTCCACAACAAGAGAAGCCACCGCGATGAGAAGCCTGCGCACTGCAACGGAGAGTAGCCCCCAGTCACCGCAACTAGAGAAAGCCCGCGTGCAGCAACGAAGACCCAACACAGCCATCCATAAATAAATAAATAGATAGATAGATAGATAGATAGACAAATAGATAAATAAATAAATAAATAAATAAATTTATTTTAAAAAAAGAATCTAGGAGAGTTAGAGTTGCTTGGGTAGGTCCAAGATAGGATCTCCATTCCCCTGCCTCCTGTCCACCATGGACAAGGCCAGAATGAGCTACAGTCTAAGAGCTTCCTGCGACTCTTCACCTTTCTTCTCACTCTGCCTCTATCAGTCCATTCCTCGGAGAGTCATCCATTCAACCATTTATTCAGTGGGAGCGGTTCCAGGTCCTGGAGACACCTGTCTAGTTCTCCAAATCAGGTTCTTGGGCCTACGCCTGGCCCCTAAATGCCAGTGCTGAGATCAGTTCTGCCAGAGCTGCAGAATACCAAGACTCCAACCCGGGCCCTGTCTTCCTGTTTCCAGGAAGGGGAGGAGAAATAATGATTAGACAGGAGACTACAGGGGCTCCTGCCTTAGTTTTGCAGCTCAGAGCTCAAGCAGTGAAGGGAAGAAGGTGGGACAGGGTGCCCCTAAGAGCACATCTCAATTGGCCACAAGCATATCGACACGGCAGAAGTCCCTGAGTGCAGAGCTCTTCCCTGACGTCACCTTCGCCTAGCACTAGTGAGGCAAAAAGCCTGAGTGGAAGCTGGCAAACGCCTCGTGCTGACCCTACAGGCCCAAGTCAGGGCTGCTGTTACCTGAGTGGGTGGGTTGTTGTACTTCCTGTCCTGAGGACTCCACATCCTGTGCAAAGAGTCCAAGGAGTTTTCAGACAGTTGCTGGGATTTTCGTCCTGCTCTTCGGCTCTTTAAGTCCACATCCTCATACGGATTCTCCTTGGGCAGATCTCCTGCAGAGGAGGAAAAGTTAGAGAAGGGGGAGAAGGCAAGAAGGAAACACACACACACACACACACACACACACACACAAATAAACAAGCAGAATTCCTGTGAGCCAAAGAGAGTGGCTTCTGCCTGGTCCTTCAGCTCATGAGTCATGCAGCTGCCCGTCTGCAGTGGGGAGGCTACAAACAGATCCTGGCTCTGAGTCCAGAAGCTGAATCCCCCACCTCCAGTTCAGCTCAGCCTTGCCTGGCCTCTGCTTTGTAAATTCAGGGACTGCACAAGACTGGCTCAGCCACCCATGCCTGTGTCCAGCCAGAGGACAAAGCCAACACCAGGCGTCTCTCCTTGGCTCCAGTCCCTTTGCTGAGAAAGCCCCAAAAATATACAGTTCAAGGTGGGAAAGGCTTTCAGAGGTCACATGGCTGTCCCTTTACCCACTGCTCCCTGAGGACCACTTCTGGAGATGGGCATGGAGGGGATCTGCGAGCTCTAGGGTGCCGGGCTTCACCAGGCCTCCCTCCTGCCCATACGCTGTGCCACAGCTCTCTCAGGACAGGGCTTTTGCCTGGCCCACCGAAGTAGTGAGCGCTCAGTATTATTTGTTCAATGAACCGCTCTGACTACAGCGTCACTCCACTTCCTCCACCACAGACCTCAGCAAAAAGACAATGGTCATCAATCCCCTTTTGGAATAAACTCTCCTGCTAAGACACATGGGAGACGTGAAAGGCTTGAAAGGAGTTTGGGCTGCAGGGGTGGCGTTGGTGGGGAGTTCTTGTTTCTCTTCTCAGGACTCAATTCTAAAATCCCTGGCAGTAGGCACTGTAAGGGCACTACGAGAAAATCACAGAAAGTCCAAAGCATAGTCCCTGCCCTTGAAGAGCAGCCCCTTCCCACAAGCCATGCCCTCCTGCCCCTTTCCTGCCAACACATACCTGGACTTTTCTAAAATACAATAATATCATGAGCAGGGTCAGTCCTGGAACCACAGTCGTGCAGCAGAATCACAGTGGTGACAAGGTCCACGGGACTGTGAGGAAATACTGCCCTCTACTGCCCTTTGTCTTGTCTTTCCTTAGCCTCCCCTCGGTATCAAGGCCACTGTTTGGGACGCAGGTACTAGTGGCCAGAATGAGGCTTTGCTGGAGGTGGCACACAGGAAGCTGCTAACAGGGCTCACTCCAGCTTCTCCGATCGGCAGCGGGATTGAGCTTGGGTGATCACTGAGCCCCAGGGATGCCTGCCCGTGCCTCCCACCATAGAGGAGTTCAGACTTCACTTCTCAGGGAGCAGACAGAAGAAAGAGCCATAGACTAGCCACAGAGGCCACTGGGTGTGTAAGCTTTCCTAGGATAGGACACAGGAGAAAAACCAAATCCCTACATGCTTCTTTCAGATTTTTCCATTTCCAAAACCAAGATCTCCCCCTGTTGTGGTATCTACTTATTACTATCATGGAAAACCACCATGAACTTAGGAAATGCCTTTACGGAGGTGTAGGGGGAGGGATGGGGGGGCTGTGCAGGGGGGATTTCGGTCACAGCTAATTAGACTGCCATGGGAGCAATACATATCTCTGTAAACTTATGAGTCAAAGATGGGTCAAGGAAGGATTTGGGACGGAATTAAGTGATTCCCAACACCAGCAGAGTCCCCAGCAACTGAACAGACGTTTTCCTGTAACACAGTCATGCTATGAAAATGACTTGTCTCCATTCCAGAGCCCTGACTAAGCAGAGCTGGCCCAGCAACCCTGCCTCCAGAAGCCAGATATGAAACCTGGCATCCCCTGCATGTTTTCTCCAGCCTACCCCACTGTGGGCACTTAGGGAGGAATCAGGATAGACTCTGTATGTCTTGGTCCCTCTCCAACATATATCCTACAGCAGTGAGGTTGGGGGACCAAGAACTGGAGAAAGCCAGGACACAGTCTTCCTGATCCTGTGAAGCAGGACAGAGCAGAAGGGGTCAGGAAGAACATTTATTCCAGGCGCATCAAATCTAAACTGCTTTGGGCTGGATGACCAGCCATCATCATCCCCCAACCTATAAGATGACTCTGTCTCAACTCCTTTAGAAGAGTTGCTCCAAACTACTGACACTTGGGGCTGGATAATTCTTGTGGTGGTGGACTATCCTGTGCATCTGTAGGATGTTTAGTAACAACCCTGGCCTCAATCCACTAGACAGATGACAGTAGCATCCCCTCAGTTGTAACAACCAAAAAAATGTCTCCAGACACTGTCAAATGTCCCCTGAGCAGATGGGTGGATAAATGGATGATGGGTGGATGGGTGGACATATGGACGATGGAAGGAAGGGAGGGGGAAAGGAAAGGTGAATGAGTGGATGGGTGGACAAAACTGTACCCCCATCCCCACCCACCCCATTAAGAACCACGGCTTTTAGATGTTTCTAAACTTCCTAATAGCTTCTAAGTGCCATGACGTGAGTCCCAAGGCAAACCCTCTTTTCCTCCCTCCTTCACTCCTCTTCTCTCCCTTCTTTCTTTCCCCACAATCAAAGCTGTGAACATTAATATAAAATCCAAAGCTCCGGACTTCCTTGGTGGCGCAGTGGTTAGGAGTCCACCTGCCAATGCAGGGGACCCGGGTTCGATCCCTGGTCCGGGAAGATCCCACACGCCACGGAGCAACTAAGCCCGTGCGTCACAACTACTGAGCCTGCGCTCTAGAGCCCGCGAGCCACAACTACGGAGCCCACGCGCCACAACTACTGAAGCCTGCACTCCTAGAACCTGTGCTCCGCAACGAGAAGCCACCACGATGAGAAGCCCGCGCACCACAACGAAGAGTAGCCCCCGCTCTTCAGAACTAGAGAAAGCCCGTGCGCAGCAGCGAACACCCAACACAGCCAAAATATAAATAAGAATCTTTTTTTTTAAATTAAAAAAAAAAAAATCCAAAGCTCCAAGAAATAGATGTAGGAGACTGAGGCCCAGGGAAGTAATAGATGCACATCAGTGATAACCTGGAAACTGAAAACAGTTGGGAACACCAGGTTCTCAAGCCCAGTATTGCCTCTGGAAACTAAATTTCAGGAAAGCCTTAAACGCCTGCTCCTCCCGACTGCCCAGCCCTAACGTCAGCCTCTTTCTTCTCCAGCAAGGTTAACATCCTCTCTGATATAACCAGGCCACTAATCATTTCTCCAGGAAATGACGGCTGGCCCTGGCCCAAGCCCTGCCTCCCAGCCTTAGCTTGGGCCCTTCACAGCCCCCGTTCACCTATTACTCTCAGCTTCCTGGACTGTTCTGACTACCCTTCTGGAGCTGCCTCACGGAGACACTCTCAGCCATCTGTCCAGGGAGTAAGGGTGCCCAGGGGATGGGGATGTGCAGAGACCAAGCAGTCCCCGAGGCCTAGAGCCACTAAACGGAATCTGCTGAGAGCAAATCAACCCCAAAGCAATGGCTCAGAGCTGGGAGAGGAGGAGGGCTAGAGAGCCGGGCTCGGAACCTTCTCTGGAGGAGCAGAGCCACGGCGCAGCGGAAGAAGCTGGAGCCGAGGGGAGACACCTGGGGGAGCTTTGGCAGGGACATGATGGGAGACCGGAAGCCTGGCAGACCTCAAGACTTTCACCTGCATTCTTGCCCACGCAGCTTCCTCGAGGGTGCTCCTCGCTGCCCTTGGAGAGAGAGAAGAGGTAGGCCCTCCTCCCCCGAGGCCTGGCCTGAGCAGCTCCATCTCATCAAGCCCAGCTGTGGAAGCCAGAGGTCTCAACCTTTCCCAGCTTTGCTGATGAGACAAGGGACAGGGGCATAGCCAAGAATTTCTGCTTTGCACTCTTTTAAAGGCGCTGGTCAGAGCCCAGACTTATCATATGGATCCTCTGGAAGGAAGAACCCAGTCCCACCTAGCCCTGCCCCCACTCCTCCCCACGTCTCCTTTGGTCACTAACCACAGGTGCCAAGCACCCCACCCCCCAACAAACGCACAACTGGAAGAACCAGTTAGAGAAGGGGTGTGTCTGTGCACAAGCACTGAGAATTTCCCCAAACGGAATCTTAAGCTTCCCAGACCACACCCATGGCTAGGGCCATGGGTCTGCAGCTTCCCTCCCCAGCCCTCTCCTGCTTCCAACCAGCTGTTTCTCCTGGGTCTCAGCCTCTTCCCCTCCCTCGTACAGTGGAGACAGGGCCAGATTAGGGGCCCAACTCCCCCGACAATACATAGCCCATCAGATGGAGAGCTCTAAGGGGCCAATTGTTACCACCCTCCGAGGTTGGACAACATTTACCAACTGCCCGGGCACCGTTCCCTGGACTGCACCTCTGGGCGGCAGCCTCTATGCTGTTAGATGTCTCTGTTTTCCAGCCTTGGGACAAATGAGAGAAGAAGGCAGAAAGAGCAGAGGCTCAAAAAGCTTTGCAGTAAGGCTGACTGGCTCTGTCCCCAGCTCCCACCCCGCTCAAGTTCCTGGAAACTCTCCCTCAGCCCCAGCTAGCTGATGGGAGTGGGAATCTCTGCAGGAATGCAGCCCAGGCTCCTTGGTCAGGCGCCGAGGCCACTCCACATAACTCTCTAATAAGCTGCTTCCTTGGGTGCATTTTTAACTGTCAGGCTCAGAACGCAAACGATTATAAGGCTTTGTAGGATAGCAGCGTCTTCCAGAGGCAGATGTCAAATTGGACAGGCGAGAATTAACCAGCCCCACGAAGCAACATGGCAGTAACTTTATTTCTGAACCACTCTATTGCAAATCAACAAGATAACCTCAGCCTGTTTTGGAGTATCTCACCCCAGTTCCCAACGTGTCATGCCTGGTATGGGCAGGAGGCTAGCACAATCCCCAGGGCCCCTCGTTCAGGTCCAGGGCTCACGGAGAAGACACGTTAGTCTCTGGGCCAGCTGGCCCTCAGCCTCTTACAGACACGGAACTCCAGACCAATGGGCTGGTCCCCGAGACAAAGACTCAGCACGGGAGCTCTGGCCCGTGCCCACCTCCTGCCACAGCCCGATTATCACACCCCCTAACAAAGCTCCGTCTGGCCCTGGGCAAGGGAGGCAGCACAAGAAAGAGGTGGATAGTCCAAACCCGAACACCTCAGCCTCTCAGAGCACAGGCTGGGCCAAGAAGACAGAGAAGGCTCCCAGGAAGTCAGGCACTGGTCAATCGGAGGCAAAAGTGAAAGTGACATTCATAGTTCAGCAACAAGGGCCCCCCACCAAAGCCTTTACGGGGGTGGGTCCAAATTCTTGGGCCTGTCGCCAGGGAAGGAGAAAGGGTAAGTCAACCAGAATCTGAGAGAAACAGAGATATTCTCCCTTGTATTTCCCTCTAGCCTCCCTGGTCAGGTCGAGAAGTTCAGGCGGGGCTGCTATGGGGATACTGAAGGAGGAAAACGTGCCCAGGGCACTGAACAACCAGAGACGCTGAAACCCACCCTACCTTCACACCACAAGGGCACGCAAAACACCCAGGTGCCTCCCTCCTCCCTCCTCCCCATTCCTCTTCCCCCACTCTCTACACAACGCTCCAAAGACCCAGAAGCTAGCGGAGCCGCTAAGGAACATGCCCCAGTCCCAACCTCACCTCACACCAGCCCTCACCCCTAGCTTCCGGCTCGTCCGGCTAAGAAGCATCCAAGCTGCTCCTCTATTTTCTTGCCTCCTTGAGCAACATCTCACAGTGGCCGCAAGTCCCCTCCACTGAGTGAGGAGGCTGAGGCTCAGACACACTTGCCTCCCCCTTCCTCTTCTAACCTGACCTTAGGACGCCCACAGAACGGTTCTGTTGCCCAGAACGGTGCCTCCAAAATTCTCACCGCCCGCCGCACCCCACACACACCACGCACCGTCCCCAAACAACCCTGAACAGAGCCCTGCGGTCATGGAACTCTGGACAGGGAGAAATGGTTGAAGCAGCCCTTTCTCTATTCCAGCTCAGCTGATGCAAGAACATTCCCCCACATGAGATCCCTGGGCAGCATAGAAAGGCTGCAAAGCCTCCTCAGAGAAGAGAGGGCAGCGAGGCCCCCGCGTTGGCAGTGCCTGGATCCTGAGCAGGGGGGCAGCTGAAAACTGGAGTCGGCCCTGTCCCCTGCGGCAGCCACACCGGGTGCTCCCAAGGGCCCTGGGCAGCAATGACACATGACAATTCCTCTCAAACTAGAGGAAACAGACCTGTACCCTGCTCAGGGCTGGGAGGCACATGGGGCTGTGCCCCCGATCCCCACAGGTCTGGGCGACCGTGCATACAAAGCTTTTTCCCAGTAGTAAAGAAAGAGGCCTCCCTCCCCAAACCCGTTTGCTGTTCTGGGGAATCTCGTTCCCACAGTCCTTCTGACATGACCGAATTTTGGACGGCTACATACTATACACTCCCACCCTGGGAAAGCAGTGCCTGTGTGGACCTGAGCACTGCTGCTGGCTTCCCAGAAATCCTGGCCCAGCAAGTTGTACAGAGAAAACTGGGAAACTGATGGCTCCAATCAAATGAGGGAAAAGAGGACCCTCTCTTCCGAAGATCCCACAGTCTTATCTGGAGGGTTCTCCACTAGGGCCACTCCTCTCTGTATCATGTTCACTCACAAGACTATGTTCTTCAACCCCCACCCCGGCCTAAGGCAGAGCTAACACAGAGACAGAGATGAGGGCGGGAGCGGTCAAGGGCAAGGGCACTTGACCTTCCTTTCTCTTCAGAAACCTACGCTGAGACACATGCTTTACTTGAACAAAACTAAAGCCCCCACCGAAGAGAATGAGGCCAGAATTAAAATAAAAGCCAAAAATAAACCCAACCCAGCCTAGACAACTGGCTTTTTGCTGTTGCTCAAACACAAGTTTGCCAACACAACATCCTCCCAGTTGTTGGAGGGCCATTCTCCACGGTGTCCTACATTTCTGACCTTCTGAGCAAGAGGAATTAACAGTTCCAGACTATCTTTTCAAAGATGTTTATAGAGCAAACAGCCTTGGAAGACAGTGTCTACCTGCAGGGCAGAGGCAGATTTGTTTGCTGACCAGAATAAAAAGGATAAGGTCTCCTTATGGGGCAAAGGTTTGCTAGCAGCCCCTTGAAAAGCTTGGGGTTTCCTAAGCTTGAGGTTCCTCAGCTGGGGTGCAGACCCACCACGTGTGCAGCCTCTACCTGGACCTCCTCCCCACTGCTGCATGGGACTGGGGAGCAAGGGGAACCCATGTGAACATCAAGCTCATGTGGCCTGCTGTGCCATGAGTAACAAAGTCCTTTGTCTGGGATCCAAGCATCTGTGTCTTCTGCCAGCATCTGTGAACTGGGGCAGGCTAGACTTGTTAGCTTGCAAGCAGAGTGAAATCTCAGATACTTTCACAGTTCTTGACACCACTTACTTTAAGGGAAGAGTAGGAGAGATACATATTAAGGACCAGGCATTGTGCTAGGTACTTTGATATATATTTTATCTCATTTAGTCCTAACAATAATCCTGTGAAGTGTTATTACTATTATTATTGTTGTTGTTACCATCAAAATATCATCATGACCATTTCATAAGAGAAAAGGTTTCAAAAAAGTTAAGTGATTTGCCTAAGGATACACAGCTAAGAAAGGGCACCTGTTGGACTCCAAAGCCTTTCGAAAATAAAAGGAAGGGATGATGTGGTTTCCCCCTTCTTGTGGTCCCAGAAGCCCTTTGGGTTCCAATTCATTCAAGGCCAGGCTTTAATCTCTTAGCTGCTCAGTCTTTTAAGCTGCTTTCTCTGATGCCCGTTTCCTGGAGAAGTTCCAGAAGCTGGGCCAGGTCTGCCCACAGCGAATGAAGTGAAACCTGGAAGTGCCCCTCCTGCAGCCATTCTTCTGCAGCATCACAGACGAGCCAGCCCCCCACTCTACCCCTGCTTACCCACAATATCTTCATAGGCATTCTCTTCTAAAGTGCTTTTGGATCCAAACTTGGGTTGGCTCTCAGTACCATTCTCAGTGGGAGAAGAGGGGTACAGGGACTGGAGACTGGATGCATCCTCAAACTCAAAGGATTTTCTGTGGATAACAAAGAGTTTGAGTCATTCCGGCGGAACCCGACTCCTGCTGCCCTGGTGGGGAATGGCCAAGGGCAAGAGCAAAGACCAGTGGTCCTCCTCACAAAACCAGCTACTGAGCAAAGCATCAAGATGGATCCAAACTTGCCAACCAAATGAAGAGATAGATGGTCTGAAAGGCCCCAGTCCCAGTGCCTGCAAATAATACCAATAACAACTACCGCAGCTGAAAGGGATGTTATGTGTCAGATGCTGTGTCATACGCTCTACACATGTTAGCCCATTAATCTTCACAATGCTGCTACTAGGTATCGTGCCACTTTAAGACGGATTAGCTGGAGGCTCAGGGAGATGAACTGATAGAGGTAAGACTCACCCAGGATGCCTGACTCCAGGGTCCGAGCTTTTGACTTGGGCCTCCAAGCCCCGGAGAACATCATTTTTGAGAAGTATCTGCCATCCCCAGAGGAACTGAGTGCCTCACCTGCTCTTAAGAGTCTCACATCATGCCTGTATCCGAGCAAGGTCTCCAGCACTGAGTAGGCAGTAAGGGTTCAACGTTGGATGGGTGATGCTCGCGGCTGTTTGGAGGTTGGGGAAGCAGCTGGTGGTGGGTGGTTTGTTGAAAACAAGAAGGCGCTGAGCCCTCAAAACAAATCACACCACTTCTGAGGTAGAACTAGGAGGGAGCAGTTGCAGCCAGCAGCTACTTCCATGACCCAGCTTCCCTTCAGCTCGTCACCTGCTCCTTTCCATCCCCCAGATAACCTTCCCTTCTACTGCAGAATTTCAAAACCACAGCTGGTTAGCTTCTCAGACACCCTGAGCCCACAGTACCCTCTACTCCTCCCCTTCATCAGGGAGGCTCTTCCCTTCAACATCTAAGGCTTAGTCCCAGCTGCATCCTCTCCCTCTCCAAGGCAGGTCCCTCCCAGGGAGGGAGAGAAGGAAGTGCACTGACTGAACCCCTTCTCTCACCCATTAACACCTCCCTCATCTTTGGGAACCATTAGACCTTTCAGCTGATGCAGTCCTTTCTCTCTCGTTTAATGAACAACACCGCAAGGGCCCTGGGGTGCAAGTCAAGGACTAAAAGTGTCCTAAAGGCCACATCTTATTCTCAGCTTGCCCAGCTACCGTGCAGCCCTCGACACAGCCAAACACCTCATGTTGGTCCTCTCCTCCCTCCTCTCTGTGACACGGTCCCTCCTGGTTTTCAACTGCGTCTCAAGCTCCTGTGAGGGATCCCCTTTTCTGCTTCCCTTTTCAATGCCACGGTCTCAGAGTCCTGTCTTCAGGACTCTCTTTCTCACTCTGCACTTTCTGGGGCCCCAATATTGATGACCATCACCATATCTACCATTTCTACTACGATGACTCCCAGATCTCTCTGTCACTGGCCCAGACTTCTCAACCAGCTAAATACCCAATGGCTGAGCACAGTGATTCCTGAACACTGGCCCGCAGACCACTACTGGTCTGAGAGCAAGCTTTCACTGATGTATACAGTGGAGTCAACATCTCATGCAGGCAGTTCTCAAATCAGCAAATGACACAAATCACGTTCAGCCAAATTATCCTCGAAAATCCCTCAGGAAGGTTCCATGTCGAGGACCAATACACTGTCTTTCATTATAACTGATATAGTCAGTTAAAAACAGATTTCTTTCTCTTTGGTTGAATAGCAGAAATATATGGCTTGTATTTTTTTCTTAAATAAAAAAGTATATAAAATACAAGAATCGTACCTGGCACAACAAACTTACTATTCCATGCTCCTCAGGGGAATATGCTCACTGTGTGGAAAGGCAAATACAACAGCCTGTGCTTACTGAACTGTTTTTCTTTTTTTTTTCCAAGAGCACAGATTTAAATTTGCTGTTAATTCTTACTGGAAGTGACTCCACCATATATGGTATATGTGTGTGTATTTATTATAAATGTAATGTGTGTGTATGTGTAGAACCTTCAGGTTGATGTAACCTCCTCCCATCCCCTTTTTTCACCTAGCTAACTGCTTCTTGCTCTTTTAAATTTAGCTCAGCGGGCTTCCCTGGTGGCGCAGTGGTTGAGAATCTGCCTGCCAGTGCAGGGAACACGCCTTCGAGCCTTGGTCTGGGAAGATCCCACATGCCGCGGAGCAACTAAGCCCATGCGCCACAACTACTGAGCCTGTGCTCTAGAGCCCGTGAGCCACAACTACTGAGCCCACGTGCCACAACTACTGAAGCCTGTGTGCCTAGAGCCTGTGCTCCGCAACAAGAGAAGCCACCGCAATGAGAAGCCCGCACACCGCAACGAAGAGTAGCCCCCCTCTCCGCAACTAGAGAAAGCCTGTGCGCAGCAACAAAGACCCAATGCAGCCAAAAATAAATAGATAAATAAATAAATAAATTTAGCTCAGCAACTCCCTCTCTGAAGAGGCTTCCCCCACTCCCCACTCAGATGCCTCTTCCTCTGGGTTTCTGCAGCATCCCACCCAGGCGTGGATCAGGGCACGCAGCACAGCTTCTATGATTTATTTATACATCTATCTCCTGCACCAGATCACCAACTCCTTGAATGGAACAGCCACATCTTATGTGCCCCTGTGTCCCCTTGACCAGCACAGAGGCTTGGTGCACAGCAGGCTCTAGACAGGTATTTCTAGAAACGGATGACTAAAGACAAAGCAAACACGCTTGGCAGGGTTGACATGAAGAGTCCGTGAGCGTGCTGAGGTGGGCCAGAACATGGGATTACCTTTAGCCAAGGGCTCTTCTGGCTCATGAGTCTGAACCTTTGTGATGTCTTCCTCTCTGCACATGGCAGGAAAGTTTCTACATGAGATGGGATATGCTGGATGGAAGCCTGAACTATGGGGTCAGATTGAAGAATCCCCAGAAGCCAAACAAACCCGAATGCCCACCTGACTCTGGGTTAGAAGAGGAAGGCAGTGAGGGGTAGGGGGACAGGCCTTCCAAAGGAAGCTGGCTCCCAGCCTACTCCAATTCAGAGAACAAGATGCCTGTCATCTCGCACCAACTCCAGCTGCTCCAGCTCCCAAGTCACTATAATTGTGGAGATGGCCCAGGTACTCCAGTGTCAGGAATGCTGAGACTGACCAGGAAACCAATGTGACCAGGTCCTTCTTGGACATGGCCAAGAAGCAGATGAAATGTTCCTTCTCTCCTTTTTCCATCAGTCTCCCCTTTCAGGATCCAAAGATCCCCTCTTCATATAAGCCCAGGGTTCCTGTATGGCCAGGCAGCCCTCAGGAAAGAGGAAATCATGGTAAATGTGTCAACACTTCTGTGTTAATGGTAACATGCAATATTTAGATAATGCTTCAGTCAAAGAAATAAATCTCTAGCTGGCATTTCAGGTAGTTACGAGGCTAAGATCTTACTAGTCCTCAAGGGACTGCCAATTCTATCTAAAAGTAAGGTGGTCCTACCCCTCCCACAGAGGAAGTTCCAACAGGGCTCTACTCCAAAGGCCAAACCCAGCCAGCATGTTCAGTACACAGCACTTGGAAGAAGCGCTTTCACCCTCCCACTCACGTTTAAGTATCCTTACCCTGCAGGAGCAGAAGAACAGTCAATCTTTCTCACCTAGCTCATGCTTCACCTAACATTATTTGGTGCTCCAGAACTTATAAAGCACTACTGACTGTGACCCACAACTATTGACTGTGACCCACAACTACAGTCTGCTTCTGCATCCTCTACTGACAAGAAGGCCACTGTGCCCAGCTCTATGTCACCGGAGGGGCATTCGTTACCTGCTCTGGGACTTGCGGTGACCACGCATGTCCTTCTTGGGTCTCCGGGTGACTGGTGGGGCTGGGGTGGAGGGCAGGGGGGGTGGAGCAGCAGGTGTGGGTGAAGGAGGTAGACCATTGCTTGGCTTACTCTTGGGGTTCTTGTCAGCCTCATATTCAAAGGTGCGCTTGGGTTTGGGGACAGGGTTCACAGCGGGATCAGGGGAGCTCTTCGATGGCAGCAGTTGGGAGGTCGGGCTGTTTCCAGGGGTCCCCGGCTTAGTGGAGCCACTACCTTCCCTCTCCGGGGGTGAGCCCGCCTCCCCCCCAACTCCAGCCACTCCTCCTGCCCGGCTGCCAGCGCTCACACTCGCGCTCCCTGTCGGGTCCTCCAAGGTGCCCAAGATCTCAGTCTTCCTTCTCCCTCGGTCTACACTGTAGCAGCTGCTGGGGAGCTGGGGAAGCCCCCCACCCGGCTGAGCCTTCAGGGCCTGTTCAATTTTCTGGATCCGACTCAGCACTGCTGAGCTCTCCTTCCTGCTGCCGTGCCCCCTGAGGAAGGCACTGGGCTCACTCCGGCCTGGCCGTTTCTCCAGACGGTAGAAAGAGTCCCGGACAGGGAGTGCCTCTCCCTCCTCCTCGGTCTCAGGGTAGGAACACTCGGAGAAGGTCCTGCTCATCCTCCGGAGGCCCTTGAAGTCGAAGGTCTTTTCTGAGCTGCAGGGGGACGGCACCACACTGGGACAGCCCACACTGGGGCAGCCCTCACTGGCCACCCACTCGCCCCCAGAGCCCTCCCGCTTCTCTCCACAAACGCTCATCCTGGGCGAAGCCTCTCGGCGACCCTCCCATGCTGAAATCTTCTCCCGGATGCCCAGGCTGTGGGCACGGGGGCCGGTGCGGTTCAGAAAGATGCTCCGTGGGCCCGCCGCTGACCCCAGGGACGGAGTGCTCTGGGCGAGGGGGAGGCAAGCAGCTACTCCCTCTACATCCTGGGCTGCCCCCTGGACATTCTCCTTCTGGTCCTCTCTCTTGCACACTGAAGGGCTTCTGTCCAAATAACCGAAGCTGGTGGCCTTGAGGGGACAGATGGGTGGTGAAGTGTCTGGAGAGGGGGCTTGAGGATTTTGGGGTGAAGGATCACGGGGATGCCAGTCCTTGAGGAGCAGCCGGGAACTGCAGTGGCTTGGGTACCTGGAGGCTGACGTTTCACTGTCACTGAGCGGGTAGATGGGACTCCTCGGTGGGGAGAGAACTGGAGGTGGAGAGACTGACTGAGACCTAAGAGGAAAAAAAAAAAAAAAGAAGAAGAAGAGAAAACGTCAGTGAGTGGCCTGACAACACTGTTTCATTGTTAAAGAGCTCAGCATCCCTTTCCTATAGGACTCGCAAGCTCAAAGTACTGTATGCAAGTAACGGACCTTCCAAGGCTGTCCTCAAGGAAAGAAACAGCTCCTTATTATACACAGCAGGCTAAACTCAATGGTCCTCTCTGCCCAATTCATCCCTAGAGACCCTGAGTACTGTCTGCAACAGAAGCCAGTTCTGTGACAGGCCAGGGCATCCCCAAAGTCCACATCTGCCAATCAGAGAACAGTAAGATCAGTGGTGTGCTGCTAAATGTTTAACAATAGGCTCCTTGGGCGAGAAAGCATAGATACGTAGCATCTGCCAACTTCCACTGTATAAATATTCCTACTATGGCTGATTTCAAACCAGCAATGTGACCTCATTGGATGTGGACTTGGGAAGAAACACTAATGATCAACTCTCATGAACTGTTACAAAGCATCTCCAGCATGCCACTTCCCAAAGTGGCCCTAAATATGCACTCAAGCCCTTTGATGTATCTCCTTGACAAGCCCCATCTCCCCCGAGGCTTCTGCTACTAGACGCAAGATACCACACCTCAGCTTGGGTCTTGATCAGAACTCAGATTCCTGAAGGTCTCAAAAGGATCAGCACGGCCCTTCAAGAAAGAATCCTTTCCACGCTCTCAATGAGGAGGCTAACGGGGCGGGGAGACCAGCTCCTTCGCAGCTCTAGCCTCCAGCGGTGGCATCACAGCAAATAAGCATCAGCCATTCCCCAGCTCCAGATCAACACCCTGGTCTTAGCAACTATCGGAAACAGTTCTAAATCAATGTTTTTACCTATATTTACTCACTGAATCTTCACAAAAACTCTGTCATATTATTATACTTTATTATTATCTTCATTTTGCAAGTGAAAAACACTGAGGCATACAAAGATTAAATATCTCATTCAAGGTCTCTAGCTGGTACGTGGTGAAGCCAGGACTACACTATATTGCTGCTCTAAAGAGGAAGCAGTGGTCTCTGCCATCTTTGTGAACTGCCCAGCCCCCCAGACATAGGTCAGCAGAAATCCCTGCAGCACTGAGCACAGCCCTGTCTCCAATGTAGCGTTTGTAATTTCTTCTTCCAGGTAGAGGGACACATACTCAGTGTCTAGAAGGTGCTCAGTAAATGATGAACAAATAAAGACAAGAAAAGGTAAAGGTGAGCTTACTGAAGAGAACCATGGGCATACTTCCTCTTCAGCACACTTTTCTAGTTGTCTACTAGGGTCATCACTGTCAACTTTCAGAATTTTTCCCAAACCGTTTTAGTTCAAAGACAGCAGGGCTTTGCCAACACTGCATGCTACCAAGGCCTACCTGACCCTAATGCTGTGGCCCTCAAAGCCAAGCGGTCCAGCCTCGCAGGCTCCAGAGCGCCACGCCATCCGCGGAATGCAGCCAGCTGCCCCTGAGCCAGGCTGCACTCACTGCTCCATCACACACAGAAAACTGCGGCTCGGGTGAGTCAGGGATTGGCCAGCAATTCCCTGTTGGGTCATAGCCTCTGGCTGCCCCCGATCAACAGGAAACCTCAACATGCTTAAGTTGTTTTTAAAAGGGCAAGTCAAACAAGAGCCCTCCCACGTGTACATGGGCACAGATGAGAGAAATTCGGTGCCCAGCCAAGCCGATGACCAAAGACACTCTGCTCGGCGGGGAGGTGTGAAAAGAGTAAGCCTTGGTACTCCCTAGGGTAGGCAGTGGTAGGGCAACAGGCCAAGCCTGAGCCTGGGGAGAGCCCAACCTACTCACGATCGAGAAAGGCCCAGGCCCCTCACTTTTTTCACAGAACCATGGGTGCAAAAGGTCATCAGTCCAGCCCTGTAAGCCAACAAGTGTCTGGGCTACACAAAGGACTCTACGTTTCAGTTATTCTCAGTTGGAGGCGGGAGAAGATGCCTTTTATAGAGGATGACCTTATCATGTGTTTATTCATTTAATAAATACTTAGTGAGCACCTACTATGTGCCAGGCCCTGTTCTACATGCTAGATACAAGAATAAACAAGAGACAAAAATTCATGTCCTCATGAAGCTTGAATTCTAGTCGGTGATGGCCAATACCTAATGAGAGGCAGAATCTTTTAGGAAGCCTTTTCAAACTACATATGCCTCATTTCTCCAGACATTTTGATAAATGCTCCCCTAGCGATGTATCTCTTTAACCCTCAAGGTGAGAATTCACCAGTCCATGAAGCCACCTATGGGAGGGTGGAGGGGCGGGAGGTGGCTCCCATACGGGGACAGAAAAACAGTGAGAACCTCTGGTCTGTTTGATTCCAGCATGCTTCCGATGATTTCAGAAAGGATGATTGTGTAACTTCCCTCAGTAGTTCAAACATGGAGAAATTCCCACAAGTTAAGACATTCTCTCAGTGCCTAGTCTGCTTTAACTTTTTCTCCTCTGGTGAAGGATAAAACAGAGAAGAGACTGGTCCTTTCCTTTAAAGGTCCTGGTCTTTGGATCTTTGCTGATCTGAGGCCCAAAGCTGCAAGCGCTCTTCACCCAGCCACCCCACACAGGCCAGGCCCAATGTGCTCCAGCAACTCGGGGTGAAAAGGGGGCCTGCCTATGCTGACCTGGAGCCCAGGCATCTGCCGGTTCATCACAGAGAAGGCAATGTTCACTCACTACACGATCATAGATAAGGCCCTGCCCTCATGGGGCTCCGGATGCTCACCTGAGGATAGAACTCACTGCATCTCTCTAAATGTTTCTGATTCTACCTGTTATCAGGAATGTGACCATGGGGAAAACCACACACTCCCTTTGAGCTGCCAGTTTCAATTCCTCAGAATTGTTCCAACTGTATCACAGGGTTGTCGTAACGGGCACATGTGACTATGGATATGAAACGATGTCATACATTGTAACTCATTATTACTGTTAATTATTAGTAGTAAGTTTTTCACCAGGTTATCTAGGCCAGTTGTTCTCAGTAGAGGGTGAGAACATCACAGTTGCTGGGTTTAAGTTCCAGCACAGCCACTAACAAGTTACATGACTTTGAGCAAATAACTTTCTCTAAGCCTCAATTTCCTTATCTGTAAAATGGACACATATCTGTAAAAGGACACGTCTCAGAGGTCTGTTGTAAGGAATAGAGACAATACGCATCAAGTGTTGCGCTCAGCAGCTCACACTAGTACTCAATCTTAGCTTAATAATTACTAATATTAACAAGGAGCTGCCTAATCAGAATAATCACTTGGCAAACTTTTTAAAACAGTTTACCTCTGTCCTTGGATTCTAAACATTTGGGGTGCGAGAGGAAAGGAGTAAATTAAATATGGCCATAAATTCTCTGCAGCTCATGCTATCAAAAGGTTGAGTCTATTCTTCTGCCCCTTGAATATAGGCTGACCTTGTGATTTGCTTTGATGAATAGAATATGGTGGAAAATAAGTTGTCTCAGTTCCAAACTTGAGGCCTCAAGAAGCCTTGCAGTTTCCGCTTCACGCGCTTGGAACGCTGCCCTGAGACTGTCACGTAAGAAAGCCAGTCTAGTGTTTCAGAGGAGGAGAGGCCATGCACAGCATCACTGAGGTCCCTCAGCCGACAGCCAGCCACCACATGGGCCTGACACATGGTGAGGTCATCTTGGACCCAACTGAACCAGTTACATGAGTGAGCCCAGGGGAAGCCAGTAGAGGAACTTCCCAGTGAACGCACAGAAACACGAGAAATCATAGATTGTTCTAGCCCACTAAGTCTTAGGGTGGTTTGCTACAATGCAATGGTAAAATGATGTTGTGGGAAAGGCACTGTGTATAACTGGCCCTCCCCACCCCAGTGCAGGACCAGGGCCCTGGGCCTTCCATCCCCGTGCCTCTCTCTTCCTCCACTTCCCTATAGACCAGCTGCCAAGGTCTGAATGTTTGGACTGCATCCCTCTCCCCCCTCCCTCTCTCTCTCGCCCTACTAGAGGCTCTGGCACTCTTTTGGGAGTCTCCCCTGAACACTCCCTAGAAATGAAGCTAGTCCTGCAATCCCAAGAGTCAGCTTCCACCAGTGCTTGCTCCCAGGTTGAGGGAGGGCTCAGGAGAATCTGTTACCTAGAGAACAGGGAGGCTTAAGGAGGAACACACTGGGGGCTAGCAGTCAGGATGCGTGTGTCCTTGTGACAGTGAGTTTACACAACAGGTGGCACCTCCTTGGCAGGGATGGGAGAGGGTGCTCACTCTTGGGCTTCAGTTTCACTTTCTAGTTGTTTCCCAGTTCCTCAAACTGAGGTCGGAAGTGAAAGCAATTCTCCCCCTGTTGGACAAGGAAAGACTACGGCCAAGAGAATGACAGTGCTGGGACCCCAGCTGCCTTAGGAAGCCAAGCACCTGAGCAAAGCCTTCTTTTGGGTCTGGTCTCCCATTCTGCCACTGACCGTCTCCAGCTTCACTTCTTCAGGGCTCTTGGACAGCTCCTTGCCACCCTTCCCTGAACCCTGAACAAGGGAACAAAGGAAGCCACCTACTCCCCAGGCCACAGTGTGCTAACTGTACCAGGCTTAAGACACACCTTGGTTCTCCATCCATTCAACCAGTATTTACTGAGCACCAACTATATACCAGGTACTATTTTAGGCATTAAGGACTGGCAGAGACTAAAAATAGACAGTCTCTCTCTACAGGTTACATTCTTTTTTTTAAAATTTATTATTATTTATTTATTTATTGGCTGCGTTGGGTCTTCGTTGCTGCATGCAGGCTTTCTCTAGTTGTGGAAAGCAGGGGCTACTCTTTGTTGCACTGCGTGGGCTTCTCATTGCGGTGGCTTCTCTCGTTGTGGAGTACGGGCTCTAGGTGCATGCGCGGGCTTCAGTAGTTGCGACGTGTGGGCTCTAGAGCATAGGCTCAGTAGTTGTGGCACACGGGCTTAGTTGCTCCGCAGCATGTGGGATCTTCCCGGGCCAAGGATTGAATCCATGTCCCCTGCATTGGCAGGTGGATTCTTAACTGCTGCGCCACCATGGAAGTCCCTCTACAGGTTACATTCTGGTGGAGGGAGACGGTATGGCTTTAGTTGTCTCGAGTGAACAGACAATAAAGAAACCAACCCTGTGAGATGGTTGTGGGGCCAGTGAAGAAGAATAAAGCAGGGTAAAGGGGTAGAGCTTAACAGTGAAGCAGATCAGGGGAGACCCCTCTGCCAGGGAACATGGGAACAGAACCTTGAGGAAGTGAGCAATGTGTATATCCAGGGCGCGGCGGGGGGCGGGGGGGCGGGGCGGGAATGTTCCAGACAAGAGGAGCAGTAGGGCAGAGGCTTGAGGCAACTGCAAACTTACTGTACTCTGGGGGCAACAAAGGGGCCAGTGTGGCCAGCGTGGAGTAAGAAGAGGAAGAGTGGGCTTCCCTGGTGGCGCACTGATTGAGAGTCCGCCTGCCGATGCAGGGGACACAGGTTCATGCCCCGGTCCGGGAAGACCCCACATGCCGTGGAGCGGCTGGGCCCGTGAGCCTGGCCGCTGAGCCTGCGCGTCCAGAGCCTGTGCTCCGCAACGGGAGAGGCCACAACAGTGAGAGGCCCGCGTACCGAAAAAAAAAAAAAAAAAAAAAATGAAGAGGAGGAGTGGGCTGGAGATCAGTCAGAGGCACCAGAGAATCCCATGGACCAACAACGAGGCTTGGGCTTTTACTCTGAGAGAGAAAGGAAGCTCTTGAAGGGATACGAGCAGAAGAATGACATGCTCTGACTCCATATCAGAGAATGAAGTGTAGGGATGCAGGAGTGGCCACAGGGAGATTACTTAAAGGCTACTGTAACAATCCAGGCAAGAGGTTACAACCGCTTGGATTAGAACGGCAGATCTATCAACATCTATCTCGAGGGCTGTGCCAATCAGAGTTGCTGACGGAGTGGATGAGAGATATGAGAGACAAAGGGAAGTCAAGGATGAATCACAGTTTCTGGCCTGAGCACCTGGTAGAAAGGAATAAGGGTTACAGCTTTCCATTTCGGATTCATCAGTAGTATATAGATATCATGTAAAAGTATATGGCTAGATGAACCATCAAGGGAGTCAGCATATCTAGAGAAGTCCAAGGGTTGAACCCTGGGGCACTCCAGCATTTCTGGCTCACGTAGAGGAGGAACAACTAGCAAAGGAAACTGACTGGAAGAGCATGTAGTGAGGAAGGAAGGAAACCATGAGGAGGGATATCCTGAGACCTTTGAGAAATAGGGAGTGACCAGCTGAGCCAAATCTGCTAACAACTGAGCAAGGGAAAGACTGAGGAGTGATCCCTAGATTTAGGTAGTCACTGTGACCTTGAGAAGAGAGGTTCTGGTGGCAAGGGAGGGAGGGAAGCCTGACTGGAAGGAATTCAAGAAATGGAAGAGAGAAAGTGGAGATAAAGAGCTCAGACAGGGGCTTCCCTGGTGGTGCAGTGGTTGAGAGTCCGCCTGCTGATGCGGGGGACACGGGTTCGTGCCCCGGTCAGGGAGGATCCCACATGCCACAGAGCGGCTGGGCCCGTGAGCCATGGCCAATGGGCCTGCGCGTCCAGAGCCCATGCTCCGCAACGGGAGAGGCCACAGCTGTGAGAGGCCCGCGTACTGCAAAAAAATAAATAAATAAATAAAGAGCTCGGACAGATCTTTCAAAGGGTTTTCCTAAAGAGGGAACAAGGCAACGAGGTGGCAGTTAGAGGGGAATGTGGGGTACAGAGCGTTTTGTTGATGGGTTTGAGCTCAGAGTTATTATAGCATGCTTAAATGATGACTGGAATAATCCAGTAGAGAGGGAAAAAGCCATTAATGCAGGACAAGAGTATAAGTGCAGGCAGTGAGCAAAGTGAGCAGGCAGTGAAGGGCTGGGGACCCAATGCCCATCTACAAGGGGCGCCTTAGACTGAAGAACCCCATTTGCTCTCATTCGCATGTACCCAGGCTGAGTGTTTTCTCACACGATCTCATTCCTATGCTGCTTTATGCTTCCTTCACCGTGGCTTTGACTCCTGCATATATTTCCAATTCATTCCACAGAGGGAAGAAGAGATCCAGAGATGTTCTTTCTTCCTGTCCTTCAAGCATCTGGATCCAGCTTCCTCCCCAACCTCAATGATCTACTCAATGCCTAAGTCCTATCAATTCTACGTCCTTCATATCTCTCAGATCTGTCCCTCCTGTGCCATTCCCACTGCTACTGCTGCTGCCTTGATTCAGATCTTATCTACTGTGACCATTCAAACAAGCTCTCAACTTCTCTCTCTGCCTTCAGTCTTAACCCAGTTCCAAGTCCATCCTCTCATCTCCTGACATCTTTCAAAAATACAAAACTCATCATGCTTCAAACTCCCCACTATACACAGAATGAAATGCAGATTCACTGGCATGGATTATGGCAAGGCCCCCATGATGTGGTCCCTATTTTTCCTTTATCATTTCATACTGTCTTTTCCTCCAAACAAATCTGCATCCCACTCTTAGTCACATCAAACTCCTTGCTTTTCACAACTTTAGGCCTTCACGCATTCAATATTTCCTTTGCCTGCAGTGCTGCCTTGTGTCCACTTACATGTCTCTGTGACTCCTCTATGGAATCTCTCTTCACCCTACCCCCTCACCCAGGTGGAGATATCTGATTTTTGATGCCTCCACTGTGCCTGGAAAAATGTCTACTATGGTACTTGTAACACTTTACTGGACTATATTTTTCCTCACCTGCCTCCCTTACTAGACTATGAGTGAAGTACTTGAAGGTGGTGACAGGGTCTTATTAATCTTGATATAACCTGCTCTTTGTACTGCATCTAGAATTTAGTAGGAATTAATGTATTTGTGCTGAGTGACTAAATGAATGAATACAAAAATAAATGATTAAAACCTAGGTCTCCTTATTACTCCTCAGGGCATTGTTTACAGACTTCATTGCCTCTCTCTTTGTGCCATATGACCTGAAGAACAACACAGAAAGGTACACAAAGCACTTAGTGCAGCCCAGCATGGCTGTCAGTCCCTAAAGCCCTCTCCCATAAGGCAAAAATCATACCCTAGACCAAGAGTCTAGAGACCTGGGTTCTGCTCTGGTCCTGGTTCCATCACTTCCTGGATGGGTTCATAAGCAAAGTCATCTGAATTCTCTGAGCCTCAGGTTCTTTTTTTTTCTTTTAAAGAATGGTTAAATACATGTATGTACGTATATATGTACGTATGTATGTATATATGTACGCATTTATTTTTGAGCACACCACGTGGCTTGTGGGATCTTAGTTCCCCGACCAGGGATCAAACCCATGCCCCCTGCCTTGGAAACATGGAGTCTTAACGACTGGACCTCCAGGGAAGTTCCCTCAGGTTCTTTATCTACAAAACAGGAGGAAAACACTTACTCTGAGTATCCTCACATACTAGCTGTGTGACTAAAATGATGTAAATTTTAAAAGTGTTTGAACACCATTAAAAGTTCCATGAAGACAGAAGAAATATAAAAGAAAAGTAAATACACAGCAGCTAAGACACTTAATATGCTGCTCTTATCACCTCCTTATTGCTCTTTATTCTAAAATCTCAGAGCTTGCCCCTGGGGAGGCAGACACTGTGAAACTGGGCCCTCGTGCCACCACCTTGTCAGCAGGCAGCCAGTTCTGCTCCTCAGCAAAGGCGTGGATGCCAACGCTGCAGCACATGACTGGCCAAATCCAACATTTATAGGAGAGGGAGTAAGATAAACAGAAGGAGAAAGAGAGAAAGGGGGCAGGGGAGAATGCAAAGGAAATTTAACAGAGGAGCATAAGCGCGCGCACACACACACACACACACGCACCCCCACACACAGACAAACGTATAAGACAAGTGAGTAGGACAGAAAGGGCATGAACTAAGGTAGAATGAGAAACTTAAAGAGGGGGTAACGTGTGTGTGCACATGCACGTGCACATGTACAGACAGAAAGTGAGAGTTAAAGTGCAAAATACGTGCCCTTCCCTTCAGTACTGTTTCACAACCCAACCCTTGGGTTAGTGACCTGGGCCATCTTCCAGTAACATAGCAGGAAGCATTCATGCCAAGGGACACCCCATATATTGTCAAGGTCACCTAGGGACTTTTTGGGAGGGAAGGTTGTCTTTAGTCCTTGATGACAAGACAGTTTTGAGCTCAGCATGCTCTGGCCACAGAGCTCCTGAAGTGTCAGTATCAGGAAGCAAACCAAATTGGGGTCAGCTGGAGAAGGCTCCTGGGAGTCCAGGAAACAGCCCCAGAGGCACAAAGATGGGCCGTGGGCTCCATGAAGTGAGCCTGTCCACAGATTAAGGTTACACAGGGCCCAGCTTCCAACATGCCTAGTCCCTACTGAGTAGGTGTCTAACCTGCTTCCAAATGAAACTGCCTGGGAGTTAGCCAACCACCATCCCAGGGCTGCTCAACTAAAGCGGGTCCTGGTGGCTCAGTGGGCAGCAGCATCCTCCCATCACTATGTGACCGCCCCAACTCTGGAGATGGCATGCTCACTGCACTCCCCCAAGGCCATATTCTGAGGCACCCAGAAGGAGAAAAGGGAGGAAGTCTGCCTGAGTCCTATCAGCAAGTCCATAAGTTTGTTCCCCAGGCCAGAGCAGGGGCTCAGTTCAGTAACGGACATCCCACTCTGGGACAAAAGTCAAAAAGTCAAAAAGAGGGTGACTCTCACAACTTGACCATCTTGCTCCCAAATGGCTGGAAGCCCTCAGTAGGGTCCAGGACAGCCTCATCCTCCAAGTGGGGCTACATCTGGACCACTACCTACAGAGACTCAAAGTCAATCACAGCTTGTCAGGGTAAGAAGAACAGTAGCTAGGGTCAGAGCAGAAACTGAGTCACCTTGTCACCTCCAGAAAGCACATCTACCTGCCTGTCATGTAGCTGATTTCTAGGGAAGCACAAGGAGAATTGGTGAGCTCTTCTCTGGGAAGGAACCCCAAGTCCTCTAGGAAGTAATGGCAATGAACATAAAGAGAGCATTTATAAGACACGCCTTCTCTGAGACAGGTAAAAAAAAATGATGCCTTATGGGAACGTCCCCAATGCCCTAGGCCCAGCAAAAATGGAACTGCTGTATAAAGCAGAACCAGGCACTACGCAAAGCCAAGAGGGAGAGAAAGGTAGTTGCAGGAAACCGTGCTAAAGACATTTGTGATCGTTTCAAAACATGGTCCCCAAATTCTTTGACATGCCTGCTGTCAACGTGACCGCTTCTCTTGAATCTGGGCTCTGTGATTGCTTGACCAATAGAATATGGTAGAACTGAATCTGTGCTACTTTTCAGGCCCAGGCCTCAGGAAACCAACAGCTTCTACTTCCTGTCTCTCAGGCTATGAGAGAGCCCAGGCCATGTGGAGAGGGTAGGTGTTCTGATGGACAGTCTCAGCTGGGGCCCCAGCATCAACCCCCAGACATGTGAGGTAAGACACGTCCAGGAAACACCAGCCCCTAGCCACTGAGTCACCCTAAGCCTTGAAGTCTTTCCAGCTGAGGTCCCAGACGTCATGAGCAGGGAGCAGCCATCCCTGTAGTCTCTGTCTGAAATCCTAAACTACAGAGTCTGTGAGCAGAATCAAATGGTTGTTTTACACTATAAAATTTGGGGTAGTTTTATAACAATAGATACCTGACACTAATTTGGGTACCTAGAAGTGGAGTGCTATTGACACAAAATCCTAAAACATTGACCGTGGGACAGGGTGATGGTTGTTGGGGGGTGCTTAAAGCAAAAATAAGGAAAACGTTAGAAGCAAGAGGAAAGGGGACCCTCATAATGTTGAAAAGTTTGGCAACTCTGTCACCTGTGGTAACATGGAAAATAGGAAGTATATCTAATATATTAGATGAACTAGCCAAAGACATTTCCAGGCAGAGTGCCAAAGGTGCCCTCTGACTCCTTCTTGCTGTCTCTAGTGAAAAGAAAAAGAGATGAACCAAACAGGGAACTGTTTTCAAACAAAATTTAAAGGAAACATAAATGAGAAAGGGCTTTCTGAGTTAGAAAATAAAACTTGCTTCAGTCTCTGTCTCTCTAGACAAGAAAAAATTCTCAAATTAAAAAATGGCTTCCAGGGCTTCCCTGGTGGCGCAGTGGTTGAGAGTCTGCCTGCCGATGCAGGGGACACGGGTTTGTGCCCCGGTCCGGGAGGATCCCACATGCCATGGAGTGGCTAGGCCCGTGAGCCATGGCCGCTGAGCCTGCGCGTCCGGAGCCTGTGCTCCGCAACACGAGAGGCCACCACAGTGAGAGGCCCGTGTACCGCAAAAAAAAAAAAAAAAAAAAAGCTTCCAGATTGTGGTGACAGTTACACTCCGTGGGTGTGTGTATGTGTGTATATGAACTCATCAAACTGAAAACTTTATTTTTTCGGTTTTTTGTTTTGTTTTGTTTTTGTTTTGTTTTAACACCTTTATTGGAGTATAACTGCTTTACAATGGTGTGTTAGTTTCAAACTGAAAACTTTAAATTGCGTTTATGGTACTTTAATTATCCCTCAATAAATCTTTTTTAAAAAATCTAGAGTGGGGGGCTTCCCTGGTGGCGCAGTGGTTGAGAGTCCGCCTGCCGATGCAGGGGACACGGGTTCGTGCCCCGGTCCGGGAAGATCCCACATGCCGCGGAGCGGCTGGGACCGTGAGCCATGGCCGCTGAGCCTGCGCATCCGGAGCCTGTGCTTCGCAACGGGAGAGGCCACAACAATGAGAGGCCCACATACCGCAAAAACAAACAAACAAACAAAATCTAGAGTGGGACTGAAAGATCCTTTGCCAAGACCTAAGAAAGATTTAAAGTGTTGCCTCACAGAATCTTACACACAGACAGACAAAAGGCCTTCTAAGGATCTTAAGGGTGAGCCCTGAAGATCCTCTGTAAATAATAAGGTCTCTAAGACTCTTAACAACCATTGTCCCATAGCAATCTCACAGGGAAAAATCCACTTATCCACCTTCTGAGGTACTACAAGTGCCATGTGGAGGCTCTAAACCAAGGGCTCTAAGAGTGAATACAGAGAGGGGAGGGGAATCCTTCCTAGCTGAGTGGTCAAGAAAAGGACTGGGAGGGAAGTAACATCTGCATCCAGACTGGCAGAAATGTAAGGTTCGCATTAGAGAGTAGTGCAAGATTAAGGTAGAAAGAAAAACCAGGGCTTTTTATGAAAGCCTTACAGAGCAGGCCAAGTTTGACTGTATCATAGATGACAGTAGTTTCTGAGCTGGGAAATCCCAGTCATGTGTACAGGCAGGTGAACGTAGAGGTACAATAAAATAACAGAAGGAACAGGAGAGCTAGGCTTGCGTTCTTCCCCCCGTTAGCTTTGTATCCTTGGGGAGTACCTCCTCTTCTCTGTGTCTGTTAGCCAAACTGTCAAGCAAGTGGGTGAGACCAAATGAGCTCTAAGTTTCCTCTTCAGCTCTGCCTTTCTCAGAGTCTATGGGCTGAATGGAAAGGGAATCCAAAGTTAACAAGACCTATCATGGAAGATACTATAAAGAGTCAAATAGTACAAGTAGCCTATGCTCTAAGAGACTGATCTCCCAGCCATCTAGATAACTGGTCAACAAACAGTTAGTCTTCTAGGTACCAGGCACTGTTCCAGGCTCAGAGGAGACAAAGCAATCAAAGTCCTTGACCCCAAGAAGTCTACACTTTTACAGGCACCCAAGTTTCCCACACATACATACATACAGAGGTAAGGTTTCCAAAACACAATACAGACAGCCTATATTTGCAAGTCACAATGATCCAGATGCTGGAGTTTCACAGTGAAGAAGCTGTTGAGGAAATAAGCAGGCATGACAAGTCTTCTGAGAACAGCCCCTGCTGCCTGCCAAGTCTCACAGTACAAGTGAAATCTCCTGAGAGCAACAAGTGGCAAAGTTTACCCCATCTAGATGGCCGAACTAGCTCTCAACATAACACTTTCTTAGCAACCATTAGCATGACGATTTTTTTTTTTTTTTTTTGGCTGCGTTGGGTTTTTCGTTGCTGCATACAGGCTTTCTCTAGTTGCGGTGAGCGGGGGTCACTCTTGGTTGAGGTGTGCGGGCTTCTCATTGCGGTGGCTTCTCTTGTAGCGGAGCACAGGCTCTAGGTGCGCAGGCTTCAGTAGTTGTGGCATGCGGGCTTCAGTAGTTGTGGCTCGTGGGCTCTAGAGCACAGGCTCAGTAGTTGTGGCGCACGGGCTTAGTTGCTTTGCAACATATGGGATCTTCCCAGATCAGGGCTCGAACCCCTGTCCCCTGTGTTGGCAGGCAGATTCTTAACCACTGCACCACCAGGGAAGCCCAGCATGACCATTTCTTAGCAAGCAAGTCACTAAGCTGCTTCTAGTCCCACCCAGGTCATCAACACCAACATGATAAAGCCTGACCTCTGGAATTCAGAGGAGCTTTGAGAATCTCACCTCCCACCCCCAGAAATGGATGCAGCCAAATCTAACGAGCTGGAGTGGGAACAGCCTGTGGGGAGGTGAAGCAGCTAAGGGTGAAGCAACAGCCTGTGGGGAGGTGAAGCAGCTAAGGGTGAAGCAACGTGCCCCTTTGTCCTCACTAACAAAGAGAAAGGGAAGCCTGCTCCAGGAGACCAAAACATAGCAAAGAACAAAACTTTGGTGGTAAAACGAGAGGTTCAGATTTCCTCCTCCTGCATATCCTGCCAAATCAGGAATGGGCTATAAAGGAAAAGGAAGAGAATAAACTAGCAAAACAATCCTAAGAACCTAATAATGGAATGGAATCTAGGATCTTTACCCCAAACTAGCTTAGTGGTGGCACCAGGTGAAGTCTTATTCAAATTAAGGATATGGCCTTGCAAATATGTATCTTGGCAGTTCCACAGGGTCCCATTTGCCCGTCCCCACCAGTTTTCCATGCCCCAAAGTACCCCTGCCCCCAAAGCTAGATACAAATGCCTCTCAGTATCATTGGCTTCCTCTGCCTCCATGTGGATGATGTGGACAGAGGTCCCCAAAGCAGCCAGGGTTCAAATGCTCAGCTTTCCAAGGCCTTAGCACCCCTGCACTCCCCAACCAAAGTTCTGGTCACACCTGGGAGCCTTTTCTCACTGGAACTCCTGGGTTGGCAATGATTAAAGGGCCTCAGGTCACAGGCAAATGTCTATCGGAAGGTCAGACTAAGAAATCTGGGTGCCAAGGTCATCAATCCAAACTGTAAAAGCCTTGAAAAAAGAGAATGGATCATCCCCCTCTTTTTCCCCTTTTTCTTTTTCAAAATTGTGATCTGGTGGTTTCTCTGTCCACCAAAGAGCCCAGCACCTAGGAGGAGAGCCCTCAGAGTTCACTGACAACTTCCTAAGAACAGTCCCAGATTTGGCTGGGGGTGAAAGCATCCAGAGAAACCACCAGGTGACAATTTTGAAATAATAACAACTACAGTTCAGCAGTAGCCTCTGAGAGAAGGCTGTAGCTAGCCACAGAGGCCTGTGACTCCATGCCAAAAGCCCAGGAAAGGAGGGAGGGAAGCGGAAAGGTGGCAGGAAGGAAGGGAAGTGAAGACTTAGAAGGGACAAATGCCTTTTTTTAGACACATCAGAGGCTCAGATATTTACAAATACCATCCGTCATGTTATGATGGCAAGCAGGCTGGGAAGCTAAAGGAAGAGCAATTTCTAAAAATGTTTAAAACATGAAGGTATATACTCCAAACAGAAACTAGGGTGCCTGTCAGCAGTTCTGATTCTGCTTTGTGACTTTATGTAAACACTGCATCTCCCATCCCGGTCCCCACAAAGCGGAAATTAGAAGAAAAAAAGAATACTTGAAGGAGCTGAGGGCTGCTGGGTACAGTAATTTCTAATTCAGCTTCTAAATATACTCTTTCTTTTAATTTAAGAATAAAATGGTAAAATCACACACAATGCTTATTTCACCCATACAGTCTCATATAAAAAAGTTGGGAACCTTAATTCCCAGTCTCTATCTGCCAACTCAGAGTCAGACTGCAGAGTAAGAAATGCCACCAGGCTCGGGGGCGGGGTGGGGGGGGGCGCGGAGCCCAGCAAAGTGGTTCCTGAGAAGTAGATAATGGGAGACAAAGACTCTGAGATCTAGACCTGTTTCTGCCTTGGCCACCGACATGCCCCGGGAGAGGTCAGTTTTTCCATCTGTTTGACCCAAGAGGCTGTTGGTCCCTGCCATCCTCAGCCTCACCCAGTTCAGGGAAGCAAGTATGCAAGCAACTCTAGTCCAGGTTAGACAGGGTGTGTGCGCAGGGGGTGTTCTTACTGGTCTTGCTGCCACAGAGTAGATATTCAATTTGTTTGTCTAAGCCCCAAGCTCTTATGTACCTAACAAGTCAGAATCTACCAATTTCTGTTCGGTTGGCACAGTCAATCCAGACCATTTCTACTGGGACCAAATTCTGCACGTATGGTGTACAGAATTCCTCTTGCCTCATTCACGCCAGTCACTCCCCAGGGGCCACATCCTATGCCCCATTCAACCAACCATACCTGGATATTAGCTCTGAATGAACCAAACATCTACCACTACCTCTGGCCAGACCTGAGTGTGTGCCACACTCCACTGGACTCAGCCTGGTAATGCACAGCCCAGACCTCCAGGAAGGAACTAGCCCGATCCCAGTCTAAGATGAGCATCCTTCTCATCACTATCCATTCTAGTGGCTGAGGTTCCAAAGGCCAAATTTGCCCAACTGAGATTCAGCAGAAGGGGCTATGAAAGGTACGTGGCTTTAATAAAAGAGGCTCTTCTAGGACATCAGCATCCAGCCTTGGCCAAGACCTGAGAAGCCCTGGTGAGAGTTGTACAGCTATCTGCCAGCTCTGGAAGCTTCTACCCCACCACCGGGAGGAAGCTAACATTTACTGAGTGGCTTTTTGCTAGGCACTATGCTAAGCACTGACATATATTATCTCATTTAATCCTCACAGAAACTCTGTGAGATAAGTACTATTATTATTTTACAGATGAGTAACCAAAATGTTAGAGGACATAAGAAAATGCCCTGAGATCTCACTATTTGGTAAGTAGTTAAAGTTTGGCCCAGATTATGCACCTCTATGACTGTCAGAATCATGATGATAATCATTGACATTTGGCAGGAATCCTATCCAGGACACAGGTCACTAGGTGTCCTTTGATGCTACCCTCCAGTGAGCCCCATTCCCTCAGCAGTGCTCCCCGACTCACCTGCTCAGGGTCCCTCGAGGGGCCTTAGTGCCTCCAGCTCCGTGGGTGATACTGGAATTCTTGTTGGCAGTCATGGTCATTTCTGCTCTCTGCAAACACAGAGCCCTGCAAAGAAGACAAGACCTATAAGCCAAGTTTCCATGGGTAGCGAAAAGCACCTCAAACATTTCCAGATGACCTCCAAAACTGCCAACAGGGTTTCTGTGGTGGTTAGCAGGAACCACTTTCCCACATATATTTAATTTCATGTGTTACAGATTAAGAGCCTCAAGGGATCCCTGATCTGGGTTGGGGAAGAGTCTGTGAGCTAACAGATAACTTATCACTTCACAGAAAATGATTTTAAAAACTCCATTTCCATCCTGCTTCTTCTCATTTCTTAAGTTAGAGTTTCCCAAACTTCTGGCATGCCATACAGCCTTTATGAATTTTACCATATTTGCATACCTCCTGAACAATCATTTATTCAATGTTTTTCTTTAATCAACTTGAAACTGACTAACTTTTCTTAAAATATTTAATCTTGTTCTAAACAATTAATCATTGACAAATATTTACTGAGTGAGTACCCCTGTCCTAGGCACTGCCATCCAGCAAAGAATGAAACAAAGTCTCTGCTCTCATGGAGCTTACATCCTAGCAGAGGGAAACAGACAATAAGCAGGCACAAGCATGTGTGTGATACATAAGTGTACATCTGTGTATAATATGTATACTGATAAGTGGTAGGAAGAAAACATGAAGCAAGGTAGAGGGAGAGTGAAGATTTGTTTTTTAAAATAGGATGTTCAGGGAGGAACATCCTGATAAAGTGACATCTGAGCCAGAAACCACAGTTATGAGTTATCATATTTTTAACACCCATTAAAATAAAATTAATATACTTTAAGGTATTTAAGTATTTATAAAGTGAAAAATGTCTGTACATGTACCATATACAGTTAGCTAATATAGTAACATTATTTTATGCTAAAATAATAAAGGAAGAAAAATGTTAAAACTTAAGGGTACATCCAGACGGGAAATTGTCTCCTATTTGCAGATGGTATGATCTTCCATGTAGAAAATCATAACAATTCTACTAAAACACTCTTAAACTAACATATAAAGTCAAGCAAGTTTTCAGGATACAAAGTAATATTTAAAAAATCAATTTTCTTTCTACATACTAGCAATGAACAACCTGAAAATGAAATTTAAAAAATTCCATTAATAATAGCAGCAAAAAGAATAAAATACTTAGGAATAAACTTAACAAAAGAAGTGCAAGACTTATGCACTGCAAACTACAAAACATCACTGAAAGAAATTAAAGAATACATAAATAAATAGAAAGGCATCCCATGTTCATGATCGGAAAACTCCAAGTTGTTAAGATGGCAATATTCCCCGAATTGATCTACAGACTGAACAGAATACTCATCAACTGCAGAAATTGACAAGCTGATCCTAAAATTTTGTGGCAGTGCAAGGGACCCAGAGCAGTCAAAACCATCTTGAAAAAGAAGAATAAAGTTGGAGGACTCGCACTCACCAATTTCAAAGCATACTACAAAGCCATGGTAATCAAGACAGTGTGCACAGACGTAAGAACAGAAATAGAAATCAACAGAATAGAATTGAGAGTTGAGAAATAAACCCATACATTTAGGGTCAATTGATTTTCAACAAGGATGCTAAGACAATTCAAGAGGGAAAGAAGAGTGTTTTTAACAATATTCAGACAACTGGACATTCATACACAAAAGAATAAAGTAGGACCCTTACACTTAGACTATACAAAAAAAAGTAAAAATGGATTACAGACCTAAATTTAAGAGTTAAAATGACAAAAGCGAAGCCTGGAATACAACATAGAGGTAAATCTTTGTAACACTGGATTAGGCAATAGTTTCTTAGATATGACACAAGCAACAAAAGAAAAAAGATATAAACTGTATTATACTAAATAAAAAACTTTTGTGCTGTTAAAAATACCACAAGAAAGTAAAAAGACTCCCACAGAATGGGAGAATTATTTGCAAATCATATATATCTGCTAAGCAACTTGTATCTAGAATATATAAAGAACTCTTCCAACTCAATAATAAAAAGACACATAATCCAATTTAAAAGTAGACAAACAGAAACTAACACACCATTGTAAAGCAATTATACTCCAATAAAGATGTTTAAAAAAAAGAAAAGTAGACAAGGAATTTAAACAGACATTTCTCCAAAGATATAAAATTGGCTAAGAAGCACATGAAACAATGTTCAACATCACTAGTCATTAGGGAAATACAAATCAAAACCACAGTGAGGTATTACTTCATACCACCAGGATGACTCTAATCAAAAAGATAAAAACAAGTGCTAGTGAGACTGTGGAGAAATGAAAACCTTCATTCACTGCTGGTGGAAATGTAAAATTGTGCAGCCACTTTGGAAAACAGTTTGGCAGTTCCTCAAAAAGGGATACATAGAGTTACCATAAGACCCAGCATGATTCACCCCTGGGTATACAGCCAAGAGAAATGAAAACATGTCCACACAAATACTCATACCAATGTTCATAATAGCCCAAAAGTGGAAACAACCCAAATGTCCATCAGTGGACGAATGCATTAACAAAGTGTGGTATATCCATAAAATGGAATATTACTCAGACATAAAAAGAAGACATTCCACAATATGGATGAACTCTCATGCCATTTTTATGAAATGTACAGAATAGGCAAATCTGCAGAGACAGAAAATAAATTAATGGTTGCTTAGGGTTGAGTTGAGGGTAGGAGAATGGGGAGTGACTGCAAAGAGTATGGGGTTTCTTTTGGGGGAGTGAAAAAAAAGCTCTGAAATTAGATAAACAGTGGTGATGGTTGCATAACTGAATATATTTAAAAAATGAATTGTATACATAACATAAGTGAATTTTATGGTATGTAAATTATATCTCAATTTAGATGTTAAAAAAAACTTTAAAATATTTTAAGTCCCTTGGAGAATGGATGTGAGAGACAACAATAATTCACAGTATCTCTAATGTGAATGTGCACTCTGTTCTGGGCCAACACCACCTTCACAGACGCTGAACAGTTCAGGAACAATAGTTCTCTCACTCTGATCGGCATTCTCATCCCATTGACCAAAATGAAGTATGTTTGGATGTGAAAGTTAAACATATTTATTTATGGTCACTAATGACCTTAATCCTGGAGGCCATCTTACTTATTATCTTGGTGCAAATAAGTGATTGGTTTCGATGATAAAAAATAAGCCAGACCCTAATTCTTGATATCATTTATAATTCTATCCTAATTTCAACATGAAATGCACTCTCTCTAATTTCCTTACCTTTATGCAATCTCTCAAGGTTGTCGTTTTGGTGATGGTAGTGGTGAGTGAAGTGGGAGCTGGAAGGGAGGAAGCAGCCCGCAGGTGCTAGCAATGGTGATAGCAATGAAACATCCCCCACAATGCTTTTAGAAAAAGAAAACAAACCCTGAGCCTCATTTTTATCCTTCATGAAAAGCCTTCCTGGTGGGCTTCCCTGGTGGCGCAGTGGTTGAGAGTCCGCCTGCCGATGCAGGGGCCACGGGTTCGTGCCCCCGTCTGGGAAGATCCCACATGCCGCGGAGTGGCTGGGTCCGTGAGCCATGGCCGCTGAGCCTGCGCGTCCAGGCTGAGCCTGCGCGTCCGGAGCCTGTGCTCCGCAACGGGAGAGGCCACAACAGTCAGAGGCCCGCGTACCGCAAAAAAAAAAAAAAAAAAAAAAAAAAAAAAGCCTTCCTGGGCTTCCCTGGTGGTGCAGTGGTTGAGAATTCGCCTGCCAATGCAGGGGACATGGGTTCGAGCCCTGGTCCAGGAAGATCCCACATGCCGCGAAGCAACTAAGCCCATGCACCACAACTAACTCTGCGCTCTAGAGCCCGCGAGCCACTACTGAGCCAGTGTGCTGCAACTAGTGAAGCCCGCGCGCCTACAGCCTGTGCTCCAGAACAAGAGAAGCCACCGCAGTGAGAAGCCTGCGCACCACAACAAGGAGTAGTTCCCGCTCACTGCACGCAGAGAAAAGACCCAATGCAGCCAAAAATACAATAAATAAATTTTTTTAAAAAACAAAGAAAAGCCTTCCCTACCTATTGAGGAAAAAATCTTTATAAACTTAAGTATATAGCATAATGTTAGTATGAGGAGAAGGAAGAAGGGGAGTCACTCCTGCCACCAGAGCACCTGTGCACACCGGCTCTGGTGAGATATTCTTTACCTGCACCAGCCAAGGGCCAAGTTAAGTGCTTGGCGTATGGCTGTGTGTGTTAAACAGAAAGAAGGGAAAGGAGAGAGGCAGCCTCTGGGAGCTTCCCAAACCAGTTCTCAGGGTCCTCAGGGAGCACAGTGTTACAAGGAATCAACTTGCTAAGCATCAGCTTTCAACTGTGCCCATGGTAACAACGATCACAATAATCATCAGAACCCATCATAACAACACTGGACATGCTCTACCAGCTCCAGGGCAGGCCCTCAGGGAAAGGACAGAAGATTTGTGGAAAGACCAGAAACTGAAATATATTAAAAGAACATGATGAAAAATATATTCTTTCCTTCCCTGAATTTCTGATCTAAAATGCTCTGAAATGCAGTCATATACTTGAATATGAGAACACAGAGCCAACTTAGTCAGGAGGAAGAATGCAGATAGCTGTGATATTTGCTTGGGCCAAGAAGAAAAATCCTGTGAAGATGCAACCAAGAGAGGAGTGGGTCAAAACTACCAGGCCCACGGCATTGACCCCTGGTCACACTTCTGCAAGAACACAGCTGCTATTCTCAGCAGTGGCCCAGGAGTTGAGGCATCTTGGGCAGGCACTGCTGAGAACCCCAGGAGAGCCTACTAAGTCAGAGAAGCTTACTCACTGTGCTCCCTCCCACCTGCTCTCTCTAGCCAGGTCTACTAGGTTCAGGGGATAATCCAGCGGTCTGAGGAACTAAGGACCAGGCTAACCCTTTACACCTGAAGTGCAGACTTGAGCACTCTGCATGGCAGGCTTCCTGGGGGACACTGCTTCTCCCAAGGCCCTAAGAGCCACCCCAGGCTCCCATCTGTGCTTTCAGCCTGATTCCTTGGCTAGTCTGGCTGCAAAGAGAGAGACACTCCCAAGGAAAAGAAACACCCACTGGGAATAGCGCAGAGAAGCCAAGGGGATGAGAGGTGTTTTGTTAGCTCCCAGGCCCATCAACGGCAAAAACTCCATGTTTGGAAAATGAAATTGTTCAATTAGCATCTACCACTGATCACGAATTGCTCAAAACCCCAGCTCTGACAAATTACAGGCAACTATCTGAAGAGTTACAGCCCAGAGAAAGGAACATAATAAGGTACCATTAGAACTTCTCTACAAACTCTGCATCGAGACAGAGACCACAGTCCCAGGTTCTCAAGGTGCAGTGGGAAGAACACCCAACCTGGAGTCAGCCCAACCCTGCCTCTAGCAACTGCTGGCCAAGGGTCATTGTACACGTGAGTTTTGAGGACTCAACGTTCTCACTATAAGAGCAATAGTAATAACATGACCTACCTCACGTGATTGTTATTCTGGCACACTGAAGCTTAATAAATCATTTTTCTTCCAGATCATGCTTCTCTAGGTATTTGGAAGGCACCCTCTCCATTCCCAAGCTAGATTCATTTTACAGACTCCCCAGCACTGCCATCCAATCCATTTACTCTATGCTAGGCACTGTGCAAGGTACTAGGATATGAAAATGGACAGATACAGTCCCTGCCCTGGAAAAGCTAACTGTAAAGGGAGAAAAGTGAAGGAAAAAGTGGACTCCATGAAGGCCTTATAGAGGGGTGACATTTGAAAGTAAGCCTTCACCTGTTCGTTACCCATGGTAAGAGGACTTAAGAAAAAACAAAAAAGAAGTAAAGGCACATTTATTACCAAAGGTGCTGCTAGATTCTTTATAAAATTACAATAGCTAAAGTTATAAGCATTTTAAAGGATTAAATCATTTAATCTTTGTGACAACCCTACGAAGTGGGTTCTATTATTATTTACATGTTACCAAGGAAACCAAGGTACAGAGCAGTTAAATCGCTTGGCCCTAGTCACACAGCTAGAAAGTGGCAAGTCAGGAATTTGAGCCCAGGTGGCCTGCACCAGCGCCGCCGCAGCTCTGAGTCAGCACTCTGCATGGCCTCCAATCATCTTCCATTTCAGCTCTCACCATCCCATGACGTAGTGATAATACAGGCCCAATTTTCCAACCAGGAAATTGAGATTCAGAGAGATTAAATGGTTGGCCCAAGATCACTCACCTAGTGAAGGAATAGGGCAGGACTGTGGACTCAGCTCTGACTCCACTGTCCACTTACTTTTCTTAACATTGATGGGGGTGCTTGTTAAAAATGCAGAGTCCCAGGTCCCACTCCCCCTCTTGAACGGAGCCTAGGAATTTGTATGTTCAGTAAGCACTTCAGGCTAGTGCTACACGCCTGTAAGTGTGCAAACTTGAGTCCCACAATGTGCTGAGGACTTGTAAAGGTATGAAGGGTCACTACTGACCATCCTCTCAAGAGTCTGCCCAGCTGTGAGCAAATACAAGATGGACACTCGGTCCCCTTCCTCCTCCCACCCCCCCAGCTTCTTCCACCTGCACAGAACCACCGACCCTCAACAAAGGAGCAGGCACGTCGCAGGATCCAGTGAAAGCATTATCAATGTCTGCTCCTAAACAGTTCCCTCAGTCTTTGCTGTACTCTGAGTTCTTGTATCTCAAAACAGCTCTTCCTGCCACCCACCCCTGGTAGCTAACAACCGCTTTCCTCACTTTCCCCTCACTTCCAAACTCCTGGGAAAAAAGAGTTTATACCCGAAGACATTAACTGGTGGTTTGCAAGAGCAAAAATATGTTCCATTTGGTTTTCCCTTCATTTTTTTTAAAAAAGTTGAATTAGTTATCAAACGTTTTAAAAATTGGGTGAGTATAAATGAAATGCAAATAAAAATTCAGATTCTGGCTTCTCTTGAAAAATTAGAAAACCTGCCATCACCGTCTGCATTTCTATATGGCAGCAGTTGGCAGTCCAGTTAGATGTAGCAAGCTCTCTCCAATTTACCACTGTCCCTCCCCGCCCAACGCCTACAGGTGGCCAGCTTTGCTCAGCTCTGTGACCTGACTCGCCCAGTCAGCAGGTGAGTGCTGCGTCCCACGTCCCAGCAAGGAAGGGGTAGGGGGCACTGCCCTGGGAGCAGCCACACAAAGCCTCCTGGAGGGCTGGGCTTGAGCAGTGCAGGGAGGAGCCTATGCTGGCCGCTTGAAACCCTCCATCTACTCCCCTCGCTGCCACTGGAGGAAAGACCCTCTGGAAGGCTCCCTGCTGTCACTCAGGCCAGCCTGCATCTTGCAGTTGTCTCTCCAGCTCCCTCAGTGCTCCCTTTCCCTACCATCCAGTCTCATCACCCAATCCACAGATGCTCTGCCCAAGGTCTGAGAAGGGATCCCTTAGAGGTCAGTCTCTGAAGGGAGCTCCTTCTGAGGGGTGCCCAGCCTCTAAGAATGAACCTTCCTATCCTAGAGCAAAAAACTGTTTCCCCTCGTTAAGTGACATTTCTAAATGTCTGTGTGGTACTTTTCCGCAGGCCTAATTTCGGACAAGACAGTGTGCCTCGCCCCTGAGGAGGAGACATTTGAGCCCTGAGAGCGCTGAAGAACAGATGCAAGTGTTTGGAGGGAAGCCTCCCGTTGTGCTGGGGTTAAGGTTGCCACTGAGAGGAAACACAAACACTGCCCAGCACCCTGCTTGTCTGGTCTAGGTAAGAAGTCAGGACCCCCCCACAAAGGAAACCTCTAAAGCACATGAGAGAATTTCTGCCGACGTCGACATTCCACTGATCTCTTAAGCAATCTCTGGCACGGAAGTAATAGCTTAGGAAGCAGCCCAGAGGGAAGGAGAAGGTGAGAAAGGGAACGGAGCTCTGTGTGCCCCGAGAACCTGGCTTCAGCCCAGTCCGGCTCTGTACAGCTGTGGTCTGACTGCCCTGGAGTCAACCTGCTACTCACCCTGCCCAGGGAACACCTACCAGACCGTCCTCACCCCCTCACTGACTCCCTCCTGCAGCCCTTGGTCATCTAGGCCCTGCGGCAGGCCGAGCAGAAAAGGATCAGACTGGCAGCTCCCCCAGAGGAGGGCCTACGTCTCTCATTTCTTCCTCCAAGAGTCTCGGCAACCAGCACTGGCACCGCAAGTTTCAGGGAGGGTCATCATTAGAGAGAGTTCCTTTTAAGTACCCAAACCAGAGTTCTCGAAAGCAGAGCGTTTGATTCTCCCTTTCTCTCCTGCAGGTGTCCTTGGACTGGGCCAAGGCAGGAGGCGCCTCATTTACCTTTCATAGCTCTGCCTGGACTGACAGCTCAGGCTCTGCTGTAGCGGCTCACCTGCACAGCCTTCCTAGGAAATTCAGCCATCCCACAGGTCCCCTGACATCCTGGCCCACTCTGTCCCCACGCGGCTGAGAAAGCTGTAGGGCAGAGCTAGCTAGTTCTTCTCCATGTTTTGAACAATCCTCAGTACTTGGCAGAGAGTTCTGCACATAAAAGACAGGCAAATAAATGTTAACTGATTTGCTAACTGATGGCAAAAGAGGGCCCCCAGGGCTTCCCTGGTGGCGCAGTCGTTGAGAGTCCGCCTGCCGATGCAGGGGACACGGGTTCGTGCCCCAGTCCGGGAAGATCCCACATGCCGCGGAGTGGCTGGGCCCCCAAGGAGTCAAAGGCCAGGAACACAAAGGGCCCTAGAAATTCTAGCACTGGCCATATCCTTTAAGGTGCACTCCTCCGCTCCCCAAAGGCATGGCTGCAATAAAACCAATGAAAGGGAGGTTTCCAGCTGTAGCTGCCACCCATTTGGACTGTCACCAGCAGGCCTTTTCCTCCCAGCCCTCAGCCAATCCCGTCTACCTCAGGAGTTTCAATCTCCTCACAGGTGCCCCTATTATCTTCCAGGGTCCTCCTGCAGTAACAGTTCTCATCCAACACACCCATGAAGAAAGGCTGCTCCTGGGAAACCTGCCTTCACCTCCGTCATGCTGGCTTTCTCCTCCCCCACCCCTCTTTTCCCCGCTTCCTTTCCTGACTCATTTCTCACTGGTTATCTGCCCACAACCTTGTCTTTGGTTCTGTTGTGCCTAAAATCAAGGGGTTACAAGGGAAAGGGGAGAAAGTGGGCTCAGAGGTTGGGTGGGTATCAAAAACTGTAGAAAGGGAGCCAGGAAGGTTCTTCTCAAGTCTGTCCCCTAATTCCCTTCAAAGTGCCAGACCCCTTTTCTCCGTCGGCACTTCTACATACCTGGTACCTTGGATCTTTTCCATTCCAGCCCCAAGCTCTGGGGCTCTAGGTCCAGAAAGTCCTTTGAGCAAAAAGTTGAGGGGATTATGAGCCTGGTTAAGTGGAGAGGAACCAAGATTTGTTTTGCTGGGAGATCAGAGGAATTGCTGGGTGTTTTTACAGGTCCCTATGAGGCTGAAATCTGCCTCAACCAGTCACAAAAAAAGATGATTTTTGTTGTTGAATAACAACCAGAAGAAAATTAAGCTCTCTTTCCATCTCCTGACTGTCCACTTATCACTCCCACATCCTCTTTCCCAACTCTCCTCCCCAAAGAGGCCTTTAAGTTTGGGTTTTCAACCTCAACCATTTTCAATCCCTTTTCCTGCCAGATGGTCCTTCTCCAGTTCAGTACAGATTCTGTGGAGGTTTGAAGTTGGGTTTAAATATTTCCTGAAAGCCTAAAATGGGGTGAGGGCTTGTTAGGCAATTCCAGGCCAAAGGAAATCTGGTTGCTTCCAAGACAGTTTTAAAAACCTAGACATGGCTGTTTCTGCCAGTCTGGAAACTCAGCCTCTCAGCGAGCGGCTTAACCCAGCTCTGCCAGGACGATGGAGCCCGCTCGGTCCATAGAACGGAGCCCTGCCCCACAAAGAGCCCTGCCCTCTTTCACCCTTGGCAAGAAGAACCTGGTGGGTCCTGTAAACATGATGATGATTCCAAGGCCACAGACCTATCTCACACCAGTGCCTTCCCTCTGCCAGTCACAGCAGACTAATTGCCATTTCCTGCACATGCCAGGAATGTTCATGCCTCCAAGCTTTTATTCAACCAATTCCTTCCATCAGGAAGTCCTCCACCACCATTCTTTCTTAAATATCCAGTTCAAATGTTGACTTCTTTCTGAAGCCTTTACCAATACTAAATCTTGACCTCATTCTCACCCTTCCCATGCTCTCCAGCCTAGCTGAACTCAACCTGACTGATGGCAAGATGCCTGCCCTGCTCCAGAAAACACCACCCACAAGCCAACTTTCTCAGAAGAGGACTAGGAAATAGTAAGGGCTAAAGGGACTGGGCAAGTCTCAATACCTCCGTTTTCCTATCTGTAGTATAGGAAGAATACTCTACCTCTATAATGAGAACTTGAAGCCCAGGGAGAAGCCATGTATAAAAAACAGGATACTCAGAACCCAAAAGGGAACATACTTGAAGTCTCTGGCTTTCCCCCAACTCTCAGCCTCAGGACCTCTTCTCTTGTCCTCACTCTCTTAGCTCTTACTCTGTTTCCTATTTCACTGAGAAAATAGAAACAATCAGAACACACCCTCAATAAGCTACCACCATCACATTTACCCACCACCAGCAACAGGGCAGACCTTGTCACTACTCTGCTCAAAACCCTAACATGGATTCCAATCACTAAAAGTAAGAGCCAAAATCTTCACAATGACCTACAAGGTCTTCATCATCTGGGTCTCTATGAGATCTCTGACCTCATTTCAACTATTCTTTCCCTTTAGGTTTTCCCCACCAGCCACACTATCTCCTTATCTCCTCAAATACACCAGGCACATTCCAACTCCAGGCCTCCACACCTGCTGTCCCCTGTAACTAGAACATACTCCCCCAAGAGAGCCTGCTCCCTCATCTCCCAGGTCTTTGGTCAGACATCATCTTCTTAGTGAGGCCTTCCCTGGATCACACTAAAATTTAGTGTTAAGAAATTACTACTAGGGACTTCCCTGGTGGCGCAGTGGTTAAGAATCCACCTTCCAATGCAGGGGACGCAGGTTCGATCCCTGGTCAGGGAACTAAGATCCCACGTGCTGCGGGGCAGCTAAGCCCATGCACCACAACCACTGAGCTTGCACTCCTCAACTAGAGAGACCGTGTGCCGCAAAACTTCAGAGCCCACGCACTCTGGAACCCGCGTGCCACAACTAGAGAGAGAAACCCCACACACCACAACTAGAGAGAAGCCTGCACACCACAACAAAAGAGCCCGCATGCCTCAACGAGGACCCCGCGTGCCGCAACTGAGACCCGACGCAGCCAAAAATAAATAAAATAAATAAATAAATAAATCTTTAAAAAAAAAAAAGAGAAAGAAAAATTTTTTAATGAAAAAACATTTGCCACCATCTCAGAGTGGCTCTACTTGGACAGAGTGAGCAGGCTGGGGGCTCCACTGTCCAGGCCCATCTTCCAAGCCCACCAGCCTTCCCAGTTCAGAGTCTGACCTACCCTCAGCAAGCACACCCACTCAGAAAATTGAAAAGTAGGCCACATCCTATGAACACCCAAAAGATTCAGGGCAGGGGTGGCTGCAGCCCCAGAACAACTGAAGTTGCTCTCTGCAAAGATTACAATGATTTTCCTATTATAAAACGCAAAGATCCTTTTTCTGGGGCTTAATGAATTAGAGGACCTTCCTTTCCTCATGTTTACTGTGTGGGACACTACTGATCAGCCCTCTCTGAAGCACTATAATGTAGTTATCTCCCAATCTGGAGTACACTCTCTGGGGTAGCATTTTACCATCTGCCTGGAGGATCCTCATGCTCATCAAAAGAGGGCACAGGTTAAGAAAGGTTGGGGGAATACTGTCAGAGAAGTAGAGAGAGACAGGTGTGGCACCTAAGACTTTTATTTGTTTACTTACTTGAAGCCTCTGAGGGCATCTTCCCAGCCAGGCCCCCATGCTACTGTGCTATACTCTGGTCCTTGCCCTTGAGCAGCTCCCCATCCTGCCTGAGACAGACAAGTAAAGAAAAGAGTCTGGCACACTGTAACAAGAGCTGTGATAGATGTATGAACACAGAGCTCTGAGAGCAAGGAGAAAAGACACCTAATCAGGTGGACAGGATGGATGTAGGGGAGGGCTTCTGGAGGAGACAAGAAGTGACACTGGGCTGAGTCTTGCAGGACTTGTGGAAGATAAAGAAGGCAGAAGAAGAACACCGCTGCAAGCAGAAGAAGAACCATGAACAAAAGCCAAGGAGATCTTAGAGCAAGAACAGGACACAAAAAGCAATAACCATAATGGAAAACATTGATAAATCAGACCACACTAAATAAGAACTCTGTTCATTAAAAAATGCCACTTAGAGAGTGAAAAAAGAACCTTTGGAGTGGGTACACAGGTTACAGAACTCAGCAGATTAGGAACATTAGATACACAGAGGAAACTTATCAAGAAGTAGAGTAACTCTCAAACTGCAGATCTTGGCCAGATCATTAGGGCTGAATTTCCCTTTGGATAAAAGTCTCAGTTTTGGAAGGGAGTAGAAGAAAGTGCACATACACAGCCAGGCTCTGCTAGTTCTAAGTATGCATTTATCTCATTTAATCTAGCTGTCATTATCTCCATTTTATGGATGAAGAAGCTAGGGTCGGACTTCCCTGGTGGCGCAATGGTTAAGAATCCACCTGCCAATGCAGGGGACACAGGTTCGATCCCTGGTCTGGGAAGATCCCACATGCCGTGGAGCAACTAAGCCCATGCACCACAACTACTGAGCCTGCGCTCTGGAGCCTACGAGCCACAACTACTGAGCCCACGTGCCACAACTACTGAAGCCCATGCACCTAAAGCCCGTGCTCCGCAACAAGAGAAGCCACCACAATGAAAAGCCCGCTCAAGGCAATGAAGAGTAGCCCCTGCTCATCGCAACTAGAGAAAAGCCCGCGCGCAACAACGAAGACCCAGTGCGGCCAAAAATTAATTAATTAATTTTAAAAAAAGAAGGAAACTGAGGCTTAGGCTAAGTAATTTGCTCAGGGTTTCATAGTAAGTGGCAGACCCCAGAGTCTAGAGAGGTTGCCACTGAGCCCTCTAATTGACACCAGAGCACATAAGTCCTCTGGTCTCTGTCATATCTTGTGACAGGAAGCCATCCTCCAACCCAAGTGCACCCCTGCAGCCCAGCTCTGTCTGTAAAGAGTTAGAAACGGATATTGGCAGTAGTCTCATGCCTGGCCCCCAAATGTTTGGTGTTAAAATCCCATTTTTCTTTAAGCCATCTAGTTCAGAGGGCCCTGAATCAATTAAAAATAAACATAAGAGATGCTCCTCTCTTGCTGTTCTTCAAGCCTTTTCTCCTTATCATTCTTCCCCACCTAGGGGACCCTGGTCAAAGAAAGGCCTTCCCCTAACAATGCAGTCCAGCTGGAGCTGAGACTGAAGATAAGGGGCATCTGTCTGTCCATCTATCCAACTTCTTTAAGGGTTATGATGGGGAGAGAATTTGCCTTTTTCCTCCTTTAAATAAAGCAAGTGTTACTTGGCTTCTGTGGTTCTCAAACTGTGTGCTGAGGTACCCTTGAGCACTGCAGTAAACTCACAGGGGTGCCGCAAGATATATATTTTTTAAATTAATTTCTTTTTTTATTGGGGTATAGTTGTTTTACAAGTTGTGTTAGAAGATATTTTTAATTTTTGAGGGAAACAAGAGCAATATCCAACATTTGTTTGGACACCCCGTGAGTTCACAGTTTTAACATTAGATTGCACTACATTCTTTTCGATGATGTCATTTCTTTGTGAAGCTGGGTTTTCAGCAGCTGCTGTGATTAAAAAGCAATAACCGTGTGAAAAGCAATGTGGAACAGGAAATGGGGATGGCAGTATTCAATCTGATTCCAAGATGTGAGATGTTGTGCAGTGCCCAGTACATCCCATACGTTAGTAACTGTGGTTATTTAAGAATGAAATAAAAAATGTTTGTAATTGAAATTGACGTACAACATTATGTTAGTTTCAGGTGTACTACATAGTGATTTGATATTTGCATACATTATGAAATGATCACCATGATAAGTCTAGTAACCACCCGTCCCCATACAAAGTTATTACAATATTATTGACCATATTCCTTATGCTGAATATTACATCCTCGTGACTTATTTTGTATATAACTAGAAGTTTATACCTCTTAATCCCCTTCACCTATTTCACCCATTCCCCCAACCCTCCTCTAAAAATATTTTTCCTTTCAATTTATATACATATATTTTTCAAATGGCTACTCAGTTATCAGTATATAAGCACCTACTAAATTGTTTACACCTAAACACTTAATAAATAAAAATAAGGTATTTCTTTTGGCATCTGGGCACTATGAAAAATTACTAAAACACTAAAGGCCCACGAACTGAGAAAGTTTGGGAACCTCTGGCAGCAGGTGTTTTTTTAAGTCTCTGTGTCAAGGAGTCAAGGAGGAGCTCCCAGGGCAGGCCCAACCCTGCCCCAGAAGCAGGCGGGCAGCTAGCACTCAGGCCTATGGACGGCACACTCAGGCTTTCACTGCAGCTGACAGAAGAGCTGCCCCTCTGCCTGAAGAGATGAGGCTGCACACTAGCTCCCTCTCAGCCCAGAGGCTGTGCACATCTGCCTCAGCTGTACCCCAGGCTCCCGGGCTCCCCTCTGAACTCCCTCCCTGAAAAGCTCTATTCAGCATGGACCTCATGAATAAAACCCAAGCCAGCCCAGAGGCCAGCAGGGGACTTCCACACACACTCAGACTTGGGCAAAGTCCACAAACCAAACCATTAATCCACTGAGGGAGGGAGGGATGGGAATCTGGGAGAGGGCTTCCACTGACAGCCCATCCACTAAAAGGCCAACTGGGTTTTTGGGGTGAAGATTTACATGAAAATAACGCCTTTGTTCCCCAGGGGTATCTGGTCTGATATATTCCCTCCCTCCATTCTTCCCTGAAGTCATAATCCTCTGTTGGTGACATCACAGCTCTTGATACAATAGCCAACTGTTGTGATGTCACAAGACTCAACTTTTGTCATTTTCAGTGGGGAGTGGGGTTAGAGAATGTGACAAAGGGCTGGAATTGAATAAGGTTATAGAACTGGAATTTGCTTTTTCATGCTGATTTCCCTGCTAAGGAAGGGCAGTGACTCAGAAAATGAAAGGCAAGCGAGCCGCTGGCAGCAAGGCTGTGTGTAGATTCATCTACACCAAGAGGAGAGGGATGGGGTTAGGGGGGCTAGGGCAGAAAGGAGACAAAAGTTTTCAATTCCAGGATTAGCCAAATATGAAGATGTTCTCAGTCTGGCCAAGTTCAGGACTTTCTCTTTCCATTATCCATCATGTGAGCCCAGGGTAAGCAGAGAAAAGCTGAACTGCAGGAAAGGCTCCAGGCTGGAAGGTTCCCTGGAAATTAATGTTTGGGATACTGCACTGGGTTCTGGACTCTACACTGTCCAAGGGATAGGCTCTGTTTGGACTGCATCCTGAGGACAGTGACCAGAATGGAGAGGGCACTCAGAGGCATGTCACAGGAGAAATGACTAAAGGAACTGAGAGTGTTTACCCTGGAGAAGAGAAGGCTGTGGATGGGGGAGGCTGATAATTGCCTTGAGAATTCTGAAAGGCTCCCATGTGAAGAAGGGACGACATATGCTATTTATGGTCCCCCAAAGAGACCTCAGACAATGAGAAGATCCAGAATGGCCAATATGAGAGAGAACTTTTTATTCTTAAATTCCAGTTAGAGACTATAAGTTTCTTTTAATTCCTAACTTCTTACTTACAGGCAAGGCTCTTGAGGACAAGGACTGTCTTGGTCACTTTAGTGTATACCCCAGAACTTAGAATAAGTGGCACATAGTAAGAGCTTATTAATATTTGTGACATAAATGAACAAATGAAGCAAGGACAGTGGTCTGCTGAAGTTGGTGCTTACTCATTCAATAAGTAGTTTTGAATCCCTACCACACGTCACTCACTCAGTTAAGATGCTGGGGATACAAGGGTGAAAGAAGCGGATAAGGTTAGTCTTCCCTCTCCCCCTGCTTTGTAGATTAGCACAGATGGCATGTAAGGTCCCTTCCAATATTGAGACTCCTTGATTTTTAGAGACAACTAAAATATTTTAAACTGAGAGGAAAGAGGACCCCAACGGCCATAGATAAACCCTACCTACCACCGCAGCTATTATTCACAAGCCTGGAAATCTAGACCAAGCTAAGGTTGCCTTCTCGACTGGGGAAGGGCCTGATGCTGAGACAGCCCTGTGCTGGGCCAGACCAGACCAACCAGACTGGGCATTTTATCAAAGCCTCCCAAGTACCCTAGATAAGACACAGTAGGCTCTCATGCGAACCTGGGCTCCCTCAGCCCAGCAATAAGTAAGTATAGTCCAGTTAGGTAATATGAGGTATTTCAGATACCCTCACTTCTCTAGGGAACTTAAAATGTCCCCATCAGCCTCAGGGCAATTATCCTTCTAGGGGCCATCTGAATGACAACATAGTCACTACAGAACAATTTTCAAGGAGATAATTCCAAGATCTTCTAGGCTGTGCTAGGGATACAGGCTTGGTTCCAACTTCTGAGGGCATGAGAGTACAACTAAAGGTAATGAAACAGATGATTTAACAATAACGATATACAATATACCAGAGACACAATACATACAGACATTATCCTCTTCAGGGTAGTCCCTAGAGGCCTGAATGTTTATTCCAATACATTCTCAAAACATTCCTGAAATTCCTGTTTGGAAATTGCCCTCAGAGACTTTGGAACATTATCTGAATTTTCTCTGAAGGAAAATCTGCATCCTTCAAGGGTGCTAACTCATTCAGAGCCATGTGGCAAAAAGGGTGCAAATGAGAGAAAAGCATCTTGGGTCAGAATAAGCAGTATCTGTCAAGTATACTGTGGAGCATACTGTATACTGATATCAAAGGGGATGCATACTGACACTGTCCCAAATCTCCACTTTTTAGAGTACAGCTGTATGAGTTCACAGAGCTCTCTGAGTATCTAATAAACCCCAAGAACATCCACAGAAAATTTCTAAGAACATAAACTTCTGTCTACCCTTTTAGGATGTTCACAAGCTCCCAAAGTTCCTCCACAGAGTCATTGTAAGAATCCTTGTCCTGGGCTTCCCTGGTGGCGCAGTGGTTGAGAGTCCGCCTGCCAATGCAGGGGACGCGGATTCGTGCCCCAGTCCGGGAAGATCCCATGTGCCGCGGAGCAGCCGGGCCCGTGAGCCATGGCCGCTGAGCCTGCGCGTCCGGAGCCTGTGCTCTGCAACGGGAAAGGCCACAACAGTGAGAGGCCCGTGTACCGCAAAAAAAAAAAAAAAAAAGAATTCTTGTCCTAACCCATTTTACCTGCCCCATAAGTGCACAGGTAATTCTGAATGGAGGCCTACAGAGCTCAGCACGTATGCCAACATTGGGCACTGAGAGAGTGGCAACAAGGCACCCTGCTTCCGTGAGTCCTTGCACCATTGTTTCAAACCTGGATGTCAGCAATTTACAAACTACTACACATCACAGGCCTTCAGGAGTGTTAGAAATAGTTAAATCCAAAAATATCAGACTTACAAGTGCCAAAGATCCTGAGACTCAAATGTGACATTTTCTAACATGGTTTGTAAACCGGTGCTGAAGACAATTCCCAAAGAGGAATCAAATCTACCTATGGTAATCACAGGTGTTTAGCCATGTAAGTGCACATATGAAGAGCAAGCTATGGTCACAGCACGTATTTTCTCCCCCTTCTCTAAGTCCCCAGTCTCCCTGTGTGAAGCACAGGGAATATGCGTCCTGCCTTCTTCTGGGCCAGCCAGCATGCCCACCAAGCAGCTCCCGACATACTAAAAGCCACCCAAGTCACATCTGGCTCATGCCATTGCTCTCTGTAATGAGGTATGACATGTATCTAAAGCTCTTGTATATTTTCACATTTGTAGCCTACAATTAGGCATTTTTGAGGGATGTACCTAACTACAGTACTGTTCAGTGACCTATAATTATTCACACAGGCATCTTGGCCAATCCAGGCAACTATCAGGCTGAAGGAAGGCACTCTGAGCTCAGACCTCATGGAAGAGGCTGCTCAGCTCTAAGGAGGCCCAGAGAACACTGGTTAGTGACAGGCCTCAGGGGGCCACATTGCTCTTCCTTGGCTATACACAGAGACACTGTCCTCTCTGTCCCCTACACCAGTCTTCCTCATCCACCGCCTGGCTCAGCACAGCTCAACCCCAAGCCCAAGGGATGGCACCTTGGTGGGCCCAGTGCCCACAAAAATGGACCGCTTTGCTGGACACAATCTCCATTACCAAGGCAATAGCAATTGAAAGCAATTTCTCAAACTCCCTACAAATCTCACACCTGAGGAAAAACGGGTCACACCCACCAGGCCACAGAATCCTGCAGTCCACTGCTGTGCAGCTGGGCTGTGGCAGTGGACATGGGCCACCTCTCTGAGCCAAACTCTCTGCCACCAGTTGCAGTGGCCTCACTGCTCCCAAGAGCCCAACAGAATAATTCTCCCCCTTGCAAACGCCTACCACCGTGCTTCCCCACTGCTTCCCTGGTTAGAAGGGAAGGCCTGGTTAGCCCTCAAGATCTGTCTCTAGTGATATTTCATATATATATTTAGCTCCATTAAGAACTGGTTTCTTGATTCTTTAATGGAAGCTCAAATCCCGATTCTAAATATAACCAAAGATACTACCACTAGCCAGCCCAGTGCGCTGTGAAGGACGACTACGGCCCACACTCAGAGCGGCCTGCACATTAAGTATGAGCCCAACAGCTCAACCACAATTCCTATGCAAGTTACCCTTCTTCCCCAGCGCTGGCTCCAAGTCCTTCAGCGTGCTTTATACTTTTCAAAAATACTTTCACATGCCACCTCATTTGAGTCTGCCAAACAAACCCCAGAAGTTAAATGCAATAGGTATTTTCTCTCCTTTTGACAAAGAAGACAGGCTCAGGGAGGCTGTCTTGCCCCAAGGTCACTCAGCTAGTAAGTGCAGAACCAGGTCTAGAACTACTTTGTAGCCATGCGACCTCAGTTCTTCTTATGTCAACAATTAATAGCAGCAAACTCATAGGGCTTACTGTAAGAATGAAAGGGCTGAAATACGAAAGGTGCTTGGAGTGGTGTCTGGTCCACCGTGAGGACTACGTTATTACTGTTGCTGTTGTTGTTATTTTTAAGAGTACTGTTACCACCACCACCCAGAACCCCCAGTTCAAAACCTAAAGCTCTTTCCTCTCCCTCCTTCTGCAACTTTGCAAGGATTACTCAGGAGGCAGTTTCATCTAACCTTGAGTGGGTCCAGACCCAGTCCCTGCAATTTGCCTATGGAATCTGGAACTCACTGGGCCCTCTATCTTACCACTCCACAAACTTCTCCACGTTTTTGGGTGCATACGCATACACACATATACCACCTTTCTTCACATCTGACTCTCTAGTCTCCTGGCCTCCGATGTCACTTATGCTATGTTAGCCACCATTCTGTGGCTCACCCTGCCTGCAGTACCCAACTTTTCATTCACTTGGTTCCTCCCTTCAATAATCAATAACGAGCACCCGACTCTCTACCAAGCACTGAGGGGAATATACCTTGCCCTCCAAATACACCAAATGAAAAGTGCAGGAAGAGTGGGGTGCACAAGGGGAGTGACAGCACAGAGGTGCCAGAAAATAACTCTGAGGGCAGCACAATAGATTCCAGAACAGCAATGCTTGAGATGAGCTTTAGAGAGTGACTAGAGTTTTCTGGGCAAAGGGAGAGAAGGACATGCAGAGCTAAGAGAACAGCATTCACACAGGGTTACAAGGCAGAATCATGCAGAATATGATAATCTCACACTGCCACCATGGAGGGGCTGTATGTGTGTGCACTCGTGTGTGTGTGTGTGTGTGTGAGAGAGAGAGACAGAGAGAGAGAGAGAGGAAGACAGAGAGAGAGAGAGGGAAACAGAAAAAGAGACAGAAACAGAGACAGAGAGAGACAGAAAAAGCGAAGAGAGAAAACTTAGATGTAGGTGGGTGAACCCATACTGCCTGGGGGTGGCAGGCAGCCGGGACAACAAACATCACGTCTGCCTTTCCATAGTCTGAGTGGCAATCTCAACTCCCTGGTATGCTTACAGTGCACCAATTTTAAATGCAAAATCCTTTAACAACTGTTTTCTCTTTCCTTCTGTCTTCCCCTCCTTCTAAAGATCTGTTTATCCCAATTCTCATTTCTACCCCGCTCTGAGCCCTGAGTTTTAGTGCCAGTGCTTTTACACAAATCCAGCTTCACATCCTGAGTGAAATATAATTTCATAGGAATGTAATTCTGGAATGATCTCATTGAAAAAGCACACCCAACAAAGGCCATGAGCAAACTTCAGGCCAGCCCATTCACACCCAGAGCCAAGGAGATTGCAGACCCCTTTCCCTTAAATGGACAATGTGCCTGGGGCCCAAGCAAAGCACACCAGCTGCCCACGGATATTATTCTGCCCACAGCCAGCCTGCCTGCTGGCAGACCAAGGCCTGGGACCACAGCAGTGACCACCACAAACCATTCTGCACCGTACAAGGACAGACTCCAAGCAAATGGGCCTTACTGCACAGACGTTCCCCGTGCCCCTTGGGAGGGCTCTGGCTCCAGGCCAGGAGACACCAGCTAAAGCTATTAAGACCCCCACTCCCCATCACATCCATGCCAGGCAGAAGAAGGTCCAGAAGCCAAGCTGGTAGGGATCCTCCCCACAGCTATCTGTCTTCCCTACCTCTCTGAAACTCAGCCGCTATCCAACTCTATGGAGAGAGTCAAGAAAGTAGGGTATTTGACTCTGGAACCAGATGGCAAAGCCAGGTCTAGCCCAGTCCAGCAGGCTGAGACAGGGTAGAACTGGGGAAGAAATAATATACTCTGACAGACTTTCAAAAACTCTAGCTGAAAAATCACTAAGTTGGAATCTTTGGAAAAAATGTCCTTACTCCAAATCTGTACCTCACCCCCAATGAATCCTCATAAAATGGACCAGAAGAAGAGGAAAAAAATGAATGGCTTGCAGGGTCTACAGGAACTCTATGTACTATTTTTGCAACTTTTCTGTAAATCTATAACTCTTCTAATATAGAAAGCTGATTAAAATTAATGGTTTGTCATGGTTTCCTCTGTAAGGAACAATGGGAAAAGAGTAGTGCTGGGTATAAATCCCAACTGTACCTCTACTAGCTACGAAGCTGCAGATGAGCTTTCGAGGCTTCAGTTTCCTTAACAATGAGGTGGAGACGACAGTGCTCTTGTGCAGATTAAATAAGATATTGTCTGCAAAGGCCTTACCACTGCCAAAAATGCTTTCTTCCTGGGCAGTAGCAGTTCCTCAGTTCAGTCAGCCTTCACCTTGGGTTCTCGGCGACTGCAGTAGGAGGCTCTACCTCCACTCCACGGCCCTGTGGTCTTTATGATTTACAGCCTCTTCCACAAATGGCATCACACTTTGAGCCCACAGTAATCACCCAAGGGGCTAAAAGCCACGTTACAGCGAGTTTCAACTAGTGAAAGCTCCCCTTTGTTGACAGAAACATGTTCTCCTTCCTGCTTTCCCTTCCTCCAGTAGGATCCAATGTCACTGCCAGGAGCTGAACTACTTTCCTGCGGTTCACAGGGGTCAACCAGAAGGAAAGGCAGACGGTGACCGAGCTGGGCTCCCAGTTCAATCAGCCATCCATGGCAGAGGGAGGGCAGGGGAAGAAGTATGCTCTCCAAGTTGCCACAAAGGACTCTGCACCCCTCAGCAGCACCACTACCCCCAAGATGTCCCACACCCTCCCTGCCCCGCGCTCCCCACCAGGCCCCACATGAAGCTGGGTTGATAAACTACACATCCGCCAAGTTAATGGGCACAGCAAGTTCCCCAAAGCCAAGAGATAAGCCCCCAGGTCAGGCGTGAAGTTGCGCCCAAGCCCTGGAGCCAGGCTCTCAAGCCTCAGCCACCCTGACTCTTGGCTCCATGATGTGCTGTCCATTTTCTCCCAGCAAGACTGAGGTCAGTGGACCTGGTCTCATAAGTGGATGGGCTGGAGGCCAAGGAAAGAATCAGGTGAAGAAAGGTATGGCTCTGATGTCACATTATCTCTTTGAAAATCACTCACAAGGATATCAGGTCCTTAAAAACTCTCCTAAAACAAAGGAGAAGGCTAATCTCACCCTGAAATTTTAGTGTCCAAATAAGGGAGCAGTCAGTGCTAGAACTGTTAGCTTGTTCCAACTCTGAAAAGCCCTGTGAGAGAAGCAGTTCCCAGGCTTGAGATTCCACTGACAGGTTGTAACCCCTCGAAGCACTAATGGGTACATTCTAGTGGCTAATTTCTCTGACCTTCCAGATGGCTGTACTGGGGACACACCCCAGCTGAGGCCCAAGGACATTAGTTCCTGGCAAGGAGTATGCAAAAGCTCAGCAGCCCAGCCGAGCCAGATAACAGCCCCAGCTCCAGCGGCTTCAAGGACACGTTTTGGGAAGCGGAGCTCAGGAAGAAGATGTCCTTGGAGCTATTTCTTATTTAACCAAATAAGAGCCAAATATAGCCAAATATGAAGAAGCTAACTATGTCATCTTCCGTGCAATTTTTCTCCAGCTAATCACCGCATATCAAGCTTACTACGATGGTCTCTGATTACATAAAGAGCACTTTATCGAGGGCCAGCCCACCGAGGCAGTAAATAAATGTGAAGTGTTACTATTATCATTACTAGTTCTCCTTTCTTCCTCCATCTCTAGTCCTCCTGCTCATAAATGACAGACTAAATATCCTAGAATCTCAATATCATCATGTCATTCCTCTGGGCTCCTTAACTGCCAAGTCCAGATTCTTCCGGTTCCTCCAGAACCTTGTCAAATGCTACCAACCAATCTGGCTTCCCTCTTCTTCCTTCCTCTTCCTTCCACCATCCCTCACCTTACCACCACCATTCCCCTACCATCCTCCATTCCCCTTCACACAAAGCCACACAGACTTGCATACACACACACACACACACACACACACACACACACACAAATGCACTGAACTTCTCTCTCCAGGCAGGATGCCTCCCTGCTCCATACATATCCATTTCTGCGCCCATCTTTTTATGTGCAAACCATTTCCAGCCTGGAGTACTCCCTTTCCTCCCTGCTATCCAAATGCTATCCATGCTCCATGGCCCAGTCTAAGGTCCCTCTTAAACTTAAGTTGGGAAACCATCAGATCCACAAACAATGAACAAGCACTTCCTCTGTGCCAGGCACTAGGCCACTCACTAAGAACACAGTAAGGAAAACAACACAGTCCTCCATGCTCCTAACTGGTGGGAGAGGCTTCAACAAGAACCTCCCTGGGGGCTTCCTTGGTGACACAGAGATTAAGAATCTGCCTGCCAATGCAGGGGACACGAGTTCGAGCCCTGGTCCGGGAAGATCCCACATGCCGCGGAGCAACTAAGCCCGTGTGCCACAACTACTGAGCCTGCGTGCTAGAGCCCACGAGCCACAACGACTGGGCCCACGTGCCACAACTACTGAAGCCCGCGTGCCTAGAGCCTGTGCTCCGCAACAAGAGAAGCCACCACAATGAGAAGCCTGCACACCGCAACGAAGAGTAGCCCCCGCTCACCGCAACTAGAGAAAGCCCGCACACAGCAACAAAGACCCAATGCAGCCAAAAATAAATAAATAAATAAATTTATTTTAAAATAAATAAATAAATAAATAAATAAAGAACCTCCCTGCTCACCTGCTCACCTGAACTGTGCAAGTAGGAGAGTCAACAACCAGACCTCAGAGGCAGCTTGTTGTGACACTTGTGGGGCAAAGGTGGAGGCAGGAGATGAAGCCCCAGTTGGATGAGGTCTTCTTGCCCCTCCTTCAGCCTTTCTACAAAGCCCCCCAGGCTTGAGGGTTTAGAATGTATTCTATTACAAGAATCATCGTTCTCTCTGACCACCTTGTCTCCTGCCCTGCTTTGGAGTTTATCAGTTTCAGAGGCCGGCTGGGTCCAATTCCATTCAATAATAACCCTAGTCAACTACCCCTCCTAAGGACCAGATACACAGCTTCACATCCCCACCCTAAGCCCGGGAAAAGAAAGAAAACAACCAACCCCTTCCTCAGGAGTTCCCAGACTTTGTGTCACCGTGACTGCATAGCTATTGGAGGCCACATGGGAGGCAACTCCCTTAGGCCTCTCCAGGGTGGTAGACAATTCTCAGACCCTAATAATAACTTCACTTCTCTCTCTCCTATTCAAGAAGGGTTACTGGGATAGGAGTCAGATTGCTATTATTACAGCAATAATCCTGCATACCTTCTAAATTGTAAAAATAGATAACCTATTCACATGTACCTCAGTCCTTTAACTCCTGTAGTAACAGATGTAATAACTCTACATGTCATATCATATCAACGCAGTTGCTCTTTCCCCCTGAATCAGAAACAGAAGAGGCCCTCCAGAAGTAACCTTACATACCTTTTAGACTCAGGGAGGAAGGAGGAGAGAACACCTAACCCATCTCAATTTATATTTCCAGCAGTGGCGACTCACAGTCTTCCTCATCACAACCTATATGAACCTCAAGTCTCTGAATAAGCTCATGTCACCTGAGACTCAACTGTTACTTCTTATTACAGTTAACGATTCAGCCTCCTGCTAGTAAAGATCACCCTTCCTAGCAAGGCTGAATTGGTCTCAGGAACCATTCTAAGGAATGAAAGCTCACAGCATTCCGGAGCTCACCCAAAACGCCAGTCGTGTGTTTAGGTGTGCAGACCTCAGGGGCTCTGATAGGTCAGGGCTGCCAGAAAGGCCACAGCCGCTGCTGATCAACATACTCCACGTGTGGGCAACACAAGGGATCAGTGAGGAAAGCCTTACAGAAAAGGCAGGACAGGGCTTCCCTGGTGGCGCAGTGGTTGAGAGTCCGCCTGCTGGTGCAGGGGACACGGGTTCATGCCCCGGTCCGGGAAGATCCCACATGCCGCAGAGCAGCTGGGCCCGTGAGCCATGGCCGCTGAGCCTGTGCGTCCGGAGCCTGTGCTCCGCAACGGGAGAGGCCACAGCAGTGAGAGGCCCGCGTACCGCAAAAAAAAAAAAAGAAAGAAAAGGCAGGACAGAAGGAAGAAGCTGCCGTCAGCCCTCAGATCGCTAGCACCTAGCTCAGAGGAGCGTGTGCCTGAGCGAAGCTATGCATCCAACCGTAACAAGCACCTAGGCTTTGAAACCCATGGCATCCAGACAGTATCATCTAGTACTTGAACATGCAGGCTGCCCCCGCTCAGCTACCCTGAGGGCGGCCCGTTGCCAAAGGCTGAAGGGAGGGCCCAGGGCACACTAAGCATCTTCAGAGACTGAGCTACACATTTTCAGTCCCCTTCCATCTCAGCCCCTCCCCCTGCCCCTGCCAACTCAAATTTTCAGTCTCCACATATGTGTGTCTATGTGTCTGCGTTTTATTTACACTACCCATGTCTGTTGTTAGCAACAGAAACAAAGTACTTTAAGGCAGAAAAGGCAAGCGGCCAGCTGGCCTGCTGCTCCCTGTCCTGCTTCCAGCTCAGGGAAGAGGCTGTAAGGGATCCTTCGAGCTCCAAGTGACCATGTGGGCTGACAGCTCCCATGTACTAGGGGAGCTGGCATGGAGCCAGGTCACCCCAAGTCAAATACAGCTGTTTGGGGCCCCAACCACTGGTCCTCCCCCTTCTTCCCTGGAGGCCACACTCTGAACACCTCGTTCTCTCACCTGCTTAGATGCTGACTACTGCTGGAAGGCAGAGCTTCAAAAGCCAGAATTCAGGAAACCCACTCTCCTCCCTTATACACTAGGAGACTGTAAAGATGAACAGGCATTGCCTCCCCGGACCCAGACTCTATAGAGAAGCAGCCCAAGGCTAAGTTTTACCTTCATGTCCTTTCCCATCTTCAGTTTTCCTGCTACTGATAATCTTCCAAGTTCTAGTATCAGGCTCCTCAATAAAATCAACAGTAACTACTGATCACTGCTTTGTTTCTAGCACTGCACTCAAGGAGCTCACAGGCTAACTCAGGGAAACAAGACACAATAGGAAATAATTCAAATGTGAGGTACAGACTAAAAGTGCTCCAAAGTACAGTGGGTGGAAGTGGAGGGGCTCACGACAGGATTTCTGTGGGAGAGGAAACATGAGACAAGTTTTAAAGGACAAACAGTAGTTGGACAGAATGACACAAAAGGCTGTTGTAAGATTTAGAGTTAGACTCGAGGTCCCAAGGCAGGAAGAATGGCAGCCCTGGGAGGTAAGAAGGAAAGAGAGTGGCCTGATGACAAAAATAAAACCCTCCCCTCAGAGTCACCATGCTCTGTAGTCCCTCTGCTCCTGTCTCTGCCAAGAGCACACTCAGTGCCTCCTTTTGCTGCACGACTGTGAAATCCTCTCCCCTAGAGTACACAGAGCGCAGCCAGCCCAGCTCCCCAGCCCTGGGAACACCCGGAAGGAACTCCTGGTACTCAAGGCTCCTGCTCCCAGAGCTGCAAAGCGGGTCAGGAGTTGGGTCTATTCTTCTGCTGGGTCAGGTCAAGCTAAGTCCGATTTTTCACTCACCACAGCAGGAGAAGGGGTATGAAATTTAAATACAGTCTCTAGTTAGCCAGGGCAACAGTCTCTCCTCCTTCCATTCACACTTATCATCATATGTATATTCAATTAATATATACTGAACACCAACCACGTGTAAACTAATGTGCTTAGTGCTGGTTGGGACACCGAAATACAAAAGGCATGGGTCCTTCCTCAAAGAGCTTACATTCCAGTAAGGGGGATACAAAAGACACATAAATATAACAAATGCCAGGAAGACTATTTTAGGTGCCATTAGGGAGATAAAGGGCTGTGGATTTGGTTAGAGGGGGATTATTTCCAACTGAAGAAGCAGGAAGGGTTCAGAGAGAGGACTGCCCTTGCACTGGTCCTGGAAGACCAAATGGCAGAAGAATAGAGGGGAAATCCTGGGCAGATGGAACTATATAAGCAAAGTCTTAAAGGCAGGAAAGTAGAAAACATACGAAGGACAGTAAGACGTTCAGTCTGATGGGAGTTTAACTGGAAGTAGACCAGGGAGAAGGAGCGCTGGAAAGACAGAGAAATGTCAGATCTTAGAGGCCTTTGAGAAACAAATTAAGGATCTATCTTTTCTCTGGGAAATCAAGGAAATTTTCTGAGAAAGGAATAATGGGTCAGGAACTGTGCTTCTGAAAGATGAAGCTGTACTCAGAAATCTAAGGGCTACAGCAGAAAAGTCTGTTTTTGTAGTCTACCAGGACTGAAGATTACAGTTAGGATAAGAGAGGGAGGGGGCTTCCCTGGTGGTGGAATGGTTGAGAGTCCGCCTGCCGATGCAGGGGACATGGGTTCGTGCCCCAGTCTGGGAAGATCCCACATTTCGCGGAGCGGCTGGGCCCGTGAGCCATGGCCGCTGAGCCTGCGCGTCCGGAGCCTGTGCTCCGCAAAGGGAGAGGCCGCAAACAATGAGAGGCCCGTGTACCGCAAAAAAAAAAAAAAAAAGAGAGAGAGGGAGGGAACTCAAGTAATCAAGTATATGCCTGGAATTCTTGTCTTTGAGGTTCAGGCGGATGGGACAATAAGTGGGCAGTCCTGAGGGCAGGGCAGGGCAAGGCTGGAGAACCAGCGGTCCAGAGGGAGCCATGAAAGAGTCAGGCGGTGTAATCATTCAGGGGCTTGGGGAGGGAACAGAATTTCAGAGTTTAGCATCCTGAAAGTGGAATCGCTCCAAGTGATGAGGCCAAAGCTATGAGTACCTTAAGTGGAATTAGGATAAAGTCTTTACAGTTGAAAAGATTGAGGCCAGAGCACTGAAGGATTCTCGGCATGAAGTCCCAAGTCCTACTGGGCCAGACAGGAGACCTATGAAGGAGGCTGTAAGCAACTAACATGGAAAGCAAGGGGACATCAGCATCAAGAATGAGGAAAGGAGATATATGTGAAGGGAGAGACTGACTTCAAATAGGAAAGGTTGCCAGGCAGGGCGGGAAGCAAGGTCAGGGAGTAGAGAGTGAAAGTCAGGGGAGGAGAGGAAGTTGCTTCATTAGAGAGGGTCCCAAAGGAAGTGAGATCTTCAGGGAAAAGCCAGGTTTCAGGTAGGAATGCTCAAGGAGAAGGTAGAAAACAAGAGGCAATACCACTTTTTGTCTATCAGATTAGGCAATCAAATGATAAAACTAATCCCAGAGTGAGGCAGGGTGTGGTGAATGGAGTACTCTCAGACACTGGTGGAGGTACTGGAAACCAGCACAACTTTTCTAGAGGACAATTTAGGGATACATAAGCTCTGAAAAATACATGCTCACAATGATACCCTACACAAAGTTAAAAGACAAGCCACAGCCAGGAAGAAAATACTGCAAAGCACACAACTGACAAATGATTAAATATAAGAACATGTTAAGAACTTACAAAATCAATAGGAAAAAGACAAATAACCCAACTGAAAAATAGGTAAAAGATATGAACAGACAATTCAAAGAAAACGAAACCCAAATAATCAATAAAATATGAAACAATGCTCAATCTCTCTGAAATCCGGAAAACACAAATTAAAGCAATGAGATGCTACTTCATATTCATCAGATGGGGAAATACTGAGAAGTGTAGAATCTTCAAGTGTTAGCAAAAATTTAGGGAAATGAAAACTTGTATACATTGCTCAAAATACTTACAACCACTATCAAAAGCAATCTGGTATGACCAAACAAAGCTGAAGAATCACATACCCACTCCAGGTGGCTGGTGTACATAAACTCTTGTGCATTCCTTGTATAAGGATGCTCACCACAGCATTGTTTGTAACACACAAAAAGTGTAAAGACTTTAATCATCTCTCACTATCATACAATGGTACATCATATACCAATTAAACCGAATGATTTTATACATGCATACTTTTCAAAAATGACACTGAGTGAAACAAACCAAGCTGCAAAAGGCTGCATGCAGGAATGGTGTCATGTGTATAAAATTTTAAAACACACAACATTACTTATGGACACATATATATAAAGGATAAGATATGCATGGGGATGACATGCATATCAATTTCTGAAAGGAAAGGACAGGAGGAAAGCTTAGTCATATCTGTCATATTAAATTTTTTTTAAATAAGAGATCTGAAGCAAATATGGTAAATGTTAATATTTATTAAATATGGGTGATGGATACACAGGTTTTTATTATATTGATTTTTTTATTTTGCTTAAAATTTAAAAGATATTATTAAATAATTTATGTATGTTATATACCATTTGATACAGCAATTCCATTTCTAGAAATTTATCCTGAAGTTATACTAATAAAATTAGGGATAGATATTTAGATATTTACTACCACATAGCTTTTAATAGCAAAATAATAGAAATAACCCAAAGTCCACTGTCAGGAGATTAATTAAATAAGAATTGATTCATCCATACAATGGAATTCTCTATGCAGCATTAAACATTACAAAGTAGCTCTATATATGTCCGTGGAAGATACTCATGTAAGAATATAGTCAAAGAAGGAAGTTACAAAAAATGCTATGTTTGTATTTAAAAAAAGCATATCTAGGGGACTTCCCTGGTGGTCCAGTGGTAAAGAATCCGCCTTCCAATGCAGGGGACGCGGGTTTGATCCCTGGTCGGGGACTAAGCTCCCACATGCCACGCAGGGCAACTAAGTCCACACACCACAATTCCTGAGCCTGCACACCACAACTACTGAGCCACAAACTACAGAGCCCATGTGCCACAACTAGAGAGAAAATCCACACACCACAACTAGAGAGAAAACCTGCATGCCACAACTAGAGAGAAGCCCGTGTGCCACAAGGAAGAGCCCGAGCCATAGTAAAAGATCCTGCATGCCGCAACTAAGACCCAACACAGCCAAGAAAAAAATAAAGAAAGAAAAAAAGAGCATATCTAGAACAGTAAGAAAAAAAGATCCAAAAGGATATATACCAAAAAATTAACAGTAATTATGCTATCTCTGGTAAAGGGATGACACGTGATTTTTACTTTCTTCTTAATATTTTTTGTTATGTACAAATATTCTGCAATGAGCATGCATTTCTTTTATTATTTTAAAAAATCAATAAAGTTAGTTAATTTTGCACAAAGGAATAGAAAAAGGAAAAGGAAATAGGAGCAGCTGGTCTGCCAATAGGAGGGGGGGTTTACCTGGAATAATGCAAGAGGTTAGCAGAAAAAGAGGGAGACGCTGCAGACAGAAGTGTAACGAAAGCTCTACAAAAATGAAAGGGTTGGGAGAGCAGGGCTCAGACGTTTTCACCCAGGGTAAGAATCTTCAGTAACAAGAGGAAGAAAGCAAGAGGTAGGAGGTCAGCTGGGGATAACTCTTTGTAATGAAGGGCAGAGAGTGTGGGTCAGAGAGAACTACACAGTTCCCAGATTCCACACAAAATGTTAATAATAATTCATTCTCCATTTCACAGACTCTGAATCTGCCATGGAGACCAGCTTCTTTTGGTGTAGCCTGAGTGATGGAAAGAAGACTCTTGGCTAAGCTTCCTGGGTATAACGTCTGTCATAAGAATAGATTCCAGAAGAGGGGACTTTTCAGCCCAAACTATCTTTCCTTTAGTCAACTCACCCCACACCCACACCCTTCATGCACCCTCGGAAGCTTTAAGGAAATGCCAGTCATGACTGAATTATCTGTGATGAGGAGGGTGACTGAGGCAACAGAAGCAATGGCCTCACAGTGACCTTGGTCTAGTCTGCACAACCAGCAATTCTGTTTCTCTAGAATTAGTGAGAAAGGCAAAGGAGACTCAAGGAACAGAATGAGAAAAGTGGGCTAGTGAGCAAGGTGGTAATCACAAGCCAGTCTTGCACTTAGGCAAATGTGAAACATCTAAAACCTAAAACCAATCAAGAAAGTATTGGCTGTACAGCATCTACGAACCGACATAGATGTTCTCTTGGCAAGTATATCTTCTTTCTGGGTACAGTATCCCCCATCACATAAGCCCCCAGAGGATCAAGTAGTTGTTAAGAGAGCACAGGAAGGTACAACATCTGAGACTCCAAGAGTATCCACTGAAATGAAGCAACTCTGTGCTTTCACTAACTGTGGGTTTCATCCAAGGAGCCAGCTGCCTGCATTTCCACAGCAGCCAAGCTTTACTCCCAGGCCCCAAATCCTTAATTTGCACTATGCCAGTGAAAAACCATCATCAGCTTTCTTTTACATTAAAAACTGACTGTGTAGGGCTTCCCTGGTGGCGCAGTGGTTGAGAATCTGCCTGCTAATGCAGGGGACACGGGTTCGAGCCCTGGTCTGGGAGGATCCCACATGCCGCGGAGCAACTAGGCCCGTGAGCCACAAGTACTGAGCCTGTGCGTCTGGAGCCTGTGCCCCTCAACAAGAGAGACCGCGATGGTGAGAGGCCCGCGCACCGTGATGAAGAGTGGCCCCCACTTGCCACAACTAGAGAAAGCCCTCGCACAGAAACGAAGACCCAACACAGCAAAAATAAATAAATTAATTAACTAATAAACTCCTACCCCCAACATCTTCTAAAAAAAAAAAGAGAGAGAGAGAAGGGGGAGTTCCCTGGTGGACTAGTGGTTAGGATTCTGGGCTTTCACTGCTGTGGCCTGGGTTCAATCCCTCATCAGGGAACTGAGAATCCAAAAGAAAAGGAAAAAAAAAAAAAAAAAAAAAAAAACTGACTGTGTAAAACTACAATGAGCTACCACCTCACACCAGTCAGAATGGCCATCATTTAAAAGTCTACAAATTACAAATGCTGGAAAGGGTGCGGAGAAAAGGAAATCCTCCTACACTGTTGGTGGGAATGTAAGTTAGTGCAGCCACTATGGAGAACAGTATGGAGGTTCCTTAAAAAACTAAAAATAGAGTTGCCATATGATCCAGCAATCCTACTCCTGGGCATATGGCCAGAGAAAATTATAATTCAAAAAGATACATGCACCCCCGTGTTCACAACAGCAGTATTTACAATAGACAAGACACAGAAGCAACCTAAATGTCCATCGACAGATGAATGGATAAAGAAGATGTGGTATATATACAATGGAATATTATTCAGCCATAAAAAAAGAATGACATAATGCCATTTGCAGCAACATGGATGGATCTAGAGATTATCATGCTAAGTGAAGTCAGTCAGAGAAAGACAAATACCGTGTGATATCACTTATATGTAGAATCTAAAATATGACACAAATCAATATATCTACAAAACAGAAACAGACTCACAGATATAGAGAACAGGCTTGTGGTTGCCAAGGGGGATGTGAGGTTGGGGAGGGAAGGATTAGGAGTTTGGGATTACCAGAGACAAACTATTACACATAGGATGGATAAACAACAAGGTTCTACTGTATAGTACAGAGAACTGTATTCAATATCCTATAATAAATCATAATGGAAAAGAATATGAAAAAGACTATATAATATACATATAACTGAATCACTCTGCTGTACACCAGAAACTAACACAACATTGTAAATCAACTATACTTCAATTAAAAAAATTAATAAAATAAAAAATTGACTGTAATCATAGCAGTTTTTCCTGTTTTCCAGGATCAATGCTGCAAAGAGGAAAAGGTACAAGAGTATAAAAGAACACACAGACATGGGACTTCCCTGGTGGCGCAGTGGTTAAGAACCCGCCTGCCAATGCAGGGGACTCGGGTTCGAACTCTGGTCCAGGAAGATCCCACATGCCATGGAGCCACTAAGCCCATGCACCACAACTACTGAGCCCACATGCCACAACTATTGAAGCCTGGGCGACCTAGAGCCTTCGAGCCTGTGCTCTGTAGCAAGAGAAGCCACCGCAATGAGAAGCCCATGCACCACAACTAGAGAAAGCCCACGCGCAGCAACGAACATCAATGCAGCCAAAAATAAATTAATTGATTAATTTTTTAAAAAAAAGAACACACAGGCAAATTCTTCTGTGGCTCAATTTCTCCTCTTTCTACCTCTGACCCACAAGGATGACACAGAGCTAGGGGTACTTCCTGCATGTTGAAGGCAGTCACCTGTCTGCCCTGTTGTTGTTTTTCATCTTCTGGAAAAGTCACCCACTCCCACCTAGAATCTCTCCCTTGTCACTATAATCCCATGATTTGTTGTGATGTGAGCTTCATTCAGCAATTGCCCAGGACTGGTGTTATCTAGAAGTGATGACAGTCGTTTCCAGATCAGAAACAGTCACAGAGATAAAGCAAAGGACAATCCCTGCCTAGCATTTATGACCCAAGAGATGGAGAAGAGAAGGGAGGAAGGCAATGGGCTTGTTCACCTGATCTCTCAACACTGAGTCAGCCTCCCATTTGTAATTGGAGGAAAAGCCCGATACCTGGTATTTCAGAGGGAATTAAACGTTTGGTCAGTCCCCTTCTACCCCAGGGCTATTGTAAAGATTAAACAAAATAATGTTTTAATACAGGCAAGAGTACAAGTTGCATGGCTCTGTTATGTAGGAAGTCAACCCTTCCATCTGTTTTCCAAAGTCCATGGATCTGCTTTCATTTGGAAATAAAGAATATAGAACTCAGGGCCTTGAATTGATTGCTGTCCAACTCTTAGAAAATCCCAACTTTAAAAAGTGATAAAGACCATCTAATGGGGCGTGATGAATATCCTGAGTATTTTAAGCTCCGTTTTTCTATCAGATCACTGGAAAGCTACATAGATACACCATTAGCTCAGCTCCTTATAGGGTGGTTTTCACTGAGTTGCAATTTCATGTAACACATTTGTATTTTACCAGCAGTCACTATATGAGAACTATTGGAAGTTGAAATCACATAAGCATTTGTTGTAAAAATGGTAAAGAAGTATCCTGTGGTTGTAAAAACAAGAAAAAAACAAAAACATAACTCTCGATTTAAAAAATGGTAAGGATTACTATCTATTGTATCATTCAATATCTCCAACAAAGATATCCATATAAAAAATTCCACTAACATATAAGACTTTGTCCACCTTGAGAAAATGGTATGTTTCCTCTTTCTTAATGGTAAGGTGTCAGAAGGTCAGTTTCTCAGGCTGCCAAAGGACTCAAAGGCCATTCATAGCAACAATCTTAATTAACAAGATTAGGACACTTGTATGCTCTTCTTTTTTCTTTTTTTTTTTTTTGCGGTACGCGGGCCTCTCACTGCCGTGGCCTCTCCCGTTGCGGAGCACAGGCTCCGGACGTGCAGGTTCAGCGGCCATGGCTCACAGGCCCAGCCACTCCACGGCATGTGGGATCTTCCCGGACCAGGGCATGAACCCGTGTCCCCTGCATCGGCAGGCCGACTCTCAACCACTGCGCCACCAGGGAAGCCCTATGCTCTTCTTTTCTTCGAAGTTGATGATCTGTTTCCATGTTATAGAAATCTCCCTTTATCAGTCACCCACTGTGTGCCAAGCACTGTCCCCGTGTGTTAACTGTGTTAATTAATTTAACACTCCAAAACAATCCTAGGAGGTAAATGTTATCAATTCTATTTTACCAAATAAGAAAACTAAAGCCCAAGGTCATATAGCTGGTAAAAGGAAAAGCCAGAATTCAAACTAGGTCTGACTAAAGTTCCTATTCCTTCCACTATCCCATGGAAAGTACAGTCAGGTGCTGTTTTTATTATGCCTTCTGTAGCCAGCCACCTCAATTCCTCTTGTGAAAGAATATAAAACCAATGAAAGAGAGTATGTGAAAATATTTTATATACTGTAAGTTATTATTCAAATGTAAATAACTATCATTATCCTCCAGGAGAAGATGCAGAAAGCTGGGCTGACGTCTCTGCTTACACACACACATGCGTGCACACCAGCAGTCGGCAGGAAATGAGCTCCAAGTACAGCCCAACAGGAAAACATTTCTCTCAACATTAAAACTCATTAAACCATAAATGTGTGTGGTCCAGACACTCCCTCAAACATAGGTGTTTGGCAAGATAGTGAGAAATCATCCCACTTCTAGCCTCCCCTGGGCACAGACTCCACTTGCTTCGGAATCAAGAAGATGTTGGTATTAAGTCAGCTAGGGCTTCTTTTCTCCCAATTCCCCTTAACCTCCTCTCCTTCCATGATGACCTTCCTAAAAGCACTATTTCAAGAGGTACTATCTTTGGGAGGAGGAATCATTGTTTCGAGTTTTCATTTCTGACTCATCCACAAGTCCACGACTTTAGCTCAAAGTTCTTCAAAACTCTGAAACCCACGATACGCTTCTTTCCTATAAGTTTGATGGCCACACACTGGGGGAGATATATCTATATGCCTTCCCTGGTATTTCAGAGACAAGGATCAGAATAGCCAAAGTCAGAAAAGGGGACACTCCACCTCTAGTCCTCAGGCATGAATGGCTTTTAAGAAGTTTAAGAGGCTAGTGGTCACCAGCAGCAAGAAAATGCCAGGAGTTCTCTGGACCAGTGCTTCATCCAGGGACAGGCACCCTCTCTACCTGCCCCCATCCAAAGTCTATAAACAAAATGTAAAGAATGCAACACAAATCTTCACAGAGACTGGCTAACAAAATAACACTCAATCAAATGGCACCAGGGGCTACTACACAAAGGGATCCCTTAGGGATAAAACAGTGAGCAGGGACTCACTAGGCCATCTCCCTAATACCAGAGCTACTTAGATGATCAAGTATGTCTCCTCTGGAGGCGTCCTGCTTCACCCCCCGCCCACATATCACAACTCTGTCCCTGTTCATTTTTAATCCCCTACCCCATTAGTTTTCTCCCACCCCACCCAGTGGACAGCAATCTCTACTAGAGTACACAGGCTTAAAAGCTGCTTAAAATGATGTTTTGCAATATCATATAATATTGCTTACACGTGGAATCTAGGAAAATGGTACAGATGAACTTATTTGCAAAGCAGAAATAAAGTCACAGATGTAGAGAACAAACTTATGGTTACCGAGGGGTGAAAGTGGGGGGTGGGATGAATTGGAAGATTGGGATTGACATATATACAGTACTATGTATAAAATAGGTAACTAATGAGAACCTGCTGTATAGCACAGGGAACTCTACTCAGTGATCTGTGGTGACCTAAATGGGAAGGCAATCTAAGAAAGAGGGGATATATGTATACATATAACTGATTCACTTTGCTGTACAGTAGAAACTAACACAACATTGTAAAGCAACTATACTCCAATAAAAATTAATAAAATAAAATTTACCACAATTGGAAAATAAAATGTTTTGCTTTTTTTTTCCACCTTGCCTTCTGCCACCACTGACTGTGCTTCCAATCTATTCCATAGCGCTGCTGCTCTGCCATAAAGCAACTACCCCCCATCTTCCAACTCTTCACAGATGCATGCACCATCTCCTACCCTAACATACACCAGCTCTCCCTGACGGCCCTTTCTTCACCCTGGTAACTTCAATACCTATGTTAATAGACCCACTCAAAACCCCTGTCTCACAACTGACTCCCTGACTTCAATTTTACTTTTGTCACCCATGCCTATGGACAAATCTTGGACCTTGTCATTGCCTGAGACAACACATCTCAATCTTGTCCTCCAAAATCCTACTCCCTGACCACAATTTCCCTTCCTGCCTATCTCTTGATCTTTTTACTATCCAACAGCTGCTCTTTGACCTTGGTCAGGTCCCTCATCCCTTGGGCCCTCCTTCGTTCTCCTAGCTTATATCAGCCCACCTTTCTGTCCTTCCAGGCAAGAATCCATGATCCATTACACCCTCAAATCCCTGGCCCCGGTCTCCTTTCACTGAACAGTCGTCCCTTGGGACGAGAGGGACCCACCACAGATACCAAAATCCACGGATGCTCAAGTCTCTTACATGGTGTAGTACTTGCATATAACCTATGCATACCCTCTCATGTACTTTAAATCATCTCTAGATTACACATACCTAGTACTATGTAAGTGATATGTAAATAGCTGTAAATACAATGTGAATGTTATGTAAACAGTTGTCTGTTTACATAGCAAATGTGTGTGGCAAATTCAAGTTTTGCTTTTTGAAACTTTCTGGAAGTCTTTTCCCTAATATTTTCCATCTGTGGTTGGTTGAATCCGTGGAGGCAGAACCCATGGATACAAAGGACCAAATGAAAGCCTAACTCTGGATCAATTCAATCATCAGTAATCTCTGTTCTTTCTTGAGGACCACTAAAAATTGCTGGTCAGAAATCAGTATGTCGGGGGCTTCCCTGGTGGCGCAGTGGTTGAGAGTCCGCCTGCCGATGCAAGGGACACGGGTTCGTGCCCTGGTCCGGGAAGATCCCACATGCCGCGGAGCGACTAGGCCTGTGAGCCGTGGCCGCTGAGCCTGTGCGTCCGGAGCCTGTGCTCCGCAACGGGAGAGGCCACAAAAGTGAGAGGTCCACATACCGCAAAAAAAAAAAATAAATAAATAAAGAAATCAGTATGTCGGGACTTCCCTGGTGGCGTAGTGGTTAAGAATCCGCCTGCCAATGCAGGGGACACGGCTTCGAGCCCCGGTCTGGGAAGGCCCCACATGCTGCGGGGCAACTAAGCCCATGCGCCACAACTGCTGAGCCTGCACTCTAGAGTCTACAAGCCACAACTACTGAGCCCGTGTGCCACAACTACTGAAGCCCGCGCACTTAGAGCCCGTGCTCCACAACAAGAGAAGGCACCACAATGAGAAGCCCGTGCACCGCAACAAAGAGTAGCCCTCGCTCGCCGCAGCTAGAAAGAGCCCGTGTGCAGCAACAAAGACCCAACGCAGCCAAAAATAAATAATAAAAAAATAAATTTAAAAAAAATCAATATGTCTAAACATGTCTGAAAGGTCTTTTACAGGTACATTCTGAAGTGTTTATGGATGAAATGGTATGATGCCTGGAGTTCACTTGCAAAAATCCACAGGAGAAAAAGGCGGGGTAGTGGACAAGAACGGAGAAAAAAGAAGCTAGTCCAAGTGTTGATGACAGTTGAAGCTGGATGATGGATATATGGGGATTCATCTTCTATTTTCTCTACTTTTGTGTATGTTTGACATTTTCCATAATAAAAAGTTCAAAAAATAAATAACCGCTTAAGTTGAAGATTGATGAGGAGTAGTGTGCCAAAGGTCACCCACAGATTATCTGCTAGTTATAAAAGCTATAATTTCACAACGAAGAAATTTGGCTTCCCCTACCTTAAGTAGCGACCAAATTTAGCATCAATAACAGTGAGGAAACCAGACGTTACATACCTCTGATCTGCTGCACCATTTATAGTTTTTTCCCCCAAAATGCTTAACCTAAATCTAATCAAGCCTCTATCTCTAATTTGCGGTTTACAGAAAATACAGGGGAAAGAGGAAGAACCTAAATAATACCCCAAAGAAACAATCAGACAAATCCATAAAGTGGCAAGAAAATTTATGTTAAAAAACTTAAGAAAAAGGAATGACTAAAACTGAACTCATCATTTCCCACTCCACCTCTAATAAAACACATTCCCTCCTGTACTTTTTCCACAATGTTACCCACGTTTCTCCAAGTCATCCCTGACTTTTCATTCTCCTTCTTACTCTAGTCCAATCTGTCACCAAGCTGCAAATGCTACCTTCTTAATGTCTTATATGCACCTCCCCCATTCCCCTGCCACTCTCTGACCCAGACTTTATTACTGATTGCTGGACTTACTGCAATAATCTCCTAAAAACCATCTCCTTGTTCCCAGTTTTACTTTCTTCAAATCTACTCTCTGCAATTCAGCCAAAGTGATCTTGCTAGCAGATTTAACCATGTTACTCCAGTGCTCAAATTCTTTTAGCGGCTCCACTGCCCACAGCAGTGCTTCCCAAAATGTGGTAAGGAATTGAATGGCAGGAACTCAACATCATATTACACAGAATTAAATGGCATGAAATCACAAGGTGATGGAGCCATTCACTTTGTAAATCTTTCAAACCTTCTCACTAGATTAAGAAGAAAGTCTCCACTTAGAGGGAGGGGAAAGGGGAGGGGGAAGGGAGAGGGAAAAGGGGAGAGAGGGGGAGGGAGAGGAGACATTCATAGGCAGCAGTATCTGGCAAAATTTTTTCAACATTTTTTGCTTTCCTTGTGTTTACTTTAAAACTTATCTTCTGTGTATAGCAAGTTATATTGATTTTCCACTTTAAGAAAGTGAGACAATGTTTCCTTTTAAAATAAATTTAAGTTTGAAAGTTAGCTGACTTAAATATGTAAATAATAGTTCAGAGAGGCCATGATAATATTGTGAAGATGGTAGGCAATGAAAATTAAGTCTGGGGAAAACTGCCCTACAGTTTTAAAATTTAAATTAATCTGTGTGATTGTGGTGATTTCAAAACAAGCTTACAAATTGTTTGATATTTCTCTCCTTGAACTGGAAGGGCCTCTGTAAGTACCTCAAGGAACAGAATGTGGCCTATGTGAAGGTGCTTACCTTCCCAGGCTAGGTTAGATGGGGCCAGCAACCTCTGCCAGTCTCTAGAGGCACTGGCTTCCCAGTCCTGAGCCACCATGCTGGAGGGGCCACAGGGAGCAATAATGGGAAGGGGGGTAGTAGGAGCCAGAGAGCTGAGGGGCCCCAGCTGCTTGAGTTTCCCCTGCTCAGGCACCACACATGGGAGTGGGTGAGTCTTCTGATGAGTCCAGCTCAGCCACCTTCTGAAAAAAAGTACGTGAGAAGAGCCCAAGCAAGACCCCCAAAACCATGAGAGATGATAATAAAATTATTGCTTAAACATGCACAACGTTTTGGGGTGACTTGGTACGCAGAACAATGGTAGATCCTGCCTTACAAGAGCTATTCCCTGACACCTGCCTCTACAGTCTCATCTTAATGCTGCTCTCTCTGTCCTACTATGCACAGAAAAAATGACCAATTAGTAGTTATGTGCACATAACTTTGAACACACTGCTTCACTCTTCTCTGTCTCTGCATATGCTAATCCCTCTACCTGGAATGCCCCTCCTTGCCTTCTCCATTTAAAAAGCAACGATTCATAGTGGCCAAAAGGTACAGACTAAAAAAAAAAAAAAAAAAAATCCATTCATACTTCAAAATCTGAACCAGCACTATTCCCTCGTGCAACTTTGCCCTTATCTTTCTCACCGTCTTCCCACCAGTGACTGAATTAATCCTTTCCTCCTCGTGCCACTTGGATAGTGGCATAATTCTCACAGTAGTGTACTGACCTTGTATATGTCTTGTCCAGTAAACGACTATTTGGTTCCTTAGGGGTAGGGATTGTACGTCTGTATACAGCTGGTCCTCCAGGGCCTAATGAGTATTTTGCTGATCTGAAGTAGTTTCTCCTTCTGCTTCTGTATTTGTCTACTTCCACTAAAAACACTTCCATCTAAGCTTCTGGCTCACAAGAGCAGAGATGACGCCAGGTCAATGCTGTTCTCTCCTTGGTCTCTCACACCCTAACTTCCGGTTCCAGGATTTTACTTACTCTGACCTTGAATAAGGCTTCTTTTCTGGGTTCACGACCCTTAGAAGCAGCAAGTCTAGGCTGCTAAAAGCTGACTTTTAAAACACAATTGGGGGGACCTATTAGTTGAGTACCTGGGACATAAGTGGGTCCTCAATAAACATTATTCCTCTTCCTTCTCTCACTTCAAAAATCTTCCTTAATCTGTCTTCTAGCAGCCAAGTTTCTTCATACTTTTTCCAGCAGCTCCCCTCCCATAGTCACACCCTCCCTGGCTCTTAAAATCCCTTCAGACTTTGGCCCCTGAATCTCCTCAGCACCACACTGCACTTATTTAACAGGCAATTGCCACCCTGCTCCCAGCTCAGCTAGGCTGAGCTCATCACACCAGGTATAATTTAAGAGAGAGGCTTTTATGCCACACCATCTAGGTCTAGTGTGTCAAATTCAATCGCATATAGGATTCACTGTCAAATTTTCAGAAGGGGAGTGATGCAATTATTCCAAAACATTATGAAAAGGAATCTGGCTGTGTTGCATAAGAATAATAGAAAACAAACAAAAAAAAAAACAGGATTGGGAATCAGAAGACCTGGGTGCAATTTCTTGATCTGACTCTCTCATTAAAGGCTTTTTTTTTTTTTTTTTTGTAAACTGAATCAGAAATGTTCCTCTATAAATGTTGCAGAAAATGTTTTCAATGGTTATGGTACATAATAAATAAGAAATATAAGAATTTGAATATAGGTAGCCTCACTCACTAAAAACACTAAAGTGAACAGAAATTTACAAATATAATAGGAAAAAAGGTTATTTTCGTTTTTTTATCAATAAAAGTTAATTCCTACTTCACCCTACTACAAACTTAATTACAGTCTAAATGTAAAAACTGGAACCATAAAAACACTAGAAAAAAATTAATGAATGATTTTTATAATTCTAACGAGTGAAGAAAATTTTTCAAAGCATGACACAAAATTCAATTCAAAAGCCATGAAGGGGGGAAAAAAAGCCATGAAGGAAAATATCATACATTGATTGACCTACATAAAAATTTGAAACATGTGAAAGGCAAATAATTAGCACAAATTCAAAAATTAAAATAAAACAAACTGAGGGGGAAAATACCAGCAATACATATGGCAAAGAGTTCTAATGTAATATGTACGTAAAAGCTCTCACAAATCTACAAGAAAAAATAATGACCAAATACAAAACTGAACAAAGTATTTAAACAGAAAATTCACATAAGAATAAGCACAATTGCCAGTGAGCATAAAAGGTATTCAATTTCACTAATAATTAAAGAAATCCTAAATAAAGCAACAATAAGAAAGCCTTTTTCACCTATCGGATTGGCAAAGATTGAAACACTCTGTAACACTCATGTTGGCAAAGGTGTGGTAGAAACAGGCATCATAATATACTGGTTTTTTTTTTTAATTTATTTTTGGCTGCATTGGGTCTTTGTTGCTGCGTGCAGGCTTGCGGTGGCTTCTCTTGTTGTGGAGCTCTGGGCCTGCAGGCTTCAGTAGTTGTAGCACACGGGCTCAGCAGTTGTGGCTCGCGGGCTCTAGAGCACAGGCTCAGTAGCTGTGGTGCACAGGCTTAGTTGCCCCGAGGCATGTGGGATCTTCCCAGACCAGGGCTCAAACCCGTGTCCCCTGTATTGGCAGGCGGATTCTTAACCACTGCGCCACCAGGGAAGCCCCATAATATACTTTTGATGAGAACTAAATTGATGCTACTTCTTTGGAAAGAAGTTTGACAATATTTACTAACATTTTAAATGAGCATAAGCTTTAATCAGTAAATCCTCCCTTCTAGGAATTTTGCCTAAGGTAATACAAGTACTCGAACGCTTGGGCAAAGACAGCTATATACTGCTGTTTATTGCAGCACTGTTTATAATAGGAAAAACTGGAAATAACTCAAATGTCTATCAATAGAGGTTTGGTTAAATAAATTATGATACATCCACCTGAAGAAACAGAGTGCTGCTGTTAAAACTAATGTACTGACATGGAAAAATAGCCTAGGTAAATTATCAAGAGAAGAAATTTCAACCATTTTTTTTACTGTGTTAAAATATATATAAAATTTGACATTTTAACCATTTTTAAGTTTAAAATTCAGTGGCATTAATTACATTCACAATGTTGTCTGACCATCACCACTATTTCCAAAACTCTTTCACTCTCCCAAACAGAAACACTGTAACCACTAAGCAAGAGCTCCCAATTATCCCCTCTCCCCAGGCTCCTGATAACCTCTACTCTACTTTCTGTCTCTATCAGTTTGCCTATTATAGACATTTCATGTAAGCAGAATCATACAATATTTGTCCTATTATGTCTGATTTATTTCACTTAGCACAATGTTTTAAAGGTTCATCCCTGTTGTAGCATGTATCAGAATTTCACCCCTTTTATGGCTAATATTCCACTGTACGTATACACCACATTTTCGTTCATTCATTCGTGGATGAACACTTGGGTTGTTTCCACCTGTGGGACAGTGAATAATGCTGCTATGAACACTGGCATAAAGTACCTGAGTTCCTGTTTTCACTTCTATTGGGTTTACACCTGGGAGTGGAATTGCTGGGTCATATGGCAAGTTTTAGCTTCTTGAGGAACCAAAAGAATTCAGCCCCTCAACAACTGCACCATTCACATTCCCACCAGCAATGTATAAGGGTTCTAAATTCCTCCACACTGTCGCCAATGCTTTTTTTTCCTTTTCTTTTCTTTTATTAGAGTATAATCATTTTTTGTAAAAATAAAGTCAGTGTATATACAAATGTATTGTAAGAAAAAATCCATTGTTACACAACTGTTAACAATGATTATATTTCTGGGGCATGGGTTTACAGGATAGGTTCCTATTCAGACTTATATATTTTTCTATTTTGTAAAAGTTTTTAGGACAAATGTATTGCTTTTGTTCCAAAAAAAAAAAAGGAAAACAATCTTAAACAAAAATTAGCCTGAGACAGTTTCATGCCTGCTTGCTAATCTGAAACTGTAACACCTCACAGTTCGTGTGTTGTGTATACAGCAATGCCCTGAATCAGCAGCAGTGAAAAGATCTGAGTCCAGTCCTAGCTCTGCCACCCTGGGCACTCAGTTTTCTCACCGCTATGCTCTAATGCACCTAGGACCGGATCAGAGTTCCCCATCAGTATGCCAAGGATGGGTTACAGCTGTGCAGACTCCATCAACCCCTGGGGTAGCACCAGAGCTCAGGGTTACCAGCAGCCTCCTCCTTTTATCCCAGTGCACCTTACAAAAATCATCATTTTCTGTGGGTGCAGGGATATGAAAAAGGTTGGGCAGAGGTAAATCAGAGGTAAATATCCCTTCCCACACTGAAACAGAATTCTGGACTAACGACGGTAGCTAAGAAAAGAAGAGCCCTGGGACAAATCTGAGAGTCACTGACCACAAAGGAGAGACGAAGATCCTCCCTCAAGGGGAGAAGCAAGCACAGGGAATCAAGAAATGAGAACTCCATGGAAGAGAAGGCAGCTTGTATCTACTAAGTCTAATGTCTCACCTGAAGTCACAGGTCCTTGAGGAGATAGCCAGGGGCAGTGCCTGGAGCCATGCTGCTCTGGGAGAAGCATCCCGAAGTTACCTGCTTGGGCAGCAGACAAGCAAAAAACCTGACCTCTGTGGCAAGAGGCACTGAGGCCTGGCTAAGTGAAAGCCAAGTGAAATCCTCCTGTCCAGGTGTTCCCAGCCTATCAGCCGCCAACTGTGGACTTTGCCCTTGAAATTCAACTCCTGGGCTAAAGAGATAATCTCCCAGCCTTGTCCTGTGTAAACTTGGCTAATCAATAGAACACACTCAACGCTGAGCCTGCCTGCAGTCCCCGAAACAGTCCTGCCAACCAGGTAGCTGTGCTGAAGGGCAGGGGAGAGCTTATCCTGCCATTAAGGTCACCTATCCGAAAAGAATCATGTGCCCAGGACAGGCATTTTCCAAAAATCAGTCAACAGCTGTTTAGAGACAAGCACACAGCTGAAAACCTCATGCAGAGGTGACAGGAATATTGTGAGAAGAGTCCTAGGTACAGAGGGCACGAACCTTGACCAGGCTCTGTTGATGTTATGGGGTTAGTGACCCAAGAGATTCTAAAGTGTAGACATGAAATTCTAAGTGAATGAAGAAGGCACACCAGTTAACAACTGGCCCTCTCACCCTCACTTGAATCTCAGCTGCTGAGCCTGTTAGGCAGTGGTTCCTAACCTCCAGCAGCAGCAGCAGCAGCAACTTAGAAACCTGTTGAAAATGCAAATTCTCAGGCCCCACTTCAGACCTACTGAACTAGAAACAAGATTTCCAGGTGAGTTGGGGGCAGCTCACGTCTGAACACCACTGCTCTAAGGCACTAGAGAGCTCTGTCATCTGGAGCACAGACCCTCCCTCCCCACCATCCAGACTTCCCTTACAGTCTGCTTTAAATGAGTTTTGGGGAACTGGAATATTACTCCTCTAGTTACACCCAATAAGACAGACAAGTTTCTTCCCACTCCAATTCTATCTTCCACATGGTCTCATAGGTTTCTTTTCTACCAACTAAATTCAGTTGTGTTCCTTTCCTGCTTTCAGAAGAACAACGATTCCCCAATTCCTGGAGGTTCAAACACTTCAAGTTCTGACCTCCACCCATCTTTTCAGCCTCCTGCTAGCTCATCCGTGTGTCGCTGCTCATGGTAGGTGCGGGCTCAGTGAAGAGGTGCTAGAGATAAAAGCATTCTCTCAAGGAGTCTTTCCTAACCACAGAGCTTTTCCTTCAGAAGCAAAGTCGTTACTAAAACAGACAGGGATAGGGGAAACAGGAAAGCAGAATCCCATTACTTAAAAAAGAAATTCCTCTGTGTGTCAGGAATCCATGTTAAATCTGAAATTCAATCTCACCCTGCTCTGCCCTTCACAAGCTATTCCATCTAGCCAGTGAACCAGGCTGAACACAGATCTCATGAACACCAAGGACTGAAAGTTTATAAACACCCTATACATTTTCATTTCAGAATCCTCACCCTTGATTTATAGAATCCAAACAGGATCAGTCCCTTGAAAAAGAAGTATCTACCAACAGAAACTAGTCTATGTTCAATTCCCAGCAAGTGAAAGTTATGGCCTAACAAATTTCTTTCCTCAAACACTGCCAACAAACTTGAAGACTCTAAAAGAGACCTGTGAACTAGAAAATCAGAGTTTACTTACAAATGCTAGTTTACTGACAAATTACTTAAATTTTCCAAAACCAAATTCCATCTTCTTACTACAAAATAGGGGGGATCATAATAGGACAACTAATGAGCTACTTGTGGAGTATTGATCAGAAAGATCACTCTTCCTATCCAGGTAAAGAGAGGTGATTCAGAATGTTTCCAAGTCTTGTCACACACCCCACCCTCCCCAGGTTTTGATATGCACTGGTAGTCTCAGTATTTAACCTGGTACTCCTTTCAGAAAAAGATGGAAAAAAAACCAAAAACAAAACCCTCAGTCAACCCCACAAACATCCAAAATCTATCCTAGCATCCAATGGGCAGAAAGGAGAACACGACAGTAAAACAACACTTAACAATTCAGGAAAAAAATGCTCATTAACTATTTTGGATAACTAAGAGGAAGTGGCATCAATCAGATGGGGATATAGAAAGAGCACATCCTTTGGAAACATACAGACTTAGATTTGGATTTTAAGCAAGTTAGCCAGTCTGAGTTCCTCAGCTATAGACAGCAGAATATCAACAAATTCGTTCATGGATTGTTGTGAGAATCTGCTAAAATGATGCAAGTGAAAACGCCTGGTAAAACACAATGTCTAGAATAGAGTAAGCATTCATTCTACAAATGATATACCACAAATCTAAAATCTACAGAAATTTTTAAAACACATATTGCTTGATCCCAAGAATTATGCAGAATTGAATTATATTTATTCAACTTCCTTTAGCTAATCATTTATGTGTCTATCCCCACTCCAGCTCCCTTCTATTTCCCCATATTTTGACACCTTATCCCTATTTGTGCCACACCTAGAATATAGACCCCTCATACTGGTTTTCCAAACTCCTTACCATGGCCAAGAGGCTCTACCTGAACTAGCCTCTACCATCTTATACCCCCCTACATCCACCTGCCCCCTATATTCTAACAACGACGACTTGCTGTTTTCTCAACATGTCAAGCTCTTTCCTACCTCAGGGGCTTTGCCTTGCTGTTTCCTCTTCCAGGAATGTACTTTCCCCAAATCTTCACATTCACAGCTTCTTCTCATCCTTGAACTTGCAGCTCAAATGTCATCTTCTCAGAGAGGTCTCCTCTAACTTCTCTTTTGAAAATAGCTATCAAGTTCCTGTTTCTTGGGCTTCTCTGGTGCCACAGTGGTTAAGAATCCACCTACCAACACAGGGGACATGGGTTCGAGCCCTGGTCCGGGAAGATCCCACATGCCGCAGAGCAACTAAGCCCGTGCACCACAACTATCGAGCCTGCACTCTAGAGCCTGCGAGTCACAACTACTGAACCCGCATGCCACACTACTGGAGCACGTGCTCCGCAACAAGAGAAGCTACTGCAAGGAGAAGCCAGCACACCGCAACAAACAGCAGCCCCCACTCGCCGCAACTAGAGAAAGCCTGAGTGCAGCAACAAAGACCCAACGCAGCCAAAAATAAATACACAAAATAAATAAATAAATAAATAATTTTTTTTTTTAGTTCCTGTTTCTCTCTCTTTTATATCACCATTATTTCCTTCATGGCTCATATCACTATCTTTATCTCATTTATTAATTTGTTTGCTTTTTTACTTACTGACCCCCCATGACACAAGGACTTTGCTGTGTTAGTTACCTCTACATCCCCAGCATAGAGAACTGTGCCTAGAACAGGATGGATACTCATAAAGATGTACTGAATGAATGAATAAATAAAAAGTTTCTAAACAAGAGAGGCAGAGTTGGACACCCTCCCTGCCCCCCAATGGGATCTCAAAGAAAGACTGTAAATTTAGAGAAAGGGCTGGGGAGAAATAAACCCTTAGGGAACACAAATGGATAAATCATCCCAACTCCCCCACTGACAATAACTGCTATCAGGGGCCAGGACGATGTCATAAGTGTTGCAATCTCCACAGCTTTCTTTTTCTCCCCACTAACTTTTCTTATTGTGGTAAAATACACGTAACTCCATGGTTTTCTCCTTTAGTTTCTCCAGCTTCCCAGGGCTCAACTTCTTCCAGCAAAGCTATGGAGACATGTGACCTTGGGTATTTTTCGGATGAAAAGGAGTCTGGATAGCATTGCTTTTGAAACCCACCTGGGTTTACCAAACAGATGTGGGTTTTGAGATTAAAAAAAAAAGAAGAAGAAGAAGAAGAAGAAGCTTTTCTACTTCCATGTAATGAAATTTAAATACAACAAAATTTTCCAGTTGTTCCTCATTGTTTTCTTTTTAATTTGACCCCTGCCACTTCCCTTTGGGCACTTACTCAGCGTTAAGAAAACCCAGCGCCCTTCTTACCACCAGTATCCTCACAGCTGGCTCTCCCAGCACAGTTGAGCAGTAACCCAGTCCTGAACAGCAGTGATGACTCACAACCCAGACAGACCGGGTCCCACAGAGGACAGTGCTGCCCACTCCATTTCAAAACCAGCAATTTATCTGGCATTTCCATTTATGTTGGAACCCAAAGGGGTGAGTAAATCTGGGAGTTAGAGGGGGGCAAAGGAAATAAACTTCAGTGCTCTCTTTCCTTTCTAGATTCCAAAGCCTCAGTTCTCTGAGTCAGTGAAGTCACAGACTGCAAACCAAGGTCACTGACATTGCCAAGTTCAACTCAGCTATCCCAGGTATTTTCCTTTCGCATTCAAATACCACACTTCTTTATAGGTGCCAGGGTCAGTCGGGTTCTTTAATTTCCTTTCCCTATTTGCATCCATTTGCCAAGTGACAAAGTATAGGTACACGTGGGTGTGACCTTCTTATTCTTAGATCCCTACAAATGAGTACAAGGGCCCACGTGTGGTTTCTACACACTGCGGTCTTCACTTCTTTTAATCACTCCTTCAGAACACATGACAGGTCAAAAATTGTTAATAAACTAAATGAGGTGGGGGAGTCTGACATAACTCTGTGCCAAGAAAACTTACCTCCATAAGGAGTGTGAGGCATAGTGTTGGTAGCTGAAAGTACCGTCAAGGCTGAGCGTCTCCTGATTGTACAGGGAGCTACTATAGAGACTGAGCTCCTGCCTCTGGGAGCCTACAGAAGCAAAACTGCTGAGGAAATAAAATGTTTGATCCTAATCCACAGAGTTTGGTCTTCTAAAGCAAAAGGAACCTTAAATTATAAACAGGCTCATTCAAAGGGAAAATCTGTGAAGCACCTACTCCCAGGAACTCCCCATTCTGCCCTAGGCCAGCCTGGGTTCAGCAGGCCCATAAATTGGCACTGTTGATATGACCTTCCCAGACTCTAGCTCAACAAGAGATAACAACAAAGCTGAGAGCTTTGGTAGCACTCAAAGGAGATTTGAGGGACTTAAAACATGCTGCTAAATATGGCAGCAAAAGTTCCTGTTTCTTGCAGTTGAACAAGGAAATCTCTTTATAATTACACTTGTAGATAAGATGCACCAAGCTACTCGGTACTACTTCTTGTGAGGAACAGGTTAGAACCTCCCCATCCCAATCCACCGCTCCTCCGAGACTGGTCTCAGTGTGCACTGTCGGGGGCAAGTCTCACCTGGGCCTGTGGAGGCAACATGGCTCCTGGAAGATAAAGTGCCAGGAGCTTCTTATACAGCTCACTGTCTTAGCCATAACCATTTGCCTGGGGATGGTCACCACTCTTCATTCTCTAGCTCTCTCTGCCCCTGAATTTACACTCTCCCTCAGCCCACTTCCCTTCTTGCTCTCTTGCCCAGGGCTCTGCCACAGGACACGCATTACTCATCAGAGAGGGTCCTTTCAACCTAGATGCTCCTTGGTTCAGCCAGATTCCCCCTCTGGTTTACATAATTCTTTACAAAAGCAAGGTACAAGAGCTATGACCTCTGTACTGACAGGGGACACTTACTACTGCCCTGCCGATACTAGATATCTGTCCAAGACATGGAGGAAGGGGGTAGTGCCTCACATTTCTCAGCAGAACAAACCGGACAGACAGACTAGCGACTCAGAAACAAACTCTGCTTGGCTTACAAGGGAATAATAAATATAACTATAATGGCTCACATTGCATGAAGTGCTAGACACGAGCTGCTATTCTCAGCACTTGACATTTAGGCCTCACCACGACCCTATGAAATAGTACTATTACCACCTCCATTCTATAGAAGAGGGACTGGGGCATGGGAGGCTAAGTACCTTACCCAAGGCGACAGAGCTGGGACGTGGCAGAGCCAGAATGTGAACCCCGACAGCCCGACCAGGCTCTAGACATCACTCTTTCATTGGATGGCTCTTCCCTTAACACACAGGTTTGTCTCTGAGCACAGCTGGCTCACTCCAGACTCTAAAGGAGAGAGGGTCTGTCAAAAAACACTGCCAGTTTTCTCCACTGAAAGAAGGAAACAGTGTTGGCCACATTTATTCACAGAGCTGGTCTAAGCCTTTACAGCAGAACAAATGAGTACTCCAAACATGTGTTGACCAAAATGTTTCCAGAGGCACTATGTGAAACCACCACCTCCTTTCTTACTGACCTGGGAGACCTTCTAATTTACTAAGGGCTAGAGCCTCTTTGCAAGTTGTTGCAACCAAGCCCTATGCAGCTGAGAACAAGTTCCCAGTCTCCAAGTTATACGAACCAAGGCAAAATGCTTCCTAGAATCCAGCTGATGGGGTTAAAAAAAAAAAAAGTTACCCAAATATGTTTTTAAGCATAAACTAAGTATGTTGGTCAGTTTGAGGAAATAAAATGTATCAAATATTTTACTTAGCTTCATAGGACTTTAGGGAAATCTAGTTGGAAAGATAAGATAATGCATATCAAGAATCAAGTCAGAATGTCAACGAAAACACTCAATCCAAACCTCCCACTTCCTGGAAGAGGAAACTGAAGCCTAGAGAAGCCAACTTACTTCCCCAAGGTCACCCAGCAAGTCATAGCTAGTGCCAGGACTAAAGCTCAGATCTGCTTACTACCTGGCCAGGGCTCTTTCTATTCCTGTATGCGGGCAGAGAAGTTCATAGGAGGGAGAGATCTCTAACAGCAGCAGCAGCTAGCATTTTTTGAGAGCATATGTGTGCCAGAAACTAAGCTAAGTGCTTTATGTAAATTATCTCATTTAACCCCTGCAACAGATCTTTAAGATGGGTAATATTACTCCCAACTTACAGATAAAAACACTAAGGTTTACAAAGGTTAACTCCAGAGGTCCACAGATAGTAAGAGGGGGTGCCAGACTATGAACCTCCAGAGCTGGCTGCAAAGCCTATGTTCTAAGCTGGGTCTTGAAGGATACAGGATAGAATTCATGGAAGCAGAGGTGAGGAGTGCTAGGGTAGCCAGTGTCCACAGCACTGACAGCAGCTTGGGAAGGGCCTCCAATGCTGCGTTAAGGAGGACCTCAAGGTCCTACCTGGGCCAGCCTGTAGGGAAGGGGCAAGCAAGAAGCATTTCTAGACTCCCATGACTGTAAAGGGTAAGCATCCTACAAGAGGGTAAAGCTGAGCCTATGAAGCTGGGTTGAGAAGGACCACGTCAGAAACTCTCCTGGGGTCTTGACAGAGAGATGAATAAAGTACAAAGTATACACTCCTTCTAAAAGAAGAATATGATTTGACTTTCCTAGCATAGTAACCCCAACCTGATTAAGAGATGTCAGCCTTACTCTCTTCAAAGAGCTGCTCTAAGTTGATAATAATAATGGAAAACATTGAACATGTACTGCGTGCCAGGCACTGGGCTGAGAGCTTTACGTGTATCGTTTCATTCAATCCTCACCACAACTATAACAAGTTAAGAGTTATTATTATATCCATTTTACAGATGCCTCACAGAAAACTGGGGGGCTCAGAGAGATTAGATAAATTACCCAAGGTCACACAGCTAGTAAATAGTAATGTCAGATTCTAAACCTATGTTTATATGACCCCTGAGTTCCAGCCCTTAATCACTTCATTACACTGCATGTAAGATACTCTCATTATGTGCAAATAGTTCCATCAGAGCTGCTCTAAGGCAGCACCATACACTCACTGAATATCTAATAGTCACTGAGAGTTGAACAAACACGTTACAGGTTGACTCACTTAAAAGCAATCTATAAAACTCAGTTGTCAGAACTCCATAAGGGAGCCTGTGTTCCAAGACATGAATGAACATACCAAAATCAGTTCCTCAAACAAAGCTAGAGTTCTAGAAACTAGCTGACTTTAGAGTTTTCTTTCCAATTTTCCCATTTCCCTTTTCCCGTTCCCCACCCCCTGCACACACACCCCATGGTCTGACACTCTCAGAGAAGCCTAGAATACCCTCTTCCTATTTCCAGCCCTTTAGTGGGCTCTCTCCCATTACTCAAATAGTGCTTCAAATCAGAGTCTAAGAGTTGGACCCTCTTCCTTTTTCCCAGTCTAAAGCATGAGATGGCCATTAACCCTACCATCAAAACCTAAAACTTCAGTAGGTCTGTGTTTCTTCTCAGTCACACGGACAGAGGCTCACACTGGGGAGGAAATAACTATACTACAACAAGTAATACAATATATACATGGGATAAATCCCACACTTGATACTTTTTTAGATCCTCCCCAGCTCTTGGCCCAGACCCTCTGTATTCACTGACTAAATGGGTAAACAGACCAAGAGAACATATGGGCACCAGAGATGTCTCTGAGCCCAAAGAACAATGAACAGGGGTGTTGACCCCAGTGCCAGCTGCCCCCACCCACTCCTGCCCTCCCAGTGCTTGTTAGGACCTACACAACACTGTCTCCTTGAGCCCCTGGGGGCAGTCCGGCATTCTGCTGTATCTCGAAGGCCTCCTAGGTCAGCCCAGGTACACCCTCTATCACCCTTCCTGTCTGTGAGAACTATCCTCTCCTCAATCCCCTTCCCAGGGCCTCTCTCCTGTTCCTTCTAGTAATCTTCCTACTGTTTCAGATCTTGTCTCCCATAGCCCTATGTTTATCTCCTTTTTCCCAGGTTCAAATAGTCCTTCACCCACTGTGACGCTTCCTATTAGCCAATCTCCAGCTCACATACAAATCCCTTCAGTGACAAGTCACACAGAAAAAGAGTCTGGATCTTTGAGAAACAGGTGGTTTCATGAAAAACTCTTAGGAACAGGTCATCTTTGGTTAAGAAGTCTTCATAGCCTGACTGCATATAATTCACCCTTTATAGAGACAGTGCAATCTAAGATTCAGGCAGTTTTCAGAGAAGAGTATTGTGATCATTTCAACAGCCCCTCAACAGCAGTATACCTGAGGCAAAAAAAATGAGAAGGGATCTTTGGAGAAATCCTTCAATAAGGTAGTCTAGACTCATTCAGCATCTTCCTCTCCCCTCAACACACACATACACACATACACACATGCAGGCCAGTTTTCTAGGGCCCATGGCTAGAAACAGAGACCCTGGATTTTTTCTATCAGACAATATCACGTGGCATGTTCCCCTCAGATGGATGCACCCAGCATTTCACCCCACCCACCTATCGGGACAGGTGCACAGAGCAGCCCCTCCCCAGCATAAAAGAGATGCACAGTCTCCCTCCCCACGCCCAGAAGAAGGCACTCAACTCACTCGTGCAAGTTTTCCCACAGAAAGAGAACTCTCTGCAGACCATGCCAGGTGGTCATTTTTTTTTTCTTTCATGCCCTCCTGGCCTCTTTTCCACTTTTGCGTGGTTCCTGCAAGAACCCCTCCCCACAGCCTGCTCTCCCAAGCTGAGGTGGAGGGACAGAAGGAAGACAAGCCAAAGCCCTGCAGGGCTGCTGCCTGGCCTCCCCCAGGCTCCACACACATTCCCTTGGCTTGGCTGCCTCAGCAAACTCTCTTGGGCCCAACATGAGAAATCAGGAGTCTCCAGGGCAGTGACAGGTAACAGCTAAGAGAAGCAACAGGATGACATGCTCTCAGCCTCTCAGTCCTGCCAGCCTTCAGGGAGGTGCTTTGGACAGCCCAGGACTCGGACCCTCTACCTTTCTCAGGTTCCTATCTCCCGGAAGTAGTCCTTAGAATCAGGTTAGGTGGGGACGGGGCGCAGCCTCTCTTAGTCCCGGGCCAGCAGTGTGGCTGTGATATCTGGAGTTGGGGTGCCCGTCCAAATGGTACACCCAAGCCCTGCATTCCAGGGTCAGGGGCAGAGCCAGCAGAACTGAGGACGGCCTTGGCCTGTCCTCCAAAGTATTTCAGAATTTCAACTTCCCTGGGTAACGGATTATTCTAATTTTACAGAGAGAAGGAGCCCAGGGGGAGAAAGTGCAGGAAGAGGAGTAAAGGAAGGGGGAGAGAGGGAGTAAGAACAGGAACGTTACTTTTTCATCCTTAAGGAACATGGAGGGGTCCGATTTGTGACTCAGCTCTGGGAAACTGGACTGACAAGGAGTGGGGAACAGCTGCAGCCCCAAGCTAAGCTGTGGACAGCTTCCCCTCAGGCTGGAGAGGCTGCTGTGACAAGATTCACCTGGAAAAAAGGCTCCGTTATTTAAAAAAAAAAAAAAAAAAAAAAAATCTGTCTGTTCAGGGGCTTCTTCTAAGGCACTACTCCAGGGCCTAGCTGGCAGGTGTGCCCTTGCCCTACAACAAAAGCTGCGGCTGCAGGTGGGGTGCCGGCCCCTCCCTGTGTTCCCACCTAGTATGCCAGGAGCCTCCCGGAGTCTCTGAGGGCAGAGCTGGGACGCCCTTGCCCAGAGGCTCCACTCCCCTGCTATTCTGTTCCTTGCACAGTCGCAGGGCATATCGAGTATCTCTGCCCTTGGAATTCCCACTTCCTTGTTTCTTTCTTATTTCCCTCCAAGCTGTAGCCACAGGTTCCTAAAAGAGCTGCCCAGACCCCAAGGACCTTCCAGAGCAATAACGCTTCCTGCCAGTTAGAACCCTGCCTTTCAAACCCAAAACGGAGGAGAAAGACCTCCCTGCTTACTCGAAACAGTTTGCCCAGCAGAACCTAACAGGATGAGGGGACCAGCCCTGGCAACCAGTAGCCTCTCTTCCAGCTTCTAAAATCTATGACGCCGTAAGTGCCAAGCAGCTGTGGGAAAAGCAAAGGGTCTCTTGGAATCCCTCTCCTCTATACTAAAACATGTGAGTCAGGTGACCCAAGGAAAGCTTCATCTCTGAAGGATCATTTATGGCTCAAAGTCTACAGTGAACATCACTAAACTTCCCAACCCAAAGAAAGCACTATTTGTTTCTTTTCACATCTTGAAGAAGTTTTACAAGGATTTTCTCATTTTTATTTATAAAGGCAAAAGAGAAGAAGGGACTTTATAAATGGGAAAACCAGAACAGAGAGCAAAGTGACTTTCCAGAAGAGAGAGGGACCATCCTTCAAGGGTCAATTCATAACATCTTACATTATATAGGACTTGACTTGTTTAAAACTACTTTCATGGAAATTATTTCATTTGCTCCCCACAACAGTCCTATGAAGGGGCTATTATCATTATCCCCATCTCACAGCCAATAAATCTGAAGGTCGTAGAGTTTGAGGGTCTTGCCCATGGCTACCTTGATGGTAAGTAGCAGAACCTGGCCACGGTTCACGTCTCCTAAACCCAAATTCATTATTCATTCTGCTACACCAAAAGAAAGATCATCTGCTAGCCCTCTTCACATGTGCGGGGGCCCTAAAATTGGAGGAGCTGCCCAAACACATCCACACGAGTAGAGGAGAACTGAGATCCTGGATTTGTGTTGTCCACCGAAGGGCCCACTGACTCAGAGAGGCCTCCTCCTCACATCCCCCAACCTGAGTCCTAGCCAACAGCGCCATGCCACATCCCTCCAGTTAACCGAGGTGTCAACCAAGCAGAGGAGCCCTGGAGTGCAGTGAAAGGAGGCATCACTTTAGAAGTGGCCCGTCTGAGGTCCAGGGCCATGGAGTTCACCCTTATGGAGCCTCGGGCCACAACAGTGATGCATACACGTCCACATTCAGGGAGCCCGCTTGGGGACATGGCCAGTGCTTTCATTGGCAAGCTGACCCGAAGTTAATCAGAAGGCCCCCCTCATTGTTTGCCAGAGTACAAAAGACATTCTGTTCAGAAAGTTCAAGAAGAAAAACCAAAGAGCCAGGATGGCAGCTGTTCCCTCATCCCACAGAGAAGCCAAAGGCATCCACCAAGGTTCCTGAGGCCCAGCAGTAAGTTTAAGATACAACATGGCTGAAGCGGAAGCACATCCCGATGGGTCTCTACTGCAGGGAGTGTCCACTGCGTTAACCCTCCTGATAAGATCACTGGCAACCTTAGCTTCCTCATCACCTATGAAAGTGCCTTTCTGGAACAGTCTCTTCTCCTAGGCCACAATGAGTTCACCACACACTAGTCCTCTAGGTCAGAACAAGTTTTACCAAAACATAGGACAAACAGTGTAGAAGGGTCGTGCGGCACGGACACTGCATGCCCTGAGATTTGGTTAAAATATTAACCAAGGAATCCATTCAGCACACTTCATGTCTCCTCAGGTAGCCTAGCTCTTAGCAGCAGCTCACTCTGAGATATCTGGATAAGAAACATCTTTGCAGGTCCCCCAGCCCCCAGACACCACCTGCCTCCACCCCATGTATTTTCTAAGGAAAGCCTGTGATGGACTTTATTAATGAAGGAGGACAGCTTGCTTCTTACCAAGCTACCTGGGGGCCAGAGAGAGAGACCGACCCCGGTTCAGATATCCCTAGGACAGGCCCTCTATCCTAATAACTACTCCAGAGAGACCTGGAGCTCACCACAGGCTCCCAGCTGAGTTAATTAGCTTTTTTTTTTTTTCATTAGGTCAGACATAGCAGCACCAAGAGACAAAACAGACAGTGTTCACTAGAACAAACCAAGCCACTCAAAAGACACCGGAGTTTCCGTATAAGAACTACAAACACAATGCTGGAGTGATGATAACTCATTTTTTTCTACATAAAGGACTCTTCCTGTAAAATATCCTGAGCCTTTGTGCTAAATAAAAGTAAGATGATGATTCCTATAGTGAAGTCTAAACACCTCAGGTTCAGTAAGAGTGAGATCAGCTAGATCTGCAAAGTCAAGAAAATTGGCTGTTTCCCTCTTCCTTAAGCTAATAGAATCCAACTGTTGGAGCATGACATCATTCCTGAGCCCCAAACCCCGAGCACAGAGTACAGACACTTGCCTGCCTCCCAGAAAACAGCCCAAGACTGGCCAGGAAAGGAGGAAAAACAATCCAAGCCCGGAGCTGACCTTACCTGAAAGTCCCGGTGCTTTCCTGCCCACTCCATTCTCAGCAGTTTGGCTCACACCACAGTCTGTTAGGGAGCCCAGGGCCCCCAAATCCACTCGCTCCGGCTCAGATACCTGCTGCGAGCTTCCCACGGCTCCTTCCTCTGACCTTTCGTGGCGCTCCTTCCAGCCAAATGAGCGGAGCACTGCTGGCCGGCCAGGCCAGTCGTCATGGAGACCCTGTTCTCGCCAGCGCTCGCTCCCGATCTCTCCCTCCCTCCCTCCCTTTCTCTCTCTCCCTCCCTTTCTCTCCCCCGACCCCTCCCTCGCTGTCTCCCTCTCTCTCCCTCAGTTCTGGGAGGCTTTCACGAAACAGCACTGTCTTTTGATCAGCTCGGTCTCTGCACGCATTCCACTCCTCCTACCTCCCTTCCAGTCCGACAAGGGCTCTGGGCTGCTCCTGGGAACTCGCTTCAACAGCTCAGAGGGGAGAAGGGAGAAGACAGTGAGTGGACTTGTTCTGCTCCCCACCAGCGTCTCATTTTTTTATAACTTGGAAGAGTCCTGGTCAGGGGGGGAGGGAGCTAACTGGAACACTTGGAGGGGAAGCAAGCCCTTCCTCTGGGTCCTGGAGTGAGGGTAGGAGGACCCAGATGCACTGCCTTGACTTGTTTGTGCACTTGGGATTTTCCCCGGCAGCAGCTGAGGCGGAAATGCATTCACCTCCCTGGAGCTCGCCTGGACTGGCCTCTCTTCTTACCTTGCTGCCTGCCCAGGCCGTGGTGATGGCTTTAACCAGTGCAGGGACTCATGGTACTAGCGCTGGTGCCAAAGCAGTCTCTCATCTTCCTGCAATGGAGAGGAAAGACACCAGGTCAGGTCCAGTAAGTGTCCTGGGCAAGTCAGAGTCACAGCCCAAGCAACAAATGTGATACAAATACAGCCTAAAGCCCAGGCTTTCTGTGAGCTGTCATCATGGCCAGAAATAATATCAGTGCTGTTAAAGAGCTAGCACAGTGCCTGGGACACAGGAGGCCCTCTAAGTGTAATCCCCCGATGCTTTGTAATATATATATATATATATATATATTTTTTTTTTTTTTTTTTTTTTCTTTTTGCGGTATGCGGGCCTCTCACTGTTGTGGCCTCTCCCGTTGCGGAGCACAGGCTCCGGATGCGCAGGCCCAGCGGCCATGGCTCACGGGCCCAGCCGCTCCACGGCATATGGGATCCTCCCAGACCGGGGCACGAACCCGTATCCCCTGCATCGGCAGGCGGACTCTCAACCACTGCGCCACCAGGGAGGCCCCTGTAATATATTTTTTAAAATATTTATTTATTTGGCTGTGCCGGGTCTTAGCTGTGGCATGTGGGATCTAGTTCCCTGGCCAAGGATCAAACCCAGGCCCCCTAAATTGGGAGCACAGAGTCTTATCCACTGGACCACCAGGGAAGTCCTCTGCTTTGTAATATTCTTTTACATGCACTATTTTGTTCGATCCCCAAAACCTTTTGAAGTATACTGGATAGATATCATTATCACCATTTTATAGATGGGAAAACTAAGGCTCAGAGGGATAAAATATCTAGTCCACAGTTACAAAGCCAGTTTGGCAGTTGAAGAACTAACAGTAGAGACCAGTCCGCTGCCCCCTAGTCTGGTACTTTCCTCTAAAGTACACTGCCGTCTGATCTTACAAACTAACAGCTTTTTTGACAGCCAGTTATGAGATACAAGGCTGGGCTCCCTGGGGAAGATAGAGACTCCTGAGTCGTGATCAGATAGGCCCTACTATCATCTTTTAGCCTGAAGGCTCTACAATGTGAAACATACAGGTGCACAGATTAGAGAAAAAAAGTCCTGCCCTATAGCTATAAATTACCTTCCACTTCTCCAAAGTACTCTTACAAATCTTGGCTCATCTGTTCAACCCAAGAAACCCAGAGTTAGGATTGGTATTATCATACTAATTTAACAGAGTTTTTAAAAAATCTAAAAGACAGGTCAAATAACTTGGCCCAGGTCACAGAACCAGAAGATAACAGATCTAGAAATAGTACCCAAGCCTTTCAACTCTCTTGCGTATATTAAGCAGAGTAGTTCCAAGAGCACCAGACAGAGCAGGGGTCAGGAGATCAGGCAGTGCCAGGCTCCACAACAGCCGTGTGCCTTTCGGCAAATCACCTAGCCTCCCAGTTTCCACCTATAAAACCTATCCCCTGGGCAAGTGACAGGGCTGGGATGAGCATGAAAAGATGTGTGTGAAAGCATCCTCCTTCAGTCAGGCACTGAACTAAGAACTTCATCTCAGCTGCTCTTCACCAGAAACAAACAAAAACCTGGGGCAGTTGGTATGCCCCCAAGAAGAGGCCACTGAGGCTCAAGGAAGACACTTTTCAATGTTGCTTCCCAAAACAGTGCTAGAGAGATCCTGATGGAATCTTTAAGGCTGAGATCCCTTGCAGAATTTCTGTGTTTTTGACTAATCTCCAATATACCACAAATTTCTTAGGACAAGATTTTAATTCAGTCGAGTTTAAAAGGTAAATATATGTCAGGAGGTAAGGTAGGAGGTGTGTCACAAAATACAACAGGAAATAACAGAATGGCACAAACCCTAAGTGGGGGGCACTGTTGCTTCAGTGAAGCAATCAGAGCTTCAAAGAGGGCATACTCAACCACCTACTAGAAATACCCAACCCAATATCCTGACCCAAGTACCAACTCAGGAATTCCTCATAGGCCCTAGTGTCCCCCACCCCCATCTGCAAAGGAAGACAAGATGAAACGGCAAGGGCAACACCATCAAATCACTCAGCTTCTCCCCCATCCCATTCCCAACAGGCAGCCCTCTGCTCTGCTCCTGAGGCCCAAAATGCACATTCCACTTGCCCAGTCTCCATGATGAGAAAGCAGAGGTGATGCCCATTCATTTCTACAATAAGACAATAGTCACAGTTATAAGGTTAATACCAACTAATGTTTATTGAGCACCTACCATATGTCAGGCATTCTTCTAAGCAGCATGAAGGGACAAGGTTGAGCACTAAAGCTGATAACAAGTCAGTCTCTAAAGTAATGCAAACTTCAAAAAGCCCTCCAGACCAGACACAGAATGCGGGCCATGCTCCCCCTAGTGGCACACCGGGGTTACAGCGGTTCCTAAGGGCCCTCCCCTGGGGGGGACCAGGTAGGGACATAGTAAGGGCCGTGTTACTGGGAGAACTGAAATCGGCTCCTTGGGTGCTGCTATTGTGTATAAGCTCCTTGAACTGGGCAGAGCAAAAGGACAGCTGAATCCTTCTGCTGCCTCTGCAAGGCTGGATTCAGATCAATCCTACCTGACCTTTCCGGAAGGATAGGGCTTTTATAGCCGTATGTGGTCTAGTATCTGCTGGGAGGCCCACATGCAGACTTGAGCCAGAAACCCAGGAGATATCCTTGCACATCCCTACCTCACACTCCCCGCAGCCAATCCACTTACCGACTCCAAATAATTCTACTTCCAAGATTTATCTTTTATCTGTCCGTTTTTCTGCACCTCCATTGCCACCCCAGTCTTTCCCCTTAACCACTGCGCAAACCTCCTAATCGCGCCAGCTTTCACTCTTGCCCTCACACCTCCATTCTCCACAGAGCTGTCTGAATCACCCTTTTACACCAAATCATGTCATTTCCTGCTTAGCACACTTCAATGGCTTCCCACTGCATTTAGGATAAAATCTGAATTCTTACCAGGACCTATAAGGCCCAGCATGATCCTTCTCCAGCCTCCTCTCCTCTCAGCACATTTCCTGCCCTCCCGCTCTGGGTGCCAGCTACACAGGCCTCCTTTTAGTTCCCCAAAGTGTCAGATCTTCTCCAGGCTGCTCCCCTTTGCCTGGGACACTCCCCCACACCCTAGTCTTCACCCAGCTGAATCTTACTCACCTGGCCTCAACTTGCCTCTCACCTCCTCAGAGAAGTCTTCCACGATCCTCCAGTCTAAATGAGGACTCATCCTCCATGGCACTTACCATAACCTGCAATTGCTCATTTGTGTGATTACTTGCTTCCCCCCTGAGTTCCTTAGGAGCAGGAACCTTGCAAGTTTTGCTCACCATCATATTCTCTGCATTTAGTATAGGGCCCAGCTCACGGTTGGCACACAATAAAAATCTGCTGAATGAATGCATAAAACCCCCTTTCTTCCTGTCCAACAGGAAGAAGAAACTTAGAAGAGCCATTTCACGTCACTCATTGTATCTTTTCATAGACTTACAAACTATAATTACATGTCTTTTCCTCATGTGCCTTGCCTGTGGGCTCAACCAGAAATTCCTGTAAAGTCTCCCTGTGGTTTGTTTCCCAGAACTTTCCTCGTAAGGTCACTCTTCCGGGGACGCGCTCCAAGGTTTTACAGCCTTTCCCAGTCCCAGAGTGCCCACTCACAGGCACTCCAGCACCAGTGTCACTGCCAAACCAAGCGGGATGCAGGAATGGCTCAACGCCCACAGATGAGAAGGTTCTCTCCCGGGTCAGCTCCATTCAAGGACAAAAATGCTTTCTCTCACCTCCACTGTGCAGGTCACTGTGCTTACAGAAAATACACTTTTACTTTAAAAAGTCATCTTATGTTTTATCATTTGGAGATGGGTGTAAATATTGTTTGAAAAAATGTTTTTCCATTACTAAAAAGAAACTGAAAACTACTGTCTGGGGGAAAAATAATGAAGGCCTAAATAATAGCAACAGCAGTGTGCCTAAGCCCAAACCCCTCCCGTGACAGACATGGCCACCAAAATCTGAAATCCCTTCTGGCTTCCTCTCCTGCCACACTCCCCCACAACCACCACTCCATTACAGGCACAGCCATCACACACCAGCTGGTGCTCTGAAAACTGCATTTCTCCTCTCCCTCCCCAGCTGCTCGCACTGTTACCTGTTTCTGAGTGCCTCTCCTTCCCTAACTAGCAAAACCAAATGGCCTTCAAGGCCCAACTCAGCCATCACCTCCTCTGTGAAATATTTCTTGATCTCCTGGCAGGATCTGTTTGTCTACTCTGCAAGCCCACAGCAGTTTAGGATGCCTTTATCGTGGTATTTATATCATTTTATCACTGCTACTTGCACTCCCTCTCCCCCACAGTTGTGAGCCCCTTGAAGTCTATCTACTTTTGTATTTCATTCAGAGTGGGCAACCAATTAATGTGTTCAATAAATAAAACACTTAAAAAGACTCTAAAAAAAAAACCCACAGGGCTTCCCTGGTGGCGCAGTGGTTGAGAGTCCGCCTGCTGATGCAGGGGACACGGGTTCGTGCCCTGGTCCGGGAAGATCCCACATGCCGCGGAGCGGCTGGGCCCATGAGCTGTGGCCACTGAGCCTGAGCGTCCGGAGCCTGTGCTCCGCAACGGGAGAGGACACAACAGAGAGAGGCCCGCGTACCCCACCCCCCAAAAAAAACCCCACAGAAACAGTTGCCCCCTCCATTAGATGAGGGAATTTGAGTGGATAGACTTATATATGTCTATCCACTCAAATTCAAGAGAAGAAAAAAAAATTATATATATATATATGTGTGTGTGTGTGTGTGTGTGTTTATGATCATTAGGTTCTAGATTTGATCACTAGAAGAGATTATAGTCTTTTCTCGACCCTTTAAAAACTGAAATGCCAAATCTGAAAACACAGGAGCAGAATAAATCTTTTAAAGTCACTCCTTACTTTGGGATCATTGGAATTCAAGAAAAGAAAGCTGTTATCTCAATATTACTGGATCCTAGAATGCCTAAGAGATGCAGTATAACTTCAGGTGCCTCTAGGGAGCCTAGCTCCCAGTGCCCACCAGACTGGGGTCCAGCAGCATGTCCACTGAAGACACCCAGTTCTACCCATGTGTCCTGCCCATTTTCCTAAATTGGGCTCTGGTTGCCATGTGAGTAGGCAGGTTTACACAAGAGCTCTTTAGGACTTTACAATTTTCCCTTTCTACCTCTGAGTGGCAATGTGGTTAAGAAGGGAAAAACTAAAAATTCAGGAGTAGAGAAAAGAGTCATCAGACCGGAGTCCAGGTCCTGGTTACAGGGCGGTGAGATCTTGAGCAAGTCCCTGTCCCCCACAGGGCCTCCGCTTTTTCCTGCATATAATGAGAGTGCTATTGGGCTGTCGGAACTAGCTGTTCTCCAATGGTCCCTTCTAGCTTCAATGTTCTACTGCATTGTTCTTTGGCAGTCACCCAGACCCGTGGTTCTATCCTAGTCACCTAGTCCCCTTGCTTTCTGAATGAGTCCAAAGCAGCAGAAAGACTTCTTGTTTCAGGAGCTACAGAGCCTCCATCTAATTCTTTCAGCAGAACCCCATGGGGCTCTGGACTCATCTGCTTGGGATCAGATAGAAGAAGACAATCACCAACATAAGGCAACCTTTCCTGGAGGAAAAGATGGGAGATTCAGACTCCCTGCCTAAGAACAGCTGGCCTAAGAGAAGAAAGGCACCAAACACAGGGTGGGGAAATTAGGAAATGGCCTGGGAAGTGCCTGGAAGAAGACTGCAGCTCTGCCAGGGACTCTCATTCCTAGCCATCAGTCTGAGACAAAGCAGCCTTTACAAAGCAGAAGCACTGGCAATATCTAACGAAGTTCTCTTGGAAGACAATCTGCTTACTGCCAATCAAGCAGTCTCTTCATGGGCTCTACCAGGGCTTTTGCATCAACAAAACAAACACATTCCTCCAGATGGCAATTCCAGCCCTCCTCTGCCTGGGAACCACAGCTGGCAGGACCTCCAGTGTGCTAGCCACTGCTACACATACTTTGCTTCACAGCCTTCCTGGGAAAACAGAGAAATACCGATTCTTTGCTCAAGTCCTGGCATTTTATGGTAGGAAATTCTTCCAGGTCTTTATTCCTGACCTAATCCCACCTGGCTCCGACCCTTTTCCCACCTACTCCCCTCTGACCCTGAGGCTCTGAACTCAGAAAGTGTGGGCTCAGCCTATAATTAGCCTAGATCCCACTGCCCTGTGGTGAAGCGGCTACTGGACATCTTCATGCTGGGTTGAGCACACTCTCCTTCTGTGCGCCAGCCTTCTAGCCCCAGTCCACCTCCACTCAGCTCACAACCCTCAATATGAGGCTCAAAGTTCAGATCCCCAGGACACAAGGTACTCAGTGCCTTGATCCAGTCCCTCGGAGTATCTGTCACAGAGTGTATATATGGGCTAATTTCTGGACTCTCTCAAATCCACAGGCCCCTGACCACTGCCCCTTGTTAAGTACAAGCATTTTAACACTGGGCCACATAAACACGGTCTTGGGGCCAGGAACAACTGGACCAAGGAGGCAGTATCCCAGACCCCCTCTAGAAGCCCCATTTATCCTTCCAGAATGGGCTTCTCATGTTTACTTGGCTCAGAACTCCAAGCTCAACTAGGATCTTACCGGTCATCCTGACTAAAGCTTCAGGATGAGGGAGGTAGGGTGCAAAGTGAAGGAAAAGGAGATGGAGGAATACGAGGAATGTGCACTCAAACAGCTTTTCCATGATATAACCAAGAAAATACCTTGAGCCTCAGAAAGGAGTATCCCTTAGAATAAGATCTGGGCAAAGCTGTGGGAAATGTGGGTCCAGCCATATCACCTCCTCCATACTGTCTCCCCTTATTTTCCCAGGTTGGACTGGATTCTCTACCTCCACCCCCTGTACTCCCTGGAACAGTCTACTACTCCTGCATCTGCCGTGTTCATATTTTAGTGATATTTAGTTCATATTTTCGTATTTTAGTGCACCAAGGCTTATCCAGCTCATTTCTCCTACTAGCCTATGTCTTAACTCTGAAGCCTAGTTTAGGGTTCTGTACCGAGTACAATTAATAAATTTTTAACATATGAACTAAAGAAACCAACCAACTAATCTATCTAACAAATAAGGGATCAACAATATCACCACAGAACCTAAACCATTTGGTGTTTAGCACCTCAGGGTGGCCCAAGGTTTTCAAGGTGTGGTACATATATACAGATGATTACAAGTGGTATAAGAACACTAAAAAAAATTTTTAATGCTCTTGTATTTATCTTAATGTGTATTTTTTTTAAAAAAAGATAACCAGCTATTAACTCCATTTTCACTGAAGTCATTGAGTAGACCAATGCTAACGAAGGTATATATGTTTTTTGCTTGCTTTTAGTTTTGTTTTGCTAAAATTAGTGGGTAAACGTTTAAAGAGAAATGGGATACTTACACAACCTCAAAGTATCTCTCTCAGAATATGTATTAATTACAAAGGCAGAAACAGGGAACTTGTCAGTGGAGAAACCTGGCAGACATTACCTTCACCAAGTGATCAAAGTTAACATTACTAGTAATAAGATACACTGACATCATGTACCCCTGACATGAAGCAATGAGAAGGGCACTGCACTTCTGTGGTGTTCTTCCCCAAAATCCATAACCTTAATCTTAATTATGAGAAAACATCAAACAAACCAACTTGAGGGACATTGTATAAAATACCTTCCCAGTACTCCTCAAAAGTCTCAAGGTCATAAAAGGCAAGGACAGACGGAAGAACTGCCACAGACTGGAGGAGACTAAGACACAACACCTAAATGTAATGTGGGATCCTGGATTCCACCCTGGAACAGAAAAAGGACCTTAATGGGAAAGACTAATGAAATACAATTAAGGCTATAGTTCACATTATACCAATGTTAATTTCTTAGTTGATAAGTATACCATAGTTATGTTAGATTAGGGGACATTGTACTGTCTTTGCAGACTTTCTGCAAGTCTAAAATTATTTAAAAATAAAAAGTCTTGTAAATGCTAATTTAAAGATAAATAAATAAAAGTATATATGGTACATATCATAAACATGGGTAAGAATGACTCAAGTTTGAGAAGCAAGAGTGGCCACCCTTCAAACCCTACCTCCAAGGAAAGCTGCCCCAGAATAAGAAGAACAGCTGTAGAAGAATATTTAGTAAAATGGGCAGTGTTCAGTTTATATTACTTGGAGAAAAAGTAATTATCCTATTTTGTTAAATATATATATATATATATATATATATATGCCACATATATAATGCATAGAAAAAATGTCTGTATTGAAATAAAGATAACCTATCCTGAACCAAGTACAGATGGTATTTATTAAATAGTAAATGGGATATAGCTCTTGGAAAGCATCTTGGCTAGATCAATTAAAATGCTCATATCCTGTGACTCAGTGGCCTCATTTCTGGGAAGCTGTCCTAAGAATAAAATGCCCAAGTATGAGGGAAAAAAATGCATGTTCCCAGCATTATTTATAATAATGAAAATTAGAAACAAACTCCATGTGAGTCATTACTAAATTGGTAAATGTCAAGTGTTTTTTGACCACTACCCATACTAAAAAATAAATTTTATATAGTAATACAGAATGTGCATGTATGAGAGAGCGTGTGTGCACGTGTGCATGTATACAAAACTGAACCAAAAAGTTTCTGCAAACAATACTTACCTTTACTATGTGTAATGCTCTCTGCCATTTTCTATCCTAATCTATTTCATTAAGAAAACAAAAAAAAGCTTGTAGAGCCCCACTAGATTGATTCCCCATCCCACTAATGATGACCTGCAGTCTGAGAAACACTGCACTAGATGGACAATTGTGCAGCCATTAAAAGAAATGACTATAATCCACAAACTGGTAACAGTGATCGGCTCTAGGGAAAGAAAAGAGAAAGAACGTAGGAGGAAGATTTGCTTTTCGCTGTACATCTTTTTGTACCTTTTGAATTTGCAATACATACTATTTATTTAAAAAGTGACTGTGAAGACTTTAACAGTATCAGACAATGCTAATTTTGTGTGACAAAGCTATAACTACATTAAAATGTAGAAAACACATACAAGCGAAAAAGGAAATTATACCAAAACAATAACCACATTAGCAATTTTTTCCTTCTTACTAAGTTCTAAATATGCCACATGGTTACTGTTTTACTTCTACAATTTAACATATATTTATTTTCTAAAATTAATGCAATTATTGGCAAGGGTACATAGGAGATTTCAAAGCTAATGGTAATGTTTTCTGTATTAAGCTGGATGGTAGATACATGAATACTCACATTTAAACTGTACATATAAAACACATATACTCTATATTTTAATAATATTTTTTAAACGAAAGATTGAAAAAGTGGACCATTTTTTCAGGTCTGCCTCTCCTCACCCTCAAACTCAAGCAGACACTCCAACCAAGTGTGGGACAGGATTTAAAACCATCAGTCAAATGGATACCTTCCATTTTGTAAACAGGTTGTAACATGTTAGAACCTGGCTTCTAAAGATTTCCATTTAGAACTTTGTAGGTGGGCTAGTTTCAGCGTTCCACTTTGTAGGTGGGCTAGTTTCAGGTTCCATTCACACTCAGGACTCTCTTATAGTGTGTTTTCTTGATTTCCCTTTCCCCCCTGCCACTAAGCCATTGTTTATGCCTTCATATTTTAAATCACATATAAGCTCTTCTGAGCAAAGGGACCATTTCTTATTCATCTTTGAATTTCCAACAGGCTATAATGCAGTGTTTTCTTTACACACAGCAAATGCTCAATAAGTATTTATTAAATAGGCAATATCATAGGCAAAACCCCAGAACAGAGCATATGAAACACGAAAAGTAGCAAGGACATAGAGAAGGAAACACTGATCACTGGAGATTAAATAAAGTCATGCTACAAAAGTCATTACTTTTATTTAATAAAGTTAACATGGAATTATAGTAGAGAATAAAGGAGACAATATATGTAAAACACTCAGCAATAGATAGTAAGTGGTCTACAAATAATAGTCTGGGGGTTTAAAAAATAATATGCACACATATTTACATAATATATATTTACATATGATATATATTATGTATAACATAAATAAACACATACATATGCACACACATATATCAAAGAATGCCAGGACACAATTTATCTGGACTTCAGAAAAATCTCTCTTGATCTTATGGATAAAACAGGAAGGCACTGGCAGTAGCACAATCTGGTAACTCAGGACAGCTGGGTCCAAACGGAAGAGCAAAATGGATCAGTATCAACTAGGAAGGAGTACTCTGGAACTCCTAGAAGTCTGGACATTCCCATCTGTTCTAATCCTAGACTGGTCACCCTTTTTTATCAATGACTCGGGTAAGGCACACTTATCAAAAATGCATATAACAAATTAATTGGGAGGGAAAATTAACTTATTAGAGATAATTGCAAAAAAAGGGCCTCCACAAACTTAGAACCATAGGTTAAGTATAACAAGATTAAATTTTAAAAGGACAAAAGATATCATTTTACACTTAAGTTTATTAAAAAAAAACTGCACGACAACAGGATGAAAATGGTATAAGTAAATTTTTGTGACTTTCTGTTTGAATTTTAAAAAATGGTATAAGTGAAAGACACTTGAGGAATGGCTCAATATGAGTCAACTGATGAGTCCATGTGATTCTGAGTTTACTGACTGACATACAGAGTCCAGATCAAATGAGGTCCATGTCTTACTTTGCTCCATTCTGGTTAGAACAATAGTGTATCCAGGGGACACACACTATATTTGCAGGCCCAGGGGTAACAGGAGTCCTAATAATATCCCAGGCAAGTATGCTGAAGAGAAAAAGAAAATCAAGTCTGTGGAGTCCCTTAAATTGAGAAATAAGATAACATCTCTGGTTCATGAAGCTCTTAAGTCCCCCTACAGAACAGGAAGATAAAAAACTACCCCATGACTTACTCCCCATGGAGTCATCTCTGGGAACTAGTGGCTAGATGAGATAAAGCAAGTTCACAGAAAGAAGAGACAGCTGAGTCCTGCCTGACCTGCCTTTTGTGCCTTCCACTACTCACATCAGAGCCTCTCATTTGGGGCTCTGACCATCCAAGTTCTAGTGAGGATGCTGAGAAGCTCAGGAATCCAAACAATTCTTACCCATCGTCTCCCCAAACCATGGTTCATCATGATCAGAATTACAAAGTGACGTTTTTAACCATCAGAGTGAATTCTTGTGGATCTTTAACCTTCTATACTAAGCTGTCATCTGATAGCCGTTGTGAGCAAGGACTCGGCTTTGACTGTTGTAACTGAAACATTAGACAGTAGGAATGCAGCAGTTCAGCTCCGTCAGGCATTGCTGGGACGTATACATACCAGCGTATCTCCCGTAATGAGAAACTACAGTGGTTCTAAGGACTTAAGAAGAATCAGGAGGAGAGAAGAGCAGTGGCCCCTCAAAATTCAGTTCTTATCCTAGGGACATGGATGGTGGCCCTGGTCTACAGATGAGTGTCCTACTAAATAAACTTCAATGTCCTATGGTAGAAGATGTCATTTTTTAAACCCTTTTCTCTCTTTTCCCCCAAGGATAGGAACCTAGAAGTTTCTAATTTATGCAATGATTAGCTCCTTCCTTAACAATACATACACTAGGTGTATCCCATTTTTATGTAAAATAGAGCTAGTCTACCTTTTGTATAAAAAGAGGTGCTTATAAAACGTTCATTCACTTAGAGATCAACTCAGAGAATGGGTGAGATGATGAGAGGAAAAACAGAGGAATGTGGAGGGAGAGAAGAGTGCAATTTAAGATCCTGAAGGACAGAAACAGGAGGAAGCTTGTTTGGAAGTCTGAGAATAGCATATCTGGGGGAATTCCTGAGCATTACTCCCTGGGATGTCAAAGAACATATCTGAGTACCACTTACCTTTGAAGGAAAGAAAAAAATTCAGAAAGCCTATATTCCTTACCTGGGTGAGCATGATTGTCTATACCCCACGTAACGGGTTAGCTAACGCTGCTAACGACAGCATTATTAGGAAGAGGGCAGACTAAAACAAAAAAAACACACAAAAGGTCAAGGACTACTGTCCCCGGCACAGCAGTTGCCAGCAGAAGACCTCTTTCTCACAAGCTGTGGGACTCCATTAGCTATAACTGGGAGACACTGGCTCTCCTCAAACCCAAGCAAGCAAAGGAAGTCAACCACGTTAAGAGTCCTCAAGGTGATGAAAGACTGCAGCCACTCATCATCGATGCAGATAACATCTGCAATCAGTAATGCAGGGACACACCTCTTCCAAAGAAAAGGCCCACAGGAGTTGAGGAGGGGAAGTTTACTCAGGAAAAATCCACCAAGAAAATGAGGCATGACTGTGTCTATGTGCTTCCAAGAGAGTAACCACTGCTTATTAAATTAGTGTTCCTCTTCAGACTCGGGATTTCTCCAAACACAGCCCGCAGAAACATAGCCACCAGCCAATCACGAAGGGCCAGAGACCCAGAGACAGCTGTGAGAGCTGTGAGACGCAAAGAGGAGACTAAATTGGGCTGCAGAGGTTTGCAAAATGTTTTTGAGGACAGTGAGGGTGACCCCAACTCTATTTTTCTTTCTTCAACCATGCTCTCTCTCTCTCTGCTCTATGTCCTGCTGTATGGGGCCGTGAGAATGAACACAAGGACGGAGATCAAGAGCTCTTTGAATAGAAAACAAGAACTTGAAGGGTAATTGACTGTGGAGGTGAGGGAGGGTCCAGAATGACTCCCAGGTTCCGGCTTGATCACTGAGCACCAGCCACCACAGCAGGGAATACAGACAAAACAGAATATTCCAAGGTGCTATGCTGTAGTCATGTCTGAGTTTAACCAAGAGAGGAAGTTGCTCCAACACAGGAAGTTATCTAGACAAGACAGGCAGGAGTGGAGAGAACAGAGATGGAGGAAGGGGAATTAGACTAGAAAAATAGTTAAGGAGAAAAAATAAAAAAGGAAAGGAAGGAAAGAGGAAAAGGGGAATGGAGAGAAGTGCATGCATGCATGCGTGTGTGTGTGTGTGTGTGTGTGTGTATTTTAAGAGGAGGTGGGGAGAGGATGTGGATAACGCAAACAGCCATAACTCTGCAAATACTGAGTTCAAATATTGGCCACAGCCTACGAACAGCAGAGTGTGTCCTCTTCGGTAGTTAGGTTCTGGGGTCAGCATATAACATGAAAATCATGTGGAAACAAATTACTCTTGAAATTCCCTTAGAAAGGCACTACCCTGGAAACCAGCCACAGTCTCTGAGGAAACCCAATTCAATACTTTTCATATACATTATTTTCACACACTCTTAAGAATCTCAGAACCAGAGGGACCCAAGGAGTCCGTCCTCCTTATCTAGTGGTTCTCAAAAAGAGTTCCTAGCAGTAGAACCACTGATCTAGTCTGAAGCTTCTTGAATAAGCTTCATTTTGCTCAGAGAGACTGGTAATCACCTAATGTCACCTAACTAGACAGGACTTTTCTCTGACCCCAGACTCCTTCCTCCATGCTTCTCTTGTCTTAAATTTCCCCTAGGAGGTAGAAAGCCAAGATTGGAGGTCCCATTATACCACTAAATAGTTGTGTGAGTTGGGAATAGTACCCTCTCCTTTCTTGGCTCTAATCTCCCCATCTGGAAAATGAAGCCAGATTAGATGAACTCTAAGAGTCCAGACAACTCTGAGATACTTACTGAATGAAAAAGTGCTTTGAAAAGCACTCCATGAACATAAGATATCATAATGGTCAACTCTCACAGGGCAGAAATGTTGGCATCCTACATCTTTCCCCTCAATTTTACCCTTAATATCCCATGTCCAGGTCCTACTTATTCTACTTTTGAATATTCTCTAGGATTCACCCCCTTCCTCTCTATTCCGGTTGCGGACGACCCATACTCTTTGGTGGGTCTCCTTACTGCCAATCTCTGTCCTCTCCAAAATTAGCCTACTCTCTGCCACAAGAGTGCGTCCCACGAAATTCCACTTTCGCTGCATCCCTTCCCATCCCCTGAGCACCAAGGCAGATGGTTGTCGCAGGGACCCTGGAAAGCCACACCCTCTCTATGTCCCTGCTGTTCTCCACAACCAGAACACCTCTCCTTTGCTTATATAAAGTCGATCCAACTTTCAAAGATCAGAAAAGATCCTGCCTCCGCCAAGAAAGTTTTCCTATAGTTTTAAGAACCTTCTTATTTCTGAACTATAAACACATTCACAGTTAGTAACCAAACACAGTTAAGATCTCTGTATTCTCTATTTGTTTAACAAATTTTGTCTCTCCCAATAGATGATAAATTCCCTCGGTGAGAAAAAAAGCTTTATATAATATTTGAATCACAATGTTGGTTAAGCTGAAAAATTCACCTAGTGTTATTGACTGTTTGATGGCTGAAAAGCAAGATCTTTTGCCCTTGACCTTTCGCAGGAAATGTTGGGGGTGCGGGGAGTGGGGAAGGGAAGGGGCAGAATCAATACTCCCCCAACTCCTGAAGTACCTTCCCACCATTCCTCCCAACTTTCACCTATTCTGTTTGAACCCTCTATCACAGGTTCAAATCAACTTCTTCCCTAAGGATGAGTCTCAGCACATCAGAGCAGTATGCTCTGTAATATTTAGTTATATTTAGACAGTTATATTTAGCTCCATTCTTAATCCTGATCAGTCTTGATGAGTCCGCATGATAGCAGCAGCTGCTTACAATCCCTGACAGTGATGGGAAGGTAAAGGCAAGAGAGAAATGCAGAAGGAGGAAGAGCCAAAACTAGCAGGGATTTTGTAATATACATTTCAGATTTGGGCCCTTGAGAGAGGTCTGCTTCAAATTAAGCCCCATCTGTTCTCAAGCGCCAAAGAGGCAGGACATCCATGGGAAGGCTCTGTAACCTGTCAGCACATAGACACCTCTACAGGCCATGCCACTGAGGACTGCAAAAATGCTTCTCATCCTTAGGGAGCCAACAAACCGGAGGTGGGGACTCTGACTGGCCATCCCTGCCAAGGGATGCTAACATGTGCTGTCACCACCCAGAGTGTCAACGTAACCAGACTGGAAAGACACCCAGAAGACAGATGCTCTTACCTGCCTCTAAGCTCCTTCCTCACAAAAGGCATCTGCTGCACCCATCTCCAGAGCCAAAGATCACAGGAAACCGAGCACTAATCTTCCTCCTCACCCGCTTCCTTCCAGAGTGGCAAGGAGACAGGGAAGCAAGTCAGAGAAAGTTTTAAGGAGAATCAATACCACACTGCACCCCATGAAAAGCTAGCTCCTGGTCCCAGGACTGCAAGAAAGGGCAACTCCACATTCAAACTCCTAGTTATCTCCAGGGGCTGGTCTCCATGGAACTGCGCCCTAGCATTCTGCATCACAGAGGCACGAAGCAACCGCACCCCACAGAGCCCCAGAGGCAGAGAGTTAGGCAGAAAGGAATGCAGACAGCTTCCCAGAAGTGCCCAGCAGAGAAGGAAACCAAGAGCTTACCACAGCTTCCTGGGCCCAGAAGGGGAGGAACTAGGCTCTCAGAAGAAAGACTTCAGCAGCTCAGAGACCTTGAAGGTGTTCATATCTGAAAACCCAAAAGCCGAGAAAAGTACCGTGGTGGGAAGACGCCTGGACAGAACAAGCCTGGGCTGGCCCCAGATGGCTTCCAGTAAGCAGTGGCTACGCTGAACGTGAGCAAGAGTCTTAGAGAAACCCGAAGCTATTGATGGTCCCAAAGGAACCCAAGGCAGGCCTGGGATGGGGATGTCTGAACCACCTAGTATAAGCTTTTGCTGGTGGCTTTACCACCTGCCTTCCATGCAGGGGCTTCATTTTTTTCCACATCTTGGGGGAGGAGGGTGGAACGAGAGCAGGTACCCAACATCTGACAGGAACACAAAGCTAGTCAGCAGATGGGCTTCATAGGCTCCAGTGCCTCCCAGCTCTGTTCTCTTTGTCATGCTCCAGAGGACACAAAGCTTCTTCCATTCCTACTGTGAGTTGTAGGCTTCCCAAGGAGCCCCACCACAGTTCCCAGAAACCCATAGAGAGGCAAGGCTGAGCAAACAGGAAGATCTTCCCTGCAGACGTGCTTTCTCCAATTTGTCACATATTATGGTTTTCTGAGGCTCTGTTCTAGGATAAGCATAGGGGAAGGGTCAGAACATAGAAAGGAGGTGATTCGTAACGCCCTCCTGTTGTATACTAAGCAGCCACATTAAACATATCCAATGAAAATAATCAAATAATTTTCATTGAAAAATGAGTTAAATCATAAACTGCTTTCCCTTCCAAGAAAAGGGCAATTCCTAATACAGATTCCCAAAAACCCAGACAATGTTTCTCCTTCTCCTCTCGTATCTAACCCCAGTTTGGAAACCCTCATCAGTTGTCAGCATTAAAACAAAATACACACAGACACACAGAGACACACACGTCTGTTCACTCCTCAAAGCTTTGTTCCCACAGCCAAGGTTACAAGACCCTTTCCAACTTCAGGTCCCTGTGGGGACAGCAGGAGGCAAGAATTAGACGAAGGCTTTTCCCAAGCAAAGGCCTTGTCTCCCAATAGGATTGGGGGTGGCTTTAGACACCCCCAAGTGCAGGAAGGAGGCTGAGCACCTGGAATCCCCCCTTCCTCCACAGCACCAGTAAACCAGCTGATGTCATCTCTCTGGTAGCCACATGTCTGCCTCCCAGCCTCTGGGATTTTGCCCATCCTCACCTCAAAATTGCAAAATACGTGTCTGGAGCTAGTTAGTTCAGTTACTTATAGCCTGGTACCAGTGAGACAAAGGTGAAAGGTTTGTTCCTTATACAAATCATTAGTTTCACCCTGCCCTGTGGCCATAGGTTTTACTCCCGTACCTTGATCAAAATGCATGCTGCTTTTTGCAGAGACGAGACCAAAGATGAGCTCAAACCATCTCTGGGCACCACAGAAAGAAAGACAAAGGAAGAGGTAATCAGCTACCGACCTACTTCTTTAGAACTACATGACATATACTATCCCCAGGCAAAAACATATGGATAAACTTTCCCACTCTAACAGGAAATTCTCAGTCACTTGGAACCTAGTAGAGCTTGGAATTTTATTCAAAAAATTGTTCCATTTTCCTGAATTCTTCATTCCACAAAGAGATGCTACAGTTTACACACAGAGCACAGGGACATCATCAGTTTTCATAAATTGGCAGCAGATTTATCCCACTGGAAATAGACACAGCTTCGAACTAGAAGCTTTCCATTTAAGACCTGACACAGCAACACAACAAGAATGTATTATTTCCTACTCAAGAATAGGAGCAGATAATTCAATTAACTCCACTAAACAACATGTTTCAAGAATGTGGTCCTGTCACAATTGGATCATAATATTCAAAGTAGGGGGACGTCTTCAGGTTTTAAGCTAAAGTATTTCCTGAAGTTACACATAGCAAAAAAAAAAAAAAAAAAAAAAAAAATAGAGAGGGAGAGGGAGAGAGAAGAGCTTAGTCAGGCATGGCACACTCCAGTACCTCCAGCTGCCACGCAAAGACTCAGACCAAAGGAAGGACCCAGCTTTCCTGATGGAGCACCAGGCCTCCTTTGGAAGCACTTTTCTTCCTCTCCTTATGAAAGGAATGGAGTCGGCCCCTTCCACAGCAATATCACCCTTAGGGGCCAGAGGATGAAGACTGTTTTTGCACTGAACACTCCTTTGTCAGTCAGTCACCTTTACGAGTTGAAGAAATTTTCCCAAAGAAACAATATTAGATATGGTAGCTGCATGCCCAAACAGGCTCATTACTGAACATGGATAAAATACTGTTTATATAAAGATAACAAGAAAAATTACCTGTGTAAATAAATACTTGCAATAAAACAAAACATAAGAGAAATAAAATTAAATAATTTTTACATATCCCAAAACTGTGGTCCCGGAAGAAGGACAGATTAATTGAAAGATAGGTATTTTTAAGGATTCCAAAAGGTATTCACAAGGACAAGACTGATAGCACTGATTCTTCACATCATCTCATTTCACTCCCAAATGTGTGACTTTCCTTTCCAAAGTATTCTTGGTATTATGCTTATCAGCTATGACTGGGGCTAGCTTTCACTCCACAATCAAAGAGGGAAGGGGACAAGGAGAGTATTTCTTGAGGTAACTACGCAAAATAGGTAGAAGAGAAAGAGAGAGGAGGAAGAAGGTTAAAGAGGATGTGAGTAGGATTTGAAAAACACCTACCTGAAAGGGAACTATGAGCTATGACTCGTGAGAAACACGGAAGGCAGAGGGTTTGTGAGTATCCAGGGCTGAAGTGGCAGGGAGGATACATCGGGCATTACGTGACAGCTATCAGTTGGGCCATCTTCCTAGGACAAGTTGGTTTAAGAACAAGTGAGATGGGGGAAAGTACCAAATAGCCAGACATGGGCTCACAACTCTTATCAAGCCCCAAATCAAACCATTATTTCGCCCAGATGATGCTGGCATTCACAACAAACACATCTATAGAGCCTATAGGAAATGGTTATGCCTGTTTTCTTGGAGCTGGATGAGTTGGAGTACCTAGTTATCTAAAGGAAAGGAACTATCCCAGAGCTCCACATCATCTAGCTCTAACAGTCCCAGTAAAGTAGAAGGCATCCTCACTGGTGATGTAGGGTCAGGATGGAGTCAGAGCATATAGAGTACATTAAAAAACAACAACAACAAAAGAGAGAGAAAGAGAGAGAGGAAGGAAGGAAAGAAGGAAGAAAGGAAGGGAGGAAAGGAGGAAGGAAGGAAGAAAGAGAGAGAGAAAGGAGCACTGTGGTGTATGTCACAGGGACTTAAGATAAATTAAAGGATTGCAGAAGAGCAAAGAAGGCCCAGTTGAACGCATACAGAGTCAATTATGTAACTCTTTTCCCCAGAACTACTCTACTCAGTTCCATGACTTTCTCTAGCAAGGTGCAGCAGCCTGAGAGCCTGAGAGGTTGGGTGTAGCAAGAGTGAGTGCAGGTCCTTATCACTAACCCTGCAGGGACAAATATCCCTTTGAACTCATTTACCAAAGTTTCTGCTGATTATGCCTGACAAAGGATCACAGGGCAGCAAAAGACTTTGGAGATTGTCTTCCAAATCTGCACTGGAGGAAACCAACACAAATCTTTAACTGGAAAGAAAAAGTATAAATTGGGCAAGACCTGATTAAATCCCAGAATCATTTCAGAAGGGGACAGGGAGAGATCAGGAAGAAATGAAGCTCTTCGTATCTGAGTATGTGTGTGAGAGCTATGGTTTACACAGGCAGATGCTAAACTACTTTGTTCTTCTTCAAAGACTTGCCTCTCACAAACACCAAGGGGGCATCTCTCAGTTCTTTTGTCTACTTTTATTTCCTAGTTCCTGGTGATAGGATCCCCCAAATATCACCCCCTTCCTTGCTGGAACCAAACCATACCACCTTCAGGACACAAGAACTGGAACGCAGCCATGCACAGAAGGAGTGATCAACAAATGCAGAAGTTGGACATGTTAGCAAACATTTAAGGTTTCTGGAAACTACTACTTCCAAGGACCATTCTCCACATGATGAGGAAATCAAAGCCAGGTGAAGATCTGGGCTGAGTTTCAAATATTTCTGGGTTTATGAAGGAGGTGGAAGGTGGGAGGCAGAATTCTGGAACTGAACCCGCAAAAGGCCAAGCCTCCCACACCTCAAGGGTGACAGAAAACAGGTGTGGACCTAGAGCAGCCCCAGTGGTGGACAAGGCAGTTATCACTTGAAGTCATCCTTGTCAGAGAATTTCCACCACTTTGTTATCACAGTTTATACTTTTTCAAAGTGTCTAGACATATTCATTTTATCTATATTTGGATGTGAGTTTCCTTCTGGCTCCACTAATGATGGTCATGGTCACGGTTCTCTGCCTCTAGCCCATCTACTCTCCTTGATCCCCCAGGCTTACCCTCTGGGTTCCTATCTCCATAGATTCCTGTCTTCTTTATCATAAGGTCCCTTTTGACAAAAGGAAATGGAGACATAGAAATGTGACTTGCACAAGATCACACTGCAAATTAGTAGCACAGCAGGGATTAGAATCCAATTATCTGAACTCTAGTCCAGCACTCTTTCCAACTGACCACAGTACCTCTGTTATAGGAGAAACATCTGCTCTGGAGCACCAAGACCAAGAATCAAAACAGTTTATCTGCATGTCTTCTTAAGCAAAACAACACAGCCAGAATGTTTGGCAGAGACTAACTAAATATTTCCTCTGTGATCTACGCTGGAGGGGAAGACTGTGGGAGTGAGGTAGGCACAGAACACAGGGAAACTGAAGAGAAAACCACTGCAAAGGCCAGCAGATGGGTGACAAAAGAGGGAAAATGTAATCTTAAACTGAGGACAAGCTAGGGGCAAAGGAATCAGATTTTTTCTTTAATGTTGAGATTTAAAAATAGGATTCTAGATCTAAATGTGAATGTAAATAGACTGTCATCTAAGAACTGACCAAACAGAAGCCAGAAGAAAATATATCACAATATCAAGTCATAAAGACAGGAATCTATGGGAGTGAGATGGGGTCGCCTAGGAACTCAAGGCTAGAGGCAGAGAAGCACTACCGCGGAGTATCACTAGTAGAACTGGAAGGGAACTCAAGGGACCTAGACAAGGTTCTTCCAAAAGGAGAAAAAGCACCAAGATCATTCAGCTGAAAGAAGGCTGGGGGAACAGAAGAAGTCACTATACAAAACTAGGTCCACTGGTTTAAAAAAAAGAAAGAAAGAAAAGAAAAAAAAGAAATCTACCTGATGATGCAAGAGAGAAACTCTCCAAAGAGTGCGAAAGCTGTGGAATGGGAAAGTTCTTACCACCAAGGAAACGCCACTTGAGCTTTCCAGGAACCTTTAAGAAAGAAGAGGCTTCAAAGGGCATAGGACTCCTCAATTGTGTTAAATGAACAAAAAGAAAAGGGAGGCTTCCACAACAGAACAAAGAGGTCTGAGGCAGGCCTTCTACCACTGCCCCTGGGGGGCAAAAGGGTTTTCTCTAGCACTCCTGTGACCAGTTATCTTAGAGAGCACACAGTGAGGTCAGCCTCAGAGAGGCTGTTGGCTGTGCCTGCATTCTCCGTAGGCAGGCTGACCTTGGGAGCAAGGACGAGGTAAACTCACCAGCAAACGTGGCCACTGGAGGTCACCCTCCAGCTGGAGGAAAGGGAAAGAAAGAACCTGGAGCTCTTACCCTCAACAGGTTTACGTTCTATTTGAGCAGCCAAGACACACATCCCAAAGAACTAAGAAATCCTGCATCAACACTTTAGCTCAACAAGCTCCGATAAGCCATCCAGCCTCTGGGCTTGGAAGACTATTCCCTTTCTTAAAGGAGAGTACTGGGCTTCCCTGGTGGTACAGTGGTTAAGAATCTGCCTGCCAATGCAGGGGACATGGGTTCGAGCCCTGGTCCAGGAAGATCCCACATGCCGCAGAGCAACTAAGCCCGTGTGCCACAACTACTGAGCCTGTGCTCTAAAGCCTGCGAGCCACAACTACTGAGCCTGCGAGCCACAACTACTGAAGCCCACGTGCCTAGAGCCCGCGCTCTGCCACAAGAGAAGCCACCGCAATGAGAAACCCGTGCACCACAACAAAGAGTAGCCCCCACTCGCCGCAGCAACTAGAGAAAAGCCCGCGCGCAGCAACAAAGACCTAAGGCAGCCAAAATTATAAATAAATTAATTTTTTTAAAAAAGGAGAGTACTGACAACTAAGGCAGTGATGGGCAAATGAGAAAAGGTCTAATAGTCACAGAACATATCAAAAGGTAATTTTAGGAGACAGAGGAATTGCTTCCTGACTGTGAACTTATTCACTCACTAGGCAAAGTCTATGAGACAAGGAGCTAAGCCAAGGAAAGTATTTTAAAAGGATGGAGGGAGTGGAGAGGGCAGCTCTTCCCCAGGTGGAAAAATTGAGAAGGCAGACAAAAGGAAGGAGTGAACTCCATGGAAACAGGGAAATCCCCCACCCCAAGGCTTCATGTGTAATCAAAGGCAGAAAGGACCAAACTAATGTAAACAGGCCAAGGGAAGCTAATGTGCCCTTCTCCAGAGAGGCCAAAACACACACTTCCCTAGCATGGCCCTGGAAATGCAGAAGTTAGGTGTTCCCTTAGATGAGAGAGGCAGCCTGGGGGAGTTGGGGAATTCCCAGGCTGCTCTCGGGCATTTTTTTCCTCGGAGTTCCCAGACACTCAGAGAGTTCACAAAAACTCCCGGGCACAGAGATCAAGTAGAAGGTAGAGCTAAGACTTTACTGCTTGGAGGAAAATGCTGTTTGCCCAAAGTTCCCACAAGAGAGAATCAGAAGAAAATAACCAGGGGGAACAGCAGGACCACCTCCAAATCTGAGCACCTAGGCCACAAGCCTGCGGGCTTCCCACACTCCTCCTTAGCTCCAATGCAATAAACAGCTGCCCTGGAGAAAACAATGGGCCTTTGTCTGTGCCTCTGCCTTTAGATTATCTTGGAGAACCAAACAGGATAATTCCTTTAGAGGAGTGGTTCTCTTAAATACTGGCCCAGGCCACGATTAAAGTTTTTATCATGTATAGCATCCCTCTCAAATTCCTACCTGATCCACAGTGGGCAGTAAGGGTCCCGTGCAGCCCTGGCCTGGTACATGAATCAGTCGCAGACAGGTTCTGGCAGCACTCTTCCTGGAGCCCTCACCAGTCAGACACCAGAGCTATGACTTCTGCTTTCTCCTTGGCCTGGCCACAGAATTAAAAGCCGAACAACTTATCTGCTTCTCTCCATTCACCAGAATATTCCATGCTGTGTGAATTACTCTGACAGTTGATGCTGTTTTCATCAACATACCTGTTGAAATGCACTATCAACAGTAACTGTGATAAAGTGTGAAACAAGCTGGACAGTCAAGCCTCTCCTGATGTTGTACTAACAAATAAAAATTCCCCAAATGACAAACACATCAATAAATGTTATGTTGTAATTTTTCTTGATTCAAAATAGTTTAAATCTAACCTAATTTTGTAAAAGAGGAGAATTAGGTGCTTTCTTGCAAAGAGCTGCCCTATTATCCTGTTTTATCTATTGTTTTTAATTTATTATTCTGGTTTTCAAATGTCCTTTCTTATATGATGTGATGATGGTAGGTTGGGGGTTTCTGTTTATTTTTGGCCTCTTTTCCTGGGAAAAATATCTTAAAATCTAGGAATTCTATATTGGCCTCAAAAAATAAACAAACAAACAACTGTGTTTTATGAAATTCAATATCCTATAGTATGCTAGTCTTTTCCCATTTTCCTCCACAGAGACAACTGGTGGCAAATGAATTGAAGAGCAATTTCTTTCAAACCACCAAGGACTGGATGCCACAGCACAAAATCCCTTCACATGAAACAGAGACAGTCTGAAGAATTCCTAGTATCTTCCCCCTCAAGACCTCTCTCCTCACCAGCATTACTCCTCTCCCCAAAAGCCTCCAAATAAAGTGTACTCAGAGTTTTTCAGAACAGTTAGCTGGATACCATGAGTTCCCTAATTCAATCCAGAAGATCGCTCAGTTTCCATGATTTCAGCACAAAGCATCATCACAATGTAGTGGAAAGGGCTTTGGAATCAAATGAACCTGGGTTCAAATGTGGGATCTTGGGAAAGTTACTTGATTTCTCTGAGTCATGATTTCCTCCTCTTCAAGACAATCAGTGGAATTTATGAGAGTATCAAGCAGTGACTGGCACAGAGTAGGTCTCCTGCACTGACTCAGTTCTTGCTTGACAGCATTCCCTCCTACTGTCCCCCAAGAGCTAGGCTTTTCAGAGAGTTCTTTGAAAACAGAGATCTGGAAATAATGAAGCCAAGTACAACTTTTTCCCACAAGAACTCAAAGTCATGTGGCTTTCCTTACCTTGCCTTGCTAGTTACATTCCATAGCTGTCCACAATTCCTTTCCAGCCTCTTTTGGAAAGGCCGGGGCACCTATTTTATGGTATAAATCCCCCTCTTCTCCTTCTTAAGAGCCTAGAAGAATAAATAATTAGGTGGCTCAGGGTTCTCTAAGGGCAGGGCTTTCAGTGTCATCCTGGAAAATATTAAAATGTGGAAAAACCACTCATCTCACCACCTCGTGTTTCTGTGTAGTATCGATTCAACCCTTCTGGAGTTCGTTCAATCTGCTCTGAGCAAATACTGAATCAGGTCTCTAGTACTTTGCTGAACAAATGTTCCAAACAGGCAACAAAAAAAACATAATCAATTTTTTCAAGACTACATACAGCCTCATTTTATAGTACTCCTATTTTGATCCCTGTTAATGGAAGCCTCTCCATCAGGAAAGCAAAAGAATTCCCAGTACCAGATGAGCCAGAAGAGTGACCTCACATACTACCTTTTCCAGGACCATAGAATTTTACACAGTTGAATTCTTTATAACAAGGGTTATTTAGTCAATGTAAATGTTAAGCTTGATTTAATTTGTAGAAATTTGTCCAAGTTTTTCATGTAAACAAATTCATAAATCGGGAAAAAAATTATTTATTGGTCCAAAGATCTCAAATTTCAATTCCAAAAGTAGAGTCACCCTTTTAAATGACAAGCAGATGACCTCAAGCAAGCAGGTGGCCAAAGGGGGTAAAAGCCCTTGGACTCCAGCACTAGTCTCAGTCTGCCCATTGCTACTAAGGTAACAAAACCTGTAAGAGGAATAAACCCTGGGTGGGCCTCATTTTACTCCCCTAGCAAAATGTAAACAAGGATCTCTACATTTGTAAGAAGGAACAGAAGATTACCAATAAGGAAAACAGTCACTGGGAAGGAAGCACCATTAATGGATCGCTCTTGCCCTCACTACCTCATGCCTGGCCAAGAGCTCCCTCCCCATACCTCCAACCCCACTGCATCTCCCTTTGGGGCCATCAAAGTGTACTTTCAGGCTGGCTTTAAGTCGCCATCTGGTTCATGCCACTCCTGCCATCTCCCCCAAAGTTTTCATGTTCTTTTATACCTCTGGGCCTTTTGCATAAACTGTTCCCTCTTCCTGGAATGCCTTCCCACCTCTATTATGCTAGCCAGCTCCAAGAGTCCCTCAAGAGTCAGTCCCCACAGCACTGCTTCTAGCTGCTTTCTCTGACCCTGGGGCTTCCTTTGCATCTTTTCCTTATTATTCTTCCCTATCCTTGCTATCATACTCTATTGTAAATGTTCATTTTTCAAAGATGCCCTAAGTGAATTTTGCAAAACAAGTACTCCTTCCATATATTTAAATCAATATTTACATTTTTGCATCACAGATAGTAGTAGTAGAGATATACCTTCTGGCACATCATAAACATTGACATTTTAAAATAAAATTACTACGTTACTCTCTTAAGTGAATCCAAATGAATCCAATGAAATCTAAATACCACAGTGATTTGAAATCTACCATCATTCATTTAAAAAAAAACATGAAATTTTATACCATTCTTTTTTTTCCATATACACTTATCATTTTTACTTCCTCCTCAGAATTTTACCCTAATATTTATGCTTGAAAATATTTTACTGGTAAGCCTATGATACTTCTCTGCATTATAAGTATTATATATAAATTGATATATATAAATTTTTTAATTCTCCTATAACAGTAAGCTCTAAATGTTAAAAAATTTTTTTTCTTCTGGATTGGGCTTCCATTACCTTTGTTATTAATATACAATTGATCAAAACATATTACAAATTTGTATTATTAAATATAAAAAGTAAAACTGTATTGCAAATACATTAATTTTCCATTTTTATAGTTGCAAGTGCCAAGAAGCTCTGTTTACATATAACTAGACAGGAATGAAGGAAGTTTTGTTACAGTAATATCAGTCAACCTTTGCACTCCTGAGCTAAATGCCAAAATTAGACAGTGGTCTATCATCAAAAATTATTTTTAATGATCTACCAACTGACAATTCTTTCAATTTTGTTGAAAGCAAAAACTAAAAACCACCTGATTTGTTAAAGGATTTGTTACTCAGAGTCACTCACTTTCTCTAAAAGTATTTTTAATTGCTCCTTTGCTAGCCAACTGGGAAGTTTTCACACAGCCGGCACACAAACGGCAAGATTCAGGATGAGAAATGCTATGCCTTCTTTTTGTAAAGTGAGAGAAGAGTGACTGAGAAAGGGGACATCTTGAATACAACTGTATTCACAGACCTGGAGGCTGTAGAACCAAGCAGCCAGTGCTCCAGAAACAGGACCAAACGGTGTGTCTCTCAGGTACAAACCACGTCTATCAAAAGCTTTCTCTTATCACTGGAGGGCTCTTCCTTCAAGTTAATACTAACAAAGATGAAATGGGAATTCAGAATTCCATTTCTCTTATATAAAGTCGTTTTCCAAAATGAGGGGTTTGTAATTAAGTGACCATTAATTAAATTCACCATCACAAAATTTAAAATGGCCCAATTCCTTAATCTTTATAATGAGCCTGAAATGAAATCTCAATATATTGAAAAGGACTTCTCACAAATCTCAGTAAATACAGTACAAACAAAATAGTCTGAAACTATGAACGGAGGATCAACAAGTAAACTTACAAAAATGAATAAATAGGAAAAAGATATGAGTCAAAGAAAAAAAAAAGCCTTATGGTAGAAAAGAAGAACAAAGCCAATCCCTTTAACTGAATGCCTTCCTCACAGTAAACACCCAATCAATCAAATTTACAGAACGGCTATTGATATTGATTCTCGAGGTATAAAACAGACTATCATACTGACTATATAAATAGTACAGGCTGCAAAAGAAATGGTAAAAACATAAGGTCCATACTAAACCAATGAATAGATGAATGTAATAAAAATAGAAATGATGCTACAGAAAAAGCTAATCAGAAAAAGATATAATATACAGAAAAAAATTTAATGAAAGAAATAGGTTCAAAGAATGCAAAAAATGACAATCATGAGAAGGGATGCAGCTCAGAGAACCACCTGCAAATAACAGAAATCTTTGAACAAATGACCTCAAATCTGTAATCAGAATTTTAACAGAAGCAAACTGTCCAGAAGTAATTAAAGAGTTTGGTCTGAAAACAAGATTACAGAATCCTAAACAAAATCAACAATGAGGAACTAACACTATGTATGACATTCTCATACCTTTTAAGTATGAAGAGAAGAAAAAACTCCGCGTATGGAGAAGACCCAAATTTGAATTTCTTCCAGTTTTGCAGAGGATATAATTAAGGCCCAGATATGTATAAAAAGCTCTGAGAAAGTATTTCACCTCAAATTTTTTAACAAGATGAGAAGATGCCTTGAGAAAATGAAAACTAATTAAGAAATATACCCATCACATACCTCGTCCAAAATATAGATCAAAGAACAACTTTAAGTGAGACTTAAATGTTTTAAGTTTAAAAAATAAGATCAAAATAAATAAATAAATAAATAAATAATAAGATCAAATAGCCACAATCAACAATTTCTTATTAAAAAGATAAATAAAATGCTAAATAGGGAAATAACAATTGTCAAGAATAAGTCATTAGTAAAAATATACAAAAAGTAAGAAGCAACAGCCAAGGGCTTCCCTGGTGGCGCAGTGGTTGAGAGTCCACCTGCCGATGCAGGGGACACGGGTTCGTGCCCCGGTCTAGGAAGATCCCACATGCCGCGGAGCGGCTGGGCCCGTGAGCCATGGCCGTTGAGCCTGCGCGTCCGGAGCCTGTGCTCCGCAACGGGAGAGGCCACAACAATGAGAAGCCCACATACCGCAAAAAAAAAAAAAAAAAAAGAAGCAACAGCCAAGAGGAGGAGCAGTATCAGAACATGAAGATAAATTAACAAGTAATTTATACAATGTCAGTGACATTTATAGAAGAGGCATATTTATAGAAGAGGCATTTTTTTCTTAACTTGCACAAATTTTTTTTTTCTTTTTCAAATTCTTTTCCCAATTAGGTCGTTACAGAATATTGAGCAGAGTTCCCTGTGCTGTACAGCAGGTCCTTGCTGGTTATCCATTTGAAATATAGCAGTGTGTCCATGTCAATCCCAACCTCCCTAACTATCCCTCCCCCCAAACCCTTCCCCCCGGTAACCATAAATTCATTAGCTCTAAGTCTGTGAGTCTGTTTCCATTTTGTAAATAAGTTCATTTGTATCATTTTTTTTAGATTCAACATATAAGCGATATCAAACAATATTTCTGGTTGTTATATATTTTTAAAGTCCTTATCAGTTAGATATGTTTTCTGAAATATTATTGGGTAAAATAACTCAAAATTCCAAAAATGATGAGAGTTAAATAGATAAAACAAAGTTGGCAAAATGTTGATAATATTTGATGCTGGATAAGAATATATGGGAAAATTTGAAGCTTTTTTAATTAACGTATTTATTGGGCATCTACTAAGTATCAAGCTCTGCCTTGGTATTAGACACAGTGATAAAACAGCCTCAAGAAAGAAACACAGTAAAGTAAGTGTTCTTAACCTAGGGTTCACCTAGGCAAATATCTATGATTTCTATCAGTGACAAAGTCACAGTTAGTACTATTACTACTGTGCTCTATTGCCTATACTCATAATTAAAAGAAATACTAAATTTCAGTAAGGGGTCAGCGAAAATGATGATGTAATTTTTTCTACCCAAGTTGCAGACCCTCTGAATTCTATCCATGAACCTCCAAGGATTACAACATTCTGCAAATATTCATTAAACATCTACAAGGTGACAGTTACTACTAGGCACTGGGGATGCAAAGGTGAGGAGAATATAGTCTTTAAGCTACACAAATTAAAACAGTTTGGCATTATCACCATAACAGACAGACAGCCCAATGGAACAAAAGTCTAGAAACACACCTGAGTGTGTGTGTGTGTGTGTGTATATATATATATATATATATATGAATTTACCATATGATTAAAATTGGCATTTTCAAAACAGTGGGGAAAGAATGGATTCTTTAACAAATAGGACAACTCCTTGGCAAAAATAAAGTTAGCAGAGTAGTTAAAGCATGGGCTCTGGGGTTCAAATACTTGAACCTGAATTCTGTCTTTGCCATTTACTAGCCAGGCAACAGTCAACAGGTCAATTTCACAGTGATACCAACAGAGAAAATAACAGTGCCGACATCACAGGTTTGTTGAATGTATTAAATGAGTAATTACATGTAAAGCATGTGCCTGGCATTAGTGCCTGGTGTATAATATACACTCAAAAATATTAGCTATTACTATTATTTTATAACAGAATAAATTCCAGATTGAGTAAATATTTAAATTTAAAAAATGATATCATAAAAGAGGTAGAAGAATATATAATGGATATTTACTTAATCTTGCTGAGGGAAGATCTTTCTAAGAATGACACTACAGGTAAAAAATTTTTGTTAAAAGATTAATATATTTCACTACATTAAGTTATTTTAAATGTTTATATGTGGAAAGCAATAAAGTCAAAAGTTAAACTGGAGGAAATATATATATATATGTGTGTGTTGAGTCAATATTCCTAATATTAAGAGTTGGTAAAATCAGTAAAAATAAAATATAAAAATCATGAACATGTAAATCACAAAAGAAATATAATTAAATGGCATTAAACATATGAGAAAATATTCAACCTCAGTAGCAATCAAAGAAATGCAAATTAAACAACAATGCAATACCATTTTTATCTTATCAGATTTGCAAATATTACTTTCATTCTTTTCATACTTTCATTCTTGGCAAGAATGGCTATAAAGAGACACTCACTCCCCCTAGCAGAAGTGTACACACCTTAAAGAGTTTCTGGAGGGTGATTTGGCTAAACACATCAAAAGCCCTTGAAAATGTTCATCTCTTTCATCTATCCATTTTACCTCTGAATGAATCCTCCAAAAAAAATCAGGGAACCACACTAAAATATAGGCGTCAGGATGTTCATCACAGTGTTTTTATAATAGAAAAAATAGGGAAAAAACTAAATTTAAATAATAGGTTAAAGTGGATAAGTAGTATTTTATGAGTGCATGTTTATTTATTTATTTGTTTTAAAGTGTTGGTACAGATTTTGGTATATATGTAAGCAATGGTCATCTCTGTATAGTAGAACTGTAGATGATTTTTTGGTCTCTGTTTTCTAATTTTTCAAGAAAGAATATGAATTACTTGTATAAAACTAATTAGGGGGGGAAATGCCCCATCCATGGGCTCTTAAAATTGATGAATAGAGAGAAAGACGTGTAAATAAGTAACTACCTATAATAATCATGCCTCCAGAGTGCTCTCTGCACTGGATTCTGTCTGGAGCTGAGTTTTAAAGGATGAATTTGCCAGGGAATGAAGTCAGAAGGCCAAGAGAATATCAAGCACAAAAAATGAAAGGGAATAAAAGCCTGTGTTGGCAAACCACAGGCCATTTCAGCATGGCAGCAAGGGGAGGTCAGCTGTGAAGGACTTGAAGTAAAAGCCAGATGACAAAGATTTTTTAATGTCATGTTAAATGAGTTTGGAATTATCCTGTCAAAGAAGATTCAATAAAGAGCTTTTGTGATTCACTTACATGAAGATCAAGAAAAGGCAAAACAAATGGTAACAGAAGAGTGGTTAGGGCTAAGGATGCATATACTCACTGGGAAGAGACAGAAAGCAACCTCCTGGGGCACTGAAAATGTCCTTGATCTGAGTGGTAGTTATATGGGCAAACACAAATGTTAAAGTCCATTAAGCTATATGCTTAATATTTGTGCACTTTACTGTATGTTATTTCTCATAAAAAGGAAAGAGTTTTTAGCAAGGAAGTATGGTAATTGACTTGTATTTTAGAAAGCTCACTCTGGGAGCAGCCTGGGAGATTGACTTAAGAAAATCCAGGGGCAGGCATTCTGAGACATTAAAGCTGCATTCCAGGAAGAAGATGGTTAAGACTTTAAATGGGTTAGAGGCAGCAAGAGAGCAAGGAGGACTTCTGAGAAATGGCGTGACAAGACTTTATGAGTGTGATTACTGAGAGAGAAGGAAAAATCAGAGATGAGTCTGTAAAGGAGCTGGTGAATACAGGAGAAAAAAGAGCAGCTTTCCACAGATAAGTATTGAATCAGACAGTCTGAGGTGCTTGTGGATCATCCAGCTGTCCAATAGCAATAATTATATACACTAACTATATGCCAGGTAGTTCTGAGTACTTTACCCATATTATATTAACTCATTTAACCTCACAAAAACCTTATGAGGTACCCACTATTATTACCCCATTTTACGGATGAGGAAACTGAGGCACAGAGAGGTTAAATGACTTGTCCAGGACCAGATATAAGTGGTGGAAAAAGGATTTGAACCTAGGCCATCTGGCTCAAGAGTTCAGGCTCTTAGGTGACCACTGAGATATAGGTGATATAGTCTCTCACATAAAGGAAATAGTTGAATCCCTGGGGATAGCTGAGATCTCACAGGAAGAGAGTATGCAAAAATACAGAATAACATGCTTTTTAGTGTTGTCACAAGGGTTAAATGAGATGACATTTGTAAACCTCTTATTGATACACAGGTCACAGAGTCAGCACTCAGTCAAAGGAGTCTATTAAGGATAATTCTTTTTTTTTTTTTTTTTTTGTGGTACGCTGTTGTGGTCTCTCCCGTTGCAGAGCACAGGCTCTGGACGCACAGGCTCAGCGGCCATGGCTCACGGGCCCAGCCGTTCCGCGGCATGTGGGATCTTCCCGGACCGGGGCACGAACCCGTGTCCCCTGCATCGGCAGGCGGACTCTCAACCACTGCGCCACCAGGGAAGCCCAAGGATAATTCTTCAACAAGATAATATACAAAAGGGACTGACTGGGTTAGAATAAAAGAAGTTTAAGGGACATAACAAACGGATATAGCATGTGGTTATAGGTTCGATGTTGGTACGGAAAAAATGACAGGATACTTGAGGATCAATGGGGAAATCTGAAACATGGCCTGGGAATTAGTTAAAATATAAATTCACTGAACAGGAAAAGTGGAGATAATTTAAAAATAAGATAGAGTGAAATACAGTATGTATAGTATGATCTTGCTTTGGTAAAAAAAACAAAGAATACAAATATGTACATAGATATGCTTAGAGAAAGGTCTAGAAGAGGGTGCACAAAGATGTTAACAGTGGTGATCTCTGGGTGTTGGGAAAGTGAAGGTTTTAATTTTTTTTATAATTTACTACAATGCACATATTTATATATATATGTATATATATATACTTTTTAAATATTTATTTATTCATTTATTTATTAGGCTGCTCCAGGTTTTAGTTGTGGCATGCAGGATCTTCATTGAGGCATGCAGGATCTTTAGTTGCAGCATGCGTAATTTTTCACTTGCAGCATGCGGGCTCTTCGTTGTGGCACGCGGGATCTAGTTCCCTTACCAGAGATCAAACCTGGGCCCCCTGCGTTGGGAGCACTGAGTCTTATCCACTGGACCACCAGGGAAGTCCCACATATTATATTTTTAAAAGAACCAATTTAAAGTTGAAGATAAAGATAATTTTATATTTTGTAGTTCTCTATTAAAGAAGCCCACAGACACGAAGAAAGCAGAGCAAACCTCAGACAGTACACAAGCTAGTTCCAGATGCCAAGCAAACGAAGAGAAAACAACCTCACTCCAGATGGCAATCCAAAGATTCAATAAAACACTCCTCTTTTGCAACTGTCTTCTTTTGTTCTGAGCAGCTGCTTTTTCCAAATGATGGGAAAATTTAGCATGATTGCCTCCCTCTCATTTGTGCCATTCATTCTACGAAAACAAGACACCACGCCCCTCTCAGCAACCCCAAAGAGCCAATGAAGCAGGCAGAAGTGAAGGGCCTGAGAAACACCAAACTCTGCGTGCCCAGTGTCTACAACGCAGGCAAAGCAACTTTCAGAGGAAGGAAAAAAGTTCCCATGGAAAAGGCTCTTCTTAGGGATCACACGGGCAAAAGAAATTCTTCTGGAAAGACTGCAAACTTACAGGTTTCATCAGGAAGTGCTGCCCTTAATGGAATTTCCCAAACTTAATGCAAAGAAGCTAATTTTCATTTCTCTTAAATTTAAAGACAGGGCCAGGGACAGAGGTAAGGGAGAGAAGGGAGTGCCCAGTGTGGGTAGAACAAATGAAGGAGGTACACTACTGCTGACAACACTCCCCTCTTGGCCAGGAATCCCAGCAAACTGGAAGCTACCAGATCTACCTGGCAAATTCCAGTCAACCAGTTGAGAACCCTCACCAATTCTTACCTTTCTTCAAAACTGCCTCAGCATTCAGCATATTGGCTGTTACACAGTACACATTCAACAAGTGAATGCAAGCATAAGTGAACAGTCTGAACTAACTGAGAGCTTATGGACCGAGCCATATAACCTTGGGGGCTTAAAGACCTTAATGCAAAACAGAACCAAATGTTAATATTCTATATTAATAACGTTTGATACAATATGATCAAAAGATTAAAGCTCCAATGCTCAGCACAGTATCTGGTGTTTAATAGGCCCTGCTCAATAAGTATCTGTTGAATGCTGAATACCCTAGGATTTTTTCTGTAACCCGAACTCTCAGATCCAGGATGAGATATTATTTGAAGGTCTGTGTTCTCACTTCTTGCTGACTTTTAAAGTTTTTCCTTAGAGATGGAAAAAGATTCCTGAGGATGGAAAAACTTTTAAAGTATCACACCCTGAAGGATTTTTGCTAGGCAAAAAAGGAAAGGAAAGGCATTCTCAAAGAAAGAATACCTGAGCCAAAACTCGTAGCTATGATTGGAAAACAGTGTGCAGTGAGTGTGGTGTGGTTCAGGTGTAGACATTATCAGAAGCGGCATGAGATACAGCTAGAAAGATTGGCTCTGAAATATAAAGGGATTGTAATCTCCTTCATCTCTGAATTCCCCAAAGCACTTAACACGGTGCCTAATATGAAATCAGTGCTCAGATGCTCGGTAGGATGGATAGATGCGTGCAAAACCTGAGCAAGCTTTTCAGCCTGGCTCAACACTGTTACAATCAGTAATAACCTCGTATCTTCATCTAATGTTAATGAATTGCTTTTTATAATGCTCAGAAAATAAGTTATCCACTGACACTTTGAAATACAAACATCTGTGATTCATATGTGAATAAACCTGACTTGCTGGAAGAGTCTGTCACTCCTCAACTAATAATAAATGCTCACTGAAACTACAGTTAATTTTATAATACCTCCCTTGTAAGAATTTGTATAAAATCTTTTCTTTGAAAATGTCTAAAAAGGAATGTTCCTTTCTGGTCCAAAATCCTGTTACAACATTAAAAAAAAAAAAAACAACTCTCAGATTTTTTAATGCCAAAAATAAATAAATAAATAAAATATCATACCCTGTGCCAATTCACTGGCCTGGTAAGGACTGTATCAATCTGTTCTCATCAGCTCTGGTTGAAAATTTATGTGGACTACATGTATGGGCCTGGGCTTTATTGCAACCCATCCACCCAAAGCATCTGTGGGCCCAGGAGGCAGGTCTTACTTCCATCGGCCTCCTGAGTCCTAAAAAAACAGTGCAAAGTTGGGGTCCCTGGAGGCCTAACTCCCCAGCCACAACACAGCTCCTCTGACAGAGAGGTCCAGGCCCTCTCTTAGAAGCTGCTCCCACTCACTGTCCATCTGTTCCTCCTGCCCTTCCCCATCCCCTCCATCAATGTTTGCACACTGGTATAGTGCTATCTTCTATCCCTACTTTCCTAACCTGGCTTGGCTTCTTTAAGAGGAATTATCATTTAGATACTAAAATGTCATTTACAACCATGTACAGAATTAAGGTAAAATACCAGTTCTCCAGGCTTTTTACTCCCAAACTCTCTTAAAAACCTAGGTACACACATCTTACCAAAGGATTACATGTCATCTTCAAAAACCACCACGAATGTCCAAAAAAAAAAAAAAAAAGAAACTGAAATGCTACTAGGCCCCTAACTACACTAATACCTGGATCGTTACAAGGGCCTCCTAACTCCTCAAGGCTCCACTTTTCTTCCTCAATTCCAATCCATTTTCTATACTACCAATTATGTCACCTTCATTGGAGAAAAAAGACAGGGCAAGACTTAAAGCATTTTCACATGCCTCCCTGTCATTCTGAATTTAAAGTCTTCATGATAACATTCAAGATCCTCCAGGATCTGGTCTTTACTTTATTCAGCTTCCCATATCTCCCATGTATCTTTTGTATAAACCTGCTGATTCAATTAGGATGGCCTAATTTCCATGCCAATTTCTATCCCACACAAGCCAGCATCACTGTATAGAGGAAAGAGAGTTGACCTAGGAAACTTAATACCTGGATTCCAGACACATTTCTGACATACACTAGTTGTGTACCTTTGGATAAGTCCTTCGCCTCTCTGGGCTCAGTTTCCCTGTCTATAAATAGAAAGATTGAACCAGATCATCTTAATAATCCTCCCAGATTAAAAAAATTACACTATGGTACTTCCCTGGTGGCAGAGTGGTTAAGAATCTGCCTGCCAATGCAGGGGACATGGGTTCAAGCCCTGATCCAGGAATATCCCACATGCCCCGGAGAAACTAAGCCCGTGCGCCACAACTACTGAGCCTGTGCTCTAGAGGCCACGAGCTACAACTACTGAAGCCCACGTGCCACAACTACTGAAGCCCATGAACCTAGAGCCCATGCTCCACAACAAAGAGAAGCCACCGCAATGAGAGGCCCACGCACCGCAACGAAGAGTAGCCCCCATTCACCGCAACTAGAGAAAGACTGCACGCAACAATGAAGACCCAACACAGCCAGAAATTAATTAATTAATTAATTAATTATAAAAAACTACTCTATGATTCCTATATGACCAACCAAATCCATCTCTCCTTCAAAGTCTGCAAGTCCACTGTGAATTTTCTCTAAGCACTCCAGTCCACAATACTCTCTCTTCTCTGAACTCCTATGTCTGGAATTCAAAATAAATCAAACAATGCATTCATTCAACTAAGATTTTCTGAGCATTTTCTTGGCCAGATATTATGGCAAAGCCTTGGTAATAAACATAAAGCCAAGTAAGACCCAGACCTGTATGTATCACCTGTATATCTCTTTCCTCTCCACTATTTTTTATCCAAGTAAAGTAATGTTAAACATGAACATCAAATGCATATGACACCGTTTATTCATTTAACAAATATTTAAGAAAAACGTTCCATGTCCTGTTCTAAAAAGTAAAGATACCAGGAAACAGATGGACCAACTCCCTAACCTCATGGCGTTTGTTTATTTTTGTAAAAGCAGACAGGAAAAACACACAAATATGTAATGTAATTTTAGGAAGAAAAACAAAGCAAGCATTAAAGATTGACTAAGAGTAGTTTACATCGGATGGTCAGGGAAAGCCTCCCCGAGGAGGTGCATCTGAGCCGACACTTGAATGAAGTGAGGGTGCAAATGAGCAATATTCAAGAAGAGCATCCCAGGTGCAGGGCCAAGGCTCTGAGACAGAAGAGATGGGGTGGAAGGCGAAGAGCTGGTGGGAGGGCCAGGAGTTAGAGCACATAAGGACTTGGTAGTAAATGTGAATTCTATTTCTGAGTGTGATGGGCAGGATTCCTTATAAGGGCTAAAGAAGGGGACGAACATAATACTTAGGTGGCTGTGTGAAGAAGGGACAGGGGTAGAGGAGCTCAGGACCAGTTAGAAGGCTAAACAGAACCAGTTAAGGGCTTGGCATCCAGTCTCCAACTAAGTTCACATCTTGACTCTCCAGTTTATGAACTGTGTGATCTCAAAAAAGTTCACTTCTCTGACCTCAGTTTCCACATCTTTAAGTGAGGATAATAGTACCTACATCACCAAGTTGTCTGAAGATTAAACTAATGCATGTAAAGCCCCTAGAACAGAGTCTGGCACAAAGTAAACATTCCATGAACGTTAGTACTTTAAAGCCATGGGATCACCTAAGAAAAGTGCAGATAGAGGAGAAAAGGGGGCTGCAGCCTGAGCCCTGGGGCACTCCAACATCTCCAAAGGCCTCCATTCAACCCAAGGTTTTTCCATAAACCTGCAATGTCCTAAGCCTTGTCTGGGGACCCAAACCCCTGGTACGCAACTCACAATTTAAAGCTTGATAACTTAATACTTTATACAGTTCTTTAGGCAACAATTATATGTTCTAAGTTCAGGGTTGGTTTTTTTGTTTTTTTCACATACTTGTATACCCACTACCATGCTTGGCACAGAGTCAGACACATACTAGGGTGTTTGAAACTCACTTGTGGACACATCAAGTAAGTTAAAAATTTTAAAGTCAATATATTATTATATTTTTCTATTAAGGAAAAAAAGTTCTTCGTCTTCTTCAAGGAATGATGTGGATTATAAGATACCCTTAGTACCACACCATCATCCAACCATCAGGCCCATCTTGCTAGAGATAGTCACAATGGCCAAAGCACCTGCCACGCCATTTTCCCTTCTGATTTCCAATCCTTATGCTTTGTGTATAAACTTTTCTGTCTCTTCTTTCCTGGAGATTTGTCTAGGTGTAAAAGCCTCTCCTATCTGGCAACATGTCACACTCAGGCCCCTGGCCCCCAGTCCCTATAGCCCTAAAGAATTCTGGACACTGAAGCCAAATTATTCCTTAAAAAAACACAACAGCATCAAAACTTAGGTGAAAAGAGGGAAAGAAAATGGGCATAAGCCAAACACACATCCAGAGAATCATCTAGGAGGGCTCCTTCCTTCCACCAATGCACAGGTGTCACAATGCCTTTGGCTAGTGACTCTGAGTATTTATCCACAGCAACTTTTTTTTTTTTTTTTTTTTTTTGCGGTACGTGGGCCTCTCACTGTTGTGGCCTCTCCCGTTGCGGAGCACAGGCTTCGGACACGCAGGCTCAGCAGCCATGGCTCATGGGCTCAGCCGCTCCGCGGCATGTGGGATCTTCCCGGACCGGGGCACGAACCTGTGTCCCCTGCATCGGCAGGCGGACTCTCAACCACTGCACCACCAGGGAAGCCCAACTCTGAGTATTTATAAAATGACCTCAAGTGATATGAGTTTCCAACAGAACAAAGGTAAAAGTCAATGAGGGGGAAAAAGAAGTTCTAAGAGTTTATTTCTTTACTCAATTTCCACAGAACTATATGCCCTTTTGTTTTTCTTCAGTGTCCCACCCACCTTCCTCCCCATGCCCCCAGCGCTGGTGATAACCACAGAAAATAATGCTGACCCACCAGGACCAACTCTTGATGTGGCTTCAACCACATCTGTGCCTCAGATCCTGAGATCTGCCCCTGGGCCCCCAGGGACCAGTAACAGTGACAAGGATATGGGAACTATGTCGGTGATTTGAATGTGGGCAGAGCTGAGCACATGAAACTGCTCCCAAATTGGCTTTCTCACTCATATCTAAACCTGGAACAGACAAAAGGCTGCTAAATGTTATTTTACCAATACCTTTCAGCAAAGCTATTTCTAACTAATTTGGACCACTGAGCTACTTATGGGGGTTTTAAAAATGGTCCATCTGAAATAAGATACAAAGTGTCCTCTGCCTGTCTCCCATGACTCTGCTATCACTTTCCGTATAAACACGTTGGTACTAAATTCTATTCTAATTCAAGACAGTGACCTGTCAAAACACAGATGTGGAGGGAAAAAAACAGCAAAACAAAACCCTCACTGCTCTTATCTCTGATTAATTGTACATTAAGAACTCAAATGAACACTCTGACCTTAAATCCCATTTTTCCATGCTCTTCCTAACCCTATACAGCACTAGATATTCATTTGTAAGCTGGTTTTCTTCATCCCTAGGTCTCTGTGTATAGATTCTACTGTCCACTGAGAAGCAAAAGCTTTGATTCCCCTCCCATAGCAGTACAAAGTTTCAGGAGGACTTCCATTCCCTTTGGATCCCAGTGTTAGGATCACTCTGGTTTGTGTAGAAGCCCTTCGGGTCTAAGCACCTAGAATCCAGACCTGGCTCAAGTGGCAAGGCCAGACTTTTAGGAAAAACTTCTCCAGGCAATCCTTACTACTAACCCATTGGGCACTTTCTAAGGCAGGAGATATTACACTAAGTGGAGTTCCCGGCACCAGTATATGTAACCTAACATGACTAATAGCAAAAATAACTGACGGCACCCCGTTCACTCGCTAGAAAATACATGCCCACATGCTGAGCCTCTTTATCAGGGGTCATCTCAGCATCTAGAGCAGAGGCCAGAGTGATGTACAAACAGCCACTTCCCCATAGCAGTAATCCAATCGGGGGTATCCAAAAATTACTTCCCATCTAACTTCTCAACTCTACCCACTAATCACCTAATATTAAGCATGTTCACTGAAGAAAAGCAATAAGAGAACAAACAGATGCTTGAAAGCACTAGCCAGTGCTTTGTCCATAGCAGATATTCAATAACGTTAGTTGAACACCAGAGTGTACAAATGGTAGCAATACAGAGTGCTTCCTTGAAGACCAGTGTCTGACAAAATGTCCCAAGACACTGACTCCTTCACTAGAGGCTATATCTACTCCACTTTAGCCTTCGAGAAAGGGAAGAGTAGGGAGAAGGGGAAAAAAAAAATCTACAAATATCTATATTCAAACTTGTCCTTAGCTAAATTAACACCAAGATCCCAACTTCATGTCAAAGAAAGACAAAAAGCCACCAACATTGACACTTGTCCACTCAAAGCAGTTTCCAGAACACTGACAATCAGGACACTCAGCATGTTCTAATCACTATGGCCCTTGATCACAAGAGGTCCATTAAAAAGGGTTTTCTTTCTTATGCTATTAATAAAGGGTTAAGCAGATTATTTCTATCATATTTGCTTGGGGGTCCTAAATTCCGGTTTGAACAAATGATTCCCACACTTCTAGAAAGGCCTTAATTGGGTTAGTCTGTTACTTTTAGTGCAATCTTGCAAAGGCTGGAGTCTTTTTAAGTCCTTAAAGGACTTGGGCAAAATTCTTTTGGTGATAATATTTTTTAAAAAGATCATCTCCAGAGTTTACATATGTTCCACAATTACTCATGCTGATAGGGGAGAAAAAAAGCACATTTTATTTCCAAAAGGCTCCCTTCAATCTGAAAGCTCCAACTGCCAACATATCTGATATTGACTTCCTGCATAAAACAACACACAAAACAACAAGTATAATCATAGGTCTAAAAAGCAAGACTTAAACAGAGAAAGCTCAGCTTGTTCAGCCAGAGAAAGAGAAGGGAAGGATGGGTACAGAAGGAACAATCTGCACTTTTGGTAGCTGACATTAGGGTCCAGGAAAGACAATTTGTCCACTCTGTGAACAACTATGCATTGAAGAGGGATGGGAAAACAGTAAAAGTAAGAAACACTAAAAGAAAACTCAGGCTAACAACAAGGAGATAATCTGTGATCATCAGTCTGGAAAGCTCAGAAAACATTTCCTGGAGAGGTTGTGAAGTCTCTTGAGAGAGAGCAAATCTCTTGAGAAAAATTTAAGGATATTTGGAAGTGGAGAGTTAAGGATATTTGGAGGTGGAGTGGGTTAAAATAGTCAAGTGGTTCTACTATACTAGGAGATTACATCTGAGTATCAAAAGGATATTCTAGTCCTATTTTTCTAAGCTTTTAGCTATCTTAGAAAATCTAAATCACTCCTTTAATAAATTATAAAAATGACAGATGCTTACGAAATATAAAAACATTAACAACTGTGTAAGCATTGAGCCAAAAATGCAACCAAACATCTCTGACATTTAAACAAGAGCACTGCCAAAGTCTCTTTCTGAGACCCCAACTCTCAAAACTAACCTCAAGAGCATTCTCACAGAAATCCACACCAAAAGATCACCAGTAAACTAACAATGAGATCTGCCATTCTCTGGAGAGAATCCTAGATGGTTTTCCTTTCTCATCTGTAACCACAGGCTACAGATAAAACAAAATGGCTTTCAGGTGATACAAGATACAAAACGGGAGAAGGAACCAAGGGACTTATCAGGGCATGAACTACAGTTCGTCCTGGGAGACTACCCTGATCTAGAAGAAACAGATAAACTGAGCTAAGAAATCCCTCCAACATCGAATTCCAGACACTTCTAAATAAACGGCAAAGCTGGAACCTTAACCCATATCTTTGGACTCTAAATCCCCTACACCAAGAGGTCACATTCCTCAGAGGTCCAAAACCCAAACTGAGTCATGTCCTGACACATTTAGAGGTGCTAGTGAGAATTTCACACACCAAAGCCTCATTCAATAGGGCAAGCTCTCCAGTTAGAGGCTCCTAAAGGTAAAAATGGATTTGGAGAACTGAGATCAAATTTTGGCTTGGCATTTTTTTATTTTACAAAAAAACATGGTTGACTCTAACAGTTAAAACTTCTTTAGTTGACAAACTTGATTTTTCTGTCAGCTGCCCTTTTTTGTGCAGCCTCCTGTTACATGATATTCCTTGGCCTAAGAACCAAGTCTTCAGAGCACCGACACATTCAGAGGAGGAAAAGGCCTAGAGGTTGCACAAGGAAGAGCAAGAAATCTAGATTGTATTCATTGGGGGCTTCCCTGGCAGCACAGTGGTTGGGAGTCCGCCTGCCGATGCAGGGGACACGGGTTCGTGCCCCGGTCTGGGAGGATCCCACATGCCGCGGAGCGGCTGGGCCCGTGAGCCATGGCCGCTGAGCCTGCACATACGGAGCCTGTGCTCCGCAGCGGAGGAAGCCGCAACGGTGAGCGGCCCGCGTACCGCAAATAAATAAATAAATAAATAAATAAAAATAAAAATAGATTGTATTCATTCAAAGTGGGAGACAATTCCAACAAAATGGCTCCACCCACTGCTGCCCTTCCTGAGCCCATTATCTGCAGAGAATCAGAGGGCCTGCCTATAAACTTGGATAGTCAATGGCCCTGTAAGCTCCCTAGCTGTACACATGAACAACACAATTAACTGGTAAGAAATGTGGCCAGGTAGAAAGAGCTTTGCACATCTCTAAATCCTGGCTTTCCTATCCCTTCTAAATTCCCACACAGTAACTACCCCAAGGCATCCTATTGCTCCTCCATAACAAAAAGTGAAATAAATGTACGTTTTCTCTTAATTGGTCTTATTAATAAGAAAGGTAATCTCAATTCATTTTTACCTTGCTAGTGCCAAGCTTTAAAATTCAGCATTTACAAGAAGCAACTGAATGTTGGGGGAAAAGTGCATCTCAACGTAAACAACATCTTTAGGGCAGAGGCCCTAGTTTGGGAGCTCAACTTTGCCACTTAGGAAAGGCTCTTAAACAAATGACAACATTGATCTACAACCCAGGGTAGTCAGGAAAGAAAAAAATTCTTAACCAAAGCATGGAGAAACACATGGGGAACATAAATGACAAACCGGCAGTCGTGCTGCTCCGCATACACATTCCATGTCAACGCTCACCTGCTCGGACCCAGCTCTTCTCTGATCCCTGGCAGCCCTGTGGTCTGTGCAACCCATTCTTACCTAGTGAACAAAGCCATCGAAGGATATGGGAAATGGGGCAGGAATTTACACACCCAGATATCCTGACTACACTACTTTCTTTAACCTGCTAATTAAGAACTACATCTTGCACTTTACCTAAGATGAGCGTGTCACATTCCTGTACACAGATGTCACATTACTCTAAAAACACTGCCTATCACTTCTTCTCTCAAAACTCTTTAAAAGCTAGACAATGTTACAGGATAAAGTTCCAGCTCCTGAGCCAGAATTCAAGCTGACCAGTCTGCTTCAACTGAACCTGCCATTGCCATTGTGGAAGGCAGCTAGGGAAGCACAAGCTTTAGAATCAGACCTCAGGGAGCTGGAATTCCAGCTCTACCTCTTACTATTTGTGTGATCTTGAACAGGTTACTTATCTTTTTGATCACCTCTCTTTAAAACAAGAACAGCAATACCTACTTCATAGCACTAGAAGATGGAAGACAGAACATGGCATATGGCACAGAGTAGATGCTCAGTAAGCATCACTTCTTTCCCTAGCTCCAATCCAAAAGGTCTACTCTCTCTTCTCTTGAAAATTCTCCCCATCAACTTTCCACTAATTTCAGAACCATGCTTTGTTTCAACGCCTAATTGAAATCTTTTCTCTTCTATGAAACTACCCTGGCTTATAATCATTTTCTCCTCTGAGCTTCTATAATTCTTATGGTCTAAGCCAATGGATCTAAAATTTTTATTGTTCTCTTATGTGTCACTACTCCTCTTTCCCCGATGAGTCCACCAACCCAAGAGCAAAGTTTTTATCAATTGTCAAGCCAATAACAATTTAAGTGTTCAATGAAAAATACTTTGAAGATTCAGTTGCCTTGAGGTTGTCTACCAATAATGTTGCCCTTCTGGCCCAATTAGGGGATAATACCACTTCCCACATACACTTGACCAAATCTCACCCATATCTTGGGGAGTTTTTCCAAGGGTAATATTTATTGGGTAAATGAAAATGAAGCCTTAATCTATGAAGTCACAGGGGGACTCTCAGCCAAGCTGGCAGAGTCCAAGAAGCTTTAATTCACTCCATGCATTCAACAGGTTCTTTTTGAGCCCTTGCTTTGCGCTGCCCTTAATTCGGCATGGGAGACATTAAGAGCAATCTGGTCTCTACCTTTGATTAGCTTTCTGGAACCTAGACTATTTCTGATCCGTTAGAAACCCCTATTTCTGAAAAATCTCATCAGTGAAGGGATTCACTTTCTGAAAATATTACTTGGAGAAAAGAAAAAACAAACAGTAATACAGTCACTTCGGTTTTAACATTGTGGCCTGTCCTAAGATGGCCAATTGACGTATGTGCACATAAGGGATAGCTCAAAACAGCCCTGGAGATGGGATAATGACCCCTTCACCATTCCCAAGACCCTGTGGTCCAAACAGCAGAAACACCTGCATGGGGATAAAAGCAAGAGCTGGACTAAGGCAGCATTAAGGCCAGTTCTCTCACTTAGTTAAGTAGTTTTACTCAGGTTCAAGTAATTATAAACCACATTCTCATAAAGACCACAGGAAAATGCAATAATCTCTCTTTAGAAACACTTGAAAACGTTCAGTCTCTTGAACTCTACAAACTACTGAATTCTTTAATAAGGTGGCATAAACGTTGGCTGAAGTGTGGTCCATTAGTCTTGGGTCACTTAAAAATACTCTTTTAATACTTACTGCACTTCAGAACAAGGGCGAGAAAGGAAAGGTAATCAAAGTAATAGAGTGCGAAGTTCATTTTCCTTTGTTTGAGTTGTGTGTGTGTATTCTTGAAGGAGCCTGCACACAAACTACCACAGCTCCAGGTAAGAGCTGCAGAGCAGCCCGGGCGCGTCCAGGGGCTCGCACAGAGCCCACTCCCAGGACCGCTCGGACTTCGGGCTCCTCGTCGCACACCACAGCTCTGCACTTCCCCAGACCCTCGGCTCCATGTTCCCCACCCCTAACTGCGCGCCCCAGCGGAGCCGGGAAGTACGGCTAGCCACGAGCGTCCGGAGAGCAGCCCCCAACAGCCCAGCTCGTCTGCGCCTTCAGAGGCCCCCGAACGCAACACTCCCAGGGCTGGAACACCTCCGGGGCGAGGAGTGGTGAATAGCGGGAAAAGGGCTAGGACTGCAGCGGCAGGGCAGGGCGCGGCAGAGGCAGAGCCGGAACCGGTGGCCCTTCTGCCCGCCACCCGGCCTGGAGCAAGGGCACTGGGGCGGGCAAGCAAGCAACCTCCCGGCGAGAAGACGGGCAGGGAAAGCCGGGGCGGCGGCCCGGACGCACTTACCTCTGCGCTCCCCAGCCAGGCTGGGCGCTCGCACGGATGGGGGCTTGACTGCAGCCGCGCAGCCCGGAGGAGGAGCCGCTCCGGGAGAGAGGGCGGTCGGCGGGCGGGCATCCGCGCCCAGGGCTGCGGCCGGGCTGGAGGGAGAGAGAAGGGAGGGAGCACAGATTTGAGTGGAGGGGGGCGTGGAGGAGGTGTGCCTCCACCCGAGACAGAAAGGGTGGGCTGCTGGAGCCTGGCGGAGGGGGTGTGCTCGGAGGCTCAGGAGGGAACAAGAAAACCGCGCCGAGAGTGCGCAAAGGGGGAAGGGAGGGCGCTGGGGATGGGAAGACGGGGCTCGGGGGCAGGGTGAGGAGTTGGTCCTCAAACTGGACTGGCCCTCACCTCGGACCATCCGACCAAGAATTGTCTGGGTCTGGAGCAAAGCACAAGGGGGTCTGAAACTTTATGTCATTTTCTCATACACACGTGACCCCCCTGCAGTCCAGATGGTTTCAATCACCGGAGGAAAAAAGCGGCTCTGCTGGTATGCATGAAAAGCCGGAGCTGGGAGAGTCTGGGAAAAGCTGCCTGTACAGCCCGCCTGCCTTCAAACTAACCGATGAGCTCTCTCCGCTCTCCCAGCCCTAGGCTGGGGGAGCCCTGCAAAACCCAAAAAGACGCTAAAAGAAGCTACATTTGGTAGTGCAGGAGTAGCGGAAGAACTCTGAAAGCACTAGGGTTCCAAGGCGTCTGGTCTGAACCGAAAGTTCTAAGGGCATTCTGAGAATTTGTTTTAAATACTCCATTAGCTTGCAAAACCAAAAACTGGAAAAGGGTGTCATTAAAGAAAAAGCAATGTAATACTAGCAGTGAGAATCTGTGATTTATTAGTGGAATTCTTAAAGAAATTGTTAACTCAGTATGACTATCCACTTGGAAAAGAATAATGCAAATCACTTAAAATCGAAACCCATACATACTTGGTGGGATGTTAGGAAGCCATGTAGCCCAATTTCGCATCCCATAAATCACTATAAATAGAACTTAATGCTGAAATGCATAAAATTGACTTTCACAAACCTAGTTACATTTTGTAGGAGCAAACATATATGAATGACCATACCTGGTTCGGGAAGATCCCACATGCCGCAGAGCAACTAAGCCCGTGCACCACAACTACTGAGCCTGCGCTCTAGAGCCCGCGAGCCACAACTACGGAGCCCGTGTGCTACAACTACTGAAGCCTGCCCACCCTAGACCCCGTGCTCCTCAACAAGAGAAGCCACCGCAATGAGAAGTCTGCGCAGCACAACGAAGAGTAACCCCCACTTGCCACAGCTAGAGAAAGCCTGCACTGCCAAAAATAAATAAATAAATAAATAAATAAATAAATAAATAAATAAATAAATAAATAAATAAATTTTGTTTTTTTAAAAAAAGAATGACCATAAACAGGCTCTAAGGCCAACACATGTTCCCAAAGCCCAAGCCAATTCAACTCTCACATACCCTAAAGAAGTACTTACTCAGCTGCAGGGCAAGCATCAAAAATAATGGGGGGAAAAAATAGGGAGTTTAAGATATTGATACATCTTGAAGATAATTTAACTTGTTCTTGATCCAACAGGAAAAGTGGCAAGAACCAAACTGATAGTCTATTGTTCCTTTGCCAAAAAAGGATATTAACATGAATTACTAGTATTAATGCTTTATCTCAATAAAATTGGTGCCAGAGCATATGTTTGGCCTTTCTAGCAGAAGGCCTTACATAGTTGTCTATGTGTGAAAAATATGTCCGTCTTTGGTAAAGTGAATTGGTTCTACATAAGGAAAACCCAAGATTTTCATTTCTCTACTGGAAAACACAGGAGAACACTTGAAACTAGGCAAATCAAAACAAGCTTTACTCCAAACTCAAAAAGTTCACTGACATGCTTGAACCCTTCAGGAGACTTGGGCTATCTGGATGGACTGAGCCTTCTTCAGTCTTCTCCGATCTCAAATTAGGGTGGTTCTACCCTCCACAAGCAACAAGAGAAGTCATGTAGAAGAATCCTCAGGGAACACAAGCCACAAAATTTAACAATGCTCCAGGCAAATTCCACCTGCAGCTCCCAAGCTCTGTACAGAGGTTCTTAAGTTTCCCACTTCCAAAACTATTAAAACTTCTATTAAAGTCTTGTTCTTCTTGTGCGTGACACCTGTGAAGAAAGCCAACTCACTGGAAAGCATCAAGATGTTCTCTCTTCAGACCCAGGATAGTAACTGTTTTCATCTCTGGCAGCTACTGCTGCTGCCGCCTCTTACATGTGCTGAAGTAAGAGGGCAATAATGACATACAAATAGTTGTTCTTTTTGTTTACCAATGCTTTGCAAATTATGCATAAAACTTTTTTAATTCCTAAGAAAAACCTTAATTAGATATTCTCTTTCAGAAAGAAAAGTAACATCCCTTAGCTTTTCTAAATATAGTTTTGAGTCTAAACTCCACTGATGTCAGTATTAGTTCATCTTAATACTAGCCAAAGATTTATTAGAGACACTGACATCTGAAATGTTTTTAATGCTATTGTAAATGGTATTAATTTAGTGATTTGCATTAACCTAATGTCCACATACCTGACAAGAAAAGCCAACTATATATAAGGTGCTAAGGGAGGTATAAGCTCTATGAGGACAAGGACTAGGCCTATCTTGCTAAAAACTGTAGCCTATGTGCCTAACACAGTGCGCAGCATGAAAGAGGTGCACAATAAATATATACTGTTTGAATAAATGAAAGAGAAACAAAAACACTCCTCATAAGGTTATAATCCGGTAGAGGCATGTGACTTGTAAACAACAGAATGAAATAACATCTTTAGAAAGGATACCAGCAACAAAAAGAGAGGAAGGAATAATTAGCGTTAGCTGGGTTTGGATTTTAATCACAATATATATTCAGAAATGTGCAGAGACTGCTGCAAATAAGAAGCGTTTATAAGAAGAATTTGGTGTATTTCGTGCCTAATTTAGGGACCTCAGAGATACACTTTCCCATGTCCCCATTATTCAGTCCCCTCAACACAGAGCCAAGACAAGATTTGAGCATAAACATCCTGGCTCTAATTTGGATAGTATGAATGCTGTTCCTTTCATCCTCTCTCATACATCTCCTCCACCCCCAAGCCATTTCCTCTGTACTGTCTTCTGTCAGTCTAATGAAAGTTTCCTAATCTTTAGAAGCAGTAGCTTTGGTTCTCTTTGTGTGGAGAAGTACAATACACTCTGATTACATGGTTATATTCCATACAGATGCCTGGCAACACATCTTATAGCTAAGGGTCTGTTTAATATTTTAACTTTGAGGGACTTATAATTCAACTATTTTGCCATATACCAAAATAGCACTTGATGTCACAGAGATGGGCTTTACTTCCTTTTGCTATTTTAAACCCTGCACTTGAGCGTGGTGAGTAGTTTGGGTTTTCTGGTTCCTGGATTTTGCTTTGGCATTTTTTTTTTCTTTGAGGAACAAAGGGCTTAAGATTTTCAAGGAAGTCTTTCAGGTGTACAGGTCTAGTACTCATGAAGCACTTATTTCCTCCTAGGTACTCTGCCTATAATATTATATGTGGTCCTTAAAAGGGCAATGGTGGCTTATTTATGTCACATGATCCAAATAACCAGGTTTCTCTAAGGCAGGCAACTGGAAAAGATGGTCGGCCCAGATGACCTTTAAGTTTTCTAGGTCATCCTTTTCCACATATCACTTCCTTTTTTCAAAAATTTTTGTTTTAATAAAAATAGTATGTTTTGTTGAAACAGCTAAACTTAAATACTAAAGACTGAAATCATCCTAAAACAGTTTTTAAAGAAAATAATTACTAATCACTAATCCATAACCTCAACAAGTACTATTTAATCCAATCCTGCTTTCCATTCTCCCTAAATTTAAGTAGAGCCTCATTTCTAAAGCACCCCATATTTACCCTTGGAGTTTTTCCATAAGCTTTAAGACTTTGGGCCAGTTTTGACATAAAACAACCTCTGATCTGTAATCTCCAGGGGCCCAGCACACCTCAGAAATAGCTATCAAGAGTGCAAAGGGATGACCTTGTCACTCCCTTTGGCTTTTTACTTTCCTCTTTTCCAAGCCCCTCAAAAGGCGAATGGGGCTTACTTATATTCACACAGATGTTAACTACGTCAGTAGTAGGAATCCTCGCAACTAGTTTTTGCAGTCAGTAAAGCGTAATAGTGTGTACTAGATTACTAATTCCTACATCTCCTAACCCTTCAGAATCACATAAGAAGCTTGTCAGAAATACAGATTCTGGCTCCAGTCCCAGATCTACAGAATTAGCATCTCCAAATTTAAGAAACACTAGACTAAACTAATTCTAAGATCTTTGTCAGTTCTATGTATGGCAATTTTCCCTTAGAAGAAAGCCCCTCTATCACCACACATTCATACAGGCTTTCCGAAAGGAATCAGCAAGATATTATATGAATTTGAAACGGAATATAGTTCTTTCCTTCACAGTAAGCAACATACTAGAGCACAGTTACCTTTACAGTCTAACTTTGAAAAAAAAAATCCTTAAACTGAATGTTTTAAAAAATTATTCCTACTATACATGGTTTACAAAAGTTCAAGAAGATTTTAAAATTGAGGAATTGATTGTAGGGGGAAAGAATCACAGAACCCAAAATTGTGTACAAAAATTTTTAACATTGTGACTTAAGAAAACACATTAAAATATATATATATGTACATATATAGGTAAGATATATACCTGGTTTAAAAACTTCAAAAACAGTATAAAAGAATATATTAAAAAGTCTTCCTTCTCACTCTTGACCTCCAGTTCCTCTCTCTTCGGGCAATCACTGGAGTTTCTTGTATATTTTTTCAGAAATGTTCAAAGGGAATGCAAAATTATTTATGTGTGCATAATACATTTTTGAGAGGAGAGGTCCATATACTGTAACAGATTTTCAAAGAGGTTCATAATCTCAAAAAAGGTAAAAATCACCATTCTACAGCAAGGCTAAGGGTTCAAGTTCTACCCCAGTGTATTGGTAGGATTAGCAGAATTCAACTTTCAGTTTGCTTGTGAATATTACTATGCACGATTCCAGACTACAAAATAGCTTCAGCAAGCAATGTTGGTTAACGTACAGATATGGTTTAAAAATATCACATCTGTTTGTAAATAACCTCCTGATTTTATGTTTTTCTCAAACAATCCCTCCAATAAATAGTTCCTCCCGTTGACTGACTGACAATGAAAATCTGTAAGAAATTTCTGGCATATACATATACAAAGACAGTAGATATTTTTCTCTCACAACCTGAAAATTTTCTATTAGGATAAAATAAAGATTTTATTTATATCTACACAGAATCTAAGGGGGAAAATTAACAGTATTCCTGGTAGATATAATTAACATATGTTTGCGGTTATTAATAAAGGTCTTAAGAACCTATCCTTTAAGGTATAAATTAATTTTGTCAAGATAGTAAATCTCCTTTGGATTTCAGTGATTATTACTTTCTTAAGTGTTTTAACTGGGATTTTAACATAAAATTACAAATAAGTTATTAGTTTGTTAAAGTATTTAAGGGATAATGGAACTGAACTACTTCACTTATCTCCTTTTTCATAGTAGAATCTATTTTCCTTGCCTGAACAGTGCCTTTCACTTTCCCCTTCCAAAGTACATGAAAGATATAGTACCTAAGAGCAAGGTGCTTTTTCTATAATCAGCTTACAAAAAGGTTCAGTCAGACCTAAGTTCATTTCTTTTCTTGTTCTATAATGTTGTTTGGGGTTTTATTCCAAATACTAGGCTATTTAGTATTTATTTAAAGAAAGTATTAGGATAGCTTGACTGATGATGCTGGGTGGGCTGGACCTGACAGAGAATAAGATGAGATGCCGGGTGCTCATTAGATGGATTAGAGACAAGAACAGGCTCAGAAAGGCTGGCTTAGTCAGCCTTATATCTAAGAAATCTCTCTACATTAAAGAATGACTTGCCCTTGTCACTAAGTTCACTGAACTTTGCCCAACAAGCATCCCCGAAATAAGAATTACAAGAATGTAATATCTTCTAGTCCATATTACTTGCAAAAAAAGAACCTATAATAAATAAGAAAAAATGATTATATAAATATAGCTATTTATTCACTCAACAAGTGTTTATTAAACATCTGCAATAAACTGATTTTGATCATGGGGAATAAAAGAGAAATAAATTGTACAAGCAAGTTTATAATCTAGTGAGGAAGGTAAATATATATAAACAACTAGTCAGAATAAAATAAGTGGTATAAAAGAGACAATGAGGAGGAAATATAGAAATTTGCAGAAGTAGTAGAGATTCTTACTGAGAAATGAGGGAGAGAGGGCTGGAACTGAACCTTAAATGATTGTTAGAATTTTCATTTCAATAAATAGAAAAGAAGGGGAGATAATTCAAAACCAAAGAAATTGCCTGAGCTGTGAAATAGTAGCTTTAGGAACAATGACCGGACCTCACTTGACTACAGTAACACAGACTAAAAATGTAGATTCAGTGGAAAACAGTTTGGCAGTTCCTCAGAAAGTTAAACACAGAATTACCATATGACCCAGCAATTCCACTCCTAGGTATATACCCCAAAGATTAAAAACAGATGCTCAAATCAATACTTGTACACGAATGTTCACAGCAGCACTATACACAGTAACCAAAAGGTAGAAATAACCCAACTGTCCATCAACAGATGAATGGACAAACAAAATGTAGTATATTCATATAATGGAATATTATTTGGCCACAGAAAGGAATGAGGTATTAATACATGCTACAATGTGGATGAACATTCAAAAACCATAGGGCTTCCCTGGTGGCGCAGTGGTTGGGAGTCCGCCTGCCGATGCAGGGGACGTGGGTTCGTGCCCCGGTCTGGGATGATCCCACATGCCGCGGAGCGGCTGGGCCCATGAGCCGTGGCCGGTGAGCCTGTGCGTCCGGAGCCTGTGCTCCGCAACAGGAGAGGCCACGGCAGTGGAAGGCCCAAGTAACGCCAAAAAAAAAAAAAACAAACCACCATACAAGTGAAAGAAGACGGACACAAAGGTCACTATATTGTATGATTTCTCTGAACTATCCAAAATAGGCAAATGTATAGAGACAGAAAGAAAACTAGTGGTTGCCGGGGGCCAGGGTGAGGGAGAAATGGGTATAAGGAACGCCTTTGGGGGTGATGAAAATGTTTTGGAACTAGACAGAAGCAATGGTTGCACAACACTGTGAATGTAATTAATGCCACTGAATTGCACATTTTAAAATGATTAACTTTTATGTTGTATGAATTCCACCTCAATTTTTTTTTAATGGTAGATTAAAGGTCGGTGGTACATACTACTAGTGCTTACTAATATTCTTCCCAGTCCCCAGAAGTTTATATCGTCCAGTCACCCTACAGTTAGGCAGGGCCATGGGGCTGTTGTTTTTTTTTTTTTGCGGTACGCGGGCCTCTCACTGTTGCGGAGCACAGGCTCCAGACGCGCAGGCTCAGCGGCCATGGCTCACGGGCCCAGCCGCTTCGCAGCATTTGGGATCTTCCCGGACCGGGGCACGAACCCGTGTCCCCTGAATCGGCAGGCGGACTCTCAACCACTGCGCCACCAGGGAAGCCCCATGGGGCTGTTTTAGCAAACAGGCTGTGAGCAGAAGCAACACATGTCACTTCCTGGCCAAAGTACTGAAGAATGGGTAAGAGATGCCATGCCTCTCTTCCCTGAAAAGCCCTGTGAGACAATGGAGAAGACTGTGTCCCTGAATAAATGAGGGCCTCCCTATTGGCCCACGCTGGACGTGTCGTATGAGTAAGAAATATGCTTTTGCTATCTTAAGTCACTGAAATTTTAGGGGTTGTTACTGCAGTGTAAACTAATCCTACTCTGACTAATATAGGGTCAGATCCAGGAAGACCATGAGAACAATATTAAGAAATTTTAATCTTATTCTGAAGGGCGTAGAGAGACAATATTTTTGAGGAGAAAAGTGACATGATGTGCACTTGAGGAAAATAATTCTGGATGCAATGTGCTGAGTAAAGTATGAACAAAAGCAGTCCTCAACCTCTGGTGCACATCAGAAATCACCTGAGGAGAACTATAGTCATCTTCTAATTTCTTTATATTTCTGTAAAGAATAAAATATTTGTCCTCTGGGGAAAAAAATCATCTGAGGAGCTTTTCAAAATGCAATGCTCTGGTCCAGGGTGTCTCTAGATATTCTGAACCAGAATCTCTAGAGGTAGGGTCTAGGCACCTATAATTGAAAAAAACTCTATGGGAAATTCTAGACTACAGGTTAGAGTCAAGGAGGAGATGTCTAGTCCTAAAATGACCAAGTTTACACGTTTAGTGATTTCAAATAAACAGTATAATAAAATAACTATTTTCTTGACAAATGGAATGATAAACGTTTAGGGAGTTTCTGTTAAAATACTAAGTTATTGAAAGGTTACTCACATTAACATTTGTATATTGCTACTAAGAGCTGAATAAAGAATGTTCATTCGGTATGCAGGGATTTAAGCGTTCAGGGCTTTTTGTTTAGTTTAGTTTGGGTTTGATTTTTCTTTTTAAAACCATGCCACAATGCCAAATCTTACATTTTTTTCTTTTTCCTGTTGAACTGATGCTACATTAAGATATAGGCACAAACATCTCCTAAGTGTTTTAAATCCATCCAATTGTTTGAGAAGGCATACGTGCTGGGCCAAAGAAGCCAAAACATTAGAGCTAGGAATTTTGATGAAGATAATAATTGCTTACAGACCAGCTTGTTTTAACTTGCTGAACAAAGAACACAATTTTATACCACATTTTCATCACAGGCTTTTTCTCTGCATAATCACTACTATACATAATGAGCACTTGGAAAAGGGAGATTATTTACAGGTTAAAGAGTAAGGAAGTTATCAATTAGATTCCACCATCTTCAAAATTTCACTTACTCAAACTTTACATTAATTAAAAAAACTTTTTTTGCTGGCCTAAGCACTGTTTTGAATCTTTATAACCCATTTGTTTAGTGTGCACAGCAAAAATCTAGGAACAAAGACACTGTTAATTTCCAGTTAATTTCCCTGAATGGTTCTATAGCCTTGGATAGGTCAATAATTTCTTTGTGCCTTAGTTCATTTCTAGGACATGCCTATATAGCAATACAGTTCCATCTGTCTCACACCTGAAAGCTGTATTCAGGCTCTGTGCCTATGTCAGGAGTTATGCCCTCACTCCTTCTCCCATTCAGTTACTTCCATCACTTGCAGACCCCATAATTCAATATTCAACCAATATTTATTAAGGCCTTAACCCAGGACAGGCAATGCTGTGAGGGTGGGGATGAGTTCAGTCCACAAAGAACAGTGATGCTAGTTTCCTGACTAATAGAATGGATGTCTCAGTCATTTTGCTTGTTTCATCCTGATTCTGGATTTCCGATTCTTTGCTTCCTCTGGAATATGAAGTCCTGAAAATCAAGGTAGTATCAGGTTAAGGCAGTCACTCGGTGATCAGATGGTTATAGGGCCACACAGTCCAGAAGTCAATATGGCTTCAAGACACAGATTTAAGAAGTCACGGAAGGGACCAAAGCCACCAATTCACAAGACCAAGATAACTCTTTGTTTGTGGTACCAGTGGTGACCCTAGGTTTGCTCAATCTTTTTGCCCTGACAACTCCAGCCTCTAAGACAGAACTCTGTGGACCTCAGAAAGCTATGTTGATTTCTGATTCCCTTAAAGCAGGGAGCCATTCATCTCAGCACCTAAGCCTTCAGTATCAGTGTGCGAAAGCAGGGTCATGACTTCCAGCTAAGTCTGAAATCTTGTAAATGACAGAGAGAAAGGAGGGTGGGAAGTGAGAGACCTATGTTGTCCAGATGTATAAGGGGTCAGATTCTAATGGTAGACCTTCAGTTTGAGACTCCAGACCCTGGACATGTGCTCATTATTCCCCATCTACCCATGCCACTGGTGTTCGTATGTCAACCTCCTATACTCTTTGTCTTTGATCTGTTGCTTGCCCTGAGCCTTGCCATTCAGAGGCTGATTCTGATCCATGGCCTTGTTCTGATCTTGGATCATGGATATGCCCAATCTCAAACACTTATCTGGCTCTGGATCCCTAGCCCAGGCCTGATCACAAACTTTGTTCTCTTGCCACCTATGCTCATGCCACTTATTTCAGTCTCACCACAGCTTCTTGTCCTCCTTCCCCATCCATTGTTGCCTATAGTTTGGGGCTGGCTAGAACTTTAGAATCCTTTCTAGCTCACTCTGGCAGGACAAAGGAGGTAAGTAATAATTAGTTTATTTAACAACAGTGTACAGAGAAGACGTAAATTTGCTCACATTTAACTGTAGTATGTACATCACGTAATTATATCTTTCTGTATCTCAAATTTCTCTCTTTAAATTAATACATTTGCCATCACATTCCCTCAAAGATATATTTATACTTAATTAAAATAACATGTATTCTGAGGTTATAACAAAACTATATATAATATGCTCCTGCATTCCCAACTGTAAAATGAGTATTAAGAACATTTAGAAACAAATTGGCTCCCTAAAAGGAATAAAAATTTTGAGTAATTTATTTTAAATATAGTACAGCCCACTTTACAAAATATTTCTGAAATGTTACATAAAAAGAAAAATATTATAAATGAATTAAGCAGAACATATTATTCAGAAGAAACTCAATGGTGGGTTCTTTTTCTTAGTGAGGAAAGATTTTGGAAATGTTATCATTTGTCCCATAATTTAATAAGTTTTACATATTCAGATATAATTGCATTGAGTTTTCTGAAAGAGATTTATCTTAACAATCTTAGGGGAAAGGAATATTCTAAGTACATTTTATTGGGTTAACTCAGTTAAAGGCTTTGGTTTTCCTAGCAGGGAATTACTAAAACAGACGCATTTTTCTTTTAAAGGCACAAGAATTCTCGTTGTGCTAGTATAAAGAGTAGATTCTAAAGTGTTATATAAAGTATGCTTCTAAAATTTAAAAGAGTTAAAGGAGATCCCTCATCTCAATTCCTAGGAGATGCTGTATCTGGAAAGGGTAAACAGAAGCAAATAGTTTCCTGAAATTGTGCCAAGGCTACATGTCAACCGCCTGGCAGGAAATGCTTTTGGAGGGCCTAGATAAACAGACTATCATCTTTTTTTGGAAAAATCTTCTTCTTTGACTTCTTACAAAGCAAATGTACTGAGTCTAACTAGCATCATGAACACAATAAGCAGAAAAGGGCACAGAGGATTTTTAAATGATGGCATCTTTAGAATCCCTAACAAGTGATCTGTCCTGCACTTTTAACACACAGGGACCTCACTGCTCAACAAGCGTATACTCAGTACATGGTTGTTGAGATTTGCTGGTAAATTAAACCTTATCTTTCTATTAATTTTCATCACGATTTTGGTGAAGCTTTATCTTACAAGAAGTTTTCATTTAGCAGCAGCTCTAAATATTTTAGCATTATACAATGATAAGATTTTCTGGCATTTATATAGCAATTAATTTTTCAAAATATTTTACATCCATTATCTTAATTTTTGTTCTAACATTTTATTTTACAAGTGCTAGCACTGATGCTAACTAACATCTCGTGAGATGTCAGTACAAAAATTAAATCAAAGATTAAGTTAGAGGACCAGACCTAACCTATTTGTCTGAAATAGTTTCTAGTACATTTCCTTCTGTCCCCACTATGTACCAGATAATGGATCCAAAAATCCTATTCTCATATCGACTAAAATAAACCTTTGACCTCACCTCACTTTCTTAAACTGCAAAAAGCATGTTGAGGATCTAGGTGTTGACTCAGAACACCTGCTATCAGCTAGAGAAATCTCCTGCCTTGTATACAGCCTAGTCAGCTTTTTTGTACCTCCTCTCTCCACCAGCCTACCTGTTCTGTTCTGCTACAGTCCCATCACCTATCTTCTCTTCCCCTTTTCTCACACTGAAAGCATCCTATGCCCCACTCATCTTATGCCGAATCTTACCCAGTCCACAACCCAGAGCAAAATTTCCCTGGCCCAAGTAACAAAGTCATATGAAATGTGGCGTACCTCTCTACCTGCCTACCTTATCCTGTAGTCAGGGCACCTCAGATAACAATTTGAGCCACTGCAACTATGAGGTCCTTCTCCATATTCCACAGCCACCAGCCATTACTTCCAATATCCACCCAATCTGCTCCTTCCCTCCTAAACAGAACATCTTTACCTTAGTTACTATTGGGCCTCATGGGGAAAAACAAAACAACAAAACTTTGTGTGTACACCATTTTATGCACTCTCCACAAAATGCGAAGGGGATGGTATGTGACTGGAAAAAAGAGTCACAAAACTGAAAGATACAAATATTTGAGTGTAAATAGTACATTTAAAATGATATAGGCACCCTATTATTTCTTTAAAATCTTAATTTATCTCTATTATTTCTTAAAATAGGGTATACCTATAATTATAATTAGGTAAACTTAGTACAGACCAGGAAATATAAGTAAAGTTTTCTCTAGGACTAGGACTCTAGTTTTTCTCTAACCTTAGAAATTTGGTTTCCTACTCCACTTGTTAGAGCTTCCGGGAATGGAAATACATCCAAACATCAATACAGAACAGAGGCTTAATAAATGACCACTGAACAAATAAAGAAATGCTGATGGAAAGAATAAACATAAATTTCATCCTAAAGAATATGTAAAAGTAAATCTTAAGAGAGTTAAGAGTTATTAGGAGTTTGGGATTAACATAAACACACTACTACATATAAAATAGATAACTGGGACTTCCCTGGTGGCGCAGTGGATAAGACTGCACACTTCCAATACAGGGGACCCGGGTTTGATCCCTGGTCAGGGAATCAGATCCCACATGCATGCCGCAACTCAGAGTTCTCATGCCACAACTAAGGAGCCCCTGTGACATGACTAAGGAGCCCACCTGCCACAACTAGAAACTGGTGCAACCAAATAAGTAAATAACTATATTTTTTAAAAATAGATAACCAACAAGGACCTACTATATAGCACAGGGAATTATACTTAATATTTTTTAATAATCTATAAGGGAAAAGAATCTCAAAAAAATAGATATATATGTATGTATAACTGAATCACTTTTCTGTATATCTGAAACTAACACAACATTGTAAATCACCTTACTTCAATTAAAAAAAGAGAGAGTTAAAAGAGTTATATTTTAAAAGGTTAGGAGGGTTATAAAATTGGAAGGGAACAGGAAGATCAATATATTAATTTTTAAAAAGCAGCTGGGTCTGTGAAGATATACTGTGTCAGGTTTTAGGACATTAAAACTCCACATTGGCATGTATTTTTCATTTGCCCCAAATGCAAAGAATATTTCCCTTTCACGGGATTTTTTCCATGATGCATTTTTTTTCTGGACTCATACCTAGATTTCCAGCCTGGTGCAGGTACCTCTCAAGGTCCCCAAACTGGAAGTAACCTCTGCCACTCTCAACTCCCCAGACATTGTTCTATGCTACTTATCAAGTTCCGCTGTACATCACGGTTACTCAGTCCTCATGTTTACATAGTACGTACCTCCACTCTTAGATTATAAACCTCTCAAAAACAATGACTTTCTCACTCATTTCTTCTTCTCCTCACAGCAAACTGTAAATGTCTACTCAATGTATTTAGAAAGGGCTTACAATTCTTTAAATTACTGTTATCAACGTTATTCAATGTATTTAGAAAGGGCTTACAATTCTTTAAATTACTGTTATCAACATTCATCCAATAAAAGACTAGAACATAAAAAAAAAAAAAAAAAAAAACTCCACATTGGGAACACTTCCAGAATGATGGACTGAGGAGACTGACAAATCATCTATCCAAAAAGCCACATTAAAATGATACAAAATTATCAAAACAATCATTTCAAGATTTTGGGGGGGAAATTAACCAGAGGTACACAGCAAATTGAAAAGCATTATTTAAAAGAACAACAACAACCGAACCTCTGTTAAGAAATGTAGGGATCTGGGGCATCAGAGGCTGTTCTCATGCCCTATTCCATACCCCCAACTCCAACATGATGATTCTATCAGGACAGGACAAGCCATGAAAACCAGCAGCTCTGCTGCTTGGAGGGTGATGGCTTCATTTGGTGTCCAGAGTATTGTCGGAAACAAATGATCTTAGAAAATAAGTGGTAAACGATCACCGAAAATTAATATTACAGCTGGCTGAGACTGCAGCACTGGTTGGGGCAAGCAATAGAACAGCCAGAAATTTAAGTGAGACCCAGGGAACAGTCGTAGTAGACCTTGATAAGCTCTCACGTATCCTTGGTGGTCTGGAAGGTGTGCCCATGTCCAAGGTTATGCACTGGCTGAATGTGAGGCCTTGCATATACAGAAAATAAAAGTCACAGCAGACTTGACTGAACTTTAAATGTGTTGCTCAAGTCATACACAGATACTCAGCAAAGGGTAAAGCCAAACTAGGCTCAAGATATTTAAGTACAACCTGTTACCAATTATTAGCTGACCACTAAACTATGCTGACAATCCCTAGGAAGTCAGCCTTAAAAATGAAAACAAGAATTAAAAGAAAAAAAAAACTCAGGAGACACATCAGTGGCCACACATTGCAGGGGAAACAGACTCTACAGACAGTCCAGGCAAGTTACCAAACAGCCAACAAACAACAGTAGCAGCAACAACCCCTGGTGAGGGGGAAGATCAGAATCGAGAGTTGCTATATTATCTAAAACAGAGGTCAGCAAACTATAGCCCATGGCCCAATTATGGCCCATTGCCTGTTTTTTTTTACATAAAGGTTTTTTTGGAAGACATCTATGCTCATTCATCTACATATTGCCTATGTCTGTTTTCCCACTACAACAGCAGAGTTAGTTACAACAGAGACCACATAGCTTGCAAAGCCTAAAATATTTACTGTATGGTCCTTTATAGAAAACATTTGTTGGTCCCTGATCTAAAATGTTCAGTTTTCAACAAAAAATTATGAGATATACAAATAAATAGGAAGGGGAGGCCTATATACAGAAAGAGGACACACTTAATAGAAACTGGCTCTGAGGGGGCCTAAATGTTAGACTTAACAAAGATTTCAAGGCAGCTGTTATAAACATGTTTAAAGAACTGAAAAATAAGCAAGTTTTTAAATTAAAGTATGACAACAACTCAATAGAGAATGTCAATCAAAAGATAGAGATTATAAAACAAAACAAATGCCAGAGTTGAAAAGCACAGTAACTGAAATGAAAATTCACCAAGGGATTCAACAGCAGATTTGAGATTGCAGAAAAAAAGAATTAGTGACCTTGAAGATATATCAATAGAGATTATCCAATCTAAAGACAAGAAAGGAAAAACGATGAAGAAAAATAAACACATACTAACATATGTGTAAGGGGAGCCCCAGAAGGAGGAGAGAGAGAGAGAAGGGCAGGAAAAAAAGGTCCAAAACTTCCCAAATATGAGGAAAAACAATCTACCCATTCAAGAAGTGCAATGAACTCCAAGTGCAATGAACACAAGAATCCACAAAAAACCTACTAGTACCAGCAAATGAATTCAGCAAGGTCACAGGACACAATATCAATATGTAAAAATCAACTATATTTCTATATGCTAGTATATAATCTGCAAATAAAATCAGGAAAACAATTCTATTCCCAATGACATAAAAAATTAAGTATTTAATACAGTTGTTAAAAGAAGTGCAAGAGTACAGTAATAGCTATACAACATTGCTGAGAAAAACTAAAAAAAAACCCTGAAATACACAGATGTTCCATTTTCATGAATTCAAAAACCTAATGTTAAGATTACAATTCTTCCTAAATTGATCTATAGATTCAGTATAACCTCTATCAAAATCCTAATAATTATACATAAGCTGATAAGCTGAATTTAAATTTTATGAAAATACAAATGACCTAGAATACCAAAACAATTTTGAAAATTAAGAACATAGTTGATGGATTCATAGCTGCCAATTTCCAAACTTACTAGAAAGCTATAATAATCAAGACAGTGTGATACTGATATAAGGACAAACACAGATCAATGGAACAGAATTAAAAATTCAAAAGCTGATCCTTATATTTAATTTGTTAAATAATTGATATTTAACAAAAGTGCCAAAACAATTTAATGAGAAAAGGATAGTCTTTTCAACAAATGGTACTAAGATAATTGGACATCTGCATGTAAAGAGAAGAATAAAGACCCTTACCTCATAACACATACAAATGAATGCAAAATGGCATAAACCTAAATGTAAAAACTAAAATATAAAGCTTTTAGAAGAAAACATAGGGAAAAATTTTCATGACCTTGGGTTAGGCAAAGATATATTTAGATATGACACCAAAAATATTGTACAATCCATAAAAGAAAACAATTAGTAAGTTGGACTTCATCAATATTTCAGATGTTTGTGCTTCAAAAGACACTATTATGAAAATGAAAGCCATGACACAGACTGGGAGAAAATACTTCTAAATCATATGACTGGTAAAGAATTCTTGTTAAAAATAAGAACTCTTATAACTCAATTTAAAAAAAAACAATTTAAAAATGGAGCAGAAGATTTGAATAGACATTTCATGAAAGAAGAAATAGGAATAGCTAATAACCACAAGAAAACATGTTCAACATCATTAGCCATTAAGGAAATGCAATTTAAAATCACTATGAGATACTACTTCACACCCATTAGAATGACTATAATCGAAAAGACAATAACAGGGACTTCCCTGGTGGTCCAGTGGTTAAGAATCTGCCTTCCAATGCAAGGAACATGGGTTCAATCCCTGGTTGGGGAACTAAGATCCCACATGCTGTGGGGCAACTAAGCCCACGCGTCGCAACTACTGAGCCTGTGCACTCTGGAGCCCATGCATCACAACTAGAGAGCCCACATGCCGCAACTACTGAGGCTGGCTGCACGCCACAAGTAGAATGCCTGTGAGCCACAACTACTGAACCACATACCGCAACGAGAGATCCCGCATGCCGCAACTAAGACCCGACGCAACCAAGTTAAAAAAAAAAAAAAAAAAGACGATAACAAGCACTGAGGAGGATGTAGAAAAATTGGAACCTTCATACATTGCTTGTGGAAATGTAAAATGGTACAGCCACTCTGGAAAACAGTTTGGCAGTCTCTTAAAATGTTAAACATAAATTTACTGTAGCACCCAGCAATTTAACTCCTAAGTATCTCCCCAAGAGAAATGAAAACCTGTATCCACAAAGTCTTATACCCAATCTTTCATAGCAGCCTTATTCATAACAGCCCCAAGCTGGAAACAACTGGTAAATGGATAAACAAAATGTAGTATATTAATACAGCGATGCAATATTATTCAGCCATAAAAAGGAATGAAGTACTGATACAGGCTACAATATGGATGAACCTCAAAAACATCATGCTAAGTGAAAGAAGCCAGACAAAAAGGTCACATATTATAAGATTCATTTATAGGAACTGGACAGAAAAGGCAAATTTATTGAAATGGCAAGCAGAATAGTGTTCGCCTGGGTCTAGGGGTGGGAGCTAAGACTGACTGCACATGGTGGACACTAGGGTTCTTTTTAGGTCATGAAAATGTTCCAAGACTGGATTGTGGTGATGATTGCATAAATTAACTAAAATGTACTGAATTGTATACTTCGATCAGGTGAATTTTACATGTAAATTATGCCTCAAAGTAGTTTTTTTAAAACTCTACATGGATTCCAATTATTTATAGCTTCCAAAATTACTATTCCTTTAATCTCTGATGTTTTTAAAATGACAAAACTTTTCACTAATCATTCCTGCGCTGCAATCAATTTTTTAACTTCCACTCAATTTTTAACATTTTGTGAAAGCTAATTCTCAGAAGTTGGATTCATTTTCTTTAATCTATATAATTGCGATGGCAATTTTGATGAGTTTCTTTCATTCCCCAATAACCCAATGAGTTGATGTAATCAGGCAAAATGAATGATCTAATGACTCAGTCATGATCTAATGACTGTAATACTACTTTACAAAGCTATAATGATTCTAAAGCTCTCTAAGTCTGCTGAAGAAATAAAAATACCACCTGTCAGATAAAATGATTTATACATTCTTTGGTATGTGCAGTATAAATCATTGTCTAACTGGCATGACACCCACTTTTGCATCCTACGGTTTTAACCCTTTTTTGCCCCCTCCATACAGAGAAAAAGAATTTACACTGCTCTTCACTAGATTTGTTCTTTGTCCTCAAAAAGTCCCAAATATGGCATCAATCTCTTTCCTCAGATCTCAGGAATAACGGCTTCCTCCAGTCATCTATTCCCCCAAACATAGACAAATAACTTCTATGTATTCTCTGTAATGAATTTACCCTTATGAAGAGAGAAATCATGGAAGACTTATACCAATGGTTTCTTTCTCCATCAATGATCAGGTACATTCCTGATTATATGCCCTCCCTCTATTTGTTGGTCCTTTTCTAAGTCTCTACCAGTGGCTTTCAGGAGTACCTGGATTGGGCTGTGTTTGATTCACAACGGTCCTGATGGCAGGTCATGTTCCATCATTTTTTTCCATCCAATCTTAAAAAAGAGAAAAAGGATTCTCTCAATCTGTGGCTTACAGTACAAACGTTGAAATTATTTTTAAACATATATATACATATATATTTATAAACATAAAGACAAACACAAAGATTTAATTTCATGTCAGTCTTCAGGCTTCAGTTTCATTCCAAGCAACTTCTTTCCCATATATTTCTAAATGTTAAATTCTGGGAAAATTAGTTACAACTGAATATTCATTGAATTCATTAAAGTGTATGTACATGGATTTTTTTTAACAAGCCAATTCTTATCTGGCCTAAAAGGAATCTATTTAAATTAAAAATTCAATCAGTAAATTCAACAAGTATCTATTGAACACCTACTGCTCAACAGTCCCTGGATACTTAGGGACAAATAAGGAACAGTTTCCACCTTCAAGAAGTTTATAAGATGATAGGAGAGAACTAACCAGAACTACATATAATTTAAATCAGATTGGGATAAGTACCACAATATTTAAAAAAAAAAAAAGCCATGAAAACATAGGTTGCACTTGGGAATCATGGAGGATTTCAAAAACTTCCCTTGACAAAAAGATAATGCTTCAACTGGAATGGAATTGGGAGTGGAGAGTAGTAATAGAATCCTGGGGAAGAGAGTCAAGTGGGGTGCAGTATAGATGTAGTCTCAGATGAGTGAGGGCATATTGGGAGAGAAGGCTGAAGTCTGATGAAGAAAATAATACTAGCTAATATTTATTGAGCATTTACTATGTGCTAAGTACTATTTAAAGCACTTTACATATATTAACTTATTTGATCCTCACAACTACCCTATGAGGAATGTACTATTATTCCCATTTTATAGATGGCAAAATTGAGGTATAGAATAGTTAAGTAGTCTGCTCATGCTTACACAGACACAGATAACAGTTATGGAGCCAGGATCTTGAAATCCATAAATAATAAAAGAAGAACAAATTCTATCTCACCCCTAACTACATTCATTATAAGAGCAATTAACAGGTATCTTAACTACCCCTTCTCCCATTAATTCCTAGGCCATCCTTCAAGGCCCAGCTCAAATGTTTCCTTCCTACAAAACCTTTCTTGATCCCCCAGCTGAACAATATATATTTCTCCTCTAAGCTTCGTAGCACTTATCAGGATCAATCTTGCAGCAAACAGCTTATGAACAAAATCTTAATATTTCATTCCTAGCATTACAGATTTTATGTGCATCATTCCCTCTTTTAAGTTCTCTTTTATACTTTGTATTCCCCACCACTCCTAGGGCAGTGCCTGGCACGTAATGGTAGCTATATCTATGGAGCATTTATTCTTGGCAAGGCATTGTGCTGAGTATTTTACAGGAATTCTCTCACAAAATCCTTACAGCAACCTATTCATGCATTCAGTCGCTATTTTCAGTCCCTTCTGTGGCAAATAAAATACTACATGACTCTTAAACTCAGTAAACAAGGCAGATATGGTCCATGTCCTCAAGAAGCTCACAGTCTATGAAGATTGGTACTATTGGTATCCTCTAGAATAGAGATGAGGAAAAGTGAGGCTCAAAGAAGTTAATTTGTTTGCCCAGAATCACACAGCAAAAAAGTGACAGAGTCTGAATTCAAACTCAGCTCTCCAGACTGGATATTTGGGACCCTGTGCATAAAACCACTATGGTCTAAAGGAGGCCCCTGATAAACACTTATTGAAGGAAAAGTTTTAGAAAACCCCTACAATGAAAACTATCCCGAGGATAATGAAGACTTCCATTCAATTTCGCTCGGAGAGGAAAGCAGGAAATGAGCAACAGTGCAGATGGAGGTTGTAGTAGTAGCCTCATACACACCTGATAGCTCAGAACTGCTAATCAAGCCATCTGCTGAGGAGACCTCCTCAGCACTGAGGATTTCCTCGTGTCCCTTAAAGTGGTCCCTCCTGAGCAACAAGGCTTCGCTGCGTGCCAGGATGGTGTAGCGAAGTCACTAATTCTCAGTGAGACCCTGTATCTCCTACCAGATAACCGGTGGCGTGGAATGGAAGGTAAAGACGCATGGCTCCTTATTTAAACGTGGGGCAACTATTCTTGAAAGGTGAACCCCTGCCCCCGAGAGAATAGGCCTCCAAAAAAGGTGTGAGTCTATACTTCTCACCGGAGGAGTGAGGAAGAAACCATGAGGGGATTACGAGAGGCCCTACACACAACGCAGGCACCCCTGGCCCTGTGGGCCGGACAGCCCACAGCCCACAGCCTGCTGGCCAGACACACTCCCTCCTCCAAACGCCACTGTGGCAGCCGCACTGTTTGGCCTATCCTAGTCATCGCCCACACAAAAGAGGTTTTAGAGTAGCGATATCCCAAAATATAGACCAGGCTTTAATAGGCGCCTGGAGGCACGCGTCTTACTCCCCACGACTTCTTAGCCCAACAGACCACCTGACTTTACACCAGGTTCTCCGCGTTGAGCGGCGGAGACGACCTCTAAGGGCCAGACCCTGGCCCAGGGGCTCCTGCAACAGCGTGGACACACAGCCTCCGCCACTGGGTCGACTCCGGTTCCCGCGACCCGCCAGCTGGCAGGCCCCGCCCCGCCCCCTACGCTCTGGCACTTAGCCCGGAAACACGCTCACTGGAGCGGCGGCCGGGACACGGTAGGCTTGTCCTGTGCTGGCCGGGCTCTTCACCGCCCCCGCCACGCCCCTCGACCCCTCACCGCCCATGGCCTGCTGCGCCGGCGCAGGATGCTCCAGGCCCAGCCCTCCCTCGACGACCGTGCGCTGAGCGCATGCGCCTTGAGAGGCCGGCTGGGTGAGGGCTTCCTAGCGAGGGAGGGGGAGACGGAAATGGAGGGCCTCCGCGCGCATGCCTTCGCCCCTGACACCGAGCCCGCTGGAGAGCGCGTTGGGCGGAGCCGGGGGGTGGCGGTCGCCGGGGAGGTCAAGGCCCTGGGTCCGACCCCGAGCTGGAGCGGGGTCCCGGAGGCCCGCTAACCCGCCGGTGTTTGTGTGTATGTGCCCTCGCAGAGAGACATGGAGAACTGTTTGGCGGCCGCGGCGCTGAACGGGGTGGACCGACGTTCCTTGCAACGCTCGGCTAGGCTGGGTCAAGAAGTGCTGGAGCGGGCCAAAAGGAGGGCGGTGGACTGGCATTCGGTGGAGCTTCCCAAAGGCAGCGTGGGGGTTATTTCCCGGGAGCGGCCCTACAGAGAAAGAGGGCCGGCAGCCGGCCCCCATCGCCTTGTCCCAGGAGAGGTGAGGGCCCCAGTGCTGCGGGACCAGCCCATTCATTCGCTCAGCAGCGGCTTGCTGAGAACCTGGGCACGCCACACAGCAGCACCCGAGGGATGCTGTCCTTGGCGGAAGCTGTTAAGTATCAGGACAGTGAACCGGAAGGCCTTTTGAAAACTCTTGACATTTGACAGATTCCTATTGGCTAGCTTTAGGATACCGCTAGAGACCGCTAGTGCTCGGCCCTGGTTGGTTACTTTTTACAACAATTCTTACAGGCTACCATTTGATATTAGAGGAAAGCCAACAAACCTGTCTTTGTCCTGGAAAAAGTGCATGTCTGTGTATTCCTTTTAGAGTTGGAATTCTTTCTCAGTAAGAGCCTTTTACTGACTTAAACTTGCAGTGGCCTTTCAAAAAGTAAAAAGGAAGGTATTCCCAAAATGACTTCCTTCTCCAGTAGGGAATACAGATCTCACTTGTGACTTGCCGTTTATTCAAATAGAGAGAAGAAAGACACCCAACCCTCAGTGCTTCCTTCAGAACAATGGCTGAATTCATGGACTATACTTCAAGTCAGTGTGGGGTAAGTTGGTGGCCAAAGTCATGCCCCTGATCTGCCTGCTGATGGATCACAAAGTGGATTTTTGTGGAATTTAGAGAGAATCTGGAAGACTGCCTGTTCACCCTGCCCTGCCTTCGTGGGCAGGTTGTAAACAGCCAAGGATTTAAACCAGGTGATAAATCCAGGTTAGAATTCATTCAACAAATATTGAATGCTTAACTTCAACTGTTATGAGGATACAGCAATGCACAAGCCAGAAAAGATCTGCCCTCACTATTATTTGGGGGGGCGGGGCTTATTTGCTGAATTCCAAAACAAGTCCGAATATTAGCGGTTTTTAAAACTTTGAACTGAATTTTTTTTTTTAATCAGTAAGATCGTTCTAAACTGGAACCGAGCCTCTCTGTTTTCAAAGCAAAAACTGAAACAGAATCCCTCCATTAGATCTTAATCTCTGTTCCAAGTCCCTGGTAAGGTAGTGTGTGCTTTTGTGTGTGTGTGTGTGTGTGTCCACACAGCATGTGGGATCCTAGTTCCCCAACCAACTTGCACCCCCTGCATTGGAAGCACAGAGTCTTAACCACTGGCACCAGGGAAGTCCCCCTGGTGATGTAGTTTTTAAGTATGCCCCTTTGGGTCCGTATCACTTGTTGGCCACAGAGGTGGTTATGTGGCACAGATGCAGTGCCCTCATCAGAGGTAGTGTGGCTTAATGGCAGGAGCAGCCTCCCAGGAATCAGACCTGTGTTCTGCCACTTCCTGGCTATAATGCCTTAGGCTAGTTAGTCTCTCTCAGCTTTACCTTCCCACATGGTAAAATGACGATGTTTCAAGTCCTTTCCAGCCCTTATAGTCTGTTTCTTTGGTTTCCACTGAGAGATGAACACCAGAAAATTGTCATAAACTGTAGCACAGGGGACTTCTGTGAGATTTTTGGTCCCATTCATTGAAGTGGGTGAACAAAGGTTTTAAAGGCCCTCTTCTCAAAACCATACACTAAGGTCATCTTTAAGTACTTTGAGGGAATGTTGAAGGCAGGCAGCCAACATTCAAGAAAATCACCTGCATGGAAGGTACTCTCTGTCTTCTGGGAATTAAAACAGACTCTGTGGTCTCTTCCAGCCTTAACATTTTATGATTCTTATGTGGTTGTAAGCGTGCTTGGTCTGTACGGCAGAAGGAAGGGAATACCTTGTTTCTGTCCTGCTTTTCAATTTCATAATGAATATTAAGATTCAAAAAATCTCTAATATTTCTACATCTTTTATAAAATCCTTGTGACTCCAAAAATAGGATTCCAACCAGTGAGATACGGTTCAGAGAGTATTTTTATGTTATTATTTTGTTAAATGGTTTTAGAAAAATCCATAACTTTGGCTCTGCTATAAAGTGATCAAGTTAAACACTTTGGTTCATGGGTCAGTAAAAAGAATAATATTTGTCTTTGGTTTGAGGCTTAGCAAATTGGTGTTCTTCATTTTGGTTTTCAGTTCATGCTTTAGTTCAAACCTCCATTAAGGAATGGAGGCTCAGAACCCCTCAGCTTTCTAGAAATAGAATTAAGAATGGTGTTTGAGTTTGCTTTCAGAATTTTGAAGCATCCCCTAAATTACATCATTAGAGTCATGTCCTGACATGCTTTCCCCAGCTTCTCATTCTTTTGGTCTCTTGCCTTAAACACTGTCCCTACCCTTTGTTCAAAACAAGCAGGCTTATGTTGTCCTCATCATTAGTCACAATCAGGGGCAAGTCTGAGGTTAACTTTGAGGGGGAGGAAGGAAGTAGACAAGAAAAAAACTGCATTCTGATCCTTTGGATTATTTTTGCTTAAATCGGAGTCTTCTCCCTTCCCTCCTCCGCATGGGGAGAATGGCTGCATAGCTGTTGCGTTTATGTTACATTTCCTGTTGTATTTCTAAATCTCAAGGAGATGCACCTCTCTCTTCTCTTGTCCTTGTCTGAGACTTAGTAAACACAGACCTGTTTGTCAGAAGTTGTCATGAGAGGAGATGAAAGGGCTTGTGTATTTGACCTCGGGGTGAGGATGTTGTGAAAATTATTTAACCTGGCAGAGAGCATGGTCCTACCCAGCTTGAGTTGCCAGAGTTCTTGCCCTACAGAGGCAGCAGATGGCAGCAAAGTAAGGCCAAGTGCAGTTTCCTTCTCTGCAGCCACTTTACACGGGCTAAGATTTGTTGCATGACTTCAGAGGCCTCTCAAGAGGGCAGGTAATTTACCTTTGCTCTCTTGCCTCCCTCCTTAACCATACTTTGCCCAAGTAACAAGGAGTTTTTTGAAAATTTGACCAGCCTATTTGGTTACCCAGCATCTTTCACATTACTTCTCTAGAAATACTATTCATCTGTGCCAGAGGAAGGAGGGGCAACCCACGTGTATCGTTATCACAGAGGGAAGTCGAAGCTGCACTTGTGCTCGGACACTGGGAATGGTCAGGTATGTATCCTCAGCTGTGCTGTGCTGTGCCCTCAGCTTCCCAAGATAGGAGGCCCTACATCTTGGAGCTCCTGCTGGATTGTATTATTGGATGCCTGGGTGACTCAGCATTACAGCGCTCAGCAGAAATGTTTCACCTCCAGCCTTAGAGGACTTACAGCAATGAACATGAAATAGGAGTTTTTGTCCAAAATAAGAGATGGATGCCACTGTCGGATCTTCAGCTGAACCTGCAGTCCTGGGCCAAGGGATTCTTGGACAGGCTTAACAAAAAGCGCTTCAGATATCCTCTGCTACATCTAGGGGTATGAAAGAGACTTTTAATAATCACATATTTCACTCTAAGGTAGTGATAAGTATGTCTTTGGTAATTTTAAAAAAGGAAATGCAAGGAGGGGGTTTCTTTTTTTTTTTTTTGCGGTACATGGACCTCTGACCGCTGTGGCCTCTCCCGTTGCGGAGCACAGGCTCCGGACGCGCAGGCTCAGCGGCCATGGCTCACGGGCCCAGCCGCTCCGCGGCACGTGGGATCCTCCCGGACCAGGGCACGAACCCGCGTCCCCTGCATCGGCAGGCAGACTCTCAACCACTGCGCCACCAGGGAAGCCCTTGGGGGGTTTCTTTTTAACAAAATGCTTTTCCTAAAGATAACAATTACAAGCCTCTCACTGCAAATTACCTGTATTTTACCACATGTCACTCTGGGAAGCCAAAGACTCTACTTGTTGAACTGATTCAACAGGACTCCTTTGTTGTTTCTGGGGAGAGTAGGCTTTCTTTTGCTTTTGTTTTTCTTTTTAAACTCCCCTGGTTGTACTCAAAGATAGCAAACTTAAGTTCAGAGTCTAATCCACAGGTTGGATTCCTGATTTCTCTGGCCTGTGGGTTTAGGGAAGGGACGGGAGAGTGGCCGCAGGGATGTGAGCCATCCTGTTTCCCTGGCCTGGGGTACAAGGGGTAGCACCAGAGCCTGGATCCTGGGCTTCGTCTTCTGCCCTGGCCTAGGCCCTCTTAAGAGTGCTTGACCCTAAGGGAGTTACATGTGAGCAAGAGTCATTCGTATCCCTCCCATCCCTTCCTATAAGACGTAAATTGGTGCCTCTAAGGGAAATTGACTTTCTCAGTTCAGCCTCTTCCCCTCTAGTACTCCCACTGCTGAGAGAACCTTGGAAGAGAATTCTATTTTCTGAGAGCCTGTTAAATGTCAATCACTTTTGCACTTTAGATCTTCCTTACAGTGTAGTATGCCGAAGCTATAGACTAGGAAACCAAGGCATAGAGAAATTAATCTGTCCCTCTCAGTAAATGACAGAGATAGGATTCAAACTCAGGTCTATCTGAGTCCAAAGCCCATGTAAGGATAAAAGGTAATCATGGTAAACATCTGACTAAAAATACTTCGCACAATTCACTAAAAGCCTTAAGAACTTAGGTGACAACTTGGAAAACACTGACAGAACAATTGTTAGTTCCTAATTAAGTAGGACAAATTTTCTCTCTACCATCCAGAAGTCAAAGTTTGGGCCCTAATCAGTGTTTCTACCTCACTCTTCAGAGAAAAGACACCCCCCTTCGTGTTGGAGGCGTCCGTCAGGCATCAGAGTGTGCACTAGAGGCATCCCAGCCTGTGAGTACAGAACTTCTAGGGTACTGGGCTCCACCACCACTGCAATTCCATGAACTGATCTGGTTACTATAGGGTTCTTTGTACTGGATCTATAGTATTTTTAAGTTGGGATATTTTTACCCTTGGGGACAGTGTACAACATTTTAGTTCCGTGTAAAATTATGTTTCCTTGGTATCCTTCCTTCACTTGAAATTTCAGGAATATTCTTTGTGCCTGAACTCATAGTTGTGGTTGGAAAGAATGTGAAGTATTCATATCTCCATTCCTACAGCTCGGCTGGGCTGGCAGTGGGTCCTGTTGGAATTCCACCATCTGTTCAAGCAGCAGGAGGGGCCTGACCCTCCTGCTTACAAAGTGAAAACCATTGCTGAAATTCTGAAACGTATACATTTGGTTAGATCAGGTTCCAAAACATTTGAAGGGATTTGTTCCTATTTTCCGCAAATGTTTCTCTGTGAAAACATACAGTGATGTTTTTAGGATAAAATATTCATTAGTTCATGAACCCAGGGAATCTTTTGGAACTTGGAAGGGCTGGAATTCTGAGGAATGGAACTCTGGTGTGTTGCTGCAATAGTTTGCTTAATTTTTGTTTGTATACAGTGTGCTACTAGCCAGGATTCAGAATATACTAGAGTTAGTAGCAACTAAGACTATTCTGCTTTTAGTACAAGTTGTTAGGCTTAGATGCCTCCAATACTTACTGTATTTTGGTAATGCTAATCTTCCTGATGTTCACAGTGTTGGAATCACAGATGCCAATCTTGCCCCTTTTATGCAGACAAATGAAGCATCCTTGGCTTTCTGCAATTCTGATATAGCTGTATTTTCTGAAGCCTCCTTTTGTTTATTTTCATAGTTGATGACCAATAAATAGTTGTGGCGTTCTCATACATATTCACATCAGTTAAATGATGATAAGCCTCCAATTTTGCAGTAACTGGGCATGAAAGGATATAGCATAAAGCAGCTTCGGAAAACCTGGGCTTCAAATCTATTTGCAAGATGGAAAGAGAGGAAGTTTCATAAAAGTATAAATATTATCATTTATTCCTCCTAGCAGAATTTACTGGCCAGTAGTTTGGTTCACCTGCCCCCCCACCCCCAGGGGTGGTGTAGAAATGACAGCTTCTGCCTGTGGCTCCTTCTGAGCATTGAGTAAGCACTGGTAGTGGTCTCCCAGTTGTGGGATAGGCGCTTTGGCTCTTAATTACAGGCTCTTTTCTGGTTTGTGACTTTGCTCTTTGGCCATTTGCGCTGAGACCCTTCCTCTGCCTGCACATCTGCCATGACCACTTCCCAGCCAGGCATGAAGTCTGTCCTTGGAGAATGGCTTGTGCTCAGCTCAGCTCTAAATATAAATCTTTCCACTAACTCCAGCTTCCAGTGTTTTGCAGTATTGATCTTCTTCGACTTACGTCCCGATAAACCCATTGTAAGTTGAAAATATCATAAATTGAAAGTGCATTTATTTTATTTTTATTTTTAAATTTTTATTTATTTATTTTTGGCTGCGTTGGGTCTTCGTTGCTGCACGCGGGCTGTCTCTAGTTGCGGCGAGCAGGGGGTACTCTGTTGCGGTGCATGGGCTTCTTATTGCGGTGGCTTCTCTTGTTGCAGAGCACGGGCTCTAGAGTGCAGGCTCAGTAGTTGTGGCGCACGGCCTTAGTTGCTCCGCAGCATGTTTGATCTTCCTGGACCAGGGATCGAACCCCTGTTCTCCGCACTGGCAGGTGGATTCTTAACCACTGCACCACCAGGGAAGCCCAAAAGTGCATTTAATACACCTAACCTACTGAACGTCATCGCTCAGCCTCGCCTACCTTAAACATGCTCAGAACACTTACATACCCTGCAGTTGGGCAAAATCATCTGACACAAAACCTACTTTATAATAAAGTTTTGAATAGTTCATGTATTGATAATTTATTGAATGCTGTACTGAAAGTGAAAAACAGACTGGTTGTATGAGTGCAGGATGGTTATAAGTGCATCAGTTGTTCACCCTTGTGATCCCCGTGGCTGACTGGGAGATCACTCACCGCCGCTGCCCAGCATCACTAGAGAGTATCGTGCTGCACACCGCCAACCTGGGAAAAGATCACAATTCAAAACTGGAAGTATGGTTTCTACTGAATGTGTATCACTTTCACACTATCGTAAAATAAAAAAACCATAAGTCTGACCATTATAAGTTGGGGACCATCTGCATAGGAGAACCAGTCTCCAAGGGAGGGCTTTAGCCAGCCAGCTGACTTTCTGCATGACAAAGTGGAATCTACTCATAGTGTTCTCAGCTTTAGGTGAAAAGAAATGTTTCATCCTCCTAATAATGAACTTAGCAAAGCACAGTTAAAAAGAATACTTCTCATTATCCCACAGTGCCTTGCCATCACTGCTGATCTGTGATAACAAGTGCCACTGCCTACTTTTGAGCCCCAAAGCAATCATCATTAGCCTTTCCCTCTATCTGATTCTTAACCTTTCTACTCCAACCAGAGTGTTCCTTTTATGATCCTTCATGTTCCTATAACAATTTAGTGTTTTCACATACATGCTTATTTGTGAGCTAATTTTAGAAATAAGGAAACAAGCATAAGGAGAGGCTGAGACTGGCCTAAATGGCAGTCCTATTACGTTGCCAAGCCAAGCCTTGAAAGCAGGACCTCCATCTCCCACGTTAGTACCTCACTCCATCACACACAGAGGGAGCCGGGAGGAGGTGCCCTGATGGCACTGAGACATAAAATCTCTAAACTGCTAATATCCACTTTTCCTTCCAGGCTGAGAACATCTCTAAGGACCTCTACATAGAAGTATATCCAGGGACCTATTCCATCACTGTGGGTGTAAATGACTTGACCAAGAAGACTCACGTGGTAGCAGTTGATTCAGGACAAAGTGTGGACTTGGTCTTCCCCATATGACGTTGCCCATCACAGATATCACCTTTTTCTTGTTTGTTTTTTAAGTATCAAGAAGAATAAAGCTACCATGTGTCCTCTTAAAATTTACACATTAATCCTGCTTTTAATGCTGACTGACTGTAGAGGGTTAGCTTTCCTAGGAACTGGAGATTGTCTCTTTCAGTGCCTATTTTAACTTGAAAGTCCCCTCACCCTCTTCTGCCTGAAGTCATAGTGTAATGATGCTGTCTGAATAGTTTTTACTGCTTGCTTTCCAAGTAAAGGTTAATTATGATAGTAAAGTGAGAAATTTGGAAATGAAGAGAATTCCTTTTTATTGGCATTAAGAAGTCAAACAAAATGTTACTCATGTACAACTGAGACTTTATGAAAAGATGGCAGAGAGGCTGTGGACACATTTGCCCAAAGCAGGCCAACCATGTTCTGTAGAAGAGGCATCTTCTGTGGAAGAGGCATCCTCAAGCAGATCGCACCAGACCCCTGGAAGGGAGCCCTCGCCAAGGCCGCCACACTCCTGTGCCCCTTAGGACAGGTGCCACTCATCTGCAAGGATGTCTTCCTGGGGTGAAGATGCTGCTTATTGGATTATCACCTGTGGCCTGCACTGTACCATTTCCATAGAAGAAGGCCTTGCGTCAGCCACTTTGTAACTAACTCCTCCTCAGGTATCTACTCTTTAGCTTCCTACAAGAGAAAAAGAAGTCTTGAGAGTCTTATTCTGACTTTAAAATCAGTGACGTTCGATCCTTAAAATTACAAAGTCATTGATGTGTCCTAAACATCTTTGAGCTACCACACCAACAGTATTGTTGCATCTCTCAGTTTAGTTGCCTAGGGAGTCACCTCATTTTGAACATGTCTTTCCTCAGAAAAAAGGCCAGTATTTTATATGATGAAAACAAAGGTTTGGGGACCTCCCTGGCAGTCCAGTGGTTAAGACTTCACCCTCCAATGCAGGGGGTGCGGGTTCTATCCCTGGTCGAGGAGCTAAGATCCCACATGCCTCACAGCCAAAACACCAAAAAAACATAAAACGGAAGCAATATTGCAAAAAATTCAATAAAAGACTAAAAATCATACACATCAAAAAAATATATTTCTAAAAAAAACAAAGAATACAAAGGTTTAAGTAGAGCTGTATTCGCATTCCTAGCAAAGAACAGACTCTCACGGACCGAGGGCCTAGTAAAGCAGGCCCACGCCCACCACCATAGTGTAGAGGGGTCAGTTAACTGGGGATCCTTACACCCCTAGTGATGAAATTCGTGGGTTCTGTAAGCCTTCTGAAATCATATGCAAAATTGTGGGTGTGTGCATTTTTCTGGGAAGAGGGGCCATAGGTTTTATCATTCTCAAAAGTGGTATGACCCCCGAAGGTCAAAGAACCATGGAAGGAGTCCTTCAGAAGCCCCTTCCCAGCCATCTGCTTTACCTAGATCCTTGGGGCTTTTAGTTAAGGGGGAATTCTGGTCTCCCTGATGTGCCGCAGTACCCCGACTCAGTTTTTTGTGTTCAGCTTCCTCTGGCAGGATCTGTAGTGGCTTCACGCCAGTGGCTTCCAGGACCAGCTCCCTGGGACTCCCCACTGCTGCGGTTTTCACTGTCTGTTGTTTGTTGCCCTTCTCTTCTTTCCCGATGTTGCAAAGTCTTGTTCCTAAACCCAAAACTCAGTTAGTTGAATATGCCACCATTTTGATGGGATTAGACTTCACTTATGAAGTGTATCAAGGATCAAAGAATCCCTTAACTGTCTGAACCCTGTTTCAGTCATAAGCGAGGGTGGAGAGCAGCATGACTGCTGGCATGAATCCTGGCCCTCTGGGATTGTTAGGTTAGTCTCAGACAGTAACCTCACTGCCTGCAACTAAAAGGAGCCAAAAGCGTGGAGGGCGGAGGACCCGTACAAGAGGATCCTTAGGAGGTAGAGCCTCAGACCAGACTGTGAAGCATCAGTGCTTGATGGCAATCAAGCGCAGTTAGGAGAAGCAAAGCAGCACATTTCCTTAAAAGGATACAAGATCTGGAGGGGAGAGAAGAAAAGCTCTGGTATTTGCCATTGTTTCTAGCCCAGGCACACACGTCGTTTTACACGCTTCACCTCACCAGTTCCCCTCGCTAGTTAGTGTGCTGTGCAGCACCATCTGGGATGGGGGCTGGAGATGCCCCTTTCTCCACCCGCCGTGCAGGCATACTCTCCAGAGCTTTGGGTGCAGAGGTAGGACCTGGCAGGGGGCAAGCTCACTGATTCTCATGGTTCAGCTCCAAGAATTAACCTTTGCCCAGAGCATAACAAATGATCCAGTACCTAGAGGAAAGCCAGGCCAAGTACCTGAAGATACTATATTGCTCCTTATAGCCAATTATTAGAATGACCTACAGATCCTTATGCCCTTAGCTGTGGTATTCTTTAACCCTCAGTATCCCTGCCCCAGAGTGAATGTTCATTTAGTTCACTGAAGGTTGAGTTAGTCAGCACAGGGCCCCAAGAATCTAGTCTAGGGCTGGCTTATGAAGTCACCTCCTTCACAAAGCTCTGCCAGCTGCCTTAGGCATCTGCTCTTTCTGGGCCCCACTGGGAACTTAGATAGCACGGCATGAGGCATATCAATGATACACTGCTCTAAACCTACAAGGGCATGTTGCTTGGGTAGAGAAGTTTGGGGATGGCTGCAGGTTGCCGATGACAATGACACTGCCTCCCCTCTCAGTGGTAGAGTGAGACGCATAAGGCTGTGCCTGGTTCCTCCCGCTCTGACTTCCTAAGGGGCCCATCTGGAGAGTAGGGTCTGATGGCCAGTGTTTAAAGACCCGTTTCTGAGCTTCTCAGGGCGCTGAAAGACTCCAATCAACACCTGGAGGCATTCTGACTGCACATCTAGAGAAAAATCAACGCCTCCAAGGAAAACGAGGGAGGGGAGGGTAGAAATGGACAGTGGCAGAGTCCTGCCAGTAGAGACTAGTGAAGAAAGAAAAGACAGTTGTCAAATAGGGATGCAAACCTTCGCACAAAGATCAGCCCATCCTTTCTTGTTAGGTTTCCATTTAATCAATAAAGCCCACGTTTCCCTCTTGTCACAGCCCCCCCTTCGACATGACCAAGTGTTACTTCCAATCCCAGCACAGCGGACATGTGCCTCAGATTCCGGAGAGACACAGGGGAGGGAAGGGAGCAGAGGCCTCAGCCCTGCCTTAGGAAAAGGTCTACCTGGCTTCCCGGGACGCGGCTCGGACCCGTTTCCCCTCCAGTACCTCCATTCCAGCTGGCAGAGGCCACCCTGCCTCCTTGGAGACTCCTCCAGAAGGATGGGGGCCGTGTTGCCTGTGCTGTCCACCAGCAGCCTCTGGGGAAGGCCCATCTCCAGCTCATTCTCCAGATCCTCTTCTTCAGAAGAAGAGGAGGCAGAGGAGGAAGAAACAGCCGTGGGAGCCTGCGCTGCTACTTCTTCCTCCTTAGGATCCTCAAGGGGCAAAAGCTGTGCCGTGGGCTTCAGCTCCGCCTCTGGATGCTCTCTAGCTGTGACCACTGAGGTTCTGGTTAGAGGCCACCAGGTGGGTCCAGCCAAGGGGCAGCAGCAGAGGCAGCCCTGGCCCAGCAGCTGGCAGCAGGCATGCGGGTGGCAGGGAGGGCACAGGAACGGAGTGCTCAGAGGAAGCCCGCCGGTGACACATCCAGCGACCGGCCCCACCAGAGAGCAGCAAGGGGCCTAGAGGAGGGGCCTGGGGTGCTCCGTGGTGAAAGGCTTGTGCAGCCTGTCCACAGCCTTCTTCCAGACGGCTGGGGGCACCCACCTGACCCCTCCAAGAGGCACAGGAGCTGTCCTGCCATTCCAGAAGTGAACAGTACTTTCTTCTTCTTTGGATGCTACATAACAGAAAAGGTCACGATTTTGTTACAGCCGCCTCTTTCATATCATGGGATAAGGGGTCTCCTCTCCCCAGAAGCAAAGCCTCTGCTCTGCTTCTGCCCGCGCGCACCTCTCCCTGGAGAGCCTGCCAGGGACATTCCTCGCCTGCCCCATGCTTACCACCCCTTCCTGTGCCGCCATGTCTTGGTTTTCATGTCAAAACCAAGACGCATCCTCAGGTGGGGGAAGGGAAGGAGAAACCTCCTTCTGTCGCTTCTCTGAACACAACGATGCTGACTGGCTGGCCTCGCACAAGGGGACTGTCCCAGTCTCTGGACGACTTGGTGGGGGACCATGAGTACTGGTGTGACCCCAGGATAACCTCACCGCACCATAGGTTAAGTAACCAACATAGACATAGGAGCCTTGGGCTATTTTGCCCCGATAAAGAATATTTTATAATCTGAAAAATATGATTTGTCTATCTGTGGCCACCCTCAGGACGAAGCTGCAAGTGAAAGGGTCAGGATTTTTTAAGCCTCTAAAACCCCTAAGCTGGAGAGACACCCTTTGCTCTCTCAGCCTGATCACCAGCCTGGCTCCTGGGGACTGGGAGGCCAGAGCGCTCCCTTACCTCTCTGGGGGTCTCTTGCCTCCAAGCCCAAAGGAATGGTGCCGGGGCCATAGTGCTGTTGGTCTGGTCCCCAGAGTGCCAGCACCTTGTGCCCAAGTCGCAGTGAGTATGCCACGGATGGCGAGAACTGAATGACATCTTCCTCCAAGACCACGCTCTGCCGCTGGGCTGGCAGCCCTGGGCATGTGACAAGGGGAGCCTCAAATTCCACCAGCAGGAACCCCTGCCTCTCCAGCTGTGGGAAAGAAAACACTCAGAATAAGAGCTGGCATTAGGAAGTACTGCAGGGAGCATCATGGTTCCCCACAACGCCTAGGGCCAGGCCCAGGGTCTCCCTCCCACGGGGCAAGGCCCACTTAGGGAAGCGGGCAGGGCCAGGCGCTGCTCGGGAGCCTGCTGTGGCAGAGACAGGCTGGCTGTGAGGCGGACACTCTTCCCTCTGCTTTTTGCCGTGGCAACTCTTGTTTATCACTTCTTGCCTTTCCTGTCCCGTGCTCTTCCTTTTCCTGTTTTGTTTTGTTTTGTTTTTCTCCTATCTTTATATTTGGCCTGCAACTCACAGGAGTAACCTGGGTCCTCTGGATCTTTCCCCAAGCACACCCCCTCCTCCCAGCACTCCCAGGAAGTGTTGTCCCTGTGTCCGCAGCCAGCCAGGGGTGGGGTATCATCCACAGGCCCTCTCAGGCAAGGACAGGCTGGGGCTGTTGGAGCAGCCCTCTGCACTGCCATTACGTCCATGAGGGGAGGCTAGGCAAAGGAAGCAAATGAGCAGCCTGGCAGAGAGGGCAGGACAAGTACTAAGCTAATTAAAAGAACAAGCTTACAAATTGACTTTTATCAAACCACTAGACAGGATCTATATTTGAGCAAAACCCTGTTAATATTTCATTTGAAATTACATATTAGTTACTTGAAAATGACAAAATGACTTTTGTTTGGAAATTCTATAATTTATATATATTTTTAGAAATCACACTTGTTTTCCCTCTATGGATCCACATTCATAAAGTCTGACTCTTTGTGGGAAGAGAAAAATCCCAAAGAAGCAAGTAGCCATCAAAGTAAAGCCCAGGCCTGGCCCCAGCACGCAGGCACCGTGCTCCTGTGTGGAGGGACACAGGCTTACACGAAGTACACATGTTTTGCTCCTCTTTCCCTTAGGCTGGCGCCCATAATATGACACATTGAATTTTCCTGAACAAAGTGCTTTTACTGTATATTTTCTTCACTGTTATGGATTGAATAGTTACCCCACCAAATTCATATGTTGATGTCCTAGCCCCTAGTACCTCAGAACGTGACCTTATTTGGGAATAGGGTCATTGCAGATATAACGACTTAAGACAAAGTCACACTGAGTACGGCTGAGTAGGGTGGGCCCCTAATCCAATGACTGGTGTCCTTACAAAAAGGGGAAATTTGAAGACGGACATGCACCCAGGGAGAACACCATGTGAATATGAAGGCCAAGCTTAGGGGGATGCTTCTACAAGCCAAGGAACACCAGAGATTGACGAAGTTAGGAAAGGCGCACGGAACAGATCCTCCCTCACAGCCCTCAGAATCACCAACCCTGCCAACACCTGGACTTCCAGTCCCCAGAACCGAGAGACAATTTCCGTTGTTTAAGCCACTCAGCTTGTGCCACTTTGTTACCCAGCCCTAGCAAATTAATGCACTCACTGACATTACATTTTCACTTCTGCATCCTGACCATGGAAGATCTGTGCTTATCCAAGTAACTGAACTGCTGGGCACACACAGCTGAGGCATATCAGGTATGACAGGGCCACCCAGAGGAGCATATGGGGAGATGTTGGGACTTAGGGACTTGCCTCGGGAGCAGCCCCTGTAATAAAAGCCATCTGCTTCCCTTCTTGCCAGGACCCATGCGTCCGCAGCATGTCCACCTCTTCTCAGCCAGCCAGGCCCCTGCCGTGCTGGGTCAGCAATGTGGAGACACGGGTCATAAGATGCATATCTGGGAAAAAGCAAATGGAATTAGGGAGTAGAGAAAACCAAGACCTAAAACCATGAAGAAACATGCTTCAGAGTTAGATCTGAGCAGCGCCATGGTGTGTGCATGACAGATAAGGCAATATGGAACAGAAATCCATGTAAAGAGTGGCAATCTGTAACTTCCAGTAAGATAAGGTAAGCTACTGGAAGGGGCAGGAGGAGAGGAGAGTGAAGGGAACCGTCGTTTGAGGATTGGGAATTGTTTCAAGGTAATCAGGGTGGGATTAGCCTTTATACATTCTGGTTATGAGTGCTGGTCTGAGACTAGACAGCAGGCCAGGAAAGACTTCCAGGAAGGGGAATTCTGAGGCGGTGTGTGGGATTCCACGATGAGGTGTGGGATTCCACGATGAGGCGTGGAGGCTTGGATGGTGATGCCAAAGGAGCAAAATTGCAAGAAAGCTGAGCACTGTGGGGCAATAAGAGAGGAGGAGGCGTTTGAGCACGGGAAGCACAGAGGAGCTGACTAGGAGGCTGTGAGACAGAAAAAAGGAGAAGCTAGTTCTGGGAAATTTTGTGGACAGGACCAAGCTGTAGGGAATTGTTGAGTCAGGGTTTGGGTTTCTGAAAAAAACTGTTTACTTTGTGGGCAAGCCCGGATACAGGAATGCTTAACTCAGGCTTTGAATGAGATGGTCTACACAGGTGAATCAAGAAAGGGGCTAAAGGGTTCAGGCTGGCATGTCTCTAACCTGGGCAGACTGACTTGAATAGCATGGACATGAATCCCTGGGACTTGCACCACCTGTATGTGCTTATAGGCTGAGCTTCCTTTCCCCTCTCGTATTCACACTGTAGACAGCCAACTAAGGATACCATTCATAAAAAGCCAGGATAACTGAGGGATACTGAGGGAACTTGAGGAGGGACCTGGAGACCTCACCTTAGCGGCTGGTAGCAGAAACCCTAATCTCTCATGTAGTCCCATGGCAAGTCTCAGAGCTGATGGTAAAATGAGCTAGAAGTTTTATAACTGATGATGCCTGCCTTCCCTCACACATGCCAACTCTGACATCTGCCACTCCGCTAAAAGGTGGGATGAAAGCCAGGTCAACCTTTGATGTCACTGAGAGTGCAGTTTAGACTAGGGGAATATTAAACCCCAAGCAACTCAGAGCCCACACGGTAAAGAACCCTTTCGGCCTTCCCAGGAAGCAAGCTCTCTCCCTCCTGGGCCATCTCTCCCACCATCTAGAACCAAGAACAGAGAGGAAAAAGGAAGCCGAGATCGATACCTGGTGAGGGGGCTCTGCTGGGTGAGCCAGGGTGCTTGGGAGGCGAGAGGGCAGGCGAAGGAGAGTTCCCAGGGAGAAGCAGTGCTGGCCCAGGCAGGGGCCTTCAGGATTGTGACCACGCTGCAGTATTTGGGCAAAGGCATCCCAGGCCCTGCGGAGGAGTCCATGGCCCTGGGAGAAAACACCTGAGAACAAGCGGCGGTATTATCTGAGTTGCAGCCCACAGCCCAGGAGAGGGCGCCTGGCCCGGGCTGGGCTCAGCTCTGCGGTTTGCGGCCTCTCTGTGGCCGCACCAGGTCCCACTGATGCACGGGGTGTCCCCAGAATCACCTGCCCGGGAGGCTCAGCTCAGGAAATAGGGGAGGGGTTGAAAGAGCAAGAGATGGGATTTCAGAGAAGGATTTAGCTGTAGTAAATCCTTCACAGCCTGCTGGCTGCGTGCTCACTTCATCTCGGTGCTTCAGTTACCGCCCAGGAGATGAGATGTGGAAAGCACCTGGCATATTTAAGTAGCTCAACATACGTTAGTATTTTTTCCCCCATCTCCACCCCAGTTGTAGGGACTTCGGGGGTAAGACCACACGTCCCTTCGCAAATCGTAGGCCTGGTGACAAACTGACCCCTAACCCAAGCCACAGACTTCCCTCCTAACCCAGTCACCTGCGGGACTAGACCGAGCTGAGAGCCCAGGGCTGTGGCCTCCGTAGACGTGCTCAGAGGCGCCAGCTGCCACCCAGGGCCCGAGATCCCACTCCGCTGGCCCAGCCCACCACGGCCCTGTTGAGTCTGCTCCTGCCCAAGTCCACAGTTCTGACCCCAAGGGGACTTACCACAGCCTCAAACTCCACCTCAGCCTCAGCCCCTTCCGACAGATGGAGTTCACGGCCTCAGACCTACTGACTCCTGGTTGCCTAGCAGGTTGCCATGGATGCGAGCCAGCTGGGCCGAGGGAGTGTATTGAGCATGTGCAGAGGTGTGGGACTGGGGCCTTGGGCCGCATGCGCGGGGCGAGAGGGTAGCGGGTAGTTCTCCGCCTTGCTGGGGAGGGGGTGTTGGCGGGAAAGGCCAGTGCGACCTCAGTTCCCCAAAAGCTCGGGCTTCCCCTCTGCCGGAAGGGTCCATCAAGATGCGCAGCCCTCCCGGATCCCAGGAGAGCCTCGTGAGGGAGGGAGCTGGTCCCCCAGAGACTCAAGGCTATTGACCTGCCTTCACCCGGTGCGGGCAGGAGGCTGGAGTGGAGGGAACCACTGGGTGGCCTAAGCACTCTAAGATAGAATTTGTCTTTAGTTTAAAAAAAAAACCAAAAACCGGAAGTGTGGGCATGTTTGTCTGTAACAGACAGGACTGCTGAGGAGCGGAGGTGTAATGCTCACTTGGGGTGGTGGGAGTGGACAGTGGGGACCAAAGGAACAGAAGTCTAGATTCTGCTCTCATTTGAACCTCCAGAGGAGGAGGCTGGTATTTGAGGCATCCGACAGTCACTGTGCACTGGCTGTGTGCCCAGCACTGTGTTCAGTGTAGAAGACCCAAAAAGTATGCAGGGACGTTTGTGGTTGTCTCTACCCCATCCATCCCCCCCTTCCACCAGTTCCTGTTTCTGCTGTGGCTCTGTGTGGTTAGGAGAGGCTGACTGTACCCCCCGATTCATGTGTGTCCATCAGCACATTCCATCCCCTGGCCACTAGGGCATGGGCATGTGCCTCTGGAATCAGAATGAATCTCAAGACTTTTGTTGGAAATCCTGGGTTATAGACTTTCTTTCTCCTCCTATACATAAATAAGAAAGCTTGAGGTTCTGGGAGCTTCTGACAGTCTTTCTGGGACATTGAAGCTATTCCCAGAGAGGATAGATCTAAAGAAACCAGGTTCTTGGTGACAGTGTTGAGCCCTGCCTGAAGGCGGCCCTACTGCTAGAAGCGAAGGTATGTGAACCAAGAAATTCCCTTTATTGGTTACACCAATTTTTATCAGATTTTTGTATCGGTTGCAACCAAAAGCATCCTAACTGATGTCTACCCTCACAGAGCTTAACTTTGCAGCCAGGAGAACGACTGTTACCCTAAAGGCTGAGTGATTTAGTCTCTGGCTATGAGAGAAGGATTCCTGAATAAGATAGGTGGGATTTCAATGGTGAAAGGAAGAAGGAGAATATTCCATTCCTTCTTGGTAGGAAGCAAGAGCTAAGAGAGAAGGATGCATTTGCAAGACTGTGATTTTCTTTTTGGAGTGGAGGGAATGGGGTGTCATGGGAAAATCAAGTGTGGATATTCGGGAAGGGGCCAAATTGATGGGAGCTTTGAAAACCAAGCAGATAAACGTCAACAATGTCAGAGTCAAAAGGAAGTTGTCATGGGGCTTGAGCGATGAAGCGACGTGAAATACTTTAAGAAAGAATATCAGAGTGGTGATAGAGCCAGTTGAGAACAGAGCCCAGGAGGCCACGGAGTTATCCAGACACAATGTGACAGGATGGAAATAGGAAAATAACACCACCAAATATTTCCTGATGCCTACCTGGCTTGAATCACTTTGCTGGGTGCTAGGAATATAGGATGTATAAGACTGACACCTATCTTCAAGGAGCTTACATTCTACTGAAGGCAGAGATAGGTGTGCAAAGATAGCAGGAGTAAAGATAGCAGGAAAGGAACGGCAAGGAAATATGTGTTCACAATAAAGGAACAAGTAATGGCTGTGGTGGAAAGGCTTCACAGAGAGGTGACAGTGGAGGTGAATGTGACAGTGTGTTGGAAGTCCTGCCTGGGCTTGGTGACAGAGGGGACGTGGGAGTTAAGGAAGAAGGAAGAGCTGAAGCTCATCATAGGAACAGAAATAGAAACATTTTGAAGGCAGACTCCAAGATAGAGGACTTCACTGTCCTTCCCACATTTTCTGGCCCGGAGAACCTAAAGAATGTTGATGTCATGGGCAAAAAAGAAAAAAAAGAGGATAATAAATTTTAAAAATAATGGCTATGAAAACATTATGTGTTTTCATGTTTCACATTATGTTTTCACATAATGTTTTCATTATGTTTCACAAGCACTGTTAACATCGATAATAAACATAAGGGGTAGCTGCTTTTCCTATAATTCTCATTCTGTGGATGAAGAACTGAGAAAACACAGTGGGGATGCAGCAGAGTCAGAATGTAAATGGAGGCAGTTTGACTGTGGAGCCTGCACTCTTAAGCGCAAACTGAGCTACCTGAGGATGTCTGCTGCATGCAGGAAAAGGATGACTCTGAAGTAATTTCAAATGACAACAAGGTTTTCTTAACTACTTTTGCTTTAGCCCCAAGATACTTCCGCATCACGTTATGAGTGACGTATAGATTTCTCGCCAACCCCAAATAATAAAACCCACCAAACTGACAAATCCAGGGAGGTTCATTGTGATTGCTTAGCATGAAGCATCTGCAAAGTGCAGTACAGGCATTGAATAGTCATTAGTCTTACCTTACAATACTCTTGTGAGTTTCTTACAGCTGGGACTCTGGCCAAGTGTGCGAGAAGGGCAAGGTGAGAGATATAGAGAATTCTGGGGACTCCTGCTTCCCTAAAGTTCTTGAAAGAAATTACCAAAGGTTAAGAAGCGTTTTCTCAATCTACATAAGATAATGTTTAGTACATCTGAAACCCAGGTAAGAAATATCCAACACAGCTTAGCATTTGAACTATTATCTGCCCACCCAGAAACTCCATTAGGAAAACTATCAAATGATGTAAGGGACCATATTTTGTGAACTTATTTGTTTCTATTTAGAAACACAGAATCAAATGATTCCGAAAATGGGGTCAGTGTGGCGGCTGGTGGTTGCCATTATGGAGGAATCTTTCCTGGGGTTATTCTTGGCCTCAGCCTCATCAGGGAACAGAAGGGACTGCAGGTAATTAATGTACTTGATTGCGGCTCTGAGGGTTTCCACTTTGCTGAGTCGTTTCTCCAAGTACTCCTCTGGCAGATGATGTCGGAGCTGGGCATAGCCTTCATTGACACATTTCACCGGCTGCCTTTCCCGCTCATTCCTTTTCTGGATAAAGGCTGGCCTGTAGGAGTATTCACACCTTCTGTAATTTGGATAAGGCATTGCGAAGCAGAAGGCGCAGGGTTCCCCATAATCTTCCATGATCAGAGAGTCACTGGAAAAAGGCAGCAATGGCAGGTCTTCAGAGTAAGGAGGTGGCATCGGGCCCTCAGGGTACAGGTGGAACATGATCATGGGGTCCAGATAGAAGGACCCGGTCAGTGGCAAGTGGGTGGAATCAGTGAAGACAGGCAGTTTGTCTGGCAGATTGGAGTAGCTTCTATTGTCCATCATTTCCTCTTTAGCCTGGAAACAGAACCAAGTTTATTAATTTGGCCAGATCAAAAGAGAACAGGTATCGACAGAGATCAGAGACTTTTCTGCTTTGATGAATAGTTTCTGAGCTCATTCTGAAAACCTGATGGGGTTACAACATTCTTTGGGTAGAAAGGGAGAGGATTTTTGATGGTACACAGAAATAGCATGAAATAACATTGACTTGCCTTGTGAGAAAGTTATTCCCTTTCAGTCCTTATGATTACAAGGATATATCTTTAGTCTGATGACAGTGTGTTTTCCATACTACTAGAATGCTTTCTAATCCTCCTCAGATGGAAGCCTTCAACAGGAATAGTATCTAGCTGGAATCTAATAATATTTTACTATTAATTTCTATTTATTGTGAATTATACTGATTTCACATTTACAGTAGTGATACAACGTCTCTTTTAAAAATAAAGCTACTTGAGTAAAAAATGTAAATTGATTTACAGAAAAATAGTAAGTAAATAGCAGTACAGGTGGAACACTAATATAATGAAGATTGTGAAGGTGTATTCAAATACTGACGTTTGGGAAACACTGAAACACCACAATATTCAAATACGTGTTGGAGAAATTACAAACTAGTTAGTGATCATGCAACCTCACAGGCATAGACTTCTTAAATGATACCTGATATGCCTGGGGCAAAACTGAAAATAAAAATAAGAAAGGAATCATTTGGTCTTAGAAATTCACTGTAAGATTTCCTTAATGAGAAACTCCCCTAACACATTTAAAACATGGTCAATTTACATATTTTTACTTAGAACTTTAAATATATTGAGTAAAGTGCATCTGTATTTAGGTTTTTTTTTTTCATGGAACTTAAAGTATTATACTCCAAGATGTCTCATATCAACACATTCCCTTCTTCTGAATAGGCCTGCATCCAGCTTATTTATTACACTACCATTACTTTTTGCCTTTGACTGTAATAATGTGGTCACAATGGATTTCACAGGAACATTATAGTGTAACTAGTTAACTGGAAGTCAAGGAAGTGCTGTAGGAAAAGAGTGTTTTTCTTTCAGTCATTAACATTCTCAAGTTTCCATCTTGGCTTTGCCTCTTCTTAGCTGTGTGTCCTTAGGCAAATTTCTTAACCTTTCGGAGCTCTGGCTTATTCCTATGTCCAACTGAGCTATCAACTATTCTGCAGGGTGGTTGTGAGGATTAAATGAAAAAAAAATACATAATGCACTAGGTATTAGTTCTTTTCCTGTTTCGTTTCTTAACAGATGAATACTTGTGCAGCATCCCTTTCTCACCTGCACCTTATAGAAAACCTGGCTTATATTTTCCCTAAAACTGGAAAATCAAACATTGATCTATCCAAAGCACATCTGTTGAGAAATGAAGAACATACCCAAAATGGAAAAGGAAAAGCCACATGAAATCTAATTTTGGGCTTTCAGAAAAGAAGGAAAGGTGGCTTTCTTTTTCCACAAAAAACCCAGCCCTAATGTTTAAGGGCAAGATTAGGTAAACACTGGCACTTGTTTCTCTACCTGAGTAAAACAAAACTCTGCAGGCTGCACTATGTAATGACAGGAGCAGTCTCTAAGCACCAGAATTCAAGTGCAATAAAGTGTATTACAATTCTTGTGAAAAAACCTATCCTATCAAGTATGGCTACAGAAAAGACAATGACTCTGGAACCAGAAAGGGAAGTAGGGGATGGGGGATAGCAGATGAGGGGTGGGAAATGTGAGTGGTGGGGAGGGTTATAATGTCATGGTGAAAAAGGCTGAAAAAGGAATAAATGCCAGGAAAAGCTCTTCCATATAGAGGTGTGGTGGTGAGGGAATGAGATAAGTGCCATAGGTCCAATTAAAAATCAAAACAGGGCCTCCCTGGTGGCGCAGTGGTTGAGAGTCCGCCTGCCGATGCAGGGGATACGGGTTCGTGCCCCGGTCTGGGAGGATCCCATATGCCGCGGAGCGGCTGGGCCCGTGAGCCATGGCCTCTGGGCCTGCGCGTCCGGAGCCTGTGCTCCGCAACGGGAGAGGCCACAACAGTGAGAGGCCCACATACCGCAAAAAGAAAAAAAAAAAAAAAAAAATCAAAACAGAGGAAATGAAAGATTCCAAGTTACTGATCCAATGGCCTAAAATAACTAACATAAAATGAAAATCTCTGGATTACAAACTAGCCAAGATCCTGTCAAAAAGAAAAAGTTGCTGAGAAAAAGAGTTGGGAAATTCTCGAGCCAAGAATTCTACAGGGTAAGAGATAAAGGATGTGTATGGCAGAAGTTGGGAAATGATGGCACAGTGGGTATGGAGCCCCTATTACTACATTTCTGAGAACATCAGCACCTGATTTCTGCCTATAGCTAACGAGCCAGAACTGATACAACAGGGTACCAAAAAGTAAAGCAGATGTCATCAAAGCTAATTGCACACAAGAATTCTTTCGGTATAGTTCATCCTGACTGATAATTTTAACAATATCTTAAGCCTTGACCCAGATGAAATCTGAGTAATTTGTATACGCAGCAGGTAATTAATAGTTTCTAGGTTTTAACAAGACGTTGCATAATTCTTGGAAAAAGAGCCTGGTGTCTTTGGAGACACACTGATGAGAAGCCTTTTCTATTGAGCATTTCCAAAAAGTTCACCGATCGGTGTAGCAGCATTTAAATGACCCTGTATTCAAAGAAGAAAATTTAACAACAACAGTGATAGAATGAAAAAGGCAGTAGCAAAGAGGATCGAGACAGGAAGTCTAGTGGCAGCTGGACATGTTTGTAGAAATTGAGTAAAGGTTTTAAAAGAGAGCCACACAGGCTGTAAGTGCTGCAGCTCCAAAGCCAGATACACGCATAGCTAACAAATGCACCTGCCTTTTAGGGAAAATCTCAGGTGTCTGTCTTAGAACTCTTCTGGGAAATAAATGATGAGGTCTTAATGATAAAATCCTAAGAGATTCTGGATGCTCTGCTGAGCACAAAAGCTTCAACTTTCTGAGAGATTACAAATATCTAGCATGGAAAAACCAAAAAGCTACAACTGCACATATAATTGAATTACTGAATGTTAGGCCTAGAGAAACCTTAGAAACCCTCTTATCCAATCCCTCATAATTGTTGCAGAGCTAGTAGCAGAGCAGAGGTCAGAACCTAAAGCTCCTGACTTCCAAACCCAAAAACACTTTCCACTCCTCCAGATGACTGAATCATCAGCAAAACTGACTCTTTCAACATATAAGCATATTTGATAGTTTAAGATAATGGAATAATCAGATAGCTGAAAAAATTCATCATTTATCAACCGTGCCTAGGGATTTTCTTAAAAACCATGTTTTTATTCTCCACCATGGGCCACTCTGGAGAAGTCTCTTACCTGACTTTTGTTGCCGAGAGGCTGTACTTTGGGCTGAGTCAGACTTAAACTGATTTATAGGTGATCATTTAGTAACAACATGCAAAATAGCTTACAGTTAAACAGAACTGCTCAGTCTGGTTTATCTGTTTTCTCTACCTAATATGTAGATATGACAACATACAACAATACTAAATAGAAAGCTTTGCTTGCAAAATTGGACTCTTGTAACAAATTCTTTTATAAAAAGAATGCCCCCATTTATCTGAGTTATATAATCTTATATCAAAATTATTTATGGAAAATATCTTTAAGTAATAATCTCATAATGTGCAACTATTCGCCAATATTTTTAAAATAGAGATTAAGGCCATAACCAGGAAGCTCAATATGAACTTACATTTTATTATATATCTATTAAAATTTTTTTCCTGCTAAATAAACTATTTTTCAGAGCAATTGTAGATGCACAGCAAACTGAGCAGAAAGTACATAGTTCCCATTTACCCCCTGCTCTTACATATATGCACATTCTCTTCTACTACCAATAGGCCAGCCCCAGAATGATATATTTGTTACAATTGATAAACCAATATTGACACATCATTATCACTCAAAGCCCATAGTTTACATTACGGTTCACTCTTGGTGTTGTACAATTCTATGGAATTTGACAAATGTATAATGACATATTATATACTGATTTTTTTTTTACTCCATAGTTTTGCCTTTTTCAGGATGTCATATAGTTGGAATTGTATAGTAAATAGCCTTTTCAGATTGGCTTCTTTCACTTAGTAATATTTATTTAAGGTTCCTCCACATATTTTTGTGGCTTGATAGCTCATTTCTTTTTAGCACTGAATAATATTCCATTGTCTGAATACCATATCACTTACATGTGGAATCTAAAATATGACACAAAGGAACTTATCTATGAAACAAACAGACACACAGACATAGAGAACAAATTTGTTGTTGCCAAGGGGGAGGGGAGTGAGGGAGGGATGGATTGGGAGTTTGGGATTAGCAGATGCAAACTATTATAATATAGAATGGATAAACAACAAGGTCCTACTGTATAGCACAAGGGACTATATTCAATATCTTGTGATAAACCATACTAGAAAAGAATATGAAAAAGAATACATACCTGGGGCTTCCCTGGTGGCGCAGTGGTTGAGAGTCCGCCTGCCGATGTAGGGGACACGGGTTCGTGCCCCGGTCCGGGAAGATCCCACATGCCGCGGAGCGGTTGGGCCTGTGAGCCATGGCCGCTGGGCCTGCGCGTCCGGAGCCTGTGCTCCACAACGGGAGAGGTCACAACAGTGAGAGACCCACATACTGCAAAAAAAAAAAAAAAAAAAGAATACATACCTGAATCATTTTGCTGTTCAGTAGAAATTAACACAACATTGTAAATCAACTATACTTCAATAAAATAAATTTAAAAAAATATTCCATTGTCGGGATGTACCACAGTTTACTTATCTATTCACCTAGCAAAGGACTTCTTGATTGCTTCCAAGTTTTGGCAGTTATGAATAAAGCTGCTATAAACAGCCATGGGCAAGGTTTTTGTGTGGACATAAGATTTCAACTAACTCAGATATTAAATACCAAGGTGTGCAATTGCTGGATCACACAGTAAGTGTATGTATAGTTTTTTAAGAAACTACCAAACTCTTTTCTAAAGTGGCCATACCATTTTTGCATCCTCACCAGCAATGAATGAGAGTTCCTGTTGCTACACATCCACACCAGCATTTGGTGTTGTCAGTGTTCTGGATTTTGGGCATTCTAATAGGTGTGTAGTGGTATCTCATTGTTTTAATTTGCATTTCCCTGTGGACATATGATGTGGAGCATCTTTTCAAATACTTATCTGCCATCTGTATATCTTCTTTGGTGAGGTGTTTGTTCAGGTCTTTGCCCTATTTTAAAATCAAGTTGTTTGTCTTATTGTTGAGTTTTAAGAGTTCTTTGTATATTTTGGAAAACAGTACTTTATCAAATAGTTTCTCCCAGTCTGTGGCTTGTCTTCTTGTTCTCTTGACAGTCTTTCACCAGAAGTTTTTAATTTTAATGAAGTCCAGCTTATCAATGATTTCTTTCTTGATTCATGCTTTTGATATTGAATCTGTCATCAGCAACCAAAGGTAATCTAGATTTTCTCCTATGTTGTCTTCTAGGAGTTTTGTAGTTTTTTTGTTTTGCATTTAGGTCTGTGATCCATTTCAAATTAATTTTTTGAAGGGTGTGAGGCCTGTGTCTAGTTTAATTTTTTTGCACTTGACTGTCCAGTTGTTCCAGCACCATTCACTGAAAAGACTTTTCTCCGTGCTCCCATTGTTCCTTTGTCAAAGATCAGTTAACTACATTTGTGTGCATCTATTTCTGGGCTTTCTATTCTGTTCTATTGATCTGTTTGTATTCTTTTGCCAGCACCACACTGATATTGACTTCATTACTGCAGCTGTACAATAAGTCTTGAAAACAGGTAGCGTCCGTCTTCCCATTTTGTTCTTCTTCATTAACATTGTGTTGACTTTCTGAGTCTTTTGCTTCCTTGCAATCAGTTTGTTGATATCCACAAAAGAACTTGATGGGATTTTGATTGGGATTTTTATTTATTTATTTATTTTTTCTGCATTGGGTCTTTGTTGCTGTGCACAGACCTTCTCTAGTTGCAGCGAGCAGGGGTTACTCTTTGTTGCACAGCACAGGCTTCTCATTGCAGTGGCTTCTCTTGTTGCAGAGCACAGGCTCTAGGGCGTGCAGGCTTCAGTAGTAGTGGCACACGGGCTCAGTAGTTGTGGCTCGTGGGCTCTAGGGTGTGGGCTGATTAGTCGTGGCACACAGGCTTAGTTGCTCTGCGGTATGTGGCATCTTCTCGGAACAGGGATCAAACTGTGTCCCCTGCATTGGCAGGCGGATTCTTAACAACTGTGCCACCAGGGAAGTCCGGGATTGAATTGAATCTATAGAGATCAAGTTGAGAAGAATTGACATCTTGATAATATTGTCTTCCTATCCATGGACATGGAATCTCTTATTTAGTTCTTTCTTTCATCAGTTTTGTAGTTTTCCTCATACACATTTTGTACGTATTTTGTTAGACTTATACATATTTCATTTGGGGGGATACTTATGTAAATGGCAATTGTGTTTTAATTTCACTTGTTCATTGTTATTATGTAGGGTAGCAATTGACTTTTGTATCTTAACCTTCCATCCTGCCACCTTGCTATAGTCAAATCACTTATTAGTACCAGGTTTTTTTTTTAACTCTTTTGGATTTTCTTCATAGACAATCATGTCATCTGTAAACAATGATAGTCTTAACTTTTCTTTCCCAATCTGTGTACCTTTTATTTTGTCTTATTGCATTAGCTAGGATTTACAGTATGATGTTGAAAAGGAGTGGTGACAAAGAACATCCTTGTCTTGTTCTCCTCTATTCCTAGTTTACTGAGAGTTTTCGTTGTGAATGGGTGTTGGATTTTGTCAAATGCCCTTTCTGCATCTATTGATAAGATCACATCATTTTTCTTCTTGAGTGTGTTGATGTGATAGATTTCATTAAGTTTCAAATGTTCAAACTGCCTTGCATACCTGGAATAAATTTCACTTCGTTGTAGTTGAGCTTATATCTTTTAATACTAACAATAAAATCAATAATTTTAGGTTAGATTTTGGGGTTTAAAAAAGTGCTTTTCACTAACCAAAAAATGCATTAATGGCTCCTAAAATCTCATCCTTATGAAATTAATGTAATTTAGTTCAAAAATTTCGTAGAACACTCCTTCATGCATTTTAAATCCGTTTATCAAAATGATATCTGTAGGGGCCTCCCTGGTGGCGCAGTGGTTGAGAGTCCGCCTGCCGATGCAGGGGATACGGGTTCGTGCCCTGGTCTGGGAGGATCCCATATGCCGCGGAGCGGCTGGGCCCGTGAGCCGTGGCCGCTGAGCCTGCGCGTCCGGAGCCTGTGCTCCGCAACGGGAGAGGCCACAACAGTGAGAGGCCCGCATACCGCAAAAAAAAAAAAAAAAAAAAAAAAAAAAATGATATCTGTATACTTTCAGAGACCCATCTAAGTATCCATACATTCTCTCTCCCTCCCTCTCTCTCTACACACCCACACCCACACACAGATAATTTACTACCAGTGTTTTATGATTAGACTGGTAGAAAACAATAGTCTTACATCAGGGTACAAATTGTCTTTGCATCTTCAAGTTCATCATACAGCAAAAGAGGGAGGGGAGAAAAGTTAGGAGACATAGATACACTGGTAGGTGTTTCAAAAATTATTTTTATTGTTACATTTCAAAGAGGACATAGGAAGAAAAAAGCCAGTTATCCAATAACTGCTATACCTTTCAGAGGGAGGCAACTGGAACTCCAGTGCTAGTTCAAAGCTGTACACACTACAGCTCAAACAGCTGCCTCTCAACCTGACTGGAGATGCTGACAAATATGTGTATGTCATCAATCCAGGGAGGCTTGGGTCTAAAAGAAAATTTCTTTATTGCAAGTGTCCAAGTCCTTAGGATTCATCCTTAAAGATACTAGAAGAAGATGAGAAAGACCACACACCAAGACTATGTTTATTCATTAGAGTAAACTAGCGAATGGCCAGTTTGTTCTAGGATGCATTGCATCAGACATCACAGTACATGAAGAAAATCTGCATCTTGTGAAGAGCCACCAGGTATTTCAGATCCAATTTACCATGAAGTGCAGCCACAGGCCAACCAGATGTCCAGATAACATAGTCAGTGCAAAATTCAAATAGGTAAGTCAGGGCTTTGATGAGGCTGGCAGACTGCAAAATATAAGTGAAACTTGAAAATAAAAGGCAAAGTCTATTTACAACAGATTGTTTAGTAAAGTGACTTGAGAAAAGTCATGTTAAGCACTTCCCACGTATCCCTCCCCTACTCTGCCAAAAACAAAAACAAAAACAAAAAACACCACACAAAAACCACCCTTGAAAATTATCTTGAAAACCAAATTAAAACTGTGTGGTAAAAAAGAGAGTGCTTTCTCCAGGTAAAGGACTTCAAGATAATTTACAGGCAGACATATTTTTATTAGTAAAAGTCACAAATAAGAAAAGGCTAACGTTGTTTGAGGCATGTGCTTAAAAAAAAAATGCCTCCATTAATACATTAACAAGAAAAGAAAATACCAAGCATGTTTTTGTTTCCAGTTTTGAATTTTCCAGCAAGAGTTAGTGAAATCAACAGGGCATTAAAACAAAACCCAGGAAAACTCAGTCAATTTTTTCCCATTGTCTGCCTCATTTCTTTCTAGTCACCTTGAATTCGATTCCCAATTAGCTGAGGACAACATGACGGTCAAAGACGGATTTTCGCTGCTCTTGAACTTGAAGCTTCCAACGCTGCTGGGCATACTCTACCTTATTCAGCACATTGGCTCGACTGCGGGAGCGGGCCAGCACATCGTGGGCATTTGCAAAAGGTTGGTGATCCTGAAAGTCCAGGAATGGAGAACATCAGACGGTATGGTCCGTGTAAAACACACACACACAATAGCAGTTATCCAGCCACGGAGATAGGAGCAGCTGGCCTTTTCAAACAGACCATCTCATTTGGCCAAGCACTCTTAGGCACTCAACTGCCAGAAGCAGGATGAACTCAACTACAGAAATAGTTGGTTCAAGTAAAATAAGCGATGAGGAGGTATTTGTGCAAAGTTCCCATGAGTCACCATTTCCAAAGACATTCCCTTAAGAAGTAGGGATCAAGACAAAGACAGTGGTCATTTATATTAAAGAGAAGCCCGTCTTGATGAGTGGTGGAAAGAAAATCTATTTTGCATGTTAATATCTATATGTTACAGATACAGAAAGTAGGGCTTTTCCTTGTTTTATTTGATACTATATAGCTAATCTGTGGCTGAGGAAACTCTTATCTTTTAATTTCCTGACTCCCATTATATTAGAATTGTTACTTGCCAGCTTGGGGCCACATTCATCCTGGGAGATGAGTTGACTGGATCCTATCTTGGTTGGTTTCCATCTCTTCTTATGCCCTCAACACCTACATTTCCCCCCTTCCCCAATCTGTAATGAACAGAGACATAGCTCAAGTGCTACAATTACCCTCTAGTGCTAAGGACAGTAAGGAATTATTACTTCAGCGTTTCTATTTGGTAAAGACTTGAATCTTTCATTGCTGAGCACACAGTAGCTTCCATGTTAGCTGCCGCATTAGGAAAGAGGCCATGGAAGGGTCACCCAGGTATCTGTGTAGAAAACGAACCTGTCCTGGTCAAAGTAAACCAACATAAACCAATGCCACTGATGTTTGTAGTCATTACACAGGAAACCACCAGGCTACTCTATCTATGAATGAGATATAAACACAGCTGCCTAAATGACAAAAGGCATTCAGTATTAATTTATTGCTTTTGTTTGCCTTTTCCTTGATCTCTTTTTCCTGAACCTGGGTTAGCAAAGCTCCTAAATGTTCCAACATAGGATACAAGTCACAAGTCAGACCTCTTAACCTTTGCCTCTCGGAAAGAAACAATATTGTTTCGCATGTTTGCAAAAGCTCTATTATATACACAGGGCAGGAGTCAGCGTGTCTATGGAAAGCTATACATAACTGCATAACTATATATATAAAACTGTAACTAAACAGTGTTTTAACACCTGGTCTTCTTTTTAGAGCAAGATATTTATATAATGTCGACATTTCAAAGACATCAAAGAGTTTTCTGTAAAGAATTTATCCCTGCCTTCTTTACCAAAATTGCTTCAACTTTTCACTTAATTTAGGTAATATCTTGTGCAAACCCCATCCTTTTTTTAACCTTACAAATGAAAATAATAAAAACAATTCCGCAAAGTTCAAATATTTCAAAGATGTAAGAAAGAACGTTAGGAAAGAGGAAGGCGGCTAATGTTGTTGGATTACTTTATTTCCCATGAGGAAATAAACCGATCCACGGTCATCTAACAAATGAGCACAAGCACAGGTCTTAGCTCCCCTAAACTTGACTTGGTGTCACATCTTCTTAGCACACTGATTTTGTTCAGGTAGATTAAAATGGCACTATCCGAATGTGGTGCTTCAGTGAACTTGTATATAAAACATTATTACCATTGGTTTGTTTTGACATTAACAAGACTGGGAAGAAGGATGTACTTTACCAGCAGAGTGCTTCTCAATTTCATAGTCCTGTTATCTACTCTTCAAGGTAGGGGGAGAGACATCTTCTTAAGGAACAAATTTAAAGGACTAAACAAACAGTTAATCCTTCTGGCCTATTCTCCATCCATCAGAACAAGACTGAACTAGCTGCTCATAGTCATGGATGCCGGGAGAATGCAAATAGAGATTTACCCTTTATATATGTTTGCATTTTTACACCTGATAAAATTACAATAAGTACAAAACATGTTTTAATGTACTGCTTTGATCATAGCAATGATGTGTCGTGGATATATAACACAGTAAATATTGTGGCTCCTTGCACTGAGCTTCTTGACTACTTGTGCTGACTCTCACTTGGTTCAAAGTGCTCTACACCTGATAAAAATAGACAAAATTAAAACAGAATTTAACAAAAGCACGTTTAAAGGCACATAAAGAGAGAACTATCATCTTGGATTAGCAACAATTGTAGCCATTTAAATTGAACTTCTTTTTGAACAGAGTTGTTACCATAAATTCATACCTGTGTTTAGAAAACCTCTCTCTGCCCAGAATCAATTTAACAGATATCACAAGTCAGCCAGGCCTCTCAAGACAATGTTCTCATATGATCGACATGCTCACAGAATCAATAACTGGTGAACAAAATGCCTACTAAGCACATGGTCCCAACAAATGCCTTTCCTACCTGGTTTTATCTACACATTTGTGCATCCATTTCTTTTATGTTCTGTTGTCTACCCCTAAAATCAGGAACCAGATATTTAATGCTATAAGGGATGTAGTTTAAGTCAGAGTTTCTGTCTCTGTGTCTATAATGAAATGGTTTAGGTGGCCTTTGATACATAACGTTTTCATATGTTAGTAGTTCTCAACTGGGGGTGATTTTGACCCCCAGGAACATTTGGCAACGTATGTGGACATTTTTGATTGTCATGATTGGGATGAGGCTTCTAGTGGGCAGAGGTCAGGGATGCTATTAGATATCATGCAGTGAACAGGACAGCCCCCTACAAAAAGCAATCATCTGACCCAAAATGTCAATGGGAAATGTTGTATGTGAATGAAAATTAACATGGGAACAGTATTTGAGACTCTAATCCTTCCTGATATGGAAAAGTTACTTGTTATGTGTTGGTTGAATTACTAAAGGAAGCAAGGGGAAAAGAGGCAAAGAGAGGTATTTCTATGAAAGTTCTTCACAAAACAAAAATGAAATCTTGCTCAAATTAAGTTGAGTATTCAATATCGATATTCATGAGACAAGCAGGCTCTGTAATTATAACTTAAGCCATTCATTCGGGATCCCCTTTCTCATCTTTTACCAATGGGTCCACAAGCCATTCCAGAGTAAAAGGACTTTTGACTGTGATTGGCAAGGCTTTATCCTGGCTTTGGCTTTTGGAATTGATTCTTGAAACTCTACTAAATTTTATTCACTTTAAGAAACATAGTTCAATAAAGTAATCCAAAATAAAAAGTAATTTCTAAAGAATATTATATATGTAATAATGAAATAGTGGAAAATTTGGAAACAAACCCAAACAGGATAATGACAAAACAAACAATATAATTCTCTAAGCCATACTGAATAACAAATTTGCGGACTGTGTCAATTTCTCAAAGGTTTTGAGTGAAGTAATATTAATTATATATACAAATATGAATGTGTTTTAAAGATAGGAAGAGAATCAGGAGTGATGGTTTTATTTTTCTCTAGAGTTAAAGATCACAGATTTTTTTAAAGGAGGAAAGGAGGAAATATAAAACATCAGCAGGTTATCAAGCTGTACTTCATTAAGTAAAGAACATTATGGTTTTCATGCTTCCCTTCACTAAAGCCTCTTTGCCTTTTAAAATATTTGGTGATGTTGACAGGAAAGGTGTTCAGGCAGGAGCCTAGGAAGAAGACTATCTCCAATGCTTTTCTCAATGTAAACAGGAAAAGGCAATGAAAATTGTGCCCTTGGTAGTGAAAGGCAAAGCCTTCCTTGTACAGCACACTCACCAAGGATCATCGGTCTAACCACCATACTTATGGCTTTACAGAGCAATTTCCTCATAAATAGACATACACTAATATTAGAACTGTCTTTAGGTTCTCTGGTGGAGGATCTGCTCCAGATAGGGACATCTATTATGTAACTACTCTTTACATGCACTTTATATCAGATGACGACAGAGACTGGCCTTGAACAGCTAGGGCATGCTAAGAACTTACCCCAACATCTTCATCGCTCTGTATCAATTGTGAATGTCCAAACAGGCGTCTCTTCAGTATGGGCTCAACCAGAGTAAGATACACCATGTACAGAAGCAGAAGGCCCAAAATGGAGAGATAAATTATAATGGTAACCTAAAGGAAATTGAAAATAAGTTATATCTCTGTTCAAGCCAAGAAATCTGAATTTTGTATAATAACGTTAAAGCCCTAGTGAAGACTGATCTATCTGTCAAGCATATAGGATTTCCATACAAATCAGATTCCAACATAAGAAATAAACGCAACTCTTCACCAAAGTATTATTTATAGAAAAAAAGGAAAGAAAGCATTTTGCCTTTGGGATCTTTTCACGAGTCTTCAAATTCCATCTTCACCTACTGCTAATCATTTGCACCACTGCTAGCACAGCAGTTCTCTTTTTTCACCTGAATACAGTGTCCCAGATTGAACAGCACTGCAGTCAAGACCACTTTCTGTTAGGATCCCTAACAGAAAGTGTAATTCACATGAATTTCAACAGCGTACTGCTTTAGATCAATTTAGATATACAAAAATACATGTTAGGCACATGATTTTCTTGAGATCTTAATTTGTGTGGTGTCAAGCAGTACAGTGTGACACCTCCCACTAGAATGGCTACAGTTAAAGACAGTCAATACCAAACGTTAGCGAGGATGTACAGAAACTGAACCCTCGTATGTTACTGGTGAGAATGTAAAATGGTACAACTACTTTAGAATACAACCTGGAAGTCTCTTAAAAAATTAAATATAAACTTACCTCTCTTAGGAATCTACCAGAGAGAAAGGAAAACATACACCCACACAAAGACATGTACGCAGATACTGATGACAGCATTATTCATAAGAGTAAAAATCTGGAAATAAATGTCCATCAACTGATGAATGGATAAACAAAATGTGGTATGTTCATGTAATAGAACGCTATTCAGTAATAAGAAGGAATTAAGTACTGATACATGCTACAACATGAAGAGACCTCAAAAACATTATGCTGTGTGAAAGAAACCAGTCATAGAAGACCACATATTTTATGATTCCATTTATATGAAATGTCCAGATCTGTAGACACACAAAGCAGAATAGTGATTGTCTAGGGCTGGGGGTAGGAATGGGATTAACTATAAATGGTTATGAGGGATCTTTTTGGGGTGATGGGAATGTTCTAAGACTGGATTGAATTTTTTAAATTTTTTTTTAGAAAGTTATCAGGGCCAATACCCAAAGTACTTATTTATTTTTACTTTTTGGCTGCGGGGCATGTGGGATCTTAGTTCCCCATCCAGGGATTGAACCCGTGCCCCCTGCATTGGAAGTGCGGAGTCTTAACCACTGGACCACCAGGGAAGTCCCTAAAACTGGATTTTAAAAATTGGTTTTAAATTTGCTAAAATTTATAAAATTGTACACTTATATGGGCTTCTCTGGTGGCGCAGTGGTTGAGAGTCCGCCTGCCAATGTAGGGTACACAGGTTCGTGCCCCGGTCCGGGAAGATCCCACATGCCGCGGAGCGGCTGGGCCCGTGAGCCATGGCCGCTGAGCCTGCGCGTCCGGAGCCTGTGCTCCGCAACGGGAGAGGCCACAACAGTAAGAGGCCCGCGTACTGCAAAAAAAAAAAAAACAACAACAAAAAAATAAATTGTACACTTACAGTGAGTGACATTTGGGGTATGGAAATTATACATTAAATTTTTGTTAAAAAATAGAAAAGTACAGTGATGGTTTCTCTATGGGACAGTACCCTGCTGGAGCAGGAGCTCTCCACAGGGTCAATCACAACAGGAATCTTTGTAACTGGCATAGCTGACCACCCCAGATTCCCCTGAGGCTTTTTTTTTTTGCAACAAGAATGGGGACCTCCATATAAAAAAATTGGGGAGAAGAACTATTAGCCACCATAATAAAGTAATTGAACTCATTAGAGGTCCATATTGTGATGAGACTGATCTACATTCCACTTCCTATAAAAGATAAACAAAGGAAATCTTAAAATCCAGAAGTGATGTTTTGTAGGATAGAGTAGTCACTCTATATATAACTTTTTCTAAGGGTTGAGGGGGCAGGAAGAAGAAGGTCTAATCATCCTGCTTTCTCACTAATCTTTGGCATACGTTGCCCGCAGTGAAGCTGGAATGTGTTTCTGGGAAATGCTAATTATACTGAGGGCTTTTTTTGTGCCATTTCACATATCACATCTATCTAAGGTATCCTAATTAATGCACAAGGCATCTCAACGAGGCAGGTGGAGAGCAGGCCCCTTGCTCCTTTTAGGGTACGGGCTGGGGATGAGAAAGGCGGGGGTAAGAGGGTGCTGGGGAACAGGATGGAAGAGCAATAGTTTAGGTAACTAAATAGAATTCAAATGTCCAAAACTTTCTTTCTTGTCTAGATACCATCAAAAACTGTTCCAGAAGCAGAAAAGATGGATTATTGTTTTTTCACCTTGATCGTAACAGAACTTCTCTCCTCATATTTGCATTCACAGCGTAGACAGTATGCTTCTACATCAGGCCCCCGCACAGGCATGGGGTCCACAACATGAAGGCAATCGCTGAAAAAACAAAGATAAAATACTGCCTAAACCTAGCTGGATTTTCTACTTGCACTGATCAAACCTTTCCTGAAATCTGGAATAATCATTGAACTTTCCCAATGAAAGAATGAATATAAAGAACGAATAATCAGTAAGGGAAGGGAAATCATTTCCTCTCTCAACATTAGCAATTTGGTAAGCTTTAACAGTCTAAGAAACCATAAAGACACATATGTAGCAGCTATTTTCAAAAGTGATATTTATAGTTAAAAATGCACCTGAAAAATCCCAAATGGGACTGAAAACTACTTAGCAGATCAAGTCATATTTAGACTTGTTCATTTAGCAAGTAAAACTGCTTTAAATGATTTAAAGTGACCTGGAGCATTATTCAAATATGAGATTACCTCTTTCATGAATTATCTAATATCATCTAAACTGCCACAGTGTGGTATATGAATGGCTAATCACACCTAACAGTTGGTAAATTATGAAGCTCTGAAAGCTGAACACCAGAGTAAGAAACAGTTACTTTTCTTAATAAGCAAAAGTCTATTTAAAAAGCATGTAGAAGTAGGATTAGGACAACAAAAATATTTTTAAATGAAAACACTACCTGGCAACAGTACCTAAAAATAATAAAAGGCTGAATGTTTTTGTGGTTGGAGGTTTATTTTCTCCCCATTTTCCAGGTCACTTATTTATGGCTTATGAAAAAGCAAGCCTATCCAAAAAATCTTTTTCCCAGAAATCTGTCAATTCTAGGAAATAATTAAATTCTTACTCTCCCCAGCTATTAAGAGCCCACTACCCTGATCACCTTCAGCAAAGGCAGGCAAAGCTTTGCTGTCCTCCTGCTGGCTGCTGGGCAGTTTCCCTCCCTCTTGTGCTCTCTCCCTTAGGCATGTCTGGCTGCCTCCAGAACTCTACCACAGCATCCTGTCTCACTCCACCCACCTTCTTGAGGGCATCCAATGCTCCAAGCTGATTCCTTCCCTTTGCCCTATCAGATCGTACTTTTTTGTGTTCTGTTCCCTCTGAGCTGTGGCATAAGAAAGAAAACCCAAAATGGCATAAATGATAAAAGTTCAGTCAGTTTTCCTTAACAGGTAATTTAATTTTAACAAAGGTAGTAATGAAAAAATAAGTCCCAACTGGCAGAATTTCAAATAAGAGTAAGGTCCCACAATTCACACCATACAAGTGTGTGATATTTGTTCCAAATGTACAGAAGACCAGGAACATATCCAGCTGGATGCAGGCATAAAATAGGCAGAGGAAGCTAAATCCCACTGCAGGGGTATCTAGCTCAGAATCATAGAGGTCATGCAGCCCAGCACTCTCGGAGAGCTCACCTGTACAGGTCACAGAGTAAAGTAATAGCTAAAGGGACCAGAATCCAGGGCTCCTGCCTCCTAGGACAGCCCCCCTGTATCTCTCTGAACCTCAGGAAAATGAGACTTATCTCCTACTTAGTTTTCTATTTCAGCTTCAGAAGCCTTAGCAACAATACTTAAGAATTACTTGGGAATCTAAGTGTTGAGTATTGAGTGTTTCTTTGGAAGTACAAATACAGTTTAATAACAAGGAGATTTTGAGTGCTGTGCAGGATGGGAGAGGAAGCAGGAAGGTTGGTTCTGACTGGCCACTCACTGTGAACACAGAACCCAGATACAGAACACAACCACTTCAGGACACTAGGCGACACCTCCCCCTAGTGCCAAAAGGAGGACATTATCAGCTTCAAATCACACCTCAAACACAAACCAGAGAACTCAAATTTTTCTTAAGTTAGACAGTATAGGTCAATGAAGAATTAAAGCTAACAACTGGACAAAATGGAGAGGCCAGGCTTCCAATATCTTATCTGACCCTATATATAAAATTACATATAGGGTCAGATAAGATATTGGAAGCCTCAGAAAGCCATAACACCTTGATTAGTCATAACTTGCCTACCCTTCTAAAGCCAGTTAAAAAACTTTCAGTGACATCTGTGAACCTATCCCTAGTAAAAGACTAAGCTGCAGAAAGGAAGCAAGGGAGAGAGGGAAGAAAAATTCCAAAGCAAGCCTTGTTTTCAACTGTTTATTTTCAAAGCTCCCTATTTTCACCAATAACCAGGGATAAATGATATACGGTTCTCTGTGAACCTGGAAAAACAAAAAGTCAGTGAAAAGATTAGTGCTAAACACTTGAATAGTGAGTTCATTTGCCACTCAAGTAACAGGCATCACATTCTATTACTGATAGTAGAATAAACTGATTGTAAGTGCACAATATTTGGAAAATTTATAGGAATAACTTATTTGAGTTTTCTTTTCATATAAAGTAACTTGCTGATATAAAACCTAGAAAAATAGCTAAATCACTTTGTAGTATGAGACAATTTAAAGTAGAACACAAAAGCTCACAAGAAGTTCTCAAGAATACACTTACCAAATGTCAGATTGAACCTAAATGCACATCATGGGAAGAACAGACAACGACATCAGAAAAGCTAAACATGCTCAAAGGCTGCCTTTTCTTATTCAAAGTCAGCTTGGAATATTGTAACACAATGAATTTAATTCTGCTTTCAAACGTTCGGGGCTATTTAGCTGTGAAATCGGGCACATGTGAAAGTACGGAACATTTGGAGCTATTTTTCTTCTAGGCCTATCCTGGCAATCTTCCATTGCAAACCATAAAACGTCCCAGTCCAGGGTAAGGAGCCCACCTATCCTGCTACAAAACAACTGCTTCCCAATCATTTTATGGCACATGTAGAAAAAGCTATTATTTGTAAGGTCCACTGGGATAAATAGAGAAGGCTGCTGGTGGCTAGCTAGTCAGGATCCCAGTCATCACAGGCCTGCCTGATTATATGCCAAGGGCTGAAGGGATCAATGACTTGGCACACCTATAACCTATTAATAGCACACCAATTGGTACACTCTGATATTCATGGCTCATTCCCATTCCTTCCTGAGCCTTTTGACACTTTTAAACATAGTCTCCTATATCTGACAATATATCATCCAAACCTACAAATTGTAAAAACTCTGACCCAGATAAATGAGGCTTGCTTACCTTCCACTGAGAAGCAAGAGGGAGGACCAAAATTTAAGGGGACACAGAAGGGTAGCTATGGGTAGTCTGGGTGCCACAAACTCAGCCCCATCCCAATGTAAAAGCCTCCCTGCCTGGGGATTTTGGCTACATTCCTTTGGGCCTACATCATGCACTCAGGGCCTTACTCTCACTTTTTCAAATAGAAATGGAATTCAACACTTTTGCTTAAAGAGAAAACAATACATTGGAAGAATATCCAGGGCTAACAGTGACAACCAAAGAAAGAAATTTGACAGGTAATTCAGTAATCCAGAATACTTACCAGTCTCTTTGGGATATGTTCTTATTATAAATATGCCCAGAATTATCTTTATAGGGAGGACAGATACATTTACATCAGACATCCTCAGAATTCTATAACCAAAATAGAAACTTGTTGACAGTTTATCATCAATATTTTTAAAAACTGCAACTTACACATTTTGCTAAGCATCCCCTGCCAAGTATTCTAAAACCATTCATTTAAAATTTTAAATAACTTTGAGATGTACACGTTGTTTAAAGCCATTGGTAATGCTAATGAATGATTATATACTACATAAAATTATTTTGAAATAACATCTACTATCTGTGACTTGTTAATCACATTTTTGTGTCACATGACAATCAAATTGTGCTAATGTTATCACCATCTACCTGCCAGTAGAAAGACGAGGTAGACAGACAGCTGTGCCTGCAGATAAGAATGCTGATTACAGAAGGATGGGGAAATATCAAACTAAAAATTACTCACAAAACAAATCACAATTCTTCTCCTCACCATCCTTCCACCCTTTGGTAGAAAGGTATTGATATGGATAAAATGGGTTGGGCCAGAGTCCTATAGAAGGGATGAAGTTTTGGAGGCACTCAGCTACAATTAGAAAGGAAGTACTGAGTTGGCCAAAAAGTTCGTTCGGTTTGTGAACACGGTCAATAAAGTTCTCTGTGGAAATGAAGAATGTGTCTTTTATTTTTACTTTAAACCGAACGAACTTTTTGGCCAACCCAATACATAAGGGAAGTACTGTCGTGTAGCTGAGATCCGTTTGGTCTACCCTTCCCAGGAAACTTTACTTCTAATCCCTGAGAGAGAGGACAACTACTGATAAAGCAAGTTTCAAGAAGTGGAGGAAGGGGTGGCTAAATTTATGAACAGAGGGAGTAGGAGATGCTTCCCCAGCAAAGGGGAATCTAATCTGAGAAGTCAGCGGCTCATTAGTCTCCAGAGGACCGGGTCCAAAGCTCCTATATATGGTGGTATATCTGGCAGAGTTGGTAATTCATTTACTCATTGAGCAACTACTAGTGAGCATTTGTCCTGTGCCAGAACTTGTGTGCAATGAGGTGGATTCAGATAAGCGTGAGACATGGTTCCTGCCCATAATTAGGACATGCCCAAGTAAAGGAGACTGACAAGTACATGGTTACAATATACCACTTAGAGTGATGACAGAAGATATGCAGAGGGTGCCAGCAGTGTTTTGAAAGTCAGGAGACTTGCTGCTGTCCCTGCTTCTGGAGGGAAGTAGGGAAGATTTCAAAAAGAACCCTTGACCTAAACAACAAGGATCTACTGTATAGCACAGGGAACTATACTCAATATCTTGTAATAACCTATAACGGAAAAGAATCTGAATTACTTTGCTGTACACTTGAAACTAACATAGCATTGAAAATTAACTACATGCTTCAATAAAAAAAGAACCCCTGACCAAAACCCCCCTGATCTGTATACTTGTCACCCATCTTTCCCAGCCCCTATATTTAAAGGTATTATAGAGTAAAGCTCCAATTTAAAAAAGAAAAATGTCATTCTGTTTTCCCATCACATTAATGTGCAGGCCATCTGTTTTCCCTAGTAATGAGCTAGCTCATCAAGGACAGGTCTGGAGGGTATGGGCACGAAGGGGACTAGATAGCAGCATGAGGGGGACCAGAAGGGCCAAGAAATGGAGCAGGGGAGAAGGCCACAACCTCACCTCTCCTGTAGTTTGGATCCTCCCTTACCCACTAAATTATCAAGAAGAGAGAAGGCAAGAAAGGGGCCAGGAGGTCTGGAGGGAGTCAGGTGAGGATATGAGGCCGGTGAGAGAGACTCCTGTAGGTCGTATTGAGAAGGAAGGCTGCCAGGAGAAGCAAGTTCCCACAGTGGGAAGGGAATCTGTTCAGGGGTGAGTGGAGAGGAGTTAGTTCCTAAGAGGGAAGACAGCTGTGAGATGCGGGCTTCCTATCATTTTGGCCTGGGGAACTGGGGCAGTGGTCTGTGAAGCCGCTGGAGGGCGGCGGTGGACTGTCAGAGCTCAAGCGTATAAAGTTAGTTAAAGGCTCTTAGAGTTGGAAAGGCTGTCAAGTTTGGGCGCGGGGGGTACTGTCGGGGCTGAGAAGAGAAATTCAAGGAGGCGGAGATGCTGTCCCAACTCTGGGCGCCGTCAGGGCCGGGTGGGGCTGGGGCGGGGTGTCAGCTCCGTGGGTGGGAGGGGTGCGGACGGGGACCGTCAGACAGCTGGAGCAGGAGGGCTGGACTGCTCTCTGGCTGTCAGGAGGGTTCCGGGTGGTAGTCGGCCAGGGCTGTGAAGCTAGGGGTCGGCCTGTCAGGGCTGGGAGAGGACTTGGGCGGGACGCAGGTGGACAAGGCCGGAGGCAGGGGAGGAGCTCCGGTCTGGGGCGAGCGCGGGGCGGGACTCACCTTGGCGGCGTCCGACAGCTGCACTAGCAGCAGCACCGAGAGCGCCAGGCAGGACAGGCTGAGCATGGAGCCGAGACGAAGGAAGCCGGCCCACAGGGTCGCCATCGCTTCCAGGGCCAGCAGTCCCCACAGCCGGAGCCCCCGAGACCTGCTCTCGGTCGGGCTCCGGCTCGGCCTCCGACTCCTCCGCCCGCACTTCCGTCTGGGCTCTCGCGTCACGGGCCGCGCCGGGTCAGCTACGAAAAGCATTCGCCCCGGAAACGGTTCCCGGTGCGAAGGTCGGGAGGCTGCGCGGTGCCCCAGAAGCAAAGGCGGCCTCTCGGGGGCGCAGCGTGGGTCCGGCGGAGCTTCGAGGTGATAGGCCATCTTTCCCCGGCACCGAGGCTGCGGCGCTGTGGGCCGCCAGTGCACTAGCAGGTCCTCCCGCCCAGGGAGACGCCCCCCCGCCCCCAGCAAGCCGGGGCTGTCAGCGGGGCGTGGGGGGGGGGCGTGGGGGGCGTGGCCCGAGCGACCCCTGCGAGGCCGGAGCAGTTAGTTGCCGGACCCAGAGTGAGCCTAATAAGCCCCCGGAATTGCTGAGAGGCGGCCCGTCCCGGCCGGCGCCGGCGGGGCGGGTGCGAGGCGTGAGGACAGGTATGGGCCTGGCCGAGCCATCGCTTCCCGGGATGCCCACCCCCAGTCAGAGAGTGGAGAGGTCCTCTCTGGCACTTTGGGTACTGACCTGCGGCCCACTCGCATCCCGGACCCCACTCCCCGCGAAGTTGCTAACAGTCTGTGAGCTGCCTTCTTGGGTGTGGCCTCCGTTTGGGGCTCCCCGCTTGCCTCCCACTGGCGGTCTGACCGCCTAAGCCCAGCCTGCCGCCAGGAACTGGGAAACAGCGGAGGGGCTGGGCTGGGCCAGGCCAGGCTCCGGAAGGTGTGGAGTTGGCGAGGGAACAGCCCTAGTAGCTTCCTCCGTCCAGGATTCCAGAAGGTGGGGGATCGCGGCGCTACAATCCTATTCAGGGTGGCGGTCCCCTAAGTCAGAAGCCGGGGAGCGCTGACCCATCCTTCCCAGAGCGGGTCATCCTGAAGGGTAATTTAGGAGAACCTTGGAGATGGCACAGTGTCTCCAATTAAAATATTTTTCAGTTAGTAGAGACAGTGGGGTTGTAGTGGAAAGGATGCAGGGGCTCATCACAACCTCTACGGATTTTTTGAATGACCTTGGTCCAAACACTTCCCTTTTCTGGTCTCAGTATGAGGTGACTGAACTCTTACCTCTGGATTTCAAATTCTGCTTTCATGGAATACCCCGTGTTTCCTTTCTCTAAGCGAAACTTAAAAGGTGGTCTTTTCCTAATTTGTGGAAATGTTTTAATTAACGGATAGAATTTTCTCAATATTTTTCTCCCATGTGATTCTTGTTGATGCTAGACGCTAACACAAGGTGTCTGATGCTACGCCAAATATTTTTAGCCCCTTTCAGTCCCAAATGGCAAGTGGTTCCCAGTCCCAACCAGAACCAGAATGGCAGGACTAGATGTCTTTTCACCAAGGCCCCTCCAGGCTGCCTTCTGAAGATGCTGTTACATTAGTTAATTATCAGTTTTTCTTAGCGGGTGTTCTGCTGGCCAGAGGACAATCTGGAGACACCAGGGGTCAAATGTGTCTGACTGTGATGCACTTGTGGATTTGTGATTGCTAAAAGCTGTCTTATCAGCAAGTTTGAGATCAGTTTTGGGTTAGTTGTCTAGGTCTAGCATCTGAAGGGAGTGATTACTCTGTGGCTGAAACCTCACAGGCCTTCCCGTTCTTCTTCAAAATTGTTCTCAGGGCCTTGACTCGGGGTACAGAGACCTAGAGGAAATATATAATAGTGCCTCACCAAGTACACTCAGTCTGGGCAGAATTTTAGAGTTACACTGTCAGACATTGTAGTCACTAACCACATGTGGCAATTGAGCACTTTAAGTGTGACTGAATTGAGATATGCTGTAAGTGTAAAATATACTGAATCTTGGGCTTCCCTGGTGGTGCAGTGGTTAAGAATCTGCCTGCCAATGCAGGGGACACGGGTTCGAGCCCTGGCCCGGGAGGATCCCACGTGCCGCAGAGCAACTAAGCCCGTGCGCCACAACTACTGAGCCTGTGCTCTAGAGCCCGCGAGCCACAACTACTGAGCCCGTGTGCTACGACTACTGAAGCCCGTGCGCCTAGAGCCCGTGCTCCGCAACAAGAGAAGCTACCGCGATGAGAAGCCCGCACACTGAAGAGTAGCCCCTGCTCGCTGCAGCTAGAGAAAAGCCTGCATGCAGCAACGAAGATCCAGTGCAGACAAAAATTAAAAAAAAAAAAATATATATATATATATATATATACTGAATTTCAAAGACAATATGAAAAACATAAAATATCTCAATAATGTTTTTATATTAAGGTTGAAATATTTTGGGTGCATTAGGTTAAATAAAATATGTTATTAAAATAATTTCACTTCTTTTTACTTCTTAAATGTAGCTACTAGAAAATTTAATATTTATATTAGACATAGCTGTTCTAGAATATAGGGTGTGGCTGCCATGAGTAGAGTGACTGTAATAAGATGGTCGGTTGCCTGGCTAGAGTCTGAATGAAGACTCAGGCCTGGGTAAGGAGAGGGGTGACAGAGTTGAACTGGCACAGCTAGAGCCAAAGGTTTGAGGTTGGGGGGATATATGTCACTAAACAAGGAATGTAATTCCAGGTGACACAATGGAAGTGGAGGAGTCAGTTCTTGTTCTGCCCTGCTCATGCCTAGATAACTCTTACTTTCCCCTTAGGTCAGGGGTCTCTTCAACTAAAAAGCCTTCCCTGACTTAGGTGCACTTCCATCTGTATTTGTGCAGATCTGTTTCCTAATTTAACCCGTTAGGATAAAATTATGTTTTCATATCTGCCTCTGTACTCCCAACCTCCATCAAAATTTTGCAAACTCTTTGAGGGCAGGGGCCTTGTTCATTACCTTTGTACCTGGAGACTGGGACAGAGTAAAAACCAATAAATGTTTGTGGGGACCTGGAAAAGGGAAAAGGAGTGGGAGAGGCTCCTCTGGTCAGTCTCCAAGAATCAGGTACCTACTTGAATCCCTACTTTATTCCTTTCTGACCATGAGAGGGCAATGCTGAGATGCCCAAAGAAGTACAGATGGGATCTGGGCACCATAGTAGGCAGGAGAGGGGAGATTTTCTGTCCTAGGGTCTTCCTAGACCTTCAGGTCACATCAGAGTTGTTCTGTTTACAGACAAGACTGGCCTTAGTGAGTACCCACTCTTTTCCCTGCTTCCCTGTGACTACGTTTCCTTACTCTATTCCACTTAAGGAGTGACAAGTCCAGGTGCACCTTCCTACCAGGTATGCGCCCTCTCACTTCTTTGTAAGGCCTAAAAAATTCCCTGGTGGGGGATGGTCAGAAGAGTAAGAAGACTCTTCTCTAAATTTAAGTGTGCAAGTCAGAAGGTTAGGAAGCAGAAGTGACAATTTATGTATCTGGGACCGAGGTTTTGCTAGCTCTGTCTGCAGTCCCCTCACCCCTTTTCCCTCCAGTGCTCAAATGGTTCTCTGGATGCCCCAGTCTTCTTTCTCCACCTTATCCTTTCTGATCTACTCAGCACTTTCCCAGGCCACAGCAGTCCAGGAGAACAAATGGAGTCATGCACAGCATCAATATGATGGTTTCCTTGGATCATGTCTCCAGTGGTTACAGCAGGACACACAGAAGTTCTTCTGAGCATACCCTGGGAATGTCTCATGTGAGCCCTCTCCTTTACCATGTGCATTACCAGGGTGCTCCCTCCTACTTAAGCCCCCTTTAGTAAGATTTTCTGCCCCCTGCTACTTGTAAAGCCACATAAATATACTTGCTGGCTCCCACCATGGTAACAACAATGTATGAGGCCAGAATTACATCTTTCTGTTCCTAGAGATGCTGGTATCAGCAATAGCTGACAAGTTACTGGAGACTGTAAAATAACAAAGCAACACATGGTATAGTACCAAAGCAGGGAGAATTTTTAAAGTTTCTTTCAGAAGGGTGCTAAATCAGTGTTCTTGGTTTCCCAGTGTCTTATATCTTACAATACGTAAGGAAAACAGTTCCTCCATTCTGACTGCTAAGATTTTCAAATAACTGAAAAAACTATACTACTTGTATTCATCTTTATTTTTACCAATATAGTATTTTTTTTTTTTTGGCTGCATCACACGGAACTTCCCCGACCTGGGATCAAACCTGTGCGCCCTGCAGTGGAAGCACGGAGTCTTAACCACTGAACCACCAGGGAAGTCCCCAGTATACTGCATTTAAAATATCAAATGGTACTTCACAGTTGACCCTACCCCAGCCCTCTACATTCTGAATTTCTGCTCCCCAGAGACAACTTCTTTCTTATCTTTTAAGATAAATCTCTTCTGGGATTTATCTCCCTATTTCTTAATAGCATGCTTATACTACTAGTTCTTGATTTTTCAGTCTGGGCTATTATTTTACTTCTTGCTATAGGAAATAAGCTATGTACTTACACTTCAATGTCCTCTCATAAACACATGTATTATTTCTCCATCCTCCATCCCTCAATATATCTATATCATCTTACTTAGGTAAATCACTATTCCTTACATTATTATAACTGTGTACATATTTATTCACGGTTGAATAAATTAGCATAATATGATTTCATTTCCTTTTTTTTTTTTTTGCGGTACGCGGGCCTCTCACTGTTGTGGCCTCTCCCGTTGCGGAGCACACGCTCCGGACACACAGGCTCAGAGGCCATGGCTCACGGGCCCAGCCACTCCGCGTCATGTGGGATCCTCCCGGACTGGGGCACGAACCCACGTCCCCTGCATCGGCAGGCGGACTCTCAACCACTGCGCCACCAGGGAAGCCCTCATTTCCTTTTTTTGACTGAAGTTAGCCATTGCCTCTTTTTCCATGTTTCTTAAGTATTTAGCATTCAAGTATCTATAATTAATTTATCCCAAACTCTCAATACTTTCAAACACATCAGGTAGCCTATCAGTTATTTATTTTTTTTAATTGAAGACAACCCTCCAGGGCTTCATCATCCTCCTTCATTCTGGACTAGTTATTCTTTAAGCCCACTGCACAGGTTTTGCCCTAGAATAATTGAATAATTTGATTGTTTCTTCCCCATTTCTACCTCTTTTTTTTCTGAAAGACTTCTGTCTTCCAACTCTTCTTTTGAATTTTCACATTTCTGTTATCCTGTTTTAAATTTACTACTTTCTTGACTGCCCCGCCCCCTTTTAAACAGCAATCTGTTCCATCTGGGAATACAGCATCTTATTTCTCTGATGATATTTCTAATGTTTTGAGTTTTTCAGTCTTTGTTTCGTGGCTGTGTTGTTGGTTTTTTTTTTCCTGTTAGAAGCTTTTTTTATGGCCACGCCATGCAGCTTGCAGGATCTTAGTTCCCCGATCAGGGATTGAACCCAGGCCACGGCAGTGAAAACACAGAGTCCTAACCACTGGACAGCCAGGGAATTCTCAGAAGCTTTCCTTAAATGTCTGGAGATCCTTGGCTATCTATTCGCATGTAAGAGTTAGGCATTAGAAAACTGACTGGAAGCTCTGTGTACATAGACAGGGCTTGTGATTGGTAGAACACACTGTGGTATTTTTCAGACTTCTGGTTGCAAACCCATTAGTGTTTTGTGAAATCAATTTAATCACTTGCTACAAACTTTTTTTTCCCAAAAGACAGAATAGAAAATCTATGTCAGAATACATCACACATAAAAAGGAAATTGTTTTGTGAAACTTTGGTTTCACATACACACACATACACACATATACATCATATGTACATATTATGTACTGGGTCAATTCCATAAAATGGGGATTTCTTATTGTGGGTGTTTTCTCGAAGAAGTTTGAAAAAAATACCACTTAGGGCACTCAAGATCAACTGCCAAGATGCATAGTTTCTTTCTCTTGGAAGGAGAGGTAAGTTTCTGTAGAGAAAAATTCTTTAAACTCCTGCCTGCTGGTCTGGTAGCCAATGTTCAATCAAGCATTTGTTGAGCACTTACTACATGCTCAACACTCTTCTAGGTACTTGGTATATAACATATACCTTTATCTGTAGAACAGATAAAACTTTCTGCCCTCCTGAAACTAACATTCCAGTTGGGGAGACAATAAACACAGTAAGTTATACAATATTTTGGTTTTGTGCTATGGTAACACAGTAACAGAAGGGAAAGCTGAATTCATGCATAGAGATGCTGGTAAGAGGTTAGATGTGGTAGGAGTGGTGAATGTTCTGATTATTTCATGAATGAAGTAGAAAGCAAGGCCATCTGCTGGCAGTATTAGAAGGCAGTATTAGAGACTTGAAAGAAAAGAGAAGGTGTGAAATAACTTAGGAACACAGCCCAGCAAACTAGAGCCCGTGGCCAAATCCTGTTTTTGTACAGTCTGCCAGGTAAGGATAATTTTTATACTTTTAAATGGTTGGGGGAAAAAACCTAAAGATGAATACTAAATTGCAACACATAAAAATTACATAAAATTCAAATTTTATGAGTTGTATGGCAATATGTAAGGAAATACTTATATATTGCCTTTGGCTACTTTCTTGTTACAATGGCAGAGTATAGTAGTTGTGAAAGAGACTGTATGACCTGAAAAGCCTAAAATACTTACTATCCGGCCCTTTGCAGAAAAAGGTTGCAGACCCCTGATCTAGAATAAAAAGGTGAATGACTAGGGAAATATGATTGCTGGGAAGTGTTAAGGGCCTGGGAGTTATGGACATGAGTTTAAAATGAGACCAGTCAGCATGGTTGCTGCATAGGGGTAGGCAAAGAGCTGGCTCTGACTGGAATTGTGGTTTTGCAAAGTGAGTGTGACAAAAAGAGAAGGTAAACTGAGTTAAAAGTATATGCAAGTGAATCATTATATCCATTGACCCAGGGATTTAAGTTGCTTATGAAGAGAGGAGAGAAACTCAGGTTAGGGACAATGAAAGGTGATAATCATGGGAGTGTTGCAATCAAGTTGCTACGAGATGTCTGGAAGACAGAGCTGGTGGTCAGACAGTCAGATACATGAGCCTGAGATCATGAAAGGGTTATAGTTTTTGGTAATAACAAGATCTAAGGTATGACCATCGGAGTAAATGGCAGGGAAAGGTAGAGGATAAAATCAGTGGAAGACTGTTTATTCAAGGAACCAATATGTCAGGGTGTTGAAAGGATCATCCATTTATGTAATTAAATCACGAAGAATTAAATCTGGGGTAGTGTTGGGGGGAGTGAAATGAGCCAAGAGCTAAACTTATTGAAAACTGAGGGGGAACGACCCAGGGGCTTGTAGGTTTTGTAGATGATAGCAACAATGAAGGGACAGAATTGATATAATTTGATGGCATGAGGCTCAAAGCTGGGGGGTTTTAAGGGAAAGCAGAGGGAGAAATGTCTGCAAGATGTAATAATAAGCAAGGAGACCATCTACCCCATCTCTAGGACCAGTAATAGAACCGTGGGAGAAAAAACCACCTTGAGAGAGCTGCAGTGAAAGCACTGTCCTAAGAGAACAGCCACATTTCAGGGTTCTGGGATCCAAGTCAGCGTAAGAGGTATCTGACGCTTCAGAATGCTGAACCCATCTTCAGTAGGATGCCTCCTCTCAGCTGCCAGTTGTTCCTGGTGGCTCCAACTAGTTCAATTTCTCCAGGGGATAAACAAATTAACAAATGAATGACTAGGGGGTGAGGATCTCAGGTCTAATTTACTTTACAGTCTTTCGAGTAATCATCTTGTTTTTAGTGACTGATGGAGTCTTTGGTGCTATGTATTTTACCACCATGAAACAGAGCAAATTAAAATTATTATGAGATGTATAACTCAAATATGAGTTATATAGTATGGTTTGTTAATTTAGGTATACTTCAGTATTGGTGCCCCTTATTTGATTATCAACTTAGGCTGATGCTGAGCTTCCCACCCATTTTCCCTTCCCTTTAAATTGTCACTCTTTTCAAGTCCTGGCCTTCCTCCTAGGCCTTACCTGCTGATACTGAGCCTTTATATCTGAAATTCTACTCTCCGTGGGGCATACCCAGTTGGATTCTCCTCTCTGGCTACCCTTCCTCAGACCTTAGAACAGGACCCCTTCATACAGCCCTGTGACTGAATTGATCTTTATGAAACCTATTCACTTCAATGTACTTTCTATTCTCCAACCGGTTCTTATCTACCACAGAGAAACTGTTATGAACTCAGACACGTGGGGGATAGTTTCTGTAGAACCTTCAAAACAGAGTAGTTGACTCTTCATATGGGCAGCCCAGAAACAATGAAATTCTCATGTCCTTACCCATTTTCAAAATAAGTAAGATGAGAACCACAATAGCAGCCCCCCAAGTACAAGGGCATCCAGTATATCCAAGGAGTTCAGCATTTCACAACAGAATCCCAAGATATCCCATATTAGTTTGCCAAATGATGGAAGCAAAGTTAAATTCCCGTTATCCAGGCTCACAGCACAGAAGATTATATGTCTCCACTCCCTTTGTCCTCGAAGTCTCTCCTCTGGCAAACACAGGTATCTCTACTACATCAGCCACACCCCCTCTTCCCAGCTTATTTCTCCTGTTCAAGGGTTTGAGTATGTCAGCATTGGAGTATGTGGGTTCCCTGAAGAGTTAGGTTTTCTGTATTCATTACACATTGGAAGGCTACTCTGCCTCCAGTAAAAACAATGCCAGGATTGAATTCCCCTCTCTGATTTTGGTGGCTGGGATTTGCTGGTTAGGGGCATAGGTCCAGGAAAGAGTGTGATAAAGGTGCTGGAAAGAAAGAACAGGGCTTGTAGTCATCAGGCTGCTAGAACCTTGGGACAAGTCACTACCTAAAAGCAGGTAAAGACCCAGCTTTTTCTCCATTCTGGTCAGGCATCTGGCAGCCCCAGTCTTCTGAAACATACCACAACCCTTGAATAAAAAGGTCTCTGAGAAAATAGATGTCACAATGCCCACATGCTTGACACCATGTGAGGAACAGCTGTCAGTAGGTCACTGACCAGACAAGTAAGCATAAAATAAGATAGTAGCATAGCTTAGGATGCACTGATAATGGAAGGAAGAAGTAGCGGCTAACAGAGGAGTCCAAGCTATAACACACAGACTAGTACGTCTCTGCTTTCTGATTTCTTGAGAACAGTAGCCTGCAACTCTTCAAAGCTGCATAAAAAGCTCATAATTTCAGTCCAAATTAACGAGTCTATGTTTGTAGTGATGGCAATGAGTCAAAAAGAAACTACTTTTTTTTTTTTTTTTTTTTTTGCAGTACGCGGGCCTCTCACTGTTGTGGCCTCTCCTGTTGCGGAGCACAGGCTCCGGACGCGCAGGCTCAGCGGCCATGGCTCACGGGCCCAGCCGCTCCGCGGCATGTGGGATCTTCCCGGACTGGGCACAAACCCGTGTCCCCTGCATCGGCAGGTGGACTCTCAACCACTACGCCACCAGGGAAGCCCCAGAAAGAAACTACATTTGATTCACAACGCCATTTAATAAATATGTCCTAGAATCAAAGAATTTTGGCATTAGAAATGACTTTGGAAGTCTCCTTATCTAACCTTCCACCCAATGCAGAACTCTCTCTCCAATATTGCTAGGAAATGATCATCCCACCTTTCACTCCCAGTGAAAGAGAATTTAGAGGCAGTCCATTTAATTGTGCTAAGCAATTGTGTCTTGATACTACTCTGAGCCTTAGCTTTTCCATCTGCAAAATTGTGAACACTACTACCTTCTTTGTTTAAATTAGTATAGTCCCTGGATTAAAGTAGATGCTTCCCTCCAACTGAGTCAGGATATGCCTCTCTGCAACCTCCACCTATTGGAAATGCTTGCTTTCTGGTGCCAGAAAGAACACTTTCCACATGACAACTCTGAAGACCATAATGAGGTTACCATTGCCCTTTTCTGGATGCTCCACAGATTATATATACATCCCTGTCTTACAAATGACATCTCCTACACACAGAGTCCTTGATACTTCTACATAGAGAATGTGCAATCAACTAAACACCAATATCATCTTCACAGGAATTTCTGTTAATCCAAGTTCTCCCCCACTGTGCAAGTGAAATAGATTTTTTTTTTTTTAGTTTCTGCTTTGTAACAAAGTGAATCAGTTATACATATGCATCTGTTCCCATATCCCTTCCCTCTTGCAATAGATTTTTAAAAAATGGAAGTCAGGATTTTTTTTTTTTTTTTTTCAGTACACGGGCCTCTCACTGCTGTGGCCTCTCCTGTTGCGGAGCACAGGCTCCGGATGCGCAGGCCCAGCGGCCATGGCTCACGGGCCCAGCTGCTCCGCGGCATGTGGGATCTTCCCGGACCGGGGCACGAACCCGTCTCCCCTGCATCGGCAGGCAGACTCTCAACCACTGCGCCACCAGGGAAGCCCCAGGATGTATTTTTTAAACTCTGTTAAAACAATTTTGTTGGTTTCATTGTATTAAGGTGATTATGAATCTTGATTCTGTTGCTCATTGTTTAAGAGTCAGATTGGTTAAGTCTTTTTACATTTATTATATTTAGAATAAATGGACAAAAGTAAGACAGAAAACCTTTTGAGGTGGAATGGTAATATCATCTGAGTAGTGGTAGAAATATAATTCTAGATTGTGATAACCACTGTCATACGTATAGAATGTTTCTTGTTGACTATTTAATAACTACACTGTTTAAATACTAAAAATATTAACACTTAAAAGGTAAGTTTCTATCATCTGTAAAATGCAGTTATTTGCAACGTCATTCAGACCTTAACTTTAACTATATATTAAAGTTCATTCAACCCTCCCCCTTCCCAAACCTCTTATTTGTTTGAACCAAATAAATATTTCCTTTCTAAATAAATCAATATTTATAAGAAGTAAATTCGTAAATAAAATTTCTAGAAGTAAATGTTCTCTCACACACTGGGTATCCACCATAAAAGATTGTTCTCACAAACAGTTAAATCTTTGAGGGACTACCATAAGCCAACTACTTTACACAGGTTATCTCATTTGATACTGTGAAGTAAGTACTATTATCACTTGTTTTGTAGATTACAAAGCCAAGCTCACAGAGGTTCACTAATTTGCCCAAGGACATACAGCCGGTAAGAGGGAGCAAAAGGGCTAGTAGCAATGGAGGAAATGAGGACCACAAAGCCTTGTGTTCAGAAGATCCTTTAAGAGAAACACAGATGCAGCTGGGCTATGCCTGGGCTCCGCCATCTTCCAGGGGACCTGACACAAAGACTTTGTCAGACAAGCACACAGAGCGGAAGATTTCACTTTATTGTTACATTAATCTCACAAATAAACTCAACACAGCCAGAAACACTGAGCAGATAAAGTGCCAATGCAGAGGCCTGGCAACAGAAGGAGGGAGGAATCCAGTTCGTCTCCTCCATGTGCCCAGCCTGGAAAGATATTTCTATTATACAAGAGTAAGGGCAGCTGACATACCAAGCAACCCATCTACAGACACTCTGAGCTAAGGAATAGAAAATCTTACCAGGTGGGGTCTGTGCAGGGCAAGGAAATAGAAAAGTCAGAAAACATTTTTTCCTTTAGGTACCTCTATCAAGCCTGAGGTTTAAAGCACAATTATTCGGTTAGTGAATTCAAATGGTCTGACTGCATGGAGTGAGGTTATGATACCATAAGCTCAAATCACCCCAATTGTCTCTATTCCAAAACTGGAAAGTCACTGACTGATTTTCAGAGGCCAGAAAGATCACTAAAGGCCATCTGATCAACCCCCTGATGCCATATAATCCTGAACTCGAAGGGTCAAAATCAGTGGCATCTTTCTAGCACCTGAGAATTCCTGGCCTCACTTGGTCCTCAGGGAATCTAAATAAGGATAAACCAGGCCAAGGAACTTCTAACATGCCTCACTTGTGGCCAAGAGTCAAGGTTCAGAGTGGAACTTTCAACTAGGGAAGAGGTGAAGTATTTCAACTCAGTCCTAGGATGAGAAGCAGGCCAAAGTGGTTCCATGATAGGTAAGGGAGGAGAGTGGAGAGGCCTCAGTGGAAAGGTGCAGGTGCCCCCATGTAAGAAAATGGGGGTAGTTTGAGGGGGCACTGAAGGCTGGTAACATGGGATCACCCCTGCTGAGCTTCACATGTGGCCTCCCCTACTGTGGCTGTGCTTAGTTTTCCATCTTGCTTTCTCTGTAGAGGCTGATAAGAAGGGCCTGGGGGTGATGCATTGACAACTGGCTACAGTATGGCTGCCTAGCTGTTCAAATGGGGGTCACGTCACCAGGTTCCTAGTCTTTAGGGAGCTTCTGAAAAGCTGAAAACATTCAGAGTTCCAAAGAGTTGTTTGATAGAGACAGTAGCTTAACGCTAGACAAGATTGTTGGTGGGATCTGGCAAAGTTTTAAGTAGGATCATTAAATACTCGAGGAACTGCTGCTATGAACCAAGGGTAGACTTGGGAATCTCTTAAAGGGACACCCATAGCTGGCTATTTTTCTGACTTCTCTGAGCACATCTCTGACCAAACTGAAGGGGAGATTCCATTACAGGTATCTATGTGCCCAACTGACACGCCAACAGAAAGGCTTCAAGAAACCCCATGACCTCTTTGAGAGGGTTCAGGAAATACTGAGGAGTCAGAAAAAGTTGCTGTGAACTCTTGGGCAGGCTCCCGCCCTGCCTCTTTCCTTATACCAGGACAGAACTGAAGAGCTTCCCAATCATCAATTCCCTGCCAGGAAGTTTCATTCCTGGCCCCCATCCCAGAAATGTTTCCCTAGGTAGGCTTTCCCACCAACTGATTCTATCCTTCTATTTTGGACCTGCTCTGGGTTTTTTCATCTCCTTTCCCCACTCTTGTTCCCAGCTACTTGAGTCTGATGCAGACAAATAACAGGCTAGGCAGAAATACTGACTGGATCTTGGGGTTATCAACATCTGACACTGATGCCCAGATTATTTACTGAAGCCTTCAATTCCATCTCAGAGAGTGGTTAATGTTCTTCTGGCTGTGAGTCATTCCTCCTCCTCCACTCCAAGACGTTCAAGGTGAGAAGCCACCTCATTCATCTTTATACTCATGGCTTTTAGGCACCAAGATAAGCACCTAAATGTGACAGTTTGGGTCAGGGGACTTCTAGTGGGCTTAGCACACAGGAGGGAGGGCTACCCAGATCCTCTGGCATCCATCCCCAAAGCATATTCCTGTGGGGAAATAAATCCAGAAGGTCAGAAGGCTGCTCACCTGGCTTCAAGGAAGCCCCAGGGATTCCTTGTCCCCCAGCACACATTGAGCGCACAGCCTCCTGGAGGGGGGCAAAGGGCGGGATGGGACTGTAGCTCACCTTCCAGTTCCCTGGCACACTTCCAGCAGTGAACAACAGTGGCTGCCCTGGGCCCTTCTGTCCTGTCGCCTGGATCCCTGCCTAGTCACTCCTCCAGGCCTGAGTCGCCCAGGGAATGGTAAAAGACAGCCTTGCCTTGTCTCTCTAGGATAGGTGCCTCTGAGCTCAGCAAAGCATCAGGACAGGTCCAAAAGTGAGGGCCCCTGGGGCTCCGGCCAGGACAGCCACTTTCCTCTGAGAGGAAGCCAGGCAGGCAGATTCCAACTCCCCATCCGCAGGCAGCTCAGCTCAGTCTTGCAGCCTTTTTTGGGGGGATGGCCCGACAGAAGAAAGGGGCTCTTTTCATAGCGAGATTCCCCCCACACCCCTACCCAGAAAACCAGGAGCTGAATGTCTCTGATTGAAGTGGAATTTGTCCATATCAAGTGTTATGGGAAAATAAATAGAGCCTTGGCTGGAGCTGAGAGTCTTTTTGTGAATGCAGAGCTCTTTGCTATAGCGGGGTTTGTGCTCTGCAATTGGATCTATGGCCACAACACCTACTGGTCCCCTCATCTCTCAGAGATCTTCCTCAGCCAGACTGATACCATCACTGCTCTTAAGCATGGGGCAAGGTATGAGGCCAACCCCACTCCCTGTAAACTGCAGACTGCAGACCTCTGGGCAGTTTATCCCGTTTGACCAAATGACTTTGAGCAAGTCACTTCCTACCTCTAAGCCTCAGTTTCCACATCTGTAAAATGGATGCAGCAAGATTGCTTATAAAATTGGGCTTTGTAAACTCTGGAAAGCTGTACCAAGGAAAGATCATTATTAATTCTCCATATAGCCCACCTCCCCTGCCCTACTGACCCATCTAGAAAAAACTATAATATAGTTGTTAAAAGCACAGGTTTTGGAGTTTGATACACTAGGTTTGAATCCCTCCTCTTCTACTTACTAGCTATGTAACTACTAAGTTACTAAGTTACTTCACCACTCTGAGTTTTAGCTCCTCATCTAGAAAATGATGCTAGTAATGTATCTACCTCTCAGGGCTGCTGTGAAGATTAAATGAAATAATAATACACATAGCACATTGTGGCACGTAGTAAGGGCTCAGCAGAAGGTAGCTACCGTAATTACCTGGGACAGTCTCAGGATTGCTGAGCCTCAGAATGGGCCCTGGCCTATGCTTCCTCCAAGCCTCCCTACAGACCTGAGTGTCTCGCCCCCTCCCTGGAACCAGGGCCTCCTGGGGTAGCAGCTGGCCTCCTCTCTTCCTCCCTGTGGTGTCTCTGGATTCTGGATTTACCATGTGAAGTAAATTCTGTTTTAAATTCTGTTCTAAAATCCTCAACATCCTGCCTTGGCTGTTAAAGAGGGTATGTCCTGGAAAATTATGCTAGATAAGCTGATGCTGCTTCAGTTAGGATTTTATTCATGTTGTTCTTATTATAAGTGACAGGAAACCAAGTTGAAAATTTCCTAAGCAAAAATGAAAACTTTTTGCTCCTGAAACGAACACAATATTGTAAATCAACTATACCTCAATTTTTTTTTTAAAAAGGAAAACTGTCCCCTTAATTTAAAAGTGCGGGGGTTTCAGGCATGGCTGAATCCAGGGGCTCAAACAACATTAACACTGTGTTTCAACTCTGAGCTGATGCCACTGTAGGCCGACTCTTCTAGTGTGATGGCTGTCAGCAGCTCCAGGCTTATAATCTGTTCACCTAGAAACTCTCTTTTGGGTCTTCAGGTAACAGGGAGACCTTTGAAAATGGTCTACAGATGAGTGGTGGGGGTGAGAGTCAAGAAAAGTAGATGAGAAGATCAGAGGAGAAAGAGGAGACAGTCAAGGAACTTTCATCCCCCTTCCCTTCCTACCCATGCATATTTTGCTCTGACTTTGCCCTTGGGCACACCCTGGAAGTAATGGCCACTGCCCGGCTCCCTCTTCACTCACCATCTCCATCCTTGTAGCTGCAGAGTCCCCTTCTTCCTCTGGTGCCCTCAGTACCACTCCAAATCCCTCTGGCAGGAAGATTCTTCAAACAGCTGTCTCCCGCAGGTGTTGTATGTCTACCAGGATCTCTGGCTACACGTTGCTCCCAGGTTGACACCCAGCCCTGAAGACTGTCGACTTTGGCAGGTTAACGCAAAGACAAGCGTTACTTCTGTCTTCTTCCTTCAGGGTAATTGCCAGTGTCACCATAGCCTCATAAAACAAGACCGATGGCAGCCCCGCTGGTGTTTTCCAACGTTGGCTAGGTCTTTTGGATCCATTCCTGTCAGCAGTGATTTTGTTTCATTTCCTGGCATGAGGACAGGATGTAATCTCAAAGGAGATAGCGAAAGAGGACAGAAAAGTGTGGGGGGGAGTCTCAGTATCTCAAGCGAGAATGTCGGGTGGAAAGAGGCTTGGCATTGAATCCCAGCTCTGCTCCTTGCTTGCTGTGGGACCATGGCCAAGTTTCTGCAGCTCTCTGAGCCTCAGTTTATCCATCTGGCCAGGCTCTGTGTGGTTTAAATAAGGTAACATGTAAAGCAAAGGGCCTGGCACAAAGTGAGCCCTCGATAAATATGAGTCCTGTTCCTCTTTCCTTCCTTTGTCCAACATAGGTAGAGAACCTGGAGAAAGGGCGAGAACCAGAGGCCAGGGGAGAGCTCTACCGTCTGGAAACAGACCTGTGAAGATGGCCTCCAGAAAGTGTAAGACTGACAGGTCTCTGTATATGGGTGCTGTTTCTGATCTGAGAGAGATAGTCTTAGGAGACTGGAAGAACACATTTCTCCTTTCCAGCTCAGGAGAATAGTGGTTTTCAGTCGTAGGAGATTGGAAGAACACATTTCTCCTTTCCAGCTCAGGAGAATAGGGGTTTTCAGAAGGTCCTGTGGAAGAACCCAAGTCAGGCATTATGGCCTTTCATTCCTACTTCAAGCTCCAATTCTTCTGGTCCTAGAACACATCCTGCTAGAAAGCCTGAAACTAAAGGATTCTCTATTTCAGTGAAATGGGAGAAACTAGCAGAGTATGAACCCATTTTTAAAATGTATCTTGGATTTAACTTCTCTAGTCTGAAGTGGTGGAAGATGATAATGATGATGATAGTTAACATTTATTGAGCCCATACGACATTCCAGGTAGTTTTCTAAGAGTTTTCCATGTGTGAACTCATTTAGTCTCTCAACAACCCTATCCAGTAAGTACTATCTTTTTCTTTATTTACTATATGAGGAAACTGAGGCACAGAGAGGTCAAGTAACTTGTGCAAGGTCACACAGCTATTAAGTGGCAGAGCTGGGATACAAATCCAGGTACTGCAGAGGCCATAATGGGAGTCTTGGAGAAAATGAACATTATGAAACATAAATCTTTGAGAAATCATTCACTAAGATAAACAGAAAGAATGCATTCTCAGAAAAGTACATTAGGAATACTGAGAGGGGGAATATTGGGTGAGTCATGCTGCTTGAGTCCCCTTAGTTCCTCGTTGGAAACCCTGAGTGAGGGTTTACCAAGCCTCTTATAGTTGCACCCACATCACTCAAAACTTCAGCTTTGGTGCCTGATGTGGCTGCTAAAAGCTGCCTTCCTCAAGCCAAGTCACCTGGACCTAACATTGGGGTTCTGAGCACATATTTTTCCTTTGCCACCATTACCATCTGGCTATATTGTCCACAGTTTTATGCAATGGTCAGGCATCATTTACTGCAGCTGCACTGGCACTGTGTAATGATGACCAGTTTGTGGTCATGCACAGTGAGTTACACACAAGGCTGCAGAGGGCTGAGCCCAGCAGGGTTCACCACAAGTTCACACTCTTTACCACCACACTCTTCTGCTGGCCATGACTGTGTCAGTCACACATTGCTGGGTCTATCCTCCCTGGGGCATTGGTTCCATTTTCTGCTCAGAAACTATTAATTTTTTTTCAACCACAAAGTGTGTATAATAAGGCAAAGATAGTACCAAAGCTCAGATTTGAGGTAGGCTTGTATTTCTGCTTTTTGCGCTGCACAAGGAAAAGACAGAAAACTCCAAACTATGCCTCAAAGTTATCCTTCAGTCCTAGGATAAAATATAGGATCATAAGACAATCCAAGTCAGTGGGTTGTGTTAGCTCTTGAAACAACACGTGGTGAAAATTACACAAGATTACAATATGGGTCTGATTGTTCCCCTGCATTCTTTTTTTTTTAATTTATTTTTGTCTGTCTTGGGTCTTCGTTGCTGTGTGTGGGCTTTCTATAGTTGCCGTGAGCAGGGTCTACTCTTTTGTTGTGGTGAATGGGCTTCTCATTGCGGTGGCTTCTCTTGTTGTGGAGCACGGGCTCTAGGTGAGCAGGCTTAATAGCTGTGGCTCACGGGCTCTAGAGCGCAGGCTCAGTAGTTGTGGCGCACAGGCTTAGTTGCTCTGCGGCACGTGGGATCTCCCTGGACCGGGGCTCAAACCTGTGTCCCCTGCATTGGCAGGTGGATTCTTAACCACTGCACCACCAGGGAAGCCCACCTCCCCCCCACCCCATTCTTTCAAGTCCTTTTTCCTCCTGTCTCAGGAATATGTATCCAGCCTAGCATGGTGCCGAGACCATAACAATGAATGAATGAATGTGGGGTGTGTGTGTGTGTGTCTTTGGACATGGATGCGATTCAGAGAATTGCTGATAGTTTGAAAGGACCTTAAGATCAATGACTTCTCACCTGGTCATTAGTCATTAGGCCAGGCAGAGGGAAGGAAAAGATCTAAACAGATACATTCCGAGGGCTGTTTGAAACAACATGCAATCAGTTGTCAAACCACAGCCCTAGTCCCCAACATCCCATTGGTAACATCTTGTCTTGAATTATGAGCATTTAAGCTCCAAGGTTACTTAACCTCAAGGCAGTGGGATGACTGAAACACAGGTGGATTCCATTTACAACCACTAGGTGGCATCTGTTCTAGGAATTGCAAAATGGCTTGTTCACAAGCTGGAGCTTTCGTCAGCCTGGCCTGAGCCAAACTGTCAAGTTCCTGCTGGGTGGGTAGAGGAACTTGCCAGGGCCAGTGCTGCCAGGCTTGGTTTACGGAGCCAGTGCCCTGGGAGGGGGCTGGATTCATGATTCCAATGATGAGCTCACCCTTTCTAGGGTAGCAGCTCCCTCCCACCACCTCCTCATACTTTTATCTTTTCACCCTTTTAAATTTTCTTTATAGCAGTTATCACACTTGACTTTACTATATGTTTGTTTATTTTCTGTCTCCCCCCACTAGAATCTAAACTCCACAAGAGCATTTTGTTCATTACAGGATCACCGGTTCCTCAATACCTAGCACTTTGTAAGCCCTCAGTAAATATGTTGTATAAATGAATGAATGAGCAAACATGTAACAAAGAGTTATAAGTAACTAAGGTCTGTAGTCCATTCCCCTAATGAGATACTCTGAAAACCAAGCAATGCGGAGTTATGATCACTGTTTATAGTAGGTGGGTTTAATTTGTATCCCTTTTATTCAGCTAGAGCAACCTGCCTGTGAATGAGTGGTTTCACTTTCTAAATCTATTTCAATCCTGTGTTCTCTGGAAAGTGATCCCTGCTGAGTAGTTATGTCTTTATAGCTGTCAATCACAGGAGCAGCCTTGCTGGGCCATCAGGCCCCTGATGTTGGTCTCCTGTAGGCTGATCAGGACTGCCTGAAGGGAGAAGGAAGCATGTTACCACAAATATCCAGGACACCCCTGAGCTGGGTTCACAAGCCCCTGGAGTAGAAGATGACACAGGGAGGGAGCCTCTCCAAGGCTTCTAATTTCCTGTGGACGGGCTCCTAGTGGCAACGCCCAGGACCTGGATTTGGAGGCAGCTGATGGCTTGCCTAGCAAGAAGGCCACAGGTAACAAGGCTCCCTTGACTTGGTGAGGAAATGCTTTACTCCAGCCTCACCTAATCCATGTGCCTCCCAAATACTGACTAAGAGCGATGTAGACTTGGGTAAGGCTCCTGGGATCCATCCTCCTGCGTGAAAAGAAGCAGAGATACTGACAGCCCCAGTAAGAGGCATGTCTTCTGAGTTGAGGAGGAGATCGCGGTGTGCAGGAGGGAGCTCAGGGTTTCCCGGAGCACAGGCCCACTGGCTGCAGTGGTCTGCAGTGGTGGGCAGCATGCAGCAGCCCTGGTGCATCTTCCTGCAAAGATCCACAATTCCTTGCTCTGTGCGGTGCAGCTGCTGCCTTTCCCAAGTTTCCACATGACAATTATAAAATCACCTGCAAACCTAAATCCAGTGAGTGCCTACAGATGACACACTCAACAGCTCAGAGAATGATTCAGAGGAAGCAATTTTCCAAAGTGAAGATAATCATCTGTTCGTGTGAAAAGGCAAGCACTCTTTTATTAGCATTGGAAGCTCAAGGGAAACGTGGCTAAAGCCATAAAAGCAGCACTTCAGTAAATGGCTCAAGAACAATATCCACAGCTGGAGGGAAGGACATGTACAGATTCCTCTCCCACTCAGAGTTCTCCCACAAAACTTGTTCTCGTGGAAGGAAGGCAAAGCTCAGCTCTGACCTCTTCCTGTTTACTTCATCAACAGCTCCTGTCCGTTCTGTCCCTGTGGCCACACAGGGAACCCCAGAATTCAGCGTTGACTGGTCTTCTTTTATCTACATACTTTTCCCAGGTGACCTCAACCCATCTCATTCTTTATTCTGTGACTTTAAAATTAATATTCCAGCCCTGAGCGCTCCTGGGACTTCATAGAACCAGTTGCCTATTTGAACTCTTTATTTGGATACCTAATAGACATGTCATACTTAGAATGGCCAAAATTAAACTCTGGATCTTCTCTTCTTTCCCAGTGTCTTATTATTGCATAAGAAAGCACCCAAAGCCTACTGACTAAAACAACAATAATCATTGATTTTGCTCACAAGTCTGTCATTTTGGTACGGCTCAACGGGGACTGCTCAGTGAAGCATCAGCTGGAGAATCCATTTCTAAGGTTAGCTGGCAAGTTTTGCCAGCTGTCACCTGGGAGTCAGCTGGGTTGTGGGGAGGTGGGGAGGGATTGGTTTCTCTTCACGAGCTGCTATGGCTTCCTCAAGGCACGGTGACTGAAGTCCCAGTGAGCTTCCCAAGAAGACGAAGTGGAAATTGCCAGTATCTTAAGTCCTGGGCCCAGGAACTAGTAAAATGTTACTTCTGCCATATAAGATTGGTTAATCAATCACAGATCCCAGGTTCAAGGGGAGGGCAAAAGGCCCCCAACTCTGCATGGAAGGAGCATCAAAGAATCTGGAGACAGGTTTTTAGATTGTCACATGTCCCAAACCTGCTCCTCCTGCAGTCTTCTCCATCTACCAGTTATTCAGACAACTAGGGGTCACCTTCAGTTTCTGTCCTTCCCTTCCCCTTCCACCCAATCACCAGCAAGTCCTGGTGACTCTCTCCCAAAACATGTCCAGAATCCTTCTGTTCTCTCCTCTCCACCACTCCCGCCTTACCCAGACAACCTCATCTCTCACTGGATGGCTGCTTGGTTGGTTGCAGTAGTTTGTTAACTGCTCTCTGCCTCCGTGCCTGCTTTCTAAAACCTATTCTTCATACAGTAACCAGAGCTATCTTTTAAAAACAGAAATCAGATCACCCCACTTTTCTGTTTAAACCCCCTCCAAAAGCTGCACGACATATTTAGAATTAAACCCACAACCCGCATTCTGAATTCCAAAGCCCAGTGTGCTCTGGCCCCTGCCCAGTTCCCTGGCCTCATCTCATACCACTTGCCTTCTCACTAGTCTGTGATCCACACACATGCTTGTTGCTGCCTGATAGCCTTTGCACCTGGCTTTCCTCTGTCTGGAATGTTCTTCCCCCTGATTTGTCCAAGGCTGTTTCCTTCTTGCCATTTACTTTTCAGTTGAAATACCGTTTACCTAGAGAAACCTCCACAATTCCCAAACCTAAAGAATCCACACCATCATCTGTGATATTAAGCTATTTTAATTTTCAACACAGCACTTACTACTAGCTGATACTTTCCGTGTTGATTTGTTCATTGTCTCCTCCCTCTAAAATGTAAGCTCTAAAATGACAAGACCTTGTCTGTCCTGTCACTGTGCATCCCTAGGACCTAGAACAGTGCCTGGCAAAGAGCAGACGTTTGATAACTATTTATTGATTTAACAGGTAGCAACCGTAGCCCCTGCCATCCAGTCTTCCAACAGGACCACAGAGTCTCTCAGAGTGGTTGATGGGTACAGAGAGGAAACTTCAGGAGGGCCTTAGTGGCTCATGCATGGCCCAGCTCCTGGAGGATGCTTCACAGAGACCAGGTTTATGCAGCCTCCTTCCAACCCCCAGTGTACTGCCATCCCTAGCCTTCTTGTGAAACCAGCAATACAGAATCAGACAGTCCTAAGGACAAAGTTACTAACATGCTTGGACAGGGTGGCGCAGTTCTGCTGCCATCGGTCAGGTCATTAACTCACGTTATATTACATTTGAATTTTCATCTTAGGGTCAGACTCAGAAATGTAGGCCAAGTTCCGGCATCACCAATTCCAAGTACTTGTATTAATGATTATTTTTTAAAATGAAGATGCTCAAATTTTTGAAGAGAGACTTAGAAATGGGTATTTAGGACCATCCAAATAAATTTTTTAAAGTTTGATTGGGCTTTTATTTTATTTTTTTCATATGTATCATAATTTTCATGTGGAATGATTACATTTTTAAAAATACAAATTCTATTTTATTTTATTTTATTTTATTTTTTCTCTAGTAGGTCTGTGTCTTTATTCCTGTCTTACCCCTATGTTCTTCAGGACATTTTTTTTTCTTAAATTCCATATATATGTGTCAGCATACAGTATTTGTCTTTCTCTTTCTGACTTACTTCACTCTGTATGACAGACTCTAGGTCCATCCACCTCATTACAAATAGCTCAATTTTGTTTCTTTTTATGGCTGAGTAATATTCCATTGTATATATGTGCCACATCTTCTTTACCATTCATCCGATGATGGACACTTAGGTTGTTTCCATCTCCGGGCTATTGTAAATAGGGCTGCTATGAACATTTTGGTACATGACTCTTTTTGAATTATGGTTTCCTCAGGGTATATGCCCAGTAGTGGGATTGCTGGGTCATATGGTAGTTCTATTTGTAGTTTTTTAAGGAACCTCCATACTGTTCTCCATAGTGGCTTCACCAATTTACATTCCCACCAACAGTGTAGCAGGGGTCCCTTTTCTCCACACCCTCTCCACCATTTGTTGTTTGTAGATTTTTTTTTTTTTTTTGTGGTACGCGGGCCTCTCACTGCTGTGGCCTCTCCTGTTGTGGAGCACAGGCTGTGGATACGCAGGCTCAGCGGCCACGGCTCACGGGCCCAGATGCTCCACAGCATGTGGGATCCTCCTGGACCGGGGCACGAACCCGCGTCCCCTGCGTTGGCAGGCGGAGTCTCACCCACTGCGCCACCAGGGAAGCCCTCATTGTAGTTTTGATTTGCATTTCTCTAATAATAAGTGGTGTCGAGCATCTTTTCGTGTGCCTCTTGGCCATCTGTATGTCTTCTTTGGAGAAGTGTCTACTTAGATCTTCTACCCATTTTTTTTTTAAAGATTTTTTTGATGAGGACCATTTTTAAAGTCTTAATTTAGTTTGTTACAATATTGCTTCTGTTTTATGTTTTTGTTTTTTGGCTGCAAGGCATGTGGGATCTTAGCTCCCTGACCAGGGACCAGACCCCTCACCCCCTGCATTGGAAGGCAAAGTCTTAACCACTGGACCACCAGGGAAGTCCTCCGCCCATTTTTTTTTTTTTTCTTTTTTTTTTTTTTGTGGTATGCGGGCCTCTCACTGTTGTGGCCTCTCCCGTTGCGGAGCACAGGCTCCGGACGCGCAGGCCCAGCGGCCACGGCTCACGGGCCCAGCCGCTCCGCGGCATATGGGATCCTCCCAGACCGGGGCACGAACCCGTATCCCCTGCATCGGCAGGCGGACTCTCAACCACTGCGCCACCAGGGAGGCCCCCTCCGCCCATTTTTTGATTGCGTTGTTTTTTTTTTAAATTTGAGCTGCATGAGCTGTTTGTATTTTGGAGACTAATCAATCCCTTGTCAGTTGCTTCATTAGCAAATATTTTCTCCCATTCTGTGGGTTGTTTTTTCATTTTGTTTATGGTTTCCTTTGCTGTACAAAAGCTTTTAAGTTTAATTAGATCTCATTTGAGGCCTGGTGGATTTTCACGAGCGGAGAACCTGACCCAGAAAGAAGCTTTGAGCTGCAGGATGAGTTCAAGGGCCGCTGAACACCCCGATCCCACCTGCCATTGGACATCTGCCTTTGTTTAGCCGCGTTGTTCAATTAATGACCTTTGGCTAAGTACTACACTGACAGAGGTTCTTTTTGTTTATGTAGTAGTTCTTGTTGGTGGCCGTAAACAGTAGTTAACTATTGACTATAAAGATAGCAGTCACCTCTTAAACCTGCTGAGTGCCCAACTGATTCATTCTCAAAGTGGACCTGGAAAATAGAAGTTTCTAGAAGTTGCTTTACTAATGAGGACAGTGAGGCACCAAGAAGCTCAAAGATTTGCACACCAACCAAATTCTAGTAATAGTGTTTGTTATAGGTCAGGCACTATTCTGAGTGCTTGACAAATATGAATCTATATAAGCTTCATAACAGCCCAATGAGATGAATATTGTCATTCCATTCTTTTTTGTGTGTGTGTGGTACGTGGGCCTCTCACTGTTGTGGCCTCTCCCATTGCGGAGCACAGGCTCCGGACGCGCAGGCCCAACGGCCATGGCTCACGGGCCCAGCCGCTCCGCAGCATGTGGGATCTTCCCGGACCGGGGCACAAACCCGTGTCCCCTGCATCGGCAGGCGGACTCTCAGCCACTGCGCCACCAGGGAAGCCCATGTCATTCCATTCTTTTTAAAGATGAGCATGTCCAGGCACTGAGAGATTAGGCAACTTGCCCCAGGTCACACAGCTAGTAAGTGGTTGAGTCAGGATTTGAGACCAGACAGATTCCAGAGTCCAGATGCTATGCTGCCTCTCCACAAGCCTATTATTAGGTTTCCAAAGGCTGCTTCTGTTTGGAAATCAGCCGCAGGAAATGACTGACAATAACTTAAGGCCACACTAATCAGCCACGGTCTGCGTGATGGGAGAACAAGGCCAGACTTAGAAGAGTGTGCCATGTGATGCAGTCTCTGGTTTTGTGAAAGCCAACCCAGGGCAACGCAACCACAGATGGAAGAAAAGGTTTGCCCTACTCTTGTCAGGCCATGCAGAATAGGTCAAAGGCAGCACCATAGTTGAACTGCAGATCTGGTGGTCCCAGCATTTCATGCTTAAATTCTCTTCACCTTGAGCACACCCACATTTCAGTAGGGAAGAGTTTAGAATACTTTTTTTTTTTTTTTTTTTTTTACATTTCTACATTGGCTATTAGAACGAAATGATCATACCCACCATTATCCACACATCTTACCGTGTTTCAGGAAACCCATGCTTCCAAGAAAACACTATGGCACCTCTTTCAATGAATTTCCCTTGGGGTCCTGTCATGGGTAGGTACATCTTATCTTCCATATGTACAAAATGCAAAGCTAAAGTTAAAATCCTTCTTTGGCTTCTCACTGTTCCTAGGACAAACGTCTAAATGCTCAGTGAGCCTAAAAGGAGCAGGATGATCTACTGTCAATCTTGTTTCCACTTCTCAAAAGCACCTTTGACCTGGGACTGTGCCGGGCATGCCCTCTTCCTGCCTCAGCTCAGCTGGTTACTCAGTGCAGCTTGGTTAGCAGATCACATCTGAAAGGCTTTTCCTCAGTCTTTCCCGATCACCGCCAGTCCTCCATAACACTCTTTATAATGGAAATGTGCACTATGTGTGTAATTTATCCATTCAATATCCGTCCCCTTCTCCCCCAGACCCTAACTCCATGACAGCCATCATGTGCCTGTCACCTACAACTCCAGTGTCTGGTTTACAGGTGCTCAGTATGTATTGTGAAATGAATGAGTATTCATAAATGTTTGCAATGGCCTGACATAAGCAAGCCCTTCTGTAGCTTCTATGCCCTGTAGCAAATACCAAAAGGTGAAATGTGGATTTTCTTAAAACAACCAGAGAGAATTGTTCACCATGTAATCCCTGATGTCTGGCATCTATACTGCTCTTTTTGTAATGAGAAATATTCAAACATCTGCAAGAGTAGAGAGAAGAGTCCAAGGAACCCCTGTTCAGGCACCACCAGGTTAAACAATTAGCAGCTCATGGTCCATCTTGTTTCTGCCAGTGTGGCCACCACTGTCACTGGATTATTTTAAAGCTACTCCCAAGCATCATATCATCTCAACTGTAAAAACTTGAGTGTGTATCTGTGACTCTTTGTAAAATTACTTTAATAACATTTGCATACCTAAGCAATTCTTTAATAGCATTACATCCAGTCAGTGTTGAAATTGTCCAAGTTGTCTGATAATGCTTTTTTCCAGTTGCTTTTTTTGGAATGCAGCCGGGATCCACAGGTTGCATTTGGCTGATAAGTCTCTAAGTCTCGTAACGTGACAATTCCTGCATCCACTTATTTTTCCTTTTATCTTGCCATTTGCTTTTTAAAGACACTAGGCCACCTCTTCCGTAATACTTCCTGCATTTTTTGATTTCACAGATTCCATCCTGTAAGCTGGTAGGAAGCCTGAAGGCTTGATGGGATTCCAGTGTGATAGGAGGCAAGGACATGCCTCAGGTGAGGAGGCACCTGAGCTTCTCTTGGGGCAGGAGCGTGGGCTGCTGGTTGACCAGATGTTCTCAATTTGATCCTACTTTATAAAGTTCCCCAATGGCTAGATCCATCATCTCCTTGAGGGTTGCAAGATGGGGATATTAAAACTCTAGGATTCCTTCTTAATTAGTGAAAACTTTTCTATAAGGAACTTTCTTGGTGGGGAAAGGATGGGGAGAAGGGATAGTCAGGGAGTTTGGGATTGACATGCACACACTGCTGTATTTAAAATGGATAACCAGTGGACCTACTATATAGCACAGGGGACTCTGCTCAATGTTATGTGGCAGGCTGGATGGGAGAGGAGTTTGGGGGAGAATGGGTACATGCATATGTATAGCCGAGTCCCTTTGCTGTGCATCTGAAACTATCACAACATTGTTAATCGTCTATACTCCAATATAAAATAAAAAGTAAAAAAAAAACTTTCCCCTATCAGCTATTGGTTTACCTTGAAATTCAGTCTGTATAGGAGAGGGAGGATAAATCCTCAATTCTTTCCCTTTACCAGTTTTCAGAGTAATTACTATTGGGTGGCTCTTTGCTTCTAGGTCTTTCCAGTGGAGAGAGTTAAGATGTATATTTTTCAAGGGGAAAATAGTCATGAGTTTATACTGTTATTTCCAATTCAAAATCAGTACCACTAAGCTTCTTTTACTTTCATTTTATATTTGTGTCTCTTTTGTTTTACGTTGAAAATCTTGGTTCCTAATGACATCAACATAATTATATATTCATTTTATCGGGGCGGGTGTGTGTGTGTGATCTCCAATAACAATGACACTGATAACTGAAAACAATTTAAGCCTTTTTTGAGCAGTTCTTTTTTTCTGGCTTTATTACTGTGTTGTTCAGGTCATTCCCTGTGGGGTTAGGTCAACAACTTCATATATGGTTAAATTCATTTGTTGCATTTTGTCTCCATTTGTATTCCATTTTGTGTTATGGTTATGGAAAACATTTCTGTGGCTCTGAAGTCAGAAGAGCCCCTAGCCATAATCCTTCCAACCAGGGAATTCCCTGGTGGTCCAGTGGTTAGGACTCTGCACTTTCCCTGCTGAGGGCCTGGGTTCGATCCCTGTTCAGGGAACTAAGATTCCACAAGCCACGCAGCATGGCCAAAAAAAAAAAAAAAATCCTTCCCACAGCATGGAGCCTAGCACATCAAAAACACTCAAATATTCATTGACTTTTATGACCTATATATATGATTTTTCTAAGTCATCCACTGGGGGGATGGCTCCCACCAAGAAAGCCCAAGGCATGGTAAGGACCATGGTTTGCTCTAAAGTTCAGCTTGATTGAGAATTTTTAGGGTGCTTTGTAAAGGAAAGGTCAAAAGGCATATTTCAAGATCCTTAATCTAAATCCTCCGGCTTCACCCAGAGAAGCTGGTCATAAACTGGCCAGGCCGGAGTGCTGGAGAGAGAAGAGTCCCTCATCTCCAGTTCTACCCAAGCTCTGAAACCCTCCTCTCTTCTTTTCTTTCTTTCTTTTTTTTTTTTTACATTATTATAGACACTGTCAAAGTTTATTTTCCTTTAAGAAATGAAATGGATCTTTTTTTATTGAGGTATAATTGACATACTATATTAGTTTCAGGTGTACAACATAATGATTCAATATTTGTAGATATTGTGAAATTATCACAATAAGTCTAGTTAACATCCATGACTATACATAATTACACATTTTTTTCTCGTGATAACAACTTTTTAAGAGATCTATTCTCTTAGCAACTTTCAAATATGCTGTATATTACATCCCCATGACATTTATTTTATAATGAGGAAAAAATTAATAGTCAACCTAAGAAAGAAATGGAAAATTTCATTTGAGCCAACCTGAGGATTATAACCTGGGAGACAGCCTCTCAGAGATCTCAGAACTGTTCTGAAGAGGTAAGGGGGCAGGGAGGCCAGTGTGTCTGTGATTTTAGAGAAGGGGCACGTGCAATCAAACACACATCTTGGTAGAAGGTTACTGCTGTTCATGAGGGAAGAGATATCTTAGTTAATGGTTTTAGTGCTTTTCCAAGTATGGGAAGATGCAAGAAACTGGGTTCATAAAATTTTCTCCTGAAAATATCTAACTACCTGAGGGCCAGTTCTGCCAGTTTTCCCAGAGCACAAAATGCCTCACCCTGTTCTTCACCCTGAATTCCTTTTAGGGTATATTTTAGGTCGGTGACTGCAGCGGCTCACAGCTTGATTCTTGTAGAACTGGATGGTGGGCAACATTCTTTATTTTACAAACCCTTCCCTTTTGGTCTTAATTTAGACCAACGTTTGGGGGGCATTTCATGACCAATTTGGCCCACAACACTAGGAATGCTCATTCCCAGGTAAGGCCAGGATTTCATTGATAGGACTCTCCATGTGCTATTAGTGGATTAGGCCCTGTTGACAGTAGCCCAAAGCCTCTGGACCGCCTGTCTTACTGGTCTGTTATGGTCCTGGAAATGGTTCCCTCTTGTTGCTTCTTTCCATAGCTAGAGTTACGCTATTACCATCATTGATCTTAAGAGAACTATATATCAGTATTTGGTGAATCATTTCAAGTCACGTAGTCATTGTTATTTTTATCACAGGCTCAGTCACACATCTGGTAATGCAAGAAACAATCATTTTGTAAAATAGGCAGGATATAAACAATATAGCTAGTGACATTAATAAGGTCATATGAAAGTGTTTAAGCTAAGAACTTCCATTAGGTGTGGCCCCGTATCTCCCCAGGTCATGTGACCTGGTCTGTTCTGTACCCGTCACTATCTTTAAGGGAAATGATATATTGGCATTGTACATAAAATTCACCAAAGATGTATGCACATCCAAGGTGAGTGGTGGGTCATCGTGATCCCTTACAGGATTGAGAAAGGAATGTTATCTTCAAAGGGGTTACATGGCTGGCGCTAGAAAAAGAAAAATTGATGTTTATGGTTGAGCAGGTATTTCTGCCATTAGGGAGTTAAGGTTAATGCATAAATGCAGGTGCACAATGCACACGAGTGGGGAGGCAGGAGGCCCAAACGGGCAGAGAAGAAACAATTTGTTTAAATTTTTCTTGTCTTGCCTTAAAATATGAATTTTATTTCATCAAATCCTAGCTCACAGTAGATAGGGAAGACTTACAACTGTCACATGATCTCTAAAAGACAAGTTAGCAGCAGAACCATTTATAGAAACCAGGTGTTCTGTCTTTTGGCCTCCACCAGGCATATTAATCTTCACCATCTTGTGTATTGCGCAAAGGCTGCAAAGTTGCAGCACCGGCGGGGCTGGACGCTCAGTAGGATTGGCCATGAATGATCGTGCGTGGCTCAGCTGGGGTGCAAAATCCAAGAAGGTCTTTTTCCCGCGGGGCCTAGAGGTGTGGCCTCACTTTCCCACGCAGGCGCCCTCAGGTCTCCGGCGCCTCACCTGCCGGTTGCTTGGTGACGGAAGGATTCCCTCAGCCTCGCCCTCTGGCTCCGACACACAATGGGCGGCCGCGGGCCTCTCATGTAGGCGGGGCACGCCCTGGGAGCCGTTCTGGTTGGCCCGCGGTCCGGCGAGGCGCATGACGTCTCCGTCGCGTAGTGCTGGCGTGAGTGGTAGCGTTCGCTCCGGGAGCCTGAAAGGAGACTTGGAGGCACCTGGGCCGCGCTGCTTGGGTCGTAGGGAGCTACCGCTGCCGCCACAGCCCGCACTCCATGAGGAAGATGCTCGCCGCCGTCTCCCGCGTGTTGTCGGGCGTCGCCCAGAAGCCGGTGAGGTGGCGTGAGCGAGCCGGGGTGGGGCGCGAGTGGGCCCGAGGCCGGAGGACGCCAGAGGGCAGGACGAGCGGGCTGAGTGGGCCGGGCCTCGTAGAGCCGCGGGCCTTTGTCCTGCCTCCACGTCGTGCGCTCCGCTCCTGGCCGCGAGGGGAGCGGTGGCTCGGCCCTCGGGCGCCGACTGAGGGAGGGGGAGCTTTATAAGGTCCGCGTGAAGGTCAGGCGCGGCTCCCGGTGCCGGCCTGGTTGGTGCGCTCTGGAAGGGCCCGTTCGTTTACCTCAGACAGAAAAGGGGGCCTTGGGCTTCCTCGAGTCTCCAGTTGACCGCCTCTTCCCAGCCCACTCATTTTAAATCTTCCTCTTGACCGGGAATCCGGAGACAGAATGGCTCCATTCACACTTCAGTTTCACCAGTTACTAGCCCTGTGACCTTGAGTAAGAGGTTTTTGTTTTTTCTTAAAGATCCCCGTGCTCAGTTTCCTCATCTCTAAAATGGAGATGAGAGTACTTACCCCGTGGGGTTGTGTTTTTTTTTTTTTTTTTTTTTTTTTTTTAATGAGGATGAGAGACGGTGAGGCTTAAACGAGTGACAAATATGTAAACTTTTCCCGGTAGCGCCTGGTACATAGTGGGTGCTACCTGTGTTAAGCATTGTTATTATCATTTAGGATCTCTGTTGCCTTATTGATTCTCTGTATGGAAGATCTGTCCATTGATGTGAGTGGGGTGTTAAAGTCTCCTACTTGTGCTGTATTCCGGTAAATTTCTCCCTTTATGTCTGTTAGTATTTGTTTTATGTATTTGGGTGCTCCTATATTAGGTTCATATATGTTGACGGGTGTAAAATCCTCTTCTTGTGTTGATCCTTTTATCATTATATAGTGTTCTTTATCTTTCTTTATGCTATTTGTTTTAAAGTCTATTTTGTCTGATATAAGTATTGCAACCCCCGCTTTCTTGTCATTTTCCGTTTGCATTCCCTCACTTTCAATCTTTGTGTGTCCTTTGCCCTTAAGTGGGTCTCTTGTAGGCAGCATATTTTAGGCTTTTTTTTTTTTTCGGTACGCGGGCCTCTCACTGTTGTGGCCTCTCCCGTTGCGGAGCACAGGCTCCGGATGCACAGGCTCAGCGGCCATGGCTCACGGGCCCAGCTGCTCCGCGGCATGTGGGATTTTCCCGGACCGGGGCACGAACCCGTGTCCCCTGCATCGGCAGGCGGACTCTCAACCACTGCGCCATCAGGGAAGCCCGCTCTTGGTTTTTTTTTAATCCAGTCTGCCACTCTGTTTCTTTTGATTGGAGCATTACTGACATTTAAGGTAATTATTGATACGTATGTATTTATTGCCATTTTAAACCTTGTTTTCCAGTTTATTCTGTGTTTCTTCTTTGTTCCTTTTTATGGTTTGAGGATTTCCTTTTATTTTATGCCTGTGTTTTCTTTCTGGTTTTTGTGAATCTCTTGTATGTTTTTGACTTGCAGTTGCCCTGTTTTTCAAGTATGTGAACCCCTTCCTGTATCTGTTTGCTTTAGACTGGTAGTCATATAGGCTCAAATGCATTCTAAAAAAATGAATCTGGGCTTCCCTGGTGGCGCAGTGGTTGAGAGTCCGCCTGCCGATGCAGGGGACACGGGTTCGTGCCCCTATCCCGGAAGATCCCACATGCCGCGCAGCGGCTGGGCCCGCGAGCCATGGCCGTGGAGCCTGTGTGTCCGGAGCCTGTGCTCCGCAACGGGAGAGGCCACAGCAGTGAGAGGCCCGCGTACAGCAAAAAAAAAAAAAAAAATGAATCTACATGTTGTCACTCTCCTTCCCCACATCTTATGATTTTGATGTCCTTTTGATTACATCTTCATGTTTATCCTTTTGCTGTTCCTTGTGTTTATCATCACTTTCACAAATAGGTTTTTTTGTTTTTGTTTTGATCTGTATAGTGGCTAATTTAAGTGATTTACTTTCCAATTGTGATTTCCTCCTTCCTATATCTTCTTTTCTATATAGAGAAGAACTTTGAGTGTTTCTTTTAGGGTAGGTTTAGTATTGCTGAATTCTTTTAGTTTTTGCGTGTCTGATAAGTTATTTCTTCTCCTATTCTAAATGATCATCTTGCTGGGTAGCGTATTCTAGGTTGCAGATTTTTCCCTTTCAAGACTTGAATATATTTTGCCACTCCCTTCTGGCCTGCAGCATTTCTGTAGAGAAATCAGCCGGTAGCCTTATGGCGATTCCCTTGTAACTAACACTTTGTTTTTCACTTGCTGCCTTTAAAATCCTCTCTTTAACTTTTGCCATTTTATTATAACATGTCTTGGTGTAGGTCTGTTTGGTTCATCTTGTTGGGACCCTCTGTGCTTCCTGTTTCTGGATATCTGCTTCCTTCTTTAGGCTTGGGAAGTTTTCAGTCATAATTTCTTCAAGTACATTTTCAGTCTCCTTTTCTCTTTCTTCTCCTTCTGGAATCCCTATTATGCGTAGATTGGCACACTTTATATTATCCCATAGGTCTCTTATATTGCTTTCATTTTTTTTCATTAGCCTTTCTGTCTGCTGTTTTGATTGGGTAATTTCCACTATTCTACTTTCGAGGTCACTTATTCTTTCTTCTGCATTATTCATTCTGCTATTCATTGCCTTTAGCTCAGCTTTCGTCTCAGCAAATGAAGTTTCTAATTTTTCTTGGCTCCTCTTTCTAGTTTCTAGTTTCTTTTTACAGTACTCTGCATTTCTGTCGATAGCCTTTCTTAAGTCCTTCAGTATTTTCATTATCTCCTTTTTGAACTTGGTATCTACTAGACTGAAAAGGCCTGTTTCATTGTTTGTTCCTTCAGGGGAATTTTCTTGGTCTTTTAACTGAGAGTGGTTCCTCTGCTTCTTCATTTTGCTTATATTTTTCTGACTCTCTGAATTTAGGAGAAACAGTTATCTACTGTAGTCTTGGAGGGCTACTTATATGCAGGTGCCTCCCTGCGTAGTTTGTGTGGGTTTAATATTTTTTTGGCATGAGGGCTGTTTTTGGTTTGGATTCTTGCCGTCTCTTTCCTCTGCGTGTGCTGGTCGTTATCCCCTTGATAGGGAATGTGCAGGTGCGTGGCCCGCGCGTGCTCCTGGGGAGGGTGGGGGCAGTGGTTGGTGCCCAGTCACGGGACCCTTGGCAGCTGCAGTGGTCTGCATCCGCCTCTGGAGTCCGAGATGGCAGTGGCGGCTCTAGTTCGCTCCCCGGAGCTCGTGTAGGTGGTGCCCTGCTGCCTGAGAGTGCACGGAGAAAGAAGCTCCTATGGCGGTCCCACCTCTCTCTTCATGCATCCCCCAACAATGGCCCCTTGCCTTTCTGGCAGGCCCGAGCTTCTTCCTGTATTCCCTCAGTTATGGTGCACCACACTCCAGCCCCCTCAGGCTGTCTGCACGTAGCCAACTCCAGTCCTCTCCCTGGGTCTGACCTCCGAAGCCCAAACCTCAGCACCCAGACCTTGCCCAGCGCAGTGGAGGAGCGTCTCAAGCTGGGGAGTGCAAGGTCGTGGTACCAACCGTCTGTGTAGGTCTCTCTCCGCTTTGCTTTCCGCAAACCAGTTGCTGCACTCAACTCCAATGTTCCAAAGCTCCACCTCTGCCCTGGGTGATATCTCCACCAGTGAGGGGACTTCTCAGGGTGTGGAAACCTTTTCTTTTTCACAGCTCCCTCCCAGGGGCGCAGGTCCCGTCCTGATTGCCTTCTCTCTTTTTTTTCTTTTTTCTTTTGTCCTACCCAGTTATGTGGAGATTTTCTTGCCCTCTTGGGTGTCTGAGGTCTTCTGCCAGAGCTCAGTAGATATTCTGTGAGAACTGTTCCACACGTAGATGTATTTTTGGTATATTGATATTTGTGGGAGAAGGTGAGCTCCACGTCCTAATCCTCCACCATCTTGATCCGAATCTCCCTCACATTTCTTTCTTGTTTTGTTTTGTTTTATTTTTATTTATTTATTTTATTTGTTTATTATTTTTGGCTGCGTTGGGTCTTCGTTGCTACACGTGGGCTTTCTCCAGTTGCAGCGAGCGGGGGCTACTCTTCGTTGTGGTGCACGGGCTTCTCACTGCGGTGGCTTCTCTGGTTGCGGAGCACAGGCTCTAGGTGCGTGGGCTTCAGTAGCTGGGGCACACGGGCTCAGTAGTTGTGGCTCGTGGTCTCTAGAGCACAGGCTCAGTAGTTGTGGCGCATGGGCTTAGTTTCTCGCGGCATGTGGGATCTTCCCGGACCAGGCTCGAACCCGTGTCCCCTGCACTGGCAGGCAGATTCCTAACCACTGCGCCACCAGGGAAGCCCCGAAGCTCAGGTTCTTGATGTCTCATCGCAGAAAGAATTCAGTGAGAGACAAAGTGATAGGCAAGAAGTGGATTTATTTAGAGAGAAGCACACTCCACAGAGTGTGGGCCATCTCAGAAGGTGAGAAAGGCCCCCCCCCTCACACTTCTGATATGACTTTTAGCTTAACTTTCGCTTAATGTGGCTCCTTTCACCCATTATATCAGTGAATCTTACTGTTTTTGAGATTCACAGTAATGAAATGGGAGAAAGTATCTAAGTAGCTTTCTGACAGTCAAAATCCTTTTTTTTATTAGTTTCTGCTTTATAACAAAGTGAATCAGTCATACATATACATCTGTTCCCACATCCCTTCCCTCATGCATCTCCCTCCCTCCCACCCTCCCCATCCCACCCCTCCAGGCGGTCACAAAGCACTGAGCTGATCTCCCTGTGCTATGCTGATCTCCCTGTGCTATGCGGCTGCTTCCCACTATCTATCTACCTTACGTTTGGTAGTGTATATATGTCCATGCCTCTCTTTCGCTTTGTCACAGCTTACCCTTCCCCCTCCCCATATCCTCAAGTCCATTCTCAAGTAGGTCTGTGTCTTTATTCCCGTTTTACCCCTAGGTTCTTCATGACATTTTTTTTTAAATTCCATATATATGTGTTAGCATACAGTATTTGTCTTTCTCTTTCTGACTTACTTCACTCTGTATGACAGACTCTAGGTCTATCCACCTCATTACAAATAGCTCAGTTTCGTTTCTTTTTATGGCTGAGTAATATTCCATTGTATATATGTGCCACATCTTCTTTATCCATTCATCTGATGATGGACACTTAGGTTGTTTCCAGCTCCAGGCTATTGTGAATAGAGCTGCAATGAACATTTTGGTACATGTCTCTTTTTGAATTATGGTTTTCTCAGGGTATATGCCTAGTAGTGGGATTGCTGGGTCATATGGTAGTTCTATTTTTAGTTTTTTAAGGAACCTCCGTACTGTTCTCCATAGTGGCTGTACCAATTCACATTCCCACCAGCAGTGCAAGAGTGTTCCCTTTTCTCCACACCCTCTCCAGCATTTATTGTTTCTAGATTTCTTGATGATGGCCATTCTGACTGGTTGTGAGATGATACCTCATTGTAGTTTTGATTTGCATTTCTCTAATGAGTAAAGATGTTGAGCATCCTTTCATGTGTTTGTTGGCAGTCTGTATATCTTCTGTGGAGAAATGTCTATTTAGGTCTTCTGCCCATTTTTGGATTGGGTTGTTTGTTTTTTTGTTATTGAGCTGTATGAGCTGCTTATAAATTTTGGAGATTAATCCTTTGTCAGTTGCTTCATTTGCAAATATTTTCTCCCATTCTGAGGGTTGTCTTTTGGTCTTGTTTATGGTTTCCTTTGCTGTGCAAAAGCTTTTAAGTTTCATTAGGTCCCATGTGTTTATTTTTGTCTTTATTTCCATTTCTCTAGGAGGTGGGTCAAAAAGGATCTTGCTATGATTTATGTCATAGAGTGTTCTGCCTATGTTTTCCTCTAAGAGTTTGATAGTGTCTGGCCTTACATTTAGGTCTTTAATCCATTTTGAGCTTATTTTTGTGTATGGTGTTAGGGAGTGATCTAATCTCATACTTTTACACGTCCCTGTCCAGTTTTCCCAGCACCACTTATTGAAGAGACTGTCCTTTCTCCACTGTACATTCCTGCCTCCTTTATCAAAGATAAGGTGACCATATGTGCGTGGGTTTCTCTCTGGGCTTTCTATCCTGTTCCATTGATCTATCTTTCTGTTTTTGTGCCAGTACCATACTGTCTTGATTACTGTAGCTTTGTAGTATAGGCTGAAGTCAGGGAGCCTGATTCCTCCAGCTCCATTTTTCGTTCTCAAGATTGCTTTGGCTATTCGGGGTCTTTTGTGTTTCCATACAAATTGTGAAATTTTTTGTTCTAGTTCTGCGAAAAATGCCAGTGGTAGTTTGATAGGGATTGCATTGAATCTGTAGATTGCTTTGGGTAGTAGAGTCATTTTCACAATGTTGATTCTTCCAATCCAAGAACATGGTACATCTCTCCATCTATTTGTATCATCTTTAATTTCTTTCATCAGTGTCTTATAATTTTCTGCATACAGGTCTTTTGTCTCCTTAGGTAGGTTTATTCCTAGATATTTTATTCTTTTTGTTGCAATGGTAAATGGGAGTGTTTTCTTGATTTCATTTTCAGATTTTTCATCATTAGTGTACAGGAATGCCAGAGATTTCTGTGCATTAATTTTGTATCCTGCTACTTTACCAAATTCATTGATTAGCTCTAGTAGTTTTCTGGTAGCATCTTTAGGATTCTCTATGTATAGTATCATGTCATCTGCAAACAGTGACAGCTTTACTTCTTCTTTTCCGATTTGGATTCCTTTTATTTCCTTTTCTTCTCTGATTGCTGTGGCTAAAACTTCCAAAACTAGGTTGAATAAGAGTGGTGAGAGTGGGCAGCCTTGTCTTGTTCCTGATCTTAGAGGAAATGCTTTCAGTTTTTCACCATTGAGGACAATGTTGGCTGTGGGTTTGTCATATATGGCCTTTATTATGTTGAGGAAAGTTCCGTCTATGCCTACTTTCTGCAGGGTTTTTATCATAAATGGGTGTTGAATTTTGTCGAAAGCTTTTTCTGCATCTATTGAGATGATCATATGGTTTTTCTCCTTCAACTTGTTAATATGGTGTATCACATTGATTGATTTGCGTATATTGAAGAATCCTTGCATTCCTGGAATAAACCCCACTTGATCATGGTGTATGATCCTTTTAATGTGCTGTTGGATTCTGTTTGCTAGTATTTTGTTGAGGATTTTTGCATCTATGTTCATCAGTGATATTGGCCTGTAGTTTTCTTTCTTTGTGACGTCCTTGCCTGGTTTTGGTATCAAGGTGATGGTGGCCTCGTAGAATGAGTTTGGAAGTGTTCCTTCCTCTGATATTGTTTGGAAGAGTTTGAGAAGGATGGGTGTTAGCTCTTCTCTAAATGTTTGATAGAATTCGCCTGTGAAGCCACCTGGTCCTGGGCTTTTGTTTGTTGGAAGATTTTTAATCACAGTTTCAATTTCAGTGCTTGTGATTGGTCTATTCATATTTTCTATTTCTTCCTGATTCAGTCTTGGCAGGTTGTGCATTTCTAAGAATTTGTCCATTTCTTCCAGGTTGTCCATTTTATTGGCATAGAGTTGCTTGTAGTAATCTCTCATGATCTTTTGTATTTCTGCAGTGTCAGTTGTTACTTCTCCTTTTTCATTTCTAATTCTATTGATTTGAGTCTTCTCCCTTCTTTTCTTGATGAGTCTGGCTAATGGTTTGTCAATTTTGTTTATCTTCTCAAAGAACCAGCTTTTAGTTTGGTTGATCTTTGCTATCGTTTCCTTCATTTCTTTTTCATTTATTTCTGATCTGATTTTTATGATTTCTTTCCTTCTGCTAACTTTGGGGGTCTTTTGTTCTTCTTTCTCTAATTGCTTTAGGTGCAGGGTCAGGTTGTTTACTCGAGATGTTTCCTGTTTCTTAAGGTGGGATTGTATTGCTATAAACTTCCCCCTTAGAACTGCTTTTGCTGCGTCCCATAGGTTTTGGGTCGTCGTGTCTCCATTGTCATTTGTTTCTAGGTATTTTTTAATTTCCTCTTTGATTTCTTCAGTGATCACTTCGTTATTGAGTAGTGTATTGTTTAGCCTCCATGTGTTTGTATTTTTTACAGATCTTTTCCTGTAATTGATGTCTAGTCTCATAGCATTGTGGTCGGAAAAGATACTTGATACAATTTCAATTTTCTTAAATTTACCAAGGCTTGATTTGTGACCCAAGATATGATCTATCCTGGAGAATGTTCCATGAGCACTTGAGAAAAATGTGTATTCTGTTGTTTTTGGATGGAATGTCCTATAAATATCAACTAAGTCCATCTCGTTTAATGTATCATTTAAAGCTTGTGTTTCCTTATTTATTTTCATTTTGGATGATCTGTCCATTGGTGAAAGTGGGGTGTTAAAGTCCCCTACTATGATTGTGTTACTGTCGATTTCCCCTTTTATGGCTGTTAGTATTTGCCTTATGTATTGAGGTGCTCCTATGTTGGGTGCATAAATGTTTACAATTGTTATATCTTCTTCTTGGATCGATCCCTTGATCATTATGTAGTGTCCTTCTTTGTCTCTTCTAATAGTCTTTATTTTAAAGTCTATTTTGTCTGATATAAGAATTGCTCCTCCAGCTTTCTTTTTTTTTTTTTTTTTTTTTTTTTTTTTTTGCGGTATGCGGGCCTCTCACTGTTGTGGCCTCTCCCCTTTGCGGAGCACAGGCTCCGGACGCACAGGCTCAACGGCCATGGCTCACGGGCCCAGCCGCTCTGCGGCATGTGAGATCTTCCCAGACCGGGGCACGAACCCGTGTCCCCTGCATCGGCAGGCGGACTCTCAACCACTGCGCCACCAGGGAAGCCCCCAGCTTTCTTTTGATTTCCATTTGCATGGAATATCTTTTTCCATCCCCTTACTTTCAATCTGTATGTGTCTCTAGGTCTGAAGTGGGTCTCTTGTAGACAGCATATATATGGGTCTTGTTTTTGTATCCATTCAGCCACTCTGTGTCTTTTGGTGGGAGCATTTAGTCCATTTACATTTAAGGTAATTATTGATATGTATGTTCCTATTCCCATTTCCTTAATTGCTTTGGGTTCGTTATTGTAGGTGTACTCCTTCTGTTGTGTTTCTTGCCTAGAGAAGTTCCTTTAGCATTTGTTGTAAAGCTGGTTTGGTGGTGCTGAACTCTCTCAGCTTTTGCTTGTCTGTAAAGGTTTTAATTTCTCCATCAAATCTGAATGAGATCCTTGCTGGGTAGAGTAATCTTGGTTGCAGGTTTTTCTCCTTCATCACTTTAAATATGTCCTGCCAGTTCCTTCTGGCTTGCAGAGTTTCTGCTGAGAGATCAGCTGTTAACCTTATGGGGATTCCCTTGTGTGTTATTTGTTGTTTTTGCCTTGCTGCTTTTAATATGATTTCTTTGTGTTTAATTTTTGACAGTTTGATTAATATGTGTCTTGGCGTATTTCTCCTTGGATTTATTCTGTATGGGACTCTCTGTGCCTCCTGGACTTGATTAACTATTTCCTTTCCCATATTAGGGAAGTTTTCAACTATAATCTCTTCAAATATTTTCTCAGTCCCTTTCTTTTTCTCTTCTTCTTCTGGAACCCCTATAATTCGAATGTTGGTGCGTTTAATATTGTCCCAGAGGTCTCTGAGACTGTCCTCTGTTCTTTTCATTCTTTTTTCTTTATTTTGCTCTGCATCAGTTATTTCCACTATTTTATCTTCCACCTCACTTATCCGTTCTTCTGCCTCAGTTATTCTGCTATTGATCCCATCTAGAGTATTTTTCATTTCATTTATTGTGTTTTTAATCGATGCTTGATTCATCTTTAGTTCTTCTAGGTCCTTGTTAACTGTTTCTTGCATTTTGTCTATTCTATTTCCAAGATTTTGGATCTTGGAAATAGAATCTTGGATCATCTTTACCATCATTATTCTGAATTCTTTTTCAGGTAGACTGCCTATTACCTCTTCATTTGTTAGGTCTGGTAGGTTTTTATCTTGCTCCTTCACCTGCTGTGTGTTTTTCTGCCTTCTCGTTTTGCTTATGTTACTGTGTTTGGGGTCTCCTTTTTGCGGGCTGCAGATTCGTAGTTCCCGTTGTTTTTGGTGTCTGTCCCCAGTGGCTCAGGTTGTTTCAGTAGGTTGTGTAGGCTTCCTGGTGGGGGGGACTAATGCCTGCGTTCTGGTGGTTGAGGCTCGATCTTGTCTTTCTGGTGGACAGGTCCACCTCTGGTGGTGTGTTTTGGGGTGCCTGTGGCCTTATTATGTTTTTAGGTAGCCTCTCTGCTAATGGGTGGGGTTGTGTTCCTGCCTTGCTAGTTGCTTGGCATAGGGTGACCAGCACTGTAGCTTGCTGGTCGTTGACTGAAGCTGGGTGCTGGTGTTGAGATGGAGATCTCTGGGAGATTTTCGCTGCTTGATATTATGTGGAGCTGGGAGGTCTCTTGTGGACCCGTGTCCTGAAGTTGGCTCTCCCACTTCAGAGGCACAGCACTGACTCCTGGCTGCAGCACCAAGAGCCTTTCATCCACCCGGCTCAGAATAACAGGGAGAAAAAGTAGAAAGAAAGAATTAGTAGAAGAAAGAGAGAGAGAGGGAAAGAAAGGAAGAAGGGAAGAAAGGAAGGAAGGAAGAAAGAAAGAAAGGAGGGAGGGAGGGAGGGAGGAAGGATGGAAAGAAAGAAAGGAGGGAGGGAGGGAGGAATGAAAGCAAAAGGAAGAGTGAATGGAAGAAGCGAGGGAGGGAGGGAGGAAGGAACGAAAGAAAGAAAGACCGGAGGGAGGGAGGAAGGAAAGAAAAAGAAAGTGGGAAGAAGAAGGGTGGGAGGGAGGGAGGGAGGAAAGAAAAAGAAAGAAGGAAAGGAGGAGTGGAGGGAGGGAGGGAGGAAGGGAAGGTAGGAAAAAAAGAAAGAGCAGGTAAAGTAAAATAGAATAAAGTATGAAATATAGTAGCGTTATTAAAATTAAAAAGTAATTATTGAAAAAAAACGGACAGATAGAACCCTGGGACATATGGTGGAAGCAAAGCTATTCAGAGAGAATCTTACACAGAAGATTACACATACACATTCACTAAAAGAGAGCAGGGGGAAAAATCAAAAATCTTGCTCTCCAAGTCCACCTCCTCAATTTGGGATAAATCGTTGTAAAAAGAGGAAAAGGGGGGAAAGTCTTAAATGTTGTCCTCGAAGTCCACTTCCTCAATTTGGGATGATTCGCTGTCCATTTATGCACTCCACAGACGCAGGGCACATCAAATGGACCGTGGAGCTTTAATCCGCTGCCTCCGAGGCTGCACAGAGAGATTTCCCTGTCTCTGCTCTCACAGCTCCCGGGTCTCAACCTGGCCCCGCCTCTGTGCGTAGGTCGCCGGAGGGCGTCCGTTCTTCGCTCAGACAGGACGGGTTTAAAGGAGCCGCTGATTCGGGGGCTCTGGCTCACTCAGGCAGAGGGGAGGGAGGGGCGCGCAGTGTGGGGCGGGCCTGCGGCGGCAGAGGCCGGCGTGACGTTGCAGCAGCCCGAGGCGCTCCGTGCGCTTTCCCGGGAAAGCCGTCCCCGGGTCCCGGGACCCCGGCAGTGGCGGGGTGCACAGGCCCCCCGGAAGGCGGGGCGGACAGTGACCCGCGCTCGCACACAGGCCCCGTGGCGGCGCGCCAGCAGCAGCCCCAGCGTCCCACGCCCGTCTCCGAGGTCCGCGCCTTTAGCCGTGGCTCGCGCCTGTCTCCGGCGCTTCCCCAAGCAGCCCTCTTAATGCCCTCTTCTCGCGCACCAGGAAACAAAAGGGAAAAGTCTCTTGCCTCTTCGGCAGCTCCAGACCCTTTCCCCGGACTCCCTCCGGGCTAGCCGTGGTGCACTAACCCCTTCAGGCTCTCTTCCTGCCGCCAGCCCCAGTCCTCTCCCTGCGCTCCGACTGAAAGCCGACTGAAAGCCGATACCCGAGCCTCAGCTCCCAGCCCCGCCCGCCCCAGCGGCCAAGCAGACAAGCCTCTCTGGCTGGTGTGTGCCTGAGGGCACCGATCCTCTGTGCCGGAATCTCTCCACTTTGCCCTCCACACCCCTGTTGCTGTGCTCTCCTCCGCTACTCCGAAGCTTTCCCCCTCCGCCACCTGCAGTCTCCGCCCGCGAAGGGGCTTGTAGTGTGTGGAAACCTTTCCTCCTTCACGGCTCCCTCCCACTGGTGCAGGTCCCGTCCCTATCCTATTGTCTCTGTTTATTCTTTTTTTCTTTTGCCCTACCCAGGTATGTGGGGAGTTTCTTGCCTTTTGGGGGGTCTGAGGTCTTCTGTCAGCGTTCAGTAGGTGTTCTGTAGGAGTTGTTCCACGTGTAGTTGAATTTCTGATGTATCTGTGGGGAGGAAGGTGATCTCCGCGTCTTACTCTTCCGCCATCTTCCCAAGCTCCTCCCAGTCAAAATCTTTGACCTTACCTTCTTGCTCTTTATTATGTAGAACTGTCATTCTTTCTTGCTGGGAATTTAGGATGGAGAAAGAGAATTTTTCCTTTTCTCGGTTACTGTTGCTTGACTGGTTTGGTCGTTAGTTTTCAGTCTCCAAGATGCACTTTCTGTAGTTGTATCTGGAAATTTATTTTTCAAGACAAGATATATATTTCTAGCCCCACAAAACAAAGTAACTGTCAAAAATAACATATCCGGGCTGCCCTGGTGGCACAGTGGTTGAGAGTCCGCCTGCCGATGCAGGGGACACGGGTTCGTGCCCCGGTCTGGTAAGATCCCACATGCCGCGGAGCGGCTGAGCCCTTGAGCCATGGCCGCTGAGCCTGCGCGTCCGGAGCCTGTGCTCCACAACGGGAGAGGCCACAACAGTGAGAGGCCCGTGTACCGCAAAAATAAATAAATAAATAAATAACATATCCATTTCATGATTGCCAAACATAACCTTTTGTTTGTCACCTCATACTTGTCAACTTCTTCCCAAATTTCTCAATTTTCTTCACTTATTCTTAGATGTATTGGACTCTCTCAATCTTTAACTTAACTGAAGCATTTGTCTCTAGCATTTCAACTTTTTTTCTCCAGCAATGTCATGGTTTTTGTTGGCTTTATTGGATAATGGTATATTGATGGGTGAAGAGATCACTAGGTAACAGCTTTCTGCCTATTGGCTTGTACACTTAGCAGATCAACCTTACCCCTTCTCACCAAGATCAAGTCCATTGCTACAAGTTGGATGGTAAGGTAACACACTGTATGAACATATCAAAAGTACTTTTTGTGGGGTCTGAAGAACGTTCTTCAAGTCTGCATGAGAAGAAGTCATATTGGTTTACATATGTGTGACGTGGCAGAATGTGGCTAAAGTAGTACAGTCCTCCTAACTGATTAAATGTTTGTGGTCTAACCTGGACCTTAGCCATCACACAGAGTACTGTTGCTGTGAGCAGAGTGAAAAGGAAACATTTCTGGCAGCTTTTTACCCGCTTCCCCCCCACCAAGCAGTGACAGCCACCTGAACATCAACAAGGGAGCACTGGGGATTTCCCTGGCAGTTCAATGGTTAAGACTCTGCGCTTCCAATGCAGGGGGCGCAGGTTTGATCCCTGGTCGGGGAACTAAGATCCCACATGCTGTGCGGCGTGGCCAAAAAAAAAAAGAAGGGAGCACTGGGACTCCTCGGCGGCCGTGTGGGTTTCAGGAGGCAGCTCGTGGGGGTGAGGTGCTTAAGGTGAGGTGACACAGACCTTGGAGCCAGATTTGCTGGGTTTGTACCCCAGCCCCAACAGTTAAGTGCTCTATGGCTTTGGGCAACTCAGGTAGCATGAATCTCATCAGCACAGAGAGAAAGCGTCACTGAAAACTCATTGCAGGTCCCACCCCCTCAACTCAGATGGCAACAGTGCAGTCAGAGGCCTGCCCTTCTAAGCCTCAGAATAGGAATTCTGTAGCAATAGGAATTGAGGTTAAAACACAGATGCCACTAATCTGCACACCAAATGGCATGAGTCAATGACACCAGCTCCGAGATCTGTTTTGAGCCCAAGCAATGGTCCAAGTTGCACATAGGTCACTTTGCTTGATCTAACAACAGATCAACCTCAGAAAGAGGCATCTTTGTCAGAATTTCACCCACTGAAAAAACAGCTGGCTAATCTGTTTTTTTCCCAGTAATAAATGAGAAGCATTTATTTTTTTAAATTTTTGAATTTTATTTTATTTATTTTTTTATACAGCAGGTTCTTATTAGTCATCAGTTTTATACATATCAGTGTATACATGTGAATCCCAATCGCCCAATTCATCACACCACCATCCCCACCCCACTGCGGCTTTCCCCCCTTGGTATTCATAACGTTTGTTCTCTACATCTGTGTCTCAACTTCTGCCCTGCAAACCGGTTCATCTGTACCATTTTTCTAGGTTCCACATACATGTGTTAATATACGATATTTGTTTTTCTCTTTCTGACTTACTTCACTCTGTATGACAGTCTCTAGAGCCATCCACGTCTCAACAAATGACCCAATTTTGTTCCTTTTTATGGCTGAGTAATATTCCATTGTATATATGTACCACAACTTCTTTATCCATTCATCTGTTGATGGGCATTTAGGTTGCTTCCATGACCTGGCTGTTGTAAATAGTGCTGCAATGAACACTGGGGTGCATGTGTGTTTTTGAATTATGGTTTCCTCTGGGTATATGCCCAGTAGTGGGATTGCTGGATCATATGGTAATTCTATTTTTAGTTTTTTGGGTTTTTTTTGCACAGTACGTGGGCCTCTCACTGTTGTGGCCTCTCCCGTTGCAGAGCACAGGCTCCGGACGCGCAGGCTCAGCAGCCATGGCTCACAGGCCCAGCCGCTCTGCGGCATGTGGGATCTTCCCGGACCGGGACATGAACCCGTGTCCCCTGCATTGGCAGGCGGACTCTCAACCACTGCGCCACCAGGGGAGCCCTATTTTTAGTTTTTTAAGGATCCTCCATACTGTTTTCCATAGCGCCTGTATCAATTTACATTCCCACCAACAGTGCAAGAGGGTTCCCTTTTCTCCACGCCCTCTCCAGCATTTGTTGTTTGTAGATTTTCTGATGATGCCCATTCTAACTGGTGTGAGGTGATACCTCATTGTAGTTTTGATTTGCATTTCTCTAATAATTAGTGATGTTGAGCAGCTTTTCATGTGCTTCTTCTTGGCCATCTGTATGTCTTCTATGGAGAAATGTCTGTTTAGGTCTTCTGCCCATTTTTGGATTGGGTTGTTTGTTTCTTTAATATTGAGCTGCATGAACTTTTTATATATTTTGGAGATTAATCCTTTGTCTGTTGATGCATTTGCAAATATTTTCACCCATTCTCAGGGTTGTCTTTTCATCTTGTTTATGGTTTTCTTGGCTGTGCAAAAGCTTGGAAGTTTCATTAGGTCCCATTTGTTTACTTTTGGTTTTATTTCCATTACTCTAGGAGGTGGATCAAAAAAGATCTTGCTGTGATTTATGTCAGAGAGTGTTCTTCCTATGTTTTCCTCTAAGAGTTTTATAGTGTCTGGTCTTACGTTTAGGTCTCGAATCCATTTTGACTTTATTTTTGTGTATGGTGTTAGGGAGTGTTCTGATTTCATTCTTCTACATGTAGCAGTCCAGTTTTCCCAGCACCACTTATCGAAGAGACTGTCTTTTCTCCATTGTGTATCCTTGCCTCCTTTGTCGTAGATTAGTTGACCATAGGTGTGTGGGTTTATCTCTGGGCTTTCTATCTTGTTCCATTGATCTATGTTTCTGTTTTTGTGCCAGTACCATATTGTCTTGATAACTGTAGCTTTGTAGTATAGTGTGAAGTCAGGGAGTCTGATTCCTCAAGCTCTGTTTTTTTCCCTCAGGACTGCTTTGGCTGTTTGGGGTCTTTAGTGTCTCCATACAAATTTTAAGATTTTTTTGTTCTAGCTCTGTAAGAAATGCCATTGGTAATTTGATAGGAATTGCATTGAATCTGTAGATTGCTTTGGGTAGTATAGTCATTTTCACAGTATTGATTCTTCCAATCCAAGAACATGGTATATCTCTCCATCTGTTGGTGTCATCCTTAATTTCTTTCATCATTGTCTTATAGTTTTCTGCATACAGGTCTTTTGTCTCCCTAGGTAGGTTTATTCCTAACTATTTTCTTCCTTTTGTTGCAATGGTAAATGGGAGTGTTTCCTTAATTTCTCTTTCATATTTTTCATCATTAGTGTATAGGAATGCAAGAGATTGCTGTGCATTAGTTTTGTATCCTGCAACTTTACCGAATTCATTGATTAGCTCTAGTAGTTTTCTGGTAGCATCTTTAGGATTCTCTATGTATAGTATCTTGTCATCTGCAGACAGTGACAGTTTTACTTCTTCTTTTCCAGTTTGTATTCATTTTCTTTTTTTTTCTTCTCTGATTGCTGTGGCTAGGACTTCCAAAACTATGTTGAATAATGGTGGTGAGAGTGGACATCCTTGTCTTGTTCCTGATCTTAGAGGAAATGCTTTCAGTTTCTCACCATTGCGAATGATGTTTGCTGTGGGTTTGTTGTATATGGCCTTTATTATGTTGAGGTAGGTTACTTCTATGCCCACTTTCTGGAGAGATATTTTTATCATAAATGGGTGTTGAATTTTGTCAAAAGCTTTTTCTGCATCTATTGAGATGATCATATGGTTTTTATTCTTCAATTTGTCAATGTGGTGTATCACATTGATTGATTTGCATATATTGAAGAATCCTTGCATCCCTGGGATAAATCCCACTTGATCATGGTGTATGATCCTTTTAATGTGTTGTTGGATTCTGTTTGCTAGTATTTTGTTGAGGATTTTTGCATCTATATTCATCAGTGATATTGGTCTGTAATTTTCCTTTTTTGTAGTATCTTTGTCTGGTTTTGGTATCAGGGTGATGGTGGCCTCATAGAATGAGTTTGGGAGTGTTCCTTCCTCTGCAATTTTTTGGAAGACTTTTAGAAGGATGGGTGTTAGCTCTTCTCTAAATGTGATAGAATTCACCTGTGAAGCCACCTGGTCCTGGACTTTGGTTTGCTGGAAGATTTTTAATCACAGTTTCAATTTCATTACTTGTGATTGGTCTGTTCATATTTTCTGTTCCTTCCTGGTTCAGTCTTGGAAGGTTATACCTTTGTAAGAATTTGTCCATTTCTTCCAGGTTGTCCATTTTATTGGCATAGAGTTGCTTGTTGTAGTCTCTTAGGATGCTTTGTATTTCTGCCGTGTCTGTTGTAACTTCTCTTTTTTCATTTCTAATTTTATTGATTTGAGTCCTCTCCCTCTTTTTCTTGATGAGTCTGGCTAATGGTTTATCAGTGTTGTTTATCTTCTCAGAGAACCAGCCTTTAGTTTTATTGATCTTTGCTATTGTTTTCTTTGTTTCTATTTCATTTATTTCTGCTCTGATCTTTATGATTTCTTTCCTTCTGCTAACTTTGGGTTTTGTTTGTTCTTCTTTCTCTAGTTCCTGTAGGTGTAAGGTCAGATGGTTTATTTGAGATTTTTCTTGTTTCTTGAGGTAAGCTTGTATAGCTATAAACTTCCCTTTTAGAACTGCTTTTGCTGCATCCCATAGGTTTTGGATCGCCGTGTTTTCATTGTCATTTGTCTCTAGGTATTTTTTGATTTCCTCTTTGATTTCTTCAGTGATCTCTTGGTTATTTAGTAACGTCTTGTTTAGCCTCCATGTGTTTGTGTTTTTTACGTTTTTTTCCCTGTAATTCATTTCTAATCTCATAGCGTTGTGGTCAGAAAAGATGCCTGATATGATTTCAATTTTCTTAAATTTACTGAGGCTTGATTTGTGACCCAAGATGTGATCTATCCTGGAGAATGTTCCGTGCGCACTTGAGAAGAAAGTGTAATCTGCTGTCTTGGGATGGAATGTCCTGTAAATATCAATTAAATCTATTTGGTCTATTGTTTCATTTAAAGCTTCTGTTTCCTTATTTATTTTCATTTTGGATGATCTGTCCATTGGTGTGAGGTGTTAAAGTCCCCCACTATTATTGTGTTCCTGTCGATTTCCTCTTTTATAGCTGTGAGCAGTTGCCTTATGTATTGAGGTGCTCCTATGTTGGGTGCATGTATATTTATAATTGTTATATCTTTTTCTTGGATTGATCCCTTGATCATTATGTAGTGTCCTTCCTTGTTTCTTGTAATATTATTTTAAAGTCTATTTTATCTGATATGAGTATTGCTACTCCAGCTTTCTTTTGATTTCCATTTGCATGGAATATCTTTTTCCATCCCCTCACTTTCAGTCTGTATGTGTCCCTACGTGTGAAGTGAGTCTCCTGTAGACGGCATATATATGGGTCTTGTTTTTGTATCCATTCAGCAAGCCTGTGTCTTTTGGTTGGAGCATTTAATCCATTCACGTTTAAGGTAATTATTGATCTGTATGTTCCTATGACCATTTTCTTAATTGTTTTGGGTTTTTTTTTTAATATAGAAGAATTCCTGTTTACTTTATTTTTATTTATTTATTTATTTTTAAAGATGTTGGGGGTAGGAGTTTATTAATTAATTAATTTATTTTTGCTGTGTTGGGTCTTCGTTTCTGTGCGAGGGCTTCCTCCAGTTGTGGCAAGCGGGGGCCACTCTTCATCGCAGTGCGCGGGCCTCTCACTATCGCGGCCTCTCTTGTTGCGGAGCACAGGCTCCAGACGCGCAGGCTCAGTAGTTGTGGCTCACGGGCCTAGTTGCTCTGCGGCATGTGGGATCCTCCCAGCCCAGGGCTCGAACCTGTGTCCCCTGCATTAGCAGGCAGATTCTCAACCACTGCGCCACCAGGGAAGCCCCCTGGGTTTGTTTTTGTAGGTCCTTTTCTTCTCTTGTGTTTCCCAGTTAGAGAAGTTCCTTTAGCATTTGTTGTAGAGCTTGTTTGGTGGTGCTGAACTCTCTTAGCTTTTGCTTGTCTGTAAAGCTTTTGATTTCTCCATTGAATCTGAATGAGATCCTTGCTACGTAGAGTAATCTTGGTTGTAGGTTCTTCCCTTTCATTACTTTAAGTGTATCATGCCACTCCTTTCTGGCTTGTAGAGTTTCTGCTGAGAAATCAGCTGTTAACCTTATGGGAGTTCCCTTGTATGTTATTTGTCGTTTTTCCCTTGCTGCTTTCAATAATTTTTGTGTTTAATTTTTGCCAATTTGATTACTGTGTGTCTCAGCGTGTTTCTCCTTGGGTTTATCCTGTATGAGACTCTCTGCGCTTCCTGGACTTGGGTGGCTATTTCCTTTCCCATGTTGAGGTTTTCGACTATAATCTCTTCAAATATTTACTCTGGTTCTTTCTCTCTCTTCTCCTCCTGGGGCCCTTATAATGCGAATGTTGTCGTGTTTCATGTTGTCCCAGAGCTCTCTTAAGCTGTCTTCATTTCTTTTCATTCTTTTTTCTTTATTCTGTTCTGCAGCAGTGAATTCCACCATTCTGTCTTCCAGGTCACTTATCCGTTCTTCTGCCTCACTTATTCTGCTATTGATTCTTTCTAGTGTAGTCTTCGTTTCAGTTATTGTATTGTTCATCTCTGTTTGTTTGTTCTGTTATTTTTCTAGGTCTTTGTTAAACGTTTCTTGCATCTTCTCGATCTTTGCCTCCATTCTTTTTCCGAGGTCCTGGATCATCTTCACTATCATTATTCTGAATTCTTTTTCTGGAAGGTTGCCTATCTCCACTTCATTTAGTTGTTTTTCTGGGGTTTTATGTTGTTCCATCATCTGGTATATAGCCCTCTGCCTTTTCATCTTGTCTGTCTTTCTGTGAATGTGGTTTTTGTTCCACAGGCTGCAGGATTGTAGTTGTTCTTGCTTCTGCTGTCTGCCCTCTTGAGAAGCATTTATTATTTCAAAAAAAAAAAAAAAAAGGAAGGGAGTTGTAGAGAACATCTTCCTTCTGGTGCTGTTCAAATCATAAAACATCCCTCAAATCTTTTGTTTTTTTAAGTCAAGGAGTGCTAAGTATCTTTTCTTTTTTTGGGGGGGGGGTTTCTTTGCGGTACGCGGGCCTCTCACCGCTGCGGCCTCCCCCGCCGCGGAGCACAGGCTCCGGACGCGCCGGCCCAGCGGCCACGGCTCACGGGCCCAGCCACCCCGCAGAACGTGGGATCCTCCCAGACCGGGGAACGAACCCGCGTTCCCTGCATCGGCAGGCGGACTCCCAACCACTGCGCCACCAGGGAAGCCCTAAGTATCTTCTTTTGTACATTTCTCACTAAGGTGTCTATCTCATGCTTTGTGTAGTTTAAAATATTTTTCTTTTAGTACCATTTCATAGAGAAGTGAATTGCCTGAAATAGGAGTTGAATCCTAGTTTTCTTTGAAGAATAATTCTGAAAGTAAAGCATTAGCTTGCTCAACTTATGTGGTTATGACTAAGAATAGCATAAACATACCCCACAGATTATCTAGTCTCTTCAGTTTGGCCATTAACTTCATTATATTTTCACTGTAATTTCTTTGAAAACAAAGGGACTAAATAGACGGGTTTCTGCAGTTTGCCTTTAGATGGGGGTACAATCATGTTTCATTGGCCAAAGCATGGATTCATTTTGGAGGACAAGATCCCAACACAGTGAACAGAATGGAAGATAAGCCCATGAATGTGTTAGGGCTCTTAGAGTTCTAGGACTGCATCCTGATAACTGATTAATAAGAATAATAACTCAAAAATAACTGACAATAAAAAGCACTAATATACTTGTATATTTTGATTTTTCAAGGCAAGCAGAGTGCTGGTGGCATCCCGTAATTTTGCAAATGATGCTACATTTGAAATTAAGGTAAGAGGTGTTTTGCTTCGTGTTAAATTTTTTTCCACAGGTACACTTTGATATATAGTTTTATCTTTGCAGTAGAGCATTTTGAGATTCATGCTTTTCACCATTTTATTCCAAATGTTCTAGAATCGAAGATTCAGAGAAGTTAGCCAAAATTAGAATTTACTCCTTTTATGTAGCAGGTTTTTGGTAGTTTGGAGCAGGAGAGGAAGCTAAAAAAATTAAAGACCTACTCTAAGACTTAAAATGTGATTTGGTAACATGTTTGAATAAGAAGATTCTTAGAATGCTTCTTTGAAAGTTTGTCTTTCAACCTATAACTCAGTTGACTTCTAGGGGTTTTCAGTGAAAGTCATCTTAGAAAGATTTCCTTCCTCCAAAACCCCATCTCATTGCAGTGAGTTTTATGAAGGAATCAGAAGCAGTATGCAGCATTTCTGATGTGCTCGTGTGCTGGTTTTCAAGTTCAGTATTTGCTGGTTTTCGATTTAAATATTTCGAGTTAGATCTTAGAATGGGTTGGCAGTGTTTACATTGTAGTGACTGAGAGATAACTGTCTGATTCCATTTCAGAAATGTGATCTTCACCGGCTGGAAGAGGGCCCTCCTGTCACTACGGTGCTCACCAGGGAGGATGGGCTCAAATACTACAGAATGATGCAGACTGTTCGTCGAATGGAGTTAAAAGCAGATCAGCTATATAAACAGAAAATTATTCGTGGTTTCTGTCACTTGTGTGATGGTCAGGTGGGTGGTAGTTTTGTAATCAAACTGTGTTACTTAGGAATTGAAGTATGGTGTGTGTTTATTGGCTTTTACCCTGCCTTATCTGCCTGAAGGATTTGAGGCTGGTATTTTAGAATAAAAATGAGAATGCTGAGACCTGCTAGGAAGCTTATGCTAAAGAATTTACTCATGTATCATATTGCTGACTTCCTGTGCCATTACAGCATTATGATCACCTGTACTGAGTATACTTTTGGGGGAAGGGTTTTTGTTTTGTTTTTTGTTTTGTAGGTTTAGGCCAAGGTTTACAAAATCAGATGCCTACCAGGGACCAGTTAGGTAGAATACATGAGTGAAGGCTGCCAGCTGTATGAAGAATCGAGAATGGTGACAGGGACTAGTGGTGAAGTGGAGCAGACAGGCCCCACCCGCAGGGGTAGTCATAACTGGCTGGTCGTCCAGCCAGTTGGTGCCATGTGGAAATATGGGGCTAATGCTTCCTGTTGCTGATGTCTTCGAGAGAAGACAGACGTCTCCATTTTCATGTGAAATTCCCCAATATTTTAATGTTCACATTTGATTCAGGATTTTTACAAATCACCATACAGGCTTAAAAGAAACAACGTATCTGTGGATTGCCAGTTTATGGCTCTGGCTTGGGCCTTACCCTCTACTCTGTTTCTGGTGAAAAATAGAGGTACTTGTTGTTATTAATGAAGAGCTCTACTGGGCCAAATGTTTCATAATAGTCTAGGGAACCTTTTAACTAGACATGTGTACTGTACTGACTCATTGCTGCTTCTTCCTTGAATGCAGGAAGCTTGTTGTGTGGGCCTGGAGGCCGGCATAAACCCCACAGACCATCTGATCACAGCGTATCGGGCTCATGGCTTTACGTTTACTCGTGGGCTTTCTGTCCGAGCAATTCTCACAGAGCTTACAGGTTTGCTATTAATTTACCAAAGGGGAAATTAAGTTTTCAGATCACCTATTAAGATGCTAACTGTTTATAAGTTAACACTGAAACCTTTTTGAGGGTTAAAAAAAAAAAAAAAAAAAAGCTGAAACCAAAAAAACCTCTCCCTTTTGGTGCTCTGGTACCTCTATTGTGCTTTTGGGTAAACTGACCATTTTTGAGGTTATCTGGCCTCTCAGGTAAAAGGTCATCTCTATAAAATCAGAATAGTGTTTATCACTCAAGCATGCCAATAGAAATCTAGCAGAGAAAGTAAATTGACTATAAGTATTTCATTGGGTAGAAATTAAATTCTAGGAATCTTCTCAACAGTCCCTTTGTCCCCCTTGACTCTTATACCAGTGTAGGAGAAATCAGGTGTTTGTAACTGGACAAAAAAAAAAAAGTCTAGGGTACCACACTAACATCTGAAGAAAACTCAGTGATTAGAGAGCTGAAAAAGTTGGAAAGGTCAAGGACATGGGACTGGTCTGACCTTCATTATAAAAGGGCCAGGAGACGGGGAGGACTTGTCTACGTATTTGCATAGAGGGACAGGTGCTTATGTAGTTGAATCGGTTTCTGAGTTCTAATGGTTGAGCCTCTACGTAAATACTCAGGGTGTGTTTTTGTTTGTTTTATATATTTGGTTTTTGATGTGTCATGTTTGTGTGGTGCCACTTCTAGGACGAAGAGGAGGTTGTGCTAAAGGAAAAGGAGGATCAATGCATATGTACGCCAAGAACTTCTACGGGGGCAATGGCATCGTGGGAGCTCAGGTAGTTGAGGACTAGGATTGTATGATTTTCTGGATTTGGCCCTGGCCCACAGCTGTGCAATGTTTTGTACCCCAGAGAACTTCCCTCTGAAGTACTTCAGTACTTGGGGGGCACGGTGTGCTTTAAATGACCTCTTGCTTCATACTCTATCATTTGATCATTTAATAAGTAGATTTGGACAGTGATTTAAAATGTTTCCTGTTAGGTATTTGTTATGTTTTATAAGTAAGCAAGAGCCTCTAGCAGTAGAACTATACCTTTGCCGTTTAATTGGTATTTAATTGCTTTGTCACATCCTCTCGGGCACACCTCTCTCCCTGCTGTAGACAGTGCTGGCACTGGTACCAGGCCAGGAGAAGCAGGTGGTCAGGATCTTAAGGGCCTAGTTTGAATCTAAAGCCAGCTTCTGTGGTTATGCCGTCCTCCTTGTTCTCATCAGTTAGTAGATAATGAACAAGTAACAGTAGAAGATCATATCTAGATTGTTCGGTTTACTTTCTAATATATTAAGGTTCTAGCATCTGGGTTATTTTGTTTGTTTTTGGTATTTTTTTTAATCCTTGGTTTCTTTTTTTGGCCTTTTAGGATTAGCAGTTGAATCTCTGAATGCATAAATGTTATTGCTAAATGGTTGACATAGAATACGATAGTAGTTATTTGTGTTACTTTGCCAGTTTGTTTATAATATTGGGGGTAGGGTAAGCAGAGACAGGGTTGGGGTAGGGACAGTGTCATTTCTATCTCACATTCTGGTCAGAGTTAACATTCAGAGCATTAACTTCTTCCCTCACAGATTTCTGTGGTTCCTTTCTTGGTTGTCCTTATTTAATACTAGGTGCCCCTGGGAGCTGGGATTGCTCTGGCCTGTAAGTATAACGGAAAAGATGAAATCTGTTTGACTTTGTATGGTGATGGCGCTGCTAATCAGGTGAGTGTCTCTTAACTTTCCAATAATGATTACAGTTTTATGTCCAAAGTGTTGAATATTCATAGTTCAGTTTGTGGCGAAGTAGTATATTGCTTACTAGTTAAAATGGCCATATACATGGCAAGCTAAAATTTGGTTTTGTGGCCACGTTAGAGATTTACCTCCTGGCATTGTTTCATGAGCACTTCATATAGGTGCACTCCTCAGAGTACGCTCACCTTTGCTCTACCTCAGTGCTCCACAGACTCTGGGGAAGGACTGATGTACATTTTAATCCTTGGCAAACCAGTTCTTAAACCAGTACTGTAATGTACAGATTCATTCTCCTGAATGCCAAGGCACTGTCAGACCCCTCATAGTTTCTGAGCCCTGACTCTTTTTGCTCTTCTCTCGTGGTCTGAGTAATCACCAGTCCGTGGCTGACACCCTGCGAGGCCCTGCTCTGGATGCTGATTCTCAGACACTGGTTCACTCTGGTTATCCAGAGGGTCTCATAGAATTTATAATGAAGCACAAAACTAGGCAGCTGTAGTACATTCTTACATGTCGATCTTTTCCCATTGTATTCTCCGCTGCTGCCTTGGCCTTGCAGAAGCAAGTAGTAGTACTTGGTTTGTCACTTCCTTAGCGGCAAAAGAGGTGATGGGTTTGCTGTGCCATGCCCGCCCCCCCCCCAAGTGCACACACTCCTTTGCTTCAGAAGCTTAGTTGTGGGTGAGGCGTTTCATCCTATGCAAGCTTTCTCTGCTGGGTAGAGCAGCAGCTGTTGTGGATGATGAAGTCTAGAGAAAAACAGCAAAATGAAACCACTTGAACTTTTATACATACTTCCAGGGTCAGATATTCGAAGCTTACAATATGGCAGCTTTGTGGAAATTGCCTTGTATTTTCATCTGTGAGAATAACCGCTATGGGATGGGAACATCTGTGGAGAGAGCAGCAGCCAGCACTGATTACTACAAGAGAGGCGACTTCATTCCTGGGCTGAGGGTAAGGACACCTGTTGTAGAGCTGGAGCTACACCCTCAGGGCCTGATGCCTGGGCACTCTGTCAAGTGCCCTTGAAAATCTCAGAGAGATCAAAGAGTTCTGTTTTCTTAGTGGATTAACAGGTCATGTAAGATGAAAATGGTTTTGGGCAGTTGGATTTATGCTCTGCCCCTTTCCTTTTTATTTTTAAATTTTTATTGAGGGCTTCCCTGGTGGCGCACTGGTTGAGAATCCGCCTGCCGATGCAGGGGACACGGGTTCGTGCCCCAGTCCAGGAGGATCCCACATGCTGTGGAGCGTCTGGGCCCGTGAGCCATGGCCGCTGAGCCTGTGCATCCGGAGCCTGCGCTCCGCAGCGGGAGAGGCCACAACAGTGAGAGGCCCGCGTACTGCAAAAGAAAGAAAAAAAAATTTATTGAAGTATAGTTAATTTACAATGTTGTGTTTAATCTTTCCCATTTTATTAATAGGTAGATGGAATGGATATCCTGTGTGTCCGGGAGGCCACAAGATTTGCAGCTGCCTATTGTAGATCTGGAAAGGTAAGATTTTTCTTGTAGGCCTCTAGGCTGGAGATTTCTAATGACATTTATCTGTCTTAAAGTTAAAAGAATGCCCCCTGTGTCTGTTGTAGCAATTTAGTAGTAGCTGCTAATTGAGGTGTAAAAGATAGAAGCAGGGTCCAGTTAAGCGAATCAGGTCCCTTCATAAATAACATGGTCTTGATAGCTCACGTCTTGGGAAACATTCCATGTTAGCCCCATTTGGGGTAAATCTTTCCTTCCAGTGCTCCCTCAGCATTCTGCCTCTGTCTTCATTGTGACAATCTGTTTTACCTTTTGGTTTGGTTAATTATGTGCTTCTAACTCCCACCACCCCATCAATCATAAGCCCCTTGAGTGAACAGACTGGGGACTCCTGCAGTGCCCTGCACAGAACTTTGCAAAATAGGCATCCAGTATAAGTTTGTCTTCTATAAATTAAATAATATGTTTAAATTATGTAGTCTTAGTCTTGCTGTTTCAGTCCTAAGAATCTTGACCCTTCCAGTTTATAGCAGTGGAGGGAGAAGGGAACAGTGAGATTGGCCTAAAAAGAGGCTTACATGCCATCTGAGCTGGTGGAAAGATGTTCTTCTCCCTAAATCAGTGTTCCACAGCCCAGAAAGCAGGCCCCTGAGGTACCTTTCAGTGACTTCCCCCACGTACGTGTTTGGGCAGTAGTGCAAATAAGATTTGGCTGGCAGGGATGAAAATGGAAGAGAGGGTGAATGAAGAGGGGAGGGAGCTGTAGAACGGTTGAACAAGAAAAACATGAGATGACTGAGATGGCAGGTTGGTGGCAGTGGGTTCAGTGGTCTGCATCAGGACTCTGAGACTAGGGGTCCATTCCCTGGGTGGCGGGTATCATCCCCCTCTCTCCCAGTTCCTGAAAGAATATGTGGCGTCCAACAGTATGTGGAAACAGGATCAGTAGTTTGTAGTGTGGTGACTTTCTCAGCCTGACCAAAGCCTGATCTTTTAATTAGGGGAGGGTCTGGAAAAACCCCTTTAAAATCACCATCCCCTTAGCCTAACCAGCCGTGCTTCCAAATGGCTACGGGATGATGAACAATCAATAGGTGACAGTTACTGAGAGATGATCTGTCAGGCAATGTGCTAAGCACTTAGGTATTACCTTTTTTTAATCGGCGCAACTCTGAGCTGGGTTAATTACTGTTTTGTAGATGAGGAAACTGAGGTATGTAGCTACTATACAGTACAGCCAGAACTGAAACCCAAGCACTTGGATTCCATCCCCCACCCTCTTTTAACTACTACACCAAACTGCCCAAGGATCCTAGATCCACCCCATCCCCTCTGTTCAAAGTTGTCTTCTAAAAGGGGGCTGGGGCTTCCCTGGTGGCGCAGTGGTTGAGAGTCCGCCTGCTGATGCAGGGGACACGGGTTCGTGCCCCGGTGTGGGAAGATCCCACATGCTGCTGAGTGACTAAGCCCGTGTGCCACGGCCACTGAGCCTGCGCATCCAGAGGCTGTGCTCCGCAACGGGAGAGGCCACAACAGTGAGAGGCCCGCGTATCACAAAAAAATAAAAGGGGGCTGGTGTAGCATGAGCAAGCTACCTCGTGGTAGCCGGGCTCTCCCAGTCGCAGGATCAGCACCTGCCCCCTTTGTTACACACTAGCCACATCTCTGTCAAGCAGGATTGGTTGCTGTCCCCTACGAAACACTGCATGAAATAAGTGTCGTAGAAATTCACCTATCCAGCCTCTCTTCATGTGTGCTGGGAAGTGGAGAAGGACGAGAGGACTAGAGGTTTGCTTTTCATCTTATGTTGTTAAGGTTTATGTTAGTGTTTTTCTCTAGCCTTGAGCAGAATGCTTATAGATGATTTCTCCTGTGACTGGGGGGTGGGGTGGGTGGAAAGACTAGCATATTGACCCTGAAGATTAGGCTTTTCTTCATTAAATCTATGCTGTGCTTAAAGAATTATATATCAAATGCAATTCTGGTGAAATAGAAACTAGTCACATTACATAAAGAATTGTCCGCCTTTTTGATTCAAAATATGCTGCGGGGGGTGGCTTTTATTAATAAGTTCCTGTTAAAAATAAGGAGGATGAAACATGCAATAAATAGGTAATAGAAATGAGAAGAGGTAGTCAACTAAGAAGAAATTCTTAACAACTCAGATCTGATGAAGGTATTTGATCCTGAAAGGACGTACCTTTGAGGCTGTGGCCGTTGTTTCACCTAACCTCCACTGGGTTCTGTTTTAGGGGCCCATACTGATGGAGCTGCAGACTTACCGTTACCATGGACACAGCATGAGTGATCCTGGAGTCAGGTATGGTCATGGGAAAACTGAGTGTGGTGTCCTTAGTGGATGGGTTTTGGTTGTGTGGGGTCTTAGTTGCGGCAGGCAGGCTCCTTAGTTGCAGCTCGTGGGCTCCTTAGTTGCAACATGCATGTGGGATATAGTTCCCTGACAGGGATCGAACCCAGGCCCCCTGCATTGGGAGGGTGGAGTCTTATCCACTGCGCCACCAGGGAAGTCTAGTGGATGGGTTTTGAATGGTGCTACCTGGATGAAAAAGCAAAGCATTTCAGTGTTTGTTTGCTTTTGAAGCCAGACACCAGTTGGCTTCATGCATTGATTTAGTAGTTAGTCTGAGCCTGTAAGCCATGTCTTCCAATAAATTGGTTCCAATATAGAAAGCATTCTGAAAATTCCTAGTTATCTAGTGTGTGTACATGCTAGTTAGCATGAGCACCAATAAGAAAACAACTGCAGAGAGGAATTGTTGCATAATACAGGACTGATGGTAGAGTAGTATACTTGGGAGCATTTACCTTTTGTAGGCATTACCCCAGATTCTCTCATGGCATATTCCTCTTCTGGCTGGTATGAAGGAAGACCAAGTAGTAGCACATGGGATATTCCATATGTTGAAATAAATAAGTCAAAAAAAAAAGGGAGTTTTGTCACCTGGTAACGCTGGCAGGCAATGCTGCAGTCCCGGAGTGTGGCATAATTAAGAGTAGATTTAGTCAAAGTAGGCCATAATAAGTCTTTGAGTGCAGAATGAAGGTCTAAGGGAAAATGTTACGAAGAGCAACTTACATGGAAGAAAGCACTTGGTGTAATTCTGTTCTTAAAAACATGGTAGAGCCTTTCTTTGCTTTTAGTGTTATTTCAAATGCTGTAGGACAAGGGTCAATTGTACAATCAAGAATCGGAAAACCACCTCTCCAAGTTTTTGCCAGCCACACTGCTCTGTGGTCTTAAGGGAGAAAGGCAAGGCACATTTTTTTCCTGCTTAGCCTTCTGCTGCCTCAAAGGTTATAGCTGTCACCACAGAAAACCATCTCCCCTGCCTCCACCACTACCTTCATGCCCTACCTCTAGATCAAAGCAGCAAATAGAAACTTGGCCCCTGTTGTCAGAATGCCAGAGAAGCCAGGTGAATTGCCATTGTAGAGTTTTCTATAAAGACAGAGCAGCTCTTCCTTACAGAATGGTAGGATGAGTTCTTGTATTTTGAAAGTATGTAATTCTGCCCTTCCTACGGTGACATAAGTACTGATGTGCTCCTTCATCTCAGAAACAGACTGCTGTGTTTCCCAGGCTGTCTTTGCTGCACCGGCACTGTTCTTATCTACTTGTAACTCTGTTTCCCTCCCTCTAGTTACCGTACACGAGAAGAAATTCAGGAAGTTAGAAGTAAGAGTGACCCTATCATGCTTCTCAAGGATAGGATGGTGAACAGCAATCTTGCCAGTGTTGAAGAACTAAAGGTACAGTGACTCTTGATGGTTTAAAAGTCTGCCTTTGAAGGTTGGCTCTCCTTTTTGAGCAGTTTTTCTCTACACAAGAAGCTGCCACTCCTAGGTAATAAACTAGGTAAGTAAATGGGAAAGTACACATTGTATTGGGTTGGCCATGCCCGAACGAACTTCTTGGCCAAAGCAATATTTTTCACGGGACATTAAACTCCACCATCATAGTCCTTCTTTCCTAAAAATATACTGTAGATTTTTAATTCATAAATGTTCCCTCGCCAGGGTATATGTCTTAAATGTTGGTATCTGTCCTCCAGAATCCTCCTTCGTGGATCGTTGTGTCATTTTTAAAATAACATTTTCAATAATAATAGGTATACTTCCAGTACTAGTAGAAGAGTTAACAACTAGCAACAGGTTCCCAGTAGAACAAGTTGGTACCTAAGCTGCTGTCTATTCAAAACATCTCTTGAACTGTAATCTGATTGATTTTTAGGAAATTGATGTTGAAGTGAGGAAAGAAATTGAGGATGCTGCCCAGTTTGCTACAGCTGATCCTGAACCACCTTTGGAAGAACTCGGCTATCACATCTACTGCAGCGATCCGCCTTTTGAAGTCCGGGGTGCAAACCAGTGGATCAAGTTTAAGTCCATCAGCTAATGCGAGATGGTTACACCTTCAGTGGGCTATTCGGCAGCAACTGTAAGGAATGCTTTGGGTTCTCAACTGTGTTAAGGAGGAAGAAAACCCATAGAAAGAAAGTGTAGATTTAGATAGATAGATAGTGTAATTGCATGTGGTTTGTACAGTGTTGCATTAAAAGATATAATGTCTTTTAATGTTATAGCTTAAGGATAGTATGGATCTTATAAAGGTTATTTAGTTATGTAGGTTGAAAATAGGTAATAAGAGTTTGCTTAACCCTCCTTCAAATTACTTCTTTGAAATAGTTCTATTTGGTTTAGTTGTATACTAGTTTAACAAATACTTTCTTAGTTACTAAAAGGAAAACAATTCCTTATATGCCTGTCCAACGCGGCCACCTTTTTATGGGGCGAGATCATGGTCCTGTCCCTCCCAGTGCCCAGCAGCTTACCTGGTGTACCCTAGCGTGCACACACGCCCCCATTCGTGTGCATGTCGGTGCTGAAGCCTGTTCACACTGAACCATCATTCCTCTCCTTAATAAAACACAATATTTATTATAACCAGGCAGGGGTGGAAGGACAATTCGATTTTTAAATAAGACTACTTCATTTTAAAGGCCAAATAACTTAGTTTTCTCCATTTATACATTCAGTATAAATATGAAGCTATTTTCTTAATAGTTTTCTATTTACATTCATATCAAACATTAAATACAAGGCATATTCTTATCAATTTTATCTTTTTTTTTTTTGTTTCTGCTTTATAACAAAGTGAATCAGTCATACATATACATCTGTTCCCCCATCCCTTTTGCGTCTCCCTCCCTCCCACCCTCCCTATCCCACCCCTCCAGGCGGTCACAAAGCACCGAGCTGACCTCCCTGTGCTATGCGGCTGCTTCCCACTATCTATCTACCTTACGTTTGGTACTGTATATATGTCCATGCCTCTCTTTCGCTTTGTCACAGCTTACCCTTCCCCCTCCCCATATCCTCAAGTAGGTCTGTGTCTTTATTCCTGTTTTACCCCTAGGTTCTTCATGACTTTTTTTTTCTTAAATTCCATATATATGTGTTAGCATACGGTATTTGTCTTTCTCTTTCTGAGTTACTTCACTCTGTATGACAGACTCTAGGTCTATCCACCTCATTACAAATAGCTCAGTTTCGTTTCTTTTTATGGCTGAGTAATATTCCATTGTATATATGTGCCACATCTTCTTTATCCATTCAATCTGATGATGGACACTTAGGTTGTTTCCATCTCCGGGCTATTGTGAATAGAGCTGCAATGAACATTTTGGTGCATGTCTCTTTTTGAATTATGGTTTTCTCAGCAATTTTATCTTTTTTGAATTTTAAGTGCAATTCCAGTTAATAGTAATGTATGGAATGTATAATCTAAAACAGTGATTCCCAGCCTTTTTGTTACTTTCAACACCTGTTGTTTCACCTTTCCAGCAAATATTTTTCCATTGAAGTGAATTTAAATTCATTTTTAAGGGCTTCCCTGGTGGCGCAATGGTTGAGAGTACGCCTGCCGATGCAGGGGACACGGGTTCATGCCCCGGTCCGGGAAGATCCCACATGCCGCGGAGCGGCTGGGCCTGTGAGCCATGGCCACGGAGCCTGTGCTCCGCAACAGGAGAGGCCACAACAGTGAGAGGCCCGCGTACCGCCAAAAAAAAAAAATTCATTTTTAAGGATTCCCTAATACTCTGGGATGTCAAGAGCAGATTTTACAATCACTGTTTTCACAATACACTACTGCGAACACTTACCCAAGACTGCGCTAAACGCTTCACGGGGCTTGGTCTCACAGACACTACTCAGGACAGATGTGTTACCCTCGTATCACTCAGGGCAAAAGGTGCCTTCCTGCTGTGTCCAGCAGCAGCTAAGGCATCTCTGTCCTACAAGGGCAGGCGTGTCTGCAGGAGCTGTGTGTGTGTCAGCCATTCGCAGTCAGGTGTTGGCTGCTGTCTCATTACTAATTCTACTGAGATGGAAGATAACAATATTGACCCTGGAAAGGAGTAACCTTTGAACCCATATATAACATTTTATGAATTTGGTGATTATAAACCTTACCAGAAACACATTTTTTTTTTTTTTTGCGGTATGCGGGCCTCTCACTGTAGTGGCCTCTCCCATTGCGGAGCACAGGCTCCGGACGCGCAGGCCCAGCGGCCATGGCTCACGGGCCCAGCCGCTCCGCGGCATGTGGGATCCTCCCAGACCGGGGCACGAACCCATGTCCCCTGCATTGGCAGGCGGACTCCCAACCACTGCGCCACCACGGAAGCCCCCCAGAAACACATTTTAAAAAGTGCTAAGTACTACTATCAACTTTCACATTTGTCATTTTTTCAAAACTTAAAGTTTTGCCACCACTACCACTTAATTAGAACTCTGGGCCTTTCTAAAAAGAAATGATTAGATCTGCCTAAAATTAAACTTCAGAGATCCCTAGGGGTGTATACAACTTTTCTTCCAAAATAGGTACGCCTGACACCGTTTGTCCCCGTTAAATTTTAGCATTCCCAATGACCACTGGGCAACAAGGCATCATTTGGAACCGGTACCGACTAGTTTGCTAAGCCCACTGACGACATAGTTCCCCAGCACAAATGGGAATCTTTTTGTTCATTTAACAAATATTTTTTGAACACCTACTATGTGCCTGGAAATAAACAAAAAAGCCCAACTCTTGTGGGAACCTCACGGCAGTGCCAGGGTCCGCTGTCTGGGAAGGCGGTTCACTAATTCCTGCCTAGGGATCATGACAAAACACAAGGGAGAGATTCAAAGAGGACAGGGCAGACTTCCTTGGGGTCAGGGTTATGGGATACCTGTCCATCGACGCAGTGCTAACTGGCCCCCAACTCAGCTACTTCGGCAGGGGCGGGCCGCAGATGTCCCCCCAAGTTGCTGGACCCACACACCATGTCAGGGAACCCATCTCTGTAAAGAGAAAACTCCAAGATCTGCTGCCTTTAGTACGGCTTGTGGCAAGGCACTCTACGTCTCTGACTCCTAGCATTAAAACGGAGGCATCCTTCTAGTCCCCCAGTTGAAGCTGAGGATATCTCCTTGTGCGGTTCCTTGGGGGTAAAGATGCTTTTCTGAGACCTGGGTGAGGCACTCGACCACTGAGTTGACCGGCTGGTCCGGGTCATTGTCCCACCCCTGCCCACCTGTTGGTCTCCTGCCTGAACTTGCTCAGCTGGAGGCTCAAATGCTGCTGGTGGAGCTGCTGGGGCTGGGCCTCCTGGGCAACTGCTGAAACGGGCCCGCTCCACCCACACGCCGCCTGCGCCTCGCTCCCGCGTGGGTCTGCCAGGACATAGTCCTCTTCCGCCTCATGTGTGTCCTTATCCACTCCTTCGGTCTCTGAGGCAGCCTCAAAGTGGGCTTGGAGCTCTGTGGAATCACGGAAGAAAAGGACCACGGTTCAACAAGGCCAGGGCTTGGTGTAGCTTATGTCCCGGGCCAGCAAACATGGCTGTTCAGAGGCCGGCCAGGCCAACACGACGCTCCATCAGGGGACTGCTGACTTTATAAAACGGAGGGGAGACTATTTCAGTTAGCTCTGCAGTGAAAAGATGGTCCCCACCACGTCACAGATAAGGAAACAGACTTCAAAGTGTTAGTTAGCCAAAGGCAGTTTTAAAAAGGGACAAGCGGGCTTCCACCCAGGCCCGTGTTTTTACTACAAACACCTTCCTGCTTGGACTGGGGAATAATGAAGTCCTGGGGTTTAACAAGCCACTCCCAGAAGCTGAGCCTGGGCAGAGTGCATTCAGGGGAGCAGGCAGAGGATGACAGGGAGGGAGCAAAGTAATGAGAGGAAGTGGCAGTGTTAACCGAAGCGCTGCATAGCCTCCCTTCCTAGGGAGAAGGCACCGCGGAAGGAGAATCAACTTGGGTATTAAGCTGCTCTAACATTTCAAAAATAGAGCCTATAAAAGCCAAAGATTTCTGTAGCTGCCACATGATGATTCTGAGAGAGGAGACTGAGCCGTTAAATCGTCAACCAACTAGGAGGCGTTGCTGAGCACACAAGATGACGCACTAGGATCCAGGCCATCAGGCTCAGTGCTCCTTTGAGATCCTGAGTTTAGTCTACCTGCGGTGCGTGCTCCTCAGTTATGCCTGGGGGCATGTAAAAATACATCACCAGGAGATGTTCTGAGAATCCCAGAATCTTGGCCCTAAAGGGGTCTGTGACACCATTTACTTAATTGCAGGGACATACATACCCAAGATGGGAAAGGGAAAGCAACAACTGGTGAATACAGAGGACCTGTCTGACCTTTTCCATAGCCACCTGAAGTTGACCTTGACCGAAAAGAGGGCCCTTACCTGGGATGAGGATGGTGACTGCAGCCTGCACCGCTCGACGGATGATGTTGTCCATCGCAAACATCCAGTGGGGCCTAATTAAGTGGTTCCTCAAAATTTTATTTACCTACAAATCACAAAAATCCAGATTTCTGGTCCATTGTACTTTTAGGAAATAGTTCTTACTAATTCGAATTTGCTTCTACTCTGAGATAAAGGGTTAACCATGCTGCCCTGAGTTTCTACCTGACTTATGTTTCTTCTGGACTGAGTCTTCCTTTAAGCTGACCCCAAGTCACACGGGGGTCTAGGGGACAGGTACAGAGATCGGAGCTACCGCATGGGCCTCTTCATTGTTTATTCAACAAACATTTATGAAGCATCTATGAAACCTCAAGCTCTGTGTTGGGGACTTGAGACACAAAGCTAAACCAGACATGATCTTGGGCCTGGAGCAACTCACACCTCTTCGGGCAGACACATAAGCTTAAATCCCACACCTACCCAGCTGGCAGATGCCACTCGTTCCCAAATCCTACACTCCTGCTCTCCGTGGCCATAATGCAATCAGACCAGTCACTTGTACACACATATTCAGTGTTTAGAAAACTGCTGACACTCGGGATTCAGGCGTAAACAGGTGAGAAGAAATGGAGACTACGGGAGATGATGGTAATCGAAATCCATGGTCTTGGCTGTGAGCCACTTCAGTGGGCTTCCTACCTTCTGGCATGTTCTCTAAGGCCAAATGGAGCACTTACAGCATCCTGAAATCCAAAGAGTACCAGATGAATCTGATTGTTGGACGAGCTGTCAAAGTCCAGGTCCACCTTTAGCTTTGATATCATGGATGCCATCACCCTGTGCTCCGGGCAGCGGATGAAGTCTCTCAGGATCGCAATTATTTGCTTGATGTGGCCGACTGAGAGATGCAACTCTTCCGAACTCTGATCACCAAACCCCCACCCAAAAAAATCAGTCACTGAGTAATTCAGAGAGAGGGAGGGAAAATCCAAGTACTGTGGGCAACTAATCAACCAGACTGTCCATTTGCTAATGGAACTGGGGATTTCCCAGGCGAGACACGGTCTCTGGTCCTGGAATTTCCTCCATATCCTTCCTGTTAGAGGGTTATGTGGCCCCCTCTCCTCTCTGGCCCACAAACAACAGAACTAAGCCCCTCAAGGAATGGTCTGCCATCCTGTTTAACCCCTTGTAAACCACCCTCCACCCCCAACAAGCCTTGTCACAAGGCACAGTTCATAGTGGGCAGTGGCCTCTTGCTAGAAGGAACTTGTCCCATCCAAAATGAGTTAAAACTCAAATATTTCCATCCGTAACCTTTCTTCCTAACGCGACTGTTCTCCCAGCTTCTGAGGGCAACTGGTGCAGCAGGGGGTTAACTGGGCTTTGTGCTGCCATTTGGCTTGTTTTCCACCAGGAGGCAGCACTGCCCCATCAGTGCCTGGTTTCACTGCAGTGTTCCGCAAATGCAAATTCAGGCTTCAGTGGAGTCTTTTTGTTGTTGTTGTTGTATTTTCTTTTGTTTTGTTGGAAAAGGGGAGGACGTTGGGAAATACTTAGGGTGGTTATTGTAACTGTGCAAATGTTCTAGGGTAGCAGGAACACCAGTCCCATTTGGACCTCTTCTGGGACCTGGCCTTGGGCGGAGGGGGTGGGATTGCAACTCCCACACTCGGCCTGTACCTGAGCCACGCACTCCTGCAGGTTGGAAGCCACCTGGTTCTGCTCCTCCCAGAGGATTCTGTAGAGGATGGCACGGCGCTCGCTGTCCTTGCGCAGCAGGAAGAGGCCTGGGCCCCTGTCCTCCAGGGACGAGGCTGCGCTCTGGTCCTCTGAGGCCGAGCTCTCATCAGGAACACTGCGGACAAACGCAGGCGACAATCCCCCGCCTCCCAGGGACACCGTGGGGGAGGGGCTAAGAGGTGGCTCCGCCGCAGCCCCACCCTCAGGACGATGCACCAGTGTTGGAGGTGAGGGCAAAGACGGGGAAGGGAGGGAGGGGGAAGGAGGGGGGTAAGAGGGAGAGAATAAGGCTTGACGGGAGGAGGAGGAAACGGGAGGGAAGGGGAAGCGACGAGGGGGAGGGGAGGAAGAGGAGAAGAGGGGAAGGGACAGAGTGACCTCACTGCCCTCCTCTCTCTCACTGTCAGTGGCCGCCCCGGCTGCCCTGCTGATCGTGCAGAAAGGAAGCGAAAGCCCTTCGCGGCCATCTGGTTTACACCTGGGAGGGACTCTGTCCCCCGAGTGGGGGGTGGCCGTACCTGAGCAGGTGTCTGAGCCCGGTGCGTGGGCGTCTGGGACTTCTGGAAGAACACCTCGGGCTGGGCATCGGAGTCCGGGGAGACCGAGCCATGCTCGCTGCCGCTGCTGCCACCCATCAGCTCCCCCCGCCAGGGGCAGGGGCAGCGTGGCGCCCCTGGGACCCTCTGTGCGGGGCAGCTGGGGGTGGGGAGGGTGAGCCCCAGGCAGCCCCTTGGGCCACGTGACCCACCCAGGGGCCTAAGCCTGCGCTGCTCTAACTGGGGGTGAAAGTGATCACCCAGGGATCCTGGGGAGATGGAGGTTCTGCTTCAGCGGGTCTGGGATGGGCCCGAGACTCTGCATTTCTAACCAGCCCTTTGGACACGCTGAGACAGCGAGTCGCTCTCTGGGTGCAAGATGCTGAGGCACCCTGTCCCAGCTCCCGACCCCATCCACACCGGGACCACTCTTATGTCACTGCCCGGTAGGACCTACTGCCCCAGAAGGGGTTGCTTGCTTCGGTGGCCTGCAGGACAGACACCCTTTAATCAAGGTCGGGAGCAGCACAGGGTGACAGGCCAGCCTCCAAAAATGAAGCGCCAGGCTCTGCACCTGGGGAAGACACAAAACCCCAGCCAGGGTACCTCCCACCTTCCTCCCCAGCACAATCCCAAAGGAAAGGCTTTAACGGAGCATCGGGTATGTGAGGGTACACTGCTGTCACCTATGGGCTCCCTGTGTCTCTGCGTCCCACACCTAATGCACCAGCCCCACCGCTCTTCACAAAGACGGGCACCATGTGGGAAGCTCAGCACTTGGGAGAGCTGTCACCCCTGCCATCCCAGCAGGCCTCACCTGCCGACTTGAAAGCAATTTGGTTCTTCTTGCCCTTGTTCACCTGCCTTAAGAAACCCTCTTGGAGCAGCCCAGCAGCGGTGACACATTTGTGGGGGTGAGGCTCAAAACAGGATAAAATGAAGGCTTTAGCTTCCGCTGAAAGGGTTTCCGGAATCTCAGGGTGAATCTTAAACATCCCTACCTGCATTGAAGGCAGAGGTGACCGATGGGACAGTGTGGTTTCGGGCAAATCCAGGTGTACATACCTTCCACACAAAGCTCCTGTATCTGCCATCCTAGGAGGGGCTGATGATGGATTCCAACAATGGCCTCAATGACTGGTATCCGTGTCCTAGCCCCGGCTGGCCTCTGGGGACTTTGCTTTGCCCAGTAGATTGTGGGGGAAGTGATACTGGTGGGGGTTTCAGAGCCTAGGCCTTAAGAGGCCTTGGGGTTTCTGCTCTAGTCCTCTTGGAGCTCCGTGATCACTATGCAGGGAGGATGCTCAGGATAAAGGGCCACGTGTGAAAGGCCCTCCGAGAGCATCGCGCCCCAGCCTCTCAGCCTCTACGCGTTCACAGTCCAAATCTCCAACCTCCAGCTGTAAACCACAGGCAGAGCAAACCTGGAGGCTGGTAACTCGGGGCCCACGCCCTCATCCCCAAGGGGTGCAACTGGCTGAGGGAGGCGGCGCTGCCCTTTCCTGTTCAGGCTCCTGCTGCAATTTCTGCTTCAGCTCCACTGCTGGCCAGCTCATCATCGTCCTGCTGCAGGCTCTCTTGTCCCTGCGCCCTGTGGGGGAGCAGGAGTTCCGGCTGAGTCGTCACATCTCACTGTGACACGGGAGTGCTTCCACGAGTCCCGCTCATCCATCCTGCGTGACCGTTCCCATCGGGGACGGCTCTCCATTCATCTGAGGAGTTGTCATCTTTAACGTTCACAGTCTTCTCATCGTTTCCAAGCCCACCCAATGAGCCAGGAGTGGAAGCCATTCTGTCCTCCAGATGCACCCCATTCCCAGCTCCTCTCCAACCATGGGGCTGGCGCGGCCTCCCCTGCCCCCTCAGTGAGACCGGGGCACTGCCGAGAGCAAACCGCCAGCTTCCGACTTCACAGCCTGAAGTCCCTGCACCAGGGGCGCACCAACCGCTTCTGACACGCTGCTCCTCATGGGCAGGATGGAGAGTTTGGCATTGAGGGGAGGGGGAAATGGGGCATTACTACCCACTGGGCACACATGACACTTAAACAGATGAATAATTTCTAGCGGATCTGCTGTACAGTGCTGGACCCTGAGTCAACAATACTGTTAAGAGGGTAAATCTCATGTTGTGTTCTTACCACAACATAACATTTTCAAAAAACGAGCTTTGGATTTTGAGAACACTAAACACTGGATAGAATTCAACCCACAAGATCTGAAATGCAGGGCACATTCCAGCTGGCACCCCTCGCCTGAGGGGTGGGGATATAAGGGCACTAGGGCGGTCCAGAGACAAAAACTCAGGACAAGAACTCAGAGAGGAAGGGAGTAGCTTCTCCCCCGGCTCTCGAGAAGAGCAAACATGGGCACTATATTATTATTTTTTTTAAATAAATATTTACTTTTGGCTGGGTTGGGTCTTCGTTGCTGCGCGTGGCTTTTTCTAGTTGTGGCGAGCGGGGGCTACCCTTCGTTGCAGTGCGCGGGCTTCTCACTGCAGTGGCTTCTCTTGTTGCGGAGCACAGGCTCTAGGCACATGGGCTCTAGAGCGCAGGCTCAGTAGTTGTGGCGCACGAGCTTAGTTGCTCCGCGGCATGTGGGATCCTCCCGGACCAGGGCTCGAATCCATGTCCCCTGCATTGGCAGGCAGATTCTTAACCATTGTGCTACCAGGGAAGCCCACCAGCTGGTATTTATTCCGAGGCCTGTAACTGAAGCTGCAGGAAGATCTTTGCCAGCCCCAGGTGGCTCCATCCTGGACAGACATGGAAAGGCTGGAAGGTTACTGCTGCCTGCCAGCCGTGGTGTTCAGGGTCTTGTTTGGATTGCAGGTGCCAGGAGACACTCATCGACTTGAGATCTTGGCTTTAGGGCTACCTGACAGCTGCTGGGAGGGTGGGAGGCTCAGAGAACCTTCTGCAGGGGCTGGGCTGAGGAGTGCACCAAGGCATCACAGCACAGGGTGTTCAGAACCCACTGAGCAGGCTGCACCCAGCTCATGGGCAGAGCCCTGCACTCGGGCCTTTGAGTTCCTTCTGCCGAAGAGACTGAGCCAGAGGGCCTAGCAAGGATGCAGGCGGTGAGGCTGTGGGGCTGCAGGCCTGGGAGGCCACCAGGCGTGGTAGAGAAGCAGGAAGAAAGGCCTCTGGAATCACGTTCTATCAGGCTGCTTCCATGTACTGCGACCTTGTCATCCGTAAGCAGTGGCCATCTAGCCTTCTGGGACCCTGCTCTCTTCCTTCTTATCTTTGGGGCAAACAAAAGTGCTCTGCGGAAGGTCAGTGCTGGTAACAACCTCTGAAGGCTACAGCTGCTCTTCAACTTCTCCAAGCGTCCACGGAGCCAGAAGCCGCAGACCTGACCTTGGATACACTGGCTGTCCTCGCATCAGCTTCCCTTGGGCTCGCAAGCAAGCATGTCCCTTCCCAAGGGAGCATGTCCAGTGTAAAGCCCCACCCATAGGGCCAGTCAGTACCATGTGGGCCTCAACACACGGGTCACCCTTCCTGTCAGCTCTGGGAAGGCTTTTAGCAGGACAAAGGAGACAGCATCTGATACCCAAAGTTCCTCCTCTCCAAATGTAGACAGAAACCTGTCCTCCAAAGACACTCACCCAACGCGGCCCTCGAGCCTTACCCAGTGTAAGAGCACGTACAGATTAACTAAGAAGCTTAACTCCCTCAGTTGGAAAGAAAGAAAGAGACACCCCCCCACCTATCTTAGAGCATTCACTTTAGAAAACCTGTCATTCTAAGTTCTGTGTCTCTCTTCGAGATGTATGTAAATCTTTTTAAAAGCCAAATAAGCCTCTTGCCAGAAATGTCTTTCTCAAGGACCTGGGAGCCATCTCTTTGAAATGCCACCACCGAGGAAGGTAGCGCTCCGATTTCCGGGTTTCTGTGGGAAAGCAGGAGCCTAACTTCAGTGGAGCCTTTTGCTCCAGAACTACAAGGTTTGACAAGTTGACCTTTCCTTTGGGTAAAGCCAATTAGCTAACACAAATGGTCACCCTAGTTGTCAGGGGAACCTCGGGTGACCTCCTGTGACCAGTGGTGCTGTCTAGTCCTTGCGCCTGAGGACTAGTTAGCATTTCTCTTCAGAACATGGATATAAAGGGTTGCACCTGCTTGGCTAGAGGAAAGGCTGAGTTCCGCTTTCCAGCTTCTTAGCGCTCCACTCTCTCGGGCCTGTGACGCACATCACATTCTGATTTTATGCTTATTCAAAAATAAAACAACCTGTTTGCTTTCTCTTCCACCTTTGTGGAGAGGTTTCTGGATTGGGAGATTTTTGATTTGAATTATCTCTCTCCAACACCAGCAACCTAAATCATCCAACATGTCTTACTTTGAACATTGCTGCCTGCGGTTCACCGAGCTCATGGAATGGAGGCCTGCTGGTAGCCATCTCGATGATGGTGCAGCCCAGGGCCCAGATATCAGCCGGGGCACCGTACCCACGAGGTCCTCGATCAATAATCTCGGGCGCCATGTACTGCAGAGTGCCTATTGGGAAAAAATACAACAAAGATGGTGGGTACCATATTGTTTAAAAACTAAGTGGACCATTAGTAAACGAGTGTGTGAACTTTAACTCTCGTATTAATGATATACGGGGGCTGGTCTCATGCGTAAATGATGTCACTGCATCTCTTCTTTGACCAGAGACATGCAACATGCCTTTCTTTAACACTAGTCAACGTTGACAGAGGATCACTCAGACCCTCGAAGGATAAATGGGCCCAATCTAATTCAATCAACACACATTAGTGCATGGCAGATACAGGGGGACCAGAATGTAAGAAATGTGGTGCCTGACCTTTAGACGCTGCCTAGTGGAGGAGACGTGGTGACGAGGAGGGAGGCAGTGGTGATGGTGAGTGTAGTAAGTGCTCTAACAGGTATACACAGAAGGCGTTGAGAACATGGATGGAACAGTGCTTGATTCTGCCTGGCTTGAGTCAGGGGAAGCTCTAGCTGTGTCAGTTTGGGTCTCTGAGAAATAATGCCAAGTCAGAATTAGACATACAAGAGATTTACTGGGAGAAGGGGTGGGACGGATAAAGGGGGATGGAGCAGGCTGGGCAGGGAGAGCTGTCAGACTGCAGTGCAGGTCTGACCCCTGCGAAAGGAGCGGGAAGGAAGCGTCTTGATGGCAGAGCACCTCTGAGACAGCTTTGGCCAGGCCGCCAGGGAGGCCCTGACCCAAAGAAGAGCGGCACACTGGTTCTAGTACCCTCACCATGCTCAGTCATTGGCCAGGAGCAGGCAGAGCAAAGCATGACCTTGCCATGAACATGGTGGCCAATCCAAACAGGTGGTGGCTGGGCTGCCAGTGAAGTAGACTCCTGCCATGAGGCTCGAAGAGGTGGACAAAGGAACAGGAGAACTTTTGGACGAGGTGAACAGCTTGACCCAAAGCCTGCGGGTGTGAAGTATAGAGTGGACCCGGGAGCGCTGTGTGTTCTGAAGGCTCTGGCTTTGGACTTTCTCCTGTGGCTCATGAGCCACCAGGGGCTGCCACAGGGAAGGTGGTGATCAGGGAGGGGAAGGGGTTGATGGAGAGATGGGGCAGGGAGGTCAATCAAGGGCGCTAAGAGTAAAATCTTTGGTTTTCCTTGAAACTAATCCAGAGGCAAGGGGAATGTGGAAGCAACAGCAGCAGATGCTATGTGCTGGCAAAGAGGTTTATAATAAACAGCGAACTCAGAAATGATATTGGCCAGGGTGTGAAGAGAGAACACTGATGCACAGAGAAATTCCAGTCTCTGCCTCAAGATCACAAAACCAAAGTAGGTTTCCTGAGTCTTGATCAATGAAAATAAAGGGCTCATTGGTTAAAATAAGCTTGGAGATGCTACCTACTACATCCTCCTCCTCTTGAACATCCAATGTCTTTTCAGCTTGTTTCTGTCCTATGAGCATTTTAAAGGCTCTAGGACAGCTCTGACCAATAGGATGTTCTGCAATAATGGAAATGTTCTATTCTGTGCAGTTCAGTATGGTAGCCACTAGCCACATAGGACTGTTGGGCTCTTGAAATGTGGCTGGTGACACTGAAGAAATGAATTTAAATTAAAAATTTTTTAAAATTTTATTTCATTCTTCCTAATTTAAAGTTAAATATACATTAGGTTGTATCAGTGAGTGCAAGAAATCAGCAGGGCAAAAATGATGGCTTTGGTCTCCCGAGCTGAAAGCCTGGTGGGGAAGTGTTCAGTTGGCTGCAGGGTTGGGCAAGATGGAGGCTCGTAGCACTTGCTGCAGTGTCAGGAAATCACAGAGCCCCAGGAAGGGAACTTTCAGTGACACCACATCCCCTACAGGCGCCTACTACAGTGAACAACAGAGAGAGAGGCCTTGGCAGGGAATGTGCCTTCTAACTAACCCATAATTCATTAACTTAGGAAAGACGTGACACTGTGCTGTTTATTAAGCTGTTATCTCTCAGCTCTGCTACGCTGGGTCTGGCACTGTGCAAACCACACTTCTGCTTTGCCTGCTGCTGCCTGGTGGGTTGGGAGGGGTGGGGGAAGAGAGCATGCCTGTGCACAAGCGACAGAACCACCCTCCCCTTTGCTCCCTCAGGCCCTAGGGATGTAGGCTGCTTTCTGATAACTCAAGTCCCAGGCAACAGTTCTTTCAACTAAATTCTCTCTGTAAAAATAACTGGGGTGATTTCAATTTTCCTGTCTGGATCCTGACTAATATAATGGCTAAAAGTTAATTCTTTTTTTTTTTTTTTTTTTTTTTTTTTTTTTTTAGCGGTTTGCAGGCCTCTCACTGTTGTGGCCTCTCCCATTGCGGAGCGCAGGCTCCGGACGCACAGGCTCAGTGGCCATGGCTCACGGGCCCAGCCACTCCGCGGCATGTGGGATCTTCCCAGACCGGGGCACGAACCCGTGTCCCCTGCATTGGCAGGCGGACTCCCAAACACTGCGCCACCAGGGAAGCCCAAAAGTTAATTCTTAAAAGAGCAAGAAAATAAACTTAGAAAGTTATGCAGCAGTAGAAAATAGCACTAAACCAAATTGCGATGGCTTATTGACCCTGACTGAATAACTGTCCTTAGTACAACTGTTTCACAATTGGAGGATTAGTCTGCTTAATGCTAAATTTGGAGATTTTCTTTATATGGAACCATAATGAACATCACTCTTTCTAAAGGTAGGGACTTAGCAATGACATCCATATTAGTTATTTACTGCTATATAATAAATTACCCCAAAGAAAAATGGAGCTGGAGGAATCAGGCTCCCTGACTTGAGACTATACTACAAAGCTACAGTAATCAAAACAGTATGGTACTGGCACAAAAACAGAAATACAGACCAATGGAACAGGATAGAAAGTCCAGAGATAAACTCACACACCTATGGTCACCTAATCTATGACAAAGGAGGCAAGAATACACAATGGAGAGAAGACAGTCTCTTCAATAAGTGGTGCTGGGAAAACTGGACAGCTACATGTAAAAGAATGAAATTAGAACACTCCCTAACACCATCCACAAAAAAAATCCTCAAAATGTATTAAAGACTTAAACATAAGGTCAGACACAATAAAACTCTTAGAGGAAAACATAGGCAGAACACTCTTTGACATAAATCGCAACAAGATCTTTTTTGACCCATATCCTAGAGTAATAAAAATAAAAACAAAAATAAACAAATGGGGTCTAACTAAACTTAAAAGCTTTTGCACAGCAAAGGAAACCATAAACAAAACAAAAAGACAACCCTCAGAATGGGAGAAAATATTTGCAAATGAAGCGACCAACAAGGGATTAATCTCCAAAATATACGAACAGCTCATGCAGCTCAATATCAAAAAAACAAATAACCCAATCAAAAAATGGGCAGAAGATCTAAATAGACATTTCTCCAAAGAAGACATACAGATGGCCAACAAACACATGAAAAGATGCTCAACATCACTAATCATTAGAGAAATGCAAATCAAAACTACAATGAGGTATCACCTCACACGGGTCAGAATGGCCATCATCAAGAAGTCTACAAACAATAAATGCTGGAGAGGGTGTGGAGAAAGGGGAACCCTTTTCACTGTTGGTAGGAATGTACATTGGTACAGCCACTATACAGAACAGTATGGAGGTTCCTTAAAAAACTAAAAATAGAACTACCGTATGACCCAGCAATCCCACTCCAGGGCATATACCCAGAGAAAACCATAATTCGAAAAGATACATGCACCCCAGTGTTCACTGCAGCACTATTTACAATAGCCAGGACATGGAAGTAACCTAACTGTCCATCAACAGAGGAATGGATAAAGATTTGGCACATATATACAATGGAATATTACTCAGCCATAAAAAAGAACAAAATAATGCCATTTGCAGCAACATGGATGGACGTAGAGATTGTCATACTGAGTGAAGTTAAGTCAGACAGAGAAAGACAAATATCATATGATATTGCTTATATGTGGAATCTAAAATAAGGGTACAAATGAACCAAAACAGAAGTAGAGTCACAGATGTAGAAAACAAACTTATGGTTACCAGGAGGTAAGGGGGAGAGGAATAATTTGGGAGATTGGGATTGACATATACACACTACTATATATAAAACAGATAACTAATAAGGACCTACTGTACAGCACAGGGAACTCTACTCAGTACTCTGTAATGGCCTATATGGGAAAAGAATCTAAAAAAAAGAGTGTATATATGTATAACTGATTCACTTTGCTGTACAGCTGGAACTAACACAACATTGTAAATAAACTATACTCCAATAAAAAAGTAACTTATTGCATGCTAGGAAAAAAAATAAATTACCCCAAATGTTAGCAGTTTAAAACAACAGTTATGATCTCACACAGTTTCTAATGATTGGAATGTAGGGCTGGTTATGTAACAGCTGGGCTGGGTAGATCTGGCCCAGGGTCTTTCATTAGACTGCAGCCAAGGTGTTGGCTGGGGCTGGAGGATTCACTTCCAAGCTCATATGGGGGTTGGGAAGAGCCTTTGTTTTCTCACCACATGGGATCCTCCATAAGGCTGCTTAAAATATGGCTTCCCCAGCCGCAGAGCACAGGGAGATCAGCTCGGTGCTTTGTGACCGCCTGGAGGGGTGGGATGGGAAGGGTGGGAGGGAGGGAGATGCATGAGGGAAGGGATGTGGGAACAGATGTATATGTATGACTGATTCACTTTGTTATAAAGCAGAAACTAATTAAAAAAAAAAAAAAAAGAGAAATCTAGAAACAATAAATGCTGGAGAGGGTGTGGAGAAAAGGGAACACTCTTGCACTGCTGGTGGGAATGTGAATTGGTACAGCCACTATGGAGAACGGTATGGAGGTTCCTTAAAAAACTACAAATAGAACTACCATATGACCCAGCAATCCCACTACTGGGCATATACCCTGAGAAAACCATAATTCCAAAAGAGACATGTACCAAAATGTTCATTGCAGCTCTATTCACAATAGCCCGGAGCTGGAAACAACCTAAGTGTCCATCATCGGATGAATGGATAAAGAAGATGTGGCACATATATACAATGGAATATTACTCAGCCATAAAAAGAAACGAAACTGAGCTATTTGTAATGAGGTGGATAGACCTAGAGTCTGTCATACAGAGTGAAGTTAGTCAGAAAGAGAAAGACAAATACCGTATGCTAACACATATATACGGAATTTAAAAAAAAAATGTCATGAAGAACCTAGGGGCAAAACGGGAATGAAGACGCAGACCTACTTGAGAATGGACTTGAGGATATGGGGAGGGGGAAGGGTGGGCTGTGACAAGGCGAAAGAGAGGCATGGACGTGTATACACTACCAAACGTAAGGTAGATAGATAGTGGGAAGCAGCCGCAGAGCACAGGGAGATCAGCTCGGTGCTTTGTGACCGCCTGGAGGGGTGGGATGGGGAGGGTGGGAGGGAGGGAGATGCATGAGGGAAGGGATGTGGGAACAGATGTATATGTATGACTGATTCACTTTGTTATAAAGCAGAAACTAATTAAAAAAATGAATAAATAAACTTAAAAAAAAATGGAAAAAAAAAAAAATATGGCTTCCCCCAGAGTGTGTAATCCAAGAGAAAGCAAGAGGAAAGCCACACTGCCTTTTCTGACCTAGCCTCCAGGTCACACACCACCACTCTGTCCTAATCTATTCATTAGAAGCAAGTCACTAAGTCCAGGCAGTGTTCAACAGGAAGGGAATACAAACAAGGCTGTGAATACCAGGAGGTGAGGATCACTGGGGGCCATCTTGGAGGCTTCTGGCCACAACATGTGACTTTCAATTGGCACTCAATGGCTTACACAGCAGCTCCATGTAGCACTGTCCATCTGACTCTCACAACGCCTTAAGGACGGGCAGAAGAGGTATGATGTACTGTTGTTCCCATTTTACATATGGGGAAACCGAGGCTCAGAGAAGCTAGGGAATTCATTCAAGCTAAAGCCCAGGGCTTCTGTCTTCAAATTTGGAGCGACACACCATGACATTCCTGATCTAAGTAATGGATCCAGGAGAAGCACAACTGAAGAAAAGCTGCCTGATTAAGAGCAGCTGATGCAAGAATTTCCAAAGCCATAATGTGACTTCTTTCCATATAACTTTCTTTCCATATTAGGCCCAGGGCAGTAATAGAAAACTGGGTGCTCCATTTTATTTACTACTGTATTCATAGGGAAACCATCCAGTCACAGCAAGCAGCCAACAAAGAGAAATAGATCCCCACAACTATTTCCAAGAGTCAAGGGACCACCCCGGGGCAGCGTGCACTCTGTGGGTGTACATCAGCTGTACCAAAGACTGGCTTCTGTGGAGAAAACCAAGTGAAGATGCCATGGGGGTGGGGGAGCAAATGAATGGATAAATCCTGGAAATGTTGCTTGCCTTAAATCTGGCTCTCTTAGGGGTTTCCTATGGTCCCTCAGGTACCTACATGGGTGCAGTGGTGCAGAGTTCAGGACAAGGTGATCAGGAGACCCACAGGCATCAACCCAGTCCCCTTGGGACATGAAATCCATTGGGGGCTCCTGGACAACGGCCCAAGAAGGATTTTCAAATTATCAGCAAAGAAAAGACATGACACGGGATGATAATTTAGGAGTTTTGACTGAGGGGCCAAGATATGATCTGGATACCAAGACAAGGGGTGAGAGAGGGACCACAGACGCATGTTTCTACGGCGGTCTCAGATAACTGGTTACACAAGCCGTGGGCCCCTAGCCCAGAGGCCTCCCACCCAGATCAAGGGTTAAAAGGGGTGAGAGAGCAGAGCCTGCGCTGGGAGGTGTACCCTCTCTCATTACAGGTGTTGGGGATGAGCTGTCTCCAGAAGGTGCGGGCCCATGGCGACTCAAGCAACTCAACATCCACCCAGGATAAGTGCACTTGAAAGGAGGCCACACATGTTTGCACCTTCTACAGTCCCCTTGAGACAGTGTTAGAGCCCAAAGTTTCAAAATTTAATATTAATAAAGTAGCAAAAAGAGAAGTAAGGTGCAGCTTCCCATGCCCCCAGGGTCACCCCAGTTGCCCTGCCCAAGGGGTGGGTCTGGAGGGAGGGGCCACCACTTTCTCCCAACCCAGAGCCTGTGAGGGCTCCTCACTGGGCCCACTCAGAGCTCCATATGTATGTGTCCCCTGCAAAGAAGCTGCACAGAGGATTGGTTCCCATGGGAGCAAAAGCAGCTGACAGCAGCAGAGTGGGGACCATATGGTCTGTGAATATCACCACACCCTCTTGACAGCGGGTAAAAAAGGGACACCAGATGCAAAACCCATTGTAGAAGTATTGCTTTAGGCTTTTTTTTTTGTTTTTTGGGGTTTTTTGCCATGCGGCTTGCGGGATCTTAGTTCTCCAACCAGGGATTGAACCCAGGCCCTTGGCAGTGAAAGTGCAGAGTCCTAACCACTGGACCACCAGAGAGTTCCCTGCTTTAGGGTCGGTCTGCCTGTCTGTCTGTCTATCTATCTATCTATTTATTTTTGGCTGTGTTGGGTCTTTGTTGCTGCGTGCGGGCTTTCTCTAGTTGCGGCGAGCGGGGAACACTCTTCGTTGAGGTGTGCGGGCTTCTCATTGCGGTGGCTTGTCTTGTTGCAGAGCACGGGCTCCAGGTGTGCGGGCTTCAGTAGTTGTGGCACGCGGGCTCAGTAGTTGTGGCACACGGGCTTAGTTGCTCCGCGGCATGTAGGATCTTCCCAGACCAGGGCTCGAACCCGTGTCCCCTGCACTGGCAGGAGGATTCTTCACCACTACACCATAGGGTCTTTTTTAAAGGGAATCTTGCCCAAAGACAGCCGTCCAGGCCTGGTTCCCTCAGTAGAAAAAGATGGAGGGGTAGTTATAATGTGCAGGGTAGGAGATCAGGGTGAGGAAGCAAGGTGTAGTCAGCCAAAGGAGGGGCCCCTGTCCCGGACACGGGAGTTATATTTAGAGGGGTCCGGCAGCAAAGAGTTAATAGCAACCATCAGCCAGACCCAGAGCACAGGAAGCCAGCTTAGAACAGTGTTAGTCAAGTGACAACTTTCTGCCCCTCTCCTCTCCTGTCCACATCTGGTGAGTGGGGAAAGAGGTGAGGGAGGGAGCAAAGACCGACACCCTGACCAGCGGGGACGGGGAGAGGAGTCCGCCCTTTAAATGAGGACGAGCATGTGGATGAGTACAGGCAGAGCCCGGAGATACTGCAGGTTCGGTTCTAGACCACCACAATAAAGCGAATATGGCAATAAAATGAGTCAGGAGTTTCCCGGTTTCCTAGTGCATGTAAAAGTTATGTTCACACTCTATTGTAGTCTATTAAGTGTGCAGTAGCATTATACCTAAAAAAACAACGTACAGAACTAAATTAAATAATACTGTATTTCTAGGGACTTCCCTGGTGGTGCAGTGGATAAGACTCTGTGTTTCCAATGCAGGGGGCCTGGGTTCGATCCCTAGTCAGGGAAATAGATCCCACGTGCATGCCACAACTAAGAATTCGCATGCCACAACTAAGGAGTCTGCATGCCACACCGAAGGAGCTGGCAAGCCACAACTGAGCTGATGAGCCACAACTAAGGAGCCCATGAGCTGCAACGAGGGAGCCCGCCTGCCACAACTAAGAGCCGGTACAACCAAATAAATAATACTTTATTGCTAAAAAGATGCTCACCATCATCTAATAATGCAGGATTGCCACAAACCAATTTATAAAAAAAAAAAATGCAGTATCTGCGAAGCACAACAAAGCAAAGCGCAATTAAACAAGGCACGCCTGTATATCAGCCAGAACCCTTTCAATGACTGCATTCAGACTTCATTTGCTTCTCAAAGTGCCATTAAGACTTTCTCTTTGTTTCTCCAAAGACGACATACAGATGGCCAACAAACCATGAAAGGATGCTCAACATCACTAATCATTAGAGAAATGCAAATCAAAACTACAATGAGGTATCACCTCACACTGGTCAGAATGGCCATCATCAAAAAGTCTACAAACAATAAATGCTGGAGAGGGTGTGGAGAAAAGGCAACCCTTTTCACTGCTGGTAGGAATGTAAAATGATACAGCCACTATGGAGGACAGTATGGAGGTTCCTTAAAAAACTAAAAATAGAACTACCATATGACCCAGCAATTCCACTACTAGGCATATACCCAGAGAAAACCATAATTCAAAAAGACACATGCACCCCAATGTTCACTGCAGCACTATTTACGGTAGCCAGGTCATGGAAGCAACCTAAATGTCCACTGATGGAGGAATGGATAAAGAAGATTTGGCACATATATACAATGGAGTATTACTCAGCCATAAGAAGGAACAAAACTGTGCCATTTGCAGAGACACGGATGGAGCCAGAGACTGTCATACAGAGTGAAGTAAGTCAGAAAGAGAAAAACGAATATCATATATTAAAGCATATATGAGGAATCTGAAAAAATTGGTATAGACGATCTTGCTTACAAAGCAGAAATAGAGACACAGACATAGAGAACAAATGTAATGATACCAAGGGGGAAAGGGGCGGGGTTGGATGAATTGGGAGATTGAGATTGACATATATACACTATTGATACTATGTATAAAATAGATAACTAATGAGAATCTACTGTATAGCACAGGGAACTCTATTCAGTGCTCTGTGGTGACCTAAATGGGAAGGAAATCTAAAAAAGAGGGGATATATGTATACATATAGCTGATTCACTGTGCTGTACAGTACAAACGAATGCAACATTGTAAAGCAACTATAATCCAATAAAAAATTGAAAAAAAGAAATAGGGATTGATAAAATTGTAAAAAAATCTCTTTGTTATCTAAGTGTGGCTGGAAGAGTCATGGGAAAGGACCATTGCCCTGAGCAGGCGTGGGAGACAAAAATAAAAATAAAAATTACACCTTTTGAGTCCGACAGGCTCAACATGTTGTTATGCACATAAACTCGATTCTCTCAAAGGCTCCTGCCAGCTCGAATGACCAGTGACTTCTAAGTGCAAATTAGTATTTAGTTCACTAATGCAGACTTCACTTGCACTTGCTATGAGCCAGGTGCTGGTTAAAGCACTTCATCAATATTAACTCATTTAATCCACATAAAAACCCTCTGAAGTGGGTATTATGAGCATCTCTGTTTTATATACTTATGAAGAAATGGAGACACAGAGAGCTTAAGTGACATGCCCAAGGTCACACAGCTAGCAAGTGGTTGAGCCAGAATTTGAACCAAGGCTGTTCACAGCCACAGATCAGAACAGAGTTCCTGTCCCGAGTTCCATTCCTGGGTATCTACCGGAGAGGGATGGAAACATATCTCCACACAGAGGCTTGTATGTGAATGTTCACGGCAGTATCATTCACTATAGCCAAAAAGGGGAAACAATCCAAATGACCATTAACTGGTAGATGGATAAACAATATGTGGTCTATCCATACAATGGAATACTATTCAGCCAGAAAAGGAATGAAGTAGCGATACACACTATATATAGCACAGGTGAACCTCGAAAAGCTTATGTGAAGTATAGGAAGCTGGATACAAGGGACCACGTACTGTATCATTCCGTTTATAAGAAATCTCCAGAGCAGGAATATCTATACAGAGAGTAGGTCCATGGTTGCCTGGGGCTGGGGGTGGGCATGGGGGTTGACTGCAAGGTGGCACCTTTTGGGGGTGACAGAAATGTTCAAAAATTGGATTGCGGCGATAGCTGCACAACTTGGAAAATTTACCAGAAACCATTGAAATGTGCACTTTAAATGGGTACATGTTACGATATGTGAGTTAAACCTCAATAAAGCTGCTGCAAAACCAAAAGCAAAGGGGGCTGACCCTGGCCATAATGGCCCTTCCTCCTGTTCTAGCTGGTTTACACCTATGGTGAAAAGCCTTCAGAGGAACACAGGAGGGGAGGACTTCGGGCCAGGAAGTTGTCTGAAGTCTTTGCCCCTCCTTCCAGGCTCCAAAAGCCTCCGGGCATTTGCGTGGAAATGCCCCACTGTGTCCACCCGCACCCAATCGGAGTGTGGCACCAGCAGCTGAGATTTCTTTACAGAACCGCTCTGTTTTGCAAAGAGTAATTATATGCAGGGGAATTTCCTACCCCAAATTTCCTACCCCTTCTTTATTATCCCCCAAACACCCCTGCATTATTTTGCAATGCAAAATTCATGCCTCCTCAAGCCAATTACTTGGGAAAATGTGATACGCAATGATGAATTATACATGCATTTTCTTTATGATTTTTTTTTCTCCTTGGGGATGGTAATTATGAGATAAATTGTTGGGGGTTTTATGTCTTGAAATAACTCCTTGCCATATCAGAGCCCCTCTTGCTACATATTGCTAAGCTAATTGGTGGCTTCCAAAGAGGACAGAAGTCATTTTTAATTAGGCTAGTAAAAAAATATGCCAGTCATACAGACATACTCACTGATACATACATGTTGAGATATATACATTTATATCAGAAACAATGAACGAAAATTCAATACACTCTTTGGGAGATTCCGGCGGGGTCCTTGGTGTAATAGTTCCCCATTTTGAGGTGCATGTATCTCCTTTGGTGTTACAACTGAGAAGTCATTTCTGATTCATAAAAGTTTTCTTTAGATAGAGAACGAGTCTCTACTGTGGGCGTCCAGTGGCTGACATAACAACAACTCTCTTGTTGAAGCAAAGTCTTTCAAAGCTGAGACATTATTCACCAAAACTAAAGGCAAGTCTGTCCACTCTATAGTTTGGTGTTATAGGGATAGAAAACAATCATCTGTCTTTTATAACTTACATCGGAGCTATAATATTATAAGCGCTGTTTCATAATTCCATCAAGCAAGATCTTTGTGATGCTTTCATTACACCCTAGGGGGAGCACAAACCTTTACTTAATCAAAATCAGTACTTCTCTCCAAGGATCAAAGTTTCTGTTTTGCTTTTAAATGGGAATTACAAAAAGCCATAGGTGGCTTTTGAGCATCATTCTACTCATTGGTCGTGTACATGGAAAGCTAGCTGGCAATTTTATTCCACTCTTTGAATCCAGTCCCTCTCAAAACATAAATGATTCTATCACTGACACATGGAAAAGAAAATTCAATTGCTCAAACCCACTTAGAATACCAAACCCGTCTTAGAATACCCTAAAAGAATCAGCCTCTCTTGGAAACATAATCATATGAAAGCACGAGGTACCAGAATTCCCTAAGGCAACAGGCTATTTTTATAAAAGACCAATAAGATGTTCTAATAAGTTGTCTGAGGGATGCTGTTATTCAGAATTCCCCACGATTCTGAATAAGGTGCTACTAACTTAGAAGAGATGCTGCCATTTTGCTGACTGGTTAGAAACCCTCAGAAAACCTCAAGCAGAGCACACCACCTACTCAACCTTGGAAGACAAGGAAGAAAGTAAGGCAATCTCGTTGCCACAAATAGCTAAGTGCATCATTATGACAGAGTTCAAACACTTTGAAGTTGGGGACAATACACCGTCCACTTCAACTACCAGTTGTCCACTGTGCACACAGGTGCTTGGTGAGTAACTTCCAAAGGACTGCAGTTGCAGCAAGCCTAACTCCAGGATGGCGACCCCACGCCAAGCTCTGTCTGCTTACCAGCAAAAGTCTCTGTACATGGATTCACTCCTGCAAGACGTTCAGAGGTGCGGAAATCAGAGATTCTCACCACTCCGCTATAGGTATTCACCAGGACGCTATCACCCTTCAGAAAAGGAAGAACATCAAATGCTTAAAGACAGATTGAAACAAACTAATGTAAAACAGACTTGGACCTTAAGAAATGGTCATGTGTCTCTAGGAAGCCTAGACTCTGCTCAATCCTCTCCCCTCCGTGAGCTGGTCCACCTGCAGACACTCCAGCAGCTCATGTGACCTGAGATGCAAAGTAAAATCTCATTGGCTCAGACAAGCAAGTACCTTTATGTCTCTGTGCACAATCTGGCTTTCGTGGAGATACTTGAGGCCTTCCAGGATTTGCTTGGTGTAGAACTTGATGGTGGGCTCCTTCATCGGCCCCCATTTTGATCGCAAAAGAGCCGAAAGGCTTCCTGGAAATGGACACAGTAAAAAAAAAAAAAAAAAACAACTCATCAGGGCGATGAAGAGTCAATTATAAGGGTTCAGGGAAATAAAGTGAAGTGACATTTCTAACCTAACGTAAGCACTCGCGCCCACATCACTGTATCTGGGCTAAACGCAACATCTTTCCTCCCTCTCTGTTGCCTGTTTCCCAGATGCGCAAGCAGCGCAGCCAGAGAAGGGGCGGGGCGTGAACCAGCACATCAGCCCGACCAGAGGTGTAGGGTGGAAAGGAACCCCTTGTGACCCCCGAAACTCAGCCAGGCCACCTTTGGGCTTAGCTCTGTTCAGCTGCACAGAATCAGGAAGAGAGCGCAACAGTGCTCTCTGAACTCTGAAGGGCTGGCCTGACACTGCACATGCTGCACAAGCGTCTCAGCCATTGGGCTTGGGTCAAAGCCACGTTTTATACCTCACCCTGAAATCAGAGGTGGACAGGAGCAGAGTGAGGGGCCCTTAAGGGAGACAGGGACCCGAACTGGAGGAGGTTGGGGCTCTCTGTCCTCACTGTGAGAAGCTCCTAATGCCAGGTCCCAGGGGCAGGACGGTCTTAACACCACCCCCCACCCCGACTCCAATTATACTATTAAACATTGAACTTTGGGGCCAGAAGAAAATCTCCCTTCACTGCCTTCTGACCCTGTGTTTCAGAGATTATTGTCCAGGCCCTCAGCATCAGCTAGTCGCCCTTACACAGTGCTATGGGACCTTGCTATGCCTCAGTTTCCCCATCTGTAAAAGGGGAGGTGCACATCTATCTCCAACTCTGTGGTCATCCTCAAGACCTCACGTCTGGAACACAAATCAGTATTTTCTGCTAGACTATGAGCAATCTGAGGGAAGAAGAAACTGTACATCATCATAAATGTAACCCTCAAAATCTAGCCCATTGCCTTGCTCTTAAGACATATAGTTAGGTTTTTAATGTGATGGCAGGCTCTTAGTAACTATGAGTTGAAAGAATGAATGAATACAGATTTCTAACTAAAGTTTTTATATTTGCATTCAGATTACTATTAATTTTATCATTATTTTCTTAAAATGAGCACTTACCGACTTCTTGCTCTCTGCCTGGCACCGTTTTGAGAGCTTTACAAACATTATCTCACTTACCCCATCCAACAAGCCACTGAGATAGTGTCATTATGACTCCAATAATTATTATTATTCCAACTATGATAGTACTTATTAATAATCCAATTTTAAAATTCATTTATTCAGTCAGAAAACTGAGGTCACACAGCTTGCAGATGGAGGGACCAACTCAAACTAGATGGCTGGGGTCTTCCCTGGTGGCACAGTGGTTAAGACTCTGCGCTCCCAATGCAGGGGGCCCGGGTTTGATCTCTGGTCAGGGAACTAGATTCCACATGCACGCCTCAACTAAGAGTTTGCATGCCACAACTAAGGAGCCTGCCTGCCGCAACTAAGACCCAGCACAGCCAAATAAATAAATAAATATTAAAAACAAACAAACAAACAAAAACCAAACTAGATGGCTGGCTCCAGATCTGAGGAACTCCTACCCTCGCACTCTACTGTCTGCCTTTGGGGATCTTGTGGATAAAGCACTGGTGTTCGATTTCCCTGTTAACCTGTTATTTTGCAACGTCATTTAAAAAAATCTCCATTTCCTCTTCTCCAAAGCATATTTCAACTCCTAAACTGTGAAGGCCTCAAGGCCAGAGACTATGCTTTATTCATCTCTATGTCTCTAGTGCTCGGCCCAGCAGCTGGCACTCAGTAGATCCTCAATGAATATTTGATGATTGAATTACCAGACCAGGAATAGACTGTTTATGTGACACTGGAAAACCTGTATCCAACTCCTCTGGGAAACAAATGGTCTCCCACACCTAAAATGTCTGTCATTTTTTAACGGCAGGATGAATAACGATGTTCATATTATATTTTCATCAGTGATTTTCGGGGTATGAGACCAGAAGACCAGTGACTACTCACCCCCAGGCACCTGCTCCATAAATATCTTAATGTAGCCGTCCTTGAAAACAGAGCCCAGGTACTGAACAATATTGCGGTGCTTGAGGTTCTTGTGCAGGGCGATCTCCTCATGCAGAGGCTGAGAGTAACTGGTGAGAAAAACAAAGCCAATGTCACCTGCCAAATCCCTGGAGCTTGGGGTCCATATATCGCACCTCACCAGTACCTGCCCTGCTGCTGGCCATCCCTTCTTTGTGGGAATGTTCTCTCCCTTGGCTCCCATGAGACTATTCAGCTTCCCATCTGTAGAACAGGGGATAATAATACGAAGCACTCAGGGCTGCCGGGGGCCAAAGTGTGTCAAGTTTCTCAGGCACCCAGTGGAGTGCCTGGTGTGTGGCAAGTGCCCAGTGAATGGCTGCTGCTGTTACTATGGCTATTTATAGGGCTTGAACTCTCCAACCATCCTTTGTCTCTCTCAACAGCCTCTCTTCCTCTGCTCCCCCATGAAGGGAGCTGTTCCAGAAGGTTCTGTCCTCAGCTGCCTTCTAGTCTCATTCCACAGACTCATTCCAGACTACAGCAACAGCCACCTAATGGACCTCCCAGCCTCAGCCTCTGGCCTCTTCAGTCTATTCTCCCCTGGCCACCATATTTCCCCTTCCTAAAACACACACACCCCGTCACATCACTTGCCATCCTAAAGTCCACATAAAGACCACATTGTTTAACATGGCACACAAGGACTTTCAAACTCAGGTCAGACTACATCTTTAAAAATGTTTGCCTCATCTTAAGAGCCGCCCCCCCCCACTGCCCTACATCCTATAGTCGAGTCACAACAGACAATTTTTTCTTCTCTCAGTACACTCTGTGCTTAACAGCTCTGCTTCCCCTCAGCATAGAATGCTCTGGCCTCATTTTCTGCCAGACGAACTCCTACTCATCCCTCAAAGGCCAGCTCAAAGATGATTTATTTTCTCAAACTTGCCACAACTCAACCAAGAAGAGCAATTCATTCCACTCCTATGCTCTACAAACACTCTGTGAACCTCTGTATTATGGCACTTGTCACTTTGCTCTACCAAACTGGGCACACCCTAACATTAGGACAGTATCCTACTCTCCTTTCAGTCTCCAGTGCCAGCCCAGAATCTGGCACAGAGAAGGTACCCAATATCCTAACTTCAGCCTGTAAATTTAGGGAATGGGACAAAATAGTCTCTAAGGTCCCTTCCAGCTCTAAAATCCCAGGAACGACCATCAGCAGTGAAGAGCTGAAACGACTAACACAACCAACTGAAGGAGGTGGTTCAAGCTAGCAATTTTCCCCCAACAAACAACTGCAACGCCTTATCCATCATGAGAATAAGAGACAGAATACTGGAAGAGGAATTCAAGAGACTGGATCCTAGTCTTGTTTCTTCATGTCCTCAGAGAAGTCATTTAACCTTCTTAGCCTTGGAAGAAGTTGGATGAGTTCATTTCAGACCCCGCTTTATAATTCAAATATCATAACACACAATCCCATTAAAAATGAATAGATGAACAAGTGAACGAATGAACAAATAAATGACAAAGGGTCTTACAGCTGCTACAAATCACTTGTAATCCATCCTTAATAATTCACTGACCACCTGGACGGAGGGTTGTGTGCACACAGCCATCAGTGTCCAGCACTGAAGGCAACGCTGCAGATGTGGTCTGAGCACACCGGTGGAGCACGGAGCTGTTATTTCTTATACTGTGGCCATTACTGTATATGTAGCTTCTCTACAAAAACACTTGACAGTCAACACGTTCTTGTTTAGAATTAGGAGGGGTATGAATTCAAAAAGGAATAAACCTTTAGTTAGACTCTTAAAAAGTGTAGGAGAAATAAATTGGTAGTACTTGTGGTTTAAAAAACAATAGTCCAGGGCCTCCCTGGTGGCGCAGTGGTTGAGAGTCCGCCTGCCGATGCAGGGGATACGGGTTCGTGCCCCGGTCCGGGAGGGTCCCATATGCCGCGGAGCAGCTGGGCCCGTGAGCGATGACCGCTGAGCCTGCGCATCCGGAGCCTGTGCTCCACAACGGGAGAGGCCACAACAGTGAGAGGCCCGCGTACCGCAAAAAAAAAAAAACAAAACAATAGTCCAAAATCTATGGGTGAGGTTGAAGGGTAGGGTATTAATAAAATAGTCTGTATAGCAAAAAACTAAAATTTTGTTAACCACATTTAATTTTCTGTAAGGATACATCTGAATAAATAATAGCCATTTCAAATTGTTACAATGAGAATTAAAGCACTGAGTCATATTTTAAAATATTTGCAAACAAACGCCTATGTAAAAATGTAGAACTTTATTTCCTCCTGACGGGTGGAAATAAAACTACAGTCTTCTTTTAAAATGTGACTCTGCAATCCACATGCCTCCAAGTGAAGTTGTTCCATTTTCTCCATCTATTTATAATATGCAGAGCACAAAAGCAGATCACCCTTATTAGAAGAGAATTACAAATTTTTTTGATGACATCATGCTTTCATTATGCACCATCAGCAGTGGGCACGGGAGTTGGGCTATGGAGGTGGCAACTGTAGAAGGCGGAGGCCCGCCCTGACCTGCCTGCTGTCTCTCTCTGGAATTTCTTCCATGGCTGTTCGCACTTGATTGCTCAGATCTCTGCCGGCATACACGATCCCATATGTGCCCTTCCCCAGCACCACTCTCTCACCATTCGCATCGTGGTCATACTCATACCAAGGAAAAGCAACAAGATAAAAAAGCACACAACTTGTGGTGGAGAAACCCCACAAAAGCCCAAACATTGTCCTGCAATTTTTAAAAAATTTATAAATAACATTATTTGAGTACCAGGCAGGTCACATTTCTTGGGTTATATACTTTTCATTAAATAATTGCTTTTAAGGGGTAGAGTTGTCAGTTACTCATATATTCGTAACATGATTTTATGAAATAGAATGCAAGAAATTTAAAAATACGGCTCATATGTAACTTAGTGGGCTCACCTTTTGGAGAACTCCCCTCACTTTGATGCTGCAATTTAAAACTGCTTCTAAGCATGTCAAGTACCCCAAATAGGTGCCCTCTTACATGATCCCTTATCAACTTGCCAGGAAAGCAACCACTTTCTATAGCCCAGAAAAGAACTGAAGGTAAATAAAACTAAAATTGTCTTAATAGAAAGTACACATGCTGCCCCACTCCTGCTTTTAGACGTACAGATCTAGCATTAAACACATACTGCAAAATTCCACCTGTAATGAGTATTGCTCTTTTATTCCCCCAATCTTATCATCAAAAATTGTACAGCTGCATTCCAGTTGGTTCTTCACAATGATTAAAACAAATGTAACTCTAGACTGAGCAATATTTATTTAAAGCAGAGGCAGCAAGGGATTCTTTCTGTTATTTTCTATGCCCCCTATACCTGTTTACAGAAGTGCACAGAACACATATGCATGTGGATGTGTCCCTTCCCATCCACTTCTAGGGATGCTCACGACAATTAAGGTTACTAGGGGGTCTCATCACTGTCTGATTTAACCAGACATCCGCCTGCTTCGTAACAGGCTTTTATCTCCCACCTTTCTCTGTTACCTTCAAAGTGCATCACTCAGTTCGTTTCTACAACAAACTTTGATTCTAAGCTAAGCATTCGAGTACCTGACTCAATTATTAAAATGAATCCCTTTGATATTTTCTGTAAGAAATCTCAAAGAATTCATTTCAGCCCACTTGAAAGTATAGTAAAATCTCACTAAACTACAAGGACCTGAATTAGTGGCAAGTCATAATAACTGTGCAAGATTTGAACACATGCGTGGTGGTGTAGTTATCTGTGGACTACCACTGTGCTTTCCAAAAGAGCTTATATGACCCTTTCTTAATATTAAGAAATTAATATTAATTTCTTCATATTATCATATTTAATATATTATATGCAAGTAGATATAACTAAAGTCATTTTAGGCATAAATGAAAAAGTCTGCTTCTATTTGCCCAACTATTTCTCTTGTAGTTTCACAAACATCATTAATTAGCACAGAAAAAGCTTTTCCATCAGTTGTACACAAAAGGGAATTTTAGTCTAGTCCATGTCAAATTTTTCTTACACATTCTGGTTGATAGGATGCCAAAGTAATGAGGTTTTTCTATAGAGATGCATTAAATTTAATCTCTGACAGTCATGAATACTGATGGCTAGCTCGTTCATTAATGAGTATTTTAAAATATACACATAAAGAACTTTCACAAAAAAATGGGACATTTTCTTTAAGCATCAAAGACACAATAAATAACTTTTTCCATGTTCTAGGTCTTCTGTGACTCACCTCTAAGGTATCCCCATCGGTCTCTCCCTCCAGCTCCACTGTACTGCCCACTCCATTGGTTATCATCTCTTTGACCAAAGAGCAAAACCTAGAACACCAAACGTCACAAAGTTGCCGCTAATTATGATCACTCCTATTCCTTTCCTCTAACTTGGCCTGACTACATTAAACTGTGATTAAATAAACCAAGCTTTTACAAGTTACGGAACAATCACTCCACTCCTTGATTTGACATGGTAGTGTACTGGTTATCTAATCTAGTTCAAATACCCATATGATACTTGAATCCCCTCTATACAATATCACCACCAACTGGCTGGCTAATTGATGCGTGAACACCCCCAGTGACAGAGAACTCATTACCTCACAAGGCAGCTCATTCTTTGGTGAATTCAATGAGAAATGCTTCACTTATATTGAACTTGAGACTTCTTTTATGTGGGTCTCATGTGTAGACTGCTTAGAATTAGTCCCTTTCTACATAACTGCCCATTAGAAATGTACATAATTTTATTATATCCCTATAAGTCTTTCCTTCTTGTTCCCTCAACGTTTCCCCCAGGACTTGTTTATGAGTCACTTCACTAACTTGTAATTCTTCAAAGGTGTCCCTGTATTATTCTTCAAGTCTGGTCCCAGGACCAGTGCTCCAGGGGTGATTGAATTAGTGCTAAGGATAGTGGGACCATCACCTCCTAAGTTGCCAGCACTCTAGCTCTTAGTGAGAAATAAGGTCTTGTATAAGGAGAGAGGTGAGAAGGAAATGTGTAAGACGACCTCATCGTTCTGTTGACACAGACTAAGCTTAATATCAACTATAACCCATAAATCTTTCTCACAAATGCTGCTGGGCCACATCAGCCACTCCCTAGACTTGTGTAGTTGTTTATTTGCATACAAATGACTTGACTCAGAAGATTTGTATTCAGTATTCTCTCTTAAGGTAGCAGGGAAGAATATTGCATACTTTAAGATAATTTCCAAAAAACACTAGAATGTTCTTTTCTCTAACCCATCCCACCTCTGCTTTTTCTAATTTTTGAAAGCTGGGACACAACAGTCAGGCTTCTTAGGAGACATGTGGTATGCATGCAACAGATTAACTAAAATTTGAAAGACAGTATCAATTGTTGTTCAGAATGTGGAGCAACTGGAACTCTCATATGTTGCTGGTGGAAGTGTAAATTGCTATATCTACTTTGGTATCAACCAAAGCTGAATATAAACCTATCCCATAACCTAGTAACTCCATTCCTAGGTACATACAGTGCAGAAATCAATGAATATGTTCACGAAAAGGCATGCACAAGAGTGTTCATAGCAGTTTCATTCATAATGGCCCCAAACTGGAAACAATTCAAATGTTTGATAGAACAGATAAATTGTCATATATATTCACACAATGGAACACTACACAGTGAAAAAAAGAATGAACTAATACAACATGGCTGAATCTCATAGATATTATTTTAAAAGAAACAAGTGAGAAATAAAAGAGTACATACTTTATGAGTCTATTTATTTGAAGTTTAAGAACAGGCAAAACTAACCACTGGTGATAGAAATCAAAATAGTTACATTAGGAGCGGGTTTAATGACTGGGAAGGGGCACAAGGCACCTTCTGGGGGTGCTGATATACTTAACACACTCGTCTGTATATTACACCTCAATTAAAAAATTATTTAAATGTATGACAAGAAAAGGCACTGAGGAGAGAATGAGAGTCAGAAGGTAAGCTTTGTAGTAAAGGGATGTTCTGCTTGATATTTGGAAGCATTTTCCAACTCTAAAATTGAAGATTGTGACCCAAGGGTGCCCTGGTCTGATATTTAGTCTGATTTCTAAATACGTTGTGATAATGATTGTCTGAGATGCACTGAATTAAAATGTTCTCAAATTACATGATACAAACTCTCTCAACAAACTACGAATAAAGAAATCTTCCTCAATCTGATAAATGTTATCTATGAAAAACCTACCAGTAACATCATGCTTAATGGTGTAAGACTAGATGCTTTCCTCCTAAGATCAGGAACAAGACAAGGATGTCTGCCCTCGCCACTTCTACTCAACATTATACTGCAGTCTAGTCAGGACAATTAGGTAAGAAAAAGAAAGAAAGACATCCAGTTTGGAAAGGAAGAACTATAACTATCTCTATCTGCAGATGACATGATCTTGTATACAGAACATCCTAAGGAATTCAATAAAAACTATTAGAACTAATAAATGAGTGCCAGTTTGCAGGATCAATATACAAAAATTGAGTGTATTTCTATACACCAGCAATGAACCATCTGAAAATGAAATTAAGAAAACAACTCCACTTAGAATAGCACCAAAAAGAATAAAATATATATATATTTAACAAAAAAGTATAAGACTTTTACATTGAAACTCCAAAAATTGTTGAAAGACATTAAAGAAGACCTAAACAAATAGAAAGATATGCTATGTTCATGGGATGGAAGACTTAATATGGTTAGGATGGCAAAGCCTCTCAAATTGATCTGCATATACAAAGCAATCCCTGCCAAAACCCTAGCGGCCTTTTTTGAAGAAATTGACTAGCTGATCCTAAGATTCACATGGACATGGAAGCACCTGCGATAGTCAAAACAATTATGAAAAACAAGAACCAAGTCGGAAGACTCACATTTCCTGATTTTACAGCTTAGTACAATACTACAGTTATCAAGAAAATGTGGTTAGGGCTTCCCTGGTGGCGCAGTGGTTGAGAGTCTGCCTGCCGATGCAGGGGATGCGGGTTCGTGCCCCGGTCCGGGAAGATCCCACATGCCGCGGAGCGGCTGGGCCCGTGAGCCATGGCCGCTGAGCCTGCGCGTCCGGAGCCTGTGCTCCGCAACGGGAGAGGCCACGGCAGTGAGAGGCCCGCGTACCAAAAAAAAAAAAAAAAGAAAAGAAAATGTGGTTAATAGCATAAAGGATAGACATATAGATCAATGGAATAGAAGGGAAAGTCCAGAAATAAATGCTTACATTTATGGTCAACTGATTTTCTAAAAAAGGGAGAAGAACTAGTCTTTTCAACAACTGGTGCTGAGACAACCACATATCCACATGCAGAAGAATGAAGTTGGACCCCCTACCTCAGACCATTAAAAAAAAAAACCTCAAAATGGATCAGAGACCTAAATATAAGAGCTAAAACTATAAAACTCTTTGAAGAAAATAACACCAGAGAAAACCTTGGGTTAGGCAAAGCCTTCTTAGATATGACATCAAAAGCACAAGTGACAAAAGGAAAAACAGATAAACTGGACCGCCACAAAATTTAAAACTTCTGTGCTGTAAATGATACCATCAACAGAGTAAAAAGATAACCCACAGAATGGGAGGAAGCACTTGCAAATCACACATCTGACAAGGGCCTTGTATCCAGAATATATAAAGAACTCTTAAAACTTATTAACAAAAATACCAATAACCCAATTAAAAATGGGCAAAGTTCGGAGAAACTTGGCAAACATCACTTTGGCCAGGTGAGCCAAGTTAATATCACCAGTAATGAGACAAAGATATTTTATATCTCCCAATGTGTTGTACTGAGGACAGGGCATCACTTCTGTGGTATTCCTACCCCAAATGCATAACACTAATATAATCATGAGGGAACAGCAAACCAACCCAAATTGAAGGATTATACAAGATAAACTGCCTGTACTCTTTGAAAGCATTAAGTCAAGAAAGACAAAGACTGATGAAGAAATGTTCCAGATAAAAGGGGGCTATACAGACGTGACAGCTAAATGTTAATATGTAATCCTGGTTTAGATCAAGAACCAGAGGAAAAATATCTTTTGTTTCACTGTAAAGGACATTAGTGGGACAATAACTAAAATTTGGCTAAGGTTTGTAAATTATAGAACCATATCAATCTTAGTTTCCTGATTAGATAACGGTACTGTGATTGCATAAGTGAATGTTCTTGTATTTAGGGAAACACGTAATGAAGTACCGAGAGGTAACGTAGCATTATGTCTACAACTTACTCTTCAACAGTTCGGAACAAAATAGTCATCTGCATATAGAGAGAATGTAAAACAAATGTGGTAAATGGTTAACAGTAGGGAGTTCTGGGTGAACTTTCTTGTAGGTCTGAATATTTTCCAAAATAAAAAGTTAAAAAAATGTTGTAATTGGGCAAAGGATTTGTGTAGATGGTTCTCCAAAGAAGATATATAAATGGCCAATAAGATCATGAAAAGATCCTCAGTATCTTTAGTCATTAGGGAAATGCAAAACCACAATGAGATTCCACCTAACACCCACTAGGATGACTACAATCAAAAGGATAGACAGTAACAAGTGTTGCAAGGACGTGGAGAAACTGGAACCCTCATACATTGCTGATGGGAATGTAAATTAGGAAAACAGTCTGACCGTTCCTCAAAGTTAAAGAACTATCATAAGACCCAGTAATTTGGCTCCAAGAGAAATTAAAACATAAGTTCACACAAAAACTTGCATGTGAATGTTTATGGCAGCATTATTCACAATAGCCAGAAAGTGAAAGCAAACCAAGTGCCTTTCAAATGATGGACAAATCCAATATATCCATACAATGGAATATTATTCAGCCACAAAAAGGAATGAAATTCTGATACGTTACAACATGGATGACACTTGAAAACATTATGATAAATGGAGGAAGCGAGTCACAAAAGACCATGTATTGTATGATTCTATATATATGAAATGTCAAGAATAGGCAAATTCGTAAAGACAGAAAGTAGATTCAGGGCCTCCCTGGTGGCGCAGTGGTTGAGAGTCCGCCTGCCGATGCAGGGGATACGGGTTCGTGCCCCGGTCTGGGAGGATCCCATATGCCGCGGAGCGGCTGGGCCCGTGAGCCATGGCCGCTGGGCCTGCGCATCCGGAGCCTGTGCTCCGCAACGGGAGAGGCCACAACAGTGAGAGGCCCGCATACCGCAAAAAGAAAAAAAAAAAAAAAAAAAAAAGAAAGTAGATTCAGTGGTTGCAGAGGACTGGGATTGGGGGGTGGGGTTAGGTTGAGAGAAAATGGGGAGTGACTGTTAATGGATACTGTGTTTCTTTTGGGAGTGATGAAAATAATCTAAAATTACATTGTGGTGATGGCTGCAAAACTGTGAATATACTAAAAACAAAAAGATTGAATTCTATACTTTAAAATGAGCAAGCAAATTGCATGGTGTATGAGTTATATCTCAATAAAGCTGGAAAAATTATTTTCCATAAGTTAAAACTTCAGGAAAAGCAGTATAGCAAATAAATATTTTTCACAACAAAGACCCTTTAAAAGTGATTCACCATAATTAGACTGAAAATACCTGAATCAGATTAAAACTCACCTACCGCACTGGTCTTCAGTGGAAAAGTAGATTTGAAAGTCATCAGAATTATCATGGACATAAAGAAAACAACACTGTTCATCAAACTTGGATATGCTGCAAAATTTCAAAACATAAGAATGCCTATTATATATAAATTTTGATATCAATTTAATTTTTTTGAGAAAAATCTAGGAACAGCTTTTCTTCCATTTTACAAATTTGAAAGTTTCATTAATGTTTTAACAAATACCCCCCTGCCCACCAAAGTGACTTATATTTCTCTATGAAATTTAAATAGGAGGGGCATTTATCTTGCTGATGTTTGAGTTTGTATTCATCAATAGACTTTAATATGTATCAAGAACTTACTATATATTCAATGTTAAGCAAAGCATGTGGGCAACAGGAATGGGAATAAAATATGGTTTCTGTCTTCAAGAGTTTATAAGGTCATTAAAAAGGTATTTGTGAAATAATTTATTGTGATATCAAAGGAATTTCTAGACTTGAAAAATATTAGGACACAGTATTTGTGGCCACACAAGGGAAGGGGAAATAAACATGGCATTTTAGCTCAAGAAAGGCCTTTAAATGTTATCTGGTCCATCCCCACCAGAGGCCTGGGTCTGACTCTACAGCTCCTTGAACAGGCAATATTCAGTTTGCCTGAAATATCCAGTGACAGAAAATCATCATATTCCATCTCCTGATGGATTTCACTGCTACAAAGTTCTTTACCTGCACTGTGCCAAAGCCTATGCAATGGCCCTCATTTTGCCAGGCGGCACTATGCAAAAGGCTAAATTCTATAATTAGCCCTTCAAACAAATGAAGCCACTTTATCTTGCCCTTTCTAAGTCGTCTCTTCCTGAGATTATAGCTTCCTTGACCATTCCTTACATGTTATGGATTACATGACAAATTACGAGTTGAAACAGCAACCATACAGGGTGATTTAAAATGAATTAAAACTAGCTTATACATCAGTAATTTTTCAAAACCAATCTTTAAAGGAACTACCACAGTTAGTTGGATAGCCTTGGGAATGTTCAACACATGCTCTTCACGTCACATTGGTTCCAGGGTCTGATTCACCCCAGGCCCTTTGCACATCCCTGTTGATGGCTAAAATGGCAGCAAGAGGTATCTCTATGAGAAGGTACAAACAGAAGGTTCTTGACTACATGTTATCATACAACTTAGTTTCTGGGTAGTACATGTTTGAAAATGTTTAACACCTTTTGAATTATCTTATATTTTTTGAGCAGTATTATTCAAATATGCTAGTCTGTTCTTAAATAATTTCTCTCCCTTTAAAAGTGATGTAAACATTACTCCAATTTAAACACTGATGTGTCTAGAAAAGGATCATGCTGCATCTGGGGGTAATACGGATTCATTCATTGGCCTGTGGTCTGAGAATCAGAGAAAAGACATAGAGTTCTAGTCCAAGCCCTTAATATGATGGAAACTATGAAGATACTGAGACCTAGAGAGGTTGAATGATTTGCTTAAGGTCAAACAGCAAAAGAGGGGTTAGAACTCAGATCTACTCCAGAGTTCCTCCCACCCTTGGGTGTGCTGGCAGGGTCGGACTCAGAGAGCAGCCACACAATTCAGGCCCAAATGGTCAGCCCTCCTAAACCAAATAGCAAGTGGCAGACCTCTCCTGGGAATACACCACCTTACTCACCTGCCAAGAACAATGCCCTTGGCTCCATTACTCTGCTCAGGAGATCCCAGCCAAGTATCATTACCAAGTAACTCCCAGTTTCAGTTCTGGGGGTCCCTGAGCACATGAACATCATTGGCTCAAAGAAGAAACATTTTCTCTTTCTACACACATAACTTCTTGTTTTAAAAAAGTTTGAGGGGGCTTCCCTGGTGGCGCAGTGGTTGAGAGTCCACCTGCCAATGCAGGGGACACGGGTTCGTGCCCTGGTCCGGGAAGATCCCACATGCTACGGAGCGGCTGGGCCCGTGAGCCATGGCTGCTGAGCATGCACGTCCAGAGCCTGTGCTCCACAAAGGGAGAGGCCACAACAGTGAGAGGCCCACGTACCGCAAAAAAAAAAAAATAAGTTTGAGACAAGAGAGTTTCGTCTGTTGGATACAAAAACAACTACTCTGCTATAAAAAGCCAAGAAGCCTTACTAGCAGCACATGATGAACAAGCTCGGGCAGGGCAACAAGGGAGAAAATAGTCTGTTTTGGATTCTGTTAAAAATGAGAACACCACATATTACAAATAAGTAGAAACAAAGTGATAAAAACAACACCATTATTTGTATTAAAACAATAATTACATTTTCTCTTACGTTCTTACCTTATTCCTCTAATGGAAGAGGCTGTAAAATTCCATTCATGAATTTGTTTCTGCAGGAATTAAGGACAGAAGTCAGTAGTTTGATGTTTTCCATGCAAAGAATCATTTTTGGTTTCATTTATGGTCAATTGCTTCTGCTATTTTTTACTTTCAGTAGAAGTTAGCAGTTAAAGCAAGATATTTTGCATAACTTGGAACACCAGAAACATCTTCTAATCTATTGTAAAAATTCATTTGTATCTCTAATCCAGTTTAGAACAAATGATCTAAATTTGAAATAGAAACAATAGGCATACAGTACATACACAGTGAGCAGCCTTTCATCTTCTGTCAACATATCAGGAAAACTCTAAGATGAGTTTGGGAACAGCCCACCCAACTTGAATGACCCACAAAAACGTTTGGAGAGGCCAGAATGTGGCCAGACACCAGTCAGTGTTCACCAATCTTTATTTCTTTTTCTCCCTGGGCACATAACTAGACTACATTTCCCAGCCTCCTGTGCAGTTAGCTGGGGTCATCTGATGGAGTTCTGACCAATGGGATGTGAACAAGAGTGATGTGCTCCACCTGTGGGCTTGGCTCATTAGAAACCTCCACAGCTATCCTCTCCTCTACATTCTCTTTCCCCACCCACTACCAGATGGAATTCGGACCCTGCCAACCTGGACATGACATGAGGCATAGATGAACTTTTATCATCATAGATAAACTGATATTTGGGGGATGTTTGTTTTAGCATCTAGCCTACCATGACTAATACAAAGACTAACTGGGATTTCAATCTGTACAAGACGCACTTAAAAAATACATATATAACCCTGTCCTCTCCCTCCACCACCATCCCCTGCCCTTAAACTATGAACAAAGCTAAGCCTCAGAAGGAGTGTCTGAATTCCCAGTTTTAGAAGGGCCATAGGCTACAATACCAATACATTACAACAACAGAGAATAATTTTAAATAAGCAAATACATTAGGTTAGCCTGAGGAATGCCATAAATGACCAGCTAAGCCTCCCAGAGAAGCGTGAGAGCCAAATGACTGAGCATATGGCTCAGGAGAACAGCCACAAGCGATCGGGGGACAAGTTTCCTGCCATCCTGGAGCAATGGCAACAGGCACAGCTGGGAAGATGGTTCCCAATGGGAGAAGATCCATCCAGACATGTTGATGAAACACCTATTATGCACTGGGCAACGTACCAGCAGGGACATGACAGAGAATGACAAAACCCCTGCCCTCATGGGGCTTACAACCGAGTGAGGGGAGATAGGTAATAAATCAAATAGTAAGTGAAGAGTATGGTGGAGGGTGAAAAGTGCTATGAACACAAATAACACAGCAAAGAGCATTAAGGTGGGACAGGAAGTCTTGAGTTTTCAAGCAGAAAGCTAAAGGGGGTGAGGGAGTGAGCCATGCAGATAACTGGGGGACGAGTTCCAGGCAGAGGAAACAGCAAGTGCAAAGGCCCTGAGGCAGCAGTGTGCTTTGCATGTGTGGGGACCAGCAAGGAGGGGAGTGAGACGGGAGTGGAGTGAGTGAAGGGGGAGTGCGAGAGTAGGTTAAGGAAATCATCAGGCCTTTGGAGGCCATGATCAGGCCTTTAAGCCTCCCCCCTGCTGTGAAAGACGAAAGTGGATGAAAACATGAAAGCTATCACATCAGACCCGTCTTTATAGAAAGACTGAGCGCATTTCAGAGGAGGGATGTGTTCCAAGTCACTGAAAGAGGGCAGTGGTGGAGGACGGCAGCCTGCTTTGGATTCAGGTACAGAAATATGAATGAGGGCAGATTCGAGAGAGCCTGCAAGAGGCTGTATGTATATAGAAAGCTCGACCACACAAGTTTTCAAAGTATTCCCGGACGGTAGGTTTACTCTAGGGTAGCTTTAGGGAACTTCTCGATTTGGGAGGAAGATTTACTGGTTAAGAAGTAAACCACACGGAAGGCCTTCCCTGGCGGTCCAGTGGTTAAGACTCTGCACTTCCACTGCAGGGGGCACGGGTTTGATCCTTGGTCAGGGAACTAAGATCCTACATGCTGTGTGGTGCGGCCAAAAAATTAATAAAATTAAATTTTAAAAAAATTTACAAAAAAGGAAGTAAACCACATGGAGCTCCCCTCCGCTTTCCCTTTACATCATAATCAACAGGCACTGGGTGGGGGGTTCCTGCTTCATAGGTCCTACAGATGTAAAAATATAGAAGTCATGCATGCGCTTGCAGAGCAGTTGGGGAGACACTTTGGAAAATGGATAAATAAGCGATAGGATGTACTTCGCACATGATACAGACAACTGGGTAGCCAACAGACAGACGTTCAGTGGAAGGACGGAAGGAGGGAAAGGGTGGTTAGAGACACCTTCGCAAAAGTCAGGACTTGGGTAATTGGAAGAATGAATTCCAGGGAGGGGGAAGGATGAGAACAAAAGTGCAGATGTAAACTCCTGCAGGGCCACAGCTCAGGGGACTGTGAGATGACAGATGAAGGTCTGGCTGGGGCTGAGGGTCGGGGAGGGAGAGGAGAAGGAGGGCAGGGTTACATAGGGGCTTGACACTTAATAAAAGACTGAGTTTTGTCTGGAAAGTCACAGGATCCAATAATGATTGGGGAATATCAACAGGGCCACTACAAGTGTTTTTTAAATTATTACTGAACTTTTAAGCTGAAATACGGCATACATTCAGAAAAGGGTACACTGATCATCTCAATAAATTTCCACAAAATGAATAGCCACTGTAACCAGCATCTAAACCAAGAGACAGAACATTAGCAGCAGCCCAGAATATTCCCTCAGATCCCCTGTTCCCAGTCACTCCTGTCGACCCAAAGGCAACTGCTATTCTGACTTGTCCCACTGTGGAGAGTGTTGCCTGTTCTGGAATATTACACAAATGGAACCGTGAAGTCCATGCTCTCTTGTGCCTGCAAGGGGAGTTTTTCATGAGCTATCTGGTGGTGTCCTGGCGGGTCAATCAGGAAAGCTATGACTGTTCTCCTCCTGTCCTGAGCCTCCTGTAAGGCAGCATTCTAATCTTTCCTGAGAGGGGATATTTCACCAAATCATGATGAGGAAACAGATTGAAGATTTTAGCTTTCCACAGTGCCAGAAGCCCCCAGTAACAGTGCATTGGAAGCAGAGCCGGGGTGGGCTCTGGAGAAATGGGCCGGGAACTCAGAGGGAGGGGACTCCTTCAGGATCCCCTAGGTGCTGACTCAGCCTCTGCCCTCCTACCCCCAGGATGCGGACTTTCAGGGAGGGGGGATTTTTGTGTTAAAAGCATAGACTTTTTTTTTTTGGTTGTTGTTAAAAGCACAGACTTTTTGTGTGAGATGTTCCAGTCGCTAATATAAGCATAAAAGGCACCTCCCAAAGAGCTTTCCAAAACCAGCAGCCCTACCCGTATGGATAGCAATGGTGGCCACAGTGCACCTGTTGGTGACTTTGGGACCCACGAGAAGCCGAGGGAGAAACACTGCATTTGCGCCTGCTCTGTGCAGCCTCCCCGCATCGCTGTGCTGGGCGAGCTCGCACCAGCTTGGGAGGCCAGTTGTGCACATCTCTTCCTAACCCTATGCTCGGTGACCTGATGTTGGTTGCGTGAAACTGGCCATGACGGGAGTATTTACACCACAGAAATCAGTAAACACTACAAATGGGCCCTCTGCTCCCATATCCCCTGGAGAGCTGGTGGTTAAACACTGACCAGCGTACGTTTCTGAATCCCCGGCTGATGAAGCAGACCTTAATCTAATGTTACAGCGGTGCTGTCTGCAGGTGAACGTGTGCCTGTGTGATTGCTTCCCACCACCACAGCCCACCGGGAAGAACTGCAAGTCTGTGCAGAGAAGTTATCATTTCACTCCAGGCTAATCTGCTTGCTTCCACAACCTGCACAATTTAAAAAACGTAAATGAAGGCAAAAGCAAAGCCTTCCTCTCAAAGAAAAAAAGGCAATTTATATTTCTCTCAGACATTTGTCCTGACAACTACCAAGCACTGTGCAAAACATTTCCTCAGTCAAGGAAAGATAGCATTTGCTGCTTATATAGTTCTTTCTATTTCTTATTACAGACTATATACAAACAAAGTAGCACATTTACAGCTAGTGAGATACTATATGTACCGATGGAAATTCCCATTAAAGACCTGCAAACCTTATAGGTTTGTAGAATTCCATGAAAACAAAACCATTTTGCTCTAAAAGTATGAAGAGTCACTTTAATAGGATTAGTTTTTTCCACAACTACTTGTCAAAATATGAGGTGTTCACACCAGTCAGAATGGCCATCATCAAAAAAATCTACAAACAATAAATGCTGGAGAGGGTGTGGAGGAAAGGGAACCCTCTTGCACTGTTGGTGGGAATGTAAATTGATACAGCCACTATGGAGAACAGTATGGAGGTTGCTTAAAAAACTAAAAATAGAATTACCATATGACCCAGCAATCCCACTACTGGGCATATACCCAGAGAAAACCATAATTCAAAAAGACACATGCACCCCAATGTTCACTGCAGCACTATTTACAATAGCCAGGTCACGGAAGCAACCTAAATGCCCATCGACAGAAGAATGGATAAAGAAGATGTGGTACATATACACAATGGAATATTTCTCAGCCATAAAAAAGAACGAAATAATGCCATTTGCAGCCACGTGGATGGACCTAGAGATTGCCATATTGAGTGCAGTAGGTCAGACACAGAAAGAAAAATAGCATATGATATCGCTTCATGTGGAATCTAAAAAAAAAAAAAAGGCTACAAATGAACTTATCTACAAAACAGAAATAGAGTTACAGATGTAAAAAATAAACTTATGGTTACCGGGGGATAAGGGGGGGAGGGATAAATTGGGAGATTGGGATTGACACATAGCCACTACTATATATAAAATAGATAACTAATAAGGACCTACTATATAGCACAAGGAACTCTACTCAACACTTTACAATAGCCTATATGGAAAAGAATCTAAAAGAGTGGATATATGTATAACAGATTCACTGTGCTGTACACCTGAAACTAACACAACATTGTAAATAAACTATACCCCAATAAAAATTAAAAAATGATGGGGCTTCCCTGGTGGTGCAGTGGTTAAGACTGTGCCTGCCAATGCAGGGGACACAGGTTTGAGCCCTGGTCTGGGAAGATCCCACATGCTGCAGAGCAACTGGGCCCGTGAGCCCCAACTACTGAGCCTGCGCGTCTGGAGCCTGTGCTCCGCAACAAGAGAGGCCGAGATAGTGAGAGGCCCACGCACTGCAATGAGGAGTGGCCCCCGCTCGCCGCAACGAGAGAAAGCCCTCGCGCAGAAACGAAGACCCAACACAGCCAAATAAATAAATAAATTTATAAAAAAAGAAATATGAAAAAAATGAGATGACATAGATCAATTTAAAAAAAATTTAAAAATGAGGTGTTTTGTTACCTCTATCAATGGAATAGGGAGGTTACAGATCAGAATTTTGAAAATTCTCTTGCATCACAGTGGCATCAATGACACAAAGAATGTAAGCAAGGTTGGCCTCTAGTACAAGAATCCCAACACTGAGGACAGGGTGCTTCATGGCACTGGTACCTGGAGGGGGGAACATAAGTAGGGCTTTGGGGGGTGGGGGACTGCTAATGTTCCCTTCCCTGGGTTGCACTGGTTACTTAGGTGTGTTCACTTAATAAAAAATGCATCAAATTGTACATTTATGAGTTATGCACTTTTCTGTGTGTTATACTTAAATAAAAGGTTAAAAAAAAACCAAAGAGGCAAATTTAATAGAAGATACATGCATTCTTCAAATGAGATGTATCTGTATGAACACCATGTATGTATCTTATTCTAGCTCCTTCTCTTTTGATCAAATATTTAAAGCACACAGTGCAGGAAAAATACCCCAGCACATTACGGCAGCTCATTTTCACTAATGGCTACTGACTCTCTCATCAATGAGGAGAAGGTTGCTTCGCTGTTAAATATTAGACAAAGTTACTGGCTTACATTTGTGTTATAGACTTAATGTTTGTGTCTCCACAAATTCATATGTTGGAGCCCTAACCCCCAGTGTGATGGTATTTGGAGATGGTGGCCTTTGAGAGGTGATTAGGTCACCAGGGTGGAGCCCTCGTGATGGGATTAGTGCCCTATGTAAGAAGAGACAGGAGAGAGTTCTCTATCTCTCTTTCCATTACGTGAGAACAGGGCAAGAAGACCACCATCTGCAAACCAGGAAGAGGGTTCTCACCAGAACCTGACCATGCTGGCACCCTGATCTCAGACTTTCCAGCCTCCAGAACTGTGAGAAATAAATTTCTGTTGTTTGAGCCAGGGGTCCCCAAACCCTGGGCTGTGGACCAGTAACGGTCTGCGGACCAGTACCGGTCTGCAGCCTGTTAGGAATCCAGCTGCACAGCAGGAGATGAGCGGAGGGCGGGCGGGTGGGTGAGTGAGCGAAGCTTCATCTGCCGCTCCCCATCGCTCACATTATCGCCTGAATCATCACCCCCACCCCCCAGGTCTGTGGAAAAACTGTCTTCTACAAAACTGGTCCCCGGTGCCAAAAACGTTGGGGACCACTGGTTTAAGCCACCCAGTCTGTGGTATTCTGTTACAGCAGCTCAAGCAGACTAAGGCAACTTGAAATATCATTCATGACTATATATTTTTCATATGTACCTCTCTTGAAGTATAATTGATATACAAAGAACTGCACCTATTTAATGTGCATAATTTGATGAGTTTGGACATATGCCCACATTTGTGATACCATCACCACAATCAAGGTAATAGATATATCCAACACCTCCCAAAGTGTCCTTGTGTCCCTTGGGTTTTGTTTTTATTTGTGTGTGTGGTAAGAACAAATATGATATTTACCCTCTTAACAAATGTGAAGTGCACAATCCCATATTGTTAACTATAGGCGCTGTGCTGTACAGCAGCTAAGACTTATTTATCTAGCATAACTGAAACTTTATACCCATTGAACAATGGAAAGTTGTTGTATCATGACTATTTCTGATAAAGAGTTTCCAATATGATTCTGAGCCTCTCCTTATTCTCTGACGTTGTATTTTATTTTTGAAGATATTGCTTATTTTTACCTGATTAAGACATAATTGCTCACACTCTTGTTTCCAGGTGGAAAAAATCCTTCTTTGCCAAGTTGATGGCAGAATTCTCCCCCTACTCCATGAAAACACAGACATAGCAAATAGATCTGTCTAATGTACTTGTCAGAGGTGCTACCTCTTTTTATTACTACAAAATATTTTATTAAAGAAAAAATCTGATGAAGTACTTTAGACAAATACAGATGAAAATACAGCTGTTACCACAAAACATGAGGCCTGGCCCAGCATTTGTGTAATATCTTTAATGGGCAATGAAAATGTTTCCACTCCTATATTGCTGGTGTGAGTATAAATTAGAATAGTACAAATTTGACAGTAGCTATCGAATTTTAAACATATGTAGTCTTTTTGTTTGTTTGTTTTTTTGTTTTTTTGCGGTACGCGGGCCTCCCACCGCTGCGGCCCCTCCTGCCGCGGAGCACAGGCTCCAGACGCGCAGGCCCAGCGGCCATGGCTCACAGGCCTAGCCGCGCCGCGGCATGTGGGATCTTCCCAGACTGGGGCACGAACCCACGCCCCCTGCATTGGCAGGCGGACCCCCAACCACTGCGCCACCAGGGAAGCCCATCCTGAAACATCTACACGCGCGTGGTATGGTGTAACCACCAGGATGTGCCCTGGCGTATTTACCATCAGCTAGAATGCAAAACTGAAACCTAAATGTGCATTAGCAGGAAAGTGGTGAAATAAATTATGGCTCATCCATACCCGGAAATGCATCACCATGATATGGGAATATAGGGAATATCACATTTTAAAAATCGGGTGGATCAGTGTGTGCTATATGAAAAACTGTCCATGATGTATCGATCATTTAAAAAGAGTAAGCTGCAAAATAACAAATCTCACCATATGATCTCACATATGCTTCTTCCCCCTATATATATGTATATTATATATATAATGGATATATGTATACACACATTATACATATATAACTGAGCTTAGAGAAAGGTATAGATGGACATCCATCAAATCATTGGTGATGGGAATACATACCAAGTTTGGGGGATTTGGAGGGACTTTCACTTTATTCCTTATCCACTTCCTTCATGGTTTAACTCATTTTGTTCCACAAGTTTATATTCATTCGTATATAAATACATATATATATACACACACACACGTATATATACACGTATGTATATACACACATAGCTATACATATAATACAAATATATATATTTGGAAAACCCTGCTTCCTTTCCTCCATCTGTGATTACACTCCCTCATATACTCCTGTAACTCAGAAGTTAGGCATGGGTGCCTGTTCTTTCAAGTACTACAATATAGTTGACTCTCCTACTTGAAAACTGAATTTTTCATTAAATAATACAGAATAAAGAGAGAGCTGTTTATGATTGTTTTCTTACCATTTCCATGGGTGAGACGTGCCACAGAGAAACTGTCCTCTCCTCAGCTTCACTGTTTATAGAGACATACGAAGGCTGGTAGACTTCGGTCGGTTCTATCACCAGAACCTAAAGGAAGAGATTTCTGTCATGTGTGGGAACATGCCACATAGGTTATCTTGCCCAGTGAGGAAGTGGGAAGCTCTGGACTCCACAGATCCTCTACGTGTACCTGCTATGCAGCAACCCTGCTCTAGGACTGGTGGATACGGTGGCCCACAATCCCTTCCCTATGGGAGGTCTATGCTCTGATGGGGCAGATAGTGTAACTAACAGATAAGGGTATGCAATAAGATAACATACAGACCTCTGAAGAAAATAAGGCAGGATAATGGTGAGGAAGGGGTGGGGGGCACCTCTTTAGACAGAGGGGCCAAGAAAGGCTTGCCTGAGGAAGTCACAGAGAAGAAAGAGGAAGGCTACAGTGTTTGAGAGAAATTAGGAAGTAAACTTGAGGACCCACAGGTCGGCACCCAAGTCGGCACAAGATGCGAGAGGATGAAGAGTGAGGTGACAGCCCATCAGTCCCATTTTATTCTGCTGGGGGAGAGGGAGGGGGGGAAGGGAGGGGAGAAGGATGGGGAGACGGAGAGGAACGGGGTGAAAGGGGGGGGAGGGACGGAGAGAGAATCAACTTCCAAAGCAAATAAACCATAACCATGAGTAGAATAGCTTTTCTGAGCTCTGTGAGTTCTTCTGGCAAATCGTGAACCTCAGGGTGGTCTTGAACCCACGACAATAGGTACCAACACTGTAAGTCAGTCCAGGTTCTGATGTAGTAGGAAGGTATTCAAGCCTCAGGTCTCCTCTCCAGAGTCAGCTCTGTCTGGCTCAGATGCAACAACGCACCTTAAAATTAGAATTCTGCAAACAGCAGCCACTCCAGGAGGGCTGGAACCTCAGCCTGCCTCTGTTCTCTCAGCCTCAGAAAACTTTCAAGAGGTTAATAGGGCTTCAGGGTCAAACTAAAGTCCTCCAGATGGGAAAGAAATATAGTCAAACTAGATATGAACGCTGAGATTCCTACCCCTGACAGTCCAGACTGGCCCACTGAGCTGAGAAATAGAAGGGGACAGATGAATACGGATCGTTAAAAGTAAAAAATTTTAAATTATGTAAGTAATCCAAATGCATTTTAGACAAATCAGAAAAGAGAGTTAAAAAAGCAGATTACAGGGCCTCCCTGGTGGCGCAGTGGTTGAGAGTCCGCCTGCCGATGCAGGGGATACGGGTTCGTGCCCCGGTCTGGGAGGATCCCATATGCCGCGGAGCGGCTGGGCCCGTGAGCCATGGCCGCTGGGCCTGCGCATCCGGAGCCTGTGCTCCGCAACGGGAGAGGCCACAAGAGTGAGAGGCCCGCATACCGCAAAAAGAAAAAAAAAAAAAAAAAAAAAAAAAAAAAGCAGATTACAAACTTCTTAATCTGCTACCTCCTGACACAGCCACTATCAATATGTTGGAGCAAATCCATGACTCATCATTTTTTCATTATACAAATATCTACTGAGAATCTATTATGAAACTAGAGCAATCAATAATATAACCACAACTCTAGTGGAGCTTAATGTCTATTGGGAAGTCAGCTATTGCCCAACCCACCCAGACCCTCCTCTGAGTCACATATGAAACAGAGGCTTTTAATTAAAATGAGTCCATATAAAACAGTAGTTCTCAAAGTGTGGTCCCCAGACTAGTGTCAGCTTGTAATTTCTAAATGCAAATTCTCAGGCCCCACCCTAGACCCTTTGAACCAGAAATCCGAAGGGTTAGGCCCAGCAATCTGTGTTTTAATCAACACAGGTGATTCTGATAATGTCAAAGTCTGAGCTCTGATATAGAAAAATATACCCTGCCTCTGGCTTTTCTTATTTAATGATAAACCATGAACACATTTCCATGTCTCTAAGTATTATTTCTTGTACATTTTTAATGGCTGTATAATGTTCTAACCTAGGGCCACTGCTGGGCCACCATTTTCTTGACCATATCTATAATTGGTGTGTTAGTTCCAGTTTTCATTTGTGATGAAAATCATTTTCTTGGTGTACTTTTAGCTTTACTATCTGCTTTCTCACAAATGCACAATATGTACTGATACCCAAGAACGTTCTGCTCTTGAGGACCTACGTGGCCTGAAAAGATTAATAGGGCTGAGAGTTTTGTCTTGGAGACATAGCATGTAGGGATACATTCTGTGTGTGGGTGTCTGTCTGTCTGTCTTTCCCTCCTGTCACAGAAAACCAAGCGAGGCCTCAAGAGTTGCTCTTTCTGCCCTAACTTTGCTTTAATGAAGAAGTCAGAAGGAAAAACATAGCAATTGTTATTATTTTTGGCATTCACACCTTTTCCTCCTGGGGGAAACCTTTCAGAACAAGATCAAATATTGACATGGGTGATGAAAACACATAGACCTGACTCACCAGACTGGAGGTTTCAGTTTGAACAACCTCTCTGCTGCCTGGACAGCTTTCCCAACATCACTGGCCAACATGCTGACGTTGAAGAACTGACCCACATCCCAGCAATTGTTCACTTTCTCCAAGCTCCCTTTTCTTCCCAACAAACTGTTCAGCCGGACACCTTAAGAATTTGACTTTTAGATAAAGTTATGAAAAGTCTTCCCAGTTTCCACCATATGATGTAAAAGCCTTTAGAGGAGAAAATGGGCATTTTATTCAGGCTACTGCCTCAGGTGTGCTATCCACAGTAACTGTTCCTTTTGAAATATAATGTTGGTTATTTGGACATAATTTTTAATGCTGAACTTGTGTTACCAAAGCATATCAACATCTGCAGTCATAAACAGCTTTACCTATTTTCCTTAGCTCCATGGAAGTTTCAAATTGCTGTCCAGCAACTATCAGCAAAACTGCAAGGTTGATTCCTGAATAAAGAGATGGCTGGAGCTCAAACCCTTCGCAATACCTGTAATCAAAGAACCACCAAATTCCTATTATATCATTTTATTATGGTAGAGGGAAAAAGTGCAAATACTAGCACAAACCAATCTTCTCGTGAAAATGTTTACTACTCTAATTTATTGTTTTACAGCTCTCCTCCAGCTGCCCATGTTTACTAACAGCCACATGTAGCAGTCAGATAGCTTCTTAAAAATGTCATAATAGGGACTTCCCTGGTGGTCTAGTGGGTAAGACTCCACGCTCCCAATGCAGGGGGCCCGGGTTTGATCCCTGGTTGGGGAAGTAGATCCCGCATGCTGCAACTAAGAAGCCCGCATCCCACAACTAAAGATCCCGCGTGCCACAACCAAGATACAGCACAGCCAAAATAAATAAATACATACATAAATATTTTTTTAAATGTCATAATAGGGCTTCCCTGGTGGCGCAGTGGTTGGGAGTCCGCCTGCCGATGCAGGGGACACGGGTTCATGCCCTGGTCCGGGAGGATCCCACATGCCGCGGAGCGGCTGGGCCTGTGAGCCATGGCTGCTGAGCCTACGCGTCCGGAGCCTGTGCTCCGCGGCGGGAGAGGCCACAACAGTGAGAGACCCGCGTACCGCAAAATAAATAAATAAATAAATTTAAAAATAAATAAATAAATAAAATGTCATAATAGCAACACAGTAAATAACACTAGAGAGTTTTAAAATCTTTCTTCAGAGGGTTTAGAGTTTTAAAATAAAAGCCATGATCCTTGTATAAAGTAAGGAAACTATATTAAAGGGTATAAAAGAAATTTAAAACCTATTATAATTCAACTCCCAAAAGTAGAACACAATTTGATGTCCACATATCATTTTTAAAGTTATACTCCATTTGCACATTGAGCATTTTTTATTTCATGGACATCACAACAGGTATAGGCTTTTTCTCTGCAGGCAGTCTGTTTGCTTATATCATGAAATGGAATTATTTTTTCATGTAATGAAGCAGTACTGCCAAAATCCTGGATCGCAAAGAGCAGTGGCATATAAAGTGAGAGCAGGGGGCTTCCCTGGTGGCGCAATGGTTAAGAATCCACCTGCCAATACAGAGGACACAGGTTCGAGCCCTGGTCTGGGAAGATTCCACATGCCACGGAGCAACTAAGCCCGTGCGCCACAACTACTGAGCCTGTGCTCTAGAGGCCGTGAGCCACAACTACTGAAGCCCACGCACCACAACTACTGAAGCCCACATGCCTAGAACCCATGCTCCGCAACAAGAGAAGCCACCGCAATGAGAAGCCTGCGCACCGCAACGAAGAGTAGCCCCCGCTTGCCACAACTAGAGAAAGCCCACGTGCAACGAAGACCCAATGCAGCCAAAAATAAAATAAATAAATTTATTAAAAAAATAATAAAGTAAGAGAAGGGGCAGGGATCTATTACATTAGGATAAAGAACAAGATCCAAAACTGCGAATACCACTTTTATACCAAAAGGTTAACCATGCCATTTTTAATTCTCTTATTTATTCTTTTTTCTGCGCATAAAAATTTTCTTTCTCTTCCATGAGTGAGTATGAACCTCAGGATCAGGAAAAAAAGAATTTGATCAACGAAGTAATGACATAAAAATTTCTTTTTGTACACCAGGTCTGATTTTATCAGTCGTGTGACAACAGGAGGATCAAACACCAACAAAACATTAAATTGTGAAAGGGAGAACTTATCAGTTAAATCTGACCATAAATCATAAAATCAGTTAAAATCTGACTTTATGAGCTTTGGGGCATGATACAAGTACTCTCAGAGGGACTAGAGGATATCAAGAAAGTCATTCCAACCCTAGTCAACAGAGTTCCAATAAAATGGAAATCTCTCCCCCACTACCCCGGGTATGTCTTGGGGATTTTAAATTCCAAATCCTACTGTATTTGATTTTTCTTTTACTATGAAAAGTTATCTGGGAAGAGGGCAGAGAGGGTGACTTCTCTGTGCTTCTTATTCACAAATGAAACAGGCCCAGCTTGGGGACAGACAGGTTTTGAACTCGGAGTCGGGACTGCAGTCCCAGGTTTGTGTCTGACCAGCCCTGCGACCTTGGACCAGCCCCTGCCTATCTGAGCTGCGTGTTGCACATCTCTATCTGAGAGCAAGGTGACCCTCACGGTCTCACCAGAGCCATCATGCCCTGACCAGAAGACTACGCTTTATTTGCTCCTGTATCCACTGCCACGACCTTCTCAAGTGCATGCAGAAGGCTCCTCTGGCTTCCTTGAAGGAGCCACTGGAAGTAATTTCCTGACCTGGAGGTTGAATTCTTGGCCACGATGGTGGGAACACAGCTCCCTATTTTGGCTGTACCAGACTTTAATTTCCCTTCCTTTCCCTTCCCTTAAACACCCTGAGTGATTTCTCTTGAGCATACAGTGCACAGGTGCTACTGGGGATTAACTAAGAATAAAACAAGGTCCCCGCCCTCTAAGAACCTATACCATGATGGAAGTGATAATATCTACACACAATTAGTCAAAATACTAATTTTTCATGAGTGTGGTAACCTAAAACCACACAAATCCAAGTCTAGAGGGACTCACAGAAGACAGAGAGGCTTGAGATGTGGCATGAAGATGGATAGAATTGTAACAGTAGTGATTTAGAAAGGGAACCCCCAGCATAGAAAATGGCAGGAGAAGAGATGGGAGTTTGGGTAGCTCCTAAGGAACTTCAGTTTACTTGGACATATATCAGATAGTGGGAAACAGGGCTAGGGGCAGGTTGGAGAAAGTCTGAAAAGCGCCTAGAATGGTGATCTAAGAGTCTGAAGTTTTATATAATAAGAAGTGGAGAGCCATTTTGGATCTTTGAGCTTTAGGAGGAGTAAGCTGTCAATCTATGAAGGACAGATTTTAGAGACACCAAGCAGAGAGCCTACTTGGGATACCGTTAGAACATTCCTGGCAAGAGAGTTAAAAAAAAAAAAAATGGCACCGATTTGGGGTAGTGGTGATGGGAAAGGATGGGTAGGGAGTGAGGGAAGACTCACAGAAGGACTGGAATTGGGAACTGACTGTATGGGGAGATAAGTGAGTGAAAGTTATCAAACATTAACCAAAAGTGTAGGCCTAGAAGGCTAAATAATGGTTGTAAGAAAGCAAGACAATGGAAGCCATCCCTTGTGGAGAGGAGGAAACGACTTCAGCCTTAGACATGTTGAGTCTTAAATACCAGCACCATCTTGAGGTAGAACAGGTGGGCAAAGAGAGGGGTGATGTGGGGCCAAAGCTTAGGATAGAGGGTGGAATGGAGATCAACTAAAGGTTCCAAGGTGTGGGAGTGACTGGGATCACCAGGGAAAAGTGTAGATGGAGAGAAGAGGGAAGAGGACAAAGTCCTACGTGTATGGAAGGAAAACGAAGAGGAGGCGGGAGAGGGGGAGAGGAAGCAGTTAGAATTAAATGAGACTGCAGCAGCGATACCAAGAGCTCTTGTGATGGAAAGGGATGGTGTAGGCTGTTGGCTCTACCTTTAAAATATATCCAGGTTCTGACACCTCATCATTTGCATCACTACTACCCTGGTTCAAGTCCCCATCAGCTCTTCTCTGAATTTCTGCAGTAGTCTCCTAACTGTTCCCTGCTTTTGTCCTCACCCATGTGATAGATTATTTAATAACCACAAAGCCCTCCCATCCCACTATGCACATGCCTTTGCCACGTCTCCCACCCACAGATTGGAGTCTATTTCTCCACCCCTTTGAATCTGGGCTGACCACGTGATTTGCTCTGACCAAGAACATGTGACAGAACTGACCTTGTGTGAGTTCCTGAGCCTTAAGAGGCTTTCTGGCTTCCACATCCACTCTCTGAGAATGCTGCCCACCATGTAAGAGAGCTGGTCTACCAGGATTAGGACTACCCGTTAGAAAATGGAGGCTCACCACCAACAGCCAGCACCAGCTGTCAAGTGTGTATGAGGCCATTTTGGACCTTCCAGCCCTGCTGATTCTCCAGATGACTACAACTTTAGGAGTGAGCTCAGCACTTAAGGAGTGGAACCACCAGAGGAACTTCCTGGGCAATCCATAAAATCATGAGAAATCATAAATCATTGTTTTAAGCCACTAAGTTTTGGAGATGCTTGGGGTTTTTTTTTTTTTTTGGTTTGTTTTTTTTGCCAAGCCGTGCGGCTTGCAGGATCTTAGTTCCCTGACCAGGGATTGAACCCAGGGCTTTGGTAGTGAGAGTGCAGAGTCCTAACCACTGGACCACCAGGGAATTCCCAGGAGATGCTTGTTATGCAGCAAATGATAGCTGACACACCCCCTAAAATGTATTCATAACAGTGAGAGTACTCTGGTTAAAATGCATGTCAGATCTTGTCACTCCTCTGCTCAGAATATTCCAGCACTGTATCATCTCACTCAGAGTAAAAGGGTCTTCTTCTCTCCCATTTCCTGCCACTCTCCCCCTTGCTCCTGCCTCACCATCCTTGAGCATGCTCAGCATGCTTCCTCCTCAGGGTCTTTGCCCTTGTTATCCCCTCCTTCTGGAACACAGTTATCTGCAAGGCTCATTCCCTCATCACCTTTACATCTTTATTCACCTTCACTGACCATCCTATACAAAACTGTAGACAACTCCCAATCTTCCTTTCCCTAGTCCCTGATTAACTTTTTGCCCTCACCATCAGCTGACATCCTATATATTTTACTGTATTTGTTTGTCTGACTCTCCTTACCAGCAATGCTAGGTCCATGAGGGCATGGATTCGTATCTGCTGTACCTTTATCCCCACCATCTAGAAAGTTTCTGGCATGCAGTAAACCCTCAATAAACATTTGTTGAATAAATGAATGAGTAAGTAATGAACAGCTCACTGAGAAGATAATGCTATGATGATGGTGGAACAAGGTTCTGGAAGGAGTAGCTGGGAAGGAGTGTGCTGAGCCTCCTCGCCCCTATAAATGAGTTAACTTGTGGAAAGAATGTCACCAGTAGAAAAGCCTGTTTCTAATGGTTTCCTTTTGGAAAAAGGGATCTGGAAATTCCAAGACCACATTTATGGCATTTTTTTCACTGCCAGCAAACAGGCAGACACACCTATGTAGGGAAAAGACCTGGATCCTTAGCCTGTGCAATTCTATTCTTTGCAGAGATGCACATGCTACTGACTAGGGCTGAGGGTTTACCACTCAATGGCATTGTCTCAGCTGGCATCATCTTTGCAGTCCAAATCCAAGAAGATGTCCTTGTATATCCTCCCGCAGAGGCAGAACATGTCGGGGGCTGGGTGGTCACAGCTCTGCAGAACTTGGAGCATGACCTGCAGAGCCTTCTCATGATCGCCTGTGCTGTATCTTCTGAAAGATTCATGTGATAAGATGACAAATGTCTGAATCAAGACACGAGAGTATATATGCATTCATTCTGTGAAAGGCTGGTGCTTTAGCAGGAAAAAAATCTAAATTATATTTCATTTTTCATATTCAAATGAAAGAACTGCTTAAGATCCACACCAGTAAGTCTCATTCAATCATACTCTGTCCTACCTGATCCTTCCTCTTTAAATTAGACCTAGACTGTAGATGAAAGCATATGCAGATCAATGTATTTGGAAAGACAGAAACAAAATAATATGGCAGCCTCCTGTCGTTGGATGGGAGAGTAAGGATTTCAGAAGCTAAGCCTGAATCATGAGGATGAGACAGTTTGACACAAGGTTCTTTTGGAAAAGCAGCAGGTCCCCAAATTCAGAAAGACAAGATGAATTTAGAAATGTATCCTGGCATTTCTTGACCTGAAATGCCTTGCCATCTTCAAACGGGGATGGACTCTAGTAATTGCTGTTATACCCATCGGAATAAAAAATTATTTATATATTCATAAATCACAGTCTTCTTTATTATTCCATTATATGGTAAAATTTTCATTTTACGTACAGGAAATGGATTCCTTAGACAGTTATTAAAATAATTTTTTGCCACAAAATAACTTGAGTTTGCGGCTGTGAAATATTAACAGTGCTCCTGTGAAGGTTGGGAAGCACAGGTCCATCAGAAGTGAGGACTGATTAAATCAACTATGGCTAATGATATTCATATTCATATTATAATATAAAATATTAAACATTATAAAAAGAAATGAAACAACATCTATGTAATACTGCTGTGGAGAGATCTCCAGAATATCCTGTTAAGATAAGAAAGCAAAATGTTGAACACTGTGCAGAGAATGCTACCTTTTTATTAAGAAAAGGGGGGGATGTGAATAAACATATGCATCTGCTTTCATTTTTTCAAAATGGAAGATAAAACAAAAGGTAACAGAAATGGCTACTGACAGGTGGAGGGAAAAAACATGATGAAGGGGACAGGGACAGATAGAGGTCACACTTCTTGGAATTTGACTTTGAAACTATTGATACATACGATTTTTACATAATTATAAAAGAAAATGAAATAATTTTTAAAATGTTGCCTAAAGACACTGTTTGCCAATGAACATACCGTCTGAATTTGCAGCTGGGACAAAACAAAACAAATGAACCTGTGTATCTGGTTGATGGCTTTACCCACAAAAGAGAGAAACTAATTTATCACATGGCTTAAAAACACAGCAATTCGACTGTATTTTCCTAAGAGGATATAACCTAAGGAAAAAAATATAAATGCAAAGAAATCCTAAAAAGTTTCCAGTAATCATACTGTTAGTGATAATACTAATACTGGTATTTTGAAAACAGGTATTTTGAATATTTATATTTACAGTATAGAATACAACAAACAATGATGTTAATTTAATATCATGAGGAACCAGATTTTTCAGCATAAGAGATACAAATACAAAATCACAGAAGTAAACAACCTATAGTCCTCAATTTGAATTGGGACATCAGTATGAATCCATGAGGTGGTTTCCCCAGCACTATTTACCAAAAAGGCCCAAAGTAATGACCAACTCAGTAGCAATGAGAACCTCCAAGCCCTGACTGGGGTCTGTGAACATTATCTCTCACTAAAGAAACCAGGACTCCTTGAAAGAATCATTGATTCCAGATATGTCTAAGATGATCCTGGAACATCTTAACACACAAGAAGCAAAGAAGCTACTAAACTCATATCAAAGACTCAGGAGCCAACCGGAATCAGTTTTTGGCCAAAGAGGGGACAATTTGAGCGTTAAGAAGAACAATAACTATAAAGCATTGAAACACATCAACTATCACTAAAATTATGAGTTCATAATGATCTTTTTTTTTTTTTTTTTTTTTTTTGTTACGCGGGCCTCTCACTGTTGTGGCCTCTCCCCTTGCGGAGCACAGGCTCCGGACGCACAGGCTCAGCGGCCATGGCTCACGGGCCCAGCCGCTCCGCGGCATGTGGGATCTTCCCGGACCGGGGCACGAACCCGTGTCCCCTGCATCGGCAGGCGGACTCTCAACCACTGCGCCACCAGGGAAGCCCCATAATGATCTTATAAAACCCCACTGGTCACTCTTGGAGGATGCTAACAAACGAATTCATTGTTTTTGAAAACTGATCAAGGCAAAATTAAGCATGTAGCTTCCTCTTCCCATACAAACTGTACACCAGGGTAACCAAGTGACAGATGAGTGAAAATTTCTCTTTATAAAGTATTTGTGCTAATAACTCAGGAATTAATTATAAAATTCAAATATCACTATTTTACAACCCCTAATGAAATAACGGATCTAGGCAATGATCGCAAGGGCCACTAACATCACAAAAAGAGAAAAAACAGATAAAGTATACAATCAACTATTAAGTATTCTTTAAAAAAAATCAAACCAATCTAAATAGATATTTCTCCAAAGACATGGATGGCCAAAAAGCACATGAAAAGATGCTCAACATCACTAATTATTAGAGAAATGCAAATCAAAACTACAATGACGTATCACCTCACACGCGTCAGAATGGCCGTCATCAAGAAGTCTACAAACAATAAATGCTGAAGAGGGTGTGGAGAACAGGGAACCCTCTTACACTGTTGGTGGGAATGTAAATTGGTACAGCCACTATGGAGAACAGTATGAAGGTTCCTTAAAAAACTAAAAATAGACAGATACACCAGAAATACAGCAACATGTGGAACAAGTCCTACAGAACACCTACTGAACGCTGGCAGAAGACCTCAGACCTCCCAAAAGGCAAGAAACTCCCCACGTACCTGGGTAGGGCAAAGCGGAGAGATTCCCGCACAGAGGATCGGTGCTGACCGGCACTCACCAGCCCGAGAGGCTTGTCTGCTCGCCCGCCGGGGCGGGCGGCGCTGGAAGCTGAGGCTCGGGCTTCGGTCAGAGTGCAGGGAGAGGACTGGGGCTGGTGGCGAGAACTCAGCCTGAAGGGGGCTAATGCGCCACAGCTAGCCGGGAGGGAGTCCGGGAAAACTCTGGAGCTGCCGAAAAGGCAAGAGACTTTTTCTTCCCTCTTGGTTTCCTGGTGCGCGAGGGGAGGGGATTTAGAGCGCTGCTTAAAGGAGCTCCACAGATGGGCGCGAGCCGCGGCTGAAAGCGCGGAGCCCAGAGACGGGCGTGGGACGCTGGGGCTGCTGCTGCCGCCGCCAAGAGGCCTGTGTGCGAGCGCAGGTCACTGTCCACGCAGCCCTTCCGGGAGCCTGTGCAGCCCGTCACTGCCGGGATCCCGGGATCCAGGGACGGCTTCCCTGGGAGAACGCACGGCGTGCCTCGGGCTAGTGCAACATCACGCCGGCCTCTGCCGCTGCAGGCTCACCCCGCACTCCGTGCCCCTCCCTCCCCCCCGGCCTGAGTGAGCCAGAGTCCCCGAAGCGGCTGCTCCTTTAACCCTGTCCTGTCTGAGCGAAGAACAGACGCCCTCCGGCGACCTACACGCAGAGGCGGGGCCAAATCCAAAGCTGAGACCCGGGAGCTGTGAGCACAAAGAAGAGAAAGGGAAATCTCTCCCAGCAGCCTCAGAAGCAGCGGATTAAAGCTCCACAATCAACTTGATGTACCCTGCATCTGTGGAATACATGAATAGACAACAAATCATCCCAAATTGAGGAGCCAGGAGTCAGTGCTGTGCCTCTGAGGTGGGAGAGCCAACTTCAGGACACTGGTCCACAAGAGACCTCCCAGCTCCACATAATATCAAACGGCGAAAATCTTCCAGAGATCTCCATCTCAACACCAACACCCAGCTTCACTCAACAACCAGCAAGCTACAGTGCTGGACACCCTATGCCAAACAACTAGCAAGACAGGAACACAACGCCACCCATTAGCAGAGAGGCGGCCTAAAATCATAAAAAGTCCGCAGACACCCCAAAACACACCACCAGACGTGGACCTGCCCACCAGAAAGACAAGATCCAGCCTCATCCACCAGAACACAGGCACTAGTCCCCTCCACCAGGAAGCCTACACAACCCACTAAACCAACCTTAGCCACTGGGGACAGACACCAAAAACAACGGGAACTACGAACCTGCAGCCTGCAAAAAGGAGACACCAAACACAGTAAAATAAGCAAAATGAGAAGACAGAAAAACACACAGCAGGAGAAGGAGCAAGATAAAAACCCACCAGACCTAACAAATGAAGAGGTAATAGGCAGTCTACCTGAAAAAGAATTCAGAATAATGATAGTAAAGATGATCCAAGATTCTATTTCCAAGATCCAAAATCTTGGAAATAGAATAGACAAAATGCAAGAAACAGTTAACAAGGACCTAGAAGAACTAAAGATGAATCAAGCATCGATTAAAAACACAATAAATGAAATGAAAAATACTCTAGATGGGATCAATAGCAGAATAACTGAGGCAGAAGAACGGATAAGTGAGGTGGAAGATAAAATAGTGGAAATAACTGCTGCAGAGCAAAATAAAGAAAAAAGAATGAAAAGAACTGAGGACAGTCTCAGAGACCTCTGGGACAACATTAAACGCACCAACATTCGAATTATAGGGGTTCCAGAAGAAGAAGAGGAAAAGAAAGGGACTGAGAAAATATTTGAAGAGATTATAGTTGAAAACTTCCCTAATATGGGAAAGGAAATAGTTAATCAAGTCCAGGAGGCACAGAGAGTCCCATACAGAATAAATCCAAGGAGAAATATGCCAAGACACATTTATCAAACTGTCAAAAATTAAATACAAAGAAATCATATTAAAAGCAGCAAGGGAGGGGTTCCCTGGTGGCGCAGTGGTTGACAGTCCGCCTGCTGATGCAGGGGAGGTGGGTTCGTGCCCCGGTCTGGGAGGATCCCACATGCCACGGAGCGGCTGGGCCCGTGAGCCATGGCCGCTGGGCCTGTGCATCCGGAGCCTGTGCTCCACAGCGGGAGAGGCCACAGCAGTGAGAGGCCCACATACCGCAAAAAAAAAAAAAAAAAAAAAAAGCAGCAAGGGAAAAACAACAAATAACACACAAGGGAATCCCCATAAGGTTAACAGCTGATCTCAGCAGAAACTCTACAAGCCAGAAGGGAGTGGCAGGACATAATTAAAGTGATGAAGGAGAAAAACCTGCAACCAAGATTACTCTACCCAGCAAGGATCTCATTCAGATTTGATGGAGAAATTAAAGTTTACAGACAAGCAAAAGCTGAGAGAGTTCAGCACCACCAAACCAGCTTTACAACAAATGCTAAAGGAACTTCTCTAGGCAAGAAACACAACAGAAGGAAAAGACCTACAATAACGAACCCAAAACAATTAAGAAAATGGGAATAGGAACATACATATCGATAATTACCTTAAATGTAAATGGACTAAATGCTCCCACCAAAAGACACAGATTGGCTGAATGGATACAAAAACAAGACCCATATATATGCTGTCTACAAGAGACCCACTTCAGACCTAGAGACACATACAGACTGAAAGTAAGGGGATGGAAAAAGATATTCCATGCAAATGGAAACCAAAAGAAAGCTGGAGTAGCAATTCTCATATCAGACAAAATAGACTTTAAAATAAAGACTATTAGAAGAGACAAAGAAGGACACTACATAATGATCAAGGGATCGATCCAAGAAGAAGATATAACAATTGTAAATATTTATGCACCCAACATAGGAGCACCTCAATACATAAGGCAAATACTAACAGCCATAAAAGGAGAAATCGACAGTAACACAATCATAGTAGGGGACTTTAACACCCCACTTTCACCAATGGACAGATCATCCAAAATGAAAATAAATAAGGAAACACAAGCTTTAAATGATACATTAAACAAGATGGACTTAATTGATATTTATAGGACATTCCATCCAAAAACAACAGAATACACATTTTTCTCAAGTGTTCATGGAACATTCTCCATGATGGATCATATCTTGGGTCACAAATCAAGCCCTGGAAAATTTAAGAAAATTGAAATTGTATCAAGTATCTTTTCTGACCACAATGCTATGAGACTAGATACCAATTACAGGAAAAGAGCTGTAAAAAATACAAACACATGGAGGCTAAACAATACACTACTTAATAACGAAGTGATCACTGAAGAAATCAAAAAGGAAATTAAAAAATATCTAGAAACAAATGACAATGGAGACACGACGACCCAAAACCTACGGGATGCAGCAAAAGCAGTTCTAAGAGGGAAGTTTATAGCAATACAATCCTACCTTAAGAAACTGGAAACATCTCGAATAAACAACCTAACCTTGCACCTAAAGCAAATAGAGAAAGAAGAACAAAAACATCCCAAAGTTAGCAGAAGGAAAGAAATCATAAAAATCAGATCAGAAATAAATGAAAAAGAAATGAAGGAAACGATAGCAAAGATCAATAAAACTAAAAGCTGGTTCTTTGAGAAGATAAACAAAATTGATAAACCATTAGCCAGACTCATCAAGAAAAAAAGGGAGAAGACTCAAATCAATAGAATTAGAAATGAAAAAGGAGAAGTAACAACTGACACTGCAGAAATACAAAAGATCGTGAGAGATTACTATAAGCAACTCTATGCCAATAAAATGGACAACCTAGAAGAAATGGACAAATTCTTAGAAATGCACAACCTGCCCAGACTGAATCAGGAAGAAATAGAAAATATGAACAGACCAATCACAAGCACTGAAATTGAAACTGTGATAAAATATCTTCCAACAAACAAAAGTCCAGGACCAGATGGCTTCACAGGCGAATTCTATCAAGCATTTAGAGAAGAGCTAACACCTACCCTTCTCAAACTCTTCCAAAATATAGCAGAGGGAGGAACACTCTCAAACTCATTCTACGAGGCCACCATCACCTTGATACCAAAACCAGACAAGGATGTCACAAAGAAAGAAAACTACAGGCCAATATCACTGATGAACATAGATGCAAAAATCCTCAACAAAATACTAGCAAACAGAATCCAACAGCACATTAAAAGGATCATACACCATGATCAAGTGGGGTTTATTCCAGGAATGCAAGGATTCTTCAATATATGCAAATCAATCAACGTGATACACCATATTAACAAATTGAAGGAGAAAAACCATATGATCATCTCAATAGATGCAGAGAAAGCTTTCGACAAAATTCAACACTCATTTATGATAAAAACCCTGCAGAAAGTAGGCATAGACGGAACTTTCCTCAACATAATAAAGGCCATATATGACAAACCCACAGCCAGCATCATCCTCAATGGTGAAAAACTGAAAGCATTTCCACTAAGATCAGGAACAAGACAAGGTTGCCCACTCTCACCACTCTTATTCAACATAGTTTTGGAAGTTTTAGCCACAGCAATCAGAGAAGAAAAGGAAATAAAAGGAATCCAAATCAGAAAAGAAGAAGTAAAGCTGTCACTGTTTGCAGATGACATGATACTATACATAGAGAATCCTAAAGATGCTACCAGAAAACTACTAGAGCTAATCAATGAATTTGGTAAAGTAGCAGGATACAAAATTAATGCACAGAAATCTCTGGCATTCCTATATACTAATGATGAAAAATCTGAAAGTGAAATCAAGGAAACTCTCCCATTTACCATTGCAACAAAAAGAATAAAATATCTAGGAATAAACCTACCTAAGGAGACAAAAGACCTGTATGCAGAAAATTATAAGACACTGATGAAAGAAATTAAAGATGATACAAATAGATGGAGAGATGTACCATGTTCTTGGATTGGAAGAATCAACATTGTGAAAATGACTCTACTACCCAAAGCAATCTACAGATTCAATGCAATCCCTATCAAACTACCACTGGCATTTTTCGCAGAACTAGAACAAAAAATTTCACAATTTGTATGGAAACACAAAAGACCCCGAATAGCCAAAGCAATCTTGAGAACGAAAAATGGAGCTGGAGGAATCAGGCTCCCTGACTTCAGCCTATACTACAAAGCTACAGTAATCAAGACAGTATGGTACTGGCACAAAAACAGAAAGATAGATCAATGGAACAGGATAGAAAGTCCAGAGTTAAACACACGGACATATGGTCACCTTATCTTTGATAAAGGAGGCAGGAATGTACAGTGGAGAAAGGACAGTCTCTTCAATAAGTGGTGCTGGGAAAACTGGACAGGGACGTGTAAAAGTATGAGATTAGATCACTCCCTAACACCATACACAAAAATAAGCTCAAAATGGATTAAAGACCTAAATGTAAGGCCAGACACTATCAAACTCTTAGAGGAAAATACAGGCAGAACACTATGACATAAATCATAGCAAGATCCTTTTTGACCCACCTCCTAGAGAAATGGAAATAAAGACAAAAATAAACACATGGGACCTAATGAAACTTAAAAGCTTTTGCACAGCAAAGGAAACCATAAACAAGACCAAAAGACAACCCTCAGAATGGGAGAAAATATTTGCAAATGAAGCAACTGACAAAGGATTAATCTCCAAAATTTATAAGCAGCTCATACAGCTCAATAACAAAAAAACAAACAACCCAATCCAAAAATGGGCAGAAGACCTAAATAGACATTTCTCCACAGAAGATATACAGACTGCCAACAAACACATGAAAGGATGCTCAACATCTTTACTCATTAGAGAAATGCAAATCAAAACTACAATGAGATATCACCTCACACCAGTCAGAATGGCCATCATCAAAAAATCTAGAAACAATAAATGCTGGAGAGGGTGTGGAAAAAAGGGAACACTTGCACTGCTGGTGGGAATGTGAATTGGTACAGCCACCATGGAGAACGGTATGGAGGTTCCTTTAAAAACTACAAATAGAACTACCATATGACCCAGCAATCCCACTACTGGGCATATACCCTGAGAAAACCATAATTCAAAAAGAGTCATGTACAAAAATGTTCATAGCAGCCCTATTTACAATAGCCTGGAGATGGAAACAACCTAAGTGTCCATCATCGGATGAATGGATAAAGAAGATGTGGCACATACATACAATGGAATATTACTCAGCCATAAAAAGAAACGAAATTGAGCTATTTGTAATGAGGTGGATGGACCTAGAGTCTGTCATACAGAGTGAAGTAAGTCAGAAAGAGAAAGACAAATACTGTATGCTGACACATATATATGGAATTTAAGAAAAAAAATGTCATGAAGAACATAGGGGTAAGACAGGAATAAAGACACAGACCTACTAGAGAATGGACTTGAGGAAATGGGGAGGGGGAAGAGTAAGCTGTGACAAAGCGAAAGAGTGGCATGGACATATATACATTACCAAACGTAAGGTAGATAGCTAGTGGGAAGCAGCCGCATAGCACAGGTAGATCAGCTCGGTGCTTTGTGACCGCCTGGAGGGGTGGGTTAGGGAGGGTGGGAGGGAGACGCAAAAGGGAGGGGATATGGGAACATATGTGTATGTATAACTGATTAAATTTGTTATAAAGCAGAAAAAATATATATAAAATATGTTAAAAACAAACAAACAAAAAAACTATCTTAATTTCTAATAATGATTTTTGCTTTAAAATTAATTTTTGAAATTAAAATAAAGATGTCATACCCTTAAAAAAAAAAAGAAAGAAAGAAAGAAAAATCATTCTGACAGGTTGGTGGAGGATGGGCTGGAGAGGTATGATATGGAAACAAGAAGACCAATTAAAAGACAGCTGTCTATGAGCTCAGATGAAAAGCAAACTGCACAATAAAATGTATACAATAATCTACTTTATAAAAAAAGTCCACATGTGTATAAATTCACACAAAAAAATCAATAAATTGAAAAAAAAAACTAAAAATAGAGTTATCCTATGATCCTGGAATCCCACTCCTGGGCATATATCCGGAGAAAGCCGTAATTCAAAAAGATACATGCACCCCAATGTTCATTGCAGCACTATTTACAATAGCCAAGATGTGGAAGCTACCTAAATGTCCACTGACAGAGGAATGGATAAAGAAGATGTGGTACATATATATGATGGAATATTACTCAGCCAGAAAAAGAAATAATGCCATTTGCAGCAACATGGATGGACCTAGAGATTATCATACTAAGTGAAGTAAGTCAGACAGAGGAAGACAAATATATGATATTGCTCATATGTGGAATCTAATTTTAAAAAAATGATACAAACGAACTTATTTACAAAACAGAAACAGACTTACAGATCTTGAAATCAACCTTATGGTTACCAAAGGGGAAACATGGGGCAGGGAGGCATAAATAAGCATTTGGGATTAACAAACACACACTACTATATATAAGATAGATAACCAACAAGGACCTACTGTATAGCACAGGGAACTCTGCTCAATATTCTGTAGTAACCTATATGGGAAAAGAATCTGAAAAAGAATGGATATATGTGTATGTATAACTGAATCACTTTGCTGTACACCTGAAACTAATACAATATTGTAAATCAACTATACTCCAATATAAAATAAAAATTAAATTAAAAAAATCAAACCAGAATCTGAAATAAGCCTCCAGATTTAACTACCAACTTATGGGGATTAGTGGGGGGAGGGACTTACTAAATTACACCACAGGGATATGATCAGCAAAATCCAGAAATTTGGAAATTCTATAGGACAAATGGCTTCTCTAACAAATAAATAATAAGGAAAAGAAAAAATAAGAGAAGGAGAAGAGTTGATATGACTTAAGAGTCATATCAACCAACGCAATGTGTAGACTTTGTCTGGATCATGTCAAACTAATCCACTGTAAAAAAAAAAAAAAAAAAAAAAAGAGACAGACACAATTTGGAAAATTTGAACACTGATATTAAGGAATTATTGTCAATTTTTAGGTATGATAACATAATTATGATTATGTTTTATAAAAGTCCTTAACCTTTAGGGACACATACAGAAATATCTAGAGTTGAAATGGCATGTCTTTGTTTCACAATTAACCCAGTGTTGCAGTAGAGGGAGTGTGTGCAAGTCAGCGGGAAACAAAACTGGCTTGTGATGATAATTACTGAAGTGGATATGGGATAAACGGGGGTTTGTTATATTATTCCTTACTTTTGAATGTATTTGAAATTTATATAATAAAAAAGGAAAAGGTACTTATCCTGACTCAACAATTCTACTTCTGGAATCTGTAATATAGAAATAATTATATACACACAGACACACACACATACACACTTAAGAATTTTTGAACAAATGTTTATCATGGCATTGTTCATAACAGTGAAAAACTGGAGATGATCCAAATGTCCATTAACATAAGAGTGGTAAAATATATTTTGTAACAACCAAACTATGGAATATCATGCAACCCTTGCAAAGAGGCAAATCTGTATGTAATTATATAGAAGAACATCCATAACAGTTCATGGGAAAAAAAACTGCTGAACTAAATGAATAGCATGATCCCACTCTTTGCACTAAACTCTATTTCCATATAAGTTTATGTGCAGAGACAAAAGTCTGGAAGGATACATATTAAATTGTTCAAAAAAATCTTTGTTGAAATTTGTACAAGGTGTTCTTGTGTTTATTTTACTAATAACTATTCTAATAAAGGGATTATTCTTTTTAATTTCTTGGCAATTTTACAACAGGCTCTTTTTTGCTTTCTTTCCTGAGGACCTGTACCTGAAAAGACTACTACGTCATCCAAGAAGACAGATTAGTACCTAAAACAGCCTTTCTCAACTGGGGTCCTGCTAGAGAATTAAGCCCTAGAGAAAATTATTTGATTATTTGAGTGATTATTTTCTCCATTCTCCCAAGGATGGTACACAGCTAGCCCCATTAAGGATGAATAAGAGAGCTCATTCAATTGATACAATGAAGGCCTTAGGGCATTAGGGCTTAATTCTCTTGCAGAACCCAACCTGGGCTGAGAAGGGCTAATCCAGACACTTGGCATCCTTCTGGAAGCCTGCAATAATTAAGCCTCTATTTCAACTCAGACTTCTTCTATTTTCTACCTTGGTCTTGTTCTAATACATTGGATCCTTCCTCTCTTTGGCCACAGAATCCAACTTTACCAGCCTATGAACAAGACCTGTTGATAAACAGCTCACCCATGATATTCTTTAATTTTTAAAAGCCAACAGCTACCAACTCAACTCAAATTTACTAAAGCATTTAAATAATTTCTAGAGTCTGTGGCGAGAAAATGAAAAAGATTAAAACTTTAATGAGGTACAAAATTTCTATACCTGTTATGAGCCAACTTTTGAGGTGCAAAATATTCAGGATTCTGAAAAGATGTACTTAACTCTTTTAAATGCTTAATTATTGATCTGAGTTCAGCTTTGTTTGGTTGGTTTTCTTTAGACCAATTACATCAAGATTTCCCTTGAATTTTTTCATTAACTTGAAACTTACCCTTGTTACTCAAAATAAAAGGTCTTCTGAGGATAAACAAAACAAAAAATCAAACATTTGCAAAGAGTGAAAAGCAAAGGGATTTTCAGCTTAAAAGCCACTTTGAGACAGGTGCTAAACAGCTAATCCCTTTAGTGGTTAATAATCAGTTTTCAAATCTGCTTATAATTTTCAGATCCCAAAGTATCCAAGAACAAGCCTATAGATAAATAGTCCTGTGTGTCATCACTCCAGTCACATCCGTTTCTGATAATAAGGGCATTTCACAATTTAAGAGAGGAAGTTAACTAAGACAGTGGGGTCTCAACCTTGCCTGCGTATTAGAATGATTGGGGAGTTTCAAAAACCTTGGTGTCCAGGCTGTACCTCAGACCAATTAAATTAATCTCTGGAGACGGGATTCAGGCATCAGTGTCTAATCCTGGACATTCTGATTCAGTAGGTCTGCATCACTGCTAAAACCACTGATCAATTCTCAGCCTTCTCTCTCTGACCTACCAACAGCATATTCGACAGTTGAGCACTCCATCCTCCTCGGACCACCTTCTTTATTCGGCTTGCAGGATACCATACTTTCCTGATTTTCCTTCTACTTCAGTCTAATTTTCTGGTTCCTAGTCACCTCTCTGATCTTTCAACATTGGAGTGTCCCAAGGCACAATGCTTGGACTTTTCCTCGTCATGAGAAACTACATCAGATCCCTTGGTGGTATCATCCAAGTATCATGATTTTTCAAACCATCTATATTCTGATGACACCCACATTTCTATCTGCAGCCTAGAGTGCTCCCCTAAACTCCAGACTTACATATCCATTGCCTTCTTGGCATCTCGCTTGCATGTCTAATACCTCAAATTTAACATGTCCAAAATGAAACTCTTGACTGTCCCGTCAAACCTATTCTTCTCACAGTCTTTTCCATCTTATTAATAATGGCCAATCCATTCTTCCTATTATTCATGCCAAAAACTTTGGAGTCATGCTTCATTCCTCTAACACCCTTTGTTCAATCAACAAAATGTGTTGGCTTTTATTTTAAACCATATCCAAAACTGGCCTATTCCTCATGAAATCCACAAGGACCACCCTGGTCCAAGTCACCACCATTTTCTGCATCCACCCTTGCCCTTCTATGATCTATTTTCAACACAGCAGTCCAAGTGATCCTGCTAAACTCTACGTCACAACATGTCTCTCAAAACTCTCCATACAAATCATATATCTGATAAGAGGTTAACATCCCAAATATATAGAGAACCCATACAACTCAATAGCAAAAAAAAAAAAAAGAACCTCAAAGTCTGATTTAAAAATGGGCAGAGGATCTAACAAACATTTTTCCAAAGAAGGCATGCAGATAGCTAACAGGTACATGAAAAGATGCTCAACATCATGAGTCATCAGGGAAATGCAAAAACAATGAGATATTACCTCACACCTGTTAGAATGGCTATCATCAAAAAGACAAGAGATAGCAAGTGTTAATGAGGATGTGGAGAAAAGGGAAATCTTGTGCACTGTGGGTGGGAATATAAATTGGTACAGTCATTATGGAAAACAGTATGGAGGTTCCCCCCAAAATTAAAAATAGAACTACTCTATGATCCAACAATTCCACTTCTGGGCATTTATCCAAAGGAAACAAAAATACTAATTCAAAAAGATACCCACACCCCCATGTTCGCTGCAGCATTATTTACAATAGCCAAGACATGGAAAAACCTAAGTGTCCATAGATAGATAAACTGGATAAAGAAAATGCAGTGTGTGTGTGTGTGTGTGTGTGTATACACACACACACATGTTCACAATGAACTATTATTCAGCTATAAAAAAGAAAGGAAACTTGTCATTTGCAACAACATGGATGGACCTTGAGGGCATTATGCTAAGTGAAGTAAGCCAGATAGAGAAAGGAAAACACTGTATAATCTCACTTATATGTGGAAGCTAAAAACAACAACAAAACTGAATTCACAGGTATAAAGAAAAGACTGGTGTGCCAGAGGGAGGGGGTGGGAGGTGGGCAAAATGGGTGAAGTGGGTCAAGAGTACAAACTTCCAATTATAAAATAAATAAGTCTTGGGGATGTAATGTACAGCACGATGATTATAATTAATAATACTGTATTTGTATATTTGCAAATTGCTGAGAGATCTTATAAGTTCTCATAAGAAAAAATCTTTCCCACTATGTGAGGTGATGTATGCTAACTAGAATTACAATATATACATATAATGAATCATTATGCTGTACACCTGAAACTAATATTAAATATTATATGCCAATTACATCTCAAAAAAAATTCCCTCCAGTGGCTCCCATCTCAGAGCAAATGCCAATTCTCTTATAATGCCCTACAAGGTTCAAGGTTCTATAAGATCCGGTTTCCAGTTATTTCTCCAACCTCATCTCTTAACACCCACCCCTCTCCCCCCACCATCAGCTACTCTGCTCCAGCTGCACAAGCCACTCTGATGTTTCACGTGCTGATCCCTCTACCTGGAATGCTCTTTGCCCACATGTTTACACGGTATTTTCCCTCATCTCTTTTTGATCTTTTCTCCAAGTTACTCTCTAGTAAGTGAGGTCTTCTATGAGCATTCAACTTATAATTGCAATCTCCCTGTCCCACTAGCCTTCCTTATCACCCTAACCTGTTTTAATAATTTTACTTATTTTTAAATTATCTCTCCCCATTTGAGAATATAAGCTCCAAGATGGAAGGATTTTGTTGTTTGGTCTGTTTTCTGCTGTGCCCCAGTGCTTAGAACTGGATCTGCTCCAAAAAAGGAGTCTATTAAATGAATGACAAACTGAGCACGACTAAATGCACTGACATGGAAAGATATCCAAGCATTGATTGCTAAGTGAACAAAGAAAATAACAGAACATATCCTGTATGGTCTTGTATTTGAAAAACCCTGCAGTATGACATAGTTTAATAGTATGTAAACGCATACAAAATTGTCTGAAAGGACATACACCAAACTGACAAGAGAGGTTATTTCTGGAGTATGAGTGGGATCAGAGATTAGAGTTACAAGGCACAACTACTTCAAATGTCTTTTTCTTCGATTTTTCACAAGAATATATAAACATTCATATATTATTTACACAATAAAATGCACAGAGTAAAAACAGAATACTGGACTGGGAGTCACATAAGGCTAGGTTCTGGTTATTTTCACACAGGTACTACCCACCTGAATTTGGAGCAAGTGACTTGCCCTTTCTGTGCTCCAGTTCTTCACTTGGAACGTATGTTTGACTTTGCTTACCTCACAAGGTTACTGTGAGCTACAGGTTTGCCAGAGCATTGATTTGTCACTAATCATCCTGTCTGCCTATCCATCTTTTCTATACTGTGTGTCTATGAGAGAAAGTTCACAGGGTGGGAGACAGAGTTCCAAAAAAACCTTTCTTCTAAGCCAGCCCTAAGAATTAACAAGCAAAAGGTCTCATTAGACCAGTGTCCTTCCTAGAACAAACTGTTTCTTAGGTTGCCCATCAAAAACCTTTTAAGAGACTTCCGCTTCCACTTAGGATGTAGAAGAATGTGAAAGGCCTTCAGCTCCTCGGGTAACAATAAAAATCCAGACAATACAAAAATTATACTGAATGGAAGGAAGAACTTCCTTGATTAAATGAATTCTAGAGAAAAATGAACCTTTCAGAGGTGAGCAGAGAGCCGCGATAGCTTCCATATTTGGGTGCCTTGTCTAGGTACTGATGAATGGAAGAGAGAGCCTTTCATAGAGAAACTTCACAAGGACAAGGAGAAAATCAGCCAAGCTTTGAACAGTATTATGGGTTGATGGGACAGATTGGGATCTGGAAGGGTCCCCAGGCAAACACAGATCACTTAGTGTAATAATTCTCTTGCCTCACACCCACCCCCTGAATTTTGCCAAAGAAGCCACAGTGAAGGAAAGGCTCAAAAGTAGAAGGATACCACAAAAATTGTCACAGAACTCAGATTTGGGGCCTTGCGAAAACTGAATCTAAAGATTTCAGAAATATCAGCAAAAACCTTCTCTGCTCAAACACTGACAGGATCAAAAAGGCAGCAGAGGGGCAAGAGGTTGGGGTTTGGGCTAATCACAAGTAAACTAAGTCTAACTAAAAGGAGGGCCCAGGAGGACCTTCAAGATTGCGGAGGAGTAAGACGTGGAGATCACCTTCCTCCCCACAGATACACCAGAAATACATCTACATGTGGAACAACTCCTACAGAACACCTACTGAACGCTGGCAGAAGACATGAGACCTCCCAAAAGGCAAGAAACTCCCCACGTACCTGGGTAGGGCAAAAGAAAAAAGAACAAACAGAGACAAAAGAATAGGGACGGGACCTGCACCAGTGGGAGGGAGCCATGAAGGAGGAAAGGCTTCCACACACTAGGAAGCCCCTTCGCGGGCGGAGACTGCGGGTGGCGGAGGGGGGAAGCTTCGGGGCCACGGAGGAGAGCGCAGCCACTGGGGTGTGGGGGGCAAAGTGGAGAGATGCCCGCACAGAGGATCAGTCCCGACCGGCACTCACCAGCCCGAGAGGCTCGTCTGCTCACCCACCGGGGCGGGCGGGCGGGGCTGGGAGCTGAGGCTCGAGCTTCGGTCGGAGCGCAGGGAGAGGACTGGGGCTGGCGGCGTGAACACAGCCTGCAGGGGGGCTAGTGCGCCACGGCTGGCTGGGAGGGAGTCCGGGAAAAGTCTGGAGCTCCGAAGAGGCAAGAGACTTTTTCTTCCCTCTTTGTTTCCTGGTGTGCAAGGAGAGGGGATTAAGAGCGCTGCTTAAAGGAGCTCCAGAGACGGGTGCGAGCCGCGGCTAAGAGCGCGGGCCCCAGAGACGGGCATGAGACGCTAAGGCGGCTGCTGCCGCCACCAAGAAGCCTGTGTGCGAGCACAGGTCACTGTCCACACCTCCCCTCCCAGGAGCCTGTGCAGCCCGTGCAGCCCGCCACTGCCAGGGTCCCGTGATCCAGGGACAACTTCCCCGGGAGAACGCACGGCGCGCCTCAGGCTGGTGTAACATCATGCTGCCCTTTGCAGCCGCAGGCTTGCCCCGCATCCACACCCCTCCCTCCCCACGGCCTGAGTGAGCCAGAGCCCCCGAATCAGCGGCTCCTTTAAGCCCGTCCTGTCTGAGCGAAGAACAGACGCCCTCAGGCGACCTACACGCAGAGGCGGGTCCAAATCCAAAGCTGAACCCAGGGAGCTGTGCGAACAAAGAAGAGAAAGGGAAACCTCTCCCAGCAGCTTCAGGAGCAGCGGATTAAAGCTCCACAATCAACTTGATGTACCCTGCATCTGTGGAATACCTAAATAGACAACGATTCATCCCAAATTGAGGAGGTGGACTTTGGGAGCAACGATATATATATATTTTTTCCCTTTTTCTCTTTTTGTGAGTGTGTATGTGTATGCTTCTGTGTGTGATGTTGTCGGTATAGCTTTGCTTTTACCATTTGTCCTAGGGTTCTGTCTTTTTTTTTCACTTAAACTTTTTTTCTTAATAATTATATTTTATTTTAATAACTTTATTTCATTTTAATTTACTTTATTTCCTCTTATCTTCTTCTTTCTTTCTTTTTTTTCTCCCTTTTATTCTGAGCCGTGTGGAGGACAGGCTCTTGGTGCTCCAGGCAAGTGTCAGGGCTCTGCCACTGAGGTGGGAGAGCCAACTTCAGGACACAGGTCCACAAGAGACCTCCCAGCTCCACGTGATATCAAACGGCGAAAATCTCCCAGAGATCTCCATCTCAACACCAACACCCAGCTTCACTCAACGACCAGCAAGCTACAGTGCTGGACACCCTATGTCAAACAACTAGCAAGACAGGAAAACAACCCCATCCATTAGCAGAGAGGCTGCCAAAAATCATAATAAGTCCACAGACACCCCAAAACACACCACCAGACGTGGACCCACCCAGCAGAAAGACAAGATCCAGACCCATTCACCAGAACACAGGCAATAGTCCCCTCCACCAGGAAGCCTACACAACCCACTGAACCAACCTTACCCACTGGGGACAGACACCAAAAACAACGGGAACTACGAACCTGCAGCCTGCAAAAAGGAGACCCCAAACACAGTAAATTAAGCAAAATGAGAAGACAGAGAAACACACTGCAGATGAAGGAGCAAGGCAAAAACCCATCAGACCTAACAAATGAAGAGGAAATAGGCAGCTTACCTGAAAAAGAATTCAGAATAATGATAGTAAAGATGATTCAAAATCTTGGAAATAGAATGGAGAAAATAAAGGAAACGTTTAACAAGGACCTAGAAGAACTAAACAGCAGACAAACAGTGATGAACAACACAATAAATGAAATTAAAAATTCTCTAGAAGGGATCAATAACAGAATAACTGAGGCAGAAGAACGGATAAGTGACCTGGAAGAAAAAAGAGTGGAAATAACTTTTGCAGAGCAGAATAAAGAAAAAAGAATTAAAAGAATTGAAGACAATCTCAGAGACCTCTGGGACAACATTAAACACACCAACATTCGAATTATAGGGGTTCCAGAGGAAGAAGAGAAAAAGAAAGGGACTGAGAAAGTATTTGAAGAGATTATAGTTGAAAACTTCCCTAATATGGGAAAGGAAATAGTTAATCAAGTCCAGGAAGCACAGAGAGTCCCATACAGGATAAATTCAAGGAGAAACATGCCAAGACACATATTAATCAACCTGTCAAAAATTAAACACAAAGAAAACATATTAAAAGCACCAAGGGAAAAACAACAAATAACACACAAGGGAATCCCCATCAAGTTAACAGCTGATCTTTCAGCAGAAACTCTGCAAGCCAGAAGGGACTGGCAGGACATATTTAAAGTGATGAAGGAGAAAAACCTACAACCAAGATTACTCTACCCAGCAAGGATCTCATTCAGATTTGATGGAGAAATTAAAACCTTTACAGACAAGCAAAAGTGGAGAGAGTTCAGCACCACCAAACCAGCTTTACAACAAATGCTAAAGGATCTTCTCTAGGCAAGAAACACAACAGAAGGAAAAGACCTATAATAACAAACCCAAAACAATTCAGAAAATGGGAATAGGAACATACATATCGATAATTACCTTAAATGTAAATGGATTAAATGCTCCCACCAAAAGACACAGACTGGCTGAATGGATACAAAAACAAGACCCGTATGTATGCTGTCTACAAGAGACCCACTTCAAACCCCAAAGTTAGCAGAAGGAAAGAAATCATACAGATCAGATCAGAAATAAATGAAAACAAATAAATGAAATGAAGAGGGCTGGAGAGGGGTGGGATAGGGAGGGTGGGAGGGAGGGAGGCACAAGAGGGAAGAGATATGGGGACATATGATATATGTATAACTGATTCACTTTGTTAATAAAGCGGAAACTAACACACCACTGTAAAGCAATTATACTGCAATAAAGATGTTTAAAAAAAAGAAAAAAGGAGGGTCCATTCCCAACCCAGCTATCCTTCAGGAGAAATATGAAAAAAATCAGTCATACATGCTCATCGCCAGACCTAAGAAAGGGCTCAGATATTCAGGATAACAAACAAAACAAATTGAAATTATACTTCAGTCTCCACTGTTCTTGTAGATAAAATGTCCAGAATACAGTAAAATTTTGAGATATGCATAGAGGCAAGAAAATGTGGCCCATGATCAATATAAAACAATCAGAAGAACCAGATTCAGAAATGACTATTACTGAATTTAGCAGACAAGAACTTTAAAACTATTGTAAATATATTGTTTCTATAAATATAATGTATGTGTATGTGTATTTTGTAAGAGAAATGGAAACTCTCAAAAAACAAATGAAAAGAAGTCCTAGAACGGAAAACGTCAAAAATACGAAAAAAAAAAAATCACTGAGTGGGCATAACATCAGATGTGGACACTACAAAAGAAAGGATCAGTGAACTGAAATACAGGACAATCAAAATTATCCAAATGGGGCTGGGTGGTGAGGGAAAGTGACTAAGAAAGGGCAAAAGAGAACTTCTGGAGATAAAACATTCTGTATCTTGATTGTGGTGGTGTAACTTAGGTGTATCTATTTGGCAAAAGTCATAAAAGTGCGCACTTCAAATGGATGCATTTTATTGTATGTATCAATAAGTTATACCTTAATAAAGTTGACTTAAAAATACATAGAGGGCCTTCCCTGGTGGCACAGTGGTTGAGAGTCCACATGTCAACGCAGGGGACATGGGTTCGAGCCCTGGGCTGGGAAGATCCCACATGCTGCGGAGCAACTAAGCCCGAGTGCCACAACTACTGAGCCTGCACTCTAGAGCCCATGAGCCACAACTACTGAAGCCTGTGCGCCTAGAGCCTGTGCTCCACAACAAGAGAAACCACTGCAATGAGAAGCCTGCAAAGTCTGCGCACTGCGTGAAGAGTGGCCCCCACTCGCCGCAATTAGAGAAAGCACAGGCGCAGCAACAAAGACCCAATGCAGCCAAAAATAAATAAATAAAATAAATTTACATTAAAAAATACATAGAAAATGAGTAGTGTTTCTGAAAGTTGTGTCCTGCAGGCCAATCACTGGTTTGTTTGCCCTGAGATACACTCCTCTTTCCCCTGCTCTGCTCTGCATCACAGGGGTGCTGACTCCTCTAGGCTGCTTCCCAGGCTCCCAGGTCAGCTGATTACCAGCAATGAGCAGCCAGTGGGAGGCACTGGTGGACGAGTAGCTGGAGGAGGGGAGGAAGCCGGGGCACTTTCTCCCTCTTCTTGTGTTTTGTATGGTGGTTTTAGCAACCAGCTGCATCTCTTCTTTACACCTAGCTCCCAACATGCTGACTCACAATAGTTCCAGGTGATCCTGGCCCCTGGGTTCTGGTAAAATCACCTCTCTCCTGTGTCCCTCCAGCCAAGGGACTGATGGTAGCTGCTTCCTGCTGATGCTAATTTCTGAGCCGCCTCAGTTCCCTGTTTGCCTTCACAGCTCTTCCATCACTTGTGTAACCAGTTTCCTGTATTATATTTCCTCTATTTTAAATACTTAGAGTAGTTTCTGTTTCCTGATTGGATATTGAGAGATACACACTTGCTGCAAGAAAGGAGGTGCCCTACTCCAGCCAGATGCCTCATATTTACATAAGGAGAAGGAATGGTTAGAGGCAATCTGTGTTTTAGTGTGAGCAATGCCCAGAGCCAGAGAAACATATGAACCAGAATGGTTGTTTTCATGCCCTACAAATAGGACCTAGTTATGTATCAGGGCAGAACCACTATTAAATCATCCCACCCTTGTTCCCACGATCCCAACCTTTCTCAGTTTCCTGGGACCACAAAATGGTATCTGTGAAGATTACGCTCTACAGTGTGGGCTGGCAGGCCCTGATGTGGAGCTGGGCATTTCTCAGGCTGGCTTTCCCATTCTCACAAAGGCAACAGGAGCCAAAGAGTGTTCCTGCCGGAACTTTGGTTCTGCTCTCTGATACGCTCCCAGGGATCTCCACAAGATGGAGCCAGTTAAACTCTATTCCTTATTTGCAAGTTGTAGTAGAGACTAGGATGTGTTCACTGAACCCCATCTACTTTTTCTTCCCCTGGGCACTCAGCCAGAGCACATTTCCCAACTTCCCTTGCAGGTAGGTTGGGCCATGAGACTGGATTTTGGTCAGTGAAATGTGCTAAGGAGTAACAAACATCACTTCCTGACCAGACTCATACAAATCTCCCTGGTACAGTCAAAAAGTGGAAACAACCCAAATGTCCATCAACTGATGAATGAATAAATAAAATGTGGTCTATCGGGACAATGGAATATTAGTCAGCCATAAAAAAGGAAGAATTACTGACACATGCTACAACATGGATGAACCTTGAAAACATTTTGCTAAGTGAAAGAAGCCAGTCACAAAAGATCACATATTATATGATTCCATTTATATGAAGTGTCCAAAATAGGCAAATCCAGAGGCAGAAAATAGATGAGTGGTTTCCTAGGGCTAGTGAGTGAGGTGGGGGAATAGGGAGCAACTGCTAATGGATTGCCAAAATAGATTAGTGGCTTTTTAGGGCTGGGGAGAGAGGTTAGTAGAAAATGGTGGGGAGGGGTGGCTGGTAATAGGTTCACGGTTTGGGGGGCAGGGATGATGGAAATGCTCTAAAATTGATTATTGTGATGGTTATACAACTTTGAGAATATATTAAAAACCACTGACTTGTACATTTGTACACTTTAAATGGGTGAATTGTATGGTATGTGAATTATATCTCAATAAAGCTGTTACAAAACACACAAAACACCCCTGGCAATTCACCACGGTCTTTCTTGTTGTTTGTCTGAAAGGAGATCTCAGGAACTAAGAGAGGGAAGAACGTGAAGATGGAAAGAGACTAGATTATCAAGCAGTCACCTAAAGAAGAGACTGCCCAATGAGGATACACCCACCTTGGAACACTGCATAAGTGGAAAAAAAACTTAATGTTAAGTCGCTGAAATTGTGACGCCATTTGTTATAGCAGTTACCCTACCCTGACTAATACCAAGTCAACAACACTAAGAAGGCACGGGTTTCCTCAGTGAGAAAGATCAACTCCCCACTGAGTCTGCATCGAAACTTGCTTAACAGACACCTGGGATCCCCCACTAGGAAGACTTCCATCACCACTGACCCTGACCTAGGGTATGCAGCCCTACAGTTTTCTGAATTCCCTGCTTTGGCCCTGCCTTACTTCAATGGTTATCTTTGAATAGTGGTATTACCAGTAATTGTGTTTTTATATTTATCTGTATACATTGAATATGTATGATTTAGTTGTCTTTGTTTTTACGCATCAGAGAAAAAATACAGTAGATCTGCTTTCTACTACCAAACCCTTAACTGTAGCACCCAGGTACCTCATTATATGGATCTCCTCCAACTACATGCCACAGCTGTGATCATTTAGTCATTTATTCTTTCAACCACTCAATAAAAATTACTGAGCACCTACTATGTGGTATGGGGTAGACAATGGCCTAGTATACCATGGCCCCTGCTCCCCTCTGGCTTACAATCTAGGGGGAGGGAATGGTAAATATTAAACATGTAAACACAGAAAAGTAAGTGCTACAAAGGAAAAGATCAAGTGCTGTGAGAATGAATAATAGCATCGTTTTTAGATTTGGTATTCTTTGCAATATCAACCTCTCTCAGAAAGGGACATTTAAACTAGACCTTGAAGTACCATTTGGGACAACATGGATAGACCTAGAGGGTATTATGATAAGTAAAATAAGTCAGAGAAGGACAAATACTGTACGATTTCACTTGTATGTGGAATCTAAGAAAACAAATCAACAAACATAACCAAATAGATATAGACTCACAGATACAGAGAACAAACAGGTGGTTTCCAGCGGGGAGGGGATGAGTGAAATAGGTGAGGGAGATTAAGAGGTACAAACTTCCAGTTCCAAAATAAACGAGTCATGGGGATGAAATGTACAGCATGGGGAAGAGTCAATAACTATATAATATCTTTGTAAGGTGACAGATGGTAACTAGATTTATCATGGTGATCATTTTGTAACATATAGAAATATTGAATCACTATGTTGTGCACCTGAAACTAACAGTGCTGTAGGTCAGTTATACTTCAATTTAAAAAACATGTAGACACTGGGTGGAAACGCATCAAAATGTTAATGGAGGTTATCTCTGGGGGGTGGGGATTACGGGCGATTGCTATTCTTTATGCTTTTATGTATTTCTAGTTGTCTGCAATGCACATGTATTGCCTGTAAAATTAGAAAGAAGACAATAAATGTAAAAAATAAATAAAAGATAAAGGTCAATAAGCAAACAAACAAGACCCTGAAGGATACACAGACTCACTTAGGTAACAATGAGCATTCCAGACCGAGGAAACAGCTTGTGCAAACACGCACAGGGGAGAACAGTCTGCTGCTCTTAAGAGCGGAAGGCAGGTGAGGATGGCTCTAGGGCAGTGAACTAGGAGGAGCAGAATGGGAGGCAAGGCAGGGCCAGGCCTCCCCGTCAAGGGACTTCTACCCAGCAGAACTGAGAAGTCAGTCACTAAGTTCCACGTGTTACTCCAAAATGGCTTTTCAGATCCTAGCTCTTCCCAAGAAGCCTTCCCCAAATACCATCACTGAAGATGACACAACACTGGTGGCTGGGATTCTCTGCTGGGAAACAGAAGGGCAATTAACATTTATCCAGCATCTCCTATGTCCCAGGAACTGTGATAAGTTTTTTTTTTACTTATGATACTCTTATTTAATTCTTAAAACCATCTCCTTAATTCCCATTAACCTCATTTCTTCCACAGTGGTTCAGTCCATGGTTTTGTGGGCTGTAAACAGCAGAATCGTTTTGAAATATTTCTCAAACCATTCCAAAGTTAAGTGCTCTCTAGACAACCAACTCCTGGTCAGCCAAGAGCTATGGGCAACATATACACAATGGAATATTACTCAGCCAAAAAAAGAAAACAAAAACAGACTCAGATTTCGAAAACAAAATGCAGGGGGAGGGATAAATTAGGAGTTTGCGATTAACATACACACACTACTATATATAAAATAGATAACCAATAGGGACCTACTGTATAGGACAGGGAATTCTACTCAATATTCTGTGATAACCTATATAAGAATCTGAAAAAGAATGAATATATGTATATGTATAACTTAATCACTTTGCTGTACACCTGAAACTAATACGACATCGTAAATCAACTATGCTCCAATAACATTTTGAAAAAAGATCTATGGGCAACTTTTTGGCTAAATTATGAGTAGTTTTTCTTATTTACTTTAAATAGCCATAATTTCTACAGACTAAGCCAGTAAGTCACCTCACATTTGCTATGTTGACTCCTCTGCAATCTTCCCCCACTCCAGGGGTTACGATGTGATGATTTGATATATGTATGCATTGTGAAATGATTACCACAATTAAGTTAGTTAACACATCCATCATCTCACATGGTTCCTTTTTTGTGTGGTGGGAACACTTAAGATCTACTCTCTTAGCAAATTTCAAGTATACAATACAGTATTACCAACTGTATAGTCACCGTGCTGTACATTACATTCCCAGAACTCATTCATCTTATAACTAAAGTTTGTACCCTTTGACCAACATCTCCCCATTTTTCCCTATCCACCAGCCCCTACCAACTCCCATTCTACAATCTGGTTCTATAAGCTTGAAAATTTTAGATTCTGCATATAAATGAGATCATACAATATTTGTCTTCCTGTGTCTGGCTTATTTTACTTGGCATAATGTCCTCCAGGTACATCCATGTTTTTGCAAATGGCAGGATATCCTTCTTCTTTACAGCTGAATAATATTTCATTGCACACACACACACACACGCCACATTTTCTTTAGCCATCTGTTGACCGACACTTTGGTTGTCTCCATACCTTGGCTATTCTGAATAATGCTGCAATGAACAGGGGAGTGCAGATATCTCTGCGAGATACTGATTTCATTTCCTTTGGATATATACCCAGAAGTGGGGTTGCTGGACCACATGGTAGTTCTATTTTTAATTTTTTGAAAAACCTCCACACTGTTTTTCATAATGGCTGAACCAACTTACATTCCCACAAACAGTGTACAAGTGTTCCCCTTTCTCCACACTCTCACCAACACTTACCTCTGTGAGTTCTTTATATATTTTGGATATGAACTGCTTATCACATATCTGATTTGCAAATATTTTCTCCCACTCAGTAGGTTGCCTTTTCATTTTGTTGATGGTTCTTTTGCTGTACAGAAGCATCTGAATCTGATGTAGTCCCAATTGTTTATTTTGCTTTTATTGTTTATGTTGCTTTTGTTGCCTGTGCTTTTGATGTCACAGCCAAAAAAAATCAGTGTCAAGGACAATGTCAGTGAGTTTTTCCCTATGTTTTCTTCTAGAAGTTTTATGGTTTAAGGTCTTAGATATAAGTCTATAATCTATTTCAAGTTAATTTTTGCATATGGTGTAAGACATGGTCCAATTTTATTCTTTTGCATGTGAATATCCAGTTTTGCCAACACCATTTATTGAAAAGACTATCTTTTCTCCATTATGTATTCCTGGTGCCCTGTCAAAGGTTAGTTTACTGTATGTACGTGGACTTATCTCTGGGCTCTCTATTCTGTACCACTGGTCTATGTGTCTGTATCATTTTGCCAGTATCATATCATTTTGATTACTATAGCTTTGTAATACATATAGTTTGAAATCAGGAAGTATGATACAGCTTTGTTCTTCTTTCTCAAGATTGCTTTGGCTATTTGGGGGTCTTGTGCGGTTCTACACGAATTTTAGGATTTTTTTTCCTACTTCTGTGGAAAATGCACAGAATTTTGATAGAGATTCTGTAATCTTTTTATATCACACTAGGTAACCTCCCCATTTGAATTAAGAAGTGAAAGGAGAGGATAAATGAAGAAGGAACCGCACTTTTGTTAACAGCCATCTAGCTGCCAGGGGCTGTGCAGGCCACCTGCATGTGGTGTATCTCATTTAATCCACACCATAGGGATCTCCAACCTGGTTTACAGATGAGCAAACTCAGGCTTAAGGAGTTTAATTACCTTGTCAACATCATATTGCTGGTAAGTGATTCAAACATCAAAGCATATGCTCTTTTCACAACCAGAATGACTCCCTATAACGCAGTGGTCTCATGCAAGGCTGATTTTGTTCCTAGGGGACACCTGGCAATGTCTGTAGACACTTCTGGTTGTCACAACTTGGGGGTCGGGTTGCTACTGGCACCTAGGGCGGAAAGACTGGGAGGTTGCTAAACTTCCTACAATATATAAGATGGCCTCCCAAACAGAGAATTACGCAGCTCTAGTTGGCACTAGTGCAAAGTTGAAAAACCTGTTATAAAGTAATCAACTCTGAATTTTACTAAACACTATTCTTTTTCCTACAAATATCTACACTCAAACAAACCTTGTCTCATTCAAAATCATCACCTCAGAGGACCATTACTTATCCCAGCGATGTTTTCATGCTAACAGCACTTTTATTGCTTTATGAAATTTCTTCCTCTAAACTATCTTCCTTGGTGGCAAATCTCTATTTTCCTAGTAGTTTTGATATTTGGAAATGGTCAAAAGTTTTCTCTTAAACTTGGTAAAAATACGGGTAACCAAGCTACACAGTAATAGTCACAGCCTTAGCCACAGCCAAACACCTGCTTCATGCCAGGATTACTCCCTGGAAAGCTTACTGCAAGGTAGATGTTAGTATCCCATTTTACGTATGAGGAAGGTGGCTTCAGGAGATTTAGTGGCTTGACCATGGCCACAAGACTTAAGTATAGGAGCTGGAATTCAAACCCAAGTCTGTTTGCCTTCAAAGCCCACAGTAATGACACTGATTTCCTATATACCGTGTTAGATGACTCTTAAAGCAATTCTGAAGGAAAAAAATCCCCCCCCCAATGATACAATGATATTCTGAATAACGGCAGCATTGTCCAAGGCAAAGCATTGCAGCATGATTAATATGAAGAGAACAAGTTCACCTGTCTGTATAAGTTCAAGTATGCAATACATACACACGTGATTACATTTTGAAATCATGCGTTAACTTAAGTCACCCCTAACGAACTCTCTCCTTCTTTAGCACAAAGCCCTTCCACTGACACACAAATAAGTCAGTAAATGAAGGAAGCACAAAAGAAAGGGAACTGAAGCAGGAATTTGACAGAAAAGGTAGATAACATAGGCTCAAAGAGGCCAGCGGGGAGGAAGGAGGACAGATGGAAGTGGTAAGTTCTTTGGATAAATATGTTTCAAAAGGAAAATATGTATTATTGGCCAGGCCACTGCTCAGAAGATAATAAGATGGTCCACTTCTCATTAAAAAAAAAAAAAGCAACTTGTCTTTTGGTATAAAAAGTATTTATTATGAAAGTGGCTTCAATATTCAGCTATTGTCTGATGCTCTCAACATACATGAAAAAGTAGGACATATAACAGTAATGGCCCTACAATTCCAAGAGGCCCATGGCTTATTTTAGTTGCCCATCGGGCAAACAAAATATAAGCTAAAGCTTTCTGGGAAGAGTTTCATTGATTATGCCATGATATGATTAAATTAGTGTATATAGAGCACTGTGCTAAAATTGGGGAGTTCTGGTCCCAGAACTCTTAATGACCAGCTATTTTATTTTGGGCCTTTGCCTTTCTTTCTTCCCCCTCTCTAAAATAAAAGATTTAGACTACATCAGGGGTCCCCAACCCCCAGGCCGTGGACCGATACCGGTCCGTGGCCTGTTAGGAACGGGGCCGCACAGGAGGTGAGCAGTGGACGAGTGAGTGGAGCTTCATCTCCTGCTCCCCATCACTCCCCATCGCTCACATTACCGCCTGAACCATCCCCCTTCCCCACCGCCTCCCTGGTCCATGGAAAAACTGTCTTCCATGAAACCGGTCCCTGGTGCCAAAAAGGGTGGGGACCGCTGGACTACATGATTCCTTGTAAATTCACAGATTTTGTGGTTCTCCTCACTGCCAGGAAAACAATCACCACAAATATGTATCCTTCTTTTGCAACATGGTTTTAGGTAGCTGAAGGGAAATGAACTATAAAAGTAGGGCTATGTAAACCAGACAAAGACAAGTATCACATTATACTGCTTCTATGTGGAATCTAAAAAAGTGATACAAATGAACTTATTTACAAAACACAAACAGACCCACAGACACAGAAAACTAATTTATGGTTACCACAGGGAAAAGGTGGGGAGGGATAAATTAGGAGTTTGGGATTAACAGATACACAGTACTATATATAAAATAGATAAACAACAAGGACCTACTGAGTAGCACAGGGAACTATACTCAATATTTTATAATAACCCATAGTGGAAAAGAATCTGAAAAAGAATATATATGTATATACATATACATATATACATGTACATGTGTATATATATATATATATATACACACATATATGTGTGTGTGTGTGTATATATATATATATATATATATAAAATCACTTTGCTGTACACCTGAAACTGACACAACATTGTAAACCAACTATATTTCAATTTAAAAAAAATAGAAAAAAAGTAGGGTGATGTCATCACTTTCCTACTCTTTACAAACATGTAATAAAAAATGGCTATTTAGATAAACATATGGTGAGATCACACCGTGAATATAAACAAAAGAAACCCAAAGAAAGGAGGCTGGTGGTTACTGCAGAGACAACAAGCTCTCACCGTCCCTCCACCTGAGCAATGACCTGGCTGGGCAGCCCAGAGGCCAAGGATGAGCTGACTGCTGTAGGTTCTGTAACAAGCCTGCAGACCCTTTGGTGTGGGCTGGATTCAGTAACTTTCATCTAATATTCCCGCCCACACACGTTTCTAGGGCCCACAGAGTATCTTCCTCTCTCCATCACTCCCCTTAACTCACTTACAGAGAGACACATCATATTCCAATAAACGTGTCACACATTCAGTTTCCCTTCCACTTGCTGAGTAATTCAATGAGTTCAATTTTGCCAGGGCTGGCAGTCTGGACCCAAAGATGCAGGGAGGAGAATATGAGTACAGTCCTGCCTTGAGACAGGTGAGTTTTGTTGTTTTTAAACCCAGGACTTTGATTCTGTTATTCTTCTTCCAGGCCATGCCTCTGCCTGCTGCCTGGATCCCTGGTCAGGATCTTCTGGCTGCATTAGCATATCTAATAATATCCTGTCTGTAAAAGTAACAGCAAATAAAAACTGTTCATAAAGGTTCCACGCCATTGGGAGGCAAGCAATTTAACGGCTCAGTGGAAACTTGAAGTAGCTTTGAATGGCCTTCTAAGGCAGTGAAAGGGAAGCTATCGGGCAAAGATGCCAACTCAAGGCAGCTTTCCTAATACAGGGAGCCCTTGCCTAATACACGAAGGGTCAAATCATTCATTCCTGTCAACTTTTAGTAACACTAATGGCCGTCATTTGTTCCACTTCCTAAGAGTTAATGGTCAACTGTAATGCAGGAAAATTCATTATTTGCCCATCACTATATTCCCCTTTACAGAAACACGGTATCTCCATAAACTTTCTCAAAACTGGACCTAATGTGAAATCCTACTGTGACTCTGCTGACAGCTGGCCAAATTATACCTAAAGCAAAGATGTGAAATTCAGGATCAGATTGCATGTATAAATGAAGCAAATATTGCAATTCTACAGAAAATCTCTCGTTGGTTGGAGAAAATGAGGTTCCTGGCACTAAGGAGGCCAGCTTCAATATACATATTTGTGGTGACTGTTCTCCTGGCAGTGAAGAGAACCACCGTCTAATAGGGAGCCATCAGACTAGAAGGAAAAGACCTGTCATCAGAAAGGTGGCTGTCTGGCAAGCAATCCCAGCCATTCTGCTTCCAAATGGGAAACATATATCCTCCAGGAATCACTTCATCCTGCCACACCCGGTTCTCTTAGATACTGATTTTCCATTTCAAAACATGTTTTATTCTTTCATTACTTTGAGTGGATGGTAATCAGATTATTTCATTCTGCTTGACAACCATTACCTCTGCTTGGTCCAGGAAAAGACTTGGTGGTGAGCACTTTAAAAGGCCCTCTTAGTTTTAATTTAATGAACCATTTTTAAAAATAGCACTTAAAGTGTGCCAGGCATTCTTCCAGAAACTTCACCAGTGATAAGTCATTAATCCTTGTTCAGTCAAGGATCGATCAAGTATAATTTAAGTATAAATAAAAGCAGAACCCACTACTCTGAGGGAAGAGAGGTACAAAACTTTTTTTTTCAGGCTTAAGGAAGATGCCCTTCCCAATGTTCCCCGCCTTGGGATGCTGAGTTTAAAGACTGCTGGGGAGAGATAAGGCACATTTTCATAGAGACCATGAAGCCCCTCTGCCAAAAGGAATCCAAATCCCGACTACCACTATTTGCCGGTATCTAGTACAGCAGGACACAAGCACGTGCTATGTACCCAACAGAAATGTGTCCATTTGTGTGCAAAAATCATGCACAAGAATGCTCACAGCAGGACTGTTCTTAGTATCCCCAAACTGGAAAACAACCTACAGGTCTATCAGCAGTAAAATGGATAAATCACTTGTGGCATATCCACACAACGAAATATTCCACAGCAAGGAGAAAGAATGAACTAGTGACACATCCAACAGCATGGACGAATCTCACAAACACAATGCTGAGTGAAGGAAGCCAGACACAAAAGAGTACGTACTGTGTGATTACATTTATACGAAGTTGAAGGACAGGAAAAACTCATCTATGGAGACAGAGGTTACAATATATGAATAATGGCTGCCTATGGAGGGGTGGGGACTACCTGCAAAGGGGCACAAAGGTACTTTCTGGGGGGTGGTGGAAATCTTGTATATTTTGATAGGGGTGTTGTTTACATGTGTGTATCTATTAAAACTCATCAATTTGTATAAAGATCTACACATTTCACTGCCTGTGCATTTTACATACTTTAATATAAAAGAGAGATGTAGCCTCATATGCATTACAAGAATCCTGAAGCCATGGGTTTCCGTGTTGCTGCTGTCGGGCAGGTGTTGTCAGTGGCAGGTCCACAATCTACAGCTTAACCCAGCTGCTGAAGCAAAGAAAAGCCTCTGAGAAATCAGACCCAAAAGTCCTCTAACTCGGGTTACCATCGACCCTCACTATATTCATTCCCTGAGGAAGATGTTGGCCGTGGAAGGTTGATAAGAAGATGTCAGAACTCTTTGGTTCTCAAGCCATGTTTGAATATCCTCCCAGAGTTTTTTGCCATGTGATTCAAACATGACCAATTCCTGGCCCCAGCAGAGGACAGGCCCAGTGGGAAGTGCATTTGGGCGTGATTCTCACCATGTTCACCTAATGCCACCCCTCTTCCTGTATCTTACTGGGGAGGAAGAGTGACTGTAGGACTAAGACATTTAGGCAACTCGGATTTTGTGAAATTGGATGTGTCAGACTCCTAGCTATCCTCCAAATCCACAGTAGCCGAGTTTGAATGGGCACATGGCCACCCAGCTAGCGACTACATTTCCCAGCTTCCCTTACAGCTAGATAGGGATCATGTGACTATGTTCTCACTGATAGAATGTCAGTGGAAGTGGCATGCGCAAATTCTACTTGCTTTAAAGGAAACTGCTTGCCCTGGGCTTCCACTCTTTACCCCTTTCATTAGGCTGGAACACAGAGTAGCAGTGACCTAGCTTCAACTAGAAGAGGACAACACTCCTGGGAATGAAAGAGCTACAAAATGGTCAGAAGCTAGGTCCCTGAACAACTCCTGGGGCAGTACTATGCCACTAGCCTGGCCCACTCACCTCTAGACTGCTATGTAAAAGAGAAATTTCAATCTGATTTAAATCATTGCATTTGGGGGCTCTTTACTACAGCATCTCAGCTGACACCCCTAGCAATAAGCTTTTGAGGCTCATGGTCTCCAAGCAGGAATTTCCAAGTCTCACATACTCTACCTAGCCCAGTAATTTGTGCTCTGAAGTTCAGATTATACTACTACATAAAGACAGCACCCTCTTTCCCCATCATACAACGTTAATCCTGTTGTTAAAACTGCCCCCACCCACCCAGCCTACAAGACACTCTCAGCTCCTTATTTGTGTACACAAGGTCCTTTCACGACACAGTCCCACCCTCCACACTCTGCTCACTGCAGACATTTACTTCACCTACATCTCATGTTCTGGATGTTCCCAGAAGGCAAAATGCACATGAAGAACTATCTGCTCACACTTCTGGCCAAGTGGAATGGCCCTTTCACCACTCCCATCCCACACTCTATCCCGCCCATGAGGCAATTTTTTACTAAATCATAAAAACCCAGCCCCAGGGCTTCCCTGGTGGCACAGTGGTTAAGAGTCCGCCTGCCTATGCAGGGGACACGGGTTCGATCCCTGGCCCGGGAAGATCCCACATGCCGCGGAGCAACTAAGCCTGTGCGCCACAACTACTGAGCATGTGCGCCTAGAGCCCACAAGCCACAACTACTGAAGCCCGTGCGCCCAGAGCCTGTGCTCTGCAACAGGAGAAGCCACCGCAATGAAGAGTGGCCCCCGTTCACTGCAACTAGAGAAAGCCCGTGCACAGCAACGAAGACCCAGCACAGCCAAAAATTTAAAACACCAAATAAATTAATTAATTTAAAAAAACCCAAACCCAGCCCCACCCAGGTGTCCGCTCCTCTGGTGAGATGGGGCTGGGAGATGCTCTCCTCAGCTCCTTGCCTGGGTGGGCAAGTCAGGCTCTAGGGCCAGCAGAAATCATTGTTTGAGGGTCCCAACGAGTTCCCTGGTCAGAGTGCTGCAGTTGAGCAGAGCAGATGCTTGGGACTACTGCTCAGGCACTGCAGAAAGCCTTCTTGGAATCTGACATGTTATCACACTGGGACTGTTGGCCAGCTGCTCCTGACGTGGCCACATGAAGGCTCAGACTGTTCCAGTCTCTGAACTGAAGAGAACCAACACTATTAGCATATCTCTCACCACCAAGAATGCAAGGTATTTCAGTGAAGAGTATCAGGAGGACATCTACAAATCCCAGACCAGCATGTGCAAGTTCTGAGGAACGCTGGAATAACCCAATGTATCTGGGTGACCTTTGGAGAAAGCTGAGACAGAGCTACAACAGGGCAGTGGCTGACACCCAACTCATAGCCCATGTTCTCCAGCCGTGTGGCTGACAGGGTCTTGGTGCTTCAGCCGGCTGTCAGGCCTGAGCCGCTGAGGTGGGAGAGCCGGGTTCAGGACATTGGACCACCAGAGACCTCCTGGCCCCGTGTAATATCAATTGGCAAGAGCTCTCTCAGAGATCTCCGTCTCAACGCTAAGACCCAGCTCCACTCAATGACCAGCAAGCTCCAGTGCTGGACACCCCATGCCAAACAACTAGCAAGACAGGAAAACAACCCCACCCATTAGCAGAGAGGCTGCCTAAAATTATAATAAGTTCACAGACACCCCAAAACACACCACCTGATGTAGTCCTGCCCACCAGAAAGACAAGATCCAACCTCATCCACCAGAACACAGGCACCAGTCCCCTCCACCAGGAAGCCGACACAACCCACTGAACCAACCTTACCCACTGGGGCAGACACCAAAAACAACGGGAACTACGAATCTGCAGCCTGCGAAAAGGAGACCCCAAACACAGTAAGTTACGCAGAACGAGAAGACAGAGAAATACACAGCAGATGAAGGAGCAAGGTAAAAACCCACCAGACCTAACAAATGAAAAGGAAATAGGTAGTCTATCTGAAAAAGAATTCACAGTAATGACAGTAAAGATGATCCAAAATCTTGGAAATAGAATGGAAAAAATCCAAGAAACATCTAACAAGAACCTAGAAGAACTAAAGAGCAAACAAACAATGATGAACAACACAATAAATGAAATTAAAAATTCTCTAGAAGGGATCAATAGCAGAATAACTAAGGCAGAAGAACGGATATGTGACCTGGAAGATAAAATAGTGGAAATACCTACTGCAGAGCAGAATAAAGAGAAAAGAATGAAAAGAATTGAGGACAGTCTCAGAGACCTCTGGGACAACATGAAACTCACCAACATTCGAATTATAGGGGTCCCAGAAGAAGAAAAGAAAAAGAAAGGGTCTGAGAAAATATTTGAAGAGATTATACTTGAAAACTTCCTTAATATGGGAAAGGAAACAGTCAATCAAGTCCAGGAAGCACAGAGAGTCCCATACAGGATAAATTCAAGGAGAAACATGCCAACACACACATTAATCAACTATCAAAAATTAAATGTAGGACTTCCCTGGTGGTGTAGTGGTTAAGAATCTGCCTGCCAATGCAGGGGACACGGGTTCAAGCACTGGTCCAGGAAGATCACACATGCTGTGGAGCAACTAACCCCCATGTGCCACAACTACTGAGCCTGTACTCTAGACCCCGTGAGCCACAACTACTGAGCCAGTGTGCTGCAACTACTGAAGCCTGCGTGCCTAGAGCCCACGCTCCACAACAAGAGAAGCCACAACAATCAGAAGCCTGCGCACAGCAACGAAGTGTAGCCCCCGCTCACCGCAACTAGAGAAAGGCTGCATGCAGCAATGAAGACCCAACGCAGCCAAAAATAAATTTTAAATAATAATAATAATAATTAAATAAAAAGAAAAAATATTAAAAGCAGCAATGGAGGGGCTTCCCTGGTGGGACAGTGGTTGAGAGTCCGCCTGCTGATGCAGGGGACATGGGTTCATGCCCCAGTCCGGGAAGATCCCACATGCCGTGGAGCGGCTGGGCCCGTGAGCCATGGCCGCTGAGCCTGCGTGTCCGGAGCCTGTGCTCCACAACGGGAGAGGCCACAACAGTGAGAGGCCCGCATACTGCAAAAAAAAAAAAAAAAAAAAAAAAAGCAGCAAGGGAAAAGCAACAAATAACATACAAGGGAATCCCCATAATGTTAACAGCTGATCTTTCAGCAGAAACTCTGAAAGCCAGAAGGGAGTGGCAGAACATTCTTAAAGTGATGAAAGGGAAAAACCTACAACCAAGATTCCAACAGCACATTAAAAGGATCATATACCATGATCAAGTGGGGTTTATCCCAGGAATGCAAGGATTCTTCAATATATGCAAATCCATCAATGTGATAAACGATGCTAACAAACTGGAGGAGAAAAACCATATGATCACCTCAATAGATGCAGAAAAAGCTTTTGACAAAATTCAACACCCACATGTGATAAGTCGCTCCAGAAAATAGGCATAGAGGGAACTTACTTCAACATAATAAAGGCCATATATGACAAACCCACAGCCAACATCGTTCTCAATGGTGAAAAACTGAAACCATTTCCACTGAGATCAGGAACAAGACAAGGTTGCCCACTCTCACCACTCTTATTCAACATAGTTTTGGAAGTTTTGGCCACAGCAATCAGAGAAGAAAAAGAAATAAAAGGAATCCAAATCGGAAAAGAAGAAGTAAAACTGTCACTCTTTGCAGATGACATGATATGATACATAGAGAATCCTAAAGATGCTACCAGAAAACTACTAGAGCTAATCAATGAATTTGGTAGACTAGCAGGAAAAAAATTAATGCACAGAAATTTCTTGCATTCTATACACTATACACTAATGATGAAAAATCTGAAATTAAGGAAACACTCCCATTTACCATTGCAAAAAATAAAATACCTAGGAATAAACCTACCTAAGGAGACAAAAGACCTATAGGGAGAAAATTATAAGACAATGATGAAAGAAATTAAAGATGATATAAACAGATGGAGAGATATACCATGTTCTTGGATTGGAATTACCAACATTGTGAAAATGACTTTACTACCCAAAGCAATCTACAGATTCAATGCAATCCCTATCAAACTACCAATGGCATTTTTCACAGAACTAGAACAAAAAATTTCACAATTTATGTGGAAACACAAAAGACCCCGAATAGCCAAAGCAATGTTGAGAAGGAAAACTGGAGCTGGAGGAATATACTATACTACAAAGCTACAGTAATCAAGACAGTATGATACTGGCACAAAAACAGAAATATAGATCAATGGAAGAGGATAGAAAGCCCAGAGATAAACCCACGCACATATATGGTCACCTTATCTTTGACAAAGGAGGCAAGAATATACAATGGAGAAAAGAAAGCCTCTTAAATAAGTGGTGTTGGGAAGACTGGACAGCTACATATAAAAGAATGAAATTAGAACACTTACTAACACCATTCACAAAAATAAACTCAAAACGGATTAAAGGGGGCTTCCCTGGTGGCGCAGTGGTTGAGAGTCCGCCTGCCCATGCAGGGGACGCAGGTTCATGCCCCGGTCCGGGAAGATCCCACATGCCATGGAACGGCTGGGCCGGTGAGCCATGGCCGCTGGGCCTGTGCGTCCGGAGCCTGTGCTGTGCAACGGGAGAGGCCACAGCAGTGAGAGGCCCGCGTACCACAAAAAAAAAAAAAAAAAAAAAAAAAACGGATTAAAGACCTAAATGTAAGACTGGACACTATAAAACTCTTAGAGGAAAATACAGGCAGAACACTCTATGACATAAAGCACAGCAAGATCCTTTTTGACCCAACTCCTAGAAAAATGGAAATAAAAACAAAAATAAACAAATGGGACCTAATGAAACTTCAAAGCTTTCTGCACAGCAAAGGAAACCATAAACAAGACCAAAAGACAACCCTCAGAATGGGAGAAAACATCTGCAAATGAAGCAATGGACAAAGGATTAACCTCCAAAATATACAAGCAGCCCATGCAGCTCAATATCAAAAAAACAAACCACCCAATCCCAAAATGGACAGAAGACCTAAACAGACATTTCTCCAGAGAAGACATACAGATTGCCAACAAACACATGAAAGGATGTTCAACATCACTGATCATTAGAGAAGTGCAAATCAAAACTACAATGAGGTATCACCTCACACGGGTCAGAATGGCCATTATCAAAAAGTCTACAAACAATAAATGCTGGAGAGGGTGTGGAGAAAAGGGAGCCCTCTTGCACTGTTGGTGGGATGTAAACTGATACAGCCACTATGGAGAACAGTATGGAGGTTCCTTAAAAAACTAAAAATAGAACTACCATACGACCCAGCAATCCCACTACTGGGCATATACCCTGAGAAAACCATAATTCAAAAAGAGTCATGTACCACAATGTTCACTGTAGCTCTATTTACAATAGCCAGGATATGGAAGCAACCTAAGCGTCCATCGACAGATGAATGGATAAAGAAGATGTGGCACATATATACAATGGAATATTACTCAGCCATAAAAGGAAATGAAATTGAGTTATTTGTAGTGAGGTGGATGGACCTAGAGTCTGTCACACAGAGTGAAGTAAGTCAAAAAGAGAAAAACAAATACCGTATGCTAACACATATATATGGAATCTAAAAAAAAAAAAAAGGTTCTGAAGAACCTAGGGGCAGGACATGAATAAAGACGCAGATGTGGAGACTGGACCTGAGGACACGGGGAGGGGAAGGGGAAGCTGGGACGAAGTGAGAGAGTGGCATGGATATATATACACTACCAAATGTAAAATAGATAGCTAGTGGGAAGCAGCCGCATAGCACAGGTAGATCAGCTCGGTGCTTTGTGACCACCTAGAGGGGTGGGATAGGGAGGGTGGGAGGGAGACGCAAGAGGGAGGGGATATGGGGATATGTGTGTAACTATGGCTGTTTCACTTTGTTATACAGCAGAAGCTAACACACCACTGTAGTGCAATTATTCTCCAATAAAGATGTTGGGGAAAAAAAAAAAACCCAGCCCCAAAGACCCAGAGAAGCTTCTTTAAAACCCCAAAGCAAAGTGCCTTCCTCCCTCTACTATGCTTTGATATTCATTAATATATTTATAATTCTGAGCTGTAAGTATTTAGTTACATGTGTGATCTCGGAGCTAGAATATATGTTCCAAAGACAAAGTCCCTGGAGGTTAAGATCATGCCATGTCCATTTTCTTAACTTTAGCATTCAGCTCATGATCTGGCTCATCCTCAATGAGGGCTGAATGAAAGAAGGAAACAATTTAACAGCTGGCATGTTTCAAAACTCTATACGCATATTATCACTCTTACCTATTCAGTGCAAACACATAGTGGAATTTAATGTTATGCTGGTCAGCCAAATCACACGTCGGCAGCATTTCCAGTGTTTCTACCAGCTTCACCATTGCATCATAGTCCTGTTGGCAAGAGGTCCCAAGGTGAGAAAGACAGGAAACACAGCTCCTTGAAGGTGTTTTTGAACAGTTATGAACATGAGACCGCCTCAGCATTTAAATAGAAGCCTTTCCCTACAGGCAGCATTTAGTGACATTAAAGCCCTTAAAAGAATAGCAATGAGATTAAAAACAACAAGGTGGATGAGAGAGAAGACAGAGAAAGAATCCCTGCTATCAGAGGTCACAAAAGGACCAGGGAAAGGAAGTTAGATTCAAAGATGATAAAACAAAACAAATGAGCCCAGCAGCCAGGAGAAGCTACCACGTTTTGAGTGTAGGAGAGTTAACACCAGCAGGGCTGTGGGTTAAAATGAACGGGACATAAACATGTAGGAAATCTTAGAGTTATTTGCCACGTAAAGGGGGGGGAAACATGCCAATCCTTCCTTTTTTGTCAGAAACAATCACATTCATCTAAACCAGAATTTCTCAACCTTGGTACTCCTGACATTTAGGGGCTGGATCATTCTTTACGGTGGGGGCTGTGCTGTGTATCGCGGGATGTTAAGCAGCATCCGTGGCCTTGACCCACTAGATGCCAGGAGCACTTCCCCCTCCCTCCTCGAGCTGTGACAACCAAGTATGTCTCCAGATACTGCCACATGTCCCCCGCTTGAGAAGCATAGCTCTAAACTGCATAATTACCCAGGGAGAAATTGCTACCGTGTTTGTCTGAGCTGTGTCCCCTCCGAGCAGGGCCATGTGCTACCCTTTCAGCAGCGCTTACAATCCTTTCGGGCCAACTCGCTGACAGCCAGCCACAGTTAGCAGATGAGGACCTCCCACTGAAATCTCAGGTCTGTTTTGTGGCTTTACACCTCAGTGCTGCTACCCAGGGACAGGGAAGGCAGAGTATTGCAAGAAGCTTCTGGCTCACCCTTGAGCCCGAGAGTCCCACCAATGGAAGGTTATAAAGAGGAGAGATGTGTGAAAGCAAGGGCAGAAGGAAGCCAGCAGCTCAACAGAAGAAAAACTTCAAAAAAAGGTCACTCCCGTTCTCTTGTTCCATGGGGAATAATTTAATCATCGTAATTCCTAATAGCACCTGCTATTAAAATCAATTAGATGCATCTGTTTATCACCAGGGGCACGAGTTCCTTAAGTGGTTGACTCTGTTCTTGGTTCAGGTCATAAACGGAAGCCTCTCTCATTCAGATTTAAAGACCCGTGGCCAACAACCTCCAATATGGCTTTGTAGAATTCTGCAGGTTATGTACATTGCCCTGTGTTCCTCCAAAGGAAAGTAAGGCAAGACATCCTTAGAAATGGCTCCACAGCATTAAACTTGGAGGGAGGAAACGACTGATTTCCTCCATGGTACCATATTCTACAAACCCTGTCTCAAGAACTTTCCAGAAGCCTCTGTCACTTGTCTTAGAATAAACCCCTGCATTCCCTGGGCCCTGGACTTGCCTCTGCTACTCCTGCTCTCCCTTTCACTAATAGATAGTGGTAAACAAAGAAGGAAGTGACAAAGGCCTAAAGGAACTAGCAGAGGAGTTAATAGCAAAGAGGACAGAGCCGGTTGCCTCAGTTTGAATCGTGACTTTGCCAACTGCTGTGTGACCTTAGGCAAGTTACTTAACTTCTCTGAACCTCATGTTCCTCATTTGTAAAATGGAGATAATCCAAGTGTACACCCCATAGGCTTATGAAGAGAATTAAGTGAATTAGGACTTGCAAAGGGCTTGGAACAACGCCTAACACTACGTGCATATAAACTGTTTAGTTCTAATTCCTTTTATTAAGCAGTACTGTTTCTGAGATTTTGCTGGAGTGGCCTTCTGATATGACAAAACCTTCTTCAATACGTCCACCACAACAGATATGCGAGGTGACCTATGACCTAGCCACATCCCTATTTTGTCTGTAAAACAGTTACCTAACCGTACACCTAGTGTAAGAGTACTTCATATGAGAAATTCCTCATGTCAAGGAAGAAGTGTGATAGCCTCAGACAAGCATATTTCATACCTGGATATCACGACAGGACAGCAGTAAATTAATGACGATGTCTGAGGTCAGAACGTCGGTATTGTCCGTGCGGAGCTTGATGCGAGCCAGCTCCTTCGTCAGTGCATCACCCTGGTATTTCCCTCTGGCTCTCCGGATGTCATTTAACAAGGTTTCTTTGTAATAAGCACTGGAGAGGAAAACAAGAAAACCTCCAGTCGCATCCATGTGCATCCAGGACTGTGTTGCCCTTAGCAGCTCAAACAAACTTGGTTCTCGTTGACAGGACTTAGGCTAACACATGGGGGCCTCGCCCAGACCTCAGACTCCCTGCATCAGCAAACAGGAGACACGTCCTATTTGTGAGTGACATTCTGCAAAAACTCACCACTAAACAGTAACAAAGAAATATCAGTTCATTATGACCTTGAAAATATTTTCAAACTTGACCCCATATGTATCTGGATGACCCACAGGACTTGCTACCCACCCCAGCCCATCCCCCTCTCTCTGGTATTTTCAAACACAAAGACGACAAGAAAGTACCTTATTTGAATAGTAATTTCCCCCATGATTAAGAGATTTTCACAAAGCTGAACAAAACTCCAAAGCCATGAAACAGAGTAAAATGAGAACTTCTTTAAAATGTATCTATCAGGTGTCCCAAGCTAGTAATCACAAAGCTTTCTGCAGCTGGTCGAGAGCCAGAACCTGGATGTGTCCACGAGCAATCCAAGAAGTTGTGCCTGGACGCTTACGGGCAACCTCGGCTTTTTACCCCATACTCCCCTTGTCATTTTTGACAGCCAGAGTGCTTTTCTTTTCTTTTTTTTTTTTCTTTTTTTGCGGTGTGTGAGCCTCTCACTGTTGTGGCCTCTCCCGCTGCGGAGGCTCAGCAGCCATGGCTCACGGGCCCAGCCGCTCCGGGGCATGTGGGATCCTCCGGGACCGGGGCACGAACCCGTGTCCCGTGCATCGGCAGGTGGACTCTCAACCACTGCACCACCAGGGAAGCCCCAGATTGCTTTTCTGTAAGCAAATATAAGACATAAAACTTCCTTCATGTGGGTGTCTAGATAATAATAGGGATGTATGACAACATTTCGAGCAGTTTAAATCCACACTGGAATGTCTCATCATAGCCCCTCAAAGAACCAATGCTAGTATCTGGTATTTGGTTTAAAATCTTTAAAAATGACCGAATTTGGTATACAGAGGCCAACTTACAATGACCATAGATTGACTTAAGTATGTTGTCTACGCTCCAAGTAATTTTTTTTTTATGGAGACTGGGCATTGCCAAGCTGTAATACTGTCAACCCATTAAGCAGCTCAAATGTTTTAACTGTAGACAGTAAAATTAGGCTGTTTATTAAAAAGAATAGGTTCAGTAAGTAAACTCTTCAGAGAATGAAAAACAACACCTAAGAATAACAAATGTCACTTTTAATAGTTATAAAACTATGTCAAAAAAAGTGTTTACTGTACACAGCCTGGTCCAATGCTTATAATAAGATCTCAATGAACATTTCAGGAATTAAGTGATGTCCCACAGAAAGTGCTCTGATAAAATTATCAGTGCATTGTTTTAATTTTTATTTCCTTGTTTGTCTATTGCTTATTACCCCAATGATGAGCAAATTAGCAGATTCTACTAATGTTTAAAATTCTATGATTAATCAAATGAGTCATTAAGTTGGGTGACAGCCATTGTCCATTTGCTGGACTATAAAGGCATCAAAGCTATTAAAGTATTATTAGTTCAGCCTGACAAGTAAAAAATTTATACTTTAGTTTAGACTTGTTTTCAAGGGTAATTCTGAAAAATAGTTTTAATAAACTAAGAAACCTAATAAGAATGGTAACTTGTAAGTAAATGAACAAAACACTGAATTAATTATGGCTTGGAGACATCATATATGTAATAAACATGCAGCCATTTCTGCCTCTGGTAACCAGGGAAGATGTTGCTAATCAATGTGGACTTAGAAATAGCTTCAGGGACTTCCCTGGTGGTGCAGTGGTTAAGAATCCACCTGCCAATGCAGGGGACACGGGTTCGAGCCCTGGTCTTGGAAGATCCCACATGCCACGGAGCAACTAAGCCTGCCCGCCACAACTACTGAGCCCACGCACCACAACTACTGAAGCCTGTGTGCCTAGAGCCCGTGCTCCACAACAAGAGAAGCCACTGCAATGAGAAGCCCGCACACCACAATGAAGAGTAGCCCCCGCTCGCCGTGACAAGAGAAAGCCCGTGCACAGCAACAAAGACCCAATGCAGCCGAAAATAAATAAATAAATAAAAATTTTAAAAGATTAAAAAAAAAAAGAAATAGCTTCAAACCCCTTTTCCGCACAGGGCTCTGGGTAGCCTTCATCAATCTATCAAAGTTGGCACTTGAGCTGAAAATTTATCTGCCATCCCTGTTACAGATGTTTTAAACCATAAGCCCCATTTACCCTCTCATTAACCCTTGCCAGGTATCCGGTAGTTCAAGGAGTGGAATCAACTAACAGGTATTTCAAGTTCTCTGAAATTAAACCAAATCAAACGAGTTGTTTTCCTACTGAAACATACATGAAGTGAATGAGAAACAAACTTGAATCTACTTCTTGCAAAGACCTTGCTCATCTAGCAGACTCAAGCTAGCCTACTTGCTTGTCAGACCTGAAAACATGATACTGAGAGAGTTCTCTCCCTGAGCTTCACTAAAATGTTCACTGTGCAATAAGACAATAGTTAGCAAGGGGGGACTGAAAGAGGCTTTCCAGGGATGTGCTGCAAAAGGTCTCCCATTTGCTTTCTATGTTGGCATGTGGTCACATATGTCTGGGTTTCCAGTCTTCTTTTCCCATTACAATCTGTAGCAGAAACTGTGTCCAGAGAAGAGGTGACAGGATAGAAAAAGAGAACAGACTGTTAACAAGTGTGCACCTCACACCAACCCTACAGTAGTAACGCTCCACAGTTCGGGGAGTCACAATGCAAGCCACAGGGACGTGTGGTCCCTTACATCTCATTTTAAGTCAGTTCTGCCAGTGCTTCGGATTTTCATTTGTTTTGGAAGGACAAATCCTTCTTGAGACGTAACTTTCAGGAATAAATTCTTTAAATTGGCCGCAGGCAAGAAAAAAAACCCAAAACTGGATCCTTTGGTTTAGAAGAAGAATTTCTCTGCCTTCAAGTTTTAGAACAGGGATGTTTTAAGGACTGGTTTCTTGAGCACTGAGGCTCAAAGAGGTGAGCTAACTGTTCCAAGGCTACACTGTGAAGAATCGCCTGAGCTAGGATTCAAACCCAAACCTGTCAACTCTTGAATCACTACTCCACACCTTCTCTGACATAAATCTACCAAGAACACGTCACAGGACACGCCGAGGTCAGGATGGCTTCAGCTTGACTAAGTACATCCCGACTTTTACAGCACAAGGACTTATGGTTGGAATGACTTTGCTGACGCATTTTAACAACCTTAACAGCTGATTGGTAGTAGGGAGGAAATCACATTCAGAAATGACCTTGAAACACAGAATCTCAGAGTTGAAAGAGCATGAAAGAAAATCAGTGACTTAAGTTCCTTATTTTCTAGATGAGAAAACAGCTACAGAAAAGTTATTTGTCAAGGTCACACAGGGAGTTGGAGCCAAACACAAGCTCAACCCTGACCTCAACTCCAGTTTTATTCTCTTTCGGTTACACCTCAACGGCCCAACTTAGTGAGCCAGTAAGGAACACTGGATTCCAGGATGACTTCAAAATAATTGGTCGGGGTTCCCCACTCTCTGGGCACTAAGGTCTCTTGAAGTTACGTCACCTCCATGGATGTGAAAGGGAAATTCTGGCAAAGCTCCCCGCGTTGACGGTTGATGGGAATTACCATGAGGTCACATGGATATCCTTGAGGAGGCTAGTAAACCTGTCCACCAGGGGCACACACAGCGGACCCAGGATGGTGTCCCAGTTGGGCTGCATGTACTCCGAGGCACGTCTCTGGGCGTCACTCTCGCAGCAAAAATAATCAGCGCATGGTGTCATGATGTACGGGATGAAATAATTCCACTAGATGCCTGGGAAAAAGAAACAAAAATGTTTCACGAAATAATTGATGCAGAAGCACAGCTGTGGACTTGGGAAGGTGGAACCTTGGTGGGACACGAAAGGAGAAAATGACGATGAACAACTTGCACAATACGACTATGAATCTATCATACGCAAAACAGGAAACCACTCAATTTCACAAGCTCTAACACGTGGACATAAGACAAAAATTTGGTTTCAAACGCTGAACTGATCTGTATATGTTTCTGAACTTCATCAGCAAAGATTTTAGGGTTTTAAGTCTCAGAAATTACATCATTTCATTACATATCCCCCCAAATCAGAGGGAACTTCAGCCCAATGATAACCAAGGATTACAATGTAAAGGCTTATTTTCTTTCTTTCAGCATAGGTGGAAAAGCCTTGTTATTTGATAATTTAACCACAGGTGAACTATTTATAAACTCTGTTGAGTAAAAACTGTTTTGCAGGAAGCAGATATTAATAAATATGATTAGTTTCAGAGATGTTTTGAAAAAAGGATCTGTTTAAAATTTTTTATATTGTCAAACAATACTCAAGTAAAACAGTATCTTTTTTCTATGGAATAATCATGACTCACAGTCAAATTGTAATCCTTTGTAAAGCATAAACACCACCTTTAAATAGCATTAAGCCCATGCTCAGTTTTTAGCATATTTAGAGGACTAAAATATGTTTTTATATGACATTCTTCTATCATAGTCAATCTTTTGTCTATACTGTCATAAAAAGCAACTAGGTTAAAATTTCAGACTCTCTAATTCCTTCATCTTCACTAAGTTTTAAAGAACTTACATGATGCCAGAAATAATTCATCCGACTTCTTCCCTTTAATTTTTTAAACTAAGGGAGTTATCTAGGAATTTTGGCATAATGCAAACATAACCTTGGGAAGTACACTTTCACCAAGAATGAGAAGTCAAAGAAGCAACACAGTTTCATCTAAATTAAAAAGAAATTCATTCATCACAGAGACAACTGTCAGAATGCTACAATCTCAGATCAAACAGAAGTCTTGGGAAAACTTTCCACATTGGGGAACTAGCTTAGAACAAATATGTGACAGACATTTTAAAGTTTTCCTTTTGAATAAGATTTGCTTACACAAGGACAGGTGGCATTCTTAATTCTATCTAAATTCAAAATACAAATAATTGTCCTGCAATTCTCTCCCTCTTTTGTATTTTCTAGGGCATCTGTAGCCCTGTCACGATATGTCTTTAGGCCCTAAAATAATTCGTTAAGCAAAAATGACTAGTGATGCCCCACTCAACCATATTTGAGACTGTCAGCAAACTTTTTCTGTCAAAGGCCAGATGGTAAATATTTCTGGTTTTGTGGGCCATATAATTTCTACTGCAACTACTCGACTCTGCTGTTACAGCATGAAAGCAGCTGCAGACAACATGTAAACACACAAGCATGGCTGTGTCCCAGTAAAACTTTATTTATGGGCACAAATTTGAATTTCATATTTTCACATGTCCTGAAGTATTCTTCATCTTCTGATTTTTTTCCAAGCATTTAAAACTGTAAAACCCAATGGGAGCTCACAGGTCATACCAAAACAGGTGGTGGGCCAACCCTTGTCTAACACTAAGCTTCCTGATGTTTCATGATTCCTGGTAATAGGTTTGATGAGAGTACTTACCCTGCTGCAAAACAGCAGCTGGATACTGTCCCTGTGGACACTAGATATTGGGGTTAAACACCTCAAACTACAAATGTCAGTCTGTTACAAAGAGAAGTAGCAAAATTTTTGGTGTGCTGGTGATAACTGGGGAATAGGAGGAACAAAGACCCTTCCCCCTCTAGTAATATCTTCAAATTCTCAAAGACAGGTTCAAATTGCCCAGCAAAGTAAGGTTTTGGTAGGTTAGAGATGAATTTCTCCATCATCTATAACAAGAAAGCCATGTTGCTAAAGTTAATTAAATTAAATGCCATTTATACACTCAGAAGTTAAACTGCTTGCTCTTCTACCTGAAAATGGTCGAGTTTATGGTAAAAGATTTCCCAGTTCAGACTAAGAGGGAGAAAAGAGCTGTGTGAATCAGTGAAGTCCAGAAGGTAAAAAAAAAAAAAAAAAAAAAAAAAAAATCCTTGAAGAAATAGAATTTGCTATTTTCAAAAAGTTAGAGCTAGGCTGGAGGTGTGTGGAGCTCCTCAGATCCCCTCCCCAGAAAAACATAACTCGTAACAAATATTTTTTAAAAACCATTTAAAGTCTCTATAAGTTGTCTTAAGAACATACAGCAAATGGAGAAACCTTTACTCGAGAAAATTGATTAAATCTTGATAAAAAGACTGAGACTCTAGTATTTGAGCTATAACCAGCTCTTCCCCTACCCTCGAGCCCAGAGTGACAATTCTACTCTGGATGGGCATAGCCAAGAAGATGGGACCCCCTCCCACCCTCAGCTTCAAGTCTAGGGTGGCAGTTTCTCCCTGAGCAGGCTAAGCCACCAGCATCCTCATTCCCCACAGCCCTGTCCCGTAGAAGCTCTATTCCAGGCAAGCATGGTCAAGAGGACCAGGGCTCCATTTCTCCACCACGTTCCCACTTGTATGGCAGAAGCTCTATCTTAGATGAAATAGGCCAAGAATACTGGGCCCTGATCATCTATGTCCCAGCTCACATAGGGCAAAGGTTCCATGCCAAGAGAGGCAAGCTGAGAAGATCAGGGACTGCTACCCTTGACCAGCACCCCGCTCATAGCAGAGTATCACTCTGAGAGAGGCAGGCTGCTACCCCCAACTCCCCAGCTCTGGAGGGGTGGTGCAGAGGCTCTGCCTAGGGTAGAGGCATGCTATAAGAACAGAGAGCTTTGCAGCTCTCCCTAAGGGGACTGACTTTATGTGAAACATAGCATGGAGAAGTTCAAACCTACAGGCACTGTCAAAGACAATGGAGATTTTTATGGTAAGAAATTAAGAGGAGGTTGGTAGCTCCATGATAGCAATGGGTGAAAGGTAGACAAGCTAGAAGTTTAACAAAGAGAAGCAGGGGAAGAGAGAGTTATGAAAGGCTTCCTGTGGTCAGAGTGAACCTTAAAGACCAGCTTTAAAAACTACCCCTGCAGGGCCTCCCTGGTGGCGCAGTGGTTGAGAGTCCGCCTGCCGATGCAGGGGATACGGGTTCGTGCCCCGGTCCGGGAGGATCCCATATGCCGCGGAGCGGCTGGGCCCATGAGCCATGGCCGCTGAGCCTGCGCATCCGGAGCCTGTGCTCCGCAACGGGAGAGGCCACAACAGTGAGAGGCCCGCATACCGCAAAAAAAAAAAAAAAAAAAAAAACTACCCCTGCAAAGAAGCCCAATGTTAATGATATTAGACTGTGCAACATTTATGTCTCCGGTGATTGGCAAAAACAATAAAGCAATCAGCTAACAATTAGGGGAGACTAACAACTGGATGTAATATCAATAGAGGAAGATCAGTCAGAAACTTAACAGGGAAACTGGGGAAAGATACAGTCAAAAAGAGCCCAGCTATAACCACTGTCATCCCCAGGTGGGGATGGGAGGGTTAGGGTAGCTGTGTGCATGTTCAAGGCTGCACCTTCTGAGGAGTGACATCAGAGGCTGCACACTGGAGGAAATAGGCTTCACTGAACTAGTCCAGCAAAGTCACTAAACAAATAAACCAGCAAACAGGAACAAGTTTCAGAGGCAGGAGGGAGAAAAGTCAGTATCTAGAGTTGCTACATTATCTAAAATGTCTAGTTTTCAGCAACAAAAAATACAAAACATGCAAAGAAACAGGACAGTGTGATCTGTATACAGGAGAAACAGCAGGCACCAAGTAACTGCCTTTGAAAGGACCCAGGTATTGGACTTTGGAGACAAAGACTTGAAAACTGCTATTATACATATGTTCAAAGAACTAAGGGAAACCATACTTAACAAATTAAAGGTATAACTACAATGCATCATCAAATACAGAATATCAATGAAAAGTCAGGAATTACCAAAGAAGAAGCAAATGGAAATTCTGGACTTAAAAAGCATAATAACCAAAATTAAAAATTCACTGAAGGGGCCCCCAACAGGAAATTTAAGTGGAAGAAAGAAAATCAGTAAACTTGTAGACAGATCAATAGGGATTATGCAAACTGAAGAACAGAGAGAAAAAAGAATGAAGAAAAATGAACAGAGCCTCAAAGAAATGTGGGACACCATCAAGTGCACCAACAAACACAACTCATAATGGGAGTCCTGAAAGGAGAGGAAAGCAGCAGAAAAATACTGAAAGAAATCATTGCTGAAAACTTCACAAATTTGATTAAATGAATCTACATATCCAAGAAGTTAAATAAATTCCAAGTAGGATAAACTCAAAGAGATCCACACCCAGATACACTGTAGTCAAAACTGTGAAAGACAAAGTCTTGAAAACAGCAAGAGAAACAAGTGTCTTATTGTGTACAAGGGCAACCCAATAAAAAACATCTGACTTTTCATCAGAAACAGTGAATGCTAGAAGGCAGCAGGACAACATATTCAAAGTGATGAGAGAAAAAAAAGTGAACCAAAAATCTTATATCTAGCAAAACTATCTTTTAAAAATGGAGACGAGGGACTTCCCTGGCGGTCCAGTGGTTAAGACTCCGCACTCCCAATGCAAGGGGGATGGGTTTGATCCCTGGTTGGGGAAATAAGATCCTGCACGTTGTGTGGTGCACCCTTAAAAAAAAAATCAATCTAAAAATAAAGGTGAATCTAACATCACTGAAAGTATACAAAGTCTCTAGAGAAAATTCCAACACCCTAATAAAGGATCTGAAAGAAAATCTGAGGGGAAATAAAGACATTTTCAGGTTAACAAAAACTGAGATAATTTGTTCCTAGCAGATCTATCTTACAAAAAATATTAAAGGAAGCTCTTCAGGCTAAAAGCAAGTGACACCAGACTAATTTTAATTCACATGATAAAAACAAAGTATGCAATATAGTTAGTTATACAGGTAATTGTAAGAGACAATATAGTTGCTAATTTCTTCTTTCTTAACTGGTTTAAAAGACAATTGCATAAGATGATGTATATAATCATATGTTGGGGCCTGTAACATATAGATATGTAATATATTTGACACTAGAAGTACAAAAGATGCAGGTGGAAACAAAGCTGTATTGGAATAAGGAAATAGCACCATTTGGTAACTTGAATCCACAGAAACAAATGAAAAGAATCAGAAATGGTAAACAAACAGGTTAGTGTAACTCTATAAGTACTTATTTTCCTTTCTTCTCTCAGCTTTGTTAAAAGATAATATTATACAGAATAATAATTCTAACAAAAATACGTACAAAGGTTACAACTAAATAAACCTGAGTATCCATAAGAGGTAGGTAAGGTGAAGGTGCAGGAATCCAACCTATTTGGATAGGATTGTTACAGGTTTTAAAACTATTTCCAAAACAAATATTTCTGCTGAAATCTTGACAGTCTTCCTTTAGCAAACCTATTCTACCCAAATAGCACAAAAGTTAACTTTGCCCCAGTCCTGCTCTAATCCTCAATAATGAGGTGTGAAAAAATAAGATTCTGACAAATATATGCTCTTTGCTGTCAAGGTTATGGCTCAAGTGGGCAGAGCAGCAGTGGTGGAGGCTGGTGAAAGCCTGCCCACAGCTGGAGTGGATCTGATTCTCTGAGCAAACATTTAGCCTCCGTTTGAGAAAATAAGGAGAAAGAAAGGGAACGCATGAACTCTGAAAACAACTGAACAAGTTTAATGAACAGGACTGAGGAGACAGCAGGCATCTGGAGCCTTGGGAAAGTAAAAATACTTCCTTTGAGAAAATCTTTCATAAAGTGTATATAGAAGTTTAAGAAATTTTACAGAAGGAAATTGGGGCTCATGACTACATTTTAAAAAGCAATTCCTAAACTTCCAAATGAAAGCACAGGCTCTTGAGTGCAGTACTTTTGTTCTTACAAAGAATAGGCCCAAACATCTTCAAATGATGGAACACATTCAGACTTTTGTTGGTGGGGGTGACCCAAAATTAAAAAGAAAAACACTGATTAGCATAACACATGTTCAATAGCAAACCAGGCTTGGATATTTGTAATTGTTACATGTATAAATGGAAACATCTCAAGAATCCAGCTCATTAAAACAAACGTAACAAAGGCAGCTTAGTCTCCTACATAAAGGGGCATTAGAACCAGTATGCTAGGCACATAACTATGTAAACTCTTATTCCAAACACTCTTCAAGTATTTCCAAAAGGATGATTCTGACACAGTAAGTGAAGTCAGAGAGCAGAGTACAAGCCACTGGTCTCTAACACTACGAGGGTGGGGAGTAGAGGAATCTGTCCTCTGAAGCTTTTAGTTCTAAACTTAGCAACTGAGATTTCCCAAACTACCACTATCTACAAATATCACCACAGTGAACAGTTCATCCCGTAGCATCACTAGGTTAAATAATAGGTATCTTTAAAAAAGCTCTCATTACAAAAGTGTGGTTAGGGCCTCCCTGGTGGCGCAGTGGTTGAGAGTCCGCCTGCTGATGCAGGGGATACGGGTTCGTGCCCCGGTCTGGGAGGATCCCATATGCCGCGGAGCGGCTGGGCCCGTGAGCCATGGCCGCTGGGCCTGCGCGTCCGGAGCCTGTGCTCCGCAACGGGAGAGGCCACAACAGTGAGAGGCCCACATACCGCAAAAAGAAAAAAAAAAAAAAAAAAAAAAAAAAAGTGTGGTTATAAAAATGCCAAAGGGCTTCCCTGGTGGCGCAGTGGTTGAGAGTCCACCTGCCGATGCACGGGACACGGGTTCGTGCCCCGGTCCGGGAAGGTCCCACATGCCGCGGAGCGGCTGGGCCCGTGAGCCATGGCCACTGAGCCTGCGCGTCCGGAGCCTGTGCTCCGCGACGGGAGAGGCCACAGCAGTGAGAGGCCCGCGTACCGCATAAATAAATAAATAAATAAATAAATGCCGTAATTTTTAATGCCTGCCTAATATACCAACTGGTGAATATATATAATGTACTTCATCATTCTATTATTTAACTTTGTTTTGAAATTTTTCTTACTATACACTGAGATGAGCACCTTTGCATATGGCATCTTTACACTGTGGTCTTTTCCTAAGAATAGCTTCCCAGGAGTGAGATTACTAGAGCAAGTTTAAGGTTCTTGATACGTGTGGCCAAGTTGCTGTCAAAAAGGATGGAACAATTTATACTCCCACTGGTAGTGTACGAAGGCACTTCAATTTCATCACTGTCTCAGGAGAGCTGGGTAGTCGGGGGGTTTTTTTCACATTTGCTAAGTTAGGTAAAAAAGAAATAACTTATGATTATTGAAATAGGAAGTCAGTATCATATCAGCTCAAGCATAGCAACATAGTGGACAATTTGTGTAGCCAAAGATTGAATCCCAACGCTGCTCCATACTAGATGACAACCTTGGAAAATGTACTTATCCACCTAAACCTCAGTTTTCTCATGTTTAAAATGAAGACAATAATACTGTCAATTTCTTTAAGTGATAGAGGTTTAAAGACAGTCATGGCACATAGTGGACATCCAATAAAAGTATTAGCTATGTTAGACCAGACCAGACTGGGAATTCTGAACCCGGAGCTCATTAATTCTTGGGGGTCTGTGAATTTGAATGAGAGAAAAAAATTCCACCTCTGTCATCATTTGCCTTTAATTGAAATGCAACAGAGCCTTCGATCAGGAATGTAGGTAACCCATTCTTGTTTTAGCAGGACATGGGACTTTGTCACTAATAGAAATCACTGAATTTTTCATGTCATATTACAGTTCCTGCAGAGATCTCAAAATAACTTTTATACTTATCACTACTCCAAAATTATGACAGTTTTTAGACTTGCTGCTTCATTTTATTATTTGAGACATTAGTAAAGGAGGACATAGATTACAATATACAACTTTAAAAATATTTTTGATAACTATATTTTAGTATAAATATAGTCATACTGAAATATAGTTGGTCTCCTTTGTAATCCTTTGTATTTATTTAAGCACTTTAAGATACATTCTGAGAAGGGGTCCATAGGCTCCTCCAGACTGACAAAGGAGTCCCAGGCCCCCAAAATGTAAGAAACCCTGCTCTGGACTCCAAGCAGATGTTTCACATAGAACAGCCTACCTGTAGCCCTAAAACATCAGAGATTCTTCAGTGGGCTTCATATATGAACATTTCCATGATAATAGTGTGAGTCCCATCCATAAACAACTGTCTGGATTCTCCAGGACAGCCCAGGAGAGCAGAGCATGTTGGGGTCTCAACCTAATTGCCCATCAGGTTCAACCATGGCCACTAACCAAGAACACGTGGGACGCACCCCCCAGCAGGCTCCTCTGCAGGCACCCTGTGCAGGAAGGTCAGCGGCCCAGGAAGGCCAGCACAGAAACACAAGTGAAGGGGCCTCCATTACACCAGCGCTTAGTTTTGTTTGTGGCTAGCAGCAGCTCACATAGTTGGTCAAAAACAGCACAAGTTTTATAAATTAATTCTTTGGAGCAAATAAAATGTGTAAGAATTTACCCCAACCAACTCATGATGAGACTTTCAGCTTGACTTTCCAGGGAACATTTTAAAAGTAATGATACAAACATTTAATCAGTCAACAAATGGCCTACTCAAAAGATAGGGGGAAAATCTAAGGCAGATGGAAGGTGGTTTAATACTACCCACGAGGTAAGCTGATTTCTGAGCACTTATGGAAGAATGCATATCTTGATTGCTGGCAGATTCAAGCTTTGGAGCTTAAATCTTGTAATACAAATGGACTGCAAATCCTTAGTGAAAACTAGAATTTAAACAGCATAGAAAATTGTTCCCAAGAAAATTTAGGGAGCAAATGTGCAAACCTAAGACAATTAAAAAATTATTTAACATAACCATGTCTGACAAAGTCAATTTATTAAGGAAGAAAATCTAGGTCAGGTACCACTCTAAAAAAAATGATTACAAGGTACAATTCTTTGTCTAGTCAGTTAAAGGAGAATTTTTAAAAATCAGCATGCATGCACATCAGGGAAATGCACTTTTTTAAGATTAATGCAAATAGCATTCTACATTGCTATCTTTCTATATTGGCCTGGTCATAAGAGGAACAAATGCATATACAGAAGCTGAGTAACAATTTCAATTGGATAATCAGACTACTGTGCCACTGAAAGGTGAATGAAGATATCCCTGCTGGAAACATGCCATGTAGCACCAACTGAGCTATTCCAAGAGTCCATCTGCTTTGTTCAAATAACAGAATGGCTATCATAAAGTCAGAGAATTATTTCAGAGCTGGCACAAATCACAGTAATCACCTTATTAATAATCATCTCATTTTATAAGGGAGGAAACCGATTCCCAGCAAGGTTAACCAACTGACCCACAGATGACCACAGAGCCAGGCAAATCTCATGTCCTCCCCATCCCTTCCTAGACTTCTTGTCACTAACTGTCAATCCAGCTTAATTCTGAAATATCCTTAAATAGACACGGACATGACATACAAAACAAAATGCCCAACACCAACAGATGAGTGAATGGTGAAGTTTATGGTATGTGAATTACATCCTAAAGAAAATAAATGGGTATCATGGGACACTAAAGACTTATTCAGTTGGTAGGCAGAATTAAATATTTCTATCTCAGTTCTGACATTGGCCCTGTGAAATGTGACATTACTCCTGTGATATTCAAGAGATACAGAGAAAAGTTTTATGGTTCACACCTCCAGAGTATTCCAACTTATTTGTTTATTTATTCAGAGTACTCCAATTTAAAAGAGAACACAGACCACAGGCAGGAAAAAAAGACAAAAAAAGACTTGAACAGAGAACTTAAGATGAGGTAGAAATAAAAAATAGCTATACAAATGAAATAAATATTCAAAGGGCAGAAATTTTTACATAAATCACATTCAATGCATAAAATAAAATTCTCCCTCTCCATCTACTATGAGAGCTAGCCTTCTTGTTTGAAATTGAGTCTTCACTAATAAAAGTGGTAGAAATTCTGATTCTGAATTCAGAAAACCCAAAGGATATGGAAAGTAGAAAAGAAATTTAATTGCCTTTTTACCAAAGTGTCCCTAAGCAATCTACATCATCCTTGGTAATTTTGGATCCCAAGCCAAAGCAAAATGAAGAACTGAGGAAGGCAAGAGGGCAGGACCAGGAGAAATTCTGTTATTCTAAACTTGAGGCCTCAGTGTGCTTGTAAGCCAGGTAAAAGACTTCCAGTATTGTAGGCAATACCCCCAATACTGCCAATGTCTGGTTCTCAAAGAATTTTCACTTCGCTGGGATCATAGAGATAACTATTTTGATGGGAACAATGAGCTTCTTTTAAATCTCATTGGCCTTCCAGAGGAAAAAAATAATTACCTAGTCCAGAGGTCAAGAACCAGATTAGTTTTTTAATAAGGTGTTTTTTAGTAACATGATCCTAGCTTGGAAATTTAACTCTGCTTTTAAAAAACCATCTCTGATCTCTGGCCTTAGGACATGACAAATGAAAGCAAAATCTAGTTTACTTCGAACAATTTCTTCTACAAGTATTGGGTGGAAAACCTCATCTTCTGCTAGTAATTTTCCTGGGGGACAAGGAAGGTTTATGTCCCCATGCTTCCTCTCTGGTGAGGCTACACACAGCTTCCAAACAATTTCCCACCAATTCAAAGGAAAAAATTATTTCTGTGCATCTCAGCTTTCAAGGTACATGCTTAGTCTTGGGGTATATATGATTTACATATTTCTCAAGTAAAATGATTATAAGGTGGTGGACACTCAGGCGTACACCCACATCCCCCCTTCAAGGAAGGACGTGCTGCCCCAGCTACCAGGAGCATTGTAGCTCTCACCCCTGCTGTCAGCCCCTTCGGGAACTGCCTCAGCTGCAGAGAGCACTTCACTCAATGTCACTCTCCTCCCAGTGAGGGATGGATACAGGAGAATAAAGGCCTGGCCATCCCATCCCAACTCAGAACTACTCCAAAAGGTCATTACAGCTCAGAGCTCCCCATGGGGGATCAGCCAAGGCTGCCACTGAGCCTGCATCCCAGTTGGATTTCTCTCCCTTCCCAGTCCTGCTTCCTGCCCTCCTCTCCCTCAGAAGTGATCCCAAGGGCACTCCTCAATAAATCTGTTCACTAAACTCAGTCTCAGAGTCTACTTCCTGGGGGGAATCAACCTGCAAAATATAATGTAACTTTGAAAGTATGGTTATATTTACAAAGGAAAATTAAAACAAACAGAGAATACCTGTGGACTATGTACAATAATAACAAACTACCAGGAAGTTCCAAGGTTTCATAGATAAAGTAGTCTCTTGGGGTCGGCTACATTTTCACTCTTGTTTTCATAAAGGCTATATTTTCACTCTTGTTTTTGATTGTTCATCATATAAATATGTCTTCTGAAGTGATAAAATGCTGAAAGCGTCTATCTTTGTTATCTCTAAAGCAGTAGAAGATAGCCTAAGAATGAAAATGGATGAAAATAATGTATGAAAAGAAGTCATTTTTATGGATCTCTGATCAAAAGCTGAATTACATTTTAACTCAAATACTGAATTATGAAGCAAAATATGATGTGTTAAAGATTTCTGTGAAAGGTATTTCTTTTTAAAGTTTTTTTTTTAATTTACTTATTAATTTATTTATTTTGGTTGTGCTGGGTCTTAGTTGCGGCAGGTGGGCTCCTTAGTTGCAACACATGGACTCCTTAGTTGCGGCATGTGAACTCTTAGTTGCAGCATGCATGTGGGATCTAGTTCCCTGACCAGGGATCGAACCTGGGCCCCCTGAATTGGGAGCGTGGAATCTTAACCACTGCGCCACAAGGGAAGTCCCGAAAGGTATTTTTTAAAAACAAATCTTGAAAAGGAAATTAAGAAAACAATTTCATTTACAAGAATATCCAAAGGAATAAAATATCCAGGAATAAATTTAACTGAGAAGGTAAAAGACTTGTACACAGAAAGCTATAAAACATTCTGAAAGAAATTAAAGGGGACCTAAATAAATGGAAAGACACCCTGTGTTTTTGGATTGGAAGACTTAATATTGTTAAGTCTTAAAGTGATAAACAGATACAATGCAATCCCTATCAAAATTCCAATGGCCTGTTTTGTAGAAATGGAAAAGTTGATTCTCAAATTCATATGGAACTGCAAGTAGCCCCAGATGGCCAAAACTGTGTTGAAAAAGAAGAACAAAGTTGGGGGAATCAGATTTCCTAATTTCAAAACGTACTATAAAGGTACAGCAGTCAAAACAGCGTGGTACTGGCATAAAGGTAAACATACAAGTCAACGGAATAGAATTTCAAGTCCAGAAACAAACCCTTACATTTATGATCAGTTGGTTCTGACAAAGGTGCCAAGAAAATTCAATGGGGAAGGAATAGTCTTTTTAAGAAATGGTGCTGGGACATCTGGATAGCCACATGCAAAAGAAAGAAGCTGGACCCCTACCTCACACCAGACACAAAAATTACCTCAAAATGGGTCAGAGGAATAAATGTAAGAGCCAAAACTATAAAACTTTAAAAGGAAACATAGGAGTAAATTCTTCGTGACCTTGGGTTAGGCTAAGAGTTCTTAGGTACAACACCAAAAGCATGAGCCATAAAAGAAGTAACTGGGCTTCCCTGGTGGCGCAGTGGTTGAGAGTCCGCCTGCCGATGCAGGGGACACGGGTTCGTGCCCCGGTCTGGGAAGATCCCACATGCCGCAGAGCGGCTGGGCCCGTGAGCCATGGCTGCTGAGCCTGCGCATCCGGAGCCTGTGCTCTGCAAGGGGAGAGGCCACAACAGTGAGAGGCCCGCCTACCGCAAAAAAAAAAAAAAAAAAAAAAAAAAAGTAACTGATAAAGTCTCTGATAAGAGCCTTGCTTCCAGAATACACAAAGAACTCTACAGCTCCACAGTAAGACTAAAAAATCCAACTAAAAATAAGCAAAAGACTTGAATAGACATTTCACCAAAAAAAGACTATGAATGGCTAATAAGCACATGAGAAGATGCTCAACATCATTACCCACTAGGGAAATACAAAACGACAATAGGATACCACTCCATACTCACTAAAATGGATATAATAAAAAGACAGACAATACCAAGTATTGATGAGGATGTGAAGAAGCCAAACCTCTCATTGCTGATGGAAATGTAAAACGGTACAGCCACCTTGAACATTATTTTGATAGTTTCTTACAAAGTCAAACATATATTTACTATATGATCCAGCAATTCCATTCCTAGGTATCTACCCAAGAGGAATGAAGACATATTTGCAACACAAAGACTTGTACTTGAATGTTTATAGCAACATTATGAATAATAACCAAAAAGTGGAGACAATCCAAATGTCCATCAACTGGGGAATATATAAATACAACATGGAATATCCATACACTAGAATACTTTTCAGCAATAAAAAAGAACTACTGATACTTGCTACATCATGCGTGAACCTCACAAACATCATGCTAAGTGAAAGAAACTAGATGCAAAAGACCACATTATTGTATCCTTCCATTTCTATGAAAAGTCCTGAAAAGGTAAATCTATAACACATAAAGCAAATTAGTGGTTGCTTGGGGCTGGGATGGGAACAGGCATTGTCTGGAAACAAGTATATTTTGGGGTGATGGAAATGCTCTAAAACTGGGTTGTAGTGATGGCTGCACAACTCTTAAAAATCAATGAATTGTGTGTACACAGGTGCATTTTACGGTATGTCAATTATACCTAAATAAAGAGTCTAAAAAATACCCCCTGGAACACGAGACTATGAACATCAGCTGAAAAAGAGGTGAGCACAAAAAGTGATACTATGTTGCCAAAGAACAGAAGGGCCCAGAAGGCTGCAGGTCTGGTCCAGCCCGAAGCCTAGAGATTGGCTTCCCATCCTTTACATCCCTGCAAAGCAACTCCTCCTAAAAATGGCAGCAAATGTAGCCATCTGTGATGGCTAATTTTGTGTATCAACTTGACCGGCCACAGGGTGCCCAGATTAAACATTATTTCTGGGTGTGTCTGTGAGGGTGTCTCTGAATGAGATGAGCATCTGGGTCAGTGGACTCAGTCAAGTAGAATGCCCTCCCCACTGTGGGTGGGCATCATCCAATCCACTGAGGCCTGACCAGGACAAAAGGCAGAGGAAGGAGGAATTCGCCCTCTTTTTCCTGCCTAACTGCTTGATCTGGGACACCTCATCTCATCTTCTCTGATCTACACCATCGCTCCCCTGGTTCTCAGGCCTTTGGACTTAAACCGAATTACACCACTGGCTTTCCTGGGTCTGCAGCCTGCAGATGGTAGACTGTTGGGCTTCTCAGTCTCCATAATTACGTGAGGTAATTCCTCATAATAAATATCTCTATCTCCCTCTTTCTATATCTCCAATTGGTTCTGTTTCTCTAGAGCAGGGGTCCCCAACCCCTGGGCCGCGGACCGGTACCAGTCCATGGTCTGTTAGGAACCAGGCAGCCAGGCAGGTGAGCGGCAGGCAAGCGAGTGAAGCTTTGTCTGCCGCTCCCCATCGCTCGCATTACCGCCTGAACCATTCCCGCCCCCCCGCCCCCGCCCCCGTCCCCGTCTGTGGAAAAACTGTCTTCCACGAAACCGGTCCCTGGTGCCAAAAAGGTTGGGGACTGCTACTCTATAGAACCCTGGCTAATACCCTATCCCTCTGCCAAATGAAGCCGAGTTCCATACATTATCAGGCACAATTCTAGAAACATAAAATACTCCCTGAAGACAGAGATGTCAAAGCATCTTGGTTTCCATATATTCATAAATCACTTCAAGCACCCAGCTGCATGTTCAGTGTGTGGCATTTAATCTCTACCTGACTCACAGGACTTTATAATTCACCAACTACAACTATGTTGTATCTCTCTTTCTTAAAGCTATCCAATTATCACAGACCCACAATTTCATCAGATTCCCTCTCAAAACCTCTGGTGTTACACGATCCATACCCCTGCTCCCAAGCAGCATTACCTCCATCCATGTGGAGGGGACAAGTGAACAAACTCTTCTTAAATGTCAGCTGATTTACTTTGACATTCTATTTCAATGTTTAATCACCATTACTTGTGAGATGTCCATTCTGCTGACCCCAACCTCTTTTCAGTTTGCCCTACTTCCATGACATCCGGAGTAGAAGTAACCACTTCCCTGCTTCCTGAAAAGGGATAACATTTGAAAATGACCATGAACAATACCTCCTGAGGTTTGCTTCCCTTCGACTTTTCCTCTTAGGTGCTATTTTCAACCCTTCCAGTCACCTCTGGTCCTTTATTTTGTTCCCCTGAATGCTCTAAATTTTCATACCCCATCAAGCATGACAACCAGTCCTGGGCACAGAGTTTTAAAGTAATGCCAAATACAGCAGAGAGATTCATTGCCAAATCGTTTAGAATAAGTTTGTTCCTAAAAAACAAACAAAACAAACAAAAGCCTAGGGAGAATGATGCTGTGGTAGAATTACCAAGAATGTGAAGGAATTCCTGGGTGTTGAGACAAGGGAGAACATACCAGAAGGGAGGTTATGTAGTAGAATGGTAACAGAATGACACTAAGTCTCCCCGAGAACAGGATTTCTAGACTCCGACACAACTAACAGTCAGGATGTAAAAATAAAGAGTTTTCTTCCTTGCACCTTGCCTGAATGTAATTCTTGTTTTAAGGATTAACTGTTTCCTAGACATTCCTTGTATTGAACCCAAGTTACGTCTTGTCACTTGTACAACAAATATGGAACACGGACAATGAGTGCCGGAAGATATCTATGAACGAAACGACAGAGTTCAACCTTTTCATTTTACTGACGAGGGCGCTGAAGTTTGGGGTGGGGGATGGAATGACTGCCCAAAGTTACTAAGAGACAGAGCTGGGACTACGCCCTGTGCCTCCCAGCCTCAGGCCCAATCTCCTTTGACTGGATTCCTGTCTCCAAGAAGGAGGTAGTTTAAGAAATCAAGATCTAGAAAGAACAGGAAAGAGCCCATAAGTGGGCAGTATTATCATGTAAATGGGACCAAATGAAGTGACAAATCTTCCCATTTCTTTTCCCAAGAAAACCACCCTGATGCCTTATTTTCAGGTCAGCTTATTAAACCCACACTCCAGTGGTAATGACATAAACTGTACTTGTTTTGTTTCTAGAATTTCATCCTCGGGCTTGGAGGAGGAGAGTCAAGGCTTCCACCTCTGGCAGGGAGCCCTGCCTGGGTCCTGGGGAAGCCTGGGCCCCGGGGCTGCAGGGTGGGACCTTCTGTGGAGGGGGGCGTCACACCACGCTCCGGCTCCCCTGCGGAGGGCGCCTTCAGGAGACCTCTACCTCCTGGGCCCTTTTCACCCTCTCCCTCTGGGAACTCCAACTGGACTAGGAAAAGAGGCAAGAGGCCCTGCCCTTCTAGAAGGGTCAGTGGCTGAGGGCCAAAGGGAAGAAAGAACTGTCCTTAGTCTAGGTCACAATTTCTCGGAGGATGGGCAGTTTTTTTGGGTGGGGGGCATTCAAAGGTACAGGATAACTGTGGCACTATTTCCAAGGACATGATCTTACTTGAATGATTTTAGGGTGGGGGAGGGTTTCATGATACAAGTCAAACCAAAACGGTGTTATCACTATGTCACTGCAGGAACTTTTAAGTCAAATCAGGAGACACTAGCACATAAAAGGAAAGAAGTGGAATTCCATCCCGCTTCTTTTCAGCTTACGGCAGGGAACTTTGGGCTAGGCTCCCACCTTAACTCCGGTATAAGTTCATGTCTCTTTGTTGTGAGGGAAACTGTGGTGGGAAGTATGGAGGCACTGGCTCCAGCAGAAAGAATCCTGGTGGTCCATAGGAGCACGGACCCAGCTCAAAGACAGCCGGGTGGTTGCAGGCTCAAAGTCCTAGCGTGTAACGAAGACCAAGTACACCTGCCTGACCTTGCCCTCTGCCCTGCACCCTGGGCAGCTGAGTGGGGCTGATCCAGCTGGCAGCTTGGGGGGTAGGGGTTTCTAGGTGTCCCCCTTAGAAACACAACCAACAGGTACAATTAGACATCACTTGGCTATCTGTGGGATTTTCAGGCAAGCATTTTATATGTTTACATTCACAAAGTTAAAAATCTGAAAATACAATACTTACTGTGTTTTTTTGAGTTACTATATCCTGAAAAGATAGGATCAATATAGCTTTTTTCCAAAACAGTTAATTTCCATAAGCACTAGTAAGCACTTTGTCCCCATGCCATCATCTGGCACCCATTTTAGAGCAAGAGTTAATCATTTGAAACCTCCCCCTGTAAAAAGCTTCAAAAAGAATGGGCCTCGAAGAAATGTAAAATTCATGTTCTAAGGAAAATTTATCATGATTGGTTAGCTTTGGAATTCCTGGGGGACATATATGGTTATAAGGATTTTCCCATAGCAATGGCAATGCTTCTGTCCAAAGATATTTTGAGATTCAAGTTCAGGGCTCTGAATGCCCTGCACCTCGCCTTCTCAGTGACAGCAGTGAAGCGCATGCGCAGCCCGTGGTAACCTCGGGCCTGGAACCATTTCTTGAGTCATCAGTGTGAAGGCTGCAGGCCACGCCCCGCCCAAGTCAGTCTTCCTACAGAAGGGGTGTTGCTGACAGGATTCCTGACACCTCACTAGAGGTATTATATTTATACATATTCACTATAGGAATTTTCAAACTCAAACTCAGTGACAACAGTTTTAGTTGGTTAACTTAGCATAATGGTTATGCAGCCCTTGACTGTATCATTTATGTGCTGCAAGCCGTTTGCTGAAAAAAGAAAACATAATTAAACAGCTGTCCCCGTAAAATGTGTTTTACCTGTTCTGAGATTTCTATTTTCTGACAAGTGCAGATCGCTTCTTCTGGCGTCAGATATAACTGAGTACCCATTTGTTTTAGGAAGTATTTTTCCATATCATTAAAAATTAAAACTTATCTAGGTCATGGGACTTTCCAGAGGAGTTCACTAACGCACAAATGAGAAAAAAAATTTATTGAATTGGGAAAAAATACATTCCAGTTTCATGTTTCTCATCAAAATACAGCTTAATAATCTACCCTTTCACATTTTCTAATTCTAAATATTTCTAAGCATAACCACTTTAGTGAATATCGGTAAAAGAAAAAAAATCTAAATATCTAAAGTAATTTAGACTGGTTTATAGCCTTTTGGGAAACTATTTTACAACGTAAAGTATAATAGCAAAACAGTTTCTTTTTCCACTGTCACATGAATGACTCTTAAAATACAGTACTGTGCTAGGATGAGAGAGGACACACCTATATAAGGTGTATGTGATATATTAACACATAAAGGTTACACATAGGTAGTATTAGTATTAGAGATAGGTAGTATTTCTACCAGGAAATAATCCCAAATTGTTACAGAACCCAGAAACATCTGGTTAATATTAAACCTTAAGAAACACAAATCAAAAATGTCCAATTTGCCATCACAAAATTGTGTCATTTATATACTAGTGACTTTTAATGCTAAGGTAGCTGAACATTTAGAAATGACATCCAGGAAAGCTAACTCTGAACCACTAGTTCTCACCTCTGGTTGCATATTTGGGAGGTTAAAAAAAATCCCCTAGAGATTGTGACATAATTGATCTTGGTGTGGCCTGAGTACTGGGATATTTACAAACCCCCCAAATGATTCTAAAGTGCAGTCAAGGTTGAGTAACACTGCTGTAAACAAACTAATCTTTTATTCCTGAAATAATTTAACATAGACCAGGATTTCCTGACTAATGTTAAGATATTAAGCAATATTAATATTAGCTAAATTTTGTAATAACTCACATCTGACCTTCACATTTTACAAACAGGAGCATTTTTAAAAGTACTGTTATCCAAAAAAGCTTGTATCAAATTCGCAAAAATACATTTAAAAATTCTCAATAATTACTGAGCTGTGTATGAACACACAAGTTTTCAGTTTTGCTTGGCTTTAAACTGGGGAGAAAAAAATGACAGATTAAATACTGATTACATCTGTGCTAAACGTTTCTACCCATTTTGGTAACTGTTAAACATCTTCTTATTATTATCCAAGTTGAGGTTTTTTGTTTTTTGTTTTTTGTTTTGCAGTACGCAGGCCTCTCACTGTTGCGGCCTCTCCCATTGCGGAGCACAGGCTCCAGACGTGCAGGCTCAGCAGCCATGGCTCACGGGCCCAGCCGCTCCACGGCATGTGGGATCTTCCCAGACCGGGGCACGAACCCGTGTCCCCTGCATCGGCAGGCGGACTCCCAACCACTGCGCCACCAGGGAAGCCCAAGATTTTTTTTTTTAATGTGCAGGTTTGGATCAAATTGCCCAATAGAGGATTCAAAGTGCTGTGTTTGCTTCAACAGAAACTAACAGAAGTTTTTGCCTTCATCTCCCCAGTGAGCTTAGAAATATTCAAGTTGCCTGCAAACGCACATCTCTAGCACATACGCTCACACAGAAGCCAGGAAGTCACCTGTGTGAGCCAGAACCTGGGGTGGGAAGGAAGGAACTGCACAAGCAAATCTTTCTTGTTTTTCTCCAACCTCCTCTGCTACATGTACATTTCAACTGAACACACAATACTGCTTTCCCAAAACAAAGTATTCAGGAGAAGGTGGACAATACTCTTTACCTTCAATGAAAGAGCAGTGTCAGCATAGGTGTCGTGGTACAGGATCACATTATTGGCCATGTCAAAGCTTTCACGGACTCCAAGATGGTAGAAGAGGGAAGGCTGTCTGGAGACATTGCTCATGTCCACCACGGCAACATCTGAGATGAACAACGAGGGGACAAGGTCGGGGGAGAGAGAGGTGATCTACTTAATCTACTTTGTGATGATCGCCAACGGGGAGCTGCTACAATTTGTATTTCTACCATCAGCCTTTTAGGTAAAGCAGAAGTAAGGAATGATTTGATTAAAATTACCCCCATGGGGCTTCCCGGGTGGCGCAGTGGTTGAGAGTCTGCCTGCCGATGCAGGGGACACTGGTTCGTGCCCCGGTCCGGGAAGATCCCACATGCTGCAGAGCAGCTGGGCCCGTGGGCCATGGCCGCTGAGCCTGCGTGTCCGGAGCCTGTGCTCCGCAACGGGAGAGGCTGCAACAGTGAGAGGCCCGCGTACCGCAAAAAAAAAAAAAAAATTACCCCCATGAACTGCGGAAGAAAAGCAACATGAATAAAAACTAAAAACCAAAAAACTCTTCCTTCTTCAAAGTGCTGAGAACATAGTCTCACTCAAAAATTGCTGGTGGATTTATTTTACATGTTATTTTTATTAGGAAATTAATCATATCCAAAGAATATATTTAGCTTATATATAAAGTATTAAGTATAATGAAATGAAAAACCATGCACCCACCATGCAGCCCAAGACACAAAGCGCTATCTGTACTGTCAGAGCTCCCCATGCCTCCTCGTAATCACGTCTCTCCCTCCTGCCCAGAGAACGCCTCCATCCTGATCTCTGCATTTATCAGTTCCCTGCATATATCTGTATATGCATATTATATATTATTATAATTATGAATTCCTAAACAGTATGTTGTTTAGTTTTGTATGCCTTTGAACTTTATATAAATAGTATCATACTGTATATATTCTTTGACTTGCTGGTTTTTGGTGTGAAACAACCAACTTGTATGTCTAGCTCTAAGTTCATGCATTTTCACTTCACATGATTTCTTCTTTTCCTATTTCAAACTGTTGTAATGAACATTCCTGCACCATGCTCCTGGTTCATATGTCACCATCAAATGGATGGCACAGATCACATGCCCCTGGAGTTGTGTCCTAGAGAGACTTTAATCAAAGAGGGATGGGGGGCTTCCCTGGTGGCACAGTGGTTGAGAGTCCGCCTGCCGATGCAGGGGACACGGGTTCGTGCCCCGGTCCGGGAAGATCCCACATGCCGCGGAGCGACTGAGCCCGTGAGCCATGGCCGCTGAGCCTGCGCGTCCGGAGCCTGTGCTCCGCAACGGGCGAGGCCACAACAGTAAGAGGCCCGCGTACCGCAAAAAAAAAAAAAAAAAAAAAAGAGGGATGGGATAGGGAGGGTGGGAGGGAGGGAGACGCAAGAGGGAGGAGATATGGGGATATATGTATATGTATAGCTGAGTCACTTTGTTATAAAGCAGAAACTAACACACCATTGTAAAGCAATTATACTCCAATAAAGATGTAAAAAAAAAAAAAACAGAGGGGCAACACAGACCATCAATAAAGAACAAACTTAAAAATTTGCCTAGTATCACTGGACACCATTTCAAGTCTAGTCATTTTCAAGAGAGTATCAGAGCTCCAAGTTTGACTGGACTTTCTCCACAATGTACAGCAGAAATTTGGGGAAATAGGGCCCAAACTTACGCTTGTGCTGCTGTGACCTCACAGGAAGTCACTGAAAATCTCAATGAAACAGAACAGAGGCGAGGTGAATAGGGACGTGAAGAAACAAAAAGGCAGAGAGATGCTGCATCAGCACCAGGCACCACTGGGAGACCTGAGACCGAGCCTTGGTAAGTCCTGGGTGGGCCTTTTTATTCCCTAATTTATGGGTTGCCTGCTCTATGCCAGGCACTGTGCTTGGTGCCAGGGACAGAAGTGTGAACAAGGCATAATCCCTTTCCTCGAAACCATGTTTAATACAACGGAGACGACGGGAAGGAAGCAGTGGTTAGAATTAGGGTAAGGAAGGCTAAGATGAGGGGAACAGTGACAGAGGCACCCCTGGGGGGCACCGAACCCACACTCAGGTGGAGGGCAGTCAGGGAAGGCTGAAAGCATGTGAGCTGTCTGGAGCCTGAGGGTCCATATGAGGCAGGAAAACTGGGGAGAGGATGGGCGGATGGAAAGGGAGGGAAAAAGCATTGCAGGAAGAGAAGGCAGCAAGTACAAAGGTCAGGGGGGGTGTACATGTTGGGGCCACTGGAAATCATTTCACAGGACCAGAACACCTAAGGAGATGAACCTGGAAGGGTTAGTAGGTGCCAGACAGGTGAAGGGGTGTGAAGGCCATGTTAAGAGGGCTGGACACTAGCTTGAGACAATGGAAAACCTGTGGAAGGGTGTGGGGGTTTTTTTGTTTTTTTTTATTTTCATTATGGAAAATTACAAACATATATGTAAAAGTAAACAGAAGAGTGCAATGGAACCCCTGTAGCCCCCACTTCCCTCAACAATTATCAACTCGGCCAGCCTTGTTTCATCTCTACTGCCGTCCACCCCACCCCCTTCCATATAATTTTGAAACAAATCCCCGGTATCATATAATTTCATCTCCAAATACTTCAGTATGTTTCGTTAAAAGAACTCAAAGGAAAAAAAAAACAACAAATAACCATAGCATCAATGTCTCATCATTATTTTTAAAAAAAATAATCATGAAGGGCTTAAACAGGAGACTATCATATCCAAATTCACCCTTTAGAGGTTATTGCTCAGGAACGGACAAATGTATATGCTGAGGAAATGCTTTTTACAAACCAGCCTGGTTAATTTATCTCAAATGGATACCTGGTCCCCACAGACATCTGCTCAGCGTCCAAACCACACTGCAGCTGAATAAATGAGACATTCTGCCCGCATGAGTTTTCCCTGGACTCTATTACCTTCTCAAATGAAAAAGAATGTGTTTCCTACTAATGTTACTAGGAAGTGGCAACACAGATGCTAATTCCAAGGCGAGGGGACTTCTATAATTAGTTAACAAAGGACAGGAAGCAAATGGAGGAAGACAAAGGAGAGTGGTGGGAAGGGGGAGAGCAGGGATGAAGGACGGCAGCCCCCCATCATGCAGACCATTTTCACAGGAAACCTGCAACTTGGTGGAGTAGCTTGTAGCCAAGTAGATTACATTTTAATCTGGTGACATGAGTTCCTGCTTTCCTCTGCCCTCTCAATGCTCTGTGCTGAGACCTGTACACTGGCCTCACCACGTCCACTAAGGAGCCCCTCCGTGGCTCCACCAAGGGTTGGGATGGAGATTTTTCTTGGTGCCTCATTAAAACAGGACAGACTGAAGCAAGATGGCTACTGAGTGACTCAGGGGGGAAATGCTGGACACGTGCTGGATTCCAGCCCTGAGCAGGATAGCACGGGACTTCATCACGCTACCTCAGAAAGGAAATCCTATTCAAAAGGCATGGTTGGGCAAAGCTTTTGCACAGTGAACTGCTAAGGAAAAAAGGGCAGAAACAAAGACATGTTTGCTGGAAAATGGGCAAGATAGTTTCACGTCGTCTTACTTAATCTTTGCAACAACGCTGAGTACTCCCCAGTCCCGGGAGCGCGCGAGGGCCGCTGTGCCTGCACATCCGTATCAGTGGGATGATGGCCAGCACACGCTGAGGAAAGAGGCAGCAAGCATCCAAATTTAACAGCCACTCAATTCCGGAAAAGAGGGTGGAGGAGACAGACTTGAGCTCATCTTCTCTCACAAAAACACCAAAACCACAAGTAACTGCTGAACAACCATTGACAAAAAAGACTGGAAGCTACCAAAAAAGATTTTTTACATTCAAAGACAATAAAGTTGCCACAATGAGATGGTAGGAAGGGCACTTTCGGAACATAATCAAATCCCAAACCCACCAGATGGACAACCCACAAACTGGAAAATAATTATATCGCAGAGGTCCTCCCATAAGAGTGAGAGTCCTGAGCCTCTGCGTGAGGTCTCAGAGACCTCTGGGACAACATTAAATGCACCAACATTTGCATCATAGGTGTCCCAGAAGGAACAGAGAGAGAGAAAGGGCCTGAGAAAATATTTGAAGAGATTATAGCTGAAAACTTCTCTAACATGAGAAAGAAAACATTCAACTTAAGTCCAGGAAGTGCAGAGTCCCATACAAGATAAACCAAGGAGGAACACACCGACACACATATTAATCAAACTGACAAAAATTAAAGACAAAGAAAAAAATATTAAAAGCAAGAAGGGAAAAGTGACAAGTAACATACAAGGGAATCCCCATAAGGGTATCAGCTGATTTTTCAGCAGAAACTCTGCAGGCCAGAAGGGACTTAAGGGATTGGCATCCAGTCTCCAACTAAGTTCACATCTTGACTCTCCAGTTTATGAACTGTGTGATCTCAAAAAAGTTCACTTCTCTGACCTCAGTTTCCACATCTTTAAGTGAGGATAACAGTACCTACATCACCAAGTTGTCTGAAGATTAAACTAATGCATGTAAAGCCCCTAGAACAGAGTCTGGCACAAAGTAAACATTCCATGAACGTTAGTACTTTAAAGCCATGGGATCACCTAAGAAAAGTGCAGATAGAGAAGAAAAGGGGGCTGCAGCCTGAGCCCTGGGGCACTCCAACATCTCCAAAGGCCTCCATTCAACCCAAGGCTTTTCCATAAACCTGCAATGTCCTAAGCCTTGTCTGGGGACCCAAACCCCCGGTACGCAACTCACAATTTAAAGCTTGATAACTTAATACTTTATACAGTTCTTTAGGCAACAATTATATGTTCAAAGTTCAGGGTTGGTTTTTTTGGTTTTTTCACATACTTGTACACCCACTACCATGCTTGGCACAGAGTCAAACACATACTAGGGTGTTTGAAACTCACTTGTGGACACATCAAGTAAGTTAAAAATTTTAAAGTCAATATATTATTATATTTTTCTATTAAGGAAAAAAAGTTCTTCGTCTTCTTCAAGGAATGATGTGGATTATAAGATACCCTTAGTACCACACCATCATCCAACCATCAGGCCCATCTTGCTAGAGATAGTCACAATGGCCAAAGCACCTGCCACGCCATTTTCCCTTCTGATTTCCAATCCTTATGCTTTGTGTATAAACTTTTCTGTCTCTTCTTTCCTAAAGATTTGTCTAGGTGTAAAAGTCTCTCCTATCTCGCAACATGTCACACTCAGGCCCCTGGCCCCCAGTCCCTATAGCCCTAAAGAATTCTGGACACTGAAGCCAAATTATTCCTTAAAAAAAAACAACAGTATCAAAACTTAGATGAAAAGAGGGAAGAAAATGGGCATAAGCCAAATACACATCCAGAGAATCATCTAGGAGGGCTCCTTCCACCAATGCACAGGTGTCACAATGCCTTTGGCTAGTGACTCTGAGTATTTATCCACAGCAACTTTTTTTTTTTTTTTTTTTTTTGCGGTACGTGGGCCTCTCACTGTTGTGGCCTCTCCCGTTGCGGAGCACAGGCTTCGGACACGCAGGCTCAGCAGCCATGGCTCACGGGCTCAGCCGCTCCGCGGCATGTGGGATCTTCCCGGACCGGGGCACGAACCCGTGTCCCCTGCATCGGCAGGCGGACTCTCAACCACTGCGCCACCAGGGAAGCCCAACTCTGAGTATTTATAAAATGACCTCAAGTGATATGAGTTTCCAACAGAACAAAGGTAAAAGTCAATGAGGGGGAAAAAGAAGTTCTAAGAGTTTATTTCTTTACTCAATTTCCACAGAACTATATGCCCTTCTGTTTTTCTTCAGTGTCCCACCCACCTTCCTCCCCATGCCCCCAGTGCTGGTGATAACCACAGAAAATAATGCTGACCCACCAGGACCAACTCTTGATGTGGCTTCAACCACATCTGTGCCTCAGATCCTGAGATCTGCCCCTGGGCCCCCAGGGACCAGTAACAGTGACAAGGATATGGGAACTATGTCGGCGATTTGAATGTGGGCAGAGCTGAGCACATGAACTGCTCCCAAATTGGCTTTCTCACTCATATCTAAACCTGGAACAGACAAAAGGCTGCTAAATGTTATTTTACCAATACCTTTCAGCAAAGCTATTTCTAACTAATTTGGACCACTGAGCTACTTATGGGGGTTTTAAAAATGGTCCATCTGAAATAAGATACAAAGTGTCCTCTGCCCATCTCCCATGACTCTGCTATCACTTTCCGTATAAACACGTTGGTACTAAATTCTATTCTAATTCAAGACAGTGACCTGTCAAAACACAGATGTGGAGGGAAAAAAACAGCAAAACAAAACCCTCACTGCTCTTATCTCTGATTAATTGTACATTAAGGACTCAAATGAACACTCTGACCTTAAATCCCATTTTTCCATGCTCTTCCTAACCCTATACAGCACTAAATATTCATTTGTAAGCTGGTTTTCTTCATCCCTAGGTCTCTGTGTATAGATTCTAATGTCCACTGAGAAGCAAAAGCTTTGATTCCCCTCCCATAGCAGTACAAAATTTCAGGAGAACTTCCATTCCCTTTGGATCCCAGTGTTAGGATCACTCTGGTTTGTGTAGAAGCCCTTCAGGTCTAAGCACCTAGAATCCAGCCCTGGCTCAAGTGGCAAGGCCAGACTTTTAGGAAAAACTTCTCTAGGCAATCCTTACTACTAACCCATTGGGCACTTTCTAATGCAGGAGATATTACACTAAGTGGAGTTCCCGGCACCAGTATATGTAACCTAACATGACTAATAGCAAAAATAACTGACGGCGCCCCGTTCACTCACTAGAAAATACATGCCCACATGCTGAGCCTCTTTATCAGGGGTCATCTCAGCATCTAGAGCAGAAGCCAGACTGATGTACAAACAGCCACTTCCCCATAGCAGTAATCCAATCGGGGGTATCCAAAAATTACTTCCCATCTAACTTCTCAACTCTACCCACTAATCAATTCATCAAACACCTAATATTAAGCATGTTCACTGAAGAAAAGCAATAAGAGAACAAACAGATGCTTGAAAGCACTAGCCAGTGCTTTGTCCATAGCAGATATTCAATAACATTAGGTGAACACCAGAGTGTACAAATGGTAGCAATACAGAGTGCTTCCTTGAAGACCAGTGTCTGACAAAATGTCCCAAGACACTGACTCCTTCACTAGAGGCTATATCTACTCCACTTTAGCCTTCGAGAAAGGGAAGAGTAGGGAGAAGGGGAAAAAAAATCTACAAATATCTATATTCAAACTTGTCCTTAGCTAAATTAACACCAAGATCCCAACTTCATGTCAAAGAAAGACAAAAAGCCACCAACATTGACACTTGTCCACTCAAAGCAGTTTCCAGAACACTGACAATCAGGACACTCAGCATGTTCTAATCACTATGGCCCTTGATCACAAGAGGTCCATTAAAAAGGGTTTTCTTTCTTATGTTATTAATAAAGGGTTAAGCAGATTATTTCTATCATATTTGCTTGGGGGTCCTAAATTCCGGTTTGAACAAATGATTCCCACACTTCTAGAAAGGCCTTAATTGGGTTAGTCTGTTACTTTTAGTGCAATCTTGCAAAGGCTGGAGTCTTTTTAAGTCCTTAAAGGACTTGGGCAAAATTCTTTTGGTGATAATATTTTTTAAAAAGATCATCTCCAGAGTTTACATATGTTCCACAATTACTCATGCTGATAGGGGAGAAAAAAAGCACATTTTATTTCCAAAAGGCTCCCTTCAATCTGAAAGCTCCAACTGCCAACATATCTGATATTGACTTCCTGCATAAAACAACACACAAAACAACAAGTATAATCATAGGTCTAAAAAGCAAGACTTAAACAGAGAAAGCTCAGCTTGTTTAGCCAGAGAAAGAGAAGGGAAGGATGGGTACAGAAGGAACAATCTGCACTTTTGGTAGCTGACATTAGGGTCCAGAGAAGACAATTTGTCCACTCTGTGAACAACTATGCATTGAAGAGGGATGGGAAAACAGTAAAAGTAAGAAACACTAAAAGAAAACTCAGGCTAACAACAAGGAGATAATCTGTGATCATCAGTCTGGAAAGCTCAGAAAACATTTCCTGGAGAGGTTGTGAAGTCTCTTGAGAGAGAGCAAATCTCTTGAGAAAAATTTAAGGATATTTGGAGGTGGAGAGTTAAGGATATTTTTGGAGGTGGAGTGGGTTAAAATAGTCAAGTGGTTCTACTATACTATGAGATTACATCTGAGTATCAAAAGGATATTCTAGTCCTATTTTTCTAAGCTTTTAGCTATCTTAGAAAATCTAAATCACTCCTTTAATAAATTATAAAAATGACAGATGCTTACGAAATATAAAAACATTAACAACTGTGTAAGCATTGAGCCAAAAATGCAACCAAACATCTCTGACATTTAAACAAGAGCACTGCCAAAGTCTCTTTCTGAGACCCCAACTCTCAAAACTAACCTCAAGAGCATTCTCACAGAAATCCACACCAAAAGATCACCAGTAAACTAACAATGAGAGCTGCCATTCTCTGGAGAGAATCCTAGATGGTTTTCCTTTCTCATCTGTAACCACAGGCTACAGATAAAACAAAATGGCTTTCAGGTGATACAAGATACAAAACGGGAGAAGGAACCAAGGGACTTATCAGGGCATGAACTACAGTTCATCCTGGGAGACTACCCTGATCTAGAAGAAACAGATAAACTGAGCTAAGAAATCCCTCCAACATCGAATTCCAGACACTTCTAAATAAATGGCAAAGCTGGAACCTTAACCCATATCTTTGGACTCTAAATCCCCTACACCAAGAGGTCACATTCCTCAGAGGTCCAAAACCCAAACTGAGTCATGTCCTGACACATTTAGAGGTGCTGGTGAGAATTTCACACACCAAAGCCTCATTCAAAAGGGCAAGCTCTCCAGTTAGAGGCTCCTAAAGGTAAAAATGGATTTGGAGAACTGAGATCAAATTTTGGTTTGGCATTTTTTTATTTTACCAAAAAACATGGTTGACTCTAACAGTTGAAACTTCTTTAGTTGACAAACTTGATTTTTCTGTCAGCTGCCCTTTTTTGTGCAGCCTCCTGTTACATGATGTTCCTTGGCCTAAGAACCAAGTCTTCAGAGCACCGACACATTCAGAGGAGGAAAAGGCCTAGAGGTTGCACAAGGAAGAGCAAGAAATCTAGATTGTATTCATTGGGCGCTTCCCTGGCAGCACAGTGGTTGGGAGTCCGCCTGCCGATGCAGGGGACACGGGTTCGTGCCCCGGTCTGGGAGGATCCCACATGCCGCGGAGCGGCTGGGCCCGTGAGCCATGGCCGCTGAGCCTGCACATACGGAGCCTGTGCTCCGCAGCGGGGGAAGCCGCAACGGTGAGAGGCCTGCGTACTGCAAATAAATAAATAAATAAATAAATAAATAAAAATAAAAATAGATTGTATTCATTCAAAGTGGGAGACAATTCCAACAAAATGGCTCCACCCACTGCTGCCCTTCCTGAGCCCATTATCTGCAGAGAATCAGAGGGCCTGCCTATAAACTTGGATAGTCAATGGCCCTGTAAGCTCCCTAGCTGTACACATGAACAACACAATTAACTGGTAAGAAATGTGGCCAGGTAGAAAGAGCTTTGCACATCTCTAAATCCTGGCTTTCCTATCCCTTCTAAATTCCCCCACAGTAACTACCCCAAGGCATCCTATTGCTCCTCCATAACAAAAAGTGAAATAAATGTACGTTTTCTCTTAATTGGTCTTATTAATAAGAAAGGTAATCTCAATTCATTTTTACTTTGCTAGTGCCAAGTTTTAAAATTCAGCATTTACAAGAAGCAACGGAATGTTGGGGGAAAAGGGCATCTCAACGTAAACAACATCTTTAGGGCAGAGGCCCTAGTTTGGGAGCTCAACTTTGCCACTTAGGAAAGGCTCTTAAACAAATTACAACATTGATCTACAACCCAGGGTAGTCAGGAAAGAAAAAAGTTTTTAACCAAAGCATGGAGAAACACATGGGGAACATAAATGACAAACTGGCAGTCATGCTGCTCCGCATACACATTCCATGTCAACGCTCACCTGCTCAGACCCAGCTCTTCTCTGATCCCTGGCAACCCTGTGGTCTGTGCAACCCATTCTTACCTAGTGAACAAAGCCATCGAAGGATATGGGAAATGGGGCAGGAATTTACACACCCAGATATCCTGACTACACTACTTTCTTTAACCTGCTAATTAAGAACTACATCTTGCACTTTACCTAAGATGAGCATGTCACATTCCTGTACACAGATGTCACATTAATCTAAAAACACTGCCTATCACTTCTTCTCTCAAAACTCTTTAAAAGCTAGACAGGGATTCCCTGGTGGCGCAGTGGTTGAGAATCTGCCTGCTAATGCAGGGGACACAGGTTCGAGCCCTGGTCTGGGAAGATCCCACATGCCGCGGAGCAACTGGGCCTGTGAGCCACAACTACTGAGCCCGCGCGTCTGGAGCCTGTGCTCCGCAACAAGAGAGGCCGTGACAGTGAGAGGCCCGCGCACCGCGATGAAGAGTGGCCCCAGCTTGCCACAACTAGAGAAAGCCCTCGCACAGAAACGAAGACCTGGCACAGCCAAAAATAAATAAATTAATTAATAAAATCCTACTCCCAACATCTAAAAAAAAAAAACAAAAAAACAGAGAGTGATAAATAGATGATAGACAATCACTTATAAAAGAAACGAAGACCCAACACAGCCAAAAATAAATAAATAAATTTATTTAAAAAAAAAAAAAAAAAAGCTAGACAATGTTACAGGATAAAGTTCCAGCTCCTGAGCCAGAATTCAAGCTGACCAGTCTGCTTCAACTGAACCTGCCATTGCCATTGTGGAAGGCAGCTGGGGAAGCACAAGCTTTAGAATCAGACCTCAGGGAGCTGGAATTCCAGCTCTACCTCTTACTATTTGTGTGATCTTGAACAGGTTACTTATCTTTCTGATCACCTCTCTTTAAAACAAGAACAGCAATACCTACTTCATAGCACTAGAAGATGGAAGACAGAACATGGCATATGGCACAGAGTAGATGCTCAGTAAGCATCACTTCTTTCCCTAGCTCCAATCCAAAAGGTCTACTCTCTCTTCTCTTGAAAATTCTCCCCATCAACTTTCCACTAATTTCAGAACCATGCTTTGTTTCAACGCCTAATTGAAATCTTTTCTCTTCTATGAAACTACCCTGGCTTATAATCATTTTCTCCTCTGAGCTTCTATAATTCTTATGGTCTAAGCCAATGGATCTAAAATTTTTATTGTTCTCTTATGTGTCACTCCTCTTTCCCCGATGAGTCCACCAACCCAAGAGCAAAGTTTTTATCAATTGTCAAGCCAATAACAATTTAAGTGTTCAATGAAAAATACTTTGGGGCTTCCCTGGTGGCGCAGTGGTTGAGAGTCCGCCTGCCGATGCAGGGGACACGGGTTCGTGCCCCGGTCTGGGAAGATCCCACATGCTGCGGAGCAGCTGGGCCCGTGAGCCATGGCTGTTGAGCCTGTGCGTCCGGAGCCTGTGCTCCGCAACGGGAGAGGCCACAACAGTGAGAGGCCCATGTAACGCAAAAAAAAAAAAAAAAAAAAAAAAAATACTTTGAAGATTCAGTTGCCTTGAGGTTGTCTACCAATAATGGTTGCCCTTCTGGCCCAATTAGGGGATAATACCACTTCCCACATACACTTGACCAAATCTCACCTATATCTTGGGGAGTTTTTCCAAGGGTAATATTTATTGGGTAAATGAAAATGAAGCCTTAATCTATGAAGTCACAGGGGGACTCTCAGCCAAGCTGGCAGAGTCCAAGAAGCTTTAATTCACTCCATGCATTCAACAGGTTCTTTCTGAGCCCTTGCTTTGTGCTGCCCTTAATTCAGCATGGGAGACAGATTAAGAGCAATCTGGTCTCTACCTTTGATTAGCTTTCTGGAACCTAGACTATTTCTGATCCGTTAGAAACCCCTATTTCTGAAAAATCTCATCAGTGAAGGGATTCACTTTCTGAAAATATTACTTGGAGAAAAGAAAAAACAAACAGTAATACAGTCACTTCGGTTTTAACATTGTGGCCTGTCCTAAGATGGCCAATTGACGTATGTGCACATAAGGGATAGCTCAAAACAGCCCTGGAGATGGGATAATGACCCCTTCACCATTCCCAAGACCCTGTGGTCCAAACAGCAGAAACACCTGCATGGGGATAAAAGCAAGAGCTGGACTAAGGCAGCATTAAGGCCAGTTCTCTCACTTAGTTAAGTAGTCTTACTCAGGTTCAAGTAATTATAAACCACATTCTCATAAAGACCACAGGAAAATGCAATAATCTCTCTTCAGAAACACTTGAAAACGTTCAGTCTCTTGAACTCTACAAACTACTGAATTCTTTAATAAGGTGGCATAAACGTTGGCTGAAGTGTGGTCCATTAGTCTTGGGTCACTTAAAAATACTCTTTTAATATTTAGTGCACTTCAGAACAAGGGCGAGAAAGGAAAGGTAATCAAAGTAATAGAGTGCGAAGTTCATTTTCCTTTGTTTGAGTTGTGTGTGTGTATTCTTGAAGGAGCCTGCACACAAACTACCACAGCTCCAGGTAAGAGCTGCAGAGCAGCCCGGGCGCGTCCAGGGGCTCGCACAGAGCCCACTCCCAGGACCGCTCGGACTTCGGGCTCCTCGTCGCACACCACAGCTCTGCACTTCCCCAGACCCTCGGCTCCATGTTCCCCACCCCTAACTGCGCGCCCCAGCGGAGCCGGGAAGTACGGCTAGCCACGAGCGTCCGGAGGGCAGCCCCCAACAGCCCAGCTCGTCTGCGCCTTCAGAGGCCCCCGAACGCAAACACCCCCAGGGCTGGAACGCCTCCGGGGCGAGGAGTGGTGAATAGCGGGAAAAGGGCTAGGACTGCAGCGGCAGGGCAGGGCGCGGCAGAGGCAGAGCCGGAACCGGTGGCCCTCCTGCCCGCCACCCGGCCTGGAGCAAGGGCACTGGGGCGGGCAAGCAAGCAACCTCCCGGCGAGAAGACGGGCAGGGAAAGCCGGGGCGGCGGCCCGGACGCACTTACCTCTGCGCTCCCCAGCCAGGCTGGGCGCTCGCACGGATGGGGGCTTGACTGCAGCCGCGCAGCCCGGAGGAGGAGCCGCTCCGGGAGAGAGGGCGGTCGGCGGGCGGGCATCCGCGCCCAGGGCTGCGGCCGGGCTGGAGGGAGAGAGAAGGGAGGGAGCACAGATTTGAGTGGAGGGGGGCGTGGAGGAGGTGTGCCTCCACCCGAGACAGAAAGGGTGGGCTGCTGGAGCCTGGCGGAGGGGGTGTGCTCGGAGGCTCAGGAGGGAACAAGAAAACCGCGCCGAGAGTGCGCAAAGGGGGAAGGGAGGGCGCTGGGGATGGGAAGACGGGGCTCGGGGGCAGGGTGAGGAGTTGGTCCTCAAACTGGACTGGCCCTCACCTCGGACCATCCGACCAAGAATTGTCTGGGTCTGGAGCAAAGCACAAGGGGGTCTGAAACTTTATGTCATTTTCTCATACACACGTGACCCCCCTGCAGTCCAGATGGTTTCAATCACCGGAGGAAAAAAGCGGCTCTGCTGGTATGCATGAAAAGCCGGAGCTGGGAGAGTCTGGGAAAAGCTGCCTGTACAGCCCGCCTGCCTTCAAACTAACCGATGAGCTCTCTCCGCTCTCCCAGCCCTAGGCTGGGGGAGCCCTGCAAAACCCAAAAAGACGCTAAAAGAAGCTACATTTGGTAGTGCAGGAGTAGCGGAAGAACTCTGAAAGCACTAGGGTTCCAAGGCGTCTGGTCTGAACCGAAAGTTCTAAGGGCATTCTGAGAATTTGTTTTAAATACTCCATTAGCTTGCAAAACCAAAAACTGGAAAAGGGTGTCATTAAAGAAAAAGCAATGTAATACTAGCAGTGAGAATCTGTGATTTATTAGTGGAATTCTTAAAGAAATTGTTAACTCAGTATGACTATCCACTTGGAAAAGAATAATGCAAATCACTTAAAATCGAAACCCATACATACTTGGTGGGATGTTAGGAAGCCATGTAGCCCAATTGCTCATCCCATAAATCACTATAAATAGAACTTAATGTTGAAATGCACAAAATTGACTTTCACAAACCTAGTTACATTTTGTAGGAGCAAACGTATATGAATGACCATACCTGGTTCGGGAAGATCCCACATGCCGCAGAGCAACTAAGCCCGTGCACCACAACTACTGAGCCTGCGCTCTAGAGCCCGCGAGCCACAACTACGGAGCCCGTGTGCTACAACTACTGAAGCCTGCGCACCCTAGACCCCGTGCTCCTCAACAAGAGAAGCCACCGCAATGAGAAGTCTGCGCACCACAACGAAGAGTAACCCCCACTTGCCACAGCTAGAGAAAGCCTGCATTGCCATAAATAAATAAATAAATAAATAAATAAATAAAATAATTAAATAAAATTTGTTTTTTTAAAAAAAGAATGACCATAAACAGGCTCTAAGGCCAACACATGTTCCCAAAGCCCAAGCCAATTCAACTCTCACATACCCTAAAGAAGTACTTACTCAGCTGCAGGGCAAGCATCAAAAATAATGGGGGGAAAAATAGGGAGTTTAAGATATTGATACATCTTGAAGATAATTTAACTTGTTCTTGATCCAACAGGAAAAGTGGCAAGAACCAAACTGATAGTCTATTGTTCCTTTGCCAAAAAAGGATATTAACATGAATTACTAGTATTAATGCTTTATCTCAATAAAATTGGTGCCAGAGCATATGTTTGGCCTTTCTAGCAGAAGGCCTTACATAGTTGTCTACGTGTGAAAAATATGTCCGTCTTTGGTAAAGTGAATTGGTTTTACATAAGGAAAACCCAAGATTTTCATTTCTCTACTGGAAAACACAGGAGAAAACTTGAAACTAGGCAAATCAAAACAAGCTTTACTCCAAACTCAAAAAGTTCACTGACATGCTTGAACCCTTCAGGAGACTTGGGCTATCTGGATGGACTGAGCCTTCTTCAGTCTTCTCCGATCTCAAATTAGGGTGGTTCTACCCTCCACAAGCAACAAGAGAAGTCATGTAGAAGAATCCTCAGGGAACACAAGCCACAAAATTTAACAATGCTCCAGGCAAATTCCACCTGCAGCTCCCAAGCTCTGTACAGAGGTTCTTAAGTTTCCCACTTCCAAAACTATTAAAACTTCTATTAAAGTCTTGTTCTTCTTGTGCGTGACACCTGTGAAGAAAGCCAACTCACTGGAAAGCATCAAGATGTTCTCTCTTCAGACCCAGGATAGTAACTGTTTTCATCTCTGGCAGCTACTGCTGCTGCCGCCTCTTACATGTGCTGAAGTAAGAGGGCAATAATGACATACAAATAGTTGTTCTTTTTGTTTACCAATGCTTGGCAAATTATGCATCAAACTTTTTTAATTCCTAAGAAAAACCTTAATTAGATATTCTCTTTCAGAAAGAAAAGTAACATCCCTTAGCTTTTCTAAATATAGTTTTGAGTCTAAACTCCACTGATGTCAGTATTAGTTCATCTTAATACTAGCCAAAGATTTATTAGAGACACTGACATCTGAAATGTTTTTAATGCTATTGTAAATGGTATTAATTTAGTGATTTGCATTAACCTAATGTCCACATACTTGACAAAAAAAGCCAACTATATATAAGGTGCTAAGGGAGGTATAAGCTCTATGAGGACAAGGACTAGGCCTATCTTGCTAAAAACTGTAGCCTATGTGCCTAACACAGTGCGCAGCATGAAAGAGGTGCACAATAAATATATACTGTTTGAATAAATGAAAGAGAAACAAAAACACTCCTCATAAGGTTATAATCCGGTAGAGGCATGTGACTTGTAAACAACAGAATGAAATAACATCTTTAGAAAGGATACCAGCAACAAAAAGAGAGGAAGGAATAATTAGCGTTAGCTGGGTTTGGATTTTAATCACAATATATATTCAGAAATGTGCAGAGACTGCTGCAAATAAGAAGCGTTTATAAGAAGAATTTGGTGTATTTCGTGCCTAATTTAGGGACCTCAGAGATACACTTTCCCATGTCCCCATTATTCAGTCCTCTCAACACAGAGCCAAGACAAGATTTGAGCATAAACATCCTGGCTCTAATTTGGATAGTATGAATGCTGTTCCTTTCATCCTCTCTCATACATCTCCTCCACCCCCAAGCCATTTCCTCTGTACTGTCTTCTGTCAGTCTAATGAAAGTTTCCTAATCTTTAGAAGCAGTAGCTTTGGTTCTCTTTGTGTGGAGAAGTACAATACACTCTGATTACATGGTTATATTCCATACAGATGCCTGGCAACACATCTTATAGCTAAGGGTCTGTTTAATATTTTAACTTTGAGGGACTTATAATTCAACTATTTTGCCATATACCAAAATAGCACTTGATGTCACAGAGATGGGCTTTACTTCTTCCTTTTGCTATTTTAAACCCTGCACTTGAGCGTGGTGAGTAGTTTGGGTTTTCTGGTTCCTGGATTTTGCTTTGGCATTTTTTTCTTCTTTGAGGAACAAAGGGCTTAAGATTTTCAAGGAAGTCTTTCAGGTGTACAGGTCTAGTACTCATGAAGCACTTATTTCCTCCTAGGTGCTCTGCCTATAATATTATATGTGGTCCTTAAAAGGGCAATGGTGGCTTATTTATGCCACATGATCCAAATAACCAGGTTTCTCTAAGGCAGGCAACTGGAAAAGATGGTCGGCCCAGATGACCTTTAAGTTTTCTAGGTCATCCTTTTCCACATATCACTTCCTTTTTTCAAAAATTTTTGTTTTAATAAAAATAGTATGTTTTGTTGAAACAGCTAAACTTAAATACTAAAGACTGAAATCATCCTAAAACAGTTTTTAAAGAAAATAATTACTAATCACTAATCCATAACCTCAACAAGTACTATTTAATCCAATCCTGCTTTCCATTCTCCCTAAATTTAAGTAGAGCCTCATTTCTAAAGCACCCCATATTTACCCTTGGAGTTTTTCCATAAGCTTTAAGACTTTGGGCCAGTTTTGACATAAAACAACCTCTGATCTGTAATCTCCAGGGGCCCAGCACACCTCAGAAATAGCTATCAAGAGTGCGAAGGGATGACTTTGTCACTCCCTTTGGCTTTTTACTTTCCTCTTTTCCAAGCCCCTCAAAAGGCGAATGGGGCTTACTTATATTCACACAGATGTTAACTAAGTCAGTAGTAGGAATCCTCGCAACTAGTTTTTGCAGTCAGTAAAGCGTAATAGTGTGTACTAGATTACTAATTCCTACATCTCCTAACCCTTCAGAATCACATAAGAAGCTTGTCAGAAATACAGATTCTGGCTCCAGTCCCAGATCTACAGAATTAGCATCTCCAAATTTAAGAAACACTAGACTAAACTAATTCTAAGATCTTTGTCAGTTCTATGTATGGCAATTTTCCCTTAGAAGAAAGCCCCTCTATCACCACACATTCATACAGGCTTTCCGAAAGGAATCAGCAAGATATTATATGAATTGAAACGGAATTTAGTTCTTTCCTTCACAGTAAGCAACATACTGGAGCACAGTTACCTTTACAGCCTAACTTTGAAAAAAAAAAAAATCCTTAAACTGAATGCTTTAAAAATTTATTCCTACTATACATTGTTTACAAAAGTTTAAGAAGATTTTAAAATTGAGGAATTCATTGTAGGGGGAAAGAATCAAAGAACCCAAAATTGTGTACAAAAATTTTTAACATTGTGACTTAAGAAAACACATTAAAAATATATATATATATACATATACAGGTAAGATATATACCTGGTTTAAAAATTTCAAAAACAGTATAGAAGAATATATTAAAAAGTCTTCCTTCCCACTCTTGACCTCCTGTTCCTCTCTCTTCAGGCAATCACTGGAGTTTCTTGTATATTTTTTCAGAAATGTTCAAAGGGAATGCAAAATTATTTATGTGTGCATAATACATTTTTGAGAGGAGAGGTCCATATACTGTAACAGATTTTCAAAGAGGTTCATAATCTCAAAAAAGGTAAAATCACCATTCTACAGCAAGGCTAAGGGTTCAAGTTCTACCCCAGTGTATTGGTAGGATTAGCAGAATTCAACTTTCAGTTTGCTTGTGAATATTACTATGCACGATTCCAGACTACAAAATAGCTTCAGCAAGCAATGTTGGTTAACATACAGACATGGTTTAAAAATACCACATCTGTTTGTAAATAACCTCCTGATTTTATGTTTTTCTCAAACAATCCCTCCAATAAATAGTTCCTCCTGTTGACTGACAGACAACGAAAATCTGTAAGAAATTTCTGGCATATACATATACAAAGACAGTAGATATTTTTCTCTCACAACCTGAAAATTTTCTATTAGGATAAAATAAAGATTTTATTTATATCTACACAGAATTTAAGGGGGAAAATTAACAGTATTCCTGGTAGATATAATTAACATATGTTTGCGGTTATTAATAAAGATCTTAAGAACCTATCCTTTAAGGTATAAATTAATTTTGTCAAGATAGTAAATCTCCTTTGGATTTCAGTGATTATTACTTTCTTAAGTGTTTTAACTGGGATTTTAACATAAAATTACAAATAAATTATTAGTTTGTTAAAGTATTAAGGGATAATGGAACTGAACTACTTCACTTATCTCCTTTTTCATAGTAGAATCTATTTTCCTTGCCTGAATAGTGCCTTTCACTCTCCCCTTCCAAAGTACATGAAAGATATAGTACCTAAGAGCAAGGTTCTTTTTCTATAATCAGCTTACAAAAAGGTTCAGTCAGACCTAAGTTCATTTCTTTTCTTGTTCTATAATGTTGTTTGGGGTTTTATTCCAAATACTAGGCTATATAGTATTTATTTAAAGAAAGTATTAGGATAGCTTGACTGATGATGCTGGGTGGGCTGGACCTGACAGAGAATAAGATGAGATGCCAGGTGCTCATTAGATGGATTAGAGACAAGAACAGGCTCAGAAAGGCTGGCTTAGTCAGCCTTATATCTAAGAAATCTCTCTACATTAAAGAGTGACTTGCCCTTGTCACTAAGTTCACTGAACTTTGCCCAACAAGCATCCCCGAAATAAGAATTACAAGAATGTAATATCTTCTAGTCCATATTACTTGCAAAAAAAGAACCTATAATAAATAAGAAAAAATGATTATATAAATATAGTTATTTATTCACTCAACAAGTGTTTATTAAACATCTGCAATAAACTGATTTTGATCACGGGGAATAAAAGAGAAATAAATTGTACAAGCAAGTTTATAATCTAGTGAGGAAGGTAAATATATATAAACAACTAGTCAGAATAAAATAAGTGGTATAAAAGAGACAATGAGGAGGAAATATAGAAATTTGCAGAAGTAGTAGAGATTCTTACTGAGAAATGAGGGAGAGAGGGCTGGAACTGAACCTTAAATGATTGTTAGAATTTCCATTTCAATAAATAGAAAAGAAGGGGAGATAATTCAAAACCAAAGAAATTGCCTGAGCTGTGAAATAGTAGCTTTAGGAACAATGACCGGTCCTCATTTGACTACAGTAACACAGACTAAAAATGTAGATTTAGTGGAAAACAGTTTGGCAGTTCCTCAGAAAGTTAAACACAGAATTACCATATGACCCAGCAATTCCACTCCTAGGTATATACCCCAAAGATTAAAAACAGATGTTCAAATCAATACTTGTACACGAATGTTTACAGCAGCACTATTCACAGTAACCAAAAGGTAGAAATAACCCAAATGTCCATCAACAGATGAATGGACAAACAAAATGTAGTATATTCATACAATGGAATATTATTTGGCCACAGAAAGGAATGAGGTACTAATACATGCTACAATGTGGATGAACATTCAAAACACCATATAAGTGAAAGAAGACGGACACAAAGGTCACTATATTGTACGATTTCTCTGAACTATCCAAAACAGGCAAATGTATAGAGACAGAAAGAAAACTAGTGGTTGCCGGGGGCCAGGGTGAGGGAGAAATGGGTATAAGGAACGCCTTTGGGGGTGATGAAAATGTTTTGGAACAAGACAGAAGCAATGGTTGCACAACACTGTGAATGTAATTAATGCCACTGAATTGCACATTTTAAAATGATTAACTTTTATGTTGTATGAATTCCACCTCAATTTTTTTTTTAATGGTAGATTGAAGGTCGGTGGTACATACTACTAGTGCTTACTAATATTCTTCCCAGTCCCCAGAAGTTTATATCGTCCAGTCACCCTACAGTTAGGCAGGGCCATGGGGCTGTTGGTTTTTTTTTTGCGGTACGCGGGCCTCTCACTGTTGTGGCCTCTCCCGTTGCGGAGCACAGGCTCCAGACGCGCAGGCTCAGCGGCCATGGCTCACGGGCCCAGCCACTTCGCAGCATGTGGGATCTTCCCGGACCGGGGCACGAACCCGTGTCCCCTGAATCGGCAGGCGGACTCTCAACCACTGCGCCACCAGGGAAGCCCCATGGGGCTGTTTTAGCAAACAGGCTGTGAGCAGAAGCAACACATGTCACTTCCTGGCCAAAGTACTGAAGAATGGGTAAGAGATGCCATGCCTCTCTTCCCTGAAAAGCCCTGTGAGACAATGGAGAAGACTGTGTCCCTGAATAAATGAGGGCCTCCCTATTGGCCCACGCTGGACGTGTCGTATGAGTAAGAAATATGCTTTTGCTATCTTAAGTCACTGAAATTTTAGGGGTTGTTACTGCAGTGTAAACTAATCCTACTCTGACTAATATAGGGTCAGATCCAGGAAGACCATGAGAACAATATTAAGAAATTTTAATCTTATTCTGAAGGGCGTAGAGAGACAATATTTTTGAGGAGAAAAGTGACATGATGTGCACTTGAGGAAAATAATTCTGGATGCAATGTGCTGAGTAAAGTATGAACAAAAGCAGTCCTCAACCTCTGGTGCACATCAGAAATCACCTGAGGAGAACTATAGTCATCTTCTAATTTCTTTATATTTCTGTAAAGAATAAAATATTTGTCCTCTGGGGAAAAAAATCATCTGAGGAGCTTTTCAAAATGCAATGCTCTGGTCCAGGGTGTCTCTAGATATTCTGAACCAGAATCTCTAGAGGTAGGGTCTAGGCACCTATAATTGAAAAAAACTCTATGGGAAATTCTAGACTACAGGTTAGAGTCAAGGAGGACATGTCTAGTCCTAAAATGACCAAGTTTACACGTTTAGTGATTTCAAATAAACAGTATAATAAAATAACTATTTTCTTGACAAATGGAATGATAAATGTTTAGGGAGTTTCTGTTAAAATACTAAGTTATTGAAAGGTTACTCACATTAACATTTGTATATTGCTACTAAGAGCTGAATAAAGAATGTTCATTCGGTATGCAGGGATTTAAGCGTTCAGGGCTTTTTGTTTAGTTTAGTTTGGGTTTGATTTTTCTTTTTAAAACCATGCCACAATGCCAAATCTTACATTTTTTTCTTTTTCCTGTTGAACTGATGCTACATTAAGATATAGGCACAAACATCTCCTAAGTGTTTTAAATCCATCCAATTGTTTGAGAAGGCATACGTGCTGGGCCAAAGAAGCCAAAACATTAGAGCTAGGAATTTTGATGAAGATAATAATTGCTTACAGACCAGCTTGTTTTAACTTGCTGAACAAAGAACACAATTTTATACCACATTTTCATCACAGGCTTTTTCTCTGCATAATCACTACTATACATAATGAGCACTTGGAAAAGGGAGATTATTTACAGGTTAAAGAGTAAGGAAGTTATCAATTAGATTCCACCATCTTCAAAATTTCACTTACTCAAACTTTACATTAATTAAAAAAACTTTTTTTGCTGGCCTAAGCACTGTTTTGAATCTTTATAACCCATTTGTTTAGTGTGCACAGCAAAAATCTAGGAACAAAGACACTGTTAATTTCCAGTTAATTTCCCTGAATGGTTCTATAGCCTTGGATAGGTCAATAATTTCTTTGTGCCTTAGTTCATTTCTAGGACATGCCTATATAGCAATACAGTTCCATCTGTCTCACACCTGAAAGCTGTATTCAGGCTCTGTGCCTATGTCAGGAGTTATGCCCTCACTCCTTCTCCCATTCAGTTACTTCCATCACTTGCAGACCCCATAATTCAATATTCAACCAATATTTATTAAGGCCTTAACCCAGGACAGGCAATGCTGTGAGGGTGGGGATGAGTTCAGTCCACAAAGAACAGTGATGCTAGTTTCCTGACTAATAGAATGGATGTCTCAGTCATTTTGCTTGTTTCATCCTGATTCTGGATTTCCTATTCTTTGCTTCCTCTGGAATATGAAGTCCTGAAAATCAAGGTAGTATCGGGTTAAGGCAGTCACTCGGTGATCAGATGGTTATAGGGCCACACAGTCCAGAAGTCAATATGGCTTCAAGACACAGATTTAAGAAGTCACGGAAGGGACCAAAGCCACCAATTCACAAGACCAAGATAACTCTTTGTTTGTGGTACCAGTGGTGACCCTAGGTTTGCTCAATCTTTTTGCCCTGACAACTCCAGCCTCTAAGACAGAACTCTGTGGACCTCAGAAAGCTATGTTGATTTCTGATTCCCTTAAAGCAGGGAGCCATTCATCTCAGCACCTAAGCCTTCAGTATCAGTGTGCGAAAGCAGGGTCATGACTTCCAACTAAGTCTGAAATCTTGTAAATGACAGAGAGAAAGGAGGGTGGGAAGTGAGAGACCTATGTTGTCCAGATGTATAAGGGGTCAGATTCTAATGGTAGACCTTCAGTTTGAGACTCCAGACCCTGGACATGTGCTCATTATTCCCCATCTACCCATGCCACTGGTGTTTGTATGTCAACCTCTTATACTCGTCTTTGATCTGTTGCTTGCCCTGAGCCTTGCCATTCAGAGGCTGATTCTGATCCACGGCGGTGTTCTGATCTTGGATCATGGATATGCCCAATCTCAAACACTTATCTGGCTCTGGATCCCTAGCCCAGGCCTGATCACAAACTTTGTTCTCTTGCCACCTATGCTCATGCCACTTATTTCAGTCTCACCACAGCTTCTTGTCCTCCTTCCCCATCCATTGTTGCCTATAGTTTGGGGCTGGCTAGAACTTTAGAATCCTTTCTAGCTCACTCTGGCAGGACAAAGGAGGTAAGTAATAATAGTTTATTTAACAACAGTGTACAGAGAAGACGTAAATTTGCTCACATTTAACTGTAGTATGTACATCACGTAATTATACCTTTCTGCATCTCAAATTTCTCTCCTTAAATTAATACATTTGCCATCACATTCCCTCAAAGATATATTTATACTTAATTAAAATAACATGTATTCTGAGGTTATAACAAAGCTATATATAATATGCTCCTGCATTCCCAACTGTAAAATGAGTATTAAGAACATTTAGAAACAAATTGGCTCCCTAAAAGGAATAAAAATTTTGAGTAATTTATTTTAAATATAGTACAGCCCACTTTACAAAATATTTCTGAAATGTTACATAAAAAGAAAAATATTATAAATGAATTAAGTAGAACATATTATTCAGAAGAAACTCAATGGTGGGTTCTTTTTCTTAGTGAGGAAAGATTTTGGAAATGTTATCATTTGTCCCATAATTTAATAAGTTTTACATATTCAGATATAATTGCATTGAGTTTTCTGAAAGAGATTTATCTTAACAATCTTAGGGGAAAGGAATATTCTAAGTACATTTTATTGGGTTAACTCAGTTAAAGGCTTTGATTTTCCTAGCAGGGAATTACTAAAACAGACGCATTTTTCTTTTAAAGGCACAAGAATTCTCGTTGTGCTAGTATAAAGAGTAGATTCTAAAGTGTTATATAAAGTATGCTTCTAAAATTTAAAAGAGTTAAAGGAGATTCCTCATCTCAATTCCTAGGAGATGCTGTATCTGGAAAGGGTAAACAGAAGCAAATAGTTTCCTGAAATTGTGCCAAGGCTACATGTCAACTGCCTGGCAGGAAATGCTTTTGGAGGGCCTAGATAAACAGACTATCATCTTTTTTTGGAAAAATCTTCTTCTTTGACTTCTTACAAAGCAAATGTACTGAGTCTAACTAGCATCATGAACACAATAAGCAGAAAAGGGCACAGAGGATTTTTAAATGATGGTATCTTTAGAATCCCTAACAAGTGATCTGTCCTGCACTTTTAACACACAGGGACCTCACTGCTCAACAAGCGTATACTCAGTACATGGTTGTTGAAATTTGCTGGTAAATTAAACCTTATCTTTCTATTAATTTTCATCACGATTTTGGTGAAGCTTTATCTTACAAGAAATTTTCATTTAGCAGCAGCTCTAAATATTTTAGCATTATACAATGATAAGATTTTCTGGCATTTAAATAGCAATTAATTTTTCAAAATATTTTACATCCATTATCTTAATTTTTGTTCTAACATTTTATTTTACAAGTGCTAGCACTGATGCTAACTAACATCTCGTGAGATGTCAGTACAAAAATTAAATCAAAGATTAAGTTAGAGGACCAGACCTAACCTATTTGTCTGAAATATTTTCTAGTACATTTCCTTCTGTCCCCACTATGTACCAGATAATGGATCCAAAAATCCTATTCTCATATCTACTAAAATAAACCTTTGACCTCACCTCACTTTCTTAAACTGCAGAAAGCATGATGAGGATCTAGGTGTTGACTCAGAACACCTGCTATCAGCTAGAGATATCTCCTCCCTTGTATACAGCCTAGTCAGCTTTTTTGTACCTCCTCCCTCCACCAGCCTACCTGTTTTGTTCTGCTACAGTCCCATCACCTATCTTCTCTTCCCCTTTTCTCACACTGAAAGCATCCTATGCCCCACTCATCTTATGCCGAATCTTACCCAGTCCACAACCCAGAGCAAAATTTCCCTGGCCCAAGTAACAAAGTCATATGAAATGTGGCATACCTGTCTACCTGCCTATCTTATCCTGTAGTCAGGGCACCTCATATAACAATCTGAGCCACTGCAACTATGAGGTCCTTCTCCATATTCCACAGCCACCAGCCATTACTTCCAATATCCACCCAATCTGCTCCTTCCCTCCTAAACAGAACATCTTTACCTTAGTTACTATTGGGCCTCATGGGAAAAAACAAAACAACAAAACTTTGTGTGTACACCATTTTATGCACTCTCCACAAAATGCGAAGGGGATGGTATGTGACTGGAAAAAAGGGTCACAAAACTGAAAGATACAAATATTTGAGTGTAAATAGTACATTTTAAATGATATAGGCACCCTATTATTTCTTTAAAATCTTAATTTATTTCTATTATTTCTTAAAATAGGGTATACCTATAATTATAATTAGGTAAACTTAGTACAGACCAGGAAATATAAGTAAAGTTTTCTCTAGGACTAGGACTCTAGTTTTTCTCTAACCTTAGAAATTTGGTTTCCTACTCCACTTGTTAGAGCTTCCGGGAATGGAAATACATCCAAACATCAATACAGAACAGAGGCTTAATAAATGACCACTGAACAAATAAAGAAATGCTGATGGAAAGAATAAACATAAATTTCATCCTAAAGAATATGTAAAAGTAAATCTTAAGAGAGTTAAGAGTTATTAGGAGTTTGGGATTAACATAAACACACTACTACATATAAAATAGATAACTGGGACTTCCCTGGTGGTGCAGTGGATAAGACTCCACACTTCCAACGCAGGGGGCCCGGGTTCGATCCCTGGTCAGGGAACCAGATCCCACATGCATGCCGCAACTCAGAGTTCTCATGCCACAACTAAGGAGCCCCTGTGACATGACTAAGGAGCCCACCTGCCACAACTAGAAGCTGGTGCAACCAAATAAGTAAATAAATATATTTTTCAAAAATAGATAACCAACAAGGACCTATTATATAGCACAGGGAATTATACTTAATATTTTTTAATAATCTATAAGGGAAAAGAATCTCAAAAAAATAGATATATATGTATGTATAACTGAATCACTTTTCTGTATATCTGAAACTAACACAACATTGTAAATCACCTTACTTCAATTAAAAAAAGAGAGAGTTAAAAGAGTTATATTTTAAAAGGTTAGGAGGGTTATAAAATTGGAAGGGAACAGGAAGATCAATATATTAATTTTTAAAAAGCAGCTGGGTCTGTGAAGATATACTGTGTCAGGTTTTAGGACATTAAAACTCCACATTGGCATGTATTTTTCATTTGCCCCAAATGCAAAGAATATTTCCCTTTCACGGGATTTTTTCCATGATGCATTTTTTTTCTGGACTCATACCTAGATTTCCAGCCTGGTGCAGGTACCTCTCAAGGTCCCCAAACTGGAAGTAACCTCTGCCACTCTCAACTCCCCAGACATTGTTCTATGCTACTTATCAAGTTCCGCTGTACATCACGGTTACTCAGTCCTCATGTTTACATAGTACGTACCTCCACTCTTAGATTATAAACCTCTCAAAAACAATGACTTTCTCACTCATTTCTTCTTCTCCTCACAGCAAACTGTAAATGTCTACTCAATGTATTTAGAAAGGGCTTACAATTCTTTAAATTACTGTTATCAACGTTATTCAATGTATTTAGAAAGGGCTTACAATTCTTTAAATTACTGTTATCAACATTCATCCAATAAAAGACTAGAACATAAAAAAAAAAAAAAAAAAAAACTCCACATTGGGAACACTTCCAGAATGATGGACTGAGGAGACTGACAAATCATCTATCCAAAAAGCCACACTAAAATGATACAAAATTATCAAAACAATCATTTCAAGATTTTGGGGGGGAAATTAACCAGAGGTACACAACAAATTGAAAAGCATTATTTAAAAGAACAACAACAACCGAACCTCTGTTAAGAAATGTAGGGATCTGGGGCATCAGAGGCTGTTCTCATGCCCTATTCCATACCCCCAACTCCAACATGATGATTCTATCAGGACAGGACAAGCCATGAAAACCAGCAGCTCTGCTGCTTGGAGGGTGATGGCTTCATTTGGTGTCCAGAGTATTGTCGGAAACAAATGATCTTAGAAAATAAGTGGTAAACGATCACCGAAAATTAATATTACAGCTGGCTGAGACTGCAGCACTGGTTGGGGCAAGCAATAGAACAGCCAGAAATTTAAGTGAGACCCAGGGAACAGTCGTAGTAGACCTTGGTAAGCTCTCACGTATCCTTGGTGGTCTGGAAGGTGTGCCCATGTCCAAGGTTATGCACTGGCTGAATGTGAGGCCTTGCATATACAGAAAATAAAAGTCACAGCAGACTTGACTGAACTTTAAATGTGTTGCTCAAGTCATACACAGATACTCAGCAAAGGGTAAAGCCAAACTAGGCTCAAGATATTTAAGTACAACCTGTTACCAATTATTAGCTGACCACTAAACTATGCTGACAATCCCTAGGAAGTCAGCCTTAAAAATCAAAACAAGAGGGACTTCCCTGGTGGCGCAGTGGTTGAGAGTCCGCCTGCCGATGCAGGGGACACGGGTTCGTGCCCCGGTCCGGGAAGATCCCACATGCCGCGGAGCGGCTGGGCCCGTGAGCCATGGCCGCTGAGCCTGCGCGTCCGGAGCCTGTGCAGTGAGAGGCCAGCGTACCGCAAAAAAAAAAAAAAAAAAAAAAAAAAAAAAAAAAAATCAAAACAAGAATTAAAAGAAAAAAAAAAACTCAGGAGACACATCAGTGGCCACACATTGCAGGGGAAACAGACTCTACAGACAGTCCAGGCAAGTTACCAAACAGCCAACAAACAACAGTAGCAGCAACAACCCCTGGTGAGGGGGAAGATCAGAATCGAGAGTTGCTATATTATCTAAAACAGAGGTCAGCAAACTATAGCCCATGGCCCAATTATGGCCCATTGCCTGTTTTTTTTTACATAAAGGTTTTTTTGGAAGACATCTATGCTCGTTCATTTACATATTGCCTATGTCTGTTTTCCCACTACAACAGCAGAGTTAGTTACAACAGAGACCACATAGCTTGCAAAGCCTAAAATATTTACTGTATGGTCCTTTATAGAAAACATTTGTTGGTCCCTGATCTAAAATGTTCAGTTTTCAACAAAAAATTATGAGATATACAAATAAATAGGAAGGGGAGGCCTATATACAGAAAGAGGACACACTTAATAGAAACTGGCTCTGAGGGGGCCTAAATGTTAGACTTAACAAAGATTTCAAGGCAGCTGTTATAAACATGTTTAAAGAACTGAAAAATAAGCAAGTTTTTAAATTAAAGTATGACAACAACTCAATAGAGAATGTCAATCAAAAGATAGAGATTATAAAACAAAACAAATGCCAGAGTTGAAAAGCACAGTAACTGAAATGAAAATTCACCAAGGGATTCAACAGCAGATTTGAGATTGCAGAAAAAAAGAATTAGTGACCTTGAAGATATATCAATAGAGATTATCCAATCTAAAGACAAGAAAGGAAAAACGATGAAGAAAAATAAACACATACTAACATATGTGTAAGGGGAGCCCCAGAAGGAGGAGAGAGAGAGAGAAGGGCAGGAAAAAAAGGTCCAAAACTTCCCAAATATGAGGAAAAACAATCTACCCATTCAAGAAGTGCAATGAACTCCAAGTGCAATGAACACAAGAATCCACAAAAAACCTACTAGTACCAGCAAATGAATTCAGCAAGGTCACAGGACACAATATCAATATGTAAAAATCAACTATATTTCTATATACTAGTATATAATCTGCAAATAAAATCAGGAAAACAATTCTATTCCCAATGACATAAAAAATTAAGTATTTAATACAGTTGTTAAAAGAAGTGCAAGAGTACAGTAATAGCTATACAACATTGCTGAGAAAAACTAAAAAAAACCCCTGAAATACACAGATGTTCCATTTTCATGAATTCAAAAACCTAATGTTAAGATTACAATTCTTCCTAAATTGATCTATAGATTCAGTATAACCTCTATCAAAATCCTAATAATTATGCATAAGCTGATAAGCTGAATTTAAATTTTATGAAAATACAAATGACCTAGAATACCAAAACAATTTTGAAAATTAAGAACATAGTTGATGGATTCATAGCTGCCAATTTCCAAACTTACTAGAAAGCTATAATAATCAAGACAGTGTGATACTGACATAAGGACAAACACAGATCAATGGAACAGAATTAAAAATTCAAAAGCTGATCCTTATATTTAATTTGTTAAATAATTGATATTTAACAAAAGTGCCAGAACAATTTAATGAGAAAAGGATAGTCTTTTCAACAAATGGTACTAAGATAATTGGACATCTGCATGTAAAGAGAAGAATAAAGGCCCTTACCTCATAACACATACAAATGAATGCAAAATGGCATAAACCTAAATGTAAAAACTAAAATATAAAGCTTTTAGAAGAAAACATAGGGAAAAATTTTCATGACCTTGGGTTAGGCAAAGATATATTTAGATATGACACCAAAAATATTGTACAATCCATAAAAGAAAAAAATTAATAAGTTGGACTTCATCAATATTTAAGATGTTTGTGCTTCAAAAGACACTATTATGAAAATGAAAGCCATGACACAGACTGGGAGAAAATACTTCTAAATCATATGACTGATAAAGAATTCTTATTAAAAATAAGAACTCTTATAACTCAATTAAAAAAAAAATTTAAAAATGGAGCAGAAGATTTGAATAGACATTTCATGAAAGAAGAAATAGGAATAGCTAATAACCACAAGAAAACACGTTCAACATCATTAGCCATTAAGGAAATGCAAATTAAAATCACTATGAGATACTACTTCACACCCATTAGAATGACTATAATCGAAAAGACAATAACAGGGACTTCCCTGGTGGTCCAGTGGTTAAGAATCTGCCTTCCAATGCAAGAAACATGGGTTCAATCCCTGGTTGGGGAACTAAGATCCCACATGCTGTGAAGCAACTAAGCCCACGCGCCGCAACTACTGAGCCCGGGCACTCTGGAGCCCATGCATCACAACTAGAGAGCCCACATGCCGCAACTACTGAGGCTGGCTGAACGCCACAAGTAGAATGCCTGTGAGCCGCAACTACTGAACCACATACTGCAACGAGAGATCCTGCGTGCCACAACTAAGACCCGACACAGCCAAATTAAAAAAAAAAAAAAGACGATAACAAGCACTGAGGAGGATGTAGAAAAATTGGAACCTTCATACATTGCTTGTGGAAATGTAAAATGGTACAGCCACTCTGGAAAACAGTTTGGCAGTCTCTTAAAATGTTAAATATAAATTTACTGTAGCACCCAGCAATTTAACTCCTAAGTATCTCCCCAAGAGAAATGAAAACCTGTATCCACAAAGTCTTATACCCAATCTTTCATAGCAGCCTTATTCATAACAGCCCCAAGCTGGAAACAACTGGTAAATGGATAAACAAAATGTAGTATATTAATATAGCGATGCAATATTATTCAGCCATAAAAAGGAATGAAGTACTGATACAGGCTACAATATGGATGAACCTCAAAAACATCATGCTAAGTGAAAGAAGCCAGACAAAAAGGTCACATATTATAAGATTCATTTATAGGCACTGGACAGAAAAGGCAAATTTATTGAAATGGCAAGCAGAATAGTGTTCGCCTGGGCCTAGGGGTGGGAGCTAAGACTGACTGCACATGGTGGACACTAGGGTTCTTTTTTTAGGTCATGAAAATGTTCCAAGACTGGATTGTGGTGATGGTTGCGTAAATTAACTAAAATGTACTGAATTGTATACTTCAATCAGGTGAATTTTACATGTAAATTATGCTTCAAAGTAGTTTTTTTTTTTTTTTTTTTTTTTTGTGGTACGCGGGCCTCTCACTGTTGTGGCCTCTCCCATTGCAGAGCACAGGCTCTGGACACGTAGGCTCAGCGGCCATGGCTCACAGGCCCAGCCGCTCTGCGGCATGCGGGATCTTCCCGGACCGGGGCACGAACCCGTGTCCCCTGCATCAGCAGGCGGACTCTCAACCACTGCGCCACCAGGGAAGCCCCTCAAAGTAGTTTTTTTTAAACTCTACATGGATTCCAATTATTTATAGCTTCCAAAATTACTATTCCTTTAATCTCTGATGTTTTTAAAATGACAAAGCTTTTCACTAATCATTCCTGCGCTGCAATCAATTTTTTAACTTCCACTCAATTTTTAACATTTTGTGAAAGCTAATTCTCAGAAGTTGGATTCATTTTCTTTAATCTATATAATTGCGATGGCAATTTTGATGAGTTTCTTTCATTCCCCAATAACCCAATGAGTTGATGTAATCAGGCAAAATGAACGATCTAATGACTCACTCAGTCATGATCTAATGACTGTAATACTACGTTACAAAGCTATAATGATTCTAAAGCTAAGTCTGCTGAAGAAATAAAAATACCACCTGTCAGATAAAATGATTTATACATTCTTTGGTATGTGCAGTATAAATCATTGTCTAACTGGCATGACACCCACTTTTGCATCCTACGGTTTTAACCCTTTTTTGCCCCCTCCATACAGAGAAAAAGAATTTACACTGCTCTTCACTAGATTTGTTCTTTGTCCTCAAAAAGTCCCAAATATGGCATCAATCTCTTTCCTCAGATCTCAGGAATAACGGCTTCCTCCAGTCATCTATTCCCCCAAACATAGACAAATAACTTCTATGTATTCTCTGTAATGAATTTACCCTTATGAAGAGAGAAATCATGGAAGACTTATACCAATGGTTTCTTTCTCCATCAATGATCAGGTACATGCCTGATTATATGCCCTCCCTCTATTTGTTGGTCCATTTCTAAGTCTCTACCAGTGGCTTTCAGGAGTACCTGGATTGGGCTGTGTTTGATTCACAAGGGTCCTGATGGCAGGTCATGTTTCATCATTTTTTTCCATCCAATCTTAAAAAAGAGAAAAAGGATTCTCTCAATCTGTGGCTTACAGTACAAACGTTGAAATTATTTTTAAACATATATATATTTATAAACATAAAGACAAACAGAAAGATTTAATTTCATGTCAGTCTTCAGGCTTCAGTTTCATTCCAAGCAACTTCTTTCCCATATATTTCTAAATGTTAAATTCTGGGAAAATTAGTTACAACTGAATATTCATTGAATTCATTAAAGTGTATGTATGTGGATTTTTTTAAGAAGCCAATTCTTATCTGGCCTAAAAGGAATCTATTTAAATTAAAAATTCAATCAGTAAATTCAACAAGTATCTATTGAACACCTACTGCTCAACAGTCCCTGGATACTTAGGGACAAATAAGGAACAGTTTCCACCTTCAAGAAGTTTATAAGCTGATAGGAGAGAACTAACCAGAACTACATATAATTTAAATCAGATTGGGATAAATACCACAGTATTTTTTTTTAAAAAGCCATAAAAACATAGGTTGCACTTGGGAATCATGGAAGATTTCAAAAACTTCCCTTGACAAAAAGATAATGCTTCAACTGGAATGGAATTGGGAGTGGAGAGTAGTAATAGAATCCTGGGGAAGAGAGTCAAGTGGGGTGCAGTATAGATGTAGTCTCAGATGAGTGAGGGCATATTGGGAGAGAAGGCTGAAGTCTGATGAAGAAAATAATACTAGCTAATATTTATTGAGCATTTACTATGTGCTAAGTACTATTTAAAGCACTTTACATATATTAACTTATTTGATCCTCACAACTACCCTATGAGGAATGTACTGTTATTATTCCCATTTTATAGATGGCAAAACTGAGGTATAGAATAATTAAGTAGTCTGCTCATGCTTACACAGACACAGATAACAGTTATGGAGCCAGGATCTTGAAATCCATAAATAATAAAAGAAGAACAAATTCTATCTCACCCCTAACTACATTCATTATAAGAGCAATTAACAGGTATCTTAACTACCCCTTCTCCCATTAATTCCTAGGCCATCCTTCAAGGCCCAGCTCAAATGTTTCCTTCCTACAAAACCTTTCTTGATCCCCCAGCTGAACAATATATATTTCTCCTCTAAGCTTCGTAGCACTTATCTGGATCAATCTTACAGCAAACAGCTTATGAACAAAATCTTAATATTTCATTCCTAGCATTACAGATTTTATGTGCATCATTCCCTCTTTTAAGTTCTCCTTTATACTTTGTATTCCCCACCACTCCTAGGGCAGTGCCTGGCACGTAATGGTAGCTATATCTATGGAGCATTTATTCTTGGCAAGGCATTGTGCTGAGTATTTTACAGGAATTCTCTCACAAAATCCTTACAGCAACCTATTCATGCAGTCAATCGCTACTTTCAGTCCCTTCTGTGGCAAATAAAATACTAGATGACTCTTAAACTCAGTAAACAAGGCAGATATGATCCATGTCCTCAAGAAGCTCACAGTCTATGAAGATTGGTACTATTGGTATCCTCTAGAATAGAGATGAGGAAAAGTGAGGCTCAAAGAAGTTAATTTGTTTGCCCAGAATCACACAGCAAAAAAGTGACAGAGTCTGAATTCAAACTCAGCTCTCCAGACTGGATATTTGGGACCCTGTGCATAAAACCACTATGGTCTAAAGGAGGCCCCTGATAAACACTTATTGAAGGAAAAGTTTTAGAAAACCCCTACAATGAAAACTATCCCGAGGATAATGAAGACTTCCATTCAACTTCGCTCGGAGAAGAAAGCAGGAAATGAGCAACAGTGCAGATGGAGGTTGTAGTAGTAGCCTCATACACACCTGATAGCTCAGAACTGCTAATCAAGCCATCTGCTGAGGAGACCTCCTCAGCACTGAGGATTTCCTCGTGTCCCTTAAAGTGGTCCCTCCTGAGCAACAAGGCTTCGCTGCGTGCCAGGATGGTGTAGCGAAGTCACTAATTCTCAGTGAGACCCTGTATCTCCTACCAGATAACCGGTGGCGTGGAATGGAAGGTAAAGACGCACGGCTCCTTATTTAAACGTGGGGCAACTATTCTTGAAAGGTGAACCCCTGCCCCCGAGAGAATAGGCCTCCAAAAAAGGTGTGAGTCTATACTTCTCACCGGAGGAGTGAGGAAGAAACCATGAGGGGATTACGAGAGGCCCTACACACAACGCAGGCACCCCTGGCCCTGTGGGCCGGACAGCCCACAGCCCACAGCCTGCTGGCCAGACACACTCCCTCCTCCAAACGCCACTGTGGCAGCCGCACTGTTTGGCCTATCCTAGTCATCTCCCAAACAAAACAGGTTTTAGAGTAGCGATATCCCAAAATACAGACCAGGCATTAATAGGCGCCTGGAGGCACGCGTCTTACTCCCCACGACTTCTTAGCCCAACAGACCACCCGACTTTACACCAGGTTCTCCGCGTTGAGCGGCGGAAACGACCTCTAAGGGCCAGACCCTGGCCCAGGGGCTCCTGCAACAGCGTGGACACACAGCCTCCGCCACTAGGTCGACTCCGGTTCCCGCGACCCGCCAGCTGGCAGGCCCCGCCCCGCCCCCTACGCTCTGGCACTTAGCCCGGAAACACGCTCACTGGAGCGGCGGCCGGGACACAGTAGGCTTGTCCTGTGCTGGCCGTGCGCTTCACCGCCCCCGCCACGCCCCTCGACCCCTCACCGCCCATGGCCTGCTGCGCCGGCGCAGGATGCTCCAGGCCCAGCCCTCCCTCGACGACCGTGCGCTGAGCGCATGCGCCTTGAGAGGCCGGCTGGGTGAGGGCTTCCTAGCGAGGGAGGGGGAGACGGAAATGGAGGGCCTCCGCGCGCATGCCTTCGCCCCTGACACCGAGCCCGCTGGAGAGCGCGTTGGGCGGAGCCGGGGGGTGGCTGTCGCCGGGGAGGTCGAGGCCCTGGGTGCGACCCCGAGCTGGAGCGGGGTCCCGGAGGCCCGCTAACCCGCCGGTGTTTGTGTGTATGTGCCCTCGCAGGGAGACATGGAGAACTGTTTGGCGGCCGCGGCGCTGAACGGGGTGGACCGACGTTCCCTGCAACGTTCGGCTAGGCTGGGTCAAGAAGTGCTGGAGCGGGCCAAAAGGAGGGCGGTGGACTGGCATTCGGTGGAGCTTCCCAAAGGCAGCGTGGGGGTCATTTCCCGGGAGCGGCCCTACAGAGAAAGAGGGCCGGCAGCCGGCCCCCATCGCCTTGTCCCAGGAGAGGTGAGGGCCCCAGTGCTGCGGGACCAGCCCATTCATTCGCTCAGCAGCGGCTTGCTGAGAACCTGGGCACGCCACACAGCAGCACCCGAGGGATGCTGTCCTTGGCGGAAGCTGTTAAGTATCAGGACAGTGAACCGGAAGGCCTTATGAAAACTCTTGACATTTGACAGATTCCTATTGGCTAGCTTTAGGATACCGCTAGAGACCGCTAGTGCTCGGCCCTGGTTGGTTACTTTTTACAACAATTCTTACAGGCTACCATTTGATATTAGAGGAAAGCCAACAAACCTGTCTTTGTCCTGGAAAAAGTGCATGTCTATGTATTCCTTTTAGAGTTGGAATTCTTTCTCAGTAAGAGCCTTTTACTGACTTAAACTTGCAGTGGCCTTTCAAAAAGTAAAAAGGAAGGTATTCCCAAAATGACTTCCTTCTCCAGTAGGGAATACAGATCTCACTTGTGACTTGCCGTTTATTCAAATAGAGAGAAGAAAGACACCCAACCCTCAGTGCTTCCTTCAGAACAATGGCTGAATTCATGGACTATACTTCAAGTCAGTGTGGGGTAAGTTGGTGGCCAAAGTCATGCCCCTGATCTGCCTGCTGATGGATCACAAAGTGGATTTTTGTGGAATTTAGGGAGAATCTGGAAGACTGCCTGTTCACCCTGCCCTGCCTTCGTGGGCAGGTTGTAAACAGCCAAGGATTTAAACCAGGTGATAAATCCAGGTTAGAATTCATTCAACAAATATTGAATGCTTAACTTCAACTGTTATGAGGATACAGCAATGCACAAGCCAGAAAAGATCTGCCCTCACTATTATTTGGGGGGGCGGGGCTTATTTGCTGAATTCCAAAACAAGTCCGAATATTAGCGGTTTTTAAAACTTTGAACTGAATTTTTTTTTTTAATCAGTAAGATCGTTCTAAACTGGAACCGAGCCTCTCTGTTTTCAAAGCAAAAACTGAAACAGAGTCCCTCCATTAGATCTTAATCTCTGTTCCAAGTCCCTGGTAAGGTAGTGTGTGCTTTTGTGTGTGTGTGTGTGTGTGTGTGTGTGGCCACACAGCATGTGGGATCCTAGTTCCCCAACCAACTTGCACCCCCTGCATTGGAAGCACAGAGTCTTAACCACTGGCCACCAGGGAAGTCCCCCTGGTGATGTAGTTTTTAAGTACGCCCCTTTGGGTCCGTATCACTTGTTGGCCACAGAGGTGGTTATGTGGCACAGATGCAGTGCCCTCATCAGAGGTAGTGTGGCTTAATGGCAGGAGCAGCCTCCCAGGAATCAGACCTGTGTTCTGCCACTTCCTGGCTATAATGCCTTAGGCTAGTTAGTCTCTCTCAGCTTTACCTTCCCACATGGTAAAATGACGATGTTTCAAGTCCTTTCCAGCCCTTATAGTCTGTTTCTTTGGTTTCCACTGAGAGATGAACACCAGAAAATTGTCATAAACTGTAGAACAGGGGACTTATGTGAGATTTTTGGTCCCATTCATTGAAGTGGGTGAACAAAGGTTTTAAAGGCCCTCTTCTCAAAACCATACACTAAGGTCATCTTTAAGTACTTTGAGGGAATGTTGAAGGTAGGCAGCCAACATTCAAGAAAATCACCTGCATGGAAGGTACTCTCTGTCTTCTAGGTATTAAAACAGACTCTGTGGTCTCTTCCAGCCTTAACATTTTATGATTCTTATGTGGTTGTAAGGGTACTTGGTCTGTACGGCAGAAGGAAGAGAATACCTTGTTTCTGTCCTGCTTTTCAATTTCATAATGAATATTAAGATTCAAAAAATCTCTAATATTTCTACATCTTTTGTAAAATCCTTGTGACTCCAAAAATAGGATTCCAACCAGTGAGATACAGTTCAGAGAGTATTTTTATGTTATTATTTTGTTAAATGGTTTTAGAAAAATCCATAACTTTGGCTCTGCTGTAAAGTGATCAAGTTAAACACTTCGGTTCATGGGTCAGTAAAAGGAATAATATTTGTCTTTGGTTTGAGGTTTAGCAAATTGGTGTTCTTCATTTTGGTTTTTAGTTCATGCTTTATTTCAAACCTCCATTAAGGAATGGAGGCTCAGAACCCCTCGGCTTTCTAGAAATAGAATTAAGAACGGTGTTTGAGTTTGCTTTCAGAATTTTGAAGCATCCCCTAAATTACATCATTAGAGTCATGTCCTGACATGCTTTCCCCAGCTTCTCATTCTTTTGGTCTCTTGCCTTAAACACTGTCCCTACCCTTTGTTCAAAACAAGCAGGCTTATGTTGTCCTCATCATTAGTCACAATCAGGGGCAAGTCTGAGGTTAACTTTGAGGGGGAGGAAGGAAGTAGACAAGAAAAAAACTGCATTCTGATCCTTTGGATTATTTTTGCTTAAATCGGAGTCTTCTCCCTTCCCTCCTCCGCATGGGGAGAATGGCTGCATAGCTGTTGCGTTTATGTTACATTTCCTGTTGTATTTCTAAATCTCAAGGAGATGCACCTCTCTCTTCTCTTGTCCTTGTCTGAGACTTAGTAAACACAGACCTGTTTGTCAGAAGTTGTCATGAGAGGAGATGAAAGGGCTTGTGTATTTGACCTCGGGGTGAGGATGTTGTGAAAATTATTTAACCTGGCAGAGAGCATGGTCCTACCCAGCTTGAGTTGCCAGAGTTCTTGCCCTACAGAGGCAGCAGATGGCAGCAAAGTAAGGCCAAGTGCAGTTTCCTTCTCTGCAGCCACTTTACACGGGCTAAGATTTGTTACATGACTTCAGAGGCCTCTCAAGAGGGCAGGTAATTTACCTTTGCTCTCTTGCCTCCCTCCTTAACCATACTTTGCCCAAGTAACAAGGAGTTTTTTGAAAATTTGACCAGCCTATTTGGTTACCCAGCATCTTTCACATTACTTCTCTAGAAATACTATTCATCTGTGCCAGAGGAAGGAGGGGCAACCCACGTGTATCGTTATCACAGAGGGAAGTCGAAGCTGCACTTGTGCTCGGACACTGGGAATGGTCAGGTATGTATCCTCAGCTGTGCTGTGCTGTGCCCTCAGCTTCCCAAGATAGGAGGCCCTACATCTTGGAGCTCCTGCTGGATTGTATTATTGGATGCCTGGGTGACTCAGCATTACAGCGCTCAGCAGAAATGTTTCACCTCCAGCCTTAGAGGACTTACAGCAATGAACATGAAATAGGAGTTTTTGTCCAAAATAAGAGATGGATGCCACTGTCGGATCTTCAGCTGAACCTGCAGTCCTGGGCCAAGGGATTCTTGGACAGGCTTAACAAAAAGCGCTTCAGATATCCTCTGCTACATCTAGGGGTATGAAAGAGACTTTTAATAATCACATATTTCACTCTAAGGTAGTGATAAGTATGTCTTTGGTAATTTTAAAACAGGAAATGCAAGGAGGGGGTTTCTTTTTTTTTTTTTTTTTTTTTTGCGGTACGTGGACCTCTGACCGCTGTGGCCTCTCCCGTTGCGGAGCACAGGCTCCGGACGCGCAGGCTCAGCGGCCATGGCTCACGGGCCCAGCCGCTCCGCGGCACGTGGGATCCTCCCGGACCAGGGCACGAACCCGCGTCCCCTGCACCGGCAGGCAGGCTCTCAACCACTGCACCACCAGGGAAGCCCTTGGGGGGGTTTCTTTTTAACAAAATGCTTTTCCTAAAGATAACAATTACAAGCCTCTCACTGCAAATTACCTGTATTTTACCACATGTCACTCTGGGAAGCCAAAGACTCTACTTGTTGAACTGATTCAACAGGACTCCTTTATTGTTGTTTCTGGGGAGAGTAGGCTTTTTTTGCTTTTGTTTTTCTTTTTAAACTCCCCTGGTTGTACTCAAAGATAGCAAACTTAAGTTCAGAGTCTAATCCACAGGTTGGATTCCTGATTTCTCTGGCCTGTGGGTTTAGGGAAGGGACGGGAGAGTGGCCGCAGGGATGTGAGCCATCCTGTTTCCCTGGCCTGGGGTACAAGGGGTAGCACCAGAGCCTGGATCCTGGGCTTCCTCTTCTGCCCTGGCCTAGGCCCTCTTAAGAGTGCTTGACCCTAAGGGAGTTACATGTGAGCAAGAGTCATTCGTATCCCTCCCATCCCTTCCTATAAGACGTAAATTGGTGCCTCTAAGGGAAATTGACTTTCTCAGTTTAGCCTCTTCCCCTCTAGTACTCCCACTGCTGGGAGAACCTTGGAAGAGAATTCTATTTTCTGACAGCCTGTTAAATGTCAATCACTTTTGCACTTTAGATCTTCCTTACAGTGTAGTATGCCGAAGCTATAGACTAGGAAACCAAGGCATAGAGAAATTAATCTGTCCCTCTCAGTAAATGACAGAGATAAGATTCAAACTCAGGTCTATCTGAGTCCAAAGCCCATGTAAGGATAAAAGGTAATCATGGTAAACATCTGACTAAAAATACTTCGCACAATTCACTAAAAGCCTTAAGAACTTAGGTGACAACTTGGAAAACACTGACAGAACAATTGTTAGTTCCTAATTAAGTAGGACAAATTTTCTCTCTACCATCCAGAAGTCAAAGTTTGGGCCCTAATCAGTGTTTCTACCTCACTCTTCAGAGAAAAGACACCCCCCTTCGTGTTGGAGGCATCCGTCAGGCATCAGAGTGTGCACTAGAGGCATCCCAGCCTGTGAGTACAGAACTTCTAGGGTACTGGGCTCCACCACCACTGCAATTCCATGAACTGATCTGGTTACTATAGGGTTCTTTGTACTGGATCTATAGTATTTTTAAGTTGGGATATTTTTACCCTTGGGGACAGTGTACAACATTTTAGTTCCATGTAAAATTATGTTTCCTTGGTATCCTTCCTTCACTTGAAATTTCAGGAATATTCTTTGTGCCTGAACTCATAGTTGTGGTTGGAAAGAATGCGAAGTATTCATATCTCCATTCCTACAGCTCAGCTGGGCTGGCAGTGGGTCCTGTTGGAATTCCACCATCTGTTCAAGCAGCAGGAGGGGCCTGACCCTCCTGCTTACAACGTGAAAACCATTGCTGAAATTCTGAAACGTATACATTTGGTTAGATCAGGTTCCAAAACATTTGAAGGGATTTGTTCCTATTTTCCGCAAATGTTTCTCTGTGAAAACATACAGTGATGTTTTTAGGATAAAATATTCATTAGTTCATGAACCCAGGGAATCTTTTGGAACTTGGAAGGGCTGGAATTCTGAGGAATGGAACTCTGGTGTGTTGCTGCAATAGTTTGCTTAATTTTTGTTTGTATACAGTGTGCTACTAGCCAGGATTCAGAATATACTAGAGTTAGTAGCAACTAAGACTATTCTGCTTTTAGTACAAGTTGTTAGGCTTAGATGCCTCCAATACTTACTGTATTTTGGTAATGCTAATCTTCCTGATGTTCACAGTGTTGGAATCACAGATGCCAATCTTGCCCCTTTTATGCAGACAAATGAAGCATCCTTGGCTTTCTGCAATTCTGATATAGCTGTATTTTCTGAAGCCTCCTTTTGTTTATTTTCATAGTTGATGACCAATAAATAGTTGTGGCGTTGTCATACATATTCACGTCAGTTAAATGATGATAAGCCTCCAATTTTGCAGTAACTGGGCATGAAAGGATATAGCATAAAGCAGCTTCGGAAAACCTTGGCTTCAAATCCATTTGCAAGATGGAAAGAGAGGAAGTTTCATAAAAGTATAAATATTATCATTTATTCCTCCTAGCAGAATTTACTGGCCAGTAGTTTGGTTCACCTGCCCCCCCACCCCCAGGGGTGGTGTAGAAATGACAGCTTCTGCCTGTGGCTCCTTCTGAGCATTGAGTAAGCATTGGTAGTGGTCTCCCAGTTGTGGGATAGGCGCTTTGGCTCTTAATTACAGGCTCTTTTCTGGTTTGTGACTTTGCTCTTTGGCCATTTGAGCTGAGACCCTTCCTCTGCCTGCACATCTGCCATGACCACTTCCCAGCCAGGCATGAAGTCTGTCCTTGGAGAATGGCTTGTGCTCAGCTCAGCTCTAAATATAAATCTTTCCACTAACTCCAGCTTCCAGTGTTTTGCAGTATCGATCTTCTTTGACTTACGTCCCGATAAACCCATTGTAAGTTGAAAATATCATAAATTGAAAGTGCATTTATTATTATTTTTTTTAATTTTTATTTATTTATTTTTGGCTGCATTGGGTCTTCGTTGCTGCGCGCGGGCTTTCTCTAGTTGCGGCGAGCAGGGGGTACTCTTTGTTGCGGTGCATGGGCTTCTTATTGCGGTGGCTTCTCTTGTTGCAGAGCACGGACTCTAGAGTGCAGGCTCAGTAGTTGTGGCGCACGGGCTTAGTTGCTCCGCAGCATGTGGGATCTTCCTGGACCAGGGATCGAACCCGTGTCCTCCGCACTTGCAGGTGGATTCTTAACCACTGCACCACCAGGGAGGCCCAAAAGTGCATTTAATACACCTAACCTACTGAACGTCATAGCTCAGCCTCGCCTACCTTAAACGTGCTCAGAACACTTACATACCCTGCAGTTGGACAAAATCATCTGACACAAAACCTACTTTATAATAAAGTTTTGAATAGTTCATGTATTGATAATTTATTGAATGCTGTACTGAGAGTGAAAAACAGACTGGTTGTATGGGTGCAGGATAGTTATAAGTGCATCAGTTGTTCACCCTTGTGATCCCCGTGGCTGACTGGGAGATCGCTCACCGCTGCTGCCCAGCATCACTAGAGAGTATTGTGCTGCACACCGCCAGCCTGGGAAAAGATCACAATTCAAAACTGGAAGTATGGTTTCTACTGAATGCGTATCACTTTCACACCATCGTAAAATAAAAAAACCATAAGTCTGGCCATTATAAGTTGGGGACCATCTGCATAGGAGAACCAGTCTCCAAGGGAGGGCTTTAGCCAGCCAGCTGACTTTCTGCATGACAAAGTGGAATCTACTCATAGTGTTCTCAGCTTTAGGTGAAAAGAAATGTTTCATCCTCCTAATAATGAACTTAGCAAAGCACAGTTAAAAAGAATACTTCTCATTATCCCACAGCGCCTTGCCTCACTGCTGATCTGTGATAACAAGTGCCACTGCCTACTTTTGAGCCCCAAAGCAATCGTCATTAGCCTTTCCCTCTACCTTATTCTTAACCTTTCTACTCCAACCAGAGTGTTCCTTTTATGATCCTTCATGTTCCTATAACAATTTAGTGTTTTCACATACATGCTTATTTGTGAGCTAATTTTAGAAATAAGGAAACAAGCATAAGGAGAGGCTGAGACTGGCCTAAATGGCAGTCCTATTACGTTGCCAAGCCAAGCCTTGAAAGCAGGACCTCCATCTCCCACGTTAGTACCTCACTCCATCACACACAGAGGGAGCCGGGAGGAGGTGCCCTGATGGCACTGGGACATAAAATCTCTAAACTGCTAATATCCACTTTTCCTTCCAGGCTGAGAACATCTCTAAGGACCTCTACATAGAAGTATATCCAGGGACCTATTCCATCACTGTGGGTGTAAATGACTTGACCAAGAAGACTCACGTGGTAGCAGTTGATTCAGGACAAAGTGTGGACTTGGTCTTCCCCATATGATGTTGAAGATCGCAGACATCACCTTTTTCTTGTTTGTATCAAGTATCAAGAAGAATAAAGCTACCATATGTCCTCTTAAAATTTACACATTAATCCTGCTTTTAATGCTGACTCACTGTAGAGGGTCAGCCTTCCTAGGAACTGGAGTTTGTCTCTTTCAGTGCCTATTTTAACTTGAAAGTCCCCTCACCCTCTTCTGCCTGAAGTAATAGTGTAATGATGTTGTCTGAATAGTTTTTACTGCTTGTTTTCCAAGTAAAGGTTAATTATGATAGTAAAGTGAGAAATTTGGAAATGAAGAGAATTTCTTTTTATTGGCATTAAGAAGTCAAACAAACTGTTGCTCATGTACAACTGAGGCTTTATGAAAAGATGGCAGAGAGGCTGTGGACACATTTGCCCAAAGCAGGCCAACCATGTTCTGTAGAAGAGGCATCTTCTGTGGAAGAGGCATCCTCAAGCAGATCGCACCAGGCCCCTGGAAGGGAGCCCTCGCCAAGGCCGCCACACTCCTGTGCCCCTTAGGACAGGTGCCACTCATCTGCAAGGATGTCTTCCTGGGGTGAAGATGCTGCTTATTGGATTATCACCTGTGGCCTGCACTGTACCATTTCCATAGAAGAAGGCCTTGTGTCAGCCACTTTGTAACTAACTCCTCCTCAGGTATCTACTCTTTAGCTTCCTACAAGAGAAAAAAAAGTCCTGAGAGTCTTATTCTGACTTTAAAATCAGTGACATTCGATCCCTAAAATTTCAAAGTCATTGATGTGTCCCTAAACATCTGTAAGCTACCACACCAACAGTATTGTTGCATCTCTCAGTTTAGTTGCCTAGGGAGTCCCCTCGTTTTGAACATGTCTTTCCTCAGAAAAAAGGCCAGTATTTTATATGATGAAAACAAAGGTTTGGGGACCTCCCTGGCAGTCCAGTGGTTAAGACTTCACCCTCCAATGCAGGGGGTGCGGGTTCTATCCCTGGTCGGGGAGCTAAGATCCCACATGCCTCACAGCCAAAACACCAAAAAAACATAAAACAGAAACAATATTGCAAAAAAATTCAATAAAAGACTTTAAAAATCGTACACATCAAAAAAATATATATCTAAAAAAAACAAAGAATACAAAGGTTTAAGTAGAGCTGTATTCGCATTCCTAGCAAAGAACAGACTCTCACGGACCGAGGGCCTAGTAAAGCAGGCCCATACCCACCACCATAGGGTAGAGGGGTCAGTTAACTGGGGATCCTTGCACCCCTAGTGATGAAATTCGTGGGTTCTGTAAGCCTTGTGAAATCATATGCAAAATTGTGGGTGTGTGCATTTTTCTGGGAAGAGGGGCCATAGGTTTTATCATTCTCAAAAGTGGTATGACCCCCGAAGGTCAAAGAACCATGGAAGGAGTCCTTCAGAAGCCCCTTCCCAGCCATCTGCTTTACCTAGATCCTTGGGGCTTTTAGTTTAGGGGGAATTCTGGTCTCCCTGATGTGCCGCAGTACCCCGACTCAGTTTTTTGTGTTCAGCTTCCTCTGGCAGGATCTGTAGTGGCTTCATGCCAGTGGCTTCCAGGACCAGCTCCCTGGGACTCCCCACTGCTGCAGTTTTCAGTGTCTGTTGTTTGTTACCCTTCTCTTCTTTCCCGATGTTGCAGTCTTGTTCCTAAACCCAAAATTCAGTTAGTTGAATATGCCACCATTTTGATGGGATTAGACTTGACTTATGAAGTGTATCAAGGATCACAGAATCCCTTAACTGTCTGAACCCTGTTTCAGTCATAAGCGAGGGTGGAGAGCAGCATGACTGCTGGCATGAATCCTGGCCCTCTGGGATTGTTAGGTTAGTCTCAGACAGTAACCTCACTGCCTGCAACTAAAAGGAGCCAAAAGCGTGGAGGGCGGAGGACCCGTACAGGAGGATCCTTAGGAGGTAGAGCCTCAGACCAGACTGTGAAGCATCAGTGCTTGATGGCAATCAAGCGCAGTCAGGAGAAGCAAAGCAGCACATTTCCTTAAAAGGATACAAGATCTGGAGGGGAGAGAAGAAAAGCCCTGGTATTTGCCATTGTTTCTAGCCCAGGCACACACGTCGTTTTACACGCTTCACCTCACCAGTTCCCCTCGCTAGTGAGTGTGCTGTGCAGCACCATCTGGGATGGGGGCTGGAGATGCCCCTTTCTCCACGCCCCGTGCAGGCATACTCTCCAGAGCTTTGGGTGCAGAGGTAGGACCTGGCAGAGGGCAGGCTCACTGATTCTCATGGTTCAGCTCCAAGAATTAACCTTTGCCCAGAGCATAACAAATGATCCAGTACCTAGAGGAAAGCCAGGCCAAGTACCTGAAGATACTATATTGCTCCTTATAACCAATTATTAGAATGGCCCACAGATCCTTATGCCCTTAGCTGTGGTATTCTTTAACCCTCAGTATCCCTGCCCCAGAGTGAATGTTCATTTAGTTCACTGAAGGTTGAGTTAGTCAGCACAGGGCCCCAAGAATCTAGTCTAGGGCTGGCTTATGAAGTCACCTCCTTCACAAAGCTCTGCCAGCTGCCTTAGGCGTCTGCTCTTTCTGGGCCCCACTGGGAACTTAGATAGCACGGCATGAGGCATATCAATGATACACTGCTCTAAACCTACAAGGGCATGTTGCTTGGGTAGAGAAGTTTGGGGATGGCTGCAGGTTGCCAATGACAATGACACTGCCTCCCCTCTCAGTGGTAGAGTGAGACACATAAGGCTGTGTCTGGTTCCTCCCGCTCTGACTTCCTAAGGGGCCCATCTGGAGAGTAGGGTCTGATGGCCAGTGTTTAAAGACCCGTTTCTGAGCTTCTCAGGGCGCTGAAAGACTCCAATCAACACCTGGAGGCATTCTGACTGCACATCTAGAGAAAAATCAACGCCTCCAAGGAAAATGAGGGAGGGGAGGGTAGAAATGGACAGTGGCAGAGTCCTGCCAGTAGAGACTAGTGAAGAAAGAAAAGACAGTTGTCAAATAGGGATGCAAACCTTAGCACAAAGATCAGCCCATCCTTTCTTGTTAGGTTTCCATTTAATCAATAAAGCCCACGTTTCCCTCTTATCACAGCCCCCACTTCGACATGACCAAGTGTTACTTCCAATCCCAGCACAGCGGACATGTGCCTCAGATTCCTGAGAGACACATGGGAGGGAAGGGAGCAGAGGCCTCAGCCCTGCCTTAGGAAAAGGTCTACCTGGCTTCCCGGGACGCGGCTCGGACCCGTTTCCCCTCCAGTACCTCCATTCCGGCTGGCAGAGGCCACCCTGCCTCCTTGGAGACTCCTCCAGAAGGATGGGGGCCGTGTTGCCTGTGCTGTCCACCAGCAACCTCTGGGGAAGGCCCATCTCCAGCTCATTCTCCAGATCCTCTTCTTCAGAAGAAGAGGAGGCAGAGGAGGAAGAAACAGCCGTGGGAGCCTGCGCTGCTACTTCTTCCTCCTTAGGATCCTCAAGGGGCAAAAGCTGTGCCGTGGGCTTCAGCTCCGCCTCTGGATGCTCTCTAGCTGTGACCACTGAGGTTCTGGTTAGAGGCCACCAGGTGGGTCCAGCCAAGGGGCAGCAGCAGAGGCAGCCCTGGCCCAGCAGCTGGCAGCAGGCATGCGGGTGGCAGGGAGGGCACAGGAACGGAGTGCTCAGAGGAAGCCCGCCGGTGACACATCCAGCAACCGGCCCCACCAGAGAGCAGCAAGGGGCCCAGAGGAGGGGCCTGGGGTGCTCCGTGGTGAAAGGCTTGTGCAGCCTGTCCACAGCCTTCTTCCAGACGGCTGGGGGCACCCACCTGACCCCTCCAAGAGGCACAGGAGCTGTCCTGCCATTCCAGAAGTGAACAGTACTTTCTTCTTCTTTGGATGCTACATAACAGAAAAGGTCACGATTTTGTTACAGCCGCCTCTTTCATATCATGGGATAAGGGGTCTCCTCTCCCCAGAAGCAAAGCCTCATCACGGCCCCTCTGCTCTGCTTCTGCCCGCGCGCACCTCTCCCTGGAGAGCCTGCCAGGGACATTCCTCGCCTGCCCCATGCTTACCACCCCTTCCTGTGCCGCCATGTCTTGGTTTTCATGTCAAAACCAAGACGCATCCTCAGGTGGGGGAAGGGAAGGAGAAACCTCCTTCTGTCGCTTCTCTGAACACAACGATGCTGACTGGCTGGCCTCGCACAAGGGGACTGTCCCAGTCTCTGGACGACTTGGTGGGGGACCATGAGTACTGGTGTGACCCCAGGATAACCTCACCGCACCATAGGTTAAGTAACCAACATAGACATAGGAGCCTTGGGCTATTTTGCCCCGATAAAGAATATTTTATAATCTGAAAAATATTTGTCTATCTGTGGCCACCCTCAGGACGAAGCTGCAAGTGAAAGGGTCAGGATTTTTTAAGCCTCTAAAACCCCTAAGCTGGAGAGACACCCTTTGCTCTCTCAGCCTGATCACCAGCCTGGCTCCTGGGGACTGGGAGGCCAGAGCGCTCCCTTACCTCTCTGAGGGCCTCTTGCCTCCAAGCCCAAAGGAATGGTGCCGGGGCCATAGTGCTGTTGGTCTGGTCCCCAGAGTGCCAGCACCTTGTGCCCAAGTCGCAGTGAGTATGCCACGGATGGCGAGAACTGAATGACATCTTCCTCCAAGACCACGCTCTGCCGCTGGGCTGGCAGCCCTGGGCATGTGACAAGGGGAGCCTCAAATTCCACCAGCAGGAACCCCTGCCTCTCCAGCTGTGGGAAAGAAAACACTCAGAATAAGAGCTGGCATTAGGAAGTACTGCAGGGAGCATCATGGTTCCCCACAACGCCTAGGGCCAGGCCCAGGGTCTCCCTCCCACGGGGCAAGGCCCAGTTAGGGAAGGGGGCAGGGCCAGGCGCTGCTCGGGAGCCTGCTGTAGCAGAGACAGGCTGGCTGTGAGGCAGACGCTCTTCCCTCTGCTTCTTGCTGTGGCAACTCTTGTTTATCACTTCTTGCCTTTCCTGTCCCATGCTCTTCCTTTTCCTGTTTTGTTTTGTTTTGTTTTTCTCCTATCTTTATATTTGGCCTGCAACTCACAGGAGTAACCTGGGTCCTCTGGATCTTTCCCCAAGCACACCCCCTCCTCCCAGCACTCCCAGGAAGTGTTGTCCCTGTGTCCGCAGCCAGCCAGGGATGGGGTATCATCCACAGGCCCTCTCAGGTGAGGACAGGCTGGGGCTGTTGGAGCAGCCCTCTGCACTGCCATTATGTCCATGAGGGGAGGCTAGGCAAAGGAAGCAAATGAGCAGCCTGGCAGAGAGGGCAGGACAAGTACTAAGCTAATTAAAAGAACAAGCTTACAAATTGACTTTTATCAAACCACTAGACAGGATCTATATTTGAGCAAAACCCTGTTAATATTTCATTTGAAATTACATATTAGTTACTTGAAAATGACAAAATGACTTTTGTTTGGAAATTCTATAATTTATATATATTTTTAGAAATCACACTTGTTTTCCCTCTATGGATCCACATTCAGAAAGTCTGACTCTTTGTGGGAAGAGAAAAATCCCAAAGAAGCAAGTAGCCATCAAAGTAAAGCCCAGGCCTGGCCCCAGCACGCAGGCACCGTGCTCCTGTGTGGAGGGACACAGGCTTACACGAGGTACACACGTTTTGCTCCTCTTTCCCTTAGGCTGGTGCCCATAATTTGACACACTGAATTTTCCTGAACAAAGTGCTTTTACTGTATATTTTCTTCACTGTTATGGATTGAATAGTTACCCCACCAAATTCATATGTTGATGTCCTAGCCCCTAGTACCTCAGAACGTGACCTTATTTGGGAATAGGGTCATTGCAGATGTAACGACTTAAGACAAAGTCACACTGAGTACGGCTGAGTAGGGTGGGCCCCTAATCCAATGACTGGTGTCCTTACAAAAAGGGGAAATTTAAACACAGACATGCACCCAGGGAGAACACCATGTGAATATGAAGGCCAAGATCAGGGGGATGCTTCTACAAGCCAAGGAACACCAAAGATTGACAGCAAACCACCAGAAGTTAGGAAAGGCGCATGGAACAGATCCTCCCTCACAGCCCTCAGAATCACCAACCCTGCCAACACCTGGACTTCCAGTCCCCAGAACCGAGAGACAATTTCCGTTGTTTAAGCCACTCAGCTTGTGCCACTTTGTTACCCAGCCCTAGCAAATTAATGCACTCACTGACATTACATTTTCACTTCTGCATCCTGACCATGGAAGATCTGTGCTTATCCAAGTAACTGAACTGCTGGGCACACACAGCTGAGGCATATCAGGTATGACAGGGCCACCCAGAGGAGCATATGGGGAGATGTTGGGACTTAGGGACTTGCCTCGGGAGCAGCCCCTGTAATAAAAGCCATCTGCTTCCCTTCTTGCCAGGACCCATGCGTCCGCAGCATGTCCACCTCTTCTCAGCCAGCCAGGCCCCTGCCGTGCTGGGTCAGCAATGTGGAGACACGGGTCATAAGATGCATATCTGGGAAAAAGCAAATGGAATTAGGGAGTAGAGAAAACCAAGACCTAAAACCATGAAGAAACATGCTTCAGAGTTAGATCTGAGCAGCGCCATGGTGTGTGCATGACAGATAAGGCAATATGGAACAGAAATCCATGTAAAGAGTGGCAATCTGTGACTTCCAGTAAGATAAGGTAAGCTACTGGAAGGGGCAGGAGGAGAGGAGAGTGAAGGGAACCGTCGTTTGAGGATTGGGAATTGTTTCAAGGTAATCAGGGTGGGATTAGCCTTTATACATTCTGGTTATGAGTGCTGGTCTGAGACTAGACAGCAGGCCAGGAAAGACTTCCAGGAAGGGGAATTCTGAGGCGGTGTGTGGGATTCCACGATGAGGCGTGGAGGCTTGGATGGTGATGCCAAAGGAGCAAAATTGCAAGAAAGCTGAGCACTGTGGGGCAATAAGAGAGGAGGAGGCGTTTGAGCACGGGAAGCACAGAGGAGCTGACTAGGAGGCTGTGAGACAGAAAAAAGGAGAAGCTAGTTCTGGGAAATCTTGTGGACAGGACCAAGCTGTAGGGAATTGTTGAGTCAGGGTTTGGGTTTCTGAAAAAAACTGTTTACTTTGTGGGCAAGCCCGGATACAGGGATGCTTAACTCAGGCTTTGAATGAGATGGTCTACACAGGTGAATCAAGAAAGGGGCTAAAGGGTTCAGGCTGGCGTGTCTCTAACCTGGGCAGACTGACTTGAATAGCATGGACATGAATCCCTGGGACTTGCACCACCTGTATGTGCTTATAGGCTGAGCTTCCTTTCCCCTCTCGTATTCACACTGTAGACAGCCAACTAAGGATACCATTCATAAAAAGCCAGGATAACTGAGGGATACTGAGGGAACTTGAGGAGGGATCTGGAGACCTCACCTTAGCGGCTGGTAGCAGAAACCCTAATTTCTCATGTAGTCCCATGGCAAGTCTCAGAGCTGATGGTAAAATGAGCTAGAAGTTTTATAACTGATGATGCCTGACTGCCTTCCCTCACACATGCCAACTCTGACATCTGCCACTCCGCTAAAAGGTGGGATGAAAGCCAGGTCAACCTTTGATGTCACTGGGAGTGCAGTTTAGACTAGGGGAATATTAAACCCCAAGCAACTCAGAGCCCACACGGTAAAGAACCCTTTCGGCCTTCCCAGGAAGCAAGCTCTCTCCCTCCTGGGCCATCTCTCCCACCATCTAGAACCAAGAACAGAGAGGAAAAAGGAAGCCGAGATCGATACCTGGTGAGGGGGCTCTGCTGGGTGAGCCAGGGTGCTTGGGAGGCGAGAGGGCAGGCGAAGGAGAGTTCCCAGGGAGAAGCAGTGCTGGCCCAGGCAGGGGCCTTCAGGATTGTGACCACGCTGCAGTATTTGGGCAAAGGCATCCCAGGCCCTGCGGAGGAGTCCATGGCCCTGGGAGAAAACACCTGAGAACAAGCGGCGGTATTATCTGAGTTGCAGCCCACAGCCCAGGAGAGGGCGCCTGGCCCGGGCTGGGCTCAGCTCTGCGGTTTGCAGCCTCTCTGTGGCCGCACCAGGTCCCACTGCTGCACGGGGTGTCCCCAGAATCACCTGCCCGGGAGGCTCAGCTCAGGAAATAGGGGAGGGGTTGAAAGAGCAAGAGCTGGGATTTCAGAGAAGGATTTAGCTGTAGTAAATCCTTCACAGCCTGCTGGCTGCGTGCTCACTTCATCTCGGTGCTTCAGTTACCGCCCAGGAGATGAGATGTGGAAAGCACCTGGCATATTTAAGTAGCTCAACATACGTTAGTATTTTTTCCCCCATCTCCACCCCAGTTGTAGGGACTTCGGGGGTAAGACCACACGTCCCTTCGCAAATCGTAGGCCTGGTGACAAACTGACCCCTAACCCAAGCCACAGACTTCCCTCCTAACCCAGTCACCTGCGGGACTAGACCGAGCTGAGAGCCCAGGGCTGTGGCCTCCGTAGACGTGCTCAGAGGCGCCAGCTGCCACCCAGGGCCCGAGATCCCACTCCGCTGGCCCAGCCCACCACGGCCCTGTTGAGTCTGCTCCTGCCCAAGTCCACAGTTCTGACCCCAAGGGGACTTACCACAGCCTCAAACTCCACCTCAGCCTCAGCCCCTTCGGACAGATGGAGTTCACGGCCTCAGACCTACTGACTCCTGGTTGCCTAGCAGGTTGCCATGGATGCGAGCCAGCTGGGCCGAGGGAGTGTATTGAGCATGTGCAGAGGTGTGGGACTGGGGCCTTGGGCCGCATGCGCGGGGCGAGAGGGTAGCGGGTAGTTCTCCGCCTTGCTGGGGAGGGGGTGTTGGCGGGAAAGGCCAGTGCGACCTCAGTTCCCCAAAAGCTCGGGCTTCCCCTCTGCCGGAAGGGTCCATCAAGATGCGCAGCCCTCCCGGATCCCAGGAGAGCCTCGTGAGGGAGGGAGCTGGTCCCCCAGAGACTCAAGGCTATTGACCTGCCTTCACCCGGTGCGGGCAGGAGGCTGGAGTGGAGGGAACCACTGGGTGGCCTAAGCACTCTAAGATAGAATTTGTCTTTAGTTTAAAAAAAAAACCAAAAACCGGAAGTGTGGGCATGTTTGTCTGTAACAGACAGGACTGCTGAGGAGCGGAGGTGTAATGCTCACTTGGGGTGGTGGGAGTGGACAGTGGGGACCAAAGGAACAGAAGTCTAGATTCTGCTCTCATTTGAACCTCCAGAGGAGGAGGCTGGTATTTGAGGCATCCGACAGTCACTGTGCACTGGCTGTGTGCCCAGCACTGTGTTCAGTGTAGAAGACCCAAAAAGTATGCAGGGACGTTTGTGGTTGTCTCTACCCCATCCATCCCCCCCTTCCACCAGTTCCTGTTTCTGCTGTGGCTCTGTGTGGTTAGGAGAGGCTGACTGTACCCCCCGATTCATGTGTGTCCATCAGCACATTCCATCCCCTGGCCACTAGGGCATGGGCATGTGCCTCTGGAATCAGAATGAATCTCAAGACTTTTGTTGGAAATCCTGGGTTATAGACTTTCTTTTTCCTCCTATACATAAATAAGAAAGCTTGAGGTTCTGGGAGCTTCTGACAGTCTTTCTGGGACATTGAAGCTATTCCCAGAGAGGATAGATCTAAAGAAACCAGGTTCTTGGTGACAGTGTTGAGCCCTGCCTGAAGGCGGCCCTACTGCTAGAAGCGAAGGTATGTGAACCAAGAAATTCCCTTTATTGGTTACACCAATTTTTATCAGATTTTTGTATCGGTTGCAACCAAAAGCATCCTAACTGATGTCTACCCTCACAGAGCTTAACTTTGCAGCCAGGAGAACGACTGTTACCCTAAAGGCTGAGTGATTTAGTCTCTGGCTATGAGAGAAGGATTCCTGAATAAGATAGGTGGGATTTCAATGGTGAAAGGAAGAAGGAGAATATTCCATTCCTTCTTGGTAGGAAGCAAGAGCTAAGAGAGAAGGATGCATTTGCAAGACTGTGATTTTCTTTTTGGGGTGGAGGGAATGGGGTGTCATGGGAAAATCAAGTGTGGATATTCGGGAAGGGGCCAAATTGATGGGAGCTTTGAAAACCAAGCAGATAAACGTCAACAATGTCAGAGTCAAAAGGAAGTTGTCATGGGGCTTGAGCGATGAAGCGACGTGAAATACTTTAAGAAAGAATATCAGAGTGGTGATAGAGCCAGTTGAGAACAGAGCCCAGGAGGCCACGGAGTTATCCAGACACAATGTGACAGGATGGAAATAGGAAAATAACACCACCAAATATTTCCTGATGCCTACCTGGCTTGAATCACTTTGCTGGGTGCTAGGAATATAGGATGTATAAGACTGACACCTATCTTCAAGGAGCTTACATTCTACTGAAGGCAGAGATAGGTGTGCAAAGATAGCAGGAGTAAAGATAGCAGGAAAGGAATGGCAAGGAAATATGTGTTCACAATAAAGGAACAAGTAATGGCTGTGGTGGAAAGGCTTCACAGAGAGGTGACAGTGGAGGTGAATGTGACAGTGTGTTGGAAGTCCTGCCTGGGCTTGGTGACAGAGGGGACGTGGGAGTTAAGGAAGAAGGAAGAGCTGAAGCTCATCATAGGAACAGAAATAGAAACATTTTGAAGGCAGACTCCAAGATAGAGGACGTCACTGTCCTTCCCACATTTTCTGGCCCGGAGAACCTAAAGAATGTTGATGTCATGGGCAAAAAAGAAAAAAAAGAGGATAATAAATTTTAAAAATAATGGCTATGAAAACATTATGTGTTTTCATGTTTCACATTATGTTTTCACATAATGTTTTCATTATGTTTCACAAGCACTGTTAACATTGATAATAAACATAAGGGGTAGCTGCTTTTCCTATAATTCTCATTCTGTGGATGAAGAACTGAGAAAACACAGTGGGGATGCAGCACAGTCAGAATGTAAATGGAGGCAGTTTGACTGCGGAGCCTGCACTCTTAAGCGCAAACTGAGCTACCTGAGGATGTCTGCTGCATGCAGGAAATGGATGACTCTGAAGTAATTTCAAATGACAACAAGGTTTTGTTAACTACTTTTGCTTTAGCCCCAAGATACTTCCGCATCACGTTATGAGTGACGTATAGATTTCTCCCCAACCCCAAATAATAAAACCCACCAAACTGACAAATCCAGGGAGGTTCATTGTGATTGCTTAGCATGAAGCGTCTGCAAAGTGCAGTACAGGCATTGAATAGTCATTAGTCTTACCTTACAATACTCTTGTGAGTTTCTTACAGCTGGGACTCTGGCCAAGTGTGCGAGAAGGGCAAGGTGAGAGATATAGAGAATTCTGGGGACTCCTGCTTCCCTAAAGTTCTTGAAAGAAATTACCAAAGGTTAAGAAGCGTTTTCTCAATCTACATAAGATAATGTTTAGTACATCTGAAACCCAGGTAAGAAATATCCAACACAGCTTAGCATTTGAACTATTATCTGCCCACCCAGAAACTCCATTAGGAAAACTATCAAATGATGTAAGGGACCATATTTTGTGAACTTATTTGTTTCTATTTAGAAACACAGAATCAAATGATTCTGAAAATGGGGTCAGTGTGGCGGCTGGTGGTTGCCATTATGGAGGAATCTTTCCTGGGGTTATTCTTGGCCTCAGCCTCATCAGGGAACAGAAGGGACTGCAGGTAATTAATGTACTTGATTGCGGCTCTGAGGGTTTCCACTTTGCTGAGTCGTTTCTCCAAGTACTCCTCTGGCAGATGATGTCGGAGCTGGGCATAGCCTTCATTGACACATTTCACCGGCTGCCTTTCCCGCTCATTCCTTTTCTGGATAAAGGCTGGCCTGTAGGAGTATTCACACCTTCTGTAATTTGGATAAGGCATTGGGAAGGAGAAGGCGCAGGGTTCCCCATAATCTTCCATGATCAGAGAGTCACTGGAAAAAGGCAGCAATGGCAGGTCTTCAGAGTAAGGAGGTGGCATCGGGCCCTCAGGGTACAGGTGGAACATGATCATGGGGTCCAGATAGAAGGACCCGGTCAGTGGCAAGTGGGTGGAATCAGTGAAGACAGGCAGTTTGTCTGGCAGATTGGAGTAGCTTCTATTGTCCATCATTTCCTCTTTAGCCTGGAAACAGAACCAAGTTTATTAATTTGGCCAGATCAAAAGAGAACAGGTATCGACAGAGATCAGAGACTTTTCTGCTTTGATGAATAGTTTCTGAGCTCATTCTGAAAACCTGATGGGGTTACAACATTCTTTGGGTAGAAAGGGAGAGGATTTTTGATGGTACACAGAAATAGCATGAAATAACATTGACTTGCCTTGTGAGAAAGTTATTCCCTTTCAGTCCTTATGATTACAAGGATATATCTTTAGTCTGATGACAGTGTGTTTTCCATACTACTAGAATGCTTTCTAATCCTCCTCAGATGGAAGCCTTCAACAGGAATAGTATCTAGCTGGAATCTAATAATATTTTACTATTAATTTCTATTTATTGTGAATTATACTGATTTCACATTTACAGTAGTGATACAACGTCTCTTTTAAAAATAAAGCTACTTGAGTAAAAAATGTAAATTGATTTACAGAAAAATAGTAAGTAAATAGCAGTACAGGTGGAACACTAATATAATGAAGATTGTGAAGGTGTATTCAAATACTGACGTTTGGGAAACACTGAAACACCACAATATTCAAATACGTGTTGGAGAAATTACAAACTAGTTAGTGATCATGCAACCTCACAGGCATAGACTTCTTAAATGATACCTGATATGCCTGGGGCAAAACTGAAAATAAAAATAAGAAAGGAATCATTTGGTCTTAAAAATTCACTGTAAGATTTCCTTAATGAGAAACTCCCCTAACACATTTAAAACATGGTCAATTTACATATTTTTACTTAGAACTTTAAATATATTGAGTAAAGTGCATCTGTATTTAGGTGTTTTTTTTTCATGGAACTTAAAGTATTATACTCCAAGATGTCTCATATCAACACATTCCCTTCTTCTGAATAGGCCTGCATCCAGCTTATTTATTACACTACCATTACTTTTTGCCTTTGACTGTAATAATGTGGTCACAATGGATTTCACAGGAACATTATAGTGTAACTAGTTAACTGGAAGTCAAGGAAGTGCTGTAGGAAAAGAGTGTTTTTCTTTCAGTCATTAACATTCTCAAGTTTCCATCTTGGCTTTGCCTCTTCTTAGCTGTGTGTCCTTAGGCAAATTTCTTAACCTTTCGGAGCTCTGGCTTATTCCTATGTCCAACTGAGCTATCAACTATTCTGCAGGGTGGTTGTGAGGATTAAATGAAAAAAAAAATACATAATGCACTAGGTATTAGTTCTTTTCCTGTTTCGTTTCTTAACAGATGAATACTTGTGCAGCATCCCTTTCTCACCTGCACCTTATAGAAAACCTGGCTTATATTTTCCCTAACACTGGAAAATCAAACATTGATCTATCCAAAGCACATCTGTTGAGAAATGAAGAACATACCCAAAATGGAAAAGGAAAAGCCACATGAAATCTAATTTTGGGCTTTCAGAAAAGAAGGAAAGGTGGCTTTCTTTTTCCACAAAAAACCCAGCCCTAATGTTTAAGGGCAAGATTAGGTAAACACTGGCACTTGTTTCTCTACCTGAGTAAAACAAAACTCTGCAGGCTGCACTATGTAATGACAGGAGCAGTCTCTAAGCACCAGAATTCAAGTGCAATAAAGTGTATTACAATTCTTGTGAAAAAACCTATCCTATCAAGTATGGCTACAGAAAAGACAATGACTCTGGAACCAGAAAGGGAAGTAGGGGATGGGGGATAGCAGATGAGGGGTGGGAAATGTGAGTGGTGGGGAGGGTTATAATGTCATGGTGAAAAAGGCTGAAAAAGGAATAAATGCCAGGAAAAGCTCTTCCATATAGAGGTGTGGTGGTGAGGGAATGAGATAAGTGCCATAGGTCCAATTAAAAATCAAAACAGAGGAAATGAAAGATTCCAAGTTACTGATCCAATGGCCTAAAATAACTAACATAAAATGAAAATCTCTGGATTACAAACTAGCCAAGATCCTGTCAAAAAGAAAAAGTTGCTGAGAAAAAGAGTTGGGAAATTCTCGAGCCAAGAATTCTACAGGGTAAGAGATAAAGGATGTGTATGGCAGAAGTTGGGAAATGATGGCACAGTGGGTATGGAGCCCCTATTACTACATTTCTGAGAACATCAGCACCTGATTTCTGCCTATAGCTAACGAGCCAGAACTGATACAACAGGGTACCAAAAAGTAAAGCAGATGTCATCAAAGCTAATTGCACACAAGAATTCTTTCGGTATAGTTCATCCTGACTGATAATTTTAACAATATCTTAAGCCTTGACCCAGATGAAATCTGAGTAATTTGTATACGCAGCAGGTAATTAATAGTTTCTAGGTTTTAACAAGACGTTGCATAATTCTTGGAAAAAGAGCCTGGTGTCTTTGGAGACACACTGATGAGAAGCCTTTTCTATTGAGCATTTCCAAAAAGTTCACCGATCAGTGTAGCAGCATTTAAATGACCCTGTATTCAAAGAAGAAAATTTAACAACAACAGTGATAGAATGAAAAAGGCAGTAGCAAAGAGGATCGAGACAGGAAGTCTAGTGGCAGCTGGACATGTTTGTAGAAATTGAGTAAAGGTTTTAAAAGAGAGCCACACAGGCTGTAAGTGCTGCAGCTCCAAAGCCAGATACACGCATAGCTAACAAATGCACCTGCCTTTTAGGGAAAATCTCAGGTGTCTGTCTTAGAACTCTTCTGGGAAATAAATGATGAGGTCTTAATGATAAAATCCTAAGAGATTCTGGATGCTCTGCTGAGCACAAAAGCTTCAACTTTCTGAGAGATTACAAATATCTAGCATGGAAAAACCAAAAAGCTACAACTGCACATATAATTGAATTACTGAATGTTAGGCCTAGAGAAACCTTAGAAACCCTCTTATCCAATCCCTCATAATTGTTGCAGAGCTAGTAGCAGAGCAGAGGTCAGAACCTAAAGCTCCTGACTTCCAAACCCAAAAACACTTTCCACTCCTCCAGATGACTGAATCATCAGCAAAACTGACTCTTTCAACATATAAGCATATTTGATAGTTTAAGATAATGGAATAATCAGATAGCTGAAAAAATTCATCATTTATCAACCGTGCCTAGGGATTTTCTTAAAAACCATGTTTTTATTCTCCACCATGGGCCACTCTGGAGAAGTCTCTTACCTGACTTTTGTTGCCGAGAGGCTGTACTTTGGGCTGAGTCAGACTTAAACTGATTTATAGGTGATCATTTAGTAACAACATGCAAAATAGCTTACAGTTAAACAGAACTGCTCAGTCTGGTTTATCTGTTTTCTCTACCTAATATGTAGATATGACAACATACAACAATACTAAATAGAAAGCTTTGCTTGCAAAATTGGACTCTTGTAACAAATTCTTTTATAAAAAGAATGCCCCCCCATTTATCTGAGTTATATAATCTTATATCAAAATTATTTATGGAAAATATCTTTAAGTAATAATCTCATAATGTGCAACTATTCGCCAATATTTTTAAAATAGAGATTAAGGCCATAACCAGGAAGCTCAATATGAACTTACATTTTATTATATATCTATTAAAATTTTTTTCCTTCTAAATAAACTATTTTTCAGAGCAATTGTAGATGCACAGCAAACTGAGCAGAAAGTACATAGTTCCCATTTACCCCCTGCTCTTACATATATGCACATTCTCTTCTACTACCAATAGGCCAGCCCCAGAATGATATATTTGTTACAATTGATAAACCAATATTGACACATCATTATCACTCAAAGCCCATAGTTTACATTACGGTTCACTCTTGGTGTTGTACAATTCTATGGAATTTGACAAATGTATAATGACATATTATATACTGATTTTTTTTTTACTCCATAGTTTTGCCTTTTTCAGGATGTCATATAGTTGGAATCGTATAGTAAATAGCCTTTTCAGATTGGCTTCTTTCACTTAGTAATATTTATTTAAGGTTCCTCCACATATTTTTGTGGCTTGATAGCTCATTTCTTTTTAGCACTGAATAATATTCCATTGTCTGAATACCATATCACTTACATGTGGAATCTAAAATATGACACAAAGGAACTTATCTATGAAACAAACAGACACACAGACATAGAGAACAAATTTGTTGTTGCCAAGGGGGAGGGGAGTGAGGGAGGGATGGATTGGGAGTTTGGGATTAGCAGATGCAAACTATTATAATATAGAATGGATAAACAACAAGGTCCTACTGTATAGCACAAGGGACTATATTCAATATCTTGTGATAAACCATACTAGAAAAGAATATGAAAAAGAATACATACCTGGGGCTTCCCTGGTGGCGCAGTGGTTGAGAGTCCGCCTGCCGGTGTAGGGGACACGGGTTCGTGCCCCGGTCCGGGAAGATCCCACATGCCGGGGAGCGGTTGGGCCTGTGAGCCATGGCCGCTGGGCCTGCGCGTCCGGAGCCTGTGCTCCACAACGGGAGAGGCCACAACAGTGAGAGACCCACATACTGCAAAAAAAAAAAAAAAAAAAGCATACATACCTGAATCATTTTGCTGTTCAGTAGAAATTAACACAACATTGTAAATCAACTATACTTCAATAAAATAAATTTAAAAAAATATTCCATTGTCGGGATGTACCACAGTTTACTTATCTATTCACCTAGCAAAGGACTTCTTGATTGCTTCCAAGTTTTGGCAGTTATGAATAAAGCTGCTATAAACAGCCATGGGCAAGGTTTTTGTGTGGACATAAGATTTCAACTAACTCAGATATTAAATACCAAGGTGTGCAATTGCTGAATCACACAGTAAGTGTATGTATAGTTTTGTAAGAATCTACCAAACTCTTTTCTAAAGTGGCCATACCATTTTTGCATTCTCACCAGCAATGAATGAGAGTTCCTGTTGCTACACATCCAGAATTTGGTGTTGTCAGTGTTCTGGATTTTGGGCATTCTAATAGGTGTGTAGTGGTATCTCATTGTTTTAATTTGCATTTCCCTGTGGACATATGATGTGGAGCATCTTTTCAAATACTTATCTGCCATCTGTATATCTTCTTTGGTGAGGTGTTTGTTCAGGTCTTTGCCCTATTTTAAAATCAAGTTGTTTGTCTTATTGTTGAGTTTTAAGAGTTCTTTGTATATTTTGGAAAACAGTACTTTATCAAATAGTTTCTCCCAGTCTGTGGCTTGTCTTCTTGTTCTCTTGACAGTCTTTCACCAGAAGTTTTTAATTTTAATGAAGTCCAGCTTATCAATGATTTCTTTCTTGATTCATGCTTTTGATATTGAATCTGTCATCAGCAACCAAAGGTAATCTAGACTTTCTCCTATGTTGTCTTCTAGGAGTTTTGTAGTTTTTTTGTTTTGCATTTAGGTCTGTGATCCATTTCAAATTAATTTTTTGAAGGGTGTGAGGCCTGTGTCTAGTTTAATTTTTTTGCACTTGACTGTCCAGTTGTTCCAGCACGATTCACTGAAAAGACTTTTCTCCGTGCTCCCATTGTTCGTCAAAGATCAGTTAACTACATTTGTGTGCATCTATTTCTGGGCTTTCTATTCTGTTCTATTGATCTGTTTGTATTCTTTTGCCAGCACCACACTGATATTGACTTCATTACTGCAGCTGTACAATAAGTCTTGAAAACAGGTAGCGTCCGTCTTCCCATTTTGTTCTTCTTCATTAACATTGTGTTGACTTTCTGAGTCTTTTGCTTCCTTACAATCAGTTTGTTGATATCCACAAAAGAACTTGATGGGATTTTGATTGGGATTTTTATTTATTTATTTATTTTTTCTGCATTGGGTCTTTGTTGCTGTGCACAGACCTTCTCTAGTTGCAGCGAGCAGGGGTTACTCTTTGTTGCACAGCACAGGCTTCTCATTGCAGTGGCTTCTCTTGTTGCAGAGCACAGGCTCTAGGGCGTGCAGGCTTCAGTAGTAGTGGCACACGGGCTCAGTAGTTGTGGCTCGTGGGCTCTAGGGTGTGGGCTGATTAGTCGTGGCACACAGGCTTAGTTGCTCTGCGGTATGTGGCATCTTCTCGGAACAGGGATCAAACTGTGTCCCCTGCATTGGCAGGCGGATTCTTAACAACTGTGCCACCAGGGAAGTCCGGGATTGAATTGAATCTATAGAGATCAAGTTGAGAAGAATTGACATCTTGATAATATTGTCTTCCTATCCATGGACATGGAATCTCTTATTTAGTTCTTTCTTTCATCAGTTTTGTAGTTTTCCTCATACACATTTTGTACGTATTTTGTTAGACTTATACATATTTCATTTGGGGGGATACTTATGTAAATGGCAATTGTGTTTTAATTTCACTTGTTCATTGTTATTATGTAGGGTAGCAATTGACTTTTGTATCTTAACCTTCCATCCTGCCACCTTGCTATAGTCAAATCACTTATTAGTACCAGGTTTTTTTTTTTAACTCTTTTGGATTTTCTTCATAGACAATCATGTCATCTGTAAACAATGATAGTCTTAACTTTTCTTTCCCAATCTGTGTACCTTTTATTTTATTTTGTCTTATTGCATTAGCTAGGATTTACAGTATGATGTTGAAAAGGAGTGGTGACAAAGAACATCCTTGTCTTGTTCTCCTCTATTCCTAGTTTACTGAGAGTTTTCGTTGTGAATGGGTGTTGGATTTTGTCAAATGCCCTTTCTGCATCTATTGATAAGATCACATCATTTTTCTTCTTGAGTGTGTGGATGTGATAGATTTCATTAAGTTTCAAATGTTCAAACTGCCTTGCATACCTGGAATAAATTTCACTTCGTTGTAGTTGAACTTATATCTTTTAATACTAACAATAAAATCAATAATTTTAGGTTAGATTTTGGGGTTTAAAAAAAGTGCTTTTCACTAACCAAAAAATGCATTAATGGCTCCTAAAATCTCATCCTTATGAAATTAATGTAATTTAGTTCAAAAATTTCTTAGAACAAACACTCCTTCATGCATTTTAAATCCGTTTATCAAAATGATATCTGTAGGGGCCTCCCTGGTGGCGCAGTGGTTGAGAGTCCGCCTGCCGATGCAGGGGATACGGGTTCGTGCCCTGGTCTGGGAGGATCCCATATGCCGCGGAGCGGCTGGGCCCGTGAGCCGTGGCCGCTGAGCCTGCGCGTCCGGAGCCTGTGCTCCGCAACGGGAGAGGCCACAACAGTGAGAGGCCCGCATACCGCAAAAAAAAAAAAAAAAAAAAAAAAAAAAATGGTATCTGTATACTTTCAGAGACCCATCTAAGTATCCATACATTCTCTCTCCCTCCCTCTCTCTATACACACCCACACCCACACACAGATAATTTACTACCAGTGTTTTATGATTAGACTGGTATAAAACAATAGTCTTACATCAGGGTACAAATTGTCTTTGCATCTTCAAGTTCATCATACAGCAAAAGAGGGAGGGGAGAAAAGTTAGGAGACATAGATACACTGGTAGGTGTTTCAAAAATTATTTTTATTGTTACATTTCAAAGAGGACATAGGAAGAAAAAAGCCAGTTATCCAATAACTGCTATACCTTTCAGAGGGAGGCAACTGGAACTCCAGTGCTAGTTCAAAGCTGTACACACTACAGCTCAAACAGCTGCCTCTCAACCTGACTGGAGATGCTGACAAATATGTGTATGTCATCAATCCAGGGAGGCTTGGGTCTAAAAGAAAATTTCTTTATTGCAAGTGTCCAAGTCCTTAGGATTCATCCTTAAAGATACTAGAAGAAGATGAGAAAGACCACACACCAAGACTATGTTTATTCATTAGAGTAAACTAGCGAATGGCCAGTTTGTTCTAGGATGCATTGCATCAGACATCACAGTACATGAAGAAAATCTGCATCTTGTGAAGAGCCACCAGGTATTTCAGATCCAATTTACCATGAAGTGCAGCCACAGGCCAACCAGATGTCCAGATAACATAGTCAGTGCAAAATTCAAATAGGTAAGTCAGGGCTTTGATGAGGCTGGCAGACTGCAAAATATAAGTGAAACTTGAAAATAAAAGGCAAAGTCTATTTACAACAGATTGTTTAGTAAAGTGACTTGAGAAAAGTCATGTTAAGCACTTCCCACGTATCCCTCCCCTACTCTGCCAAAAACAAAAACAAAAACAAAAAACACCACACAAAAACCACCCTTGAAAATTATCTTGAAAACCAAATTAAAACTGTGTGGTAAAAAAGAGAGTGCTTTTTCCAGGTAAAGGACTTCAAGATAATTTACAGGCAGACATATTTTTATTAGTAAAAGTCACAAATAAGAAAAGGCTAACGTTGTTTGAGGCATGTGCTTAAAAAAAAAATGCCTCCATTAATACATTAACAAGAAAAGAAAATACCAAGCATGTTTTTGTTTCCAGTTTTGAATTTTCCAGCAAGAGTTAGTGAAATCAACAGGGCATTAAAACAAAACCCAGGAAAACTCAGTCAATTTTTTCCCATTGTCTGCCTCATTTCTTTCTAGTCACCTTGAATTCGATTCCCAATTAGCTGAGGACAACATGACGGTCAAAGACGGATTTTCGCTGCTCTTGAACTTGAAGCTTCCAACGCTGCTGGGCATACTCTACCTTATTCAGCACATTGGCTCGACTGCGGGAGCGGGCCAGCACATCGTGGGCATTTGCAAAAGGTTGGTGATCCTGAAAGTCCAGGAATGGAGAACATCAGACGGTATGGTCCGTGTAAAACACACACACACAATAGCAGTTATCCAGCCACGGAGATAGGAGCAGCTGGCCTTTTCAAACAGACCATCTCATTTGGCCAAGCACTCTTAGGCACTCAACTGCCAGAAGCAGGATGAACTCAACTACAGAAATAGTTGGTTCAAGTAAAATAAGCGATGAGGAGGTATTTGTGCAAAGTTCCCATGAGTCACCATTTCCAAAGACATTCCCTTAAGAAGTAGGGATCAAGACAAAGACAGTGGTCATTTATATTAAAGAGAAGCCCGTCTTGATGAGTGGTGGAAAGAAAATCTATTTTGCATGTTAATATCTATATGTTACAGATACAGAAAGTAGGGCTTTTCCTTGTTTTATTTGATACTATATAGCTAATCTGTGGCTGAGGAAACTCTTATCTTTTAATTTCCTGCCTCCCATTATATTAGAATTGTTACTTGCCAGCTTGGGGCCACATTCATCCTGGGAGATGAGTTGACTGGATCCTATCTTGGTTGGTTTCCATCTCTTCTTATGCCCTCAACACCTACATTTCCCCCCTTCCCCAATCTGTAATGAACAGAGACATAGCTCAAGTGCTACAATTACCCTCTAGTGCTAAGGACAGTAAGGAATTATTACTTCAGCGTTTCTATTTGGTAAAGACTTGAATCTTTCATTGCTGAGCACACAGTAGCTTCCATGTTAGCTGCCGCATTAGGAAAGAGGCCATTGAAGGGTCACCCAGGTATCTGTGTAGAAAACGAACCTGTCCTGGTCAAAGTAAACCAACGTAAACCAATGCCACTGATGTTTGTAGTCATACACAGGAAACCACCAGGCTACTCTATCTATGAATGAGATATAAACACAGCTGCCTAAATGACAAAAGGCATTCAGTATTAATTTATTGCTTTTGTTTGCCTTTTCCTTGATCTCTTTTTCCTGAACCTGGGTTAGCAAAGCTCCTAAATGTTCCAACATAGGATACAAGTCACAAGTCAGACCTCTTAACCTTTGCCTCTCGGAAAGAAACAATATTTTTTTTTTTTTTTTTTTTTGTGGTATGCGGGCCTCTCACTGTTGTGGCCTCTCCCACTGCAGAGCACAGGCTCCGGACGCGCAGCCCCGGCGGCCATGGCTCACGGGCCCAGCCACTCCGCGGCACGCGGGATCTTCCCGGACCAGGGCACGAACCCGTGTCCCCTGCATCGGCAGGCGGACTCTCAACCACTGCGCCACCAGGGAAGCCCGGAAAGAAACAATATTGTTTCTCATGTTTGCAAAAGCTCTATTATATACCCAGGGCAGGAGTCAGCGTGTCTATGGAAAGCTATACATAACTGCATAACTATATATATAAAACTGTAACTAAACAGTGTTTTAACACCTGGTCTTCTTTTTAGAGCAAGATATTTATATAATGTCGACATTTCAAAGACATCAAAGAGTTTTCTGTAAAGAATTTATCCCTGCCTTCTTTACCAAAATTGCTTCAACTTTTCACTTAATTTAGGTAATATCTTGTGCAAACCCCATCCTTTTTTTAACCTTACAAATGAAAATAATAAAAACAATTCCGCAAAGTTCAAATATTTCAAAGATGTAAGAAAGAACGTTAGGAAAGAGGAAGGCGGCTAATGTTGTTGGATTACTTTATTTCCCATGAGGAAATAAACCGATCCACGGTCATCTAACAAATGAGCACAAGCACAGGTCTTAGCTCCCCTAAACTTGACTTGGTGTCACATCTTCTTAGCACACTGATTTTGTTCAGGTAGATTAAAATGACACTATCCGAATGTGGTGCTTCAGTGAACTTGTATATAAAACATTATTACCATTGGTTTGTTTTGACATTAACAAGACTGGGAAGAAGGATGTACTTTACCAGCAGAGTGCTTCTCAATTTCATAGTCCTGTTATCTACTCTTCAAGGTAGGGGGAGAGACATCTTCTTAAGGAACAAATTTAAAGGACTAAACAAACAGTTAATCCTTCTGGCCTATTCTCCATCCATCAGAACAAGACTGAACTAGCTGCTCATAGTCATGGATGCCGGGAGAATGCAAATAGAGATTTACCCTTTATATATGTTTGCACTTTTTCCACCTGATAAAATTACAATAAGTACAAAACATGTTTTAATGTACTGCTTTGATCATAGCAATGATGTGTCGTGGATATATAACACAGTAAATATTGTGGCTCCTTGCACTGAGCTTCTTGACTACTTGTGCTGACTCTCACTTGGTTCAAAGTGCTCTACACCCAATAAAAATAGACAAAATTAAAACAGAATTTAACAAAAGCACGTTTAAAGGCACATAAAGAGAGAAGAACTATCATCTTGGATTAGCAACAATTGTAGGAATTTAAATTGAACTTCTTTTTGAACAGAGTTGTTACCATAAATTCATACCTGTGTTTAGAAAACCTCTCTCTGCCCAGAATCAATTTAACAGATATCACAAGTCAGCCAGGCCTCTCAAGACAATGTTCTCATATGATCGACATGCTCACAGAATCAATCACTGGTGAACAAAATGCCTACTAAGCACATGGTCCCATCAAATGCCTTTCCTACCTGTTTTTTATCTACACATTTGTGCATCCATTTCTTTTATGTTCTGTTGTCTACCCCTAAAATCAGGAACCAGATATTTAATGCTATAAGGGATGTAGTTTAAGTCAGAGTTTCTGTCTCTGTGTCTATAATGAAATGGTTTAGGTGGCCTTTGATACATAACGTTTTCATATGTTAGTAGTTCTCAACTGGGGGTGATTTTGACCCCCAGGAACATTTGGCAACGTATGTGGACATTTTTGATTGTCATGATTGGGATGAGGCTTCTAGTGGGCAGAGGTCAGGGATGCTATTAGATATCATGCAGTGAACAGGACAGCCCCCTACAAAAAGCAATCATCTGACCCAAAATGTCAATGGGAAATGTTGTATGTGAATGAAAATTAACATGGGAACAGTATTTGAGACTCTAATCCTTCCTGATATGGAAAAGTTACTTGTTATGTGTTGGTTGAATTACTAAAGGAAGCAAGGGGAAAAGAGGCAAAGAGAGGTATTTCTATGAAAGTTCTTCACAAAACAAAAATGAAATCTTGCTCCAATTAAGTTGAGTATTCAATATCGATATTCATGAGACAAGCAGGCTCTGTAATTATAACTTAAGCCATTCATTCGGGATCCCCTTTCTCATCTTTTACCAATGGGTCCAGAAGCCATTCCAGAGTAAAAGGACTTTTGACTGTGATTGGCAAGGCTTTATCCTGGCTTTGGCTTTTGGAATTGATTCTTGAAACTCTACTAAATTTTATTCACTTTAAGAAACATAGTTCAATAAAGTAATCCAAAATAAAAAGTAATTTCTAAAGAATATTATATATGTAATAATGAAATAGTGGAAAATTTGGAAACAAACCCAAACAGGATAATGACAAAACAAACAATATAATTCTCTAAGCCATACTGAATAACAAATTTGCAGACTATGTCAATTTCTCAAAGGTTTTGAGTGAAGTAATATTAATTATATATACAAATATGAATGTGTTTTAAAGATAGGAAGAGAATCAGGAGTGATGGTTTTATTTTTCTCTAGAGTTAAAGATCACAGATTTTTTTAAAGGAGGAAAGGAGGAAATATAAAACATCAGCAGGTTATCAAGCTGTACTTCATTAAGTAAAGAACATTATGGTTTTCATGCTTCCCTTCACTAAAGCCTCTTTGCCTTTTAAAATATTTGGTGATGTTGACAGGAAAGGTGTTCAGGCAGGAGCCTAGGAAGAAGACTATCTCCAATGCTTTTCTCAATGTAAACAGGAAAAGGCAATGAAAATTGTGCCCTTGGTAGTGAAAGGCAAAGCCTTCCTTGTACAGCACACTCACCAAGGATCATCGGTCTAACCACCATACTTATGGCTTTACAGAGCAATTTCCTCATAAATAGACATACACTAATATTAGAACTGTCTTTAGGTTCTCTGGTGGAGGATCTGCTCCAGATAGGGACATCTATTATGTAACTACTCTTTACATGCACTTTATATCAGATGACGACAGAGACTGGCCTTGAACAGCTAGGGCATGCTAAGAACTTACCCCAACATCTTCATCGCTCTGTATCAATTGTGAATGTCCAAACAGGCGTCTCTTCAGTATGGGCTCAACCAGAGTAAGATACACCATGTACAGAAGCAGAAGGCCCAAAATGGAGAGATAAATTATAATGGTAACCTAAAGGAAATTGAAAATAAGTTATATCTCTGTTCAAGCCAAGAAATCTGAATTTTGTATAATAACGTTAAAGCCCTAGTGAAGACTGATCTATCTGTCAAGCATATAGGATTTCCATACAAATCAGATTCCAACATAAGAAATAAACGCAACTCTTCACCAAAGTATTATTTATAGAAAAAAAGGAAAGAAAGCATTTTGCCTTTGGGATCTTTTCACGAGTCTTCAAATTCCATCTTCACCTACTGCTAATCATTTGCACCACTGCTAGCACAGCAGTTCTCTTTTTTCACCTGAATACAGTGTCCCAGATTGAACAGCACTGCAGTCAAGACCACTTTCTGTTAGGATCCCTAACAGAAAGTGTAATTCACATGAATTTCAACAGCGTACTGCTTTAGATCAATTTAGATATACAAAAATACATGTTAGGCACATGATTTTCTTGAGATCTTAATTTGTGTGGTGTCAAGCAGTACAGTGTGACACCTCCCACTAGAATGGCTACAGTTAAAGACAGTCAATACCAAACGTTAGCGAGGATGTACAGAAACTGAACCCTCGTATGTTACTGGTGAGAATGTAAAATGGTACAACTCCTTTAGAATACAACCTGGAAGTCTCTTAAAAAATTAAATATAAACTTACCTCTCTTAGGAATCTACCAGAGAGAAAGGAAAACATACACCCACACAAAGACATGTACGCAGATACTGATGACAGCATTATTCATAAGAGTAAAAATCTGGAAATAAATGTCCATCAACTGATGAATGGATAAACAAAATGTGGTATGTTCATGTAATAGAACGCTATTCAGTAATAAGAAGGAATTAAGTACTGATACATGCTACAACATGAAGAGACCTCAAAAACATTATGCTGTGTGAAAGAAACCAGTCACAGAAGACCACATATTTTATGATTCCATTTATATGAAATGTCCAGATCTGTAGACACACAAAGCAGAATAGTGATTGTCTAGGGCTGGGGGTAGGAATGGGATTAACTATAAATGGTTATGAGGGATCTTTTTGGGGTGATGGGAATGTTCTAAGACTGGATTGAATTTTTTAAATTTTTTTTTAGAAAGTTATCAGGGCCAATACCCAAAGTACTTATTTATTTTTACTTTTTGGCTGCGGGGCATGTGGGATCTTAGTTCCCCATCCAGGGATTGAACCCGTGCCCCCTGCATTGGAAGTGCAGAGTCTTAACCACTGGACCACCAGGGAAGTCCCTAAAACTGGATTTTAAAAATTGGTTTTAAATTTGCTAAAATTTATAAAATTGGGGGCTTCCCTGGTGGCGCAGTGGTTGAGAGTCCGCCTGCCGATGCAGGGGACACGGGTTCGTGCCCCAGTCCAGGAAGATCCCACATGCTGCGGAGAGGCTGGGCCCGTGAGCCATGGCCACTGAGCCTGCGTGTCCGGAGCCTGTGCTCCGCAACGGGAGAGGCCACAACAGTGAGAGGCCCGCATACCGCAAAAATAAATAAATAAATAAATAAATAAATAAAAATAAAATAAAATTTATAAAATTGTACACTTATATGGACTTCCCTGGTGGCACAGTGGTTGAGAGTCTGCCTGCCGATGTAGGGTACACGGGTTCATGCCCTGGTCCGGGAAGATCCCACATGCCGCGGAGCAGCTGGGCCCGTGAGCCATGGCCGCTGAGCCTGCGCGTCCGGAGCCTGTGCTCCGCAAGGGGAGAGGCCACGACAGTGAGAGGGCCATGTACCGCCAAAAAAAAAAAAAAAAAAAAAATTGTACACTTATAATGAGTGACATTTGGGGTATGGAAATTATACATTAAAATTTTGTTAAAAAATAGAAAAGTACAGTGATGGTTTCTCTATGGGACAGTACCCTGCTGGAGCAGGAGCTCTCCACAGGGTCAATCACAGCAGGGATCTTTGTAACTGGCATAGCTGACCACCCTAGATTCCCCTGAGGCTTTTTTTTTTTTCGCAACAAGAATGGGGACCTCCATATAAAAAAATTGGGGAGAAGAATTATTAGCCACCATAATAAAGTAATTGAACCCATTAGAGGTCCATATTGTGATGAGACTGATCTACATTCCATTTCCTATAAAAGATAAACAAAGGAAATCTTAAAATCCAGAAGTGATGTTTTCTAGGATAGAGTAGTCACTCTATATATAACTTTTTCTAAGGGTTGAGAGGGCAGGAAGAAGAAGGTCTAATCATCCTGCTTTCTCACTAATCTTTGGCATACGTGGCCTGCAGAGAAGCTGGAATGTCTTTCTGGGAAATGCTAATTATACTCAGGGCTTTTTTTGTGCCATTTCACATATCACATCTATCTAAGGTATCCTAATTAATGCACAAGGCATCTCAACGAGGCAGGTGGAGAGCAGGCCCCTTGCTCCTTTTAGGGTGCGGGCTGGGGATGAGAAAGGAGGGGGTAAGAGGGTGCTGGGGAACAGGATGGAAGAGCAATAGTTTAGGTAACTAAATAGAATTCAAGTGTCCAAAATTTTCTTTCTTGTCTAGATACCATCAAAAACTGTTCCAGAAGCAGAAAAGATGGATTATTGTTTTTTCACCTTGATCGTAACAGAACTTCTCTCCTCATATTTGCATTCACAGCGTAGACAGTATGCTTCTACATCAGGCCCCCGCACAGGCATGGGGTCCACAACATGAAGGCAATCGCTGAAAAAACAAAGATAAAATACTGCCTAAACCTAGCTGGATTTTCTACTTGCACTGATCAAACCTTTCCTGAAATCAGGAATAATCACTGAACTTTCCCAATGAAAGAATGAATATAAGGAACGAATAATCAGTAAGGGAAGGGAAATCATTTCCTCTCTCAACATTAGCAATTTGGTAAGCTTTAACAGTCTAAGAAACCATAAAGACACATATGTAGCAGCTATTTTCAAAAGTGCTATTTATAGTTAAAATGCACCTGAAAAACCCCAAATGGGACTGAAAACTACTTAGCAGATCAAGTCATATTTAGACTTGTTCATTTAGCAAGTAAAACTGCTTTAAATGATTTAAAGTGACCTGGAGCATTATTCAAATATGAGATTACCTCTTTTATGAATTAACTAATATCATCTAAACTGCCACAGTGTGGTATATGAATGGCTAATCACACCTAACAGTTGGTAAATTATGAAACTCTGAAAGCTGAACACCAGAGTAAGAAACAGTTACTTTTCTTAATGAGCAAAAGTCTATTTAAAAAGCATGGAGAAGTAGGATTAGGACAACAAAAATATTTTAAAGTGAAAACACTACCTGGCAATGGTACCTAAAAATAATAAAAGGCTGAATGTTTTTGTGGTTGGAGGTTTATTTTCTCCCCATTTTCCAGGTCACTTATTTATGGCTTATGAAAAAGCAAGCCTATCCAAAAAATCTTTTTCCCAGAAATCTGTCGATTCTAGGAAATAATTAAATTCTTACTCTCCCCAGCTATTAAGAGCCCACTACCCTGATCACCTTCAGCAAAGGCACGCAAAGCTTTGCTGTCCTCCTGCTGGCTGCTGGGCAGTTTCCCTCCCTCTTGTGCTCTCTCCCTTAGGCATGTCTGGCTGCCTCAAGAACTCTACCACAGCATCCTGTCTCACTCCACCCACCTTCTTGAGGGCATCCAATGCTCCAGGCTGATTCTTTCCCTTTGTCCTATCAGAACGTACTTTTTTGTGTTCTGTTCCCTCTGAGCTGTGGCATAAGAAAGAAAACCCAGGGGCTTCCCTGGTGGCACAGTGGTTGAGAATCTGCCTGCTAATGCAGGGGACACGGGTTCGAGCCCTGGTCTGGGAGGATCCCACATGCCGCGGAGCGACTAGGCCCGTGAGCCACAAGTACTAAGCCTGCGCATCTGGAGCCTGTGCTCCCCAACGAGAGAGGCCGCGATAGTGAGAGGCCCGCGCACTGCGATGAAGAGTGGCCCCCACTTGCCACAACTAGAGAAAGCCCTCACACGGAAACGAAGACCCAACACAGCAAAAATAAATAAATTAATTAAAAAAAAAACAACCAAAAAAAAGCTACAAAAGACAGTTAAAAAAAAAAAAAAGAAAACTCAAAATGGCATAAATGATAAAAGTTCAGTCAGTTTTCCTTAACAGGTAATTTAATTTTAACAAAGGTAGTAATCAAAAAATAAGTCCCAACTGGCAGAATTTCAAATAAGAGTAAGGTCCCACAATTCACACCATACAAGTGTGTGATATTTGTTCCAAATGTACAGAAGACCAGGAACGTATCCAGCTGGATGCAGGCATAAAATAGGCAGAGGAAGCTAAATCCCACTGCAGGGGTATCTAGCTCAGAATCATAGAGGTCATCCAGCCCAGCACTCTCGGAGAGGTCACCTGTACAGGTCACAGAGTAAAGTAATAGCTAAAGGGACCAGAATCCAGGGCTCCTGCCTCCTAGGACAGCCCCCCTGTATCTCTCTGAACCTCAGGAAAATGAGACTTATCTCCTACTTAGTTTTCTATTTCAGCTTCAGAAGCCTTAGCAACAATACTTAAGAATTACTTGGGAATCTAAGTGTTGAGTATTGAGTGTTTCTTTGGAAGTACAAATACAGTTTAATAACAAGGAGATTTTGAGTGCTGTGCGGGATGGGAGAGGAAGCAGGAAGGTTGGTTCTGACTGGCCACTCACTGTGAACACAGAACCCAGATACAGAACACAACCACTTCAGGACACTAGGCGACACCTCCCCCTAGTGCCAAAAGGAGGACATTATCAGCTTCAAATCACACCTCAAACATAAACCAGAGAACTCAAATTTTTCTTAAGTTAGACAGTATAGGTCAATGAAGAATTAAAGCTAACAACTGGACAAAATGGAGAGGCCAGGCTTCCAATATCTTATCTGACCCTATATATATAAAAATATATATAGGGTCAGATAAGATATTGGAAGCCTCGGAAAGCCATAACATCTTGATTAGTCATAACTTGCCTACCCTTCTAAAGCCAGTTAAAAAACTTTCAGTGACATCTGTGAACCTATCCCTAGTAAAAGACTAAGCTGCAGGAAGGAAGCAAGGGAGAGAGGGAAGAAAAATTCCAAAGCAAGCCTTGTTTTCAACTGTTTATTTTCAAAGCTCCCTATTTTCACCAATAACCAGGGATAAATGATATACGGTTCTCTGTGAACCTGGAAAAACAAAAAGTCAGTGAAAAGATTAGTGCTAAACACTTGAATAGTGAGTTCATTTGCCACTCAAGTAACAGGCATCACATTCTATTACTGATAATAGAATAAACTGATTGTAAGTGCTCAATATATTTGGAAAATTTATAGGAATAACTTAAATTTGAGTTTTCTTTTCATATAAAGTAACTTGCTGATATAAAACCTAGAAAAATAGCTAAATCACTTTGTAGTATGAGACAATTTAAAGTAGAACTAAAAGCTCACAAGAAGTTCTCAAGAATACACTTACCAAATGTCGGATTGAACCTAAATGCACATCATGGGAAGAACAGACAACGACATCAGAAAAGCTAAACATGCTCAAAGGCTGCCTTTTCTTATTCAAAGTCAGCTTGGAATATTGTAACAGAATGAATTTAATTCTGCTTTCAAACGTTCGGGGCTATTTAGCTGTGAAATCGGGCACATGTGAAAGTACGGAACATTTGGAGCTATTTTTCTTCTAGGCCTATCCTGGCAATCTTCCATTACAAACCATAAAATGTCCCAGTCTAGGGTAAGGAGCCCACCTATGCTGCTACAAAGCAACTGCTTCCCAATCATTTTATGGCACATGTAGAAAAAGCTATTATTTGTAAGGTCCACTGGGATAAATAGAGAAGGCTGCTGGTGGCTAGCTAGTCAGGATCCCAGTCATCACAGGCCTGCCTGATTATATGCCAAGGGCTGAAGGGATCAATGACTTGGCACACCTATAACCTATTAATAGCACACCAATTGGTACACTCTGATATTCATGGCTCATTCCCATTCCTTCCTGAGCCTTTTGACACTTTTAAACATAGTCTCCTATATCTGACAATATATCATCCAAACCTACAAATTGTAAAAACTCTGACCCAGATAAATAAGGCCTGCTTACCTTCCACTGAGAAGCAAGAGGGAGGACCAAAATTTAAGGGGACACAGAAGGGTAGCTATGGGTAGTCTGGGTGCCACAAACTCAGCCCCATCCCAATGTAAAAGCCTCCCTGCCTGGGGATTTTGGCTACATTCCTTTGGGCCTACATCATGCACTCAGGGCCTTACTCTCACTTTTTCAAATAGAAATGGAATTCAACACTTTTGCTTAAAGAGAAAACAATACATTGGAAGAATATCCAGGGCTAACAGTGACAACCAAAGAAAGAAATTTAACAGGTAATTCAGTAATCCAGAATACTTACCAGTCTTTTTGGGATATGTTCTTATTATAAATACGCCCAGAATTATCTTTATAGGGAGGACAGATACATTTACATCGGACATCCTCAGAATTCTATAACCAAAATAGAAACTTGTTGACAGTTTATCATCAATATTTTTAAAAACTGCAACTTACACATTTTGCTAAGCATCCCCTGCCAAGTATTCTAAAACCATTCATTTAAAATTTTAAATAACTTTGAGATATAGACGTTTTTTAAAGCCATTGGTAATGCTAATGAATGATTATATACTACATAAAATTATTTTGAAATAACATCTACTACCTGTGACTTGTTAATCACATTTTTGTGTCACATGACAATCAAATTGTGCTAATGTTATCACCATCTACCTGCCAGTAGAAAGACGAGGTAGACAGACAGCTGTGCCTGCAGATAAGAATGCTGATTACAGAAGGATGGGGAAATATCAAACTAAAAATTACTCACAAAACAAATCACAATTCTTCTCCTCACCATCCTTCCACCCTTTGGTAGAAAGGTATTGATATGGATAAAATGGGTTGGGCCAGAGTCCTATAGAAGGGATGAAGTTTTGGAGGCACTCAGCTACAATTAGAAAGGAAGTACTGGGTTGGCCAAAAAGTTCGTTCGGTTTGTGAACACGGTCAATAAAGTTCTCTGTGGAAATGAAGAATGTGTCTTTTATTTTTACTTTAAACCGAACGAACTTTTTGGCCAACCCAATACATAAGGGAAGTACTGTCGTGTAGCTGAGATCCGTTTGGTCTACCCTTCCCAGGAAACTTTGCTTCTAATCCCTGAGAGACAGAGAGGACAACTACTGATAAAGCAAGTTTCAAGAAGTGGAGGAAGGGGTGGCTAAATTTATGAATAGAGGGAGTAGGAGATGCTTCCCCAGCAAAGGGGAATCTAATCTGAGAAGTCAGCGGCTCATTAGTCTCCAGAGGACCGGGTCCAAAGCTCCTATATATGGTGGTATATCTGGCAGAGTTGGTAATTCATTTACTCATTGAGCAACTACTTAGTGAGCATTTGTCCTGTGCCAGAACTTGTGTGCAATGAGGTGGATTCAGATAAGCGTGAGACATGGTTCCTGCCCATAATTAGGACATGCCCAAGTAAAGGAGACTGACAAGTACATGGTTACAATATACCACTTAGAGTGATGACAGAAGATATGCAGAGGGTGCCAGCAGTGTTTTGAAAGTCAGGAGACTTGCTGCTGTCCCTGCTTCTGGAGGGAAGTAGGGAAGATTTCAAAAAGAACCCTTGACCTAAACAACAAGGATCTACTGTATAGCACAGGGAACTATACTCAATATCTTGTAATAACCTATAACGGAAAAGAATCTGAATTACTTTGCTGTACACTTGAAACTAACATAGCATTGAAAATTAACTACATGCTTCAATAAAAAAAGAACCCCTGACCAAAACCCCCCTGATCTGTATACTTGTCACCCATCTTTCCCAGCCCCTATATTTAAAGGTATTATAGAGTAAAGCTCCAATTTAAAAAAGAAAAATGTCATTCTGTTTTCCCATCACATTAATGTGCAGGCCATCTGTTTTCCCTAGTAATGAGCTAGCTCATCAAGGACAGGTCTGGAGGGTATGGGCACGAAGGGGACTAGATAGCAGCATGAGGGGGACCAGAAGGGCCAAGAAATGGAGCAGGGGAGAAGGCCACAACCTCACCTCTCCTGTAGTTTGGATCCTCCCTTACCCACTAAATTATCAAGAAGAGAGAAGGCAAGAAAGGGGCCAGGAGGTCTGGAGGGAGTCAGGTGAGGATATGAGGCCGGTGAGAGAGACTCCTGTAGGTCGTATTGAGAAGGAAGGCTGCCAGGAGAAGCAAGTTCCCACAGTGGGAAGGGAATCTGTTCAGGGGTGAGTTGAGAGGAGTTAGTTCCTAAGAGGGAAGACAGCTGTGAGATGCGGGCTTCCTATCATTTTGGCCTGGGGAACTGGGGCAGTGGTCTGTGAAGCCGCTGGAGGGCGGCGGTGGACTGTCAGAGCTCAAGCGTATAAAGTTAGTTAAAGGCTCTTAGAGTTGGAAAGGCTGTCAAGTTTGGGGGCGGGGGGTACTGTCGGGGCTGAGAAGAGAAATTCAAGGAGGCGGAGATGCTGTCCCAACTCTGGGCGCCGTCAGGGCCGGGTGGGGCTGGGGCGGGGTGTCAGCTCCGTGGGTGGGAGGGGTGCGGACGGGGACCGTCAGACAGCTGGAGCAGGAGGGCTGGACTGCTCTCTGGCTGTCGGGAGGGTTCCGGGTGGTAGTCGGCCAGGGCTGTGAAGCTAGGGGTCGGCCTGTCAGGGCTGGGAGAGGACTTGGGTGGGACGCAGGTGGACAAGGCCGGAGGCAGGGGAGGAGCTCCGGTCTGGGGCGAGCGCGGGGCGGGACTCACCTTGGCGGCGTCCGACAGCTGCACTAGCAGCAGCACCGAGAGCGCCAGGCAGGACAGGCTGAGCATGGAGCCGAGACGAAGGAAGCCGGCCCACAGGGTCGCCATCGCTTCCAGGCCCAGCAGTCCCCACAGCCGGAGCCCCCGAGACCTGCTCTCGGTCGGGCTCCGGCTCGGCCTCCGACTCCTCCGCCCGCACTTCCGTCTGGGCTCTCGCGTCACGGGCCGCGCCGGGTCAGCTACGAAAAGCATTCGCCCCGGAAACGGTTCCCGGTGCGAAGGTCGGGAGGCTGCGCGGTGCCCCAGAAGCAAAGGCGGCCTCTCGGGGGCGCAGCGTGGGTCCGGCGGAGCTTCGAGGTGATAGGCCATCTTTCCCCAGCACCGAGGCTGCGGCGCTGTGGGCCGCCAGTGCACTAGCAGGTCCTCCCGCCCAGGGAGACGCCCCCCCCCCGCCCCCAGCAAGCCTGGGCTGTCAGCGGGGCGTGGTGGGGGGCGTGGGGGGCGTGGCCCGAGCGACCCCTGTGAGGCCGGAGCAGTTCGTTGCCGGACCCAGAGTGAGCCTAATAAGCCCCCGGAATTGCTGAGAGGCGGCCCGTCCCGGCCGGCGCCGGCGGGGCGGGTGCGAGGCGTGAGGACAGGTATGGGCCTGGCCGAGCCATCGCTTCCCGGGATGCCCACCCCCAGTCAGAGAGTCGAGAGGCCCTCTCTGGCACTTTGGGTACTGACCTGCGGCCCACTCGCATCCCGGACCCCACTCCCCGCGAAGTTGCTAACAGTCTGTGAGCTGCCTTCTTGGGTGTGGCCTCCGTTTGGGGCTCCCCGCTTGCCTCCCACTGGCGGTCTGACCGCCTAAGCCCAGCCTGCCGCCAGGAACTGGGAAACAGCGGAGGGGCTGGGCTGGGCCAGGCCAGGCTCCGGAAGGTGTGGAGTTGGCGAGGGAACCGCCCTAGTAGCCTCCTCCGTCCAGGATTCCAGAAGGTGGGGGATCGCGGCGCTACAATCCTATTCAGGGTGGCTGGTCCCCTAAGTCAGAAGCCGGGGAGCGCTGACCCATCCTTCTCAGAGCGGGTCATCCTGAAGGGTAATTTAGGAGAACCTTGGAGATGGCACAGTGTCTCCAATTAAAATATTTTTCAGTTAGTAGAGACAGTGGGGTTGTAGTGGAAAGGATGCAGGGGCTCATCACAACCTCTACGGATTTTTTGAATGACCTTGGTCCAAACACTTCCCTTTTCTGGTCTCAGTATGAGGTGACTGAACTCTTACCTCTGGATTTCAAATTCTGCTTTCATGGAATACCCCGTGTTTCCTTTCTCTAAGCGAAACTTAAAAGGTGGTCTTTTCCTAATTTGTGGAAATGTTTTAATTAACGGATAGAATTTTCTCAATATTTTTCTCCCATGTGATTCTTGTTGATGCTAGACTCTAACACAAGGTGTCTGATGCTACGCCAAATATTTTTAGCCCCTTTCAGTCCCAAATGGCAAGTGGTTCCCAGTCCCAACCAGAACCAGAATGGCAGGACTAGATGTCTTTTCACCAAGGCCCCTCCAGGCTGCCTTCTGAAGATGCTGTTACATTAGTTAATTATCAGTTTTTCTTAGCGGGTGTTCTGCTGGCCAGAGGACAATCTGGAGACACCAGGGGTCAAATGTGTCTGACTGTGATGCACTCGTGGATTTGTGATTGCTAAAAGCTGTCTTATCAGCAAGTTTGAGATCAGTTTTGGGTTAGTTGTCTAGGTCTAGCATCTGAAGGGAGTGATTACTCTGTGGCTGAAACCTCACAGGCCTTCCCGTTCTTCTTCAAAATTGTTCTCAGGGCCTTGACTCGGGGTACAGAGACCTAGAGGAAATATATAATAGTGCCTCACCAAGTACACTCAGTCTGGGCAGAATTTTAGAGTTACACTGTCAGACATTGTAGTCACTAACCACATGTGGCAACTGAGCACTTTAAGTGTGACTGAATCGAGATATGCTGTAAATGTAAAATATACTGAATCTTGGGCTTCCCTGGTGGCGAAGTGGTTAAGAATCCGCCTGCCAATGCAGGGGACACGGGTTCGAGCCCTGGCCCAGGAGGATCCCACGTGCCGCAGAGCAACTAAGCCCGTGCGCCACAACTACTGAGCCTGTGCTCTAGAGCCTGCGAGCCTCAACTACTGAGCCCGTGTGCTACGACTACTGAAGCCCGTGCACCTAGAGGCCGTGCTCCGCAACAAGAGAAGCTACCGCGATGAGAAGCCCGCGCACTGAAGAGTAGCCCCTGCTTGCTGCAGCTAGAAAAAAGCCTGCGCGCAGCAACGAAGACCCTGTGCAGACAAAAATTTAAAAAAATATATATATATATGTATATATACTGAATTTCAAAGACAATATGAAAATCATAAAATATCTCAATAATGTTTTTATATTAAGGTTGAAATATTTTGGGTGCATTAGGTTAAATAAAATATGTTATTAAAATAATTTCACTTCTTTTTACTTCTTAAATGTAGCTACTAGAAAATTTAATATTTATATTAGACATAGCTGTTCTAGAATATAGGGTGTGGCTGCCATGAGTAGAGTGACTGTAATAAGATGGTCGGTTGCCTGGCTAGAGTCTGAATGAAGACTCAGGCCTGGGTAAGGAGAGGGGTGACAGAGTTGAACTGGCACAGCTAGAGCCAAAGGTTTGAGGTTGGGGGGATATATGTCACTAAACAAGGAATGTAATTCCAGGTGACACAATGGAAGTGGAGGAGTCAGTTCTTGTTCTGCCCTGCTCATGCCTAGATAACTCTTACTTTCCCCTTAGGTCAGGGGTCTCTTCAACTAGAAAGCCTTCCCTGACTTAGGTGCACTTCCATCTGTATTTGTGCAGATCTGTTTCCTAATTTAACCCGTTAGGATAAAATTATGTTTTCATATCTGCCTCTGTACTCCCAACCTCCATCAAAATTTTGCAAACTCTTTGAGGGCAGGGGCCTTGTTCATTACCTTTGTACCTGGAGACTGGGACAGAGTAAAAACCAATAAATGTTTGTGGGGACCTGGAAAAGGGAAAAGGAATGGGAGAGGCTCCTCTGGTCAGTCTCCAAGAATCAGGTACCTACTTGAATCCCTACTTTATTCCTTTCTGACCATGAGAGGGCAATGCTGAGATGCCCAAAGAAGTACAGATGGGATCTGGGCACCATAGTAGGCAGGAGAGGGGAGATTTTCTGTCCTAGGGTCTTCCTAGACCTTCAGGTCACATCAGAGTTGTTCTGTTTACAGACAAGACTGGCCTTAGTGAGTACCCACTCTTTTCCCTGCTTCCCTGTGACTACGTTTCCTTACTCTATTCCACTTAAGGAGTGACAAGTCCAGGTATGCGCCCTCTCACTTCTTTGTAAGGCCTAAAAAATTCCCTGGTGGGGGATGGTCAGAAGAGTAAGAAGACTTCTCTAAATTTAAGTGTGCAAGTCAGAAGGTTAGGAAGCAGAAGTGACAATTTATGTATCTGGGACCGAGGTTTTGCTAGCTCTGCCTGCAGTCCCCTCACCCCTTTTCCCTCCAGTGCTCAAATGGTTCTCTGGATGCCCCAGTCTTCTTTCTCCACCTCATCCTTTCTGATCTACTCAGCACTTTCCCAGGCCACAGCAGTCCAGGAGAACAAATGGAGTCATGCACAGCATCAATATGATGGTTTCCTTGGATCATGTCTCCAGTGGTTACAGGACACACAGAAGTTCTTCTGAGCATACCCTGGGAATGTCTCATGTGAGCCCTCTCCTTTACCATGTGTATTGCCAGGTGCTCCCTACTACTTAAGCCCCCTTTAGTAAGATTTTCTGCCCCCTGCTACTTGTAAAACCACATAAGTATACTTGCTGGCTCCCACCATGGTAACAACAATGCATAAGGCCAGAATTACATCTTTCTGTTCCTAGAGATGCTGGTATCAGCAATAGCTGACAAGTTACTGGAGACTGTAAAATAACAAAGAAACACAAGGTTTAGTAGCAAAGCAGGGAGAATTTTTAAAGTTTCTTTCAGAAGGGTGCTAAATCAGTATTCTTGGTTTCCCAGTGTCTTATATCTTACAATACCTAAGGGAAACAGTTCCTCCATTCTGACTGCTAAGATTTTCAAATAACTGAAAAAACTATACTACTTGTATTCATCTTTATTTTTACCAATATAGTATTTTTTTTTTGGCCGCATCACACAGAACTTCCCCGACCAGGGATCAAACCTGTGCACCCTGCAGTGGAAGCACGGAGTCTTAACCACTGAACCACCAGGGAAGTCCCCAGTATAGTGCATTTAAAATATCAAATGGTACTTCACAGTTGACCCTACCCCAGCCCTCTACATTCTGAATTTCTGCTCCCCAGAGACAACTTCTTTCTTATCTTTTAAGATAAATCTCTTCTGGGATTTATCTCCCTATTTCTTAATAGCATGCTTATACTACTAGTTCTTGATTTTTCAGTCTGGGCTATTATTTTACTTCTTGCTATAGGAAATAAGGTATGTACTTACACTCCAATGTCCTCTCATAAACACATGTATTATTTCTCCATCCTCCATCCCTCAATATATCTATATCATCTTAGGTAAATCACTATTCCTTACATTATTATAACTGTGTACATATTTATTCACGGTTGAATAAATTAGCATAATATGATTTCATTTCCTTTTTTTTTTTTTTTTTTTGCGGTACGCGGGCTTCTCACTGTTGCAGCCTCTCCTGTTGCAGAACACAGGCTCCGGACGCGCAGGCCCAGCAGCCATGGCTCATGGGCCCAGCCGCTCCGCGGCATGTGGGATCCTCCCGGACCAGGGCACGAACCCACATCCCCTGCATCGGCAGGCGGACTCTCAACCACTGCGCCACCAGGGAAGCCCTCATTTCCTTTTTTGACTGAAGTTAGCCACTGCCTCTTTTTCCATGTTTCTTAAGTATTTAGCATTCAAGTATCTATAATTAATTTATCCCAAACTCTCAATACTTTCAAACACATCAGGTAGCCTATCAATTATTTTTTTTTTAAATTGAAGACAACCCTCCAGGGCTTCATCACCTCCTTCATTCTGGACTAGTTATTCTTTAAGTCCACTGCACAGGTTTTGCCCTAGAATAATTGAATAATTTTATCATTTCTTCCCCATTTCTACCTCTTTTTGTTTTTCTGAAAGACTTCTATCTTCCAAGTCTTCTTTTGAATTTTCACATTTCTGTTATCCTGTTTTAAATTTACTACTTTCTTGACTGCCCTGCCCCCTTTTAAATAGCAATCTGTTCCATCTGGGAATACAGCATCTGATTTCTCTGACGATATTTCTAATGTTTTGAGTTTTTCAGTCTTTGTTTCGTGGCTGTGTTTTGTTTTTTTTTTTTCTGTTAGAAGCTTTTTTTATGGCTACGCCATGCAGCTTGCAGGATCTTAGTTCCCCGACCAGGAATTGAACCCAGGCCACGGCAGTGAAAACACAGAGTCCTAACCACTGGACAGCCAGGGAATTCTCAGAAGCTTTCCTTAAATGTCTGGAGATCCTTGGCTATCTATTCGCATGTAAGAGTTAGGCATTAGAGGGGCTTCCCTAGTGGCGCAGTGGTTGAGAGTCCGCCTGCCAATGCAGGGGACGCGGGTTCGTGCCCCGGTCTGGGAGGATCCCACATGCCGCGGAGCGGCTGGGCCCATGAGCCATGGCTGCTGAGCCTGCACGTCCGGATCCTGTGCTCCGCACTGGGAGAGGCCACAGCAGTGAGAGGCCCGCATACCGCAAAAAATAAAAATTAAAAATTAAAAAAAAAAAAAAGAGTTAGGCATTAGAAAACTGACTGGAAGCTCTGTGTACATAGACAGGGCTTGTGATTGGTAGAACACACTGTGGTATTTTTCAAACTTCTGGTTGCAAACCCATTAGTGGTTTGTGAAATCAATTTAATCACTTGCTACAAACTTTTTTTTCCCAAAAGACAGAATAGAAAATACTGTCAGAATACATCACACATAAAAAGGAAATTGTTTTGTGAAACTTTGGTTTCACATACACACACATACACACATATACATCATATGTACATATTATGTACTGGGTCAATTCCATAAAATGGGGATTTCTTATTGTGGGTGTTTTCTCAAAAAAGTTTGAAAAAAATACCACTTAGGGCACTCAAGATCAACTGCCAAGATGCATAGCTTCTTTCTCTTGGAAGGAGAGGTAAGTTTCTCTAGAGAAAAATTCTCTAAACTCCTGCCTGCTGGTCTGGTAGCCAATGTTCAATCAAGCATTTGTTGAGCACTTACTACATGCTATTGTGTAAAACAGATAAAACTTTCTGCCCTCCTGAAACTAGCATTCTAGTCAGGGAGACAATAAACACAGTAAGTTATACAATATTTTGGTTTTGTGCTATGGTAACACAGTAACAGAAGGGAAAGCTGAATTCATGCATAGAGATGCTGGTAAGAGGTTAGATGTGGTAGGAGTGGTGAATGTTCTGATTATTTCATGAATGAAGTAGAAAGCAAGGCCATCAGCTGGCAGTATTAGAAGGCAGTATTAGAGACTTGAAAGAAAAGAGAAGGTGTGAAATAACTTAGGAACACAGCCCAGCAAACTAGAGCCCATGGCCAAATCCTGTTTTTGTACAGTCTGCCAGGTAAGGATAATTTTTATACTTTTAAATGGTTGGGGGAAAAAAACTAAAGATGAATACTAAATTGCAACACATAAAAATTACATAAAATTCAAATTTTATGAGTTGTATGGCAATATGTAAGGAAATACTTATATATTGCCTTTGGCTACTTTCTTGTTACAATGGCAGAGTATAGTAGTTGTGAAAGAGACTGTATGACCTGAAAAGCCTAAAATACTTACTATCCGGCCCTTTGCAGAAAAAGGTTGCAGACCCCTGATCTAGAATAAAAAGGTGAATGACTAGGGAAATATGATTGCTGGGAAGTGTTAAGGGCCTGGGAGTTATGGACATGAGTTTAAAATGAGACCAGTCAGCATGGTTGCTGCATAGGGGTAGGCAAAGAGCTGGCTCTGACTGGAATTGTGGTTTTGCAAAGTGAGTGTGACAAAAAGAGAAGGTAAACTGAGTTAAAAGTATATGCAAGTGAATCATTATATCCATTGACCCAGGGATTTAAGTTGCTTATGAAGAGAGGAGAGAAACTCAGGTTAGGGACAATGAAAGGTGATAATCATGGGAGTGTTGCAATCAAGTTGCTACGAGATGTCTGGAAGACAGAGCTGGTGGTCAGACAGTCAGATACATGAGCCTGAGATCATGAAAGGGTTATAGTTTTTGGTAATAACAAGATCTAAGGTATGACCATCGGAGTAAATGGCAGGGAAAGGTAGAGGATAAAATCAGTGGAAGACTGTTTATTCAAGGAACCAATATGTCAGGGTGTTGAAAGGATCATCCATTTATGTAATTAAATCACGAAGAATTAAATCTGGGGTAGTGTTGGGGGGAGTGAAATGAGCCAAGAGCTAAACTTATTGAAAACTGAGGGGGAACGACCCAGGGGCTTGTAGGTTTTGTAGATGATAGCAACAATGAAGGGACAGAATTGATATAATTTGATGGCATGAGGCTCAAAGCTGGGGGGTTTTAAGGGAAAGCAGAGGGAGAAATGTCTGCAAGATGTAATAATAAGCAAGGAGACCATCTACCCCATCTCTAGGACCAGTAATAGAACCGTGGGAGAAAAAACCACCTTGAGAGAGCTGCAGTGAAAGCACTGTCCTAAGAGAACAGCCACATTTCAGGGTTCTGAGATCCAAGTCAGCATAAGAGGTATCTGACACTTCAGAATGCTGAACCCATCTTCAGTAGGATGCCTCCTCTCAGCTGCCAGTTGTTCCTGGTGGCTCCAACTAGTTCAATTTCTCCAGGGGATAAACAAATTAACAAATGAATGACTAGGGGGTGAGGATCTCAGGTCTAATTTACTTTACAGTCTTTCGAGTAATCATCTTGTTTTTAGTGACTGATGGAGTCTTTGGTGCTATGTATTTTACCACCATGAAACAGAGCAAATTAAAATTATTATGAGATGTATAAATCAAATATGAGTTATATAGTATGGTTTGTTAATTTAGGTATACTTCAGTATTGGTGCCCCTTATTTGATTATCAACTTAGGCTGATGCTGAGCTTCCCACCCATTTTCCCTTCCCTTTAAATTGTCACTCTTTTCAAGTCCTGGCCTTCCTCCTAGGCCTTACCTGCTGATACTGAGCCTTTATATCTGAAATTCTACTCTCCGTGGGGCATACCCAGTTGGATTCTCCTCTCTGGCTACCCTTCCTCAGACCTTAGAACAGGACCCCTTCATACAGCCCTGTGACTGAATTGATCTTTATGAAACCTATTCACTTCAATGTACTTTCTATTCTCCAACCGGTTCTTATCTACCACAGAGAAACTGTTATGAACTCAGACACGTGGGGGATAGTTTCTGTAGAACCTTCAAAACAGAGTAGTTGACTCTTCATATGGGCAGCCCAGAAACAATGAAATTCTTATGTCCTTACCCATTTTCAAAATAAGTAAGATGAGAACCACAATAGCAGCCCCCCAAGTACAAGGGCATCCAGTATATCCAAGGAGTTCAGCATTTCACAACAGAATCCCAAGATATCCCATATTAGTTTGCCAAATGATGGAAGCAAAGTTAAATTCCCGTTATCCAGGCTCACAGCACAGAAGATTATATGTCTCCACTCCCTTTGTCCTCGAAGTCTCTCCTCTGGCAAACACAGGTATCTCTACTACATCAGCCACACCCCCTCTTCCCAGCTTATTTCTCCTGTTCAAGGGTTTGAGTATGTCAGCATTGGAGTATGTGGGTTCCCTGAAGAGTTAGGTTTTCTGTATTCATTACACATTGGAAGGCTACTCTGCCTCCAGTAAAAACAATGCCAGGATTGAATTCCCCTCTCTGATTTTGGTGGCTGGGATTTGCTGGTTAGGGGCATAGGTCCAGGAAAGAGTGTGATAAAGGTGCTGGAAAGAAAGAACAGGGCTTGTAGTCATCAGGCTGCTAGAACCTTGGGACAAGTCACTACCTAAAAGCAGGTAAAGACCCAGCTTTTTCTCCATTCTGGTCAGGCATCTGGCAGCCCCAGTCTTCTGAAACATACCACAACCCTTGAATAAAAAGGTCTCTGAGAAAATAGATGTCACAATGCCCACATGCTTGACACCATGTGAGAAACAGCTGTCAGTAGGTCACTGACCAGACAAGCATAAAATAAGATAGTAGCATACCTTAGGATGCACTGATAATGGAAGGAAGAAGTAGCGGCTAACAGAGGAGTCCAAGCTATAACACACAGACTAGTACGTCTCTGCTTTCTGATTTCTTGAGAACAGTAGCCTGCAACTCTTCAAAGCTGCATAAAAAGCTCATAATTTCAGTCCAAATTAACGAGTCTATGTTTGTAGTGATGGCAATGAGTCAAAAAGAAACTACTTTTTTTTTTTTTTTTTTTTTGCAGTACGCGGGCCTCTCACCATTGTGGCCTCTCCTGTTGCGGAGCACAGGCTCCGGACGCGCAGGCTCCGTGGCCATGGCTCACGGGCCCAGCCGCTCCGCGGCATGTGGGATCTTCCCGGACCGGGGCATGAACCCGTGTCCCCTGCATCGGCAGGCAGACTCTCAACCACTGCGCCACCAGGGAAGCCCCAGGATGTATTTTTTAAACTCTGTTAAAACAATTTTGTTGGTTTCATTGTATTAAGGTGATTATGAATCTTGATTCTGCTGCTCATTGTTTAAGAGTCAGATTGGTTAAGTCTTTTTACATTTATTATATTTAGAATAAATGGACAAAAGTAAGACAGAAAACCTTTTGAGGTGGAATGGTAATATCATCTGAGTAGTGGTAGAAATATAATTCTAGATTGTGATAACCACTGTCATACATATAGAATGTTTCTTGTTGACTATTTAATAACTACACTGTTTAAATACTAAAAATATTAACACTTAAAAGGTAAGTTTCTATCATCTGTAAAATGCAGTTATTTGCAACGTCATTTAGACCTTAACTTTAACTATATATTAAAGTTCATTCAACCCTCCCCCTTCCCAAACCTCTTATTTGTTTGAACCAAATATTTCCTTTCTAAATAAATAAATATTTATAAAAAGTAAATTCGTAAATAAAATCTCTAGAAGTAAATGTTCTCTCACACACTGGGTATCCACCATAAAAGATTGTTCTCATAAACAGTCAAATCTTTGAGGGACTACCATAAGCCAACTACTTTACACAGGTTATCTCATTTGATACTGTGAAGTAAGTACTATTATCACTTGTTTTGTAGATTACAAAGCCAAGCTCACAGAGGTTCACTAATTTGCCCAAGGACATACAGCCGGTAAGAGGGAGCAAAAGGGCTAGTAGCAATGGAGGAAATGAGGACCACAAAGCCTTGTGTTCAGAAGATCCTTTAAGAGAAACACAGATGCAGCTGGGCTATGCCTGGGCTCCGCCATCTTCCAGGGGACCTGACACAAAGACTTTGTCAGACAAGCACACAGAGCGGAAGATTTCACTTTATTGTTACATTAATCTCACAAATAAACTCAACACAGCCAGAAACACTGAGCAGATAAAGTGCCAATGCAGAGGCCTGGCAACAGAAGGAGGGAGGAATCCAGTTCGTCTCCTCCATGTGCCCAGCCTGGAAAGATATTTCTATTATACAAGAGTAAGGGCAGCTGACATACCAAGCAACCCATCTACAGACACTCTGAGCTAAGGAATAGAAAATCTTACCAGGTGGGGTCTGTGCAGGGCAAGGAAATAGAAAAGTCAGAAAACATTTTTTCCTTTAGGTACCTCTATCAAGCCTGAGGTTTAAAGCACAATTATTCGGTTAGTGAATTCAAATGGTCTGACTGCATGGAGTGAGATTATGATACCATAAGCTCAAATCACCCCAATTGTCTCTATTCCAAAACTGGAAAGTCACTGACTGATTTTCAGAGGCCAGAAAGATCACTAAAGGCCATCTGATCAACCCCCTGATGCCATATAATCCTGAACTCGAAGGGTCAAAATCAGTGGCATCTTTCTAGCACCTGAGAATTCCTGGCCTCACTTGGTCCTCAGGGAATCTAAATAAGGATAAACCAGGCCAAGGAACTTCTAACATGCCTCACTTGTGGCCAAGAGTCAAGGTTCAGAGTGGAACTTTCAACTAGGGAAGAGGTGAAGTATTTCAACTCAGTCCTAGGATGAGAAGCAGGCCAAAGTGGTTCCATGATAGGTAAGGGAGGAGAGTGGAGAGGCCTCAGTGGAAAGGTGCAGGTGCCCCCATGTAAGAAAATGGGGGTAGTTTGAGGGGGCACTGAAGGCTGGTAACATGGGATCACCCCTGCTGAGCTTCACATGTGGCCTCCCCTACTGTGGCTGTGCTTAGTTTTCCATCTTGCTTTCTCTGTAGAGGCTGATAAGAAGGGCCTGGGGGTGACGCATTGACAACTGGCTACAGTATGGCTGCCTAGCTGTTCAAATGGGGGTCACGTCACCAGGTTCCTAGTCTTTAGGGAGCTTCTGAAAAGCTGAAAACATTCAGAGTTCCAAAGAGTTGTTTGATAGAGACAGTAGCTTAACGCTAGACAAGATTGTTGGTGGGATCTGGCAAAGTTTTAAGTAGGATCATTAAATACTCGAGGAACTGCTGCTATGAACCAAGGGTAGACTTGGGAATCTCTTAAAGGGACACCCACAGCTGGCTATTTTTCTGACTTCTCTGAGCACATCTCTGACCAAACTGAAGGGGAGATTCCATTACAGGTATCTATGTGCCCAACTGACACGCCAACAGAAAGGCTTCAAGAAACCCCATGACCTCTTTGAGAGGGTTCAGGAAATACTGAGGAGTCAGAAAAAGTTGCTGTGAACTCTTGGGCAGGCTCCCGCCCTGCCTCTTTCCTTATACCAGGACAGAACTGAAGAGCTTCCCAATCATCAATTCCCCGCCAGGAAGTTTCATTCCTGGCCCCCATCCCAGAAATGTTTCCCTAGGTAGGCTTTCCCACCAACTGATTCTATCCTTCTATTTTGGACCTGCTCTGGGTTTTTTCATCTCCTTTCCCCACTCTTGTTCCCAGCTACTTGAGTCTGATGCAGACAAATAACAGGCTAGGCAGAAATACTGACTGGATCTTGGGGTTATCAACATCTGACAATGATGCCCAGATTATTTACTGAAGCCTTCAATTCCATCTCAGAGAGTGGTTAATGTTCTTCTGTCTGTGAGTCCTTCCTCCTCCTCCACTCCAAGACGTTCAAGGTGAGAAGCCACCTCATTCATCTTTATACTCATGGCTTTTAGGCACCAAGATAAGCACCTAAATGTGACAGTTTGGGTCAGGGGACTTCTAGTGGGCTTAGCACACAGGAGGGAGGGCTACCCAGATCCTCTGGCATCCATCCCCAAAGCATAGCCTTCCCCTACCCTGCCTTTTTACAAACCCTCACCTCTTCATCCTCCTCTCAAGGCTTGATGCAACAAATGAGAATGAACATGGCCTTGGCCTTGGCTTGTCAGGTCTGAATTCTAGGTCCCCTCTGCCACCGACTCAGTATATGAGCTTAGACAATTCAATTGCCTCTCCAGACCTTTAAATGAAAGGGTTGGACTAGATGATTTTTCTGGGCTCTTTCAGATTAATTCATACTTGAGAAATCAATGAGTGAATTAGAAGAAATTCTAATTCTGAGCCATAGGTACCCTGCATCTTTTTGAAATAGCTGGAAGGAGGTAAAGGTCAGATTCCTGTTCACTATACACTTTAACTACAGGAAAAGAAGCAAGTGTATCTATGGAGAAATAGAACCTAGCAGCCCCTATACGTGACTAATAAAAGCAATTTCCTTGAAGAAGCAGAGAAATAGGCCACAAGTGGGACCTGGCAGTGTCAAAAAGGTCTATAAATTAAGTGATCAAAGGAGTAAAAAACAATGGCTATAACCAGACAAGATCTCTAAGCACAGACTAAAGTCTAGAGAGGTCTGGGTGGGAAGGACCCCCTGGAGCTTCTATTAGAGGGGAGGACTTGGTCCAAAGCAAGTTGCTACTGCATTTGGTTCAAACCCAGTTTTCTTAATCTGTCAACCTGGTATGTGTGCACACGTGCAGACATGCTGCAGGCTGTAGTTATGCTTCTGAAGTGCTGAAATAAGAAAGAAATAAAAGAAATGATACCAAATTCAAAGAAGTTAGACTGAAGGCAAGTACAATTTTAGTTTAAAAGCTACTCATCTTCCCCACCACTCTATGCAGTATCATAGTATGCAGTATCAATGCCTACAAGATATCATGTGGGCTATAGAGTTTTGTGGGATTGTGAACTCTGGGGGTGAGGAGGGGTATACTTGTGGTATGACTGAAAGTCAAAAGCAGGATACAGCTCAATATCCTGCGTGAGAATCCCTCCAGTTAATGACCAATGGATTTTACTTGACCTGACCCATTTGGGCACTCACTTGTCTTCATTCACGGAAACTGTCTCCTCAAAAGGGATTTCTTGCTTGTCTGTCTTCCCCATGATCAGCCGGTGCTTATCCAAGTTTATGATGCACTGAAAACAAAGGAGAATCACTGGTTACCGTCAATGATCCCACTATGGGGTCTCCACGTAAGAGGACCCTTGCCTCAGAGAAGAAGTACCGATGGGAATGTAGAATCAATCCTACCTTCAGGGATCGGAGAGTCTGGAGACCAAGGGACAAGTTTTTCTCGTTGTCCTCTAATAAAAAAAATTAAGATTTAACCATTTTCATGTTGGTTTAGAAGTCAGCCTTATCACCATTAGGTTCTATGCAACCTACCTTCCTTCCTTCCTTCCTTCCATCCATCCATCCAATAAACAGCTGTTGAGCATTTATTATATTAAGTAATTTTCCCAAATCATTATAGTTAAAAGGTGATAGAGTCAAGATTCAAACTGAAGTCTTTTTAACTCTAAAGGACAAAGGCCTTTGGACAAAAACCAGGAACTTAGATAGAATAGAGTACATGAGGGAAAGTATAGGAGTTGGTGGGAAATTATGAAGGGAATTATGGCAAAGGAGTAAGAGGATCTTGCCCTCTACCTCCAACTAGCCCACAGAAAGCTCTCAGGGGCACACAGAAATGTGTTCTTACTCCTTGAATTTTTTTATTCTCTGAGTGATTCTCAACATGTCTTGAATGTAGCTCAAGGCCCATCTGGTACTTCAGAAGGCAAAAACTGGGACAAGATTTATAGTAAAAAAAAGTGGAAACCTGGGATTTTGAAGAAGTCAATATTTACAGGCATAAAATCCCATGAGGGTTTGGTGGAAGGAGGGAGAGGGTTGAGCTTAGGGGTCCACAGGTCCAGTCCCCCATTCTACTCACCAACCACGGCTGCTGGGCAGTCCAGGTGGAGGGAGCCCAGAGTGATCACTAGGTGCTCAATCTGGCCCACTACTTTCAGATGTCGGGGTAGAGAAAGCTTCTCTCCTTCGTGCTTGTGAGATCTGACATGCTCCTTGAGTCTGCACCAGAGAGGAAATACCAGAATCCCCTTGGCAGAAGTTTCTGGTGGAATCTGGCAATGCCTACCTTCTGACACACAGCTGGAATTTTCCAGAGATTTCCTGGGTTAATTTACCAAAAAAAAATGCTAGTCTACATTTCTTGTTTCAGCACTTTATCCTAAACATGCCAGGAGATATAAAAAACTAAAGATTCAGCTCCTGTTCTCAAAAAGCTATGTCACTATCTGCACTGGTGGAATATGAGAGTTGACACACTCACAGAATCCTTTTCTGCATCTCAACATCCCCACCTATGTGCAAGGCAATTTAGTTAACATATCCTTTTATCCGTCTGTGGGTAACAGATCTCACAGAGGGCAGGTAAATCCTAATTTTAGAAGATGCTTTGTTCAGTGTCTAATTTTCTCTTTGTCTATTTCAGTCTATCCTCATCATTTAGTCTTAGGCCATAAAGATGGTGGAGGCAGGCACTTATTTGTTAAGTATATTGATATCGGCATCAGCAAGGCATATTGTGGAGAAAGTCCTAATTAATTTAACTTGTTTGTCTAGGGGAGGAAGGAAAGAACAGCACCAAGGTTTCACACAGTTATGTAAGCTGATTGGAACAGCTAGCACCGAGCTATTATGAGTTGGTGGATAAATACTTAATTATGGACTTTCTGTGCCAATACTTCTGTTTTACTCCATTTCCTCTCTTTTGGTGTTATAGCCCATCCAAAAGAAAAATCATTGCAATTTTACAGATGGTTATTAATTCCTCTGGAATCATGGCAGTCTTCTGCCTAATTCTGCACCAGGACATTATTAGTCTTTCTGGAAACATCATGTTGCACTACAGCTCATCTCTTCACCACATAAAAAAGCTCAGGATGCTTCTCATAGGAGCACTTGTGTCCTTGGACTCCACCCCCACCCCACCCCGTCCACCGCCCTAAACAGCCATGCACAAAACCCACAGAGCCAGCTTCAAAGAGTCACAGTTGCGGGCTTCCCTGGTGGCGCAGTGGTTGGGAGTCCGTCTGCCGATGCAGAGGACACGGGTTCGTGCCCCGGTCCGGGAGGATCCCACATGCCGTGGAGCGGCTGGGCCTGTGGGCCATGGCCGCTGGGCCTGCGCGTCCGGAGCCTGTGCTCCGCAACGGGAGAGGCCGCAACAGTGAGAGGCCCGCATACCACAAAAAAAAAAAAAAAAAAAAAAAGAGTCACAGTTGTGGTGAGGGGTGAGGAGAAGGTAGAAATGAGAAGGAACAGAACATGTAGCAGAGGTCACTGATTATACAAATCAAGACTTGTGCAAGCCCTGCTTAAGAATAGGGATATTTTGAAAGTAGCTTAAAATGGGCCATTATATCTACCCTAGTGATTGTTTCAATACAGAGATTTAGGCTGGGGAATGCTTTGTTGTACCTAGGGCTAGAGAAGTGGAAAAGGATATTGGGTTGATCCTCCCAATTCTGGGCTAGACCTCAGGGCCCATCTGGTACTTTGGAGGAAAGAGAAGGAAGAAGAAAGGAAATAAAAATACAGGTTGAGTGAAAAGGAGGAAAGATACAAAATGGTTTTCTCTGACTAAAAAAGAGGAAGAACCCAATTCCAGCTATTAGAGAACTGAAGATATTCAATATATGAGGTGTCTGCCTCACACCCAGTCCCCAGCAGGGGCAGCAGTAAGATCTGATTTTATCTGTTATTTGCAGAGAGGAAAGGTACTAATCACCCCTGTGATGGTTCAGGACCAACAGCAATAGCAGCTCTATTCCACGGTCTGACTGATACTTCTTGGGACAGGCAGTGTGGCCTCCAGAAGGTCCCCAAGTAAGCTAAGGCCAAGCACCTCCCTGATTTTCCTTCACGCGCGTACACCACCAGGGCAGATCCTTCTAACTTGTTGTCTGGGCAGGGCACAAATCAGGATCAGGGCATGGCACGCAATGAGCCAAGGATCTCATACTTTCTCATTCCGGAGCCCAAAGGTCTTTGCTCAAAACTTAATTGGTGGGAGTTAATGGAAAGCCTGGACTTCAAAATAAATTCAAGCAAAGAGTGTATTAGCATGTGACTTCCAGCACAAGCGGCTACTTACCCCAGTCTGTCCACACAGGCTGAAGAGATGAGATTATACTGACAGCCTGTGTCAACCAAGGCTTTCACATCCTTTCCAGCACACTGTGGAGAGGAAACACACTGTTCAACAGGAGCCAGAGAAGCACAAGGGAAGGAGATCCAGAGAGCAAGCAGCATCGATGTCATAGGAAAGGCAGGGCTGGAGAGCATCCTCACAATTATGGGTTGGTAGTGTCCCATCTTTATCCATTGCTGAGTCTCCTTTGAGGGGTTCTTTTTCCTGCTGAATCTAGAGCTTACAGAGGATCCCAAAGGACTTTGGGTATTTCATTCTATACACCAAGTGGCTCTTAATTGTGTGTGTGTGTGTGTATCACATACTCCTTTGCAAATCTGATGAAACATTTAGTCCTTTTCCCCATAAAGATGCACATGCATACAAATTACTGCATATATTTCCAGTGTTGCATGGAGTGCTCCCCTTAAAACTCATTTATAAATTCCATGATAAGACCCACATTCTATACAATTTGGAGGAGAGGTCCCCATTATTGGGATAATGGGCCCAAATCCTGTTCTCCAGAAAACCTGGAAAAGCTATTCTCAGAACATTACCTGGCAAGAAACCAAAATCATGTCATCATCCTCAGACTTCTTTAGCCCCTCAGACTTGGCATGATTGAGTTTGTTGGTCTTGGAGGCCCAAGGGACACGACTGCTTCGGAGCTTTGACAGGTTGGTTTCCATGAGGCGCCTCTGCAGAATGTTATGAGGTTGCTTGAGGAACAGAAAGCAGAGGCTTCTTAATGACAGGCCATTTCCCCCCTTCTCTCATTGTCCCCCAGGGGCTGCAGAAATAATGAAGGAGCTGCCCATAACTGAGCTCTACCTTTGCTTCTTATTTATTCTTCCTTCAAGTAGGGAACTTCGTGGGTATTATCAGAGCAGGATCTATAAACCAATTTGTAGTAGGCAACCCTGAGTGAATGAAAGAGCAATGTGGGACCCTGGGAAAGGTGGACAGGGCTGATAGTCCATGGCTAAAGAGAACTAAGGGACCCTTGTAACTTGTACTACCGGGGCTTGCTGCTTTCCCTTCCCTTACAAGGCCATTTCAGGAGGAAAGTGGCCATAGTCTATGTGGAATAAATGTATCTTTACAGGGGACTTATAGAAAGGGCAGCTAATTCTCACAGGCCAAAGAAACCTCCTTAGCACTGGTTTTCAGGACTTCTGTGTACCTCTATTTCAAGTCTCACTCCTCACAGTATTATCCTTTGGACCCAAATGCATGTGCCTTGGTGACTTGGCTCTCCTGTGGGCTGAGTTATCCATGGGTGGATGAGGTAGGAAGACAGGGATTCATATCTGCTGAATAACCCTCTTAGGAGACACACTTTAGAACCTGGCAGAACCCAGAGGAATCATCCTTACTGTTATCCTCTGGGCCTCAAGGAGCATAAGGCTCCTCCTGCCGTGTGCTTGTCATCCATTCCCGCTCTCTTCAGTGGGCCAAAAGTGGAGTATAAAAGGGACAGAAACTGACCAAGAAGCAGGGGACTTAATTAGACCTTATATCTCTGCCAGGATACCTAAGGTTAGGAAGAAGAATGAGGAATATGAAATCAAGTCTGCTCTTTGATAGAGCTTAGGAGAGTTACTAGGGCAGATATATCTATGTTTTATTGTTTCTACTCAAAGTGGCCTCCAGAAAGTGTAAGCCACCTCTTAAAGTCGTTTGACCTGAGAAATTTCTATACAAAAGCATATTATTCCTAGTTTACAATAATATTGAAAATCCCTCAAAGGATGGAGTCTAACCCCAAGTTTCTATGTGACACATACTAGATGGCATTCCAATTCTAGGGGGGGAAGAGAGTTACTCCTAGAATCCCAGAGCCTAGAACCTTCCCCAGGAAGTGGGTAGAAGTGCAGGAGGTCTTCATTTCCACCATATTACAGATTTCTGAGGAAGAATGGAGTCAGAGCCATGACTCGCTGTAACCCTGGTGAGGCGAAGAAATGGATTCCCAAAATACACCAATTCTTGGCAAGGCAGATTTTAAATTAGTATTCTTGGGGAAAGGAGAGAGAGGGGCATTTAAAAGAAAATGAGAGCTTCTTAACTTGACAAGGAGCTGGAGGAAGTGCTAACTCTGATTTCCTGATTGGACCCTGGGAGAATGCTTTGCTCCTCAAAAGAAACAGAAATTCTTCATTCTTATCTAACTAATGAGCCTAGATTCATACTAAAGCAGGTGTTTGTTTCTGTAAGGTCCATGCTTAGCATGACCAACTCAGATAAGCTGGATTTGTAGAACTGAAGACTGGAAGGGACTTCAAAGGCCATCTAAACAAAGCCCTCATAACCTAAAGTTTGAGGCTTTCCTTCTACAGTGGTCTTGCCCAACACCAGTTTACCTGGTTATTCTGAATCTTGAGAGGAGTCTAATCATCACTGGACAGATCAGGCAAACAAGGAAGGTTCTGAAATCGTTTTCCTTGAAGTCATCTCTCTTTGAATTTTCCTACTCTACCCTTTCTCCACAGGCTATACACATACTCAAAGTTCTCACACACTGGGAAGAAAACTCCTCCACAAACCCTCAGAGCCTGCCTCCTCAGTGCCATGTCCTAATCACAACCCTGCCTTAAACGGTCTTAAAAAAAGGTCGAAATCACTAGTCTATTTCCTGACATCCTATATTTTCTTCACTGAAATCACTTCTGATCCCACAACACCAGTAACGATCTCCTAATTTCCAAATCCGACAGACATATTTCAGCCTTCATTGTACTTGACTTCTCTAGGGCTTTCGGTCCCGCTGACTATTCCTTTATTTAGTTTCCCAAAAAAGGTTCAAACGTAATACATCTTCAATATAAAATATTCAAATGTCACTGAAGTATATACAATTAAAAGGGAAAGCCTCTGCAACCCTTCAAACCTTCTCAGTTCTACTCCCTACAAAGAACAACCATTACATTTAGAAGTACATCCTTCCAAAAATTTTAACACATCTACAAACATAAATAAAAACAGGAGGGAGGGAGATGCATGAGGGAAGGGATGTGGGAACAGATGTATATGTATGACTGATTCACTTTGTTATAAAGCAGAAACTAATAAAAAAAAATAAAGTATAAGGAAACTGAGAAAAAAAATAATAAATTATAACTATATAAAATGAAAATAATAATAATAATAATAAAAACAGGAGCATACTGTAATACTCCTCTAAATTTTTAAATTTTTGTTTAATATATGAAAGGCATTTTTCTATGTCAGTACATATAATTCTTTTCATTCATTTTTATGACTAGAAGTCTTCATAGTATAGTTCAGGAGTTGAAAATTCACAGCCAATAAACTCATATGAACCTCACAGATGCTCTTCTGTAGCCATTTAATTATGCCCTTATGTTTGTTTGTTTTAATTTTTTTTTTTTTTTTTTGGCCACACCACATGGCATATGGGCTTTTAGTTCCCTGACCAAGGATCAAACCTGCACCCCCTGCACTGGAAGCGTGGAGTCTTAACCACTGGACCACCAGGGAAGTCCCTGCCCTCATGTTTTAAATGACAACGTAACTGTACATTTACCTCTGCTCCCAATGAAAATTTCACTAAAATGATAATCAAGGAACAAGAAAGGCCTAAACCTACAAGAAAAAAGAGAATAGTAAAGTAAGCAACAACAATAACAAAAAAAGAGATTTTGACAAAATTTTGGAATCTAAAAAGCAGACGAAAAACTGGTAACTGACCTAGACTAGAGAAAGCTAAGTGCTTCACACCATTTTACTTCATGGAACACTGGAGTGGCAGAGACTGCCAGTTGCTAATTAAAATCCATGATCTCCTCTTCTTTCTGGACAGATACCTAGATTATGTTTCCCAGCCTTCCTTGTAGTTAGGCAAGGCCATATAACTGAGTATGGCAAACAGAATGTGAGTAGAAGTGACACACACCACTTCTAGGCCTGGCCTGTAAACCTCTCCTGTGTACACTCCTCCATATTCTTTTCCACTTCTGACGGACTGGAATGGAGATGACCCTTAGGGTAACCTTCCTGGAGGTAACATGTTGAAGACAGAAGAGCCAGACACTCACTGTCAGCCTGGGTCTCTAAATGACTACATGAAAGAGGGCTGTCTTGTTGACCTTTCCACTAGAACTGTTACCTAAGAAAAAATAAACTATTATATTTGAACTATTTTATACTTGGGCGTCTAGCTGTAAAAGCTGTTTTCCTACTTAACCTAAAACCCTGGAAAAGCTGAGGAATTAGAGGTATTAGAACCTCTACAATTGGAGGGTATGATTAGAGTTGGAAAGAGATTAGTATAATGCCTGCATAAGACTCCTACTTGATCCAGACAACTGGGAAGAATGCCAAAACTTTATTCTTTTTGTAAGAGTAAATCAAAAGACTCTGGTTGGTTGACAGTTTGGCTAGGCTTAGAACAGATTCCTACAACAGCTAAGAATGAGGGTGGAGTGCCATACTATACCAGAACTGAAGAATATGAGTTGAAGGGCTCACATGGAGCCTTGCATAATGAAAGATACAAGACCCAAACCAAGATTTCACATCATTAAGAATTTTTGGAATATCATGGATGACAAAGATTCCAAAAGTTTCCAAAGAGAAAAAGATGATTTTAAATACAAAGGATTAGGAACCAGAATTACATAGGACTATTCAGTGGTAATAATGGAAGCTAAAAGACAATGGAATAATACTTTTTTTTTTTTTTCTTTTTTGCGGTACGCGGGCCTCTCACTGTTGTGGCCTCTCCCGTTGTGGAGCACAGGCTCCAGACACGCAGGCTCAGCGGCCATGGCTCACGGGCCCAGCCGCTCCGCGGCATATGGGATCCTCCCAGACCGGGGCACGAACCCGTATCCCCTGCATCGGCAGGCGGACTCTCAACCACTGCGCCACCAGGGAGGCCCCTGGAATAATACTTTTAACAAATCTGACAGCACATAATTTCTAAACCTAGCCAAGCTATCAATTAAGACTCAGGAAAGTTATTTCCCAAGAATCCTTAAGCAGCTTCTGAAGGATATACTCCACCAAAGCGAGGGAAACCAACAGACAAAGAAAAAAGCATAGGATCCAAGAAACAGAGTATACAATAGAGAAGAGAAACAAGGGAAATTCTGAAAATGGTGTTGAAGGAAAAGTCCAGGATATTGGCTGTGCGGTGGGCCTTGAGAGCAACCAGCCCAAAATGAAATGGGAGGATAGAGCATTCCAGGAAGGATGTCTCCCAGAAAAAAAAAGAACCTGCTAGATCATCTGCAGTTTTAAGGTACTTGGAGGAGATTTCAATTTTATATAGAAAATTAAAGGGAAAAAACTAGGCAATTATTAATTTTGATAAAAATAAATATTTGTATGAGAAAGGAAACATAATTATGGTACAGTATTTGACTCAGCTGTGAATAATATGAATATAGTCATAATAATGTAAGCAGTAAATGCTGATTTGACCCAAGATAGCTATTTAATTGTTATTAACATATTACAATATTAATATAGTAGGAGAGGGGACATGATGGGACGGTGTAAGAGAATTAAGGAACAGTTTAAATTTTTTTAAAGTTTCAAATTATATACATGTGTTTTTTGATAAAAAGTAAATTTTAAAAATATACATTAAGAAAGCATACAGACACAAGAAAAGCCAACTTATGATGGCTTAAATGGAGGTGTATTTTTTTCTCACGTAACAAGAAGATTGGAGGTAGGCAGTTGCTGGCATTAATTCAGCAGCTTAACAATTTCAGGGCTATTGTTTCCGTAATTCTCTTGGATATTCCCTCATGGTCATATGATGGGTGCCCCAGCTCCAGGCATTACATCCACATCTAAGGAAGGAGGAAGGAGGAAGGGACTCTGCGCCATCTATCCTTTTTATCAGGAAAGCAAAAGCTTTCCAGAAGTTCCCTCAGCAGTCTTCTGCCTGTATCTTCTTGGTTAGAATTCCCACAGCCACTTCTAACTGCAAAGGGGTTTGGATGAATTTAGCTTCTGCGTAGAGGAGTCAGATAGATAGAAAAGGGCTGAAAATGGGTGATGATTTAGCCAACTAACAGTGCCTGCCAAATCATGCAAAAACTGAAGTGTGTGTACATGTGTGCGCATGCACGTACATGTGTGCACACACACGTACACGCACACACCAACAATGTAACAGGCAGATGTAATGTCAGGTTACCCTATAACCAACCACCTTAGCACCTATTTTTTTTACATCTGCCCTACTTTCTGCATTTTAAAATAGCACATCATCTGTAGACCTATGAGTCTGTGGTACAAACATACCTCAGTTTATTTAACTACTAATGGACATGTAGATTATTTCTACATGTTTGCCATTAGAAACAATGCTTCAATAAACTCAACATTCCATTTTTTTGAAACTCTCCTCCACTGGCTTCTAAAACCACTTTTCTGTCTATTCTGCATCTGCCTCATTTATTGGCTCCTTTGTCTCTGCTCATTTCCTAATTGTTAGTGTTCCTTGTTGCTCTATCTTAGATCCCTTTCTCACTCTACAAAACCTTGTACGGCAATCTTATCTGCTTTCATTGCATAAATTACTACACTTATGATGATGACTCCATCTCATGCCCAGCCCTCACTTCTGAGTTTCAGACCTATAGAACCAACCGCCTCTTTGAACTTCTCCACTTAGACACCCCACAGGCACTTTCAAACTTAACTTGTCCCACTGATCTTTCCCACAAAACTTGTACTTTCTCCAGTATTCTCCATCTTGGTGAGTGAAATTTTGCCTCTTTAACACCCTGTAGTTTCCTCTCCACTTCTGCTGTTATTGCTAAGTTCAAATAATCTCCTAAGACATTATGTTCATGTTCTCCTTCCCCTACAGTGGCTCCCTTGCCAGCTGTATGAAACACAAAATACTCAATTTAGCATTTAAGATCTTCCACTAATTCATCCTCCTTCCCAGTTTTATCTTTAATCCTCCATGAAGGCGTTCTACTTTAGCAAAAGGACCACTTATCACATACTACCTTGGGCAAATCACTAATCTCTCTAAGCATTACTTTTCTCTCAGTCTCACCTTCTTCATCAGTAATAAAAGAGGCTTGAGCTCCAAAGTCCTGTTCTATTTTAACATTCTGGATTATTCCCTTTACACCAACCTGGTAAAATGGCATCACTACACGCCCATCCATTCTTGATTCTTTTCTTTTCCTAAACTTCCATCCCAAGTATAGATAGTCCCCAACATACAATGGTTCAACTTATGATTTCTCGACTTTGTGATGGTGCTAAAGTAATACACATTCAGTAAAACTGTACTTTGAATTCTGATCCTTTCCCAGGCTGGTGATACACAGCACAACACCCTCTCGTGATGCTGGCAGAGGCAGCAGCCGCAGCTCCCAGTCAGCCTCATGACCAGGAGGGCAAACAACGGATACACTTACAACTATTCTCTACCCATACAACCATTCTGTTTTTTCACTTTCTATACGGTATTCAATAAATTAGATGAGATATTCAACACTTTATTATAAAATAAGGCTTTGTGTCAGATGATTTTGCCCAACTGCAGGGTAATGTAAGTGTTCTGAGCACTTTTAAGGTGGGCTAGGCTGAAATACGATGTTCAGTAGGTTAGGTATATTAAATGCATTTTCAACTTAACAATATTTTCACCTTACAATGTGTTTATCAGGATGTAACCCCGTCATAGGTCGAGAAAGATCTGTACTGTTGCTACTTCCTCCAAAACTTATCTGGTATCGATCTACTTCTCCTCATCTTTACTACTTCCAATCTAATACAAGCCACCATCATCTCTTATCTGTGCTACAACAGCCTCCTAACTTATCTTCCACCTCTTCCTTCACCCTTCTCCAAATCATTCTCTACACAGAAACCAGAGTAAGCTTTTAAAAATATAAGTGAGATAATACATTCCCTTACTCAAAAGCCCTTCAATGGCTTCTCATTTTTCTTCAGACAAAATTCAAACTTCCTACCACGGTCTAGAGGGCTCTGTGCCATCTGGCCCCTGTCTATCTTTCCAACCTCCACATACATACCATATACACACCACTCTACCCTTTATTCATCCACACCTCCTTGCTCAAAAACACTTTCCCATTCTAATGCCCTTGCACCTGCCATTCCCTCTGCCTGAAATGTTTTCCCCTAATATTTCAAATAGGTAGCTTGATCTCATCTTTCAAGTCTCAGTTCAAATATCACTTCCTCAAAAACGTCTTCCCTGACCATACTATTTAAAGTAGGCACTCCACTTCTTTAGTTGCTAACATATACCACTATTCCTTTCAGAGTAATTATAAGTTCAGAATTATTTCGCTTATCTAGTTGTTTATTATTTCACTCCCCCACTAGAGTGTTAATTTCACAAGGGCAAGGACCTTCATTGTCTCGATCATAGCTATATCCCCAGCTCTTAGCATAATACCAAATGAATAAATCTCTACCCTTTACTTCTTCAAAAAGCCTTTCTTGATTAATATCATCCAGTTCTTTCCTTCAGAATCCCTTCAGTACTCGTACATTACATAGTTTGTACTACTTGCATTCTCATTCCTTGACTGTTGCTTTGTAAATATGCTTAAGTGGTTTATTTTTGTTTATTGAAATACTGCCTTTCCAAGGGCTATCTTCTACTTTCCAGGTGTACTTCAAGATACACAGTATTAGTTAGGTGCTGCAGGTACTCTGGTGGCCTTTTGGACATAGCTATGTCATCTTCCTGACATGGACCCTGCTTTATGCTTTAGCTCAACAAGCCAACACTAAGCAGTCATAGGTTCTCTACTGTTCCTGCAGTGTGACTGCTAAACCCTAACCAGCATTTAGGCATCTAAATCCTAAGCGGGCAAACTCAAATGTGCTGCCTTTATCACCATTGGGAGCTTCTGAAAGAAATGGGCACAGTGGGCAATGCTGTATTACAGGTAGATATAGCTGAGGTTCCTCAATCTAGAAGCCAGTCTGATTGAATATCTCTTCTAACCAGGCTGTAAAGTGGGAAGAAAAGTGAGGTGAGAGGAAACAGGCTATACTGCAGGATACCACAGAATCATGACTTGAGCAAGAACTTCTAAGGCCACCTTCTCAATCCCTTTACCTACGCTGCACTGAACCCAGACAGAATCAAACTAATGGGTTTCTGTGGTCCACAGAATGGATCAGACTGGAAAATAGGAGAAATTATAGAAGTCTGCTTTCTTTGTAGCATTTACTCTCAGAGGAGAAACCCAAGGTTTCTAGCTTCTAATAGAACTACAACTAGAACCACTTAGAAATAGGGGTCAGCAAATATGGCTCACAAGCCAAACCCAGCCTACTGCCCATTTTTGTAAATAAAGTTTCATAAGAACACAATCAGCCCCATTTGTATTGTCTATGGCTGTTTTGCATTACCTCAGCACAGTTGAGTAGTTGAGACAGAGACTGGCCTGCAAAGCCAAAAACAATTACTATCTGCTCCATTACAGAAAAAGTTTGCCAACCCTTGACTTAGAGTATTGTTTAAACTATATATGCTTTGGAGTCAGACAGAGCTGAGTTCAAGTTAGTAACCACCTTGCAGAGCTTTTGTGAGGATGAAATGAGATGGTTTGTACGAAGCATTTAATACCGTGTCAGGTATAAAGTAAGCACTCAGATTTTAATAATTATATGTATGTGTACATATGTATTTTAAATTCTCATGCTCGGCTTAAAATTGAAGCTGATTACCATTCACTTTTTTTTTCTTAAAAAGGGCATGAAGTCATCTTACTCCACTTTTGTCCTCACGTACACTTTGTAGACAGACATGGGCTCCTGACTGACTCTCACTTCAAGCCCAATATACACGTCTCTGTCTGGTCTTGGAAGTCTAAAAGGGCACTAATATCTGTGCCTTCTCTTCTTTATTTACTAGCTGAATATACAACACGTGACCCTTTCTACACCACAGGAACATAGACAGATTGTCCTTAGGTTTACTGCTGCTCAAAATCACATGGAATCTACCTAAGGCAGTCTTGTCACATTGTCCCAGAACTGCTGTGTTCTCTTTGCCTTTACCTTATGACCCAATAGACATGTTATTTCAAAGAGAACAGCTTTATTGCTGATTGTTACCTGCTGGTGTGAGATGGTGGTTTCTCAACCACCCATGGCAGACTGCATTTTTGTTTCAAAGGACTCACACAAGAGCAGGGACTTCAACCAGATAACCTGTAAAGTTCTTCTTACTCTGAGGTTCTATAGGGCAAAATCGAAGCAGCCTCCTCTCCGTATCATCTCATAGTCAGTTGACTCACCAGGGAATGATGAAACTCTAGTCAGATGTTGGTCACCGTCACTACTGTCACACCAGACCAGAGTAATCACTGCTTCCACTGAACTCCTCTAGCGCTTATTGACTATAATATCTTGACAACTACCATAGGCTTCCTGGTTGTATTATCTACATTTTCATGGAACTATCTAGTCAACATACATCTACAACTGAATAGCTAATAGACATCCCAAACTTAACTTCTTCAAGAATCAAATTCCTCTTTTTTTTTTTTTTTTTTGCCGTACGCGGGCCTCTCACTGTTGTGGCCTCTCCAGTTGCGGAGCACATGTTCCGGACGCGCAGGCTCAGCAGCCATGGCTCACGGGCCCAGCCGCTCCACAACATGTGGAATCTTCCCGGACTGGGGCACAAACCCGTGTCCCCTGCATCAGCAGGCAGACTCTCAACCACTGTGCCACCAGGGAAGCCCCCTGGTTCTTATTCCCTATCCCTAACCCACTCCTCTTGTATTCTTAGCCATCTCAGTAAATGAGAAACTTTATTCTTCCAATTGCTAGATCAAAAACCTTGAGGTCATTCTTGACTACTCTTTCTTTCAGATCCTTCTCAACTAAACTTGTCAGCTCTGTCTTCAAAATAACCTGAGAGTCTGATCTTTTCTTGTCCCCTTCACTGCTAGCACACTGCTCTGAGCCACCATCATCTTTCGCCTGGATTACTATCTAACAGCTTCCTAACCAGTCTCCCTGCTTCTACTTTTGCCCTCTACAGTGAAATCCACACAGTAGTCTACTTTGTGAAGTAAGTCATGTCGTGTCACCCCTCTGCATAAAATTTTCCAGCAGTTTCCCATATCAGATTAAAAGTCAAATATCTGTACGGTGATCTGTAAGGCCCTAAGTAGTTTGGCCTCCCACTCTCTCTCTGATGTTATCTCCTATCGCCCTCCTGTTGCTCACTTTGCTCTGGCCACAATGGCCTTCTTACAGTTTTTGAATCACGCCAAGCACACTGACAATTCAGGCCTTTGCACTTGCTGTTCCTTCTGCCTAGAACATTCTTCTCCAAGACATTTTGCTCTCTCATTTCCTTCAATATCTCGTATAATGTAGTCTCATCAGACAGGCCTTCCCCGACCACCCTAGATAAAATAACAGGGTTCTACTCCATCCTGCCCTGGCCATTACACTCCCTATTCCCTTATCCTGGTTTAGTTTCTCCATAGCACTGATTACATCCTGATATATTATACATTTACTTGATTTATTTTCTGCCTTCTCCCCCTCCCACAAGAATGTAAGTTCTATGAGGGCAGGAACTCCGTTTTGGTTCACTACTATATCTTCAATACCTAGATCATGCCTGACATGTAATAAGTGTTCAATAAATATTTGGGGAATAAATTAATTAATCAGTCCTATCCTTCCCCCTAATCTATAAACTCATTGTACAGGTAAACTTTGCTGTCTTCTTCTTTGTGGTCCTGGCACCTAGCATTGTGTCCTGAACATAGCAAGTGTTCAAATAATGTTTGCTGTAACTAGGATTTGATCATGGCTCTGGAAATCTTCAGTTTGCACTAGATCCTGATGTTATACTGGTATTTCATGCTCCTCTTCTAAGACTCCCAAGTTCTCTGGTCCAAAATCTATAACATTATGGATGTCTTGTGGCATTATGAATAACTTATCTACAGGATACCACCCAGGGCTTCCCTCACTGACAGAAATTCTGATCAGGTAGATTAGATACTAGGAGTACAGGGCTAGTCATTTCGTGGTCAGTTGGCTTTGCTGTGTTACACCATCCTTCCCCCAGCCTTCTCCTAATTCTAGTGAGTTTTGCTAAAGCATCTGGCTAGAAGCAGAATCAATCATAAATAGGAAAGCAAAACTGTCTTTCTATTGCTGAACAAGTAAGGATATAGCCTGATGGTCAGTAATATTATCATATAGGAAAGACAGCCTATTATCCCATGATATGACTGTTTTTAAAAATTAAAAAGTCCTTACCTCAATGAGAAGAACATTTATGAACCTGGTAGCTAAAACAAAAGAAATTAGAATACGCAAAACTCCAAGAGTGATTTTTTTCTCTACCCTCATCAACTTGAAAAATAATAATAAATGAAATAAAATATTACTCATATCTCTGATTTTGGTTCTTAATCTAATACACAAAAAAGAGCACAAGATAAAAGGACAAACAAAATAAGTCAGCCAGACATAAGAAATAAAATTAATTTCCACAGTAGACTTTGTAGCAGCCAACTACGCACAAACAGGAAAAGGGCAAAGGTACCTCCCTAGGGTCAAGAGGACAAGAACACATTTGACTGCCTATGGATGCTCTTTGCCCATCCAAAAAAAGTTGGCAGGCTGGATTCAAATAGTGAATGTTACAGAAACAGCACGGTAAAAGGTAGATAATTCAGAAAACTCAGCAGTATAATTCTAATATAGGTCACTAGTATGAGGAAAACAACCCACAATCTTCTCACTGGCACAAACCCCAGAATCAATTAAAACTAATTTGTCCTTTCCCCCCTATCTCCCTCTGGTGCCATCCCTTCCCTTTTCTTGTCCCTCTTTTATTGAGTTTGTACTATAGATTTATACAGTCAATTTTTGTATCCTCAAAAATTTCACTTTGGGGCTTCCCTGGTGGTGCAGTGGTTGAGAGTCCGCCTGCCGATGCAGGGGACACGGGTTCGTGCCCCGGTCCGGGAAGATCCCACATGCCGCGGAGCGGCTGGGCCTGTGAGCCATGGCCGCTGAGCCTGCGCATCCAGAGCACAGGCTCCGCAACGGGAGAGGCCACAACAGTGAGAGGCCCGCGTACCGCAAAAAAAAAAAAAAAAAATTGCACTTTGGTGAGAGAACACTGAGTCAGCACTGGTCTATACTACCAGATTATCCATAAACTGAAGTGATATAGTACTTCTAAGGTTATTTCTAAGATTATCCTGATCCAGCAGCATAAGTTCCAAGAAAGCTTAAGCATGCCACTTCACCCCAGTACTCAGAGCTCTCCCAGCCCTATCTCAGTCTGCCTTGGCATCTGTGACCTGTTCTAGCTCTTCTGTGCAATCACTTGCACATTACAGGTGTGAGAATAGTGCGAGAGGGACATCAACTCATGGCAGTGGGGGGAGGCAGGGGAGAGAAACTGTGAACCATGGTTCAGGGTCTCACAATAAACTGCTGTGTGTCACATCCACGGCAATAACCTGCTTCCTGAGGAAGCTTCTTCCTTCCAGCCTAGTGCCTGTGTTCTACGCTATCAGCTCCTGTGTGGCTCAACTAAGACAGACTGGAGTCAGAAAAGCAGATGGAGTTCTTCCTACACAGCATGAAGCAGTATAAAGAATGCTAGGCAGAAGAATGGAGAGGCAGTTCCTCAGGGCTAGGAAGCTTCTTCACATCCCAGGACAACCACATGTCAATCATATCTTAAATCCAGCATGAAGGGAAAAAAAATTCCACATTGTACGTATTTTCCTAGTACTGTTTATTGGCTGAGGCTTCCAGGAACTAGGATTATTGTGGCAGGAACTAGGATTATTGTGGCCTGAAGGTAAGAAGACTTGAACCTGATTTGCTAAATGAATCTAGACTGTAGTAAAGTGAAAGGAGGGAAGAAAGACAGTTATCGTTTTTCTAGGAATACATTTCAGTCACTCACCACTCTGAGTTAACATGAATCAGATTAACTATCCTGTGGCTTGTGCAGGTAAAATACCTTTTAAAAAACAGAGCAGGATAATTGAGTAGACGTCCCCTGTACAATAAATAACTAAAAATAATTCTCTATCACAATGGGGGAGGGCAAATCTAACCTTGGGATCTATGTGTCATTAGAGTTGATTTAAAAAAAGAAGAAGAAGAAGAAGAAGCAGATTCAGCAGCTCTGCCCTCCATACCCATCTTGTGGCGGGAAATGGCAATTTCAGTGGCCCAGGCTGACACCCCCCTTCCCTGACAAATTAAACATTCCAAAAGCTCAAAAACTACTGGAAAAATTAAACAGAGCATCTACTTCATTTAAAAGACATTTAAGTAATGCTTCCTAAATTATTGCCTAGATGAATAAAGTGATCGTGAAATTCAAGAAAACAAGTTAAACTACAAGAAAATTCCAGATAAAACTACAAAGCTAAACATCAATTTGGTCCAGTGACTTAAATGTAAGAGTCAGATACAGTTCTTTAAACTAGTAACCCTTAGGCCCCCATAGGATCCCTCCTATACATAGAGGACAGTACAGTCTTTGAACTCAGACCTCCAGTCCTGGAGTTTCTCCTTCTTAATGCCAAGAACAACCCTGTTAGAAAAAAAGACTGCGCCAGCCCCAGCTCCAGCTCCACACATCAGCCGGTTGAGCAGCTGAGGCAGCCTGGCCTCCTCCCTCCATCCACTCTTTGGGGGTGGAGTAGCAGGAGAGGAAAATGATGAAGAGAGGTTTGGGGCTCAGGAAACCTTCAAGGTCCACCCTTTTTCTCTCCCCGCCCCCTGCCCTCCTGTTGGAAGGTCAAAGGTAGATGAGACCAAAGTCAGACGGAGAAGTAGATTTTGCATAGGGGGGAAATGGATTCAACAAAAGTCAAGTGGATCTGGATGTGGTGACTGCCCAGAAAGACCCCTTCCCACTTCGTTCTCTCCTTCTCACACCACTTAGGAGTCACCTCTGTCTGGGTCACGGGCCCGGCCAAGCAGCCTGGGAGGCAGCGGGAGCTACCCTGGCTGCGAGGCTCAAGCCCCAAGCAATCAAACTCGGTACTGCGAAACATGGGAAGGAAAGGGGACCTGAGGGCAAAAAGGCAGGGCTGGGTCTCTTCTACTCCAGAGGAGAGACACGAAGGGAGGAAGCTGCGCTGAAGGGAGGGCGAGCTGGAAAAGCTACGACGGAATCCCGAGAGAAACTAAAGCAGGGGGGTGCTGGATGGAGAGGAATCCGAAACAGAGCAACAGCGAGACAGCCGACAGCGGCCGGCGGCCGGTGGGGGCCCGGCCGCTGACTCAGTGAAAGCTGCAAAGGGCGGGTCCCGGGAGCCCTCACAGCGCGATGGTGACGGGGCGCCGCGCGCGGGGACCCCGAGGCGGGCGCGGCCGCGGGGGCTCACCGTGTCCTTGGACGAGCCCAGCTTCTTGAGGCCGTCCAAGGGCAGCAGGTCGGCCGAGTCCTTGTGGATGAACTGCACGGCCTGCTTCATCCGGCGCTGCTGCCGCAGCGACGCCCCCTCCCGCCTGTCCGTCTCCTTGCGGCCGCCCTCGGTGAGGAGTCCTGAGTAAAACATCGCTGAGGCGCCCGCGGCCCAGCGTCCCGGTCGCTCCCCGTTCCCCGGCAGCCCTCAGCCTCGAGCTTCTCCACAGCCGCGCGAGCCGCGCGCCGCCTTTTTTTAATAGCCGAGCGTGACGTCACTAGGAGCAGCCAGTGTACACGCGGGGGGCGGGGCCCGCACAGCGCCCCCAGCCTGCGCGCTGCTTCCCAGCGTCCCGGGCCGCTGCCCACCCCCGCACCACCCCGCTGGGGCACAGGGCCGGAGAGGAGTGGTGCTGGCGAGACTGACTCCGAGCGCCAAGGTCTACCGCGGCAGCTTTACCCAACCGGTCCCTCGCGTTGTGGGTGCCCCGCATCCCCTGGACCGAGATGAGGTGTGGGGAGGCCAACCTAGGAGCGGCCTCTCCCACGGCAGCCGCCGCCACCTCCTGGTCCCCGCTCACCTGTCCACGACGTGGCCGACCCCGGGATCACCGACAGCCGGGCCATGCCCCGAGTCCTGCCGCCTGCGCCGCTGCTCGGCTTCACCAGTTCCCACTTTCGCGCCCCTCCTGGAGCCCTAGCGCCCAAAGCCCCGGCTCCGGAGGACCGGCGGCGCGCTCCGAAGTTGGATTGCTAGGGATTTCTCCAACTTCAGATCGGTCCCCACCCACCAGGCCCACGTGATTGGGGAGGGGGCAGCCCCTGCGGGCCAGCCGGAATCGGCCTTCCGGGGACCCTCCCTCCTCCCTGCTCCCTCTGCCCGCGGGCCCAGGACCCGCGCATCCGAGCCAGGGAAGCAGAGCTTGGTGGATGCCTGCGGGTCACCCTGGGGCTGAGGAGTGGCGAGGGTCCCCGCCTCCGCGCGACTGCACACGAGTGCGAGCCCTACACCTGCTCTTCGGAACACCCGGCAGAAAAGCACGTTTTTCTCAGCCAACACTCTGGCTCTCTCCAGCATGACTCCGGGAGCAACTGGAACCCGGTTTTCTTTGTGAATCTGTCATACTCTCAAGCCATTCCAATTGGACCTTCAGGCATCCTGGGTCCTGGCCTCGACGTTGTGACTTAGTACAAACCACGTTTTCCACCCTAGAAACTACCACCACTGCATTCTCCCACCCCATCTCACAGGAGCAGGCATGAAATAGAAAGATCTGCTCCCTGAAGAGAACCAACAAAAGTAAGAATAACGACATTTACTGAGCCTTTACCATGCACCAGGCACCGGAATAAATACTTAAAATGCAGTCTCTCATTGAATCATGGCAACAACTTATGAGATAGTATCATTATTCCCATTTTACAGGCAAATGTCTGAGACCTCCGAACTGGTCTCCTGAATGTGCCTTGGTTCCCTTCCAATCCATTGTTCCCTGCTGCCAGAATAATCTTTTCAAACTACAAATGTCATCATCTCACCTCCCTGCTTAGAGCACCACATAAGGCTTCCTATCGCTCTCAAAACACCCATATTCTTGCATGGTCTGCCCCACACCTGCATCTCCACTCTGTACTTCAGCCTCATGAGCCTTCTTTCCTCCAGTTCCTTGGAGGAGCCATTCTCCCTCTTGCCAAATGGCTGACCTTTGAATATCCTGTTCCCTCTGTGTGGAATGTCCCCTCCAAACCTGTGTAGTAAACAGACCTCAAATCCACTGTCATGTCTTTAGGAAGGCCTTCTCTAACCTCCCAGAGGGAGTGAGTTCTTCTTAATTATAAACTACGCATCTCTCCTGGACATACCACTTTTTTTGGTGGTAGTGGCGGAGGCGTTATTGGTTGTTTGGTTAATATTTATTTCCTTAATTAACTGTAAGCTCCAAGAAGGCAACTGAGTCCATTTTTTGCTTACCATTGAATCCCTAGCTCACAGAAGGCACTCAGTAAATACTAGTATAAGTACAGCAAGAAGGTAAGGTCTTATCTGAGGAAAGCAAGAGGTAGAGCTGGGATTTTAACCTCAGACTGTCTGCCCCCAGAACCTGTGCTGGACTTCCCAGACCTGGAAGGGCTGGGTTTGACCTTGCTTCTTTCCCTCAGTTCCTGCCTTCAGCACTTGTCCTAGATTCAGAGCTCACATATTCCTGTGGGGAAATAAATCCAGAAGGTCAGAAGGCTGCTCACCTGGCTTCAAGGAAGCCCCAGGGATTCCTTGTCCCCCAGCACACATTGAGCACACAGCCTCCTGGAGGGGGGCAAAGGGGGGGATGGGACTGTAGCTCACCTTCCAGTTCCCTGGCACACTTCCAGCAGTGAACAACAGTGGCTGCCCTGGGCCCTTCTGTCCTGTCGCCTGGATCCCTGCCTAGTCACTCCTCCAGGCCTGAGTCACCCAGGGAATGGTAAAAGACAGCCTTGCCTTGTCTCTCTAGGATAGGTGCCTCTGAGCTCAGCAAAGCATCAGGACAGGTCCAAAAGTGAGGGCCCCTGGGGCTCCGGCCAGGACAGCTACTTTCCTCTGAGAGGAAGCCAAGCAGGCAGATTCCAACTCCCCATCCGCAGTCAGCTCAGTCTTGCAGGCTTTTTGTTGGGGATGGCCCGACAGAAGAAAGGGGCTCTTTTCATAGCGAGATTCCCCCCACACCCCTACCCAGAAAACCAGGAGCTGAATGTCTCTGATTGAAGTGGAATTTGTCCATATCAAGTGTTATGGGAAAATAAATAGAGCCTTGGCTGGAGCTGAGAGTCTTTTTGTGAATGCAGAGCTCTTTGCTATAGTGGGGTTTGTGTTCTGCAATTGGATCTATGGCCACAACACCTACTGGTCCCCTCATCTCTCAGAGATCTTCCTCAGCCAGACTGATACCATCACTGCTCTTAAGCATGGGGCAAGGTATGAGGCCAACCCCACTCCCTGTAAACTGCAGACTGCAGACCTCTGGGCAGTTTATCCCGTTTGACCAAATGACTTTGAGCAAGTCACTTCCTACCTCTAAGCCTCAGTTTCCACATCTGTAAAATGGATGCAGCAAGATTGCTTATAAAATTGGGCTTTGTAAACTCTGGAAGGCTGTACCAAGGAAAGATCATTATTATTTCTCCATATAGCCCACCTCCCCTGCCCTACTGACCCATCTAGAAAAAACTATAATATAGTTGTTAAAAGCACAGGTTTTGGAGTTAGATACACTAGGTTTGAATCCCTCCTCTTCTACTTACTAGCTATGCAACTAGTAAGTTACTAAGTTACTTCGCCACTCTGAGTTTTAGCTCCTCGTCTAGAAAATGATGCTAGTAATGTATCTACCTCTCAGGGCTGCTGTGAAGATTGAATGAAATAATAATACACATAGCACACTGTGGCATGTAGTAAGGGCTCAGCAGAAGGTAGCTACCGTAATTACCTGGGACAGTCTCAGGATTGCTGAGCCTCAGAATGGGCCCTGGCCTATGCTTCCTCCAAGCCTCCCTACAGACCTGAGTGTCTCGCCCCCTCCCTGGAACCAGGGCCTCCTGGGGTAGCAGCTGGCCTCCTCTCTTCCTCTCTGTGGTGTCTCTGGATTCTGAATTTACCATGTGAAGTAAATTCTGTTTTAAATTCTGTTCTAAAATCCTCAACATCCTGCCTTGGCTGTTAAAGAGGGTATGTCCTGGAAAATTATGCTAGATAAGCTGATGCTGCTTCAGTTAGGATTTTATTCATGTTGTTCTTATTGTAAGTGACAGGAAACCAAGTGGAAAATTTCCTAAGCAAAAATGAAAACTTTTTGCTCCTGAAACGAACACAATATTGTAAATCAACTATACCTCAATTTTTTCTAAAAAAAGGAAAACTGTCCCCTTAATTTAAAAGTGCAGGGGTTTCAGGCATGGCTGAATCCAGGGGCTCAAACAACATTAACACTGTGTTTCAACTCTGAGCTGATGCCACTGTAGGCCGGCTCTTCTAGTGTGATGGCTGTCAGCAGCTCCAGGCTTATAATCTGTTCACCTAGAAACTCTCTTTTGGGTCTTCAGGTAACAGGGAGACCTTTGAAAATGGTCTACAGATGAGTGGTGGGGGTGAGAGTCAAGAAAAGTAGATGAGAAGATCAGAGGAGAAAGAGGAGACAGTCAAGGAACTTTCATCCCCCTTCCCTTCCTACCCATGCATATTTTGCTCTGACTTTGCCCTTGGGCACACCCTGGAAGTAATGGCCACTGCCCGGCTCCCTCTTCACTCACCATCTCCATCCTTGTAGCTGCAGAGTCCCCTTCTTCCTCTGGTGCCCTCAGTACCACTCCAAATCCCTCTGGCAGGAAGATTCTTCAAACAGCTGTCTCCCGCAGATGTTGTATGTCTACCAGGATCTCTAGCTACACGTTGCCCCCAAGTTGACACCCAGCCCTGAAGACTGTCGACTTTGGCAGGTTAACGCAAAGACAAGCGTTACTTCTGTCTTCTTCCTTCAGGGTAATTGCCAGTGTCACCATAGCCTCATAAAACAAGACCGATGGCAGCCCCGCTGGTGTTTTCCAACGTTGGCTAGGTCTTTTGGATCCATTCCTGTCAGCAGTGATTTTGTTTCATTTCCTGGCATGAGGACAGGATGTAATCTCAAAGAAGATAGCGAAAGAGGACAGAAAAGTGTGGGGGGGAGTCTCAGTATCTCAAGCGAGAATGTCGGGTGGAAAGAGGCTTGGCATTGAATCCCAGCTCTGCTCCTTGCTTGCTGTGGGACCATGGCCAAGTTTCTGCAGCTCTCTGAGCCTCAGTTTATCCATCTGGCCAGGCTCTGTGTGGTTTAAATAAGATAACATGTAAAGCAAAGGGCCTGGCACAAAGTGAGCCCTTGATAAATATGAGTCCTGTTCCTCTTTCCTTCCTCTGTCCAACATAGGGGGAACCTGGAGAAAGGGCGAGAACCAGAGGCCAGGGGAGAGCTCTACCGTCTGGAAACAGACCTGTGAAGATGGCCTCCAGAAAGTGTAAGACTGACAGGTCTCTGTATATGGGTGCTGTTTCTGATCTGAGAGAGATAGTCTTAGGAGACTGGAAGAACACATTTCTCCTTTCCAGCTCAGGAGAATAGGGGTTTTCAGTCTTAGGAGATTGGAAGAACACATTTCTCCTTTCCAGCTCAGGAGAATAGGGGTTTTCAGAAGGTCCTGTGGAAGAACCTAAGTCAGGCATTATGGCCTTTCATTCCTACTTCAAGCTCCAATTCTTCTGGTCCTAGAACACATCCTACTAGAAAGCCTGAAACTAAAGGATTCTCTATTTCAGTGAAATGGGAGAAACTAGCAGAGTATGAACCCATTTTTAAAATGTATCTTGGGGCTTCCCTGGTGGCGCAGAGGTTGAGAGTCCACCTGCCGATGCAGGGAACGCGGGTTCGTGCCCTGGTCCGGGAAGATCCCACGTGCCGCGGAGCGGCTGGGCCCGTGAGCCATGGCTGCTGAGCCTGCACGGCCGGAGCCTGTGCTCCGCAACGGGAGAGGCCCGCATACTGCAAAAAAATAAATAAACAAATAAATAAAAAAATAAAATAAAATGTATCTTGGATTTAACTTCTCTAGTCTGAAGTGGTGGAAGATGATAATGATGATGATAGTTAACATTTATTGAGCCCATACTACATTCCAGGTAGTTTTCTAAGAATTTTCCATGTGTGAACTCATTTAGTCTCTCAACAACCCTATCCAGTAAGTACTATCTTTTTCTTTATTTACTATATGAGGAAACTGAGGCACAGAGAGGTCAAGTAACTTGTGCAAGGTCACACAGCTATTAAGTGGCAGAGCTGGGATACAAATCCAGGTACTGCAGAGGACATAATGGGAGTCTTGGAGAAAATGAACATTATGAAACATAAATCTTTGAGAAATCATTCACTAAGATAAACAGAAAGAATGCATTCTCAGAAAAGTACATTAGGAATACTGAGAGGGGGAATATTGGGTGAGTCATGCTGCTTGAGTCCCCTTAGTTCCTCGTTGGAAACCCTGAGTGAGGGTTTACCAAGCCTCTTATAGTTGCACCCACATCACTCAAAACTTCAGCTTTGGTGCCTGATGTGGCTGCTAAAAGCTGCCTTCCTCAAGCCAAGTCACCTGGACCTAACATTGGGGTTCTGAGCACATATTTTTCCTTTGCCACCATTACCATCTGGCTATATTGTCCACAGTTTTATGCAATGGTCAGGCATCATTTACTGCAGCTGCACTGGCACTGTGTAATGATGACCAGTTTGTGGTCATGCACAGTGAGTTACACACAAGGCTGCAGAGGGCTGAGCCCAGCAGGCCCGGCCAGGGTTCACCACAACTTCACACTCTTTACCACCACACTCTTCTGCTGGCCATGACTGTGTCAGTCACACATTGCTGGGTCTATCCTCCCTGGGGCATTGGTTCCATTTTCTGCTCAGAAACTATTAATTTTTTTTCAACCACAAAGTGTGTATAATAAGGCAAAGATAGTACCAAAGCTCAGATTTGAGGTAGGCTTGTATTTCTGCTTTTTGCGCTGCACAAGGAAAAGACAGAAAACTCCAAACTATGCCTCAAAGTTATCCTTCAGTCCTAGGATAAAATATAGGATCATAAGACAATCCAAGTCAGTGGGTTGTGTTAGCTCTTGAAACAACACGTGGTGAAAATTACACAAGATTACAATTTGGGTCTGATTGTTCCCCTGCATTCTTTTTTTTTAAATTTATTTTTGTCTGTCTTGGGTCTTCGTTACTGTGTGTGGGCTTTCTATAGTTGCCGCGAGCGGGGTCTACTCTTTTGTTGTGGTGAATGGGCTTCTCATTGCGGTGGCTTCTCTTGTTGTGGAGCACGGGCTCTAGGTGAGCAGGCTTAATAGCTGTGGCTCGCGGGCTCTAGAGCGCAGGCTCAGTAGTTGTGGCACACAGGCTTAGTTGCTCTGCGGCACGTGGGATCTTCCTGGACCGGGGCTCAAACCTGTGTCCCCTGCATTGGCAGGTGGATTCTTAACCACTGCACCACCAGGGAAGCCCACCTCCCCCCCACCCCATTCTTTCAAGTCCTTTTTCCTCCTGTCTCAGGAATATGTATCCAGCCTAGCATGGTGCCGAGACCATAACAATGAATGAATGAATGTGGGGTGTGTGTGTGTGTGTCTTTGGACATGGATGCGTTTCAGAGAATTGCTGATAGTTTGAAAGGACCTGAAGATCAATGACTTCTCACCTGGTCATTAGTCATTAGGCCAGGCAGAGGGAAGGAAAAGAGCTAAACAGATACATTCCAAGGGCTGTTTGAAACAACATGCAATCAGTTGTCAAACCACAGCCCTAGTCCCCAACATCCCATTGGTAACATCTTGTCTTGAATTATGAGCATTTAAGCTCCAAGGTTACTTAAGCTCCAAGGCAGAGGGATGACTGAAACAGAGGTGGATTCCATTTACAACCACTAGGTGGCATCTGTTCTAGGAATTGCAAAATGGCTTGTTCACAAGCTGGAGCTTTCGTCAGCCTGGCCTGAGCCAAACTGTCAAGTTCCTGCTGGGTGGATAGAGGAACTTGCCAGGGCCAGTGCTGCCAGGCTTGGTTTACGGAGCCAATGCCCTGGGAGGGGGCTGGATTCATGATTCCAATGATGAGCTCACCCTATCTAGGGTAGCAGCTCCCTCCCACCACCTCCTCATACTTTTATCTTTTCACCCTTTTAAATTTTCTTTATAGCAGTTATCACACTTGACTTTACCATGTTTGTTTATTTTCTGTCTCCCCCCACTAGAAACTAAACTCCACAAGAGCATTTTGCTCATTACAGGATCACAGGTTCCTCAATACCTAGCACTTTGTAAGCCCTCAGTATATATGTTGTATAAATGAATGAATGAGCAAACACGTAACAAAGAATTATTAGTAACTAAGGTCTGTAGTCCATTCCCCTAATGAGATACTCTGAAAACCAAGCAATGCCGAGTTATGATCACTGTTTATAGTAGGTGGGTTTAATTTGTATCCCTTTTATTCAGCTAGAGCAACCTGCCTGTGAATGAGTGGTTTCACTTTCTAAATCTATTTCAATCCTGTGTTCTCTGGAAAGTGATCCCTGCTGAGTAGTTATGTCTTTATAGCTGTCAATCACAGGAGCAGCCTTGCTGGGCCATCAGGCCCCTGATGTAGGTCTCCTGTAGGCTGATCAGGACTGCCTGAAGGGAGAAGGAAGCATGTTACCACAAATATCCAGGACACCCCTGAGCTGGGTTCACAAGCCCCTGGAGTAGAAGATGACACAGGGAGGAAGCCTCTCCAAGGCTTCTAATTTCCTGTGGACGGGCTCCTAGTGGCAACGCCCAGGACCTGGATTTGGAGGCAGCTGATGGCTTGCCTAGCAAGAAGGCCACAGGTAACAAGGCTCCCTTGACTTGGTGAGGAAATGCTTTACTCCAGCCTCACCTAATCCATGTGCCTCCCAAATACTGACTAAGAGCGATGTAGACTTGGGTAAGGCTCCTGGGATCCATCCTCCTGCGTGAAAAGAAGCAGAGATACTGACAGCCCCAGTAAGAGGCATGTCTTCTGAGTTGAGGAGGAGATCGAGGTGTGCAGGAGGGAGCCCAGGGTTTCCCGGAGCACAGGCCCACTGGCTGCAGTGGTCTGCAGTGGTGGGCAGCATGCAGCAGCCCTGGTGCATCTTCCTGCAAAGATCCACAATTCCTTGCTCTGTGCAGTGCAGCTGCTGCCTTTCCCAAGTTTCCACATGACAATTATAAAATCACCTGCAAACCTAAATCCAGTGAGTGCCTACAGATGACACACTCAACAGCTCAGAGAATGATTCAGAGGAAGCAATTTTCCAAAGTGAAGATAATCATCTGTTCGTGTGAAAAGGCAAGCACTCTTTTATTAGCATTGGAAGCTCAAGGGAAACGTGGCTAAAGCCATAAAAGCAGCACTTCAGTAAATGGCTCAAGAACAATATCCACAGCTGGAGGGAAGGACATGTACAGATTCCTCTCCCACTCAGAGTTCTCCCACAAAACTTGTTCTCGTGGAAGGAAGGCAAAGCTCAGCTCTGACCTCTTCCTGTTTACTTCATCAACAGCTCCTGTAAGTTCTGTCCCTGTGGCCACACAGGGAACCCCAGAATTCAGCGTTGACTGGTCTTCTTTTATCTACATACTTTTCCCAGGTGACCTCAACCCGTCTCATTCTTTATTCTGTGACATTAAAATTAATATTCCAGCCCTGAGCGCTCCTGGGACTTCATAGAACCAGTTGCCTATTTGAACTCTTCATTTGGATACCTAATAGACATGTCATACTTAGAATGGCCAAAATTAAACTCTTGATCTTCTCTTCTTTCCCAGTGTCTTATTATTGCATAAGAAAGCACCCAAAGCCTACTGACTAAAACAACAATAATCATTGATTTTGCTCACAAGTCTGTCATTTTGGTACGGCTCAACGGGGACTGCTCAGTGAAGCATCAGCTGGAGAATCCATTTCTAAGGTTAGCTGGCAAGTTTTGCCAGCTGTCACCTGGGAGTCAGCTGGGCTGTGGGGAGATGGGGAGGGCTTGGTTTCTCTTCACGACCTGCTATGGCTTCCCCAAGGCCCGGTGACTGAAGTCCCAGTGAGTTTCCCAAGAAGACGAAGTGGAAATTGCCAGTATCTTAAGTCCTGGGCCCAGGTACTAGTAAAATGTTACTTCTGCCATATAAGATTGGTTAATCAGTCACAGATCCCAGGTTCAAGGGGAGGGCAAAAGGCCCCCAACTTTGCATGGAAGGAGCATCAAAGAAGTTGGAGACAGGTTTTTAGATTGTCACATGTCCCAAACCTGCTCCTCCTGCAGTCTTCTCCATCTACCAGTTATTCAGACAACTAGGGGTCACTAGGGACAGTTGCTGGTCACTAGGGACAGTTGCTGTCCTTCCCTTCCCCTTCCACCCAATCACCAGCAAGTTCTGATGACTCTCTCCCAAAACATGTCCAGAATCCTTCTGTTCTCTCCTCTCCACCACTCCCACCTTACCCAGACAACCTCATCTCTCACTGGATGGCTGCTTGGTTGGTTGCAGTAGTTTGTTAACTGCTCTCTGCCTCTGTGCCTGCTTTCTAAAACCTATTCTTCATACAGTAACCAGAGCTATCTTTTAAAAACAGAAATCAGATCACCCCACTTTTCTGTTTAAACCCCCTCCAAAAGCTGCACGACATATTTAGAATTAAACCCACAACCCGCATTCTGAATTCCAAAGCCCAGTGTGCTCTGGCCCCTGCCCAGTTCCCTGGCCTCATCTCATACCACTTGCCTTCTCACTAGTCTGTGATCCACACACATGCTTGTTGCTGCCTGATAGCCTTTGCACCTGGCTTTCCTCTGTCTGGAATGTTCTTCCCCCTGATTTGTCCAAGGCTGGTTCCTTCTTGCCATTTATTTTTCAGTTGAAATACCATTTACCTAGAGAAACCTCCACAATTCCCAAACCTAAAGAATCCACACCATCATCTGTTATATTAACTTATTTTAATTTTCAACATAGCACTTACTACTAGCTGATACTTTCCGTGTTGATTTGTTCATTGTCTCCTCCCTCTAAAATGTAAGCTCTAAAATGACAAGACCTTGTCTGTCCTGTCACTGTGCATCCCTAGGACCTAGAACAGTGCCTGGCAAAGAGCAGATGTTTGATAACTATTTATTGACTTAACAGGTAGCAACAGTAGCCCCTGCCATCCAGTCTTCCAACAGGACCACAGAGTCTCTCGGAGTGGTTGATGGGTACAGAGAGGAAGCTTCAGGAGGCCCTCAGTGGCTCATGCATGGCCCAGCTCCTGGAGGATGCTTCACAGAGACCAGGTTTATGCAGCCTCCTTCCAACCCCCAGTGTACTGCCATCCCTAGCCTTCTTGTGAAACCAGCAATACAGAATCAGACAGTCCTAAGGACAAAGTTACTAACATGCTTGGACGGGGTGGCGCAGTTCTGCTGCCATGGGTCAGGTCATTAACTCACGTTATATTACATTTGAGTTTTCATCTTAGGGTCAGACTCAGAAATGTAGGCCAAGTTCCGGCATCACCAATTCCAAGTACTTGTATTAATGATTTTTTTTTAAAATGAAGATGCTCAAATTTTTGAAGAGAGACTTATAAATGGGTATTCAGGGCCATCCAAATAAATTTTTTAAAGTTTGATTGGGCTTTTAAAACCTCAATGTTATTAATAGGTTAAAAAACAAAACACTGTGGTGAAAAGAGAATTCAACAATAAATGAAATAATCTTTGTTTTCTTCAAAAATGTTTGTTAATCTTTTTTTTTTTTTGGTACTTTGGTGTAGAGAATTGATTGTGTGCAGAGTTAGTTTGCTACTGAAATAAAACACTATGGTTGTGTGTAGTCAGCCCATTCATTAGGGAAATGGCAGCTTGTTTGACAGAAGTCTTTTTTATTCACTGTAATGAGATTTTTGCCTGTGGATTTCAATTTTTAAAAATTCAGTAATATTGAAATATCAAATTCCTGTGGGAGAAAGTGACTGTGAGGTCCCACTGTGCCGAGAGAAAGTGAGATGATTCTGTGGTACTGATAGGCCGGGATGTGTGTGCTTCCGGCAGTGGGTGACCATTAAGGGCCTGAGACCACCCTGAGCCGTGCAGCCCGTGCCCTTGGACCCCAGTCAGGCTCTGAGCTTGGCGAGGGGAAGGAAGGCAAACATGACAGGCTGGTCTGTACCACGTCGCACCTGGACCTCGCACGCCCTGTGCTGAGAAGCCCACGGGGGCAGGAGAACCCTTGGCGGCATTGACTCGGGGTGTGTGAAATCTCCTTTTCATGATGGATGGATTCTCATCCATCGAGGAGATCACATCCTGTCTGAACTCTCCAGGCTCTATCGCAGCACCCAGAAGAGTGGTGCCCTGAAGGCACAGCTGAAGGTGTAAGACAAGCACTGTGCATTTGCTCTGAGGTGGAAACTGGCAACAGGGAAGGCCATCGATAGGTCTACATTACGATGTCTGTGGAAGTGCTTAGTTTCTATCTTTTTATTTCTAATTCTTTCTGCTGTAAGTAATTTCTAGTGATCACGGCTTTAGGACTCAAGCTTCGGTCACACAGGCTGGAGAAGGCTGTGGAGTCACCGAGTCCTCCCAGGTCCCAGGTAGGTAGATGATGCCTGGAGGACTCTCCCTCCCTCCCTCCCTCCCTCCCCCATTTCCTGCTCTGCCTGGTCGGAGCCGACACCTGAATGCAGAGGGTTCCCTTAGGGAGGACTATGCTGGAAGAAGCTGAAGTCTCAGACAAGGCAGCCCCCTCAAGGAGGAGTGAGGACCAAGAAGGACACGTGCATCTCACCTGAGCTGACTGGAGTCCCGCTCAGCCAGCCCTTGACACATCCAAGACACGTGCCCACAGCAATGAGAAGCGAGTAAGACTCAAAGCCATTCTCAGTCCACATCCACAATGCTGGGAAAGAAAAACCAAGTTCAATTTACCAAAATATCTGTATTATCTATAAAAATTGAACTCTAACCAGCCACTGCTACTAGAGGCAGCGTTATCCGGCTATGCTGGCTGCAGAAGCAGATCGCTGTGTTCCACCAGCCCACAGCCCAATGCTGTGCTGAGTGGCACGTGGGCAGGCTCATTTGTAAGGCCTCAGAAACCTGGACACTTTGGAACGGAGCAATCGGATGAAGGATCTTGGAAACATTTCCCGGGACTCCTGGGCCGTGTACTTGAAATAGTTCTGGGGGTGGGCCAGAACATCAAACAGAGCCTTGATCAGTTTCTTATCCTGAAAAGAACAGAATTTTGTTACTGGGCCAAAATATTTTAACATTATGATATTTTGCCAATGGAACTATAATGTCCCACTGTTAGGCGGTAGGTTGATCAGCTGAAAAACACTTTGTGAAAACTGCTCCCTCTGATTTTTGTCTTTTTTAGTCCCAATTTTTGTTTCCTAAGTATCTATAAAGAGCACATATTACTTTTACTTTAAAAATTTAATATGTAGGGGCTTCCCTGGTGGCGCAGTGGTTAAGAATCTGCTTGCCGATGCAGGGGACATGGGTTCATGCCCCGGTCTGGGAAGATCCCACATGCCGCGGAGCGGCTAGGCCCGTGAGCCATGGCCGCTGAGCCTGCGCATCCGGAGCCTGTGCTCCGCAACGGGAGAGGCCACAACAGTGAGAGGCCCGCGTACCGCAAAAAAAAAAAAAAAAAAAAAAAAAAAAAAAAAAAAAATTTAATATGTAAAAAATTGTTTTTCTAAACCACGCGATAACTTTGGAATTTGGGGAATATTTATAGCGTTAGTGATGTGGCAAGTGTTTATTTATACTTATAAGTATCTAAAATTTGGTGGACTTCAGGCGGGAAGGATGGGCAAGGAGCCAAGAATCTTCAACTATTTGGAGAATGAACATGGAAACATGAGTTGCCGCTGGCTTGGATTTCTGATAAACAAGTTTCCCACTGCTCCTCCACACATTTCCAAACTAAAAAATACAACTTTATTTGACAACACTAAAAATGGCCCCTTGAGTATTTTTTTTAAAAAAACTAAGTCTGGTGAAGATATAAAATGGACCTCAGCCCAGAGCAGGCTCAGTGTCTGAAAGGTAGCAAGAGGAAACCCTTCCTCGGTGGCGCTTGGCGGGCCCTGTGGGTGACTGCCGTGGCCACCTTGGATGCATACTCACCTTCAGTATTTCCTGATGGTTCTCTGATGCGTAGAGCCTGCCATCTCGAACTATGTCTTCAATGAGTTCCTGGTAGTCCTCTGTTTGAATAAAGGACATATTTTGCATTTGTATGCTTTAGTTCTTCCCAGGTTGACTCTTTCACTTTTCAAATAAGGTTCTGAGAAATGCCCCTTCTGTAGCTGCCATCAGAACAATGACCCCTCTGATACTAAGAAGGCAATCAGAGAGGACTTCCACAGACTCACCCGCTACCTCCTCGCACCCACCAGCGTCTGCACCCATCTCTCCTGTTCCTCCCTCAGATGAACCTCTGTACATCCAGCCAAGACCCATCCCCCCACTTTGCTTACCAGCTCCATCTTCTCTCACCAAATCAAGGACGTTGTTCCACTAATTCTGCCCTTCCTTTCCTACATGATGAAATTCTCTCTCTGCTGGTCTTTCACATCAGCATGCAAACGTGCTGTTGTGTCTCCAATGTTTTTAAGAAAAACCCTCTCTAGACCTCATTTCTCCCTCCAGCTTCCATCCCACATCTCCGCTCCCCTTTGTAGCAAAACTCCTTGAAAGAATTGTCAGCACTCACTATCTCCAACTTGATTCCTTTCTTTCTCTCTCACACCCATTCCAGTCAACTCTGGCCCCCACCACTCCTCCAAAACTGCTTGGGGTCACCAGTGACCTTCATGCTGCTCAACTCTTAGTCCTCGTCTTCCTTGATGCATCAGTAGCATTTCAAAGTCTAGCCTATTTCCTACAGTCATAATTCAAATCAAGCATATGCAAAACACAATCTTTTTTAAATTCCGGGCAGAAAAGAATGCCTCTTTGTACGCATATTATGTGCAACAAATCCAAACAGATCATAAGAACATCACTGGAACTGTGTGGGAGAAAAAGTTTCTCCTGGTCAAGTGATGGGAAATGGAAATTCATAGGATAATACTCATAATTACTAATTTAATACATGTACAATATCACTGGTCCTCTATTCATGTGGTCTCTTTCTTCTTATCCTTTCATTTTCGTGAACACAAAATCTATAAAATATGAATAAGGGTACCATTTTTTCTTTTTAATCTTGAATTCCTCTACTGCAGAGTCTCTACCTCAGAGAATTAGGTCCTTTTGATGAGTTCACCATTAGGAACACCTGTCACTGTTCTAGAGAGCTGTTTGCCACTATCCCAAATGCTTCCAAACCACCGTCTTTTTTTTTTTTTTTTGGCGGTACGCAGGCCTCTCACTCTTGTGGCCTCTCCCATTGCAGAGCACAGGCTCCGGACGTGCAGGCTCAGCGGCCATGGCTCATGGGCCCAGCCGCTCCGCAGCATGTGGGATCTTCCCAGACCGGGGCACGAACCCGTGTCCCCTGCATCGGCAGGCGGACTCTCAACAACTGCGCCACCAGGGAAGCCCTAAACCACCATCTTTTTAAAAAATCTTTCCTCTGCTTTTAAGAACTACAGTGTCGGGCTTCCCAGTGTCAGGCACAGTGGTTAAGAATCCACCTACCAATGCAGGAGACATGAGTTCAAGCCCTGGCCCGGGAAGATCCCACATGCTGCAGAGCAACTAAGCCTGTGTGCCACAACTGCTGAGCCTGCACTCTAGAGCCCGCGAGACACAACTACTGAGCCCGCATGCCACAGCTACTGAAGCCTGTGCGCCTAGAGCCCGTGCTGTGCAACAAGAGAAGCCACCGCAATGAGAAGACTGCTCACCACAACGAAGAGTAGCCCCAGCTCACCGCAACTAGAGAAAAGCCCGCATGCAGCAACGAAGACCCAGTGTAGCCAAAACTAACTAACTAAATAAATTTATTAAAAAAAAAAAAAAAGAACTACTGTGTCTCCTCACTTGCTCCAGCTGTCATGAGAAAAGCACTCCAGTGTTGTGGGTAAGAACTCAGGAATCCCAAAGACCCCTGCAACTTTGTCCTGCTGTGCTCTCCGGCAGTTACTTAAATCTCTAAGCCAGAGTGGCCTCATCTGTAAAATCAGGAGAGTCGTGTCCACTGTATGGGTGGCTGTGAGGAATGTGCCGTGTCATGGGCACTTGGCATATGCCTGGTCCTCATAAGCTCAGCACGTTAGCCGCAGCTACAGTGCTCCCTGCTCTCCAGGCCAGTGGGCTAGTTTGTAGCAGCCTCAGCTGCCCCTTCTCAATGTGACTGCTATTCTTCTGGGCTTGGAACCAGATATCAAAACTGTCTGAAATATAGGTTGAAAGAAAAAATTACATAGGCTCTGGTGAAGACCTAAAAGGCTTCTGCATGGCCAAAACAGCAGTTTTCAACTATTTTCTGCTGTGACAGACACAATTTTTTTTTTAATTGGGGTATAGTTGTTTAACAATGTTGTGTTAGTTTCTACTGTACAGCGAAGTGGAGTTCCCTGTGCTATACAGCAGGTTCTCATTAGTTATCTATGTTATACATATTAGTGTATATATGTAAATCCCAACCTCCCAATTCATCCCACCCGCACCCTCTCTTCTCCCCTTGGTGTCCATACATTTCAGACACACTCTTGTGGGCCTAACCAGGGTTATATGTCATTTCCCCTGGTTCAAGCTACAACCCTTTATTTGAATTAAAGAAAAAAATCAAGACGTTTTCATGTGTCACAGAGTTGAGAACAGCCTGACTAAAATGTGTGAACTTTGGTGACATTTGTTCTGGAGTCTCTGTGGCTTTTTGGCTCCTTCCTGATCCTAGATGGGGGAGGTTGTTGGCTGGCTGCCTTTGGGGAGATAAGATGCTCTGAATCCCAGCAGAGCCACCTGGGAGCCATTTGTGTCCACTTAGGAGTCTGATACTAAGGGCCCTTGTCTTAGTGTTTGACATGGTTTCAGGCACCAGGATGATGATTCTAGAGTTTGTCACATGTTAGAAATAAACTATGTGAGGTGTTTTTAGGAACTCCATAGAATATTGTCTTTCCAAAACACCTACTTTTCACACCTGTCTGCCTAAAAATCTTCAGTGGCTCCCTATAAGATTAGGTCCACCCTTCTGAGCTTGGCACTCGAGACTCTTCATAGCCTAACCCCCCCTGCTTCTAACCTCACCTCTCACTGCTGAGCCCCATTCACCCTACCAACTGGCAAAATCAGTAGTCCCCAACATTCCAGGTACTCCATTCTTTGGCCTACGTCATTCCCTTTTCCTGAATGTTCTTCCTCCCATTTATAAGAAAACTTACATATTCTTTCAAGACCCAAACCTCTTGAGACTTTGCTCTATTCTTTCCAAAAACACATGCAAAATGAATGGCTGCCCCTTTTTCTGTCTCACACAGAGCCTTGTACATGCCTCGTTGGAGCATCTATGGCACCATATTCTTTTTTGTATCTCTGTCACTAACCGTGTTGTCTCCAGCACCTCACCCAATACCTGGCATACTAGATGCTCATTAAATATTTGTGGCATGGATGAATGAATAAGTTCATGATGAACAGAAAACTGTTCCCCCGCTAGGTTAGGAGGTCCTCCAGGACAAGGTCCAGTTCATTTTGTGTTCCTAGTAAATGTTTGTCACCCAAGTCTCAGAGCTTGGTAGGGCCCCAGGGCTCACACAGGCCACCCCTTCATTTAACAAGAAGAAAATGAAACCAGAGAAGTCATCTAATTTGCCCAAAGTTACACAGCAAGTTAGTGGCAGAGACAAGACCAGAACTCAGGTCTTCTTCCTCATTCCCTAGGATTCTGTATTAAAAAAGCTGCAATTGTAGTAAGTTAATATTTATTGAGTATTTACTATGTGCCAGGCACTGCACCAAGTCCTTTACGGATTATCCTATTGAACTCTCACATTAAGTCTAACGATTATCCTTATTTACACACTGAGAAAATGAAGCCTAGAGATGGTAAGTAACATCCACAAAGTTGCAGAAGAGATTAAAACCAACCTGGCTGAATCCATCGCCCATGTTCTGACCCACAAAGCTATGCTCACTTTCATTTACTTTCTAAAACATCTTTTTATCCTTGTAGTCAGTGACCCCAAATGCCTGTTTAAAACTTGGCACCTGTGAGTCAGCGATGTCCTTTCTCCATATCCTGCCTGCCTTTCTGAGCATGCGTGCTTGTCAGCAGTCTACCAGCTGGCCCAGGAGTTGATTCTGTTCAAAGCCGAGAACCTTCTTACTCATGCTGCAGCCTGGGCTTCACAGTGCTTACCGTCGTATGTCACATACGGGACCTGGAACCCTCTGGCGCTGTTCCCTTCATTGGACTTAAACTGAATCCACAGCTTCTTGGATCTGGAGGTGAAGGCGATGGGGCGTTCGTAGGTCTGGCAGGTTTCATACGTTGTCACAGAATTGGACGAAGCTGCCAAGGGAAGTTGGAGGGGATGGGGTTCAAGACTCATCACTGAGCCTGCAGACAATGAACACTCATCTTTTCAAATACTCACACCACAAAACAAGTTATGTACAAGGGCTCTTCAGGACCAGCTGAGTCCTTGTAAGGGCCACAGTCGTGATTGTGGGCTCCAGGGAAGGCTAACTGCAAGGCCCATGGCTGGCAAACAGCAGCAGCCCAGGCTGCAGCACTCACTGCAGGAGCTGAGGTCAGGGATCTCACATTGCCGGGCCAACCTGCTGTAACCTGGTAATAATCTCCGCCATTCACTGCATGGGTCCTTAGACAAGGCAGTGTGCTCTGCACTTTATAGACTTTTATCTCACTTAACCCCCACCCCCCAAAACTAGAGGAAGTTGGTGCAGTGGTTATCTCACTTACGGAGAAATTAATTACTTGCCCAGGGTCACACAGCCAGTATGTGGAAAAATCAGGATTCAAACCCACACCTGACTTCAGACATTGTAACCACTAATAAGAATGGCAAATACTTACGTAGTATGTGTCATTATTATTCTAAGTGCTTTACAAATAAAAATGCACTTATTCCTCATGATAACCCTATGAGGTAGCAACTATTATTATCCCCATTTTAACAGACGAGCACTCTGAGGCACAGAAAGTTCCCAAATGTATTCCCAAGATCACAGAACTAATAAGAGGTGGAGCTGGGATTCAGATCCAGGCAGAGCCCCCTCATGACACTGCCTCTAAGCTGCGTGGATGACAGTATCCTTCTATGGACACTGGGTCATGCATCAGGATGGGAGGCGGGTCCCTCCTGGCTGGACCATGCCCCTTGTCTTGGTCAGTCCCTAAGCCATGAGTTGCTTCCCAGGGTGAGGCAAGTGTCTGGGGTCCTGAAGCCAGCCCTGCATGAGCTTCACTGACACTCTGTGTCCGTGTGGAAGAGGGTTCCCAGTGAGCACAGAGGGAAGACTGCCCTGCAGGATCGCTTCCTCTAGGGTTCAACAGGAGGCCTCAACCTGTGGTTTTTGTCTAAATTTTGTTTTCTTGGCAAACTCTAGAAACTCATGTCCCATCTCTGTTCTAATACGAGGTGGCATTCTAGGCCTGCTTCTCCCATTTAAAGCCAAGCATAACCAACAAGGACCTACTGTAAAGCACAGGGAACTATACTCAATATTATGTAATAACCTATAAGGGAAAAAAATCTGAAAAAGAATAGATATACATATACATATATATATATATATATACACACACACACAAACATATATATGACTGAATTGCTGTGCTGTACACCTGAAACGTACATGATATTGTAAATCAACTATACTTCAATAAAAAAATGTTTTAAATAATAAAGCCAGGCAGCGTGCCATCAGGATTTCCAGCTGGCCTCAGCAGGGGAGGGGAGCAGACAGTTGAGACGCACCAGTTTTCCGCATCACCAGGTAGTCTCCACAGTCATCCTCTATGGGCAGGAAGATCTCAGGGACCACAATCAAGATGCGGCGCTTGGGGGGTGGGTTGATGGTCCAGGTACATTCTGTGTTGGCAGGGTAATTGCCTGGGTAGTTTGGGGATTCGATGTATCCAGTGAAATCACCTAGCTCCCCTCCACATCTTCTGTCTGGAAGAGGAAATGCCAGGAGTTACAAAGGTACAACACAGCCGCCATAATGTCATGGTCAAAAAATAATAATAACAATGATGTCATGGCCAGCCCCCGCTCGGCTGAGGAGAACCCTACTGCCCCTGGAAATGACACCATCGCAGGAATGAGTCTGCCCTGTAGTGCCCACAGCCCCCATTGGGAGCCCAACTACATCAACTTCCCACACAGAGCCCATCCCTCTGGGTTTCCAGGGCATCATTTTCTCATTAAACTTGAAGGCATTCAAGGTCAGGGACAGGTGTTTGTGAAACAAAAGGATAACTTTAGTTTTTACTGTTTTGTTTACAAAGTCCAAGTGCCAGGAGAACGCATGGCACAGAACTTGTAGGTCTGTCAAAATAGGGAGAATAGAGCTTACTGCTCAGCAAAGGATATTTGACCCTTTCCTAGAGATCTCTGATGAAGACATGACAGCCATACTCTTTCACTTTTCTCTCTGGTCAAGACCACATTTTATTTTTAAGTGGGGAAGAGAATTCCATTCAGCTATCAGTCAGTATAGGTCATGCTGGATACTCACCTCTGGCACCAAAGGCAAGGAGTGTACACACTTGTGTGTATATACATACACACACACACACACCACCTCAGCCACACTTCACTCACTGAATCTCCACTCATCCAACAAATATTCTTGCCCTAAAGGAGCTTAATGTTTAAATCTGTCAGGTGAACCTGTTCAAGAGAAGATGTTGAAGGATTACCTTTGGCCTCTCTAGTTGTAACTGGGATTTATTATTCCCAGTAGGAAAAAAACACAAAAAAACAAAAAAACAGCCTTTTGCTCCTGGAAGAGAAGAGGGAGAGGAGAGAGTCATGGAGTCAAGAAAACTGCCTCCGAGCCTGACCGGCTACCTGAGGAACTGTGCCATGCAGCTCCTAAGGGCCAACCAAGAACCAGGGGTGGGAAGGCAAGGAAACATTTCATCTTGATGGGGAAAAGAATCTTGTTACACTGTGAACTTCCCAAGTCTAATCTACCAACAGACTAAGATATTATGAGCGGCAGTAAGCTTCTTGTTAAGGCAGGTATTCAAGAAGAGACCAAACAAAATAAAAAGACAACCCACAGAATGGGAGAAAATACTTGCAAACGAAGCAGCCAACAAGGAATTAATCTCCAAAATATACAAAGAGCTCATGCAGCTCTATATCAAAAAAGCAAACAGGGGCTTCCCTGGTGGTGCAGTGGTTGAGAGTCCGCCTGCCGATGCAGGGGACATGGGTTCGTGCCCCGGTCTGGGAAGATCCCACATGCTGCAGAGTGGCTAGGCCCGTGAGCCATGGCCGCTAAGCCTGTGTGTCCGGAGCCTGTGCTCCGCAACGGGAGAGGCCACAACAGTGAGAGGCCCGTGTACCGCAAAAAACAAAACAAACAAAAAAAAGAGTTATGTACCACAATGTTCACTGCAGCTGTATTTACAATAACCAGGAAGTGGAAGCAACCTAAATGCCCATTGACAGATGAATGGATAAAGAAGATGTGGTACATATACACAGTGGAATATTACTCAGCCACAAAAAGAAATGAAATTGAGTTATTTGTAGTGAGGTGGATGGACCTAGAGTCTGTCATACAGAGTGAAGTAAGTCAGAAAGAGAAAAAGAAATACCATATGCTAATGCATATATATGGAATCTAAAAAAAAATGGTTATGAAGAACCTAGGGGCAGGATGGGAATAAAGATGCAGACGTAGAGAATGGACTTGAGGACACGGGGAGGGGGAAGGGTAAGCTGGGACAAAGTGAGAGCGTGGCATGGACATATATGCACTACCAAATGTAAAATAGATAGCTAGTGGGAAGCAGCCTCATAACACAGGGAGATCAGCTCGGTGCTTTGTGACCACCTAGAGGGGTGGGATAGGGAGGGTGGGAGGGAGACACAAGAGGGAGGGGAGATGGGGATATATGTATACATATAGCTGACTCACTTTGTTATAAAGCAGAAACTAACACACCATTGTAAAGCAATTATACTCCAATAAAGATGTTAAAAAATTTTTTTAATTTAACGAAAAAGAGACTAGACAGCTACTTGTGAGGATGTTGTTAAAAGGGCTTCGTTGGGATAGAGAAAACTAGATAAGCTTCCAGTCATAAATTCAAGTGATTCACTGCCCCCTTCAATCCTCTACTCTTCCAGTTTGGGGAGGTCTCTTGCTCCCCTACGTTGCTGAACCAGCTGAGGTTGTCAGCTGGCCTTTACTAGAGAATTTTACACAATAGTTAAAAACAAACAAGCAAACAAACCAAGTCCAAACAGCAAGTCCTTGAATGATTTACCGCCCCATTCCTACAGAATACAAACTAAGCTCCCTAGTGTGGCAGTCAAGACGGTCAATGAAAAAACGCTGGGCTTCCCTGGTGGCACAGTGGTTAAGAACCCACCTGCCAATGCAGGGGACACAGGTTCGAGCCCTGGTCCAGGAAGGTCCCATATGCCGCAGAACAACTAAGCCCGTGTGCCACAACTACTAAGCCTGCGCTCTAGAGCCCACAAGCCACAACTACTGAGCCCATGCGCTGCATCTACTGAAGCCCCCGTGCTCTAGAGCCCGTGCTCCGCAACTAGAGAAGTCACCGCAATGAGAAGCCCACGCACCGCAATGAAGAGTAGCCCCCACTCGCCGCAACTAGAGAAAGCCCGCACGCAGCAACGAAGACCTAACACAGCCAAAAATAATAAATAAATAAAAATAAGTAAAATTTAAAAAAAGAAATGTTGGGCTTCCCTGGTGGCGCAGTGGTTGGGAGTCCGCCTGCCGATGCAGGGGACACGGGTTTGTGCCCCAGTCCGGGAAGATCCCACATGCCGCGGAGCGGCTGGGCCCGTGAGCCATGGCTGCTGAGCCTGCGCGTCCGGAGCCTGTGCTTCGCAACGGGAGAGACCACAACAATGAGAGGCCCACATACCGCAAAAAAAAAAAAAAAAAAAAAAAAAAAGAAATGTTGCCTGCCATGTCAGTATACAAAGGATGTTGCGACCATCAAGCCATCACACTGCAGCCACCCCAAATGATGCACCCTGAGGAGACTCAGGATGAGAAAGCACAGGATACTGGCCCCAGAGAGCTGAGGTGCCCATCAAAGGAACGATTTCAGTGAGCCCAGACTCTTGCATCTTCCCTTACACAGAAAAGCACTAACTTCCTTACCTTGCAATATTGGGTCTTGTTTAATTAACAGTAATCTTGATGTTCCGACTACCTGGTCTTTGTTGCAAAAACTCATATATATCCTGGTTCCTCCCCTTCCTCTTTGGAGCAGTCCCTCAGAGCTATCAGAGAGGCTGTGTCCGGGGCTTAAGTTCTCAGTTTTGTGAGCCGAATAAAACATAACTCTCAACTTTTAGGTTGTGCTTTTTTTTTTTTTTTCAGTCAACAAGGCTTCCTTTTTTGGTCTGCTTCAGACTCCCTGCAGCACATTCCATGATCAGGTCCAGGGGTCTCTTCCCATAAAGCCTTTCACTTTTCTGAGTCTGTGCTTCCTCCCAGCTGCTCTCTTGGGCGTGAAGTTCTTTCTCCCACTCTCCCCCAACCCTCCCCATCAAAACCTTCTCCTGCCCTGTAGAAGCCTTTCCACATCTCTCCAGAGGGAGTAGCTCTTTCCTCTGCAGTCCCGCAGCCTGTGCTGCTACAGGGTCAGGGACTGATTCTGCTTGCATTGCCTGTCACATAACAGGTCCTCAAACAGTGCTTGCTGAACAGGGCTGAACCGACATATTACCCTTGGGAGCAAATTACAGCAAGTACAGCTTGTGAATGTGCCTGGAGAAGTAGCCTGGATCGATACAGGTGAGTGCCTGCAAGTCCAGCACTGACCTGCAGAGCCCTGAGGAGGGCTAACAACGGCTCTGTGGTCCTGAATGAACCAGGGACCCCTGCCAACCCGCCCCCCTAGGTGGACCCAGGTGCTTGCCCTCTTAATCAAGGACTGTGAAAAGCCTTAGAGAGAGACCTACTTTTACACTGGGTTATGTTTGTGGAGCCATCAAAGTCAGTCGTGGTATTTCCTGGGCAGGAAACACAATTATTTTTTCCAAATTCTGGCTGGTATGTTCCTGCTGGGCAACGAATACATCGGTGAGTGGTGGTGTTGTAGAAATGTCCGGGTGAACATTGAACTGCAGGGGTGGGGGAAGGTGGAGAGAATGAAAAGAAAAAAAAAAGACTGCATTTTCATCAGATGTAACACGAAAGGTTTCGCAGTTTGTGACAGAAATGTCTATGCCCAAATGAAGTACTGCTTTCCTACTACTCTGGGGCTAATCAACACTTAATTCCCTAAATAGCCAGCTTGGGTGGGACCTGTGACTCATGACACTGAGAAAAACACAAAGGGAACGAGGTACGGGTGTATCTTCTGAGTTCATTGTCTGCGCCGTCAGGCGTGAACGCTCACAGCTCTGTCTTCATGCACAGCGGGCCTGGGAGCATGGAGGGGCGCAGAGCTGACCCCGGGCTTGGGGCTGGGCTCCTGCAGAAGGCAGCAGGGTGAGGCTCTGGAGAAGGCGTAGGGCCTGTTCGGGAGCGGGGAACTCTAGGTAAGGGTGAGGAGCTAGAGGAGGCCTGGAAGCAAGGAGCAGAGGGAGCCTGTGCACTAAACCTGCCCGTCCCCCCGGCTGTCTTGCAGTCAGCCCCGTTCGAAGGGGAGGACCATGTCTAGGGAGTGCCTGTGCTCCCTGCACATCCAGCAGGGACGAATGGCCCTGGGGACCTGTCCTCCCTGCCACTGGGGCCCACACAGGGCACCTCGGCTGAGCTTGACTGGGGCTTTACCATGGTTCTCAAAAGGGGAAATTCAATTCCGGGAAAAGGCAAGCTGCCAAGTCCTCACCTCTGGTTTCACAGTCCTGGAAGGAAGTGGCTCCCAGGTGTTTGGTGAGGAGGCCTCCTCCACAGGGAAAGCAGGAAGTACGGCCAGCTTCAGGCTGGAATGTGCCCAGGGCACAGAGCTGGCAGGGTGCAAAGCCATCCGCGGAATACTCACCAGGTTGGCACAGACCTGCGGGGATCAATGACCTTAGGTGAGCAAGGCCCCCGGGCAGAGCCTCTCCCATCTCTCTGCAGATGAGATCAGAGAGATGTGGTCAGGCCTGTCGCCCTATGCGGACCTCAGCTCCCACCTCAGTGAGAGAAACTTTGTCCGGCCCTGCTGCAGACACTGACGAGGTGGCATATGGGTGCCTGATGTTTACACACAGGGCTACACAGCACAGTGCAAAGATGGAGACAAGTGTGGACCCTTCTGAATTATGGAGCAGGCCTGGGTAGGCTGCAGGCTTAGGACTACCCAGGGCCCAGGCAGCCGCTGCAGTGCAGGAGCCCCTAGAGAGAGGGTTCTCTGCCTGCAGTCAATGTGGTAATTTGACCCAGAAGTACACCCTCACCCAGCTGATTACATCCTAGTGATATAAAGACTCTTCTGGTCACGGAAGAGTCTCCTCTTTTTACCAATTATATTTACTGAGTTACATCTCCTTACGCTGAGGTGTGTCCTGGCCTCCCTGAATTAGTGTACTAAATACAACCAATCCAATCCACATTGACAGAGGGACCCAGAGGCATTTATTTACTTTAAACACCTTACTTTATTATATTTTTTAAGTTTATGACAAGAATCACAGCCATAAACAAAAGAATTTCTAAAAGCACACGTTCCTTAGGAATTGGCCTGGCATTGGCAAAATGCTATAAAAATCTGCCGTCTCTTATATTCCTAATCATCTCTCCTCTATTAATTTTCATGGTTTTCTTTCTACCCATAAGGTACAGATATAATGGCATTTAACAAACACACCTGAGGGAGGAGTCTGGTATCTGTCAGACCTGGCTGCTGATTCCACATCCTCCACTCTTTGGCTGTGTGACCTTGAATGAGTCTCTTTAACCTCATAAAGTTTTTGTAGTGATACAATAACCATATGAACAACTCATGGAATTATTCATGAATGCCTGCATGATGCCTGGTATAGGCAAGTATACAATAAACGTTAGCAATTATTATTATTATTACTAAGATTCTGATTTACTATAAATATATCTTATTAAGGTCACACACAAGTGTAAACAGACGCCCCAAAGTACCTCCTTATCAACCTCGCCGTTAGTTCCAGGATTTCATAACAGGCCAAAGTATGCTAGGAGTCACACAGTCAATCTGAGGATCTGATTTTTAAACCAGAAAAGGTCCTGCACTTGAGTTTGAAGTCATTTAGGTGGGAACTAAATCTGGCTCTGAGAATCACTAGAAGGAGAGGCAGGGCTGCCAGAGCTCCGGCGCACTCTGCCGTGGACATCACCTACAAATCGCCACATCAAATCACACCTTCCATTTGAGCCCACAGAGTGTCAGTACAGCTGGCCCTTCTCCTGTTTAATAAAGACATTTACTAGTAAAGTAAATAGGAAAGAAGCCCACAGAACCTAAGTAAGCGTGGCTCCAGGGTTAACATTTTATACAAGACAATTAAAAACTCTTTGCAAGAATCACGGACATAGAGAACAGACTGGTGGCTGCCAAGGGGGAGGGGGTTGGGGGAGGGGTGGAGCCGGAGTGCGGGGTTAGCAGATGTAAGCTAGTATATATGGAATGGATAAACAACAAGGTCCTACTGTACAGCACAGAGAATTATATTCAATATCCTGTGATAAACCATAACGGAAAAGAATATTTTAAAAAAGAATGTATATACATGTATGAGCTGTACAGCAATAATTAACACATTATAAATCAACTATACTTCAATTAAAAAACAAATAAAAACTAAAAATACAACACACGCACACAAACTCTTCACAGAGTTTTAACAAAATAACCAGATGGATACTTTTTAAAAAACAATTAATGAGCTCTGACTTTGAGGCCAAAGCTAGAAAAAGAATCAGCGCTACTTCCTCCATTTTTTGACACTTTCAGGTAGTCCCTACACACTGGGAGATCACTCAGGTCTCAGGAGATATTTATTTACAGTGATTAAACATGCAATTGCAACATTTACGCATTTTTTTCCTGTCAATGTAATTCTATCAGATCTTCTTTCATTTGTTCAGCATGTGTCAGGGATTGAGCTAGGTACTGGAGAGCCCCTGAGGAGCCCAATACGGTCCCTGCTGGTAGGAATTCCATGGTGCAGTACACATTGTCTGCACTGAAATGCACTTATGCCTTCTGCTAAACAATACCGGAGACTGGAGGAGTAAGAAGGGACAGAGGGCATTCTCACCTCCACATTCAGATGCATTCCAAGCTTCTGGAGTCTCCAGGGCCCCAGGATTTTCTGGTCTTGGGCATGGTTCGCATGTGATTTGCCCTTCCTCATTTTGGAAGGTTCCATTTGGACATAAAATGCAGCGTTCTTGTACTCCATCGTAGTATGTTCCAGCCCTGCAACTGACTAGCCAAAGGGGGAAATGATCTTGTCAGTGAGGGCACAGAGGCCAAGGAAGGATGATGTGAGTGCTAGAGATGAAGGTAAACAGATGCCACTGACCCCACACTCCCCCATACAAACCCCCTGAATACAGAATGTGCGCCACCTCTGGGTTCCCTGTGCACACCTCTCTGCCATGGTCTCTGTCACCCACTGTTAGAGGCATTTACAGGTCCTCTCTCCCTAGACCATGAGCTCCTCGGGGGCAGGGATCACAGTGGTCTTAATTATTTTTGAACACAAGCACTTGATGACATTCCCTACTTCACAGGAGGAGTATAAAAGTGAAAATCATTCATTGAACACAGGACTGGTGCTGAAAGGATAGAGAGGAGGGGGCTATTAATTCTGGCTGGTGGCATCCTGGAAGGCTTCCTAGAAGAGGCCACATTTGTGTCAGGCCTTGAAGGATGAGTAGGAGCTCCCCAGATAGGACGAGCGGCAGGTTGTAAAGATTCATGCCTGACATATGGGAGGAAAGGGAAGAAAGGAAGGTTGGGGATAGACTGAAAAAGTCCTTGAATGCCAGGCCTTTGGATTTTATCCTGCAGGTAAAGGAGCCATCGAAAGGAGAAGAATACGACCAGAAGCTGTGTTTTAAAAAGCCCACTCTCTGTTGGCTGTGGGGAGGGTGATCTCAAGGGTCTTACAGATGACCTCTGCAAAACAGCATGCTTCATATTTGAAATAAAATTGATACATTACAAAGAGCAAAGCCTAGTAAATGTCTCCTGAAAGAATAAACTACAAGGAGATTAATAAACTCTGCTTCTGATATATTTTGGTGTTCTTAGTTAATCATGGGCTCATATCTTATTTTAGGATATGAATATAAATATACTGAAGTGGGTTCCCTAGTATAATATTTAAAGAACATCATCATAACCACCAAAGCAGGCTTTCTGATGGCTGACATTTGTTGAGTACATACGATCTACTAGACACTGTGCCACGACGAGCTTTACACACTTTATCTCATTTAGTTCTGGAAACACCCAAAGGAGCTAGGCGCTATGATTAGCTCCATTTCACAGAAACAGAGACTTAGGGACATTAAATAATTTGGCCAAGGTCCCAAAGCTAATCTGTGAAATATACCTACAATGAGATCAAGAGCTTTGAGTTTAAAGAGGAAAAAGGTCATTGAATAAAAGTGCTGACTGAATCACAATTCCAGACTTTGCCAAGGATTCTCTATGGGGCATTTGGGGAGTTTGACTGGAATAAAACACATTTTCTTTTATACCTAAGCTGCTAAGAAATAGAAAACAAAATATCACATGATAAAATTAGCTATTATAGCTCTTGAATGTGTGTAAGGGGGAATACTGGTTTTCATCCTACCCTACAAATGCAATTTGTATATGTACTTTTAGGGTTAAACATGGCAAAATTCTCTATTACCAGTAATAAAAATGTCTTTTCATTATTTACCCCATAATTTAAAGAAAACTGAGGCTTTAAAAAAAAATCATAGTAAGATGAAACATGCCACATTTCAAATATTATTTTTACAATTAAATGATATCAATCAAAGTCTACTCTAAAGTCTAAATCTTAATACTTTTTATATTGTTTGGATTTTCTTTTACAATATTCACATATCATTTTTTTTTTCTTTTTTTTTTTTTTGCGGTACGCGGGCCTCTCACTGTTGTGGCCTCTCCCGTTGTGGAGCACAGGCTTCAGATGCACAGGCCCAGCGGCCATGGCTCACGGGCCCAGCCACTCCGCGGCATGCGGGATCTTCCCGGACCGGGGCACAAACCCGTGTCCCCTGCATCGGCAGGCGGACTCTCAACCACTGCGCCACCAGGGAAGCCCTCACATATCATTTTTAATTAATTTAATGACATTTTTTAAAAAATTAAAAGTGAACCAAACTCTTGGCAAACGACATTATAATGGGTATGATGCACAGAACTCTGGCAGACAGAGCCTATAATTCCAGACTTAGTCTCTAAATGCAGCCCTACAGGATAATGGTTTCCATAATTACTCTGGTTTCAGCTCACCTCCCATGAAAAGCTGAGCTGAATTATGTACTAGGAATTCATGGCTTTTTATCCTGTGTTCCACCTGACTATCCCAGTGCCTAAAGCAGGCCAGTAAATGAGAGCATAACCCCTTCATGGCTCTAACAAGCCAGCTGTCATGAAGACTGGCAGCAAGAAAATAAAACCAGGGCTGTTAGGAGCTCCTCTAGCCCAGGCCATGTCCATTTTGGGAATGGCTGTTTTCATAACACTCATTCACCTAAAGGGACAGTGCCCATACGACGGCAATGATTCCAACAGCCCCATGAATCATAACTTAGAGTTGGATCAGTTTGGTCTGTTTTATCACTGTTCCTCTGGCAGAAAACGATCCCCTTCATATAGGTGGACAAGAACGGACCTGGTTCTCTCTGCGAAGAGTAACTGGATGGACTCCCGCTGCTCTGGTTGTCCACTCCTTCTCAGAACTATTGAAACCCTGCAAAGCCTTTTCAAGGTTACATTTTGTGAAGCCTCAAGATATCCCACATCTGTTGCAATTTCTCAAGTGAGCAAAGGACTGAGAAATGCCCCTTGAGCCGCCCTGCAGAAAAGAGGGCACCAGTTCTTTTTTCTCACAGTGAAAGGCCTGCTCCACATAAACAAGCTCATCTTGTCACTCACAGTTTCCATCTTCCTTCCAGAGAGAAAGACGTACAGAAATAATCCATGGCAATCACCTTCCAGATTAATTTGTTCCTTTCACAAGGTAAAAATGGGCTAAACACTAAAAAGCGATTCTGAAATGTCATGAAGAGACTCCTGAAAACAACTCTTTGCAAATGTGCTAAAGATCTGACCTAAAGAGACCTCAATGCCAGTTCCAGTTGCTTCTCTTTTCTCCTTGAGCAGCCAGCTTGTTTTGCTGCCCCAGACAAAGGAGTCAATTGCCCCCAGAACACTTTGCGGTCACAGCAAAGCTTTTGTGTGTCTTCAATGACCATTAAAATCCCATTCTCAAATCCCACACAGCTGTTTTCTCTCCCCTTCAAAAAAAGAAAGCCTTTCTGATGCAAAAGGGAGAGACCAGTGGGGACCAGGATTAATGGTGACAAAGAGACCTGAAGGCTGGCCCTCTTTTCAATACCACCGGCCTTTGAGTATTTCAGGCTATGGACAAACACTATGGTCTCTCTGTGGCTAAGATGGTGAACCTAATAAAAGAGGTCACTCTCCAGCATCTGACTGTTTTCTGAAGAATCACGCCTTGCCTTCTGAAGGAGAGCCACAGGCAGCCCACGTGGATTCCCAGGGTCTCCTGGAGCTGCTGCTTTGTCACGGCTCAGAGGCAATGGCGCTCGAGGCAGTGCTGTGGCCTCAGGATCCTGATTTGAACTCCTTTTAAATGAGTGTTTCAGGATAACAGGAGAGAGAATTCCCTTGGGCTGAGAGGTTGATTTGTCACGTCTGTCCAGGTTTTTGGTGTGTGCTCAGTTTGCTATTTGAAAACATTCTCATAGTTGGGGCAGAGAGATGAGCCAGACTTGACGCCTTCCTTGCTGAGTTTCCCCAGTGCATGCTGTTTTCTTCATGCCTAGTTAATGGGACTGAGATTTCACTTCCTCTAGAGTGCCTCTTTTGCTCTCAATTTAAATATTTCCCCAAAGATTTGCCCTTGGCCCTCTTTTCTCTTAGTGTTGGCAACTATCCTTGGGACGTCATCTGTTGTTCCTGTGAAGATTTATCTACTCATTTATTCAATTAAATACTTAGCACTGATTATGTGCAGAGTACTGTTCTGGGGGTTGGAGATACAGTAGAGGAGACAGACAGGGCCCTGCCCTAACGGGGCTCTCATTCTAGTGGAGAATATGAACAATAAATGAGCAAACAAATAAATACATAGTAGAATGCTAACTAGAGTTAAGTGTAATGAAGAAAAGTAAAACAGGCAGAGAGGGTAAGGCAAAGAGTGGTGGGGATGGAGTTTGCATGAATGCTATTTTAGAAGAGTAGCCAGGAAAGGCCTCTCTCAACAGACAGCAGAGTGAAATGAGAGAAACCGCCTTGTGATGGTATTGCCTAACAGCAAAAGAGCCAATGTAGCAGGAACATAGTGAAAGGGGCTGGGTGATAGGATATGGACTCTAAAAGCAAGCAAGGGCCAGCTTACGGAGGTTCTTGAAGGTCATGGTAAGGAAATTAGACCTTACTCAAAGTGTGTTGGAGGTTTCAAATGGGGCAGTGAAATGATCTGACTTATGTTTCTAGAAGATCTTCTAGCTACCGTGTGGAGAACAGCCTGAAGACAGGCAAGGCTAAGGAGAACAATTCAGAGCCCATTGCAATAGACTGGGCAGGAGGTGGTGGTGGTTTGGAACAGAGTGGTAATAACAGAGGAAGAGAAAACTAGTTAGGCTCAGCATATAATGTAAAGGCAGATCTGACAGGATTTGCTAATGGATTCAGTAAGGAGCATGACAGAACAAGAGAGGCCAAGAAGACTGAGGCTTTCAACTTGAGCAACTGGGCAAATACGGATGCCAGTTACGGAGATGGGGGATGAAGGAGATGAGGGAGAAGTGGGTTTTATTTTGGAGGGAGAGAGGAGAATAAAATGTTTTGTTTAGACATGTCAAGTTTAAGATATTTTTTGGCCACGCTAGTGTTGGTATTGAGAAGGCACTGGTTATACCGGTGGTCTCCAAGGTAGAATACTATACACCTCAGGGGTATCATTTACATTTACAAAATGATCCAGAGTGTGAGCAAAGCATTTTCACATCTATGTGTATTAATTTTTATCTAAAAAATAAGACATAAAGAAAGGTTCACTGGTTTAGTAGTTAAACCAGATTTACCATGGTGATCATTTTGAAATGTACAGAAATATCAAATCACTGTGTCACATACCAGGAACTAACATAGTGTTGTATATCAATTATATTTCAAAAACAAACAAACAAACAAACTCACAGAAAAAGAGATCAGATTTGTGGTTACCAGAGCTGCTCAGGGCTTGGGGGTGGGAGAAAGGGAGATTGGATAAAGGTGGTCAAAAAATACAAACTTCCAGGTATAAGATAAATAAGTACTAGGGATGCAATGTATAACATGATAAATATAATTGACACTGCTGTATGTTACATATGAAAATTGTTAAGAGAGTAAATCCTAAGAGTTCTCATCACAAGGAGAAACATTTTTTTTCTATTTCTTCAATGTTGTATCTATACGGGATGATGGAGCTTCACTAAACCTATTGTGGTCATCATCTCATGACACATGTAAGTCAAGTCATTATGTTGTACATCTTAAACTTATACAGTACTGTATGTCCATTATATCTCAATAAAACTGAAAGAAAAATAATTTTTTTAAAGTTCTTCAGTTTAAAACAAAAAAAAAGATTAGGGACTTCCCTGGTGGTCCAGTGGTTGAGAATCCGCTTTCCAATGCAGGGGATGAGGGTTCAATCCCTGGTGGGGGAACTAAGATTCCACATGCTGCGGTGCTACTGAGCCCGCGCGCCACAACCAGAGAGAAACCCACGCGCCGCAACGAAGAGCCTGCACGCAGCAACAAAAGATCCCGCGTGCCGCAACTAAGACCCGATGCAGCCAAAAAAAAAAAAAAAGAAATTAGTCCCTTAGTCAGTCCACATCTCCACAAGTCAGAGACACGTGTGAAGACACAAGGTCCCCAAGAAAGAGACCTGTGGGTGGTGAGGTACTGACTGACTCACTTCTTTTCAGTGTCTCGAGAAGAATTTCAGTTGTGCCTCATTGAATATATTTCCTGATTAATATTATCTAGTTTCAACCAACTGAACCATCACAAAGTAGAAAGCAGCTTCAAACAATTCCTGTAGAAATCCTGAGCCCATGATGCAGAACCAATGATGCAAGTGCAGGTGAACCACAGGGAAGTGCAGAGCTGACACAGCTTGTTCTCCTGGTACTAGCTCTTGTCAAACCACATCACGGGATAGAAACAGTGACAATTTAATCAGATCTGACAGGAGTTAAGCCAAAACACTAGTAATGAACAAAAAGACTATTTGAAAAATGCTTTACAACCACTACTGTTCACAATGAACCTTGCCAAGTTGTCAATACGGTCCCTCAGAGACTAGCCAGCTATTTGAAATTTTGTTATGTAAACTGTATCTCATTCTTCTACTTGTTATGTTGTACACAATATATTAGCCAATAGTATGAGTATATAATTTTAAAATAAGTAAACATTCACAAATTCAAAAGTATTTCACGGGCTTCCCTGGTGGTGCAGTGGTTGGGAGTCCGCCTGCCGATGCGGGGGACGCAGGTTCGTGCCCCGGTCCGGGAAGATCCCACATGTCGTGGAGCGGCTGGGCCGTGAGACATGGCCGCTGAGCCTGCGCGTCCGGAGCCTGTGCTCTGCAGCGGGAGAGGCCACAACAGTGAGAGGCCTGCGTACCGCCAAAAAAAAAAAAAAAGTATTTCACTGTGTGTGTGTATATGTGTGATCAAAAACGTTCAGCACCAGCCTTCCCTGGTGGCGCAGTGGTTGAGAGTCCGCCTGCCGATGCAGGGGACACAGGTTCGTGCCCTGGTCTGGGAGGATCCAACAGGCCGCGGAGCAGCTGGGCTCGTGAGCCATGGCCGCTGAGCCTGCGCGTCCGGGGCCTGTGGAGAGGCCACAACAGTGAGAGGCCCGCGTACCGCAAAAAAAAACCAAAACGTTCAGCACCTCTAGAACAGAGAAGTCCATGATTCAGATAGAGGTTAGAGCTGGAGAGGGCAGTTTGGAAGTCACTAGCATGTGGTGGTATTTAAAGCTATGGCGCTGGATGAGGTCACCAAGGAGAGTGTGAAGATAGGTGAGGGGCATGGAGGACTGAGCCCTGGGATCCCTGATGTTTAGAGATAAGAAATTAGGGGAGAACCAGTATGGAAAATGAAAAGGGAGCAGCTGGTGAAGCAGAAGAAGAACCAGAGGTGTGTGGTGTGTGAAACCCATGACAAGAGTTTCCAGGAGGAAGGAATGATCAGCAGAGTCTGAGGGACAGCTGGCAACTGGATTTGGTAACGTGGAAGTTGCTAAAAATCTTGGGAAAAGCAGTTTCAGTGGAGAGGTTGGGAATGAAAACCAGATTGGCTAAAGTGGAGGAGAAAATGGTCGGTGAGGTAGCAAAGACAGCAAATTTGGACAAGTCCTTCAAGGAGTTTTGCTTTACAAGGGGGTCAAAGAAAGGAGGCAGGATCTGGAGAGAAGCAGGAAGTCAAAGGAGGATTTGTGTGGGTTTTAAGACAGGAGGTAGATTTGCGTGCTGTTTGAAATGATCCAGTAGAGAAGGAGAATTCTGAGATGGGGGTCGGTGGGGACAACAGCAGGAGCATCTTTTTTTTTTTTTTTGCGGTACGCGGGCCTCCCACTGTTGTGGCCTCTACCGTCACGGAGCACAGACTCCAGACGCACAGGCTCAGTGGCCATGGCTCACGGGCCCAGCCGCTCTGCGGCACGTGGGATCCTCCCGGACCGGGGCACGAACCCGTGTCCCCTGCATCAGCAGGCGGACTCTCAACCACTGCGCCACCAGGGAAGCCCAGGAGCATCGTTTTTGAGACGATGAGAGGGAATGGGCTCCAGAGCCCCAGTGGAGGAGTTACCCTTAGGAAGGAGCGTGGGCTGTTCATCCATTTCAGCAGCAGGCGAGCCAGAGCATGTATGGACAGACGCAGGATAGGAGGGTCAGTCCACACATGGAGAGGTGAAGTCGTTTTCCTAGACTCCCACCTGCCCATGGACATTTCTGCCTGGGAGTCTTGTTGCAACTCAAATTCAACTTTCCCAAGGGGAATGCTTCTCTTCCCTTCCCTGCCCAAGCCTTCCTACCCCTCTGGCTTTACTCTCTTTCTCAACAGCACCTCTATATTCCCAGTCACCAACGCTCCAAACCACAGTTATCCCAGACGTCCCTCCTCCCTGCTGCAGCATCCTACAGTTGTGTCCCTTTTGCCCATCCCCTAGGCTTCATCCCCATGGCACTAGTGTCCTTCGCTCCTCGCCATCTCGTATCTAGAGTACTACAATAACCTTCCAATGATTTCCCTTGCCTTGTGTTCCTCCTGGCCTCAGCTCTGTTATTACATGCTGCCATCATATTCACCTTCCTAGGGGCTTCTGGTGGCACAGTGGTTACGAATCCACCTGCCAATGCAGGGGACACAGGTTGGAGCCCTGGACTGGGAGGATCCCACATGCCGCGGAGCAACTAAGCCCGTGTGCCACAACTACTGAGCCTGCGCTCTAGAGCCCACAAGCCACAACTACTGAAGCCTGTGCACCTAGAGCCTGTGCTCTGCAACAAGAGAAGCCACCGCAATGAGAAGTCCGCGCACCGCAACGAAGAGTAGCCCCCGCTCGCCGCAGCTAGAGAAAGCCCACGCGAAGCAATGAAGACCCAATGCAGCAAAAAATAATAATAAAATTAAGAAAAAAAAAGAAGATTCACCTTCCTAAAGTGCTTCTCTGACTGCTTCACTCCCTGGCTCAAAAACCTCCTTGACTTGCCTCCCTGCACTTCTCAAACTCAGCCTTTAGTCCCCTTTTCTGTATCTGAGTTTTCATTCTTTCTCATGCCCTCTCAAGAGCCCATTTTTTTCTGCTTTTCCTATAAATCTTTTCTGATTATTTCTTCCCCAGTGATCACATTCATCTAGCCATTCAACCAACCCACAGGCTGTTTCTCAGTGCCTCCTGCATATGAAACAGGGCTGGGTGAGATGAGGGACATATGGGAAGCAAGTGCAGGATCAGAGGCCAAGTCAGAAACCTCTGAGCTCACCCCAACTCTTTCCTCGTCTCAGTCCCCAACCCAATTTATCACCAGATGCTACTCACGTTTCCTCCTAAATATTTCTCTAATCCACTGCTTCTATTCTACTCCATCTAGTGCCTTCATGTTCTCAATACCTCTTATGTAAAGCATTCAGAAGCTCCCAGATCGGTTTTTCTGCCTCCAGTCCTGACCCCCAATTCAGTTAGAGAGATCTTTCTAGAATATAAATATGACCTTATGATCCCTGATTAAAGCCTCTAATGACACCTGTCACCTAGAGATAAAGTCAAGGCTCCTTAGCAACATATTCAAGGTCTCTCATGACTTGGCCATGTTTTTCCCACTAGCCTAGCTGCTCACTGCATCCTACCTCCCACTCCAGGGTTAGTAATACTGAGATGCCAATAATGCCCTGTGCACATCTTGCTCAACCTCACTACCTAAGGCTGTTCCTCTGCCTGAATGCTCCTCCCCATTTATGCTTCACCGGTGCATCCTTCAAAACTCACTTAGGCTTTCTCTCTTTGGGGAAGGCTTCTCTGACTCCTCCCTGGGAGGGTTACGACTTGAGGGATGCTGTCTTATTTATTCAGACCTCCTCAGCACCCACCACAGAGCTGGCCCATGCAGGGCACTCCATACGAGTGTGGCATGAGTAAGATAATCACAGGGCACAGGCTATATGTGGGAGACGTGAGAGCATTCAATTTGAGATGGTTAGGAACATAGGCTCTTGAGTCAGATCTGAATACGAATCCTGGCTCTGCCACTGACTTGCTGCATGACATTGGGAAAACCACTTACCTTCGTATGCCTTAGTTTCCTTATCTGTAAAAAGGGCATGATGCAGAATGACTTGTGATGAGACTAAATGAGATGAGACATGTAAAGTGCTTAGCACAAGGCTGAACACATTAAGTGCTCAATACATGTCAACATTTTATTAAATTATGTTTTTTAAATTAAAAGTGTTTCCTACCAAGTCCATGTGCTAAATATTGGTTTAATATTGGTCTATATTGCTAATATACACTTTACATTTTCCTTGATTTAAAACAGAAAAGAAATTTGCTGCCTGTTCAGTTCCAAATAATTTCTCAATTTTGAAAACTTAAGAAGAAAATGCCTGGCTCCTTCCTGCCTCAGGCCCTTTGCACTTGTTGCTATCCCCTCCATCAGAGCACCCCCTGCCTCTATCAGAGTTTTGCATGGCCAGCTCCTCCTTCTCAATTAGGTCTTAGCTCAAACGTCACCTGCTCCGACGGTCTCCCTTGAATACCCTGTAGGGACTAGTAATCTCTCCTCCCCTCTGACCCTTTCTGTTTTATTATCTTCAGTAACACTTATAATTTCTGAAATTATCTTTCTCTTTACTTTTTTATTGTCCATCTCCCTCCATTAGAATGTGAACTTCATAAAAGCAGGTTTCTCACCCATTATGTTCTCACTGCTTCAACCTAAGTTCATAGAGTGGCACAGAGTGGGATCTCAATAAATTCTGTTTTAATTAATTTTTTTCAACTACTGCAGAGGAACGCTACTACTATTAAAGGTTGAATTAAACTTTTCTAGTCTCTCAAGAACCCAGGCACTAGGATACTTCCCAGTTTGCCAGTTGCCTGGATTGTGTTTTTTTTTAATTTCAACAAGTTTTCAAAATAATCAAATACAAAAATTTATACTTTAGCAAGTATATTCTTTAATGTATCCTTTATGAAAGGATAAATAGCTATGAAAGAAAAATAGAAATCCATTTCATCATTAATTTTTTCTTTTCTTTCTTCTTCTATATATGAAGGACTTTATGAATTACTGTGAGCTTAAGGAATTTTTTCCTTGGAGAATATAATAGCTATTTTTCTTTTTTGCCATCTTGCTAAAATTGATCACAGATGGTACAAAGGTCACCTGCAGAGCAGGCTGTCCCCAAAGTCCTTAAATGTCAAATTAATGAGACTTTACTGTATAAAAATGACTATAAGAAAGAAAATGTTTGGTCAGAAGTGACTATGTTCTTTTTTTTTTTTTTTTTTTTTTTTGTGGTACGCGGGCCTCTCACTGTTGTGGCCTCTCCCATTGTGGAGCACAGGCTCCGGACGCGCAGGCCCAGCGGCCATGGCTCACCGGCCCAGCCGCTCCGCGGCACGTGGGATCCTCCCAGACCGGGGCACGAACCCGTGTCCCCTGCATCGGCAGGCGGACTCTCAACCACTGCGCCACCAGGGAAGCCCGTGACTATGTTCTTTGATATAACTTGGGACTTTAAATTTTATTTTTTTAAAATGATATTGGAAAACCAAAAAATTCAATGGAAAAATAGGCAAAGCATAAGGATATTCTCAGAAGAAGAAATCTAAATCACCACAGACATATGAAAGCATGCTCAGTCTTACTAATAATCAAAGAAAAACAAGTTAAAATGACTATTATTTTGACTTATCAGATTTGCAAAATTTTAAAGATCAGTAGGGCTTCCCTGGTGGTGCAGTGGTTAAGAATCTGCCGGCCAATGCAGGGGACACAAGTTTGAGCCCTGGTCTGGGAAGATCCCACATGCCGCGGAGCAACTGGGCCCACGTGCCACAACTACTGAGCCTGCGCTCTAGAGCCCGTGAGCCACAACTACTGAGCCCACATGCCACAACCACTGAAGCCCGCCCTCCTAGAGCCCGTGTTCCACAACAAGAGAAGGCACAGCAATGAGAAACACGTGCACAGCAACGAAGACCCAATGCAGCCAAAAATAAACTAATTAAATTAAATTTAAAAAAGAAAAAGATCAGTAATATATAATCCATGTTAGCAATGAGGCAGGGCAAAAAACACTCAGATATAATGTTGGAGGGAGCATATATTAGTATGTTTTTGGAGGGTAATTTAGCAGCATCTATTCAGTTTTAAATATGCATGTCCTTTGACCTGCAATTAGACATCTACACGTCTATCCTTCAGAAATACTGGACACATGCACAAAAAGAAAATTCACTGCAGCATTATTTGTAATAGAAAAATCAGGAATAACTTGATTAAATGTCCACTAATAGGAGTATGGCTAATAAACACTGGTGTCTTAAAACAAATATAGATTATGAAACTTTAAAAGAAGTATAGTAGCTCCTCTGTTAGCATGGAAAGATGTCCATGATCTACCCTGTAGTTAAAAACAATACACAGCACTATTAAAACTGCATTAATATATTTTTTTGTTTTTTTCACACACAAACCTACAGCCTATTTTCAATACAGCAGCCAAAGTTATCCTTTTGAAACGTAAGTCAGAACCTTGTTACCTCTTCACTCAAATCCCTTCATTGGCTTTTCTCTCACTCAGACTCAGAGTCCTCACCAGGATTTCCACTCCCCACATGATCTGGCCCTCTGCTACTGCTCTGACTTTCTTCCTCTGCCCTCCCTCCCTCAGCTCTCATCATCTTGGCCTTCTCTCCAGCCCTCAGGGGTTTTGTATTTGCTGTTGCCTTTGGCTGGGACTCTGTCCCCCAGATCTCCCCATAGCTGGTTCCTCCCATCCTTCACATCTCTGCCCAAATGACACTTTCCAATGACCACTGTCCCTGAACACAGTCTATGTTTTGGGGGAGTACACTCCTCCTCACCCCTCCCCTTGCCAAAATAGAATTTTCTATTCTACTTCTCTGCTTACCTGTTCGTCACCCCCTTACCACCATTTGCTACAGAATGTATTTTCTTCTTCATTGGTTTGTGGTCTGTCTCCCTCCTCCAGAAATGTAAACTCAATGAGGGCTGAGATTTTTGCTCTTTTGTCTCATTATTGGATTCTCAGCACCTAGAATATTATCCGGCACACAGTAGGTGCTCAATATTTATTGAATGAGTAAATAAAATTTCATTTTTATACATGCATAAAAACAGATGTGGAAAAATAAACAGCAAACTATTGACAGTGATTATTTCTGGGGAGTGGGATTGGGAGCTGACGGGAAAGTGTCCATCCTAACTGTGTACATTTCTGTATCATTTGGAATATGCACCACTTAGGTAATTAAAAACTAAGTAAAAAATATTTTAAAGGAAAAACATAATGGTCCCATCTCTCCTTCCAAGTGACTCAAAGCAGTCTTTGGGCTCTTTTCTAGAAACACAAAACAATTTCTAAAAAGAACTATCCTAGGTTTGTCTCCACTGCATGTGCCATCAGAGCTCAGAAAATACCAGTAAGCCTGGTTTTTATGATGTTCTAACACCATTAAATAGATCAGGAATATAACACACACACACACACACACACACACACACACACACACACACACCCATGGTTTGCCCGTGCCAGGAGTCTGCTGGGTAAAAGCCTTTCTAATTAACACACCTGATTCCTCTTTACACCTACTTCCTCCCTCCAGCAGGAGAAAGGAGTTTCACTGGTAGTTCCTTGTGCTGTTTCCTTGACACGGTAAAATCTTTAACACTGCTGTCAGGCAGGGTGAACCTGATGTTGTGGACTACAAAATTCATCCAGTGCTAGAGGGAGCTCTTGAGACAAGATACATGGCCTCTCTTAGAAGCAAATCCAACTTAACTCAGCGTGACAAGCATCTCAGGGACACGCTCACACACAGAACAGCTACACAGACCTTGTACTGAGTGTCTTTCACCAGTTGTCACGGTCATGAGGCCTCTATTAAGTAACTCCTGATCCTCACCCTGAGGCCTTTATTCCCCAGAAGCATACCCACGGTAGTATTAATAATACCCTCACTGGGAGTTGTTCCACAGGGCCCTTGACACTAGCTTTTCCTGAACTCTTAACTGGCCATAAACTTCCCTGGTGAGCCTGCAGGGCCTCTTCCCACAGGACAGAAGCTGGGGGAAGGGGTGCAATTCAGCTCTGAGAGGCCAGAAGGAGGCTGGCCCGCCTATCCCTGACAGTTTCTGCAACCCACCCTGGAAAGCAGGGAGGCAACAGCCAATTCTCATCACCATTTTGGTATGGAAACTGGAACTCTTAGAATTTTCAGTGAGAATCAACCAACCAGCTGGGTTGTTCTTACCTTTTTTTTTTTTTTTTTTTTTTTTAGGAGAGTCAGCTGGAATAAAAGTCAAGACTATTTGAGAACCAGCCCCTGGTGGACGGTTACACTGATTTTACACATGATTTTCACTATGTTTTGGCAAAGCAACAGAGTTGGGTTGTGGACCTATTGCTGACAATTCTTCTGAACAAGCGCCTCTGAGCTCAGCTTTGCTTCCTCAGAAACACTGGTTTATTACTCCTTAGCTCAAGCATCATTTCTCAGGCCTCACGATTCTAATGACACTTCAGAAAGGACATCAATTTACTCTGGAGGGGTCTGGTTATTGAAATTCACCTTTCTTGGGACCAGAGCACAGGCTTTGGAGTGGGACCATCCATGTGACCTTGAGCAAGAGCACTTATCCCTCTGAGCTCCAGTTTGCTCATCTGTAAAATGGAGATAATAATACCTACCTGGTAAGATTACTGGAAGGATTGAATGAGGTCATGCAGATATAATGCTTAGTGTTACGCTTGTGACAGATGAGGATTCAACAAATGGTTACAGTATTACTGTAAAGAGAGACCCTAATTTCCCCCCATCTAAGACTTTTTAGGTAGAATCTCTCATAATTGCCCAGAACAGTCTCTCACAACAAACAAATCTCAAGACTGACCACCCTGGAACGTCTTGCCCAGATTCCTCTTGCCTGGAACTTCATCAGAGGAATAGAATTGATAATTGCTCAAGTTCCGGGCCTCAAGTTTAATTCTGATACATGCACACACACACATACACACACACACCACCACCGCCACCACCAACAACAACAATATACACTGGAACTGACACTACTAGAAAGCTTGGGCCATAGCTCAGGGATCTTATAAGGCAGCTGAGCAACCCCCAGCCTTGCCTCTGCACAGAACTATGGACAGGAGTTTGTTCATTTGCCGCCATGCGTCACACCAGAGGGATGATAAGGGAACTGTGATAGTGGAGTGTCGAGAAGGCTCATGGGTGCCTTATACTTGCAGTCCTGCCCCAGCTGGGGGACCACAGTGTTTTGAAGACCGTGGTCCCGCAGATCCTTAAGGGGCAACACTTCCTCTTCTCATCAACCCTGACTCTTCCATTCTGTCCCTCAACCCAACAGACAGTTATTAAGTGCCAGGCACTATGCCAGGTGCTGGGGGGCTCCTGATCCTGTAGGCAAGGCCAAGAGTGTGGGTGTCCCAGGTGTACTCTGGAAGAAGCCTGGGGAGAAAGGATGGGCCAGACTTGCTTTTGGTTACCCTGAGTGTTTTTGGAGCTCAAGACAGTTCTGTTAGCAAGAATGTCCTGGCCAGCAGGCCACTCACCACATTGGTTTCCTACATGGCCCTGACCCACTCCACAGGACTCCGCCCAGTGTTCAGATGTTTGGGGAGACTTTTTAGCCACTTCGAGGTCCACGCCTGAGAGCTGGAGGTGAAACTGCTCCCTGTGGGCAGCCTTCCGGAGCGTGCGGATGGCCTTCCGGAGCCGCTTCTCTGTTCGCTTTATGATGCAACTCAGATCACAAGAGGCTGCAGAAACGAGAGGGACAGCAGTGGAGGGGTCAGGCTGCAGCATGTGAGCATGTCCAGATCAACTGCAGGACCCACAAACACCCACAGCTCCCTGTGCACAGCATGGGGAGAGGCCTGGAGCTAGGCACCTAGCAGGCTGGGCAGCATTCAATTCAAACAGAAATTTGTTGACCAAAATGGTAGCTTTGGGTTTTGATGAAGCAGATAAAATCATCAGGTTCCAAACCAATTCAGTTTAGTTTGGGGGTGAAAAAAAACAGGAGATACTTCAGTGGTTGCACTATCTCCGCACCCCACCCCACCCCACGCAAAAATGATGAAAAGTGAAAGGCAAAGAAATAAGGAGCAAGCTGTGAGAAGTCTGGCACCACAGACTGTTTTCAAACCAACCTGTCACCTCCTTTTGGTTAGTTTCAAGCTCAAACTCAACAGTGATAAACATTTCCTTAGGGGTGCTCGGTCGTCCGGGGGCTCCCGGGACTTGCTTGCCAGAGCTGCATGTAAGGTTTGCGTAGCGGAAGCTCTCTTTTACTGAGCTGTGCTTCTCTGTATGAAGAAACAAAATTATCGGAAGCCAAATCCTGGCAAAGCACTCAGCTGAACATTCGCTACAACTCTGTAAACATTTCATTAGAACAACTCTCAAGGGACTAGATGATTAACTCCATATGCCAAGACGCTGCAAGCCCTCAGCTAGGAGCATGATGACACTTTAATCCTGAAGAACCAGTATTGCCACCTATATAACTTTACAATTTAGCTCTTGAAACTTATTTTCATGAATAAATGCTGGATGTTTCCAACTGACCGGCCACATCTGTGGAAGATGGGGACCAAAGATTGTCTTGCATTCCTGACTGGTAATTTGTTAAGGTGCGTTCATGTTCTCACAGTTGGTTTCTTTAAAGCTGGACTATGATGTCTCAAGCAGGGGCTGAGGGGCTTCAAGTAAGGAACGAGCACAGGAGTAGAAAGGAAATTAACTCCTGCTTTCAGGCAAACTGACCTTGGAGTAATTCCAACCCAAAGGGAAAGCTGGAAAGCACATCAACAATGATGGCTCATTTTGAAATAAACAGGAGCAATAAATGGCACAAAGAATCAACAGAACCAAACAATATCATGAAGGCATGTAGGATGGGAGTGAAAGTGTTATGTAAGGCAGGGCTTTGTGCATCCTCATTCCTGACTTTGGCCATCACTCCTCCCTCCATGGCTTCCAGGGAATCTTTTTTTTTTTTTTTTGCGGTACGCGGGCCTCTCACTGTCGTGGCCTCTCCCGCTGCAGAGCACAGGCTCCAGATGCGCAGGCTCAGCGGCCATGGCTCACGGGCCCAGCCGCTCCGTGGCACGTGGGATCCTCCCGGACAGGGGCATGAACCCGTGTCCCCTGCATCAGCAGGCGGACTCTCAACCACTGCGCCACCAGGGAAGCCCCCTCCAGTGACTCTTTTAACTAATGATTGTTAACCAGAACCAAAGAGCAGGTCCGCATACCATCCACACAATTAACTAATCTTACTTTATTGAACTGAAGAATTCTCTGTATCGTGCTCTTCTCTAACATTATAAGGATGTTCAAATCAGCAGGTCATCAGGACCAAAGGAAGGAGAAGGCAAACTAATTTTTCCCTAAAGATCTATCTTAACCCTTTCAAAAGGCTAACTTCACATCTCAAACTGAACAGATGCTCATTCTGAAGCTGTTTTCCTTTCCATTTTTCCATATCTATTTTTTAAACTTTTTATTTTGAAATAAGCTTAGATGTATAGAAAAGTTGCTAAGAGAGTACTCAGAGTTCCCATATACTCTTCACCCAGTGTCCCCTAATGTTAACATCTTACATTTACATGTATCTTTATCAAAACTAAGAAATTAACATTAGTACAATACCATTAAGTGAACTAAAGACCAAATCTTTTTTTTTTTTTTTTTTTTTTTTTTGCGGTACACGGGCCTCTCACTGTTGTGGCCTCTCCCGTTGCGGAGCACAGGCTCCGGACACGCAGGCTCAGTGGCCATGGCTCACGGGCCCAGCCACTCTGCGGCATGTGGGATCCTCCCGGACCGGGGCACGAACCCGTGTCCCCTGCATCGGCAGGCAGACTCTCTACCACTGTGCCACCAAGGAAGCCCCCAAATCTATTTTTAAATAATTCTTTCCCCTCTGATTAAAAGTATAAATGCTCACTGTGGGGAATGTGGAAAATGCAGGAAAAAAATTAAAATCACTCATCATCCTTCCACCCACATATAACCCACTAATAAGGACATGGTGAGTTTTCTTTGTTCTTCTTCTACTCACGCTTTTTCTTATACAATTTAGGTCGTATTAGATATACACAATGTTACTCTCTCTTTTTCCAGCTTAGCATTATAACATTTTCTAATGTCATTAAACATTCTTTGAAAACCCATAATTAATAGCTGCATAATATTCCATCAAATGGAGGTGCCCAAATTAATCTTGGTTAGTTACTTAAAATAGGCAGTCAAATGTGACTAGAGTGATTTTGCATTTATTTGTTTGTACAATTTATTTGAGGGTAGATTGGGGAAAGAACCCTCCCTAATACATGACTCCTGATTTTTTTTTTATTCACTAAAATTATTCTATGAAATAATACTGGAAATGTGAGCTGGGGAAGAAAGAGGAATGCTGGATTCTGCTCTTTTCATAAGGCCAGGTCTACTTGGAGAGTATTTGTTCTGCTGAAGCCAAATGGCATCACTGCCTCCAAAAACTAAATCCAGCAGGAAAGCTGGATATTACACCAAAGATTACCCTTTCTGAGCCAAACCTTTTTTTCATTTCTTTGGATTCGGATTTTGGATTATTTTAAGGAAACTCTAAGGTCTAGAAAATTTAACCCAGTATGATCACAAATTACTAATGCAACTTAAGCCCTCATTGATTCCTATTAACTCACGGCTTTCCCCAGAGCTTTACTCTTTGTACCCCGCAAAGGAAACCCTGAAGTATAACTCCAGAAGCATACGGAGATGCCAGGTGAGGCTCTTCTTCATCTTGTGAAGAGAGTCCACAGAGATTCTAAACTGTTTGATCCCATCTGAATGGCTCGGCTCATTACAGGCCCCTTTCCCACCATGCAGGCAAGCTCCCTGCACCAGCCATCTGATTCCATACCTGGTAGTACTGGTCGCAGACCCTCGGGAAACAGATCAGCCTTTTTCAAACTACACTTGCCTTCATTTAGCTTAAAGGTTACACTTGTCCTGACGGTGGCGACATCTTCAGAAAGAAACAAGTGAGAGATGTTACCTTCAGAGGCAAAGGAATGGAAACACCAGTGGGTAATGGAGAGCTGTCCATTGCTGGAAGTACACCCTGAGCCCCTCTCTTATGCTGAGACCAAGAAAGTTTGGGATTGGGGAGCGCCCATTCCCTTGGACTGGGGGCACCAGGAGCCTCCTAAGAGTTACACTTATCGCTCCATCTGAGATGAATCCAGGGCTCAAACATAACTAAGGAAGGGCCAAAAACAGCCTCAACGGTGAGATGAAAAATGAGGTCATTTCTGTGCCTTTCCAAGAAGGAAGGCCAGAATCCCCCAGTTCAAATTTGAGCAAGACAGCTGAGGGAAATGGAAGGGCAGATTCTCCTAAATAAAGCCTGTCCTGGGAGGACAGGGCTGAGGGAGCCACCATGCCAGACAAGGATGGCACTCACTAAACGTGGCTAGGATTTTCAGGGTCTGTGAGGGAGCAAGTCCTACTTTGAGGGCCCCATATGGAAAATTCTGTTCTCCTTCCATGGTCAGTCTTAAGCATGTTAGGCTCTGGAGCCAATGACCAGGATTCAAATTCCAGCCCTTCGACTTGTGATGAGAACTTGAGCAAGGTACTTAGTCTCCCTAAGCCTCAGTCTTCTCATCTGTAAAACAGACATAATTACAGTCCTTACATTACTGGGCTGTTGTGAGGATTAATGAGATAATGCAAAACAAAAAATGTTTAGCCTACTGTCTGGTACATAGTAAGAACTGAATAACTGTTAACTATTTGCTTGCTCACCTTACGGTGGCCTTAATCTCCAAGTGATCATCACTACGAGTTTTGGTGAAACAGACTGTGACGTCCCCTCTGGCTGGGTCCAAACATCAGACAAGAGGGGCAGTGAAGGATAGTGCTTAAGACTCTGGACCCAAAATGCCTGGTCAAAATCCTGGCTCCACTATTTCCTATCTGAGTCACTCTGGATATGTTACTTCACCTCTCTGAACCTCAGTTTCTTCATCTGGTTAATGAGGATAACAGTAAAATTGCCACAGAGGGCTGTAGTGTGGATTAAATCAGCTAATACATGTAACACAGTGGCCGGCATGTTTTAACTGCTCCATCAATTCACACGGGCTGTTATTATCATGCTTTGCATCTCTATCTTTGCTTATATACATAATATGGACATCACGAACCATCTCCTTATTCAGATGTTCACATGACAACATCACAGATGTTTGTCTAAATCTGGGAGGACAAGGCCTCTTAAAAGCTCTAAATGTTCTTCTTTGTCTTTTGATAAAGGGTTTGGGCCCCTTTCCCTGGTCAGAATCCTTGCTCCCCTTGTCATGTCCCTGTCTCCACTGATGCCATGTGCCCCAAGCCCACATTTCCTGCCGAGCCTCTGAGGTGCTCTATGGTACAGGGAGTTGGGAAGACCTGCGTCTCCTGGTCCCAGAGCTACGTGGGCCTCTGCCCAATATGATGACCCACCAGGGCTGCACGGAGCCTTCTGGCACTCAATGGACACTCAATAAGTGTCTGTTATGTGGCGAGTCAGATCGCAGGCACCAAGGCTACAGGTAAGAGCATCCTGTAACGTGCTTGCGGCATCAAAGAGATTAGGAGAAAAGAAAACAAAGCCAATGCCCAAGAACAGTATCCCACAAATGAAGCCCATGGAACACGGTGAGCCCCAGAGACAACACGCAGGTTTGGTAATTACCCCCGAAAGCAGAGTCATTTGATTTTTGCTGTTTGCTCCTGAGAGGAGAGGAAGAGCCGCAGGTGACAGAATAGGCCTCTTGCAGTCCTGACAGACAGAATGTGGATCGTCAGCAGGTAAGCAAGGTTACAGTCTCTCCCGGTGGCAGCTCAAGTCACCCGCAACCCCACTCCACGTGAACCCCAGAATACAGGGTCTCAGAGCATGGGCCTCCATTGGTCAGGGGGCAGCTGGTCAAAGACCTGGAAGCCCTTTGAAGCCATCTAACACCTGAAGGCCAGGAAGGCCTGGCCCTGGCATGAGGACCTGCCCCAGGGCCTGGGACCCACTCACCTGAAGAGAGGTGAATGCCAGAGAGACATCTGAGGAAGCACCTGTCTCCTCCACCACTCTTACCACACTGCAGGGACACGTGGGGTGATACGCTAGTGGGCAGGACCCCCTCCACTTCTAGACAGGACAAAATACAGACACTTACAGAGAGAGAAGGTATGACAAGGACGGCTGAGTCCCATGCGTCAAAGGCCCCAAGAAGAGAAGGTAGTGCCGACGAACAGCACATAACACAGACACCATGTTTATTCCCCCCAGGGTAAAGGAGTGCCTTGTACTCTATTCTTTTCATGCAGAAAAGCGACCAGGAAAACAGAAGTGAGTTCCAACCTACGCAGAAGCACAGAAGGAAACGCCGAAGGGCTTGCAAAGTATCTCCTGTTTTTGAAGGATTTAAAGAACGGCTGCTGCAGCTCGGGGGAGGAGAATTCAGTGGAGGACTGGTCAGCTGCACTCTGGGTCCAGTGGGACCAGTGGGACGTGGGAGAGTGCTGCTGGGCCAGCGGTGAGCCCGTGCAGTGAGCCCGAGCCTCGGCGCCTCTTACCCACACAGTCTTTTTTATTCCAGTGGAGCTTGTGTGCAGAGTGGCACCGGCATTCGTAGCTGCCCACGGTGTTCACGCAGACCTGCTGACAGCCTCCATTGTTGACGCTGCACTCATTGGTGTCTGTGGAGCAAAACGCTCTCCTGTCACAGCAGCCCATTGCTGACCTGGCTGACACTATCCCTCCATTGAGGAAGGAGCAGGAGGCGAGTCGCACAGCTGAAGCTCACTGAACTAAGGGAAGGTGCTGACCGCCTTCAGAATGTGCACTTGGCACGAGCTGACCCACTCCCCAGTCAGTGGTCTTCCTGGCATGAGCCTCACCAGCATGGTCTCAAGTTCCATTCTTTTTTTTTTTTTTTTTTTTTTTTTTTGCGGTATGTGGGCCTCTCACTGTTGTGGCCTCTCCCGTCGCGGAGCACAGGCTCCGGACGCACAGGCTCAGCGGCCATGGCTCACGGGCCCAGCCGCTCTGCAGCATGTGGGATCTTCCCGGACCGGGGCACGAATCCGTGTCCCCTGAATCGGCAGGCGGACTCTCAACCACTGCGCCACCAGGGAAGCCCTCAAGTTCCATTCTTGACCAAACATTTCCACCAGTAAGAACACTCAGAAGGGGTCACACTCTATTTTCAGGTGTCAAATTCAGACACTGCACAGGCTTCCAGTTTAAAACTCCACCATCCTCCTGGGCTACATCCCAAGAGAGACAGAGAGAGTTAGGATTCCCCACTTGGCAGTTCATATAGTTGGGATATAGATAAGAAAAATGACTTGCACTAATCCCCATCAACTTGAAACTGAGTCCAGGTCAGAAGGTGACTCCAACTAAAACCCAAATACACGTCCATATTCAGGGAATATTTTCTTGGGGTTTCTTGATGGACTGGAAGGGCATGTGTTCAGCCATGCCAGGGATGTGTTGAAAAGGAGAAGAGAAACAACACTATCTACAGCAAATCACTATTATCCATTCTTCTTAAGGACACAGGAAACAAGGATTGGGTAGGAAGTACTAAAGCCAGTGGTTCCCACATCCTCAGATCCCCAAAATCACCCTGAAGCCCTAGACTTTTAGAATAAGAATCAGAATCTGTGTTCTCAAAGATTGCTGAATGAATCTGATGATTAGAGAGAGTAGAGTAATGCCAAATCTGACTAAAGCCATAGTCTACTTAGCTGTAAGGTCATGAGACATCAGAACATGTTGCTGCAAGGGCTCAGAGCAGGGAGACAGAGTCCATGGTCCCACTTCCAGCTCAGAGACCTGCACAAAGACCAGCTCAAAGAGCTCAAACCAAGCTCCGCAGCCGGTTCCTATGCACAGCAGGGCTGTGGAATCGGTTGGTGCACTGCCAAACCTCTCCGAGGGCAGTGACTTTACTATCTTGGGAGGTTCCAGCGGACAGGGCACCAGCTCCTGAGAGACCCACCCACTGTCTGAGTACAACTGTATCAATAAAGTCCATAAAGAATTCACAGCTGAAAGAGCTCACCTCTTCTCGCTGCTCCATTTCACACCTGATGAGTTAAAGGGATCAATGTGGGACGATCTCCCATAGCAGCTGCTTCCCTCAAGTCGATGGACTCCCTACTACTGTATAGGGCCTGGTATGTCCGGTTCAGCCCCCAAGGTAGAAAAACTGGCCCTGATCTGGGGAAACCTTAGGAGTAAGGCCCAGTCTCATCCGACTCTAGAGGGATTCCACTCACCTCCACAGTGGGTAAAGCCATAGAGGGTGTACCCTTTGTTGCAAGCACATGCAAACGTGCCAGGGTGGTTGATGCAGCTGTGGTCACAGGTCCTATCCAAAGAGCATTCATCCACATCTGTAATTGTCAAAGGGAGAGGGGAGGTGAAACCAACTCTGAGGGACAGTGGAGAGAAGAACACACTTATAAGAACACCAGTTGCTGACCAATAACAAAAACAACAAAGTGAAAATTATCTATCAGTTCTCCCTGCTCACTTGCATTAAACAAAGTGTTGAGCAGCCCACAATAAGTATACTCACAGCCAGGACCCTTATTTCCAAATTCTGTTGCACACTGCACTTGCCTAAAAGCTCAGTTGGTCTCTCTCACCCATGCTTATCTGCAGGGTTGAATAATTTAAAATATTTAAATGAAGTCAAACGAGATAACATAACTAAAAGGGCTTTGTAAACTATTAGGGTGCTGCCTGTGCATTATTACTGTTCTATTACTAATTGGTAAAGGAGCAATAGTAATTTTATAAGCTATGGCCAATTAAAAGGAGAAAACACTTGAGCTGGAGATAAATCTAGCTCCTATCTCTTTTGGGTCTTGCCAGAATTCATCTTCTGGCCCCAGGAGGCCAGTTGATCCTGGGTTTTAATGCCCTCTGCACTAAAAGAATGCATTAACATTAACATCCTCAGTAATTTTCTATTGCAGACACTGAAATGTGGTGCTTAAGCACCAAACAGGATCCTCTTGGCCAATCCCTTGGCTTTGTTCCTCCCCCATGGTTCAGTCCCAGGGGGCCCCTCCCTCCCCGGTTCAGCATGAAGGCATCCTTGGCTGCAGTTGAGGTCATGGAAACTAGCCTCAGGAGGCTGTATTTGTCAGTCTAATCATCTCTTCTTCCCTGGTCTGGTTCTTACATCTTTCCTGTACACTAGAACCTCAGTGCTTCACTTCCTCAACTCTTTGGAAGATTTTAACAGAGTTATGACTTGTTTCTCCAAATGGATAAATCAGGACCAGCACAGGACTCAGTGGAAGCCAACTAGACCATTGCTAGATCCCTTTTCAACACCAAACGTGCCACGAGAAACTATGTTAATAAAAAACAAACATTTGGAAGGAACCGGAGGAATGAAAAACATGAAATAAAGAAGGGCAAAATCTTACAAAACCTCTTCATCCGTAACTTTTCCCAGAAATCCTGACAATTTCTTTAGTAAGTTTGTTCTGTGTAAATATTTGTTCTACCAAGACTGATCAGTGAAAAATGAGAAAAAGTCCACTTCTTCTGTAGTAATTGATATCATTCTATGAATTCTTTTATTAATATCAGCCAGTTACCGAGAAAGTGGGCTCATTCAGTAGCTGACTTTGGCTGCTCACAACAGGCTTTTGCTTTGTCAAAAATAAGCAGATCGCTTTTCTAATTCCTTTTTAATGTGTTTACACAGCTTAAATAGTATTTCTTGCTCTATACATTATGACACATTATGTGGAACAGCAAATTTTCCTTCCAAGTCAAACAGAAGAAAACTATGCAGTAGTCATCTAGAGTGAACTCGCTGAATTTAAAGGGGTGTGAAGGGCTTCCCTGGTGGCGCAGTGGTTGAGAATCTGCCTGCCAATGCAGGGGACACGGGTTCAAGCCCTGGTCTGGGAAGATCCCACATGCTGCGGAGCAACTAGGCCCGTGAGCCACAACTACTGAGCCTGCATGTCTGGAGCCTGTGCTCCGCAACAAGAGAGGCCACAATAGTGAGAGGCCCGCGCACCGCAATGAAGAGTGGCCCCCGCTTGCTGCAACTAGAGAAAGCCCTCGCACAGAAACAAAGACCCAACACAGCCAAAAATAAAATAAATTAAAAGTATAAAAAATAAATAAATAAAGGTGTGTGAAGTGTCTGACAAATTATATACCAAGAAGAAAAAACAAAGAGAGAAACCTAATTCACACCGTAAGATTATAAAAAGGTAATGGTGCATCTTTATTATATGAAGTGAAATCAGATATTATTTTCTGATTTTGATTTAATTCTGGGATTTCTAACAAAATAAGTTAGGCTGTTCTTATTCTCAGCAATGGATCAGAAATAAATGACAGCACATCTTTCCTGAGAGTTTCTTTCTATATATCAGTGGGGCATAAAATGTATGATGCCCCCAACCCAGAACAGCTTATCACTGTGCAAAACACTTATTAATATCAACAACTGCTACCCAGAGAAGTTCCCTTGCTGCGCCCCTTATATGGGAAGGATGTGTCTGAGAAGGGGTCTGAAATCCTGCCCAAGGACTGCCCAGCCTTTCCTCCACTTAATCCCCTCCCTCACCCCTACCCTTTCCCCAAACACCAAAGGCTGGTCATTTAAACAAGGCCTATAAGGAAGGGACCAACTGGTTGACCCCAGCTTTTTGCTGAGAAAAGGTATGTTAACTAAATCAACATCTTTTTGTCACCAAATTTTGTTAGAAAATCCATAACATTAAAGGGAATTTTAGAAAGGGAAAATTATTCATAATTTCAACACCCTAATGCAACCCTGCTTGCATTCTGTGATCCATTCCATTTCTAGCAGCAAGCTCCGCTGTAATCACACCACATGGGTTCACTGAGGTGATCTCTAATCATTAACAGCTTAATTTCCAAAATATACCTGTGAGCTACCTCAGTGTTTTTATTTTACTTAACAGATGAAGTAAGTGAAGCACAGGGTGGAGGTTGGATTAATGACTCCGTAGAGAAGCCCAGCGAGCCAGTCTCTGCCCGAGCAGGGTTTCATCTTCTCCAATCCAACCAGTGGGCATTACACAGCACAGCTAGCTATGTTTCAGCACATACCTTGGCAAGACTTCTCATCTGTTAATAATTTAAATCCCTTTTTGCAGCTGCAGTCAAAACTGCCCACGGTGTTTTTGCAGAAATGATCGCAACCTCCATTGCACGTCTGGCACTCATCAATATCTGTAACAGTCAAGCATCGGCAAATCAGACAGCGATACTTGCCTCGTTATCCACAAATCCCTGAAGTGCTATTGTGTGTGCTTCATTATTCTCTGAAACAAAACAGACCCATAAAAGCATTTAAGGATGTTTGCTGATGTTTTTAAACTTACACACGTTCTCTTGTCTGGCTTAACCCATTTTGAAAGACAAGTGCCTGGTCCCCTGGAGAACTCTGACTTACACTGCCCCTCCCTTGACTAGCATTAAGGAAACAAGCTGGGGGAAAGAACAGTGATGTCCTATTATATTCTCATCCTTGCACAAGTCTCTCAAGATAAGATGGCTTCCTTTCCTATACTTCCCATTCCAGTTTAATGATTAAAGTAATAAGGAACTAAAATATTTGTTTTGGCAAATTACACCACGATCAAATAGCCTCAATGCTTTTAAGTGATTTCTGATACTCAATTAATTTTATCTTTTCTCAGTTTCAACTGGTAACTGGTTATCTGCTTTTTTATCACGTTAAAGAACTAAGCCTTTGTACTCTGGCCCATGAAATACTAGGTCATCGGGGTCTCTATTCATTAGTACAAGTTAATCGTACAGTTATTCATTGTTCTCTGGATAACAATCTTGGCTGTTATTTATATAATAATCTCTAGATTGTTATTTATGATATGATGATATTATCTCCTGCAAATGAATGTTCCCTTGAACAACTGCTTTCTTCTAATAAGGCCACTGCCTGAAATGGATCATTTGATGTTTGTAGAAGCTGACCTTCTCAACAGTTAGTGTAATTAAGCTGGTTCTAATTAAGCTTACTCAGTTATAACCTTCTACTAGCCCAGGGAAGAAAAGCTTCCTTTTGATCAATATGAATCATAAGCAAATCTGGAGTCACTCAGGAGGTGTGGAGGGGAAGAGCTGCCTTTACTCCCACACATTAGCCGCATGGAGAGGCACAGGCTACCTTTACAGGTCTTCCCATCCAACTGGAGACTGAATCCAATGGGACAACTGCAATGAACACCTGTCGAAGTATCCTTACAGGTGCGATCACAGCCTCCATTGTTGACAGCACACGTTTCTGCCAAGGAGGTAAGAAAAAGGCAGTTAGTTTCCTAACGAAGTGCTCACACAGCTGGGAAAAAAGGGGTATTGGTGCAGTGTTAATACTTGACAAAAATTCATGAAAGTCAGGAAGCATGTGGGGTCCTCATGGTCATATCCCAAGCCTCTGCCACCCACAGGTGAGTTAGAGGGAGAACAGGGGCAGCTCCTCCCTGCACCCATCTAAATAAGTGACATCTCCCGAGGAAGCCTGACAGGGTGAGAGAGGGGGAAAGATGCCTCTTCCAACCTGCTGAGCCTTTTTAGTGGCAGATTTGAAGCCACTAAAAGTTCCTGTTGATCGATAGCCAGTGACCTGCAAGTATGAGCACATCTAGCAGCCTAGATGTGAATGCAGAACAGAGCAAAGGGGGATGTTCCTTCCTTTATCCTGAACCTTCTCTATTCACCACGTGTAATGGGCAAAGCAAGAGAGGGTAAACATTGCCCACGCCACCCATTCCCTTGCTGCAGACCAATGACTTCCTCCTGGCAACTGCCAAGTAACTCAGATTAGAAGTTTACCTTTCCTTGAAAGGAGAAAGACCTGTCATAGTTACATGAAAAAGCAGCCGCAGTTGTTAAATCATATCTATAGAGATGAAGAACAACAAGCTAATGGCCTTCTATTTCTGTATATCATGCATGAATTCCAAGTAATACACAAATGTTATTCAACATTCATTCAACAGTTAGCACTTAGGCATCCAGAAACTGATTTTACTTCCATAGCTACCTCTGTAAAGCCTTGGGGGCGGGGGGGGGGGGGTAAACTTAATTCTGATTAAATATGACAGATAGAACATGTATGTTTATCTCTGTTTCCTCGCCAAAACTCATTAAAATGAGAGTAAATAAATTTTTTAAAATAAAATATAAATCCTGGGCTTCCCTGGTGGCGCAGTGGTTGAGAGTCCGCCTGCCGATGCAGGGGACACGGGTTTGTGCCCCGGTCCGGGAAGATCCCGCATGCCTCGGAGCGGCTGGGCCGGTGAGCCATGGCCGCTGAGCCTGTGCGCCCGGAGCCTGTGCTCCACAACAGGAGAGGCCACAACAGTGAGAGGCCCGCATACCGCAAAAAAAAAATAAATAAATAAAAAATAAAATAAAATAAAATATAAATCCTTAAGGACAAATAAAAGACCATAGATGAAAGATGTCAAATCTTCTGGAAGTGGCATGTCAATGGAGGAACAGTAACTGGCATAGCAGAAAGTTAAACCCTAGCAGTGGGGCTTCCCTGGTGGTACAGTGGTTAAGAATCTGCCTGCCAATTCTGGGGACATGGGTTCGAGCCCTGGTCTGCAAAGATCCTACATGCCACGGAGCAACTATGCCCGTGTGCCACAGCTACCGAGCCTGAGCTCTAGAGCCCGCGAGCCACAACTACTGAGCCCGTGTGCCACAACTGCTGAAGCCCACGCGCTCTAGAGCCCATGCTCCACAGCAAGAGAAGCCACTGCAACAAGAAGCCCATGCACCACAACAAAGAGTAGCTCCTGCTCGCCACAACTAGAGAAAGCCTGCACGTAGCAACGAAGACCCAACACAGCCAAAAATAAATAAAAATAAAATAAATTAATTAAATTTATTTTTTTAAAAAACCTAGCAGTCTGCAGAGTGATGCCAACAAGTGGTAAGCTCATCTGAGCCACAGAATTCTAGAGAGGCTCAGGAACTGGAGGTACTAAAGTTAGTCTAGAGGCAGAGGTGAGGATGGAGTTAAAAATAGGAAGATTGATTGAGAGCCTGTATAACAAATAGGCTCCCAGATCCCCATCTTGATTCCACAGCCCACAGCACATCCCTATTTGGACTAAGGCAGATAAATTTCTTCTCTGGAAAAGGGCACCAGTAACAGCAGAGGAGGCGCTGTCAGGTGAAAGTCTATATGTGAAAAGAGAGATCTCAAACTTTCACCCCCTCTGCACCCCAGTTCCCAGGACACTGGCAGCCAAGCCTAAATCCCCTCATCAGGAGACTGAAGGATTCCTCTCCAGCCAAACTGACCGGCCCAAGTGAAAAGACCTATAGATTCTGTCATTTGAAGATCTCCAAATGAAATGACTAAGCCACTGCCTAGTCAACCAAGCATAAAGCCCACCAGCTGACAGAATATCAAAGTGGCTTTTCAATATTCCACTATTAAATAAGAAAAGTGAGCCAAGGATCACCGGACATTTCCGAAAGGCCTCTATTATGAAATAAACACACCAAATCAAACAAACAAGGGAAAAGGAACCTGAGGAAAGCAAAGATAATACAGGGAACAACAGAGAAGTTAGAAAATCTTATCATTAATTTCCTCAGGGAGGTAAGAAAAGCATCCATGAAATAAGAACAGGTTCCTACAACAAAAGACTAAAGTAAAATTCTTAAAAAATTAAACTACAAAAGCTGAAATTTAAAAAGAACCCTACAGAAGGATTAGAAGAAAAAAATGAAAGATCTCCTAGAAAGTAGAACAAAAATATCAAGAAGAGAAAAAAGAAGAAATTTGAGGAGCAATCCAGGAATTACAACAGCCAGCTAATAGGAGTCCCAGAGAGAAAGAGAAAAGTGAAGAAAGTTATCAAAAGAAAAATATAAGAAGATTTCTCGGAACCAGGGGATGCGAATGTCCCCCTTAAAAAGGCCTACTCAGTGCTCAGAATAACAAGTGGGACAAATCCCACAGTGCGGACATCGTTGTGAAATTTCAGATCACCAGGGACAAAAAGGAGACCCTGAGAACATCCAGAGAGAAGCTCTCGTAGGTTCCATACAAATAATCAAGAATAAAAGTGGGGGCTTCCCTGGTGGCGCAGTGGTTGAGAGTCCACCTGCCGATTCAGGGGACACGGGTTTGTGCCCCAGTCCGGGAAGATCCCACATGCCACGGAGCGGCTGGGCCCGTGACCCATGGCCGCTGGGCCTGCGCGTCCAGAGCCTGTGCTCCGCAACGGGAGAGGCCACAACAGTGAGAGGCCCGCGTACCGCAAAAAAAAAAAAAAAAAAAAAAGAATAAAAGTGACTTAGACTTCTTGAAAGAACACTGAATGCTCAAAACAACAGAGCGCTATTTAAAACTCTGATGGAATATTTTTCCCAACTTTGAATTCTATCCTGAGCCAAATTCTCAAGAAAGGGTGAAGGTAGACTATAAAGGCATTTTCAGGTATGCAAAGTTTTTAAAAAATCTATATCTACCCATGTAAACTAACAAAAAAGAAGACATGGGATCCACCAAAACAGGAGCACGAGGAAGGGAATTCCCAGGCTGTGGCTCAGGGAAAGGCCAGGATGACAGAGGTGCAACTGGCCCAGGATTCAGGCCCTGCTAGAGCAGGGTGGAAGCCTCAGAAGAGACTTTTTAAGAAGAAAATAGAATTGATAAGTTACCTGCTGTATTTGAACACATTGTAAAGGTTTTAGAGCTCTGCCAGAAATTTGCAAAAAAATTGGTAAGAGGTACTAAGAAAACTAAGCAAACAAAGAAAACATAATCATAGCACATTACATGACTCAGGGGTGAATCATATTTAGATATTCATAATATGTAAATTGTGATAAAACTATATTAAGGGTATGGGGGAAGGGGACAGAAGGGAGATATAACTTAGTATTCTGTGGTAGGAAGTCAAAAGCTAATATCTAGAACTGACATATCAAGGGAATTCCCCGGCGGTCCAGTGATTAAGACTCCGCACTCTCATTGCCAAGGGCGCAGGTTCAATCTCTGGTCAGGAAACTAAGATCCAACAAGCCGTGCAGTGCGGCCAGCAAAAACAAAAACAAAACAAAACAAATAAAACCTGATACATCAAGAAATAACTGTAGGATTTCCCTGGTGGTGTAGTGGTTAAGAATCTGCCTGCCAATGCAGGGGACACAGGTTCGAGCCCTGGTCTGGGAACATCCCACATGCCACGGAGCAACTAAGCCCGTGCGCCACAACTACTGAGCCTGCACTCTAGAGCCTGTGAGCCACAACTACTGAGCCCATGTGCCACAAATACAGAAGCCCGTGTGCCTAGAGCCTGTGCTCTGCAACAAGAGAAGCCACCGCAACGAGAAGCCTGCACAGAGCAACGAAGAGTAGCCCCCGCTGGCTGCAACTAGAGAAAAGCTCGCACACAGCAACGAAGACCCAACGCAGCCAAAATTAATAAATAAATTTATTAAAAAAGAAATAACTGTATACACTTCCCTTTTCAGAAACATGTGGGAGGGGGAGTCAGGAGAAGAAGAAACAACTAGGAGAATTGAAAATTATGGCCCCTGGCAAATGGCTAGTTAGGAGATAGGGAAATGATGTATTGCATTACAAGCTTAACAGTGCTAATTAAGTTTTAAAGGTTTTTATATTATTCATATGTACTGTTTTAAGGCAATTAAAAATAATAATTTTAATAGGGCAGAAAAGAGCTCAGAAATGTCACGTGCCTGGTAACCAATGGCTGCTTAATATCTTACCTATTAAATCCAGAAGCTATTGAAAGATCAGTTTTCTTGAGGCCAGGTCGAGCTTTCTCCAGAATAATAACGTCAAATGATCTGATGCCCACCCTCACAGCCACCGCTGAACGTCTGCAGTTACCTCCAGCTCCAGCAGACCGGCTGCCAGACCTTCCTGTGTCCCCCAGCCAAGTGCCACTCTTCTCCATTCATCTCTTCTGCCATTAACATGGGCTGAGTCCGAAACAGAAGACTCAGTGGACAAAAACCCAGCCAAGTTGCCATATGCTAAATAGGGGCTGCCCAAAATGCCTCTCTCATCACAATTACTCAGAGGTGGGGTGGTCTGACATGCACTGACCACCCACTAAGTCCCAGACAGCGGATGACTCTGGGCACTTTTGCATATTATTGTCTTAACCGAGCTTCCTGATAACCCTAAGAGGTCAACTGTATTACACTGATTTTAGAGGAAGACCAGGACACAGCGGCTCGGGACAGTTTGCCCAAGTCTCAGCGCAAGTCTCAGCAGCATTATGACGCTAACCCAGTTATTCTGATGGCTGGGCCGGCGCTCTTCCCACAATACCAGGGGTCCTGGATGGTGACTAAGCAATAGCAGTGAGTGGAGAGCAGACACACCCTGGCTGGACAGGAGCTGCTGACTAATTCAGCTGGTCTGAGGACACATGGGCCCCAGGTTCAGGCCTGATGCGGTAAGTTGGGGAGGGAAAGGGACAACGTCAGTGGTGGGGGAGGGTGGGTGAGGTGCCTACCCATGAGCAGCCGCCGTTTTACCCGTTTATCCCCATCCGCCACGGATGTGGCATTATTCTCCATCACCTCCAGGGCAGCGTCCTCTCGCTCTGCAAGAGATGCAAACAGCACAGTTCTCAGACTGAATGAGTCAGATTGTTCATCCCCTGCACAACCACTTCTGTGGAAATCCCAGACATGAGAACAATGTGAGAAATGTGACTCTGTTCATTCAATAAAAATATGTTGTAATGAGGCTCTGTGTTAAATGGCCTCAGAGCCTTAATAGACATTAAATATGGAAAAGATTTTTTTATTCTACTGTACTAACCAGAGACCTTGGGGAACGCAAGCTTCAGATTCACTCCAGAACCCTCAGTCCAGGACAAAAAGAATCTTGGATTGGGGAACACCTGAAATGGAGCTAGCAAAGGACACGCCATGAAGAGCAGGGCAGGCAGGCATCCCACCAGAAATATGCAACCATGGCTCCTGCTGATGGCAAAGGCCACCTGTCATCATGAACAGCTAGCTTTAACTTTGCGTTGCCCTGGCCTTTTGGGATGTGCTGTTCCAATCTCCAGAATACCAGCTTCAGGAGCAGCCTAGTCCAGGAGAGGAAAAAGGGCTTTCCAGGGCTTCTCTGGTGGCGCAGTGATTGAGAGTCCGCCTGCCGATGCAGGGGATACGGGTTCGTGCCCCGGTCTGGGAAGATCCCACATGCCGCGGAGCGGCTAGGCCCGTGAGCCATGGCCGCTGAGCCTGCGCGTCCGGAGCCTGTGCTCCGCAATGGGAGAGGCCACAACAGTGAGAGGCCCGCATACTGCAAAAAAATAAAATAAAATAAAATAAAATAAAAGGGCTTTCCAAGGTCTCACAGGGAGAAAGGGGCCCCCAGTCCGGGCCTGGACTACTTCCACTGCCACATGTGAGGCAGCATGGGACATGCTTGAGGGCATGTGCACTGGAAACACCCTGCCTCTAGTACTAAACAATATTAATCGTTAGGGTTGGGGCTGGGTTGGGGTGAGCAGGCTGGGGAAGACCCTAACCCAGTGTTGGGGTCACCATTCACCAAGGCAGCTCCTTCCATCCGTGTGCATCTTGTACTGGGGATGGCAGCTACACTCTGGGCCTGCAGCAGTGTCCTCACAGGAGTGATGGCATCCGCCGTTTCCATGGTTACAGGTCACTGAGAGGAAAATGAATCAAACCATAAAGCACGGAGATTTCCACAACTGGGGCTGTATTTGCTCCCGAAGAACTCTGATTTTCATTCAGGAAGTATTCAAGCACCTAGCATGTGCTAGGAATTGTGCATAAAAGAGAGAACCTTGACTCAGACCACGTCCCTGTCTATATCAGCAGGTAGTCACGATACGACTTGTAGAAATGCTGAATGACAGATTTAGAGCAACGTTATACAGAAAGATGGACATGGGAAGGTCAGGGGAGATTTTTCACTATTTAAAGGAAATTATACCAAAAGATTCCAAACTACTGCTTTGCTCTATCACAAGAAGTACTAGGGCATTTGGAAATGCTGTTACACTTTATGTCTGGAACAGACAATATTTAATTTGTATGTATATGTTAGGATTTCTCTCATCAGATTCCATGTGGATTAGTTAAAAGGGAGGGTAATCAGAGGAAATGATGACTCTTTGCACACAGTTAATGCAACATTAACCAATAATTACAAAGATTATGTATGAACACATTGATGACAAGCCAAGGGGGGAAAAAGCCAACTACAAAACTATCTATTCGTCAAACTCAACAGTGGTTACCTCTGGCAAAGGAAAGGGCAAAGGAAAAGGGGGAAACGTTACATGTTTCTTTGGACTGTTTAAACTCTCACACAACCATTTTTAATTTTCTAATTTAAAAGAACTAAAAACATATTTGCGCTGTGAAAAAAAACTGTTCTGTTACTATAGCTGTGTAAAAACTGTGTACGCATATCAACAACAAAATAGGAGTATGAAAAAAACAAAACAACTGATTGTGTGGTGGAATTCTGTATTTTTTCTTTATTATATCCTCAAGTTTTATAATATCTGAATATAATCTTATAATATTATTTGAGCAGTGATACCTTAAAAACGTTTTAAATTTTTTAAAGTAAGTTTTCAGGTATTCTACTGGCTCCCAAAAAGCTGTAAAATGCTGAGTGTCACTCCACAGGTGACTCTCCTGTAGAGACCTGGGTCCTCCTTTTGAAGACAGCTGGAGCCAGCCCCACTTTTAGGGGCCCTGTGAGGCTGTCAGAACCTGTTGTTGGTGATGGTAGCATCAGCCCTGGTTTGTCAGGCTTTGAGGTTGCACTCTGGTTTGCGGTGGAGACAACAGAGAGGAGTCTCTCACTGACGAAACTGCCTCTCCTTCTCTTAACCACTGAGGTCTACTCACTGTAAACCATCCCCAGCAAACTGCAGGCGTCTTCTAGAGTGTCCATGACTTTGGGAAGAGTTCCTACAGGGAAACTCTCAGTGTTTCCTCTGGCGTAAATAGTGGTTTAGAAGCACCTTTAATGACCGGTTGTTTCCTATTATCCATTGGAGCTATTATTGTGTTTCTTCATCATGTGGCAGCTGCGTCTGGACTGTGTACACCATTCATTGACTCATCCATTAAACAAATGTGGATTGAGCACACCCAGGGGAAGACTGGGAGGCAAAAATAAGACAAGATCCCTGACTTGGTGGGGCTTGTAGCTGGGGAGACAGACACATAAATTCAACTCCAGATTCAACCCAATCGTGTGGTTGAATCAAACACACGATTCAACCCCAGAGTGCCACGTGCTACCATCAAGGAATAAACAGCGCTATGGGAGCCAAAATACAAACTGGCCGCCTTGTCTGAGGCCATCGGGGAAGGCTTCTGAGGTTATGTAGCATGGCGACTAGGAGCACAAGCCTTACAGTTAGGCAGGCCTACGTGTGAATCCTACATTTGCCACTTACTTCCTGTGTGACCTTGTAGCTTTACCTTCTCCACGATTTTCTCCACTTAGCTCATAAGGTGGTGACTGTAAGAATTAAATGCAATATGGCACCTCTTTAGACAAGGCTTTGCACATAATAAATGCTCCCCCAGTAGCTATTATCTTTATCATGATTAGAAGTTAGGCAGGATATTAAAAATTGAGTGAGAATTCACCAAGCTAGGAAGGAAGGAAGGCTTGGAAAAGCCTTGGAGGCATGAAAGAATGGGGGCTTTCTCCAAAAGCCAGGAGTCTTGTGTCTGGAGAAAGGAGGCTGATGAGGCTTGTATAAGAAGCAGGCACCAGGTACCAAAGAACTGCCAGATGAGGAAATTTGACTCTATTCTATGGGAACAGAGAGACCTGGCCCCCAACATTCACACTCCTTACTCCTGAGTGCTATTTCCTTCCGACTGGTTCTTTTAGAAAACATCATTTCCCTTCCCTACAGGAGATTACCCTCAATATCTCACGTGACTGCCTTCCCTGATGTTTCTGATGCTGGGCTGCACAAGACAACCTCTGGGGTAGGATGGTTCCCAGCACAGCTGTGTGCCAGTCTGTACTTACAGGTGCAGTCTCTCTGGTTCTTGGCCAGCTCAAAACCAGGCCTGCACTCGCAGGCAACGCTGCCCCTCGGGGCCTCCTTGCAGATGTGACTACAGCCGTGATTCTTATTCATGCAGCTCAGACCCTCTGCAAAACAGCAGCACGCAGCCAGTGACCAGGTTGCAACAGAATCCTGACCCCGGGAGTGAGGCAAGGGTCTGGGGGGTGGGCCACAGACCTGCCTGCCTGGGTGTCCATCAGTCCCACGTTTTAAAAGAATACATCACTCAAATCAAGCCACATCATTTAACAAAGATATGAAAACTTTCTTATGTCACCCAAGAGATAGGATGTTTCAATTCCCCAAAAGAGGTAGGAGCTCTCCCAATACACTGAAAAGAAAGTACCCACCAGGAGGGAATTCCCTGGTGGTCCAGTGGGTAGGACTCCGAGCTTTCACTGCTGAGGGCCCGGGTTGAGTCCCTGGTTGGGAAACTAAGATTCCCCCATGGCGTGGCCAAAAAAATTTAAAAAAAAAAAAAAAAAAAAAGAAAGTACCCACCAGGAGCTCTCTGTTGGGTGTGGAATCAGAACCTGTGGACCACAGGAACATGTCCTCAGACTCTTATCTCTGCCATGTTGTTACCCATGCTGATCAAGAATACAAACAGAAAAGGAGAATCTCTCTACAAAAATCTGCAGATAGACTGATGAAGATTCCCAACCTTTTCACATATTCTTGAAGATGACTTTCAGAAAATTTCAACCCTCCACTCTACCCCCACCAAATCCACACTTTGGAGGTGACTGTGACTACCATATTTCAGCATCACCCCATGGACACCTGCCCAGGGACCTCTCTTATGTGACCACCTTCAGTTAGTCCCTGGGCCCTCCCTCAGTGGGCTTGGAGGACAACAGCAGAGAGAACAGAGAGAGACCTCATATATGTGGTTTCCTTTTGCTGCTGTAAAATCCTTCTCAGGTATACTGTAATTTTCATTAGGCCCGATCTTGTGGTAAATGTGGTAGGAAACAGGGTTATTTTCCTGGATGGTTTAACATGCATCTAAATGATGGGGTCATAGCCAAGTAGACACCTGTGTGGTTTGCCACCATCAGGCCTCTTCTCAGTACCAATCCTTTAGGGGGCTCTGCCGCCTCCCAGCACTCTGAAGGAACCGTTATCAAACCCAAGAGTAACCTCAAAACCTCTTCTTGGTTTGTACATCATTAATAAGTACGTATTCATGTGATGCTTCTTTGCATTTGTGCAATGTTAACTCTAAAACATCTTCAAGAGTAGGGATTTTGTTCTCATTGATTCTCCACTAACAAGACATTTTCTAATACTGGAAGTGGCACTGTTTTAACATGAGTACAAAAAGCTTTCATTCAGCTTCGCTAGGATCCAATACTGTTCCGTACTGTGCCCCTAAAACCTTAGCCAATTGGTTCTAATGAAGTCAAAAGTCATTTCTCTCCAGTTCTCACCATGGGGCCGTTGATCTGTGCTTAACTGGAATGATTGTTTTAATACAAACAGATGTCATTCCTATTCCAAAAGACAGAGCAACAGTTAATACATCCCATATTCTCTTAAAACTATCTTGTTTTTTATCTGACAGTTACAAGCTGTTTGAACTCCACCACTCAATCTGCTGGAAGTTGCTGGGATTCATTCACCCGTGCCAAGGGCTGCTGTCAATTAACACAGAAAGAAGCTTGCACGGGGTCAGTGGAAAGCTCTCTCTTTGCTCTGGCCGGTGACTTCTGAAGGCGTTATTTGCTCCCAGTAATAAGATGGCACAGAAGGTAAGAGCTGCCTCCAGAAGCAGTGTCCTGTCCTCCTAGGAAGGCCCAGCAAGCATTACCTTTGTAAGATCAGCAGAACATTTGAAATAATAGGGCCCAGGAGCACCCAAGGGTAAACGTAACAGTGCCCAAGAAAAAGCAGCAGTAACACCTGCGAGGTACACTCCTAAACAGGTCAGCTGCTTCTTCCTCTTCTTCTTTTTCATTCTGTTTACAAGTCTGTTCAGACATTTGCAAAGTGACCTTTACTGCCTCAGAGCAATCCATTTACACAAGAGATACTTTGTAAGAACTGACTGTGTGCCAGATACCATGGGGATACAAAGAAGTTGCCCCCTGATGTCATATCATATCAAGCAAGACCTAAAGTTACCAGGAGACATCGGAGGTTTAAATGGCTCTGGAAATGCTAAGGGCTTTTTAAGAGTTGACCCCGAAGCTTTTCACAGTCCCCTGGCTCAAAACAAGGTCACTGCTAGGGGTGGCAGATGGATCTGGTTCTGGCTATGGTTCTGGCTCCCCCAGAAACTGCCCTGGCAGGCCTGTTTCGGGTCGTTAGTTCACCAGGAAGGAAACAGCTCAGAAATGTGAGAAATATCCCATTCTGGTGGTCCGCAGGCTCAGGGTCTCACTGAAGAATATTTCTGGAAACCAAATAAAAGTATGCCTTGTAAATAGGGAAAGAAAAGGGGGAAACAGCCTCTGCTGAGAGCACAGCCTCTTCCTCACTAACCTGACACCTTCCTTACTACTCCAAAAAGGCAGCAGTGCAAACATCTAAAAATACTCTCGGAGCGGACAAAACAAAAGAGGAATGCTCATTTTGAGAGCCTGAGCTCCCATGAATAGGCACAAAGGCAGGCTGGGGTGGTGTGTCTCCCTCTAGCCTACCCCCATTACATGGGTGAAAACACACAGTCTCTTTATCAGAGCTTTGGGGTCTCTAAGGATGAAAAAAACACAATAGCTTGAGTTTCTCTCAGAATCAGCTATTAAGATCCCCTATATTAAAGAACATTTAGTAAATAATTATTAAAAACAACAACAGCTACACTAGAAAATACTAGCTTGCGGTGTTTACCTTCTTTCAACCATCTTCAGAGTATCAGCTATGGGTTTTAACGTCTATTTTAATACAGTTTCTAAGGGTTTAATGTGCACATCAAGGAGGAAACCCTACAGTAACACTGTTTACAGATGGCTCTATTTGAAGAGTTAAAACCCTAGGATGGAAGGGGGCAGCTGCAGACCTCTCCAATCTGCTGGCTCACGCTGCCATGAATTTGCCCAGCAATCAGGTTGAAACACAACAGAAAATCACAGAGAGTGCTTCCAGACCACAACTCAAATTCTTGTATTTTGGTTTTTAGCTCCAGACAAATATGCTCATTTTAAATACTCTTCAGGGGTTCTAAGAATGTCTGAATCGTAGAAAATTTAGAAAACACAAATTGCGGAAAGGAACTGCTCTTGTATTTACTCCTGGTATGAGGAGCCCGTGTCTGTAATCAGTCTGGGGGGCTTGGAGCCTTGTCCAGTCTGGGACAGGAGAAAGGGGCTGAGCCACTGCTCTGGAAGAGTGAGAGTAAGAGGTGATCTTAATCACCGAGAGTGGCTTCGTGAGTGGTGGGACCCGTACTGGGGGTGTTCAAGCCCTGGCTTGACCTACAGGGCGCCACCCCCCTCCCCACTGCCTGAAGAGAAAGCCAGAGTGACTTTCCAGGAAGCAGCTTCGAGCAACCAAAAGGGAGAGGCCCTGAGATCCAGATCATTCGTGCTGCTGGCATCTTAGTTCAGCCTCTGACCAGAGGCAGAGCTCACCCAAGAGTCCAGAGAACCCCGGCAGGAAAGTGAAAATGAAACCTAACTGCTACTTAATCAAGGGCCACATATCTGCATGAGATAAGAGATCCACCTGATTAGGGTCGGAGTCTATGACCACCCAGCTTCCACACTGACAATGAGCAGGCTTGGGGAATAAGAGCATCCGACTCCCCATTTCCCTGACTCTTCTTTTTAGTACCCAAACAGGCCTTCTGGTTAGGGATAAGAAAGGGCCCATGATTCTTGGAAAATGAGGCAAAAATCATCTTCCACAAAGAAACCCTTGAAAAATCATTAAAACCACCATGATTAAAACAATAAATCTAAAAACCTACAAATAGAAGAAGAACTGAAAATCACCACATTCTTAAGTTATGAGGATGAATACGCAGCACATGCCAAAAGGAATTAATAGTCTAGGATTTTGGGCACTTCCCTTAAAAACAGGCACAGGCAACCTTGGGAGACATACAGCCATCAAAATGTGGTTCTTTGGGGACTTCCCTGGTGGCACAGTGGTTAAGAATCCACCTGCCAATGCAGGGGACACGGGTTCAAGCCCTGGTCTGGGAAGATCCTACATGCCGCGAAGCAACTAAGCCCGTGCGCAACAGCTACTGAGCCTGCACTCTAGAGCCCGCGAGCCACAACTACTGAGCCCGTGAGCCACAACTGCTGAGCCCGCGAGCCACAACTACTGAAGCCTGTGCGCCTAGAGCCCGTGCTCTGCAACAAGAGAAGCCACCACAATGAGAAGCCCGCGCACCGCAACGAAGAGTAGCCCCTGCTCACCACAACTAGAGAAAGCCTGCACGCAGCAACAAAGACCCAACACAGCCGAAAATAAATAAATAGAATTTTTTTTTAAATGTGGTTCTTTGGCTTAAGAAAGAGCAGAGAATTAAAAGCACATCACTGAGTTCAAAGTGGCTGATGGGCCACAGGTACTTAATTCCTCTCCCTCCTGAGAATCCACTGAACTAATAGAAGAATAAAATAGGTATAAACTCAAAGCAGAGAGAACGAGCCATCAGAGGAGAAGAATTTTCTGCACATTTATGGAGGAATGGTAAATGACAACATGGGTGAAGAAAACCATAGTATAGAGACACCCAGTCTGGGGAGGGGGTCCACCTGCCCCCTGGAGTCCCAGAAGCTCAGAGTTCAAAAACGCAAAACACAGGGAATGCCAGGTCTTGCTGAAAACAGGGCAGTTCACTGAGTCTCCAAAGGAAAGCTCCAGCCCCTCCGTCCCCCAAAAATGTGCTGTGGTTTCCAGCACCTTTCTGAAAAACTGGGCAGATCATCCATTGCATTTCTCCTGAGACGTCTAGTCATGTTTGAAATGTACTCCATTTAGAGATTAGAATCAGAGAATGTGAGAGTTTGAAGAGACCTCAGAGCTCACCCAGTCCAACACACTTTTTTAGCAGGGTGAGAAAGGTGCAGCTAAAATAACCTTCCCACTTGTCCTCAGGCCTCCAGGCTTTCTAAACCCCGTGCTTCCCCTCTAGAGCCTTTGAGGATGGGGGTGGGGGATTCTCAGATGTGACCCTGCCCCCTGCCCCCAGCCGAGCAGAGCTACCTTCTGAGCGGTGAATGCACGTGTGCTGATTGTCACTCAGGAAAAACCCCTCCTTGCAGCGGCACTCGTAGCTTCCCATGACGTTGACACAGGTGTGCTGGCAGCCGCCATTGTTCTCCAGGCACTCGTCCACATCTGGAGGGGGAGAAGGCTTAGCCTTTGCTTTTGTGACTGCTTCACACACCGCCCCACCCACCACCACCCTGCCCCGGCAGCCCAGGGGCTCCTGCTAAGCAGAGACGAGGTCTCTCGTCAGGTCCTTGCATCACAGAAGCTCTCAGAACTGAAGCCAGTGGGGCAGCAGGTAATTAATCCAGCCCTCATGGGTCTAGAGCTCCCTTAAATAGGCCCTCCACCTGGACACCTGGATAATCAGTTCAGTAAGTATTTATTGAACACCTTCTCTTTCCTAAGCACCATGCTAGAGAAGACAATAAAACACAGATGAGTAAGATCGAATTCCTTTGCTCTGGAGCATCTCCTTCAGCAGAGGGAAAAAGACAACTGTACAAGTAATCGTGAGATAAGGTAAATGGTGGTACAAAGGAAAGAAGTCACCTCTGGCTGTGGATATCGGGATGGGTTTTATGGAAAAGCTGATGAAGGTATGAGCTCTGCAGTGTTTCTTCCATTTTAAATCAGGAGAAGGGATTCTAGGCAAAAGAAAGGGTGTGAGCATAGTACGAAGGCTGGGAGGCACAGAGTATGTTTAGATAACAGAGTGTTATTCAATTTGGCTGAAGCACGGTACATGCAGGGAAGTTACAGGAGACAGAGCTGGGAAGACAGACTGTGTCACACTGCAGAGGACCTTGAATAGCAAAGAAGTTCCTGCTTCATTTGAGAGGCAACTGGGAACCCTTGGAGCAGGGTGACATGGTCAGCCCCTCGTGTTGGGAAGGATAAGGCAGCAGCTGAGGGAAGGACACGGGGAAGGGGAAGAACTGAAAGCCTGGAAGTCCAGCTTCACACGTTTGCCTGAAATAGCCACGGCTGGCGCTAGGAGGGGACCGGACCTGGGGCCTAGCAGTGGGGATGCCTAGGATGGAAGAAATAGAAGGGGACTGTGGACAAGGTGCCATGTGGACATGGGGTGAGGTGGCTGAGAAACATGGGGAAGACCAGTGCTGGGTACAGAATTGGGTGTGGAGATGTGGTTGGTCCCCAGCAGGGCAGGGAGGTGGAAAGTGTGAGATGCTGACATTCAGGGCTAGCTCCAACAGGCTGTGGGAAGCCTGAGCCTGGTGTAAAGACAGCCTTGAAAACCACTTACTTGTGGTGTCCCAATAAAGTGGTGGATGCAGATGAGAAAGTCAAAGGCAGGAGTGTAGGAAGGGAGAGAAGGGGAGAGAAAGGAGATGGCCAGAGGTAGGATGTGGAGAACACTAGGGGTAGCAGGAGACAGCAGGAGCCCCAGAAAAGGAGCCATCGGCAGGGAGGGAGGGAGCCTCGCCCCAGTGCTATGCCCCCAGGGCAAGGTTAGGGGGCCTTCCTTCCACTGCGTCACATACTACCTTGTGCGCGGCTCCATCAATACACTTACCACCATGCATTTTCAAAATCTCTTTTTTTTAATTTGTACCTTTTGACTCCTCAAAATCTTTTACTTATGCATCTCCACTAGATTGCAAACTCCTTGAGGACAGATTTTTTTTTTAATTTAGCATAGCCCTGGAACCTGCAGGCACATATTAACTCTTCAATGCATGAACAAACAAGCAGGAGAGCACAGCATCACCAGAGTTAAAGAAGAGTAAAATTCTAGAAAAATCTCAGACATGACAGAAGCTCAAGGAGAAGGCTAATGTAAAAGCAATTTATTTTCTCTAGCCCTGGCTTCCCATGTGCCTGTCACTAGCTCCTGGGGGCATCCGTATCAAGAACATTCACATTTAAATATCTGTTATCTGGTTTCAAGCTTCAGATTTTACAGTCATCCGTCCTCCCACACTACCCAGCAGATGTCTTTCTAAACTGATGGGACTTAAGCCATCCCCTGAAGCCTAACAGACTTGCCCTTCTCTGTGCCAAAGGGTGAAGGGAGCACATTCCAGAGGGTGAGATGTGCTGGAACACACCTGGCCCTGCTGTTCCACAGCGAGGCCTGGGGTGAGCAGGAGAGATGTTTCCCTGAACACCAAATCCTGGCCTGGTTCTAAGTAAAGGTGTGCTCCCCTCTGAGCTGCACCGCCCCACCCCGTGTTTAACCCACTATTCCTTTTCTCCAAAGCAATTAGAAATGTATCAAGTTGGGTGATGCACTCTGATTGAATTAATACAAAAGTTCACATGCACAAATGTGTATCACTAGGCTGGTGAGTTTCTGCAGAATGTAAAACAGTGTTTTACAACCCTGTTTGCATGTTAGAACCCTGATGTCTGGACCCCACCTCCTAAGACACTGATCTAACTAGCCTTGGATGAGACCTGGGCAGTGGTGTCATTTTAAACTTCTCAAGTGATGCCAATGTGCTACAGGACCTAGTAGCTATGTTGTGCTCCCAGACATTCAATAAATAGAAGCTGAATTCAGGTGGGCTGAGCTGTGTGGAAGAGCTTCATTTTGTTTTTCAGGTTCACAGGCACCCAGGATCTCCGAGCACTCTGGGTCTAGTGCCAGAGCTAAGTGGTGTCTGTACTCTGCATATCCTGGCTAATATATCAGCGGCTAACTGAGCTCCTCTCTTGTCACAAAATGCTTCTGCTCTTTCAAGTCCAAATGGCAGCGAAGTCTCTATGTGTGCTGGTCCTGCTCTTCTCAATGTACCACTGTATTTTCTCATGCCTTCCTTTTCATAGAATCCTTAGCCCCTTCAGATATACTCAGTGGATATACTCAGGGTTTTTCTCCAAGGCAGACCCTTGCTACCAAACCCACAAAGACCCCAAAGAGGGGAAATGGAGATACTCTGCTGAAATACCTGTGTTAGCAGTCAGGCCAGGAAGGACTTGGGGCCTCAGGCCTTTACTCCAAACCACCCCCACCCAAGCTGGCCCAGGTCCTTAACTCTTGGAAGTGTGCACTTTTTGTTCTTAGGAAGCTCATACTTCCTCCAAGCTGTGGGTTTGGGCACAACTGTGATGACTGGGTCTTCCATCAAATACAAATCCTCAAAATGCCATTGGCTAATCAAAGGGAAATGAGTGATTTCCCCTAGAAAATGGTTTTTAAAAAAAACCCACACTGTATGCTTCTCAACAAATTACACAATAAAAGTGATTTCTTTCTTTTTTTTAAAGTTTTTAATTAATCTCAATTTATTGCTGCTCTCAGGATTGTCTCTCTAATGTGTCTTTTTGTGGTGCTAATGGCCTAGAAGGTCTGCAGAAGGGTTAGTGACTCCCCAGCCCTCAATCAATTCTTCCTGATAGCTGCAGACTTAGAAGGCCAAGCGGTCTGACCAGTGCTTGACCTCTCACACAGGGCTCAGACAGGAAGGGACAGAGTCTACATCAGGAGGGGGCTCCAGGTGACATGATAAAGGTCATATCAGGGCTTAGTCCCAAATACTCTCCTTCCCCAACACGAAAAATACAAGTTCTGCCTGTACTCATTTAGTGACTTTTATGCTGATCTCAAAGCATTTGATCAAGTGGCCATTCCCACTGCACAGCAAGGAAGCATCTGAATAGCTGTCCCCACAGAGCCAGGGCCTGGCTCAAGCTGCGCCTTGGTTAGCCAAGTGGATATAAGTGGGTCAGCCACATGAAGGATCATCAGTGTCAAAGGAATCTGACGCCATCTGGGTCCCACGTCCTCCTGTACCACTGCTAACACCAGTCTTAAAGTGCAAACAGACCACAAACACTTGCCTTCCAGGTGTGCTGCATCTTCTAAGACCATCCAACATTCAATCCTATCCAACTGCTTGCTATTTTTAAATTCTGTTTTATTCCTGGCATAAGGAACCAATGTAAACAATACTCTTTGCAGTCCCTAACTCAGAGACTGAAACTCCAACAGATGTTTCTGGTTTGTGGAATACTAGGAGGATGTTAATGGAAGGTTTCTATTTGAATTTCTCTCTCTTTTAAGAAAAAAGAGGAGGGTCTACCTGGCTGAGATCCAAGCACACATGTGGAATCTTCAGGACAAGTAGTTTTACATGATTCTGGAAGAGAGACACTTACCATTGAAGAAATGGTTATAAGTCAAGACCCTTTTAACACAAGACCAAAGATCTTAAAGGTAACAAGTCAATGGCAGAAAATCAATAAGTAGTAATGTCAATGTCCATCCACCTCCTTGGACTAATGGAGGATTTATATTATGAATGATCACATAAAAACTAAAATACTTAACCTGGTTTTCTATCAGGGAATGTGATTTCTAGGCAGCCAGAAAACAAAGGTCTTTGCTTCCATTTTTCTTTTAATGAGTATGTTTTTGTCAAAGAAAAGAAAGGGGTGGAGGTGCCGGAGGGTAGGTAAAGGAGAATTACCATTTCCAACCATTTTCCTTACCAAGACAATTATGACCGTCATGAGCCAACATGAAGCCATCAAAACAAGTGCAGCGATAATTGCCGGGAATGTTCAAACAGTCATGGACACAGCCTCCATTGAGTTCATTTTCACATTCATCAATATCTGAGGAGTAAAACAGAAGTAAACCACACAAGCACTATTTCTTTAGTGTGGAGAAATATGCATTTGCCTTTTATTTTTTTATTTTTATTTTTTTTGGCTGTACGCGGGCCTCTCACTGTTGTGGCCTCTCCCGTTGCGAAGAGCAGGCTCCGGACGCACAGGCTCAGCGGCCATGGCTCACGGGCCCGGCTACTCCGCGACATGTGGGATCTTCCCGGACCGGGGCACCAACCCATGTCCCCTGCATCGGCAGGCGGACTCTCAACCACTGCGCCACCAGGGGAGCCCTGCATTTACCTTTTAATCAGCCATCCCACATCTAGCAATCTCCAACAACAGAAAAATAAATATGCATAAGGTTATTCGCTGCAGCATTTGTAATTACAAAATATTGGAAATGAACTAAATGCCCATGAACAGCAAGCAGTTGAAGAATTAAGGTACATTTACTTGGTGGAATACTATGCAACTGTTAAAAAGAAACAATGAGATAGATCTCTATGAACTGATTTGGAGTGATTTCTAGAATATACTAATAAGTAAAAAAAAAACCAAAATGCAAAAGAGTATCTGTAGTATGTTATCTTCATGTAAAAAATAAGGAGGTACACACACACACACACACACACATACACACACACAAAATTCCAGCATGCTTTTTTTGCAAAACTTGACAAACTTATCTTACAATTTATATGGAAATGCAAAAGACTCAGAAGAGGGAAAACAATTTTGAAAAAAGGAGAACAGATTTGGAGGATTTTCACTTACTATAAAGCTACAGTTATCAAGACAGTGTGTGGTACAGGCATAGAGGCAGACAAATAGATCACTGGAACAGATCAGAGTCCAGAAATAAACCCTTATATTTATGGTCACTTGATTTTAGACAAAAGTGCTAAGGCAATTTATTGGCAGAAATGATAGTCTTTTCAACAAATGGTGCTGAGACAGTTGGATATCCATATGCAAAAAAGGTTGATTTAGGCCCTTAACTCAGACCATACACAAAAATAAAAAAATGCATTAGAGACCTAAATGTAAGAGCTAAAACTAGAAAGCTTTTAAGAGAAAATATAAAACTTTCATGAGAAAATCTTTGAGACCTTGGGTTAGGTAAAGATTTTTTAGATACAACACCAGATACAACACCAAACACACAATCCATAAATCTAAAAATTAATAAGTTGGACTTTGTGAAAATTTAAAACTTTTGTACTTCAAAAGACATTAAGAAAATGAAGAGAAGTCACAAATTGGTAGAAAATATCTGCAAATCACATACCTTATAAAGGGCTTATAAAGAACTCTTACAATTCAATAAGAAGACAAAAAACCCAACTTTAGAATGGGCAAGAGATTTGAATCGACATTTTACCAGAGACAGTATGCTAATGGCTAATAAGCACATGAAAAAAATGTACATCATTAATTATTGGAGAAATTCTAATTATAATCACAATGAGATACCATTTCACACTCCCTAGAACAGTTATAATAAAAAAGACAGGGCTTCCCTGGTGGCGCAGTGGTTGAGAGTCCGCCTGCCGATGCAGGGGACATGGGTTCATGCCCCGGCCCGGGAAGATCCCACATGCCGCGGAGCGGCTGGGACTGTGAGCCATGGCTTCTGAGCCTGCGCGTCTGGAGCCTATGCTCTGCAACGGGAGAGGCCACAACAGTGAGAGGCCCGCGTACCGCAAAAAAAAAAAAAAAAAAGGAACACAGAGAGAAACAAATGAACCTAACTGTACTGTAAATGAGTAACACACCACACTGTAGGGGATGGGGAAGAAAAGTACTAGCCTAAGTATGTTTGAAAAATAGTAGCTTGACTGGATGTTATAAAGCCAAATATAAAAATAGTTGTATACAAATACTGTACCCTAATTATTAAATCCATTTTACTCCCAGGATTATAGAGTAGTAATTCTGTAAATACTTTATGTGTATACTGGGATTGAACAAATAGGTGCATATATTGCAGATAATGAGAGCCAGGTTTCTCACTGTTGGAGAAAGAAGTTATGAATAAGCCAAGAAGGAGGTTAGAATAAATCCTGTGATACTGTTTTGGAATCTGAAGTATCAGTGTAACTCACTGTTTTTAATATATATATAGAAATGGATAGATACAAGGAATAAAAATAGATAAGTGTGTATGTGTGGGTTAGTATACATACATATATTTCCTAGCTCTGTCCACTGAGAGGGCCTAGGAGGAATGACATCCCAGTAACAATGAAAACACCAAGCATCCAGATCTTGGTTTCTATACATCGTTTTCCAATAAAAGGAAAACCAGTGCTCCCGGAGAAGTAATTGATTCCAGGGCTGGGGAGGGGAAAATACAGGTTGAGGCTGGAGCATTTTGTGGTACCAGAAAATTAGGAATTTCTCAAAAAAGGATGGAGGCATGTCAACAGGACACAGGAGACCATGTGAAGGAGCTCCCAATGGCTAAAGTTGGAACAACTTGAGCCAAAAATAAATAACTATATAATTAAATAAATACCCATGAGTCCATACTGGCATAAATACATAAACACATAAATCAATGCATAAATAAATGGGGGAGGAGGGACAGATCTTCCTTACAGAAGAATCCCAATTAATAGATGTGTAAGAAACTAGAGAAATACAAAATTACCGAGAGTCACATATCACAGTAATAATTGTTGCAGGCAAGATCCACAGTTGGATGCTAAAATCAGCATAGGCTGAAAGTATCTGCCCCGATATATATATATATAAAATATATATATATAAAGGGGAAAAAATAGTAACTCTGTAGTGGAGAAACCCAGAATACACCATTTTAACCAGATGATCAAGATTAACATCACCTGTAGTGGGAATGTTGCCATCATGTGCCCCAGATGTGATGCACTGAAAAGCACACAATAGCACTTCTGTAGCAGCTTTGCCGAAAGCTTCACTGTTGTATTACTACAAATGCGTAGCCTCAATTTTATTGAGAGGACATAGGACATTCTCTTATTGCGTCAGTTCCTACCATACTACTTCTCATCATGTGAAAACATAAAGCCGACAAAAGAACTGAACAGTACTCATCAATGTGTCACTGCCATGAAAGACCAGGAAAGACTGAGGAACTGTCACAGAATGGAAGAGACTAAGGAGACAACAGTTAAATGTAATGTGGGACTTTGAGTTGGATTCTGGAAGAAAAAAAATAGAAAAACTGATAGGGAAAAACTGGTGACATTTTAGTAAGTCTATAGTTTAGTTAATAATATTGTGCCAGTGTTAATTTCCTGGTTTTGACACTGTACGATGGTTATATAAATTGTTAACATTAGGGTAAGATAAGTGACAGACATATGTGAAGAGTTCTGCACTAGTTTTGCAAATTTTCTGAAATCTAAAATTATTTCAAAATAAAAAGTAAAAAAAAAAAAATACAAAGGTCAAGTCTAGATTCATCCCTATTAAACCTGATTCAGTTCCTTAAACTGAGAAATAAGGACCATATAATTAATATTGACCACTGAAACATCCCCTCCCCAAAGTCTGGGATATAAGCAAAGATCATTTAGCATAAAACATCATTTACCTAAAGCCACTTCTGAATCACATTATTTTAAAAATACTTATTCAGGGCCCATACTTTCATTTTTCCAACATTTTGGCAGAAGAAATTTGTGGAGGATAAAATTCTGTTCATTCTGAGCAAACCCGTTCCCATCCTTGAACTTAAATAGGGGCAAGTGACTTCGGTGATAATCACAACACAAATGATACCACAGATTGGACCCAAGAGGCTTAAAAACTAATAAGCCAGGAAATGCACATAAAAGAGTTACATCTTTGAATATCTATATTTTTGAATCTTTGCAATCCCCATTTTCTTTCCTTTTCCTTCCTGGAAGAAAGTTTCCATTTCTGGATCCCTGTACCAGAAATCCAAACTAAACAGGGTCATCCTTATTCACTAGGTTTATAAACACTACAAGTATTCAAAAGATCAAATCCTTCTTAACAGGGAGAATATATGCTCTCTGTTAATAGTGATTACCTGTGGATAAACAGGAAGGTCTTTACTTTTCTATTTTATACATTTTTGTATTGCTTTGTATTGACTTTCTATAACAATAATCACATATTATTTTAAAACCAATTTAAAGGTATAAAAGCAGTGATGCCAGTCAATCATTAATTATTTTAAACTAAATAGTAGACTTTTCACTCTAAACTGTTAGCAATTCAATTTCATTTGTGATAAGCCAAACCTAACAGCTAAGAATAACCACACTTTTGCCACTTGTCATTCAACACTATTTACTAAACAAGTACTTTATCCAAAAGAAAACTTGGCATGGTTTCTACCCCCAGAGAGCATACAGTGACTGAAGGTCACAGTGAAAAAGTGAACATTTTTTACCCCAAACAGGGTACCAACATGTGTGAATTCCAGTACTGTAAATAGAATATTTGATATGGTGAGGATGTGGTATGGAGGAACTGGCAGAGAGATGTTTCAGAGAGAGTACTCTTTTGGCCTCCCATGATGTAGGGCAGATAGAGAGAGAGATGGCTGTCTGTCTCTGGGAAAATATGAGCCTGAAGAAACAGAAGGGCTTTATGGATGGACCACCAATTCCACTTGCCGCAAACCTGACCAGGAGCACGTCTCCTTTGATAGGAGAGGCAGGAGTTTTGCTCCTCCTGCACAAAGGAGACCATAAATTTATTAGGATTTCTCACTCAACCAAAGAGGGACACCAGGAGGCTGCGTGAACAGCAGAGACGTGGGGTCAGGGACAGAGCTAGAGTGGGAATCTGACTTTTTTTCACCTGCCGGCTAATTGTGTGATCATGCCCACAACCCCTTTCCTGATTCCCCTGAGCCTCAGTGTCCCCATCAGTAACACGAGGGAGAGGATTGGCTCAGAGCTCCCTGAAGAGCCATGCCAGCTCCAACATGCCACAGTTTCCATGCCCCAAGCAGCCTCTTCCTATGAGAGTCCAGTCTGCAGCTAGTTCTCAATGACACTGAGCTAATCCCCCGCGGCCCAGAACACAAAATGGCAAAGTCCAGACTTCAGGCTCCCAGATCTGGAGCTCTAAGGGCTTAAAATATCCCTCCACACATCTTTCCAGGGCCAACTTGCAGCTCCAAATGAGGCAGGCTCCTGGTGCAGCTCTAAAGCTTGGCAGGTCACAACGCCAAACCACCAGAAGTCAAGGACAAGATAGAGTCACCAGAACCTCAGGGGACGGCAGGACTCTGGCACTCAGACTTCAGAGCAAGGGTGCTGCCCCAGGGAGGAACAGGATCAGCACAGGATCAACCCTGTTCTGGCAAGCATGGCTCTCCTGATCAACATGGCTGTTGACTTTCTGCCCCCAAACTGAGCGGGACCAAAAGGTACTAAAGCAGCTCTTTTCCTTTGCAGAAGCTAGACAAAAGGACATTTCAGAGCCAGATAAAACTGTATGATCAGCTCTCGGGAAGACCTGATGTTCCCTGTTTTTTAAGGAGGATCTGACATGTAATTCAGAGAGTAGGTGATGTGACCCGGGGTGGGGGTGGGAGGGCTGTTGAAGCACTTTTACCAACGCAAGTGGCCACGACAAGAGCTGAGGAGGTAGGGAGCTTCCCCTGCTGGCCCACCCACTGCTGGTCCCCAAGTCACTTACCCTCACACTGCCTGCCCTCCCCTTGGTAGCCAGGCCTGCAGGAGCACTTGTAGGAGGTGGGTGTGTTCTGACACAGGGCATTGGTGTGGCAGTCATCTAGCCCCTGGGCACACTCGTCCACGTCTGCAAAAGAGCACAGCAGTTCCTGATATGCTGCCCCAAGCCCTGGTGACCTGGCCTTGGCCCCTCTCTAGCATCATCTCCCACCAGCCCATCCCACTTCATGCCTCACCAGATAAACTGCTTGGGAGCCCCTGGGATGAAGTGGACCATGTCCAGGCCCCTGTTTCCAGGCACAGCCTGTTCCCTCTGACTGGGATACCCTCTCCACTGGCCTTCACGACTCAGCTCAAATCCACCTCCTCTAGGAAGCCTGCCAGGACCCCAGAGTGTAGGTGAGGTGTCCCCCAGAATATGCTCACATATCACATTGTCACTGTTTTCCTGCCTGCCTCCCCATCTAGATGGTGTCTTTATTACAGATTGGACCTGTGTCCCTGAGGCAAAGCACAGTGCCTGGCACATGAGTAGGCGATGGTAAAGGCCTGCTGAAGGAAAGAGCAAGTTGGCAAAAATGCTCTGAAAACTGAGCAGTGTCTGTCGGCTTTCTCAGGGTTTGGGTATCGGGGGAAAGCTCACCCTGGGCTCTGAGAACACCATCCTGAACCCTCCGACCATGCAGAGAGGTAATGGTGCCCCCCTCCACCCCTTCACCGCTGACCACCCTCTCAACCTGGAAACCGGCCTTGGCAGAAGCCTTTCCTTGGCTGATACCCTTCCAGGATGTTAATTAAAAACAAAAGAGTTTTGAAAGTATTCCAAGTCCAGTTAGTGCACAACGGGTATTCCCAGATTCTCAAGCAGCAGCTGTTCCACAGACAGAAAAATCCCTGGAGCCGACCCTGAAGCCCCCAGGAGAGCTTCCCGGCCCCAGAAGAAAGGAGCGCGGCTGCCATAACCTCACTTTGGACTTCGGCCGGACCCCTCAGTTTCCCCATCTCCGCAAGGAGACTCCAAAGCCCTGCTCCCCGCTCAGCCCTCGCGAGTCTGCCCAGCAGGCGCTCCCCAGGGATCGGGGCGGGAACTGTCATCAGCCCCGGGTCCGAGGCCGGGCCGCGCACTCAGGCCCTGGGCCTCTGGCCCGCGCGGTGGCAGCGCCTCTGCCTGGCCTGCGGGTGCGGCCCCAGGGGAAGGGGGGCCACGCGGAGCTCCGCAGCCGAGCCCCGGCCCCGCTCGCCCCGGGCGCCCCGTGAGGGGCACGGGACCCCTTCTCGGCGCCCTCCCTGCCCGCTGTGCCAGGTGCGCCCCCACGGCCGGACACTCACCCTCTGGCGGCCCCGCGGGGCGGCCCCAACCGGGCGGGACGGCCGCCGTCAGCAGCAGCGGTAGCAGCAGCGGCAGCAGCGCCCGGGCCGCCCAGGGGCAGCCAAGGCCCGCGACCCCCATGGAAGGCGCGGCGGCTGCGGGCAGAGACGGCGGAGCGCGGGCGGCGAGCGCGGCGGCGGCTCCGGGAGGTGTGTGCGGGCGCCTTGCCCGCCGCGCTCTGACACCCCCGGCCCGGCCCCGCCCGGCCCCCGAGCCCCGGCCTCATTTTCACACAGTCCTCCCCGGGCCGCCCCTCCCGGCCCCCTCCCTTCCCCCTCCCGGCCGGGGCGGAGGGGGCGCGGCCGCGGTGGCCAGAGGACTGCTGTCAGCCTGGCGGGGGCGGACCCGGCGGGCCGCGAGGCCCCCGCCGCGCAGGCCCCCGCCGCAAACTCGCTGCTCCCGCACCGCCGCGGCGCTCCGGCCCGCGGAGAGCCTCGTGCTCCGCCCGTTCGCGGCGTCCTCCAACCTGACCCGGTCCCTCTTGTGAAGACAAACAGCACTTCTACCCTGAAATACTCGGACACGGGGCACCCAGAAAGTGTCCTGTGTAGCTCAGAGTCCTATAGTCCCCAAACCCCAAAACCACCTATAGGGCTTACCCATCTCTCCACTTAGGAGGGGGAATGTGGATGGAATGAAAGTGATTCCACAGACTTCGGATCCTCAAGAGAACTCAGCGGAGAGGGTGAGCCCAGCTTCTCTGCTCACCTCAGCACACACTGTCTACACCCTTCTCCGTTCTGCCCAACCCAGGCCTTCTCTGATCCCCTGCCCCCAAGTCCTGGGAGGACAGTGGCCCACTTGTCTCCCCATGGGGCACTGCTGAGACTGTACCTCTCTGGCACAGTGCTGGGCCCAGAAGCACAGCACAAAGTGTTCATTTCACTGAAAACCGGTTAAATGTATCTTCAGAGCAGCTTAAAGGTGAAGGAAAAGGGGGCCAGAATGTCAAGGGTGAGCCACCAGGGACAAGACAGCCCAACATGGGCACAGGTGGTATCTACGACCACCCGAACTCATAAACATCAGCTCTGGCCAGCTGCAGATACAAGCAGTGCTTGTCACCTGGCCCTCCAAGCAAGACATCCTTATAAGGGAACACACCTGCACAGGGCCTTCCCACACCACCCTAGGCACAGGTGACTGGAGCCAACCACACGCAGCATCAGCATCGCTCCAGGAACGAAGGTAGTAGCAATTCTCAGATGCAACAAAACACCATACTCAGGGATTTTAATGTTCTTTGTTTGAGCTTCTCTGTATTTATTAAATTTTCTCCTGTGAATATATGCACACATATATGTATGTATGTGTGTGTATATATATTCATTCCTTTGATAATCAGAAAAAAATAAACATCACAAAAAATCCACACCGAGCTCATGCACAAAAACCTGTCTTCCTAGGGTCCAGCACCCTCTCAGAGCTCCCCACTCTGCACCACTCCTCGGCTGCCCCTGCCCGTCCCATCCCCACGGCACCCAGGCTGGGACTGACTCTTTGGGTCTTCATTCCTAGTGTTGCTGTCTAATGGAGAATCTGAGAAAATAACTTTTCTGTGGTTGTTTTTCTTTTGACCTTTTCATCCCCAGCAAAGGCAAGCAGGTTGCATCCCTTTTTCTGTCTTTCACCCCTCCCTTCCTCCCCCTTTTGTTTGGTGTGGAGAGAGACACTCAGCTATTTCTAGTAATAAGAGTTATTTTTACACATTTGTAAATCTTCACTTAGTGAAACGTTCTCTCCGCCTTTGCCTTTGTGTTCTTAATGGTAGCCATAAATTACTGCCTTCTTTTCTCTCCGCTGCATCAGGCTTCATTGCTTTTGAAATGATCAAAGTTATTTTCTTTTAAAATCCAACTGGAAACTGCCCATTGTGTGGCACAGACCTCGTTAGCTCCAGTCAAAGCATATAAATACATAAAGCTGCCCATTAAACTCTACAGGAGCCTCCTCCAGCCCCTTGTGCCTGGTAAGAAATAAGATGCACTGTTCTTCCCGTCAACTGTTTCCCCAAGTTTATATTTCAGTAAGAATACAAATTAATTATGAGACCCAATGCTTTTTTGTCTAAGAGCGTAAGTTTTCCCCGTGTTTCCCAGAAAAGTTTACCACTGGCACAGATCTCCAAAAATGTTCTGAATCCTATTTTGTTTGCCCTAACTTCCATACAACCGTGCTTTCAGCTGGTCGGCTCCCAGATTCCCCGGCAACCTTTCTGACACTTCAGATTAAAGTCAGTATGGTTTACAACCAGGAATTTCCATAGGGGAAAGGCTTCAGGGGAAATGTGTGCTCAAATGTCAATGTTTTCAGTGTTCCAGTGTCAGGAGGAACTTCATGGGCCCTGAGCTAGCTGCCGTCTGCCCTCTATTGTCCCACTCAGGTCCCCACACTGTCCCTGGACTAAGGCTGAAACTCCCTCTCCCCTCCCTCAGGCTGAGAGGCCATGAACCAGACTGGAGGGTAGAGACAGCCCAGCCAGCCCCAGCCACTGGTGTGGGCTGCTGGCACTAAGAAGACTGTGGAAGCAGAAGCTGCGGGTGTTCCTGAACTGCATATGGCTAAGGTAAACTCTGCATTCACTGGACACCTTTCAGTGCCCATCTTTTTTGACTCTTCAGCAGCCTTTGGAAATTCCTTTTAGAAACTCTCCCTCCCTTGGGTTTTCATGGCATCAGGCAAGCTCCTGATTTTCCAGCCTCTCAGGAAATGCCTTCTCGGTCATCTTCTTGGGATCCTCCTCTTTCAACATCCTCTCCCTGATGGTTCACTCATTCCCTTGTTTCCATAATAGAAACCTCCCTTTAGCTTCAGTTCTGTGTATTGTCTCCAATTGTCTACTGGATACCTCCACCTTGATCTCCCACAGGTCCCTCAGATTCAAGATGTTCAAAATGGAGTTCATCTTCTTCCTCAAACCTGCTCCTTCTCAAGCACTTCCTCTCTTAGAGAGAAGGGCACCACCATTCTGCCAACACCAGGTCAGAGACCTGGCAGTCATCCTAGACTCCATTTTCTCTCTTCCCACCACAGCCAAACCCTCATGTCAACTCGACCTTCTTACCATCTCTCAAAACCATCCTCTTCCTCCATGCAAGCTTCCAAAGTCAGGCCTCATCATCCCTCACCTGGTCTGTTGCTCCTAGTCGGTGGTTCCTTATCGATTTCCCACTCTAGAATCTCACCCCCCTTCAGTGCATCTTCCACAGTGGCTGCCAGGGTAAAATATAAATTTCATCACAACGATCTCAGTCCTCCTCAGGCTAAAGTCCAAACTCCCTTGATATAACCACTCAAGCAAAACATGACTACCCACTTTTAGGTGTATACCCAAGAGAAATGAGTGTGTATGTTCACCAAAAGACACATAACAAGAATGTTCATAACGGCTGTATTCACACTAGCACGAAACTAGAAATAACCCAAATATCCATCAACTAGAGGATACATAAAGAAATTGTGGGATATTTATTCAATAGAATACTATAAATGAATAAATAAAATGAACAATAAAATGAACAAACTCTAATATGTTCAACAATACAGAGACATCTCATGATTATTATATTGAGTGAAACAAGGCAGATACAAAAGGGTACATATTGTGTACTTCCACTTCTATGAAGGTTAAGAACAGACAGAACTAATTAATAGTGATAGAGGCCAGAATAGTAGTTCCCTCTGGGGATAGATATTGACTGGGAAGAAGCATGAAGGAACCTTCTGGAATGCTGGAAATGTTTTAGATCTTGATCTGGGTGGGGATTATATGGATGTATACGTATATAAAAATTCATTGAGATGTTGGCTTACACTTAAAACACTTTATGCACTTTATTGTATCTTTTTACTTCAAAAAATAAGTTAAAACAAGAACTGCTTAGCCAAAGACCTTTGTGATCTGACTCCCTTCTACATTTCCAGCTTCTCTCCTACTACACCCTTACCCACAAGCTACATACACTCAGCAACATCGAACTAGTTGTACCAGGAATTTGTCACTTACCCCCAGATGCATCTTTTCTTTTGCTCACGCTCTTCCCTTTGCCTAAAAGACATGAAGTGGGTCTCAATAAATACTTGAGTAAATGAAGTGCAACATTTTGATTAATAAATATTACTAACAGAGGGCCAACTGTACATATAAAAACTACCAAATTGTACACCTTAAATATGTATGACTTAACTAAATGTCAATTATAACTCAACAAAGCTGTTTAAAAATAATTAAATGAAATTAAATACATACCATTAAGAATCAACCAGAAATGAATGAGACTAGTTTTCTATTAAAATCACCCCCAGAAAAAAAATATATATACTACTATACCCCAAGGAAAAAGATGTGTGCTGAGATGCCCCGCAGACAGCAATGACGTATGGATGAAAGTACTAGAGTCTGCAAGTTAGCAGGTTCTGAGAACTAATGCAGAAAGGAAAAGCCATCTGCTCTTGCACACACATTAATTTCTCCTCCATGGATGGCCTTCACATCTCCTGGAAAGCTTTTTCAGCACGTCTGAGCTGGATGTGAAGTAGTGAATTTTTCTAGTTGCTTAACCCATCTCCATCTGCTCCTTCCTCCTTCCTACCAGATATTCACCCCTTCCCCAGACAGCCCATGTTCCTAGGAGGGAAGCTGCCCCACTCTTGACTTCAGGCTCTGGAGTTGGATTAAGACAACCAATATCTTTCATTCCATTCCCCCTGCAACAGTCATTCGTTCAGGGGTAAACACTGGTTCACATGTTCTAATCAGAAGGAATCTCAGTCCCTTTGCTTGAAACGCTGGAATGGAAGAGTTCTCTTTTCTTGCTGCGATATGGGTGTGATGAACGAGACACTGTGGCAGCCATCTTGATACCAACCCAAAGAGGGTAAACCAAGAGGAATATTGAAGTCCCACCTGAGCCACGCCCCACCTTGGGACCCCCAGGTATATGTGCCAGTACACTTCCTTAACATTTGAATTGGTTTTTTAAAAATATTTTTATTTTTATTTTAAAAATTGTAGTAATATATATATATAACATAAAATTTACCATTTGAACCATTTTAAAGTATACGCTTTAATGGCATTGAGTACATTTACATTGTTGTGCAATCAACACTGCCATCCATACCCAGATCTTTTCTCATCTTGCAAAACTGACACCCTGTACCCATTAAACAATAATTGTTCATTCCCTCACCCCACCCCAGCCCCTGGCAACCACCATTCTACTTTCTGTTTCTATGAGTTTGACTACTCTAAGTACCTTATATGAATAGAATCATACAGTATTTATGACTGTCTTACTTCATGTACCATAAATTCTTCAGGGTTCATCCATATTGCAGCATGTGTTGGAATTTCCTTCCTCATTTAAGGCTGAATAGTATGCCACTGTATGTGTATACCACACTTTGCTTATCCATTCATCTGTCAATGGACACTTGGGTTGCTTCTGCTTTTTGGACACTTTGAATAATACAGCTGTGAGTGTGGGTATACAAACATCTATTTGTGTCTCTGCTTTCAATTCTTTTTAGTGTATATCCAGAAGTGGAATTGCTGGATCATATGGTATTTCTATTTTTAACTTTTTGAGGAACTGCAGTACTAATGACCATAGCAGCTACACCATTTTATATTCCCACCAGCAGTGCACAAGGATTCCAATTTCTCCACATACTCACCAAAACTTACTGTTTTGTTTTGTTTTGTTTTAAACAATAGCCATCTTAATGGATGTGAAGTGGTGGCTCATTGAGGTTTTCTGAATTAAGTTTTCTGTTATTTACAGCCAAAAACTATTCCTATTCAGCTCCAGATAAGCCTCCATTAGGAAACTTCAGCTGGGTAGCAGGTGATCCTCTGAGTGAGGTGGGAAAGATAGCTGGGTAGGGTTGAATCCTCTCAGGAGCCTAAGTAACAAATAACTGTTTATTCAGAGTTGATGCTATCTTGGTGTAAATGCCAGGACTCTGTTTCTTCAATGGTTCTGAAAACTGCACCAACACTCCTTTTTGCTTACAGAGGATTAAAAATCCTTCCAATAAATTTTTCCTTAAAATGATAATAGTTAATACTTGAATGAATACTAAATGTCAGGCATTATTCGAAGTACTTCATATGCATTAGCTCATTTAATCCTCATAGAAACTCTATGAAGTAGGTATCATCATTATCCATATTTTACAGATATAGAAATTGAAGTTAAGAGAGGTTAAGTAACTTGCTAGGAGGGGACAGACCAGGACGTAGTGCCAAGATGTCTGGCATCAGATCCTCCTTCTTAACCACTGCTCCTTGTGGCCCATATGTATGCCAGGTGTTGTGCTAGGTACTATGGGAGATACAAAGATGAATGAGAGGCAAACCCTGCCTCAAAGAGCTTATAGTCCAGCAGAAAAGAAACTTAATTAGTATTCATCCTCACTACCTCTCTCAAAATATGATAATTCTTGTTTAAAAACCTTTGGTGCTCCCCAGCCTGCATTACCTGTACCATAGGCCAACCTCATGGGCAGGGCCAGCTCTTAATTTGCAGAGCCCAGTACAAAATTAAAATGCAAGGCTCCTTATTCAAAAAGCAGGGGAAAAGTTTCATTAAAGGTACCAAAAATAGTTTTTTCCTTTAAAACTATTTTATAGGGGTAATAGTGATATATGAGTAACAACAAACTTACAAAGTACAAAAATAACATTTTAGTATAGTTTTATAGAATGCAATAAACAATAATACCTTATTAATGTGATATCTTGATTGATCATCAGATTTTTTTCTGGGTCATTTTCATGAAAACTCATTTATTAGGTCATTGAATTTATACTTTTGGGATCTTCATTTTCAATCAATATAATTGAAGTGACATCAGTCATTCTTGGCAAATGAAAGGTCACAAATAATTTTTGATAATTTTTAGTTATGAGAAGGATCTTTCTGCTGATGAAACTATTACTGGATCTGTTAAAACTATTTTAGGCTGTAACACACGGGGATAAATTTTTGATAAATTACTTTGAAACAAATTTTAGTACATCTAGAGCTGATGATTCTTGCAGAAATTTTCTTCTTAGAAGATTTAACTCTTCATACAAATCAGTTTGGGGTAAGTCTGAATTTAATTTTAAATGTAAATTTATACAATGGCATTTCAATGTTTTCCCTGACATTTCCTGTAATTTGTGAAGGTCATATAAGAAACCGAAAGTGGCTTCATGATTTTTGTATAATTCAAAACACTTGTTTATGTATTCAAGTGTTCACTGCTGTATCTTCAATTACAAGGAAAAATTAACTTTAAAATTGTCTTCCTTATTAATAATTGGTTAAGCTGAAGTTTCATATGTAAATAGTGTTCTTTTTCATCTAATGGAATGATTTTTATATTTGGTTTCTATTTCTAAGCCTTTGGACATTTGCCTCACAATGTTGCAGCAGTTTTAAAAACCAGAGACTCTAAACTCCTCAAAGAATTCTAAGAACTCCCTGCTATGCTTCACTGCCACGTGCAGGTGTTTGCTTTCCTTTGTAATAATTTACCGACAAAGTTTACTGCCTGAGTGTTGGCAATTTCTGTCCCAGTGCTCAGGCCAGAGCACTTGTGCAGACACCACAGGAACATGCTCTGTGGATGGAGGGGCCACCACGGGTCTCAGTTGTGCCCCCATGCAGAGACCCTCCTCTCTTCTTGCTGCTGCCACTGCCTCAGTTGCCAGTCTGGGCCCTGTATTAGGATATGAGCTAGTTTTACTATTTTCATAGTAGGGAAGCCATAGATACTATCTAAAGAAATGGAGGATGAAGGACGTCATAGAAGGTTTTAATTATAAAGGCAACTTACAAGAAGAAAATCCAAGATTTCTAAATAGCAGAAGAACCTTGCACACAAGACCGGCCACAGAAGAGAGAGAAACGATGGAGAACAATTTGTACGGAAAAAATAGAGAAGGTTGTCAAAGAGCTACCCTACCTCTTTATTTATTTATTTATTTGTTTTTTTTTGGTTTTTTTTTTTTTTTTGCAGTACGCGGGCCTTTCACTGTTGCGGCCTCCCCCATTGCGGAGCACAGGCTCCGGACGTGCAGGCTCAGTGGCCATGGCTCACGGGCCCAGCCGCCCATGGCATGTGGGATCTTCCCGGACCGGGGCACGAACCCGTGTCCCCTGCATCGGGAGGCAGACTCTCAACCACTGCGCCACCAGGGAAGCCCTACCCTACCTCTTTAAAAAGCAGCAGGACCAGATAATTTCACAGGAAAACACTATCCAAGAGAAAACTTGAACAAGTAGAAATATAACATGCTCTTGGACAGAAATATGTAACATCATAAAAATGTCAGTTCTCCATAACTTAATTCAAAATTTTAATGTGATCCAATAGGCTTTTAAAAAATATTTATTTATTTATTTATTTATTTATTTGGCTGCGCCGGGTCTTAGTTGTGGCACACGGGATCTTCGTTGTTGCGTGTGGGATTTTAGTTGAGGCATGCGAACTCCTAGTTGTGGCATGTGGGATCTAGTTCCCTGACCAGGGATCGAACCCAGGCCCCCTGCAGTGGGAGCATGGAATCTTAGCCACTGGACCACCAGGGAAATCCTGCAATACACCTTTTTTTAATTAGATAAATTGATTCTAAATTTACATAGACAAAGAAAGGAGCAAGAATAGTGATAAAAAGTGTGAAAAAGAAGAGCAATGGCAGGGGAGGTAGATCAGCACTACATATATTAAAAGATATTATGAAGCCTCAGTAATCAGAACAGTGTAATGTAGACAGATAGGCTAATGGAGTTGAATATAATATCCAGAAATAGTCACAAAATCATACATAGATACAATATAATAAAGCTGACATCTCAAGTCATTGGAAAAAATATGGACCACTAAATAAACGGTATTGGAACAAATGGGTAGCCACTTAAGACAACAATGAAGTTGAATCCATTCCTCATGCCTCACTAAGTTAACTTCAAATGAATAAAAAATTTAACTTTCAGGGAGTTCCCTGGCGGCCTAGTGGTTAGAATTCCAGGCTTTCACTGCCATGGCTTGGGTTCAGTCCCTGGTTGGGGAACCGAGATCCCTCCAGCAAGCTGTGTGACCAAAAAAAATTTTTTTTAACTTTTTAAAAAACCTCAACAGTTTTAAAAGAAAAATGAGAAAATACCTTTCATCTTGTAGTAAGGAAAGTCTTTCTGTCACCCCAAATCCAGAAGCCATAAAAGATTAATAAGTTCAACCATACAGAAGAAAATACTTTAATGTTTAAGAAACATTATAAGTAAAGTCAAAGAATAAATAAATAACAAGTTGGGAGAAATGTTTTCATATTAGATTACAAAGGAGTAATCTAGTTCATATGTAAAGAGCCTCTAGATGTAAATAAGTAAAGACCAGTTACCCAATAGAAAATGGGAAAAGGACATGAATTAAAAGAAATATAAATGAATCTTAAACATATGAAACAAAAAATCCAAAGTTTGATAACATTTTCATGGCAAGTCTAGGGAAACAGGCATTTCAAACATGAGTGGTGGGAGTGTATATTGACATAAGTTCTACAAAAAGCAGTCTTAAAACATCTATTTAAATTAAATAAACATATTTAATATATATTGACTCTCACATGTGCAAAATGACATATGCACAAAGCTATTCATCACAGCATTGTTTGTAGCAGCAAAAGATCAGAAGCAACTCAAATGGTGAAAAACCCCAGGCAGAAATATAAATTATGTGACATCCATAAAATAGAATATTACGTAGCTATAAAAAGGAAGGAGGAAGCTCTATATATTCTAATATGAAAAGCTCTCCAAGATATACTTTTAAATGAAAAAAAAAGTACAGAACAATGTGTATGTTCTGTTACATTTTGTGTAAAAAAGAAAAACACAAGAATCTGTATTTGTACTTTCTTGTATATACATAAAGAATTTCTAGAAAGATATATAAGAAATTAGGAAGATGGCTAGGTAGATGGAGGTCAAGGATGGGAGGGAGGTTTCAGTGATTGTGTCTTTATACTTTTTAGTGGTTGAACCATTTAACTATATTGCCACAGAAGGAGGAGGAGGCGGAGGAAGACAAGGAGGACTGGAGTAGAGGCGGTTTTTATTGTCATGACCACCAAAGTACCTTAAAATTGAATGAAGTCTAGATCCCAAACACTTTTGAAAATCATGGAAATTTTCAATATGAGGTTTGTTCATAGTTCATTTTCAGCCACAGAGTATAAGTGAATGTCTCCTGCTGCCTTCAAAATGTTGAGACCTGATTACAGTGAGTTATCATCCTGGACCAAGTTAGGCTAAACAGGCAACAGATAACATCTTCTAAATTCTTGTAGCCACATTTTTTTTTGCTTTATAACAAATTTAATCAGTTATACATATACATATGTTCCCATATCCCCTCCCTTTTGCGTCTCCCTCCCACCCTCCCTATCCCACCCCTCCAGGCGGTCACAAAGTACCGAGCTGATCTCCCTGTGCTATGCGGCTGCTTCCCACTAGCTATCTACCTTACGTTTGGTAGTGTATATATGTCCATGCCGCTCTTTCACTTTGTCACAGCTTACCCTTCCCCCTCCCCATATCCTCAAGTCCATTCTCTAGTAGGTCTGTGTCTTTATTCCTGTCTTACCCCTATGTTCTTCATGACATTTTTTTTTCTTAAATTCCATATATATGTGTCAGCATACAGTATTTGTCTTTCTCTTTCTGACTTACTTCACTCTGTATGACAGACTCTAGGTCCATCCACCTCATTACAAATAGCTCAATTTCATTTCTTTTTATGGCTGAGTAATATTCCATTGTATATATGTGCCACATCTTCTTTACCCATTCATCCGATGATGGACACTTAGGTTGTTTCAATCTCCGGGCTATTGTAAATAGGGCTGCTATGAACATTTTGGTACATGTCTCTTTTTGAATTATGGTTTTCTCAGGGTATATGCCCAGTAGTGGGATTGCTGGGTCATATGGTAGTTCTATTTGTAGTTTTTTAAGGAACCTCCATACCGTTCTCCATAGTGGCTGTACCAATTCACATTCCCACCAGCAGTGCAAGAGTGTTCCCTTTTTTCCACACCCTCTCCAGCATTTATTGTTTCTAGATTTTTTGATGATGGCCATTCTGACTGGTGTGAGATGATATCTCATTGTAGTTTTGATTTGCATTTCTCTAATGAGTAAAGATGTTGAGCATCCTTTCATGTGTTTGTTGGCAGTCTGTATATCTTCTGTGGAGAAATGTCTATTTAGGTCTTCTGCCCATTTTTGGATTGGGTTGTTTGTTTTTTTGTTATTGAGCTGTATGAGCTGCTTATAAATTTTGGAGATTAATCCTTTGTCAGTTGCTTCATTTGCAAATATTTTCTCCCATTCTGAGGGTTGTCTTTTGGTCTTGTTTATGGTTTCCTTTGCTGTGCAAAAGCTTTGAAGTTTCATTAGGTCCCATGTGTTTATTTTTGTCTTTATTTCCATTTCTCTAGGAGGTGGGTCAAAAAGGATCTTGCTGTGATTTATGTCATAGAGTGTTCTGCCTATGTTTTCCTCTAAGAGTTTGATAGTGTCTGGCCTTACATTTAGGTCTTTAATCCATTTTGAGCTTATTTTTGTGTATGGTGTTAGGGAGTGATCTAATCTCATACTTTTACATGTCCCTATCCAGTTTTCCCAGCACCACTTATTGAAGAGACTGTCCTTTCTCCACTGTACATTCCTGCCTCCTTTATCAAAGATAAGGTGACCATATGTGCGTGGGTTTCTCTCTGGGCTTTCTATCCTGTTCCATTGATCTATCTTTCTGTTTTTGTGCCAGTACCATACTGTCTTGATTACTGTAGCTTTGTAGTATAGTCTGAAGTCAGGGAGCCTGATTCCTCCAGCTCCATTTTTCGTTCTCAAGATTGCTTTCGCTATTCAGGGTCTTTTGAGTTTCCATACAAATTGTGAAATTTTTTGCTCTAGTTCTGTGAAAAATGCCAGTGGTAGTTTGATAGGGATTGCATTGAATCTGTAGATTGCTTTGGGTAGTAGAGTCATTTTCACAATGTTGATTCTTCCAATCCAAGAACATGGTACATCTCTCCATCTATTTGTATCATCTTTAATTTCTTTCATCAGTGTCTTATAATTTTCTGCATACAGGTCTTTTGTCTCCTTAGGTAGGTTTATTCCTAGATATTTTATTCTTTTTGTTGCAGTGGTAAATGGGAGTGTTTCCTTGATTTCACTTTCAGATTTTTCATCATTAGTATATAGGAATTCCAGAGATTTCTGTGCATTAATTTTGTATCCTGCAACTTTACCAAATTCATTGATTAGCTCTATTAGTTTTCTGGTAGCATCTTTAGGATTCTCTATGTATAGTATCATGTCATCTGCAAACAGTGACAGCTTTACTTCTTCTTTTCCAACTTGGATTCCTTTTATTTCCTTTTCTTCTCTGATTGCTGTGGCTAAAACTTCCAAAACTATGTTGAATAAGAGTGGTGAGAGTGGGCAACCTTGTCTTGTTCCTGAGCTTAGTGGAAATGGTTTCAGTTTTTCACCATTGAGGACGATGCTGGCTGTGGGTTTGTCATATATGGCCTTTATTATGTTGAGGAAAGTCCCCTCTATGCCTACTTTCTGCAGGGTTTTTATCATAAATGGGTGTTGAATTTTGTCGAAAGCTTTCTCTGCATCTATTGAGATGATCATATGGTTTTTCTCCTTCAATTTGTTAATATGGTGTATCACGTTGATTGATTTGCGTATATTGAAGAATCCTTGCATTCCTGGAATAAACCCCACTTGATCATGGTGTATGATCCTTTTAATGTGCTGTTGGATTCTGTTTGCTAGTATTTTGTTGAGGATTTTTGCATCTATGTTCATCAGTGATATTGGCCTGTAGTTTTCTTTCTTTGTGACATCCTTGTCGGGTTTTGGTATCAAGGTGATGGTGGCCTCGTAGAATGAGTTTGGGAGTGTTCCTCCCTCTGCTATATTTTGGAAGAGTTTGAGAAGGATAGGTGTTAGCTCTTCTCTAAATGCTTGATAGAATTCACCTGTGAAGCCATCTGGTCCTGGACTTTTGTTTGTTGGAAGATTTTTTATCACAGTTTCAATTTCAGTGCTTGTGATTGGTCTATTCATATTTTCTATTTCTTCCTGATTCAGTCTTGGCAGGTTGTGCATTTCTAAGAATTTGTCCATTTCTTCCAGGTTGTCCATTTTATTGGCATAGAGTTGCTTGTAGTAATCTCTCATGATCTTTTGTATTTCTGCAGTGTCAGTTGTTACTTCTCCTTTTTCATTTCTAATTCTATTGATTTGAGTCTTCTCCCTTTTTTTCTTGATGAGTCTGGCTAATGGTTTATCAATTTTGTTTATCTTCTCAAAGAACCAGCTTTTAGTTTTATTGATCTTTGCTATCGTTTCCTTCATTTCTTTTTCATTTATTTCTGATCTGATTTTTATGATTTCTTTCCTTCTGCTAACTTTGGGATGTTTTTGTTCTTCTTTCTCTAATTGCTTTAGGTGCAAGGTTAGGTTGTTTATTCGAGATGTTTCCTGTTTCTTAAGGTGGGATTGTATTGCTATAAACTTCCCCCTTAGAACTGCTTTTGCTGCATCCCATAGGTTTTGGGTCGTCGTGTCTCCATTGTCATTTGTTTCTAGGTATTTTTTAATTTCCTCTTTGATTTCTTCAGTGATCACTTTGTTATTGAGTAGTGTATTGTTTAGCCTCCATGTGTTTGTATTTTTTACAGCTCTTTTCCTGTAATTGATATCTAGTCTCATAGCATTGTGGTCGGAAAAGATACTTGATACAATTTCAATTTTCTTAAATTTACCAAGGCTTGATTTGTGACCCAAGATATGATCTATCCTGGAGAATGTTCCATGAGCACTTGAGAAAAATGTGTATTCTGTTGTTTTTGGATGGAATGTCCTATAAATATCAATTAAGTCCATCTTGTTTAATGTATCATTTAAAGCTTGTGTTTCCTTACTTATTTTCATTTTGGATGGTCTGTCCATTGGTGAAAGTGGGGTGTTAAAGTCCCCTACTATGATTGTGTTACTGTCGATTTCTCCTTTTATGGCTGTTAGTATTTGCCTTATGTATTGAGGTGCTCCTATGTTGGGTGCATAAATATTTACAATTGTTATATCTTCTTCTTGGATCGATCCCTTGATCATTATGTAGTGTCCTTCTTTGTCTCTTCTAGTAGTCTTTATTTTAAAGTCTATTTTGTCTGATATGAGAATTGCTACTCCAGCTTTCTTTTGGTTTCCATTTGCATGGAATATCTTTTTCCATCCCCTTACTTTCAGTCTGTATGTGTCTCTAGGTCTGAAGTGGGTAGAGCTTGTAGACAGCATATATGTGGGTCTTGTTTTTGTATCCATTCAGTCAATCTGTGTCTTTTGGTGGGAGCATTTAGTCCATTTACATTTAAGGTAATTATCGATATGTATGTTCCTATTCCCATTTTCTTAATTGTTTTGGGTTCGTTATTGTAGGTCTTTTCCTTCTGTTGTGTTTCTTGCCTAGAGAAGTTCCTTTAGCATTTGTTGTAAAGCTGGTTTGGTGGTGCTGAACTCTCTCAGCTTTTGCTTGTCTCTAAACGTTTTAATTTCTCCATCAAATCTGAATGAGATCTTTGCTGGGTAGAGTAATCTTGGTTGCAGGTTTTTCTCCTTCATCACTTTAATTATGTCCTGCCACTCCCTTCTGGCTTGTAGAGTTTCTGCTGAGAGATCAGCTGTTATCCTGATGGGGATTCCCTTGTGTATTATTTGTTGTTTTTGCCTTGCTGCTTTTAATATGATTTCTTTGTGTTTAATTTTTGACAGTTTGATTAATATGTGTCTTGGCGTATTTCTCCTTGGATTTATTCTGTATGGGACTCTCTGTGCCTCCTGGACTTGATTAACTATTTCCTTTCCCATATTAGGGAAGTTTTCAACTATAATCTCTTCAAATATTTTCTCAGTCCCTTTCTTTTTCTCTTCTTCTTCTGGAACCCCTATAATTCGAACATTGGTGCGTTTAATGTTGTCCCAGAGGTCTCTGAGACTGTCCTCTGTTCTTTTCATTCTTTTTTCTTTATTTTGCTCTGCAGCAGTTATTTCCACTATTTTATCTTCCACCTCACTTATCCGTTCTTCTGCCTCAGTTATTCTGCTATTGATCCCATCTAGAGTATTTTTTATTTCATTTATTGTGTTTTTAATCGATGCTTGATTCATCTTTAGTTCTTCTAGGTCCTTGTTAACTGTTTCTTGCATTTTGTCTATTCTATTTCCAAGATTTTGGATCTGGGAAATAGAATCTTGGATCATCTTTACCATCATTATTCTGAATTCTTTTTCAGGTAGACTGCCTATTACCTCTTCATTTGTTAGGTCTGGTGGGTTTTTATCTTGCTCCTTCTCCTGCTGTGTGTTTTTCTGTCTTCTCATTTTGCTTATGTTACTGTGTTTGGGGTCTCCTTTTTGCAGGCTGCAGGTTCGTAGTTCCCGTTGCTTTTGGTGTCTGTCCCCAGTGGCTAAGGTTGGTTTAGTGGGTTGTGTAGGCTTCCTGGTGGAGGGGACTAGTGCCTGTGTTCTGGTGGATGAGGCTGGATCTTGTCTTTCTGGTGGGCAGGTCCACGTCTGGTGGTGTGTTTTGGGGTGTCTGCGGATTTTTTATGATTTTAGGCCACCTCTCTGCTAATGGGTGGTGTTGTGTTCCTGTCTTGCTAGTTGTTTGGCATAGGGTGTCCAGCACTGTAGCTTGCTGGTCGTTGAGTGAAGCTGGGTGCTGGTGTTGAGATGGAGATCTCTGGAAGATTTTCGCCGTTTGATATTATGTGGAGCTGGGAGGTCTCTTGTGGACCAGTGTCCTGAAGTTGGCTCTCCCACCTCAGAGGCACAGCACTGACTCCTGGCTCCTCAATTTGGGATGATTTGTTGTCTATTCATATATTCCACAGATGCAGGGTACATCAAGTTGATTGTGGAGCTTTAATCCGCTGCTTCTGAGGCTGCTGGGAGAGGTTTCCCTTTCTCTTCTTTGTTCTCACAGCTCCTGGGTCTCAGCTTTGGATTTGGCCCCGCCTCTGCGTGTAGGTTGCCGGAGGGCATCTGTTCTTCGCTCAGACAGGACAGGGTTAAAGGAGCAGCCTCTTCGGGGACTCTGGCTCACTCAGGCTGGGCGGGAGGGAGGGGCACGCAGTGCGGGGCGAGCCTGCAGCGGCAGGGGTCGGCGTGACGTTGCACCAGCCCGAGGCGCACCGTGCGTTCTCCCAGGGAAGCCGCCCCTGGATCCCGGGACCCCGGCAGTGGCGGGCTGCACAGGCTCCCGGAAGGGCGGTGTGGACAGTGACCTGTGCTCGCACACAGGCTTCTTGGCGGCGGCAGCAGCAGCCCCAGCGTCCCACGCCCGTCACTGGGCTCCGCGCTTTCAGTCGTGACTCGCGCCCGTCTGTGGAGCCCCTTTAAGCAGCGCTCTTAATCCCCTCTCCTCGCGCACCAGGAAACCAAGAGGGAAGAAAAAGTCTCTTGCCTCTTCGGCAGCTCCAGAGTTTTCCCGGACTCCCTGCCGGCTAGCTGTGGCACATTAGCCCCCTTCAGGCTGAGTTCTCGCTGCCAGCCCCAGTCCTCTCCCTGCGCTCTGACCGAAGCCCGAGCCTCAGCTTCCAGCGCCGCCCGTTCCGGCGGGCGAGCAGACAAGCCTCTCGGGCTGGTGAGTGCCGGTCGGCACCGATCCTCTGTGCGGGAATCTCTCCGCTTTGCCCTACCCAGGTATGTGGGGAGTTTCTTGCCTTTTGGGAGGTCTGGGGTCTTCTGCCAGTGTTCAGTAGGTGTTCTGTAGGAGTTGTTCCACGTGTAGCTGTATTTCTGGTGTATCCGTGGGGAGGAAGGTGATCTCCGCGTCTTACTCTTCCGCCATCTTACCCGGAAGTGTAGCCACATTTTTAACTATTGCCTAAAGCCTGTGGGAAGAGAATGGGCAACCAAAACACACACACACGCAAATACACACACTTTGGTAAGTCGTTAAAATGATCGTATAAGATTACTGATACGAGAGATGCTGTAATCCTTTTAAATTAGCTCATATAGCCTATTAATAAGATTATAAGTTAAGATGTGACCTGTGATTCCTTTCAGTTATCCATTTTGCAATTTTACTGCAGGTAACTAGCTATGCCCTTTCATTTATTAATGTGTCAACACAAGTCAGTGTGTCAATTATTTCTTATTTCTGAAATATTGTTCATGCCAGTGTTCAATTAAAAAGAAAAGAAAAAGAAAGAAGAGTTCATATATCCTATATCAAAAACTGGGCAGCATATGTAATAGAAGCAGCAGAGACTTTACAATTATGTAAATTCATTTGTAGAAAAAGTAGCCCTTGCTTCCATCCTGCTACCATGACACCAAAGGGATGATGACAAAACTTCTACAATGAACATATATTACTTTTATAATTAGGAGAAGAATTTTTAAAATGTAAATGTGTATACGCTGAGTATGTAGGCAGACTTGAATGTTAACTCTGAGCATCTTGGTCAGGTCACGTTAACCTCTAGGAGTCTCAGTTTCCCCATATGTAAACTGAGGGTAATCATACCTGCTTTGCAGGGTTAAGTTGAGTCGTGGATGTGATGATGTTTGTGAAGTACAGAGCACAGGCTCTGGCACATAGTAAAAATGGGCACATAGGGCTTCCCTGGTGGCGCAGTGGTTGAGAGTCCGCCTGCCGATGCAGGGGACACAGGTTCGTGCCCCGGTTCGGGAAGATCCCACATGCCGCGGAGCGGCTGGGCCCGTGAGCCACGGCCGCTGAGCCTGCGCGTCCGGAGCCTGTGCTCCGCAGCGGGAGGGGCCATAACAGTGAGAGGCCCACGTACCAAAAAAAAAAAAAAATGGGCACATAGTAAAAGAGATTCTCATTCCCCACACACCCGGTGGAGGCAGGACCCATGGAAGCCAAGCCCGGCTGGTGTCCTATTCCCTGACTTCCTCTATTCAGGCTCTTCTACAGCTGTGCCAAAGCACAGGTACTTGCCCCTGCTTGTTGGGAGAAACTTGGCTATTAATACATACCCATGGTGTGATTATAATTAGGAAACCTGGGATTTGGGGAGATAAGCTAGCTCTGTCCAGATCCCAGAAGGGTGTTTCCCTACTATTATGTTAGTGAGAAGTTTTCAGTGCAGGAAAGTGAAATGGCTCTGAAAGTATATAACAGAAAGAACTAAGCACTTAACAAAATGTTTGGAAGCAGTGAAGGGGTGAGCCCTAAGCTGGGCCTTCAGAAACAATTCCCAGACCTAACCCGCCAGGGAAGCCACTACTTCTGCTCAACTGGAGCAAACCTCGAAAACCCTCCAAATAGCCGTGAATTCAGACACCTGAGCTTGAACTCTGTCATTTAATTATCTACGTAACCTTGAAGAAGTTACTTAAACTCTTAAGAATCAAGTGGAGGAGGCTGCCATCACAGCAACTGCTTCTCAATACCTGGAAATTGGTTGTTAGGCTTACCTCCAAAGCCTTGTTCATGAACCAAACAAACAAAACCAGAAGCAATTGGAAAATAGCCTCTGCCTCGTTCCTACTTTTCAAATCTCACATGAATACATTTCACTGGCAGGATGTAAATCACACCCAGGACCCTAGCTGCAAGAGAGCCTGGAAATGCTGTTTATGCTGGAGTTTTTTAGCTTGTTAGCTTACACAGTGCAGAAAGGCATTCTAGAAGGACTTGGAAGTCAGCACTGACTACCAAACAAACAAATCCATCACAGAGAGAGTTATTTAGTTCCCGTGAAATTGGGAATTAATTTCCCTGCCAACACCTGTTTGTGCTGCAGAGACTCCAAGAGTAGTCAAGGCTTAAACTCATTGTGCTCATTGGAAAATGTAGTTGCCTCTCAAGCATCCGTCACCCACCATCTCCTGCTAACAATGCATAGATTTTCATTCATTCATTTCATTCAGGTATCCACCTCTCCCCTAAGCTACCTGTGTGCTTTGGAAAACCGACCCCAATTCCATCTCCAGGAGTGAGCCCTCATTGTTTTAGATAAATTAGTACATTCCATCCTCTTGGCCATTGTCATTGGTACAAAGGCAAGTCCCTCCCAAAAGAAGTAACTTAAATTTCACATTCCCTCTCCACACAGGATCCAAATAGTTAGAGTATAATTTATAATTTATCTTTTTCAGCTGTAGGTTTCTTTGCTATTGCTTGTTCTTCATCCACTCCTATATCCGTTTCTTTGTTGGCTTGCTCTGTCTTCTGTGTGTGTGTATGCATTTATATATATATATATATGAATATAATTTTTTAAATAAATTTATTTTATTTTTGGCTGCGTTGGGTCCTCATTGCTGCATGCAGGCTTTCTCTAGTTGCGGTGAGCAGGGGCTGCTCTTCCTTGTGGTGCGCAGGCTTCTCATTGCTGTGGTTTCTCTTGTTGTGGAGCATGGGCTCCAGGCATGCGGCCTCAGTAGTTGTGGCTTGCAGCCTCTAGAGCACAGGCTCCGTAGTTGAGGCGCACGGGCTTAGTTGCTCCGTGGCATGTGGGATCTTCCCAGACCAGGGCTCGAACCCGAACCCGTGTCCCCTGCACTGGCAGGTGGATTCTTAACCACTGTGCCACCAGGGAAGCCCCAATATATGAATATAATTTTATCCAGCCTTAAGAAACAAGGAGATACTGCTATTTGTGATAACACTGGTGAACCTGGAGGATATTACACTAAATGAAATAAACCAGGTACAGAAAGAAAAATACTGCATGATCTCACTTACATGTGGAATCTAAAAAGGTTGAATACATAGAAGCAGAGAGTAAAATGGTGGTTATCAAGGGCAGGGAAGTGGGAGAAATGGGGAGATGTTGGTCAAAGAGTACAAAGTTACAGTTATGTAGGATGAATAAGCCCAGAGATCTAATGTACAGTGTGATGACTATCGTTAATAATATTGTATTATATACTGGAAATTTACTTTAAAATAGATTTCAGGTGCTCTCACCACACACACACACAAAACTCAAAAACTTATATTTATCAGAATTCACCATTAACAGAGTAAAGGGAAACCAGAGAATGGAAGGAATTATTGCAATATGTATTACCAATAGTCATATCCAGAATATATAAAAAACCATCACAAGTCAATAAGAAAAAGATAGATAAATCAATGGAAACATGAGGAAGAAACTTGAATGGGTACTTCATCCAAAAAAATATCCAAATAGCCAATATGCTTATGGAAAAGTAATCAATATCATCAGTCATCATGGAAATGAAAATTAAAACCACAATGAGAGAACACTGCACTCCTACCAGAATGGCTAAAAATAAAAAGATTGACGATATCAAGTATTGTGTAGGATGCAGAGCAAGGAGAGCACTCACACCCTGCTGTTGGGAGTAAAAATTACTACAGCTGTTTTGGAAAAGAGCTTGACACATGCTGCCTACCAGCAATTCCTCTCCTACATGTATATACCCAGCAGAAATGTATGCACATTTTCACCGAAATACTCTAAAGGAATGTTCTTAGCACCATTATTCATAATAACCCAACACTGGTAGTAGCCCAAATGACCATCAACAGCAAAGTGGATAAATAACTTCATACTATATGGTACAGTCATACTATTCAGTAGTTAAAATGAATGAACTTCAGCTACATTTTTTTTAAAAAGGGATAAACCTCACAAAGTTAATTTTGAACAAAAGAAACCGTACACCAAAGAGGACACACAGTATGATTCCATTTGTTTTCAGTTAAAGAATGGGCCAGTAGTTCTCAGCAGCATCAGCAGCACCTGGTAACTTGTTATAAATGAAAATTCTTGGGCTCCAACATAGACCTACTGAATCAGAAACTCAGAAAGTGATTGCCAGAAATCTGTTTTAACAAATCTTCCAGGTGATTCTGATGCACGCTAAAGCTTGAAAACAACAAAATTGATTTATGGTGTTAGAGGTTAGGATCCTGATGATTTGGAGGGAGGAAGGGAGTGGTGACGAATGGGGCATGAGAAGTAATAATAGGTAATAATAATCATCTATTTTTTGGCCTGGGTTGGAGTCATGCAAGTGTTTCCAGTTTCTGATGAGTCACTGAGCTAAATGCGTACTTGTGTGTTGTGCACTTTGCTGTTTACGTGTCAGGTTTCATTTTAAAAACTTACTAGGAAAGTGATAGATAATAAAACTGAGGAAATTTTCCAAAAATAAAAACAAAAAGATGGAAAAATGAGTGAGTGGTAAGATGAAGTACAGAACATACAGTGCCTCAATAATAGACATTCCAGAAAAAGAAAACAGAAAAAGGAGAGGGAAAACAGCCAAGGAATAATTTAAGAAAATTTCCTGGGAATGAAGCCAATGAATTTCCAAATGAATTGAAAGGGCCCCTCAGGTGCCTACAATGGAAAAAAGAAAACAAATACATGCACACACGTAGGCAAATTTTATCATCAGAGACAGAAAAGATCCCACAAGCTTCCATAACGTAAAAAAAGTCTCATACAAAAGGTCAGACGTCAGAGTGGTTTTGGACTTCTCAGTAGCAATGCTGGAAGCTAGGAGGCATGAGGCAATGCATTTAAAATTGAGAAAAAGTATTTCCAAGCTAGAAGTCTATCTTTTTCCAAACTAGGAATATGTAAGGGTAGAATAACAACATTTTCATATATGTAAGATCTCAAAAAAATGTATGGCCCATTACTCTACTTTCTATGGATGTACTGGAAGATATGCTCCACGAAAACAAGAGAATAAACTAAGAAGGAAGACGGCGTGGAACACAGGAAAACAGAATATCCAATACAGGGGAGTACAATGACCACAACCTTTATACAATGTGTTGCCCTGAAGCCCAGGGTGATGGTGAAATGAGAGCCCAGAATGACAGCAGCCCCAGGAGCCACCAGTCCGGCCTGGAGCAGGTCCAAGGGTCCAGGAGAGACTTCTTTAAGAAGATAGGAATGCACTGAATATCTGGTGCAAACTCATACATTGAGAGGAGCTTCTGACAACTGGCCAAGGATCTGGGGTTAAATTAGTGATTAATGCAAGGAAACAGGCACTGAAGGAACCATTCCAAAGTTCCACTCTGGCTCCAGAGCTCCCAGGGCCTCGGTCAAGGCTGTGCTTGCCCTGCATGGCAGTCTGACTTATTTCTCTCCCAAATCCTCAATGCTGTCTGAAACATCCTACACACTAAGATCCATCTCAGAGTTTGCTTTCTGGAAACACCAACCTGCAACACAAGACAACTCCAAAGAAAAGAAAATTTGTGGAGGAAAGGACAATTCATCATATTTTACCACACCATGCAGCAGTCAACAGTGTTTACATAACCATAATAATGTAAACTTTACATGTTGATCTAGCCAAAACTACCATATCATTTTATCAGGAGGACATGAGAATGGGGAGATATGTCCCAGGAATATAGGAAGAAAGTGAGATAAGTCTTCAATTTCCATAGCAAGAAATGAAGAAATAATACCTAAGATAAAAAATCAACAAGTAGCAATTCGAGGCAGTTGTTTAGAGGCACAGGAGTAAATACGAAAGTAATTAGCTTAATAGGACATGAAAGTGATTGCTTCTGCTCCTGGGCAGAGGGACAATGTGTAAGGGATTGCTATTTTTCATAGCAAGATTTATAGAATTATTTGATTCTTCAAACTATGAGCATGTCTAACTTTCATAAAAACACAGCTAAAATCAAAACATTAAGCCTTGGTAGTGCGATCAGGTGGGTCAATCATGGTATCTCCATACAAGATATTACACAGCCCCTAGAAATGATGCCAAGATGAATATCTATTGAAAAGGAAGGATGCTCTTAATACCATGTTAAGTGGAAAAAAGCAGACTTCAAAATGATGTGCACATTAAATCAACTTTTAAAATTAGATACAGAACTATGTAAGTGTGTAGAAAAAAGTCTAAAAGTATATACACCAAAATATTTGGAGTTACTCTCTTTACAAAGAGTTACTCTCTCTACTCTCTTTACATGGTGGGGAGTGGTGGGATTTTTATTTTCCTCCATTTGTTTAACTTGTAGCCCAAGCCATCTCTGTATCCCCCAGTCTTCCAGCCTTGCAGGACCACCCTTTCTTTTAACATTTAAATAAAAATGGCTGAAACCTTCATCTTATATACTAAGGAAAGTATATAGCAAATGTATGTAAGCAAGTATATATATATATGCAAATTCCAATGCTCTCCCCCGACACTGGTGCAAATTTCCAGATGCCTAGTTCTCATGTTTACTCTGATTTCCTCTTCCTGCCGCCCTCGGTTTCCCTGGCATCCCACTTTCTGCAGCTGTTTCCTTCTCTCTATCCTTAGTTAACACAAACATGGAACATTGTCCTTTTTCCTTGATTTCTCCAAAGACTGTCTTACATGAGGCACTGCTGAAGGACTACAGCTCTGCATGGCGTGGTAGGCAACTTAAAATCAGCGGGAGCATCTCTGTTCCAGTGTGTCCTGGCTGACCCTGCTTCTGGGGGATTCTCACTGGACATTCTTCTTCTCTGACCCCTGCCTCTCACAGAGCGGCTGGGTCCCTTCAGGATACCCTCACTTCTGGCCCAGGACCCCACTCTGGGTCCTTAACCTTCCACCAAACCACCAAATCCTTCAAGTCCTTCATTTTCCTATGCAGAGTGTGAGGTCTCCCTCGTGGAACATGCTTTTTCCAGCAGGAATATCTTGACCTTTCACATCCAAAAGACCACCAAGAACCCTTTAAATAGTCACCTCCTCCAGCTTGAATTAGTAGCCAGAGCCAGTTCTTCCATTTTGTCTTTCCATTACATGTGTAATGGCTGTGCATTTTCTATAATGACTCTGTATTGCTTTCGTAATTAAATTATTTTCAGTAAGAGAAGTGCCATGGAAGTTAGGAGTTCAGGCCATGAGCAAGTGTAAATGTCAAGTCTTAGGACCCCAGCAACTACCCGCAAGCTCCTGCTCCGTGCCAGGCTGAGGAGATGCTCATTAGGGCAGTGTGGGTTGTGGAGGCCATGGCAGGCCCAGAGTTCCACGGGGCTGCTGAGCCCATTGTGGGCAGGTCAGCAACAGGACTCCAAGGAGACATGTGGCCAGTGCAGTCAAGGTGAGGACCTTGCCCCAGCTGACCATGACGCCTGCCCCTTTCCTCTCTATCAATGTCATCAGCCCAGGCCTGGCACAGGTGCAGCCCCTTCCCCTGGAAGCCTTCCCTGAGAGCCCCTCTCTCAGAAGCTCTGCTATTTATCAGCTGTGTGGCAAGTTAGTCCACCTCCCTTGTGCCTCAGTTTCCTCATCTGTGAAATAGGGATAATAATATTTGTAAGAATCAAATGAGAGGGACTTTCCTGGTGGCGCAGTGGTGAAGAATCCACCTGCCAATGCAGGGGACGCAGGTTCGAGCACTGGCCCGGGAAGATCCCACATGCCGCAGAGCAACTAAGCCCAGGCGCCACAACTACTGAGCCTGCGCTCTAGAGCCCATAAGCCACAACTACTGAGCCTGCGTGCTGCAACTACTGAAGCCCGCGAGCCTAGAGCCTGTGCTCCGCAACAAGAGAAACCATCGCAAAGAGAATCCCATGCACCGCAACAAAGAGTAGCCCCCATTCACTGCAGCCAGAGAAATCCTGCGTGCAACAACGAAGATCCAACGCAGCCAAAAATAGAATTAATTAATTAATTAACTTTTTTTAAAAAAAAGAATCAAATGAGAAATACTTGTAAAGTGGTCAGAATGGTGCTTGGCTCAGAGTTAGTACTCCATAATGTTAGTGATCATCACCATCATCGTCATCGTTATTCTTGTCACCGTGTCCATGGACTCTGCCCTTGACAAAGATGGCACGTGGACATGTGTGGGAGGCTGCCTGGGGGAGAGCCCAGTATGATTTATCTCTTTTCCCATCACAGCCAGCATAGGTACCAACATGGAACTCATGCTCAATGCCTACTTGATTAAAACTTTGGAGAGAAGAAACAGCCCAGCTAAGAAACCACACATGAGCATTACCTGCCCTGAAACCCGTTTTGAGTTCATTTTTGTATGTGGTGCTAGGTAGGAGTCCAACTTTATTCTTTTGCATGTGGATATCTAGTTATCCCAGCATATCTGTTGAAAAAGACTATTCTTTCCCCACTGACTTATTTTGGCACCCTGTCAAAAATCAATTGCCTGGGGACTTCAGTGGTGGTCCAGTGGTTAAGACTCCACACTCCTAATGCAGGGGGCCTGGATTCGATCCCTGGTCAGGGAACTAGATCCCACACGCATGCCGCAACTAAGAGCCCACATGCTGCAACAAGAAGATCCTGCATGCCGCAATTAACCTGGCACAGCCAAATAAATAAATAAATAAATATTTAAAAAAAAAACCAGTTGACTGTAAATGTGAGAATTTATTTCTGAATTAAATTCTATTCCAGTGATCTATATGTCTATCCTTATGCCAGTACAACACTGACTTGATTACTGTAGCTTTGCAGTAAGCTTTGAAATCAGGAAATGTGAGTCCTCCAACTTTGTTCTTATTTTTCAAGCTTGCTTTGGCTATTCTGGGTCCCTTGAACTTCCACATGAATTTTAGGATCAATTTATCAATTTCTATGAAGTCAGATGGAATTTTGGTAGGAATTGCACTCAACTATAGATCAATTTAGGGAGTATTGCCGTCTCACTAGTATTAAGTCTTCTGATGCATGAACATGCATATCTGTTTATTTACATCTCCTTTAATTTCCTTCAGTGATGCTTGGTAGTTTTCAGAGTATACATAGGTGTTACACTTTTGTTATAGATTCCTAAGTATTTTATTTTTTTGATACTATTATAAATTGTTTTATTAATTTAACTTCAGTTCGTTTATTGCTCCTGTAGAGACAATTTATTTTTGTATATTGATCTTGTATCCTGAAACCTTGCCAATCTTTCGTTTATTAGTTCTAATAGTTAGTATTTGCTCACAATTGCTTAAGTGCCTAGAACAGTGGCTGGCACATAACTGGGACTCATAAATTTGTTGGATAAATGAATGAAAAAGTGAATGAAAGTAAGTTCGGTGTTTTAAGGGTCAGGCCAGAAGACTGACCTGCGCGGGACCACCTGTGAACAAGATCGTTCTCTCAGTGTGCAGAGTGGCAGCAGGCCCAGACGGAACTAAGGGAGTATCTGATCAGCAGAGAAGATGCCAAGACGGTATCTACAACTTTAAGTTGGAGTCAAACCACAAAAAGCATGACCTGGGTCAGAGCACTTATTTCCTCCAAGATGGGTGTTCTGTTCACAGTGAAAGGAAAATCACCCAAGGCCCCTCACATTGGAAGAGCACACCATGTACCTGAGATTATTGACCTAGGACAACCAACACCAAGTTATATTTTAGTAAAATTACTTAACTTTAAAGAAAAAGGAAAAATCCTTTGAGCATTTAGCCAAAAAACAAAAAAAAAAGCATATGATTTTAAAAAGAAATAAAGTGATCATTGGACTTTTTGACAGTAATAAGTCATGCCAAAGACAGAATCATGTATTTCAGATATCCAAGGAGAGAAAATGTGAGCCAAGATTTAATATCTAGCAAAACTGACCTTCAAGTAAAACATGTAAGAACTCTGGAAATAATATTCCTATGAGTCATCCCTAAGGAATTTATTAAAGAATAAATAAATAGTGACTGAGTGGGAAAAACAAGAGGTGGCTAGTTTATTGGAGACCTTAAGACACGTGCTCCAGTAGGTGTGTAATAAATCCTATGAAGACTCAGGGACCTGCTACGTCACTGAAGTTTTTAGGTGTCCAGTGGTCGTGGGCGTGCCAGAATATCCCCTTCAAATTAAAAGACAGATTGATACCTCTTTCATCCTCTACCACAAAGAAGGAAGCTCAGCACCTGGAAGGCCTCTTTGGTCTCTGGAGGTCCCACATTCCACAACTAGGAATTCTTCTCTGGTGACATAGAAAGTGCCAGCTTTGAGTGGGGCCTGGAGCAGAAGAGGGCTCTACAAGAGGTCCAAGCTGCTAAGCAAATAGCCTGTCATTTGGGTCACACAATCCAGCAGACTATATAGTGTTGCAAGTGTCAATGATGGGTAAAAATGCAATCTAGAGCTCATTGCAAGCCCCAGGGAAAGAATCACAAAGTAGGCCCCTGGGATTCTGGATCAAAGTCATGCCATCTACAGCAGAGAATTACACACCTTTTGAGAAGCAGCTCCTGGCCCTGAGCCCTGGTTTAGATGTTTTGCTTATCCATGAGCTCAAGTGAAAAGACATCAAGAACTTCCGGTTATGAACTGGGTTCTGTCAAGCTGGCCAAGTCATAAGGTCAGGTGCAGCCAGCAGTAGATCATTGTAAGATGGAAATGGTAACCTTGCTTGGTTTGCTGGTAGGTCAGCTTGGTATGTGGGTGGAAGCCAAAAAGGACAGTGGCTGCATGACAGTCACATTCAGGAGTTGCCTTGAAAGACAGTTCAGGAGTTGCCTTGAAAGACAGTGGGAAGCAAGGGAAAATCTTCCCAGTGAGCTTCAGATGGTGTCCCTGGTTATGGAAGGAGAGCTGTATACAAGAGGCTGGACACACATTCCTGGGTAGTGGCCCGTGGCCTAGCTGGCTAGTCAGGGGACTGGAAGGAAATGGTCTGGAAGACTAGCGACAAGAAGGTTTGGGGTAGAGGGGTGTGGTTGGACTCTTAGAAGTAGACAGCCAGTATGTCACACATCACCACCCACCAGACAGCATCCACCACAGAAGAGAAGTGAACTAAGTAGATTAAATGACTCAGCCACTTTGTCACTGGCCACCCTGGAACTAGCCCAATAAGCACATGAATGGAGTTGGTCACAAGATAGATATGGAGGCTATGCATAGGCCCACCAGCACGGATGCCCACGTACCGAAGCTAATCTAGCTACTGCTGCTTCTGAGTGTCCAATCTGCCAGCGAAAGAGACCAAAGCTGAGCCCCAGATATGGCATTATTCCTTGAGGAGACCAACCAGCCACTTGGTGGCAAATCAGCTATGTCAGGCCCCTTCCATCCTGGGAGAGCCTGCAGTTCATCCTCACAGGGATAGAGATCTATTCTGAAAATGTTTGCCTTTTCTGCCCACAGAACCTCAGCTAGCACCAATATCCAGAAGCTTAGAGTACCTGATCCTCAGGTACGGAATTACATCCAGCATAGCATTCAACCAGCGCACCACTTCACAGTGAGGCAAGTTAGGGAGTGAGCCCGTGACGTTAGGATCCACTGGTGATTGAGATAGACAGATAGGTAGATAGATAGATAGATAGATTTTTTTTAATTGCACCATCCAGCCGCTACCAACCTCAAAGAGCCCTGACATAGCCTACTAAAGGCAAAACTGAAGCACTAGCTTCAATAACCTGAGGCAATCATCTTCAAGGGTGGGGTGCCATCCTTCAGGATCCAGTATATGCATTAAATCAGAGACTTTCATGTGCTGCTGCATCCCTAAGGCAGAATACATGGTTCCAGGAACCAAGGGGCAGAAGAAGGAGTGGCCACACTTACCATCACTTCCAAGGGCCCACTGAGGGACATTGTGCTTCCTGTTTCTGCAGCCCTGGGTTCTGCGGGGTTGGAAGCACTGGTCTCCAAAGGGAGCACACTCTTTCCAGGGGACACAGAACTACATTCTTTAGGTCCCGGTGCATTGAACTATAGGCTCCAGCTGCCAGCAGGGCACTTTGCATTCCATGTGTCTGAGGACCAGCAGACAAGAAAGGAGTCACCATCTTGGCAGAGATAATTGAGCCTGAAGAGCAGGAGGTGGCAGGGCTGGCTTTATACATAGGGGACGGGTAAAACACACGTGAAACCCAGGGCTTCTTAGAGAAATAGCTGATTCCAAGTTTAGGACAGAAAATGTACAAGAGGAGCTTGGGACATCTTGAAATGCCAGAAAGCAACCACCAGAGTCTTGTCAAACAACTCCGGAGCCAACCAACTTGAAGAGGCTCCCAACAGCCAAGACGGGACAATAAAGACAATCATTGCAATGAAATGAAACCCATCAGATATGTTTATTCATAAGTTCACAGTAATTTTTTTAAAATAGCTACCTTCTGAGGATAGCAGGGAACCAGTCCAATTCATTGTCTTAAAAGCTGAGTAAATAAAAGGAAAGAATTAAGCACTTGTCCTGCCTTTCCTATACAGACCCTACTGAGAAATCAAATAGATGAGGGGGCAGCATCTCCTTATAAAATTATTCCATCTAATAAATGAAAACAAAATGATAGATTAGAATATCCCCATGTTGCAACCCCCAGTGAATTACTTACCGGATGTAGGTGTTGAGCATCAGTGACTGCCAACACCAATAAAAGTGAACACCAGTCATGAGGTGCCTCCTGGTAAATGAGCACACACTGCCTAGAGTCTCATCATCAGAGGGATCCAACCTGAGGCGAATCAGGTCTCTGGATCTAGCTGCTGATTTGCAGGAAGTGCAGAGAGTAAAGGAGCACATTGAACTGCACCCCCAGGGTGAAACTAGCAAAATCCAGGCTGTGGAAAAACTACAGGTCAAACTGCCCAGGTTCCTCAACAGATAAACTGTAAGGAAAAGAAAGGGGTAGAGGAAACTCGTTAGATTAAGAGACATGTATCAAGTCTAAAAAAAAAAAAAAAACAGTAAAACTAAACTATAGTGTGTAGGGATGCACACTTGGGTGATAAAACAATAAAAGAAACTCAGCGAAGTCATTACTGTAAAGGTCAAGAAGTCGGAAGGAGGGAGGCAGCTGGGACAGGGATGGGGAATGGGGAGCTGGGAGGACACTGGGGAGGCTGGTAAAGCTCTATTCCTGGCCAGGGTAGTGGTTACAAGAGTGCTCGCTTCGTTAACAATTCACTGAGTTCATCTGCTTGTTTACTGACCAGTCCCTGAAATCTCAGAGTCTGAGAATCACTGAGTTAGAGCAGGTGCAGAAGCCAAGGCAGGAAGGGCTGCTTGCTGAGCACACTGACTGCACTTGATCTACCCGGAGCTGCTTGAGAGGCAGTTGACTCGAGTGTCCTTGAAACATTGAGCTACTGAGCATGTCTGTTCTCTTATATCACACATCATTCCGAAAAGGGTTTGCTGCAGATTATAAAACAAAACACAGTAGAAAGTGAGACATTCATATTCATAGCACAATCGGCTGTTAGAAGAACACAGATGGTTCCAGGAGAGCCCTGATTTATAAAACATGATTCACACTTACCTTCTCAGCAGCGTCTGCTGGAAAGGGTGTTGCTTCTCCACTGCTTTTGGCTGACTGAGGCCACCAGCATCCTCCGTCAAAGCACAGAATCAAGTGCCGGGTGCTGTGCACACACCACACAGAGCCAGGACCCACTGGACCACTTTACAAGTTAGACCCATGACCACATCCAAGAAGGTCATTTAACTCTAATCGGCTCGACTGGTGGCTGAAGGCAGAGGAGAAATACTCCCAGGTTACCTAAACAGTATCCTCCCCTTGCTCCTCTGAGACGTGTTCCGGTCATGGGTGAATCTGCCAGGCAGTAGACCATACACGTTGGTTATGAGCCTATGTTGCCAGTGACCTGTTCAGGCCACACAGTTGTCATGTCTCAGCCCAGCGGTTATGCTCTGACCACAGGTTTCCATTTCTCATGTCAGAGAAGGAGGGGCCAGAGCACAATAACATTCTTCATAGCTGTAAATGTGCACAAGGAATGCCACATACTGGTGGTATGGCTTTGGTTTTTGTGCCTGCAGCATGGGTTCATTCATTCATTCAGGCCACGTCTACTGAGCACCAGCAATGTTCAAAGCCCTGGGATACTTGTCAGCCTTTTCCTTGTCTCCCACTTTGTGGATGCAGAGCCCACATATATGCTCTCCTCCCTGTCTCAGACTTGACTCTAGAACTAGACTTCCCCAAGCTTCACAGTACAGCAGGCACCTTCACATCGCCATGCCTTTGCACATGCTGTTCACTCTACATGCAATGCCCACTCTTGGAACAATCCTCCACCCTAAGCACAACTCACTGTGGTATCTTCCCTGATGTCATATTCTCCTGCAGTACTTGCCTCTGAGCTCCTCAAGGACAGGGAGTCCGGGTCTCAGTCAGGAACCAGGACAGGGCTTGATACAATGGGGTAATAACAACGACCAACATTTACACACAGCTGACCTATTCCAGGCATATATACAGAGTCATTTAGTCCTCACAACAACCCTATGAGGCGGCCACTATTACCATTACCATTTCACCGATGGTGAGTAAACTGAGGTTCGGCAAAGTTACATAGCTTGCTCTAAGTCCCAGTAGCAGAGCAAGAATTCAACCAAAGGACTTTGGCCCATAGTCTGTGATGCTAACCAGTGCCAATGAATTCATGTATTCCACAGACACCTACTAGGTACATAACCTGTGCCAGTTACTACTTCTTGAACAAAGTGGATTGGGTTCCTGCCTCATAAAACTTACATTTAGAATTACCAAATAATTAGTATAATGGTTACCGATGTTAGGAAGAAAAATAAAGCAGAATAGGGGAAAAAAGTGACCGTTGGTATTTTAGACGTCAGAATAGGTCTAAGGACATCTGAGCAGAGACCTGAATCCAATAAGGGAGTAGTTGTCAATGGAAAAGCCACAAGCTTGGAGTGAAACAGTTCTGGTAACTGCAAACTACTTACATGATGTGTGGCCTTGGGCAATGACTAACCTTCGCCGAACTTCGATTTCCTCGCCTATAAACTGGGAATAATCTAAACTTGCCTTGCAGAGTTGTGAGGAAAAGGGAGAGGTATGTGTAAAGCACCTGGCTTAAGGTCATCTCTGATCTCAGCCCACAACATACACATGCTCCAGAGGCACTGCCTACCTGCCCCACTTCCAAAAAAACCTGGACTCCCACCACCCGCTCACACCCCCTGCCGGCAGGATGGCGCACTGCAGCTGTCCCGGAAGCCTCCAGTCGCTTTCCTCACCTCTTTAAAAAGCCTCACCTGAGCACTGCCAGTCATCAGGGAGGGAGATGAACAAGAGACCCTCCCCGCCCTCTAGGAGCTCAGTCTAGGGAGTGGGCCCAACATGAAAGCAGGCAATAACAACCCAGAGAGGAAGTCCCAGCATCTAAGAAACTACAGGAACACAATGAGGGAATGATTAACCATGCCCGGCGGGTAAAGGAAACCCTCAACAATGAACGTAAGTGGACATGAGGGGAGGCATTCCAGGCAGAGAACAGAACGTGCAAAGTCAGGGAAGCATAAAAGAAGACACTGACTGGCTTGAGGTGCTGTACTTGATTGTGCTACACTTCTGGAGCTTCCTGCCAAAGCAGCTTGGTTGAAGAATAAAACCAAAGGAAGCTGATTCCCGGGACCCTTATAAAGCTCTATCACCTGCCATCCTGGGAAAAAGCAAACCTTCTCTCAAGAAAAAGCTTTCCTTCCCGAGGGCAGACAGGGTCTCATGTGCCGTGTTCCCACACTTGGTCTTTCTTACCCTTCAAGAAATGGCCCATCCCGTCTCAGTCAAGTGACAACTTTTGCAACCTTGGCCAGGTCTTTTCCTCTCTCTGCCTCAGCCTCCTCCTCTGGGTAGTGGGAAATTAACCCCAAGATACATCCCTCTCAAACAGCCAGGAAAGCTCCTGGTGCCGCAGTGGGTAGGACCCAGGACACACAAGCCCCTCTGGGCAGTCCTGGCCTGGGAGGTGATGCTACAGCCTGGTTCTCTCAGACAGACCCAACTGCACCCTCCACTACCCACTCCTCACAACACCCCATGAAAGTCAGGGACCCACACAGTTCTGTTTCAGGTGTTTTATTAAGTGGGCCATACTGCAGCTGGTTTCTAAGTCGCAAAGTAACATAAATTTAACAATGATAACATAGCCAGTTAGACTGTGACAGCTTTTTCTTTCCTTAAAAAAAAAAGACTTAAAACACACAATGGAGGGTTAAATAAATACATAAAAGAAAGAAAAGGAAAACCTGTTAAAACGTGCTTATGTTTACTTCTGTGCAACTGCGTGCCAAGAGGAAACTGATTTTCTGCACGATGATACATCCTGGCATGTCTCCTTCCCAAATAATACTGACAAAAAAAAGAAAAGACATGGAGCTGACTCATCAGTGCTTGTAGAGGCACTACTAAAAATCCCTTTGATTGGAGCTTGGGGCTTCCTGCTCAGCACACTGGTATGTGGCCTGTGAAAGCCAAATATCCATAATAATGTTAATATAGAAAACATCAGTTTAAAAACAATGTGGAATGGCCTCATTAACGCGGCGGGGTTGAGGAAGCAGAACTGCCCCACACGTGCCGCAGGCTCAGTCCAGGGAGGCCGCAGGCTCCAGCGCGTGGCCACGGCGAGGGAGGGCACCAGCTTCAAAATAAGCGGCACCAACCTCGTCTCCCTCTCCCTATCACTCTTTCACATGAAAGTGTGTAAAAAGCAAATCAGCAATAAACTCTAAAATAGATTATTTATTCCAAAAATCCTCTACTTTTCTTTTTACAGTGAGTGTACATCTCCTCTCATCTCCTGCACAACTCGCGTAGGTCCCTTGGGGAAGAAGGGGGGCAGAGCTACAGGCGAGTCTCTGGGTCCTGCTGTTAGCTGGTGCTGGAAAGTCAGATGTCGATGCCCTTGACCAGGGATGTCTCCAGCGTGATGTTGAACTCCTGCAGTGTCTGCAGCACGCGGATCAAGGAATTGACAAGTGTGTGGTCTTTGATCAGCGCCACATCCTCATACATGTGTGCGGTGATGGGGCAGTCAGCCAGCAGGGCAATCCAGTGGTGCAGGAGGTGATCTCTGGCATGGAAGGATCAGTCCAGATGCGTCAGAAGGGAAAGGGAAGGGAGACGGTTAGAGAAAGCCCAAGGGGGAAACCTGCTCCATCACTCCCTGAACAAAGTCTGAAGCTGGAGAAGCAGATATCTCCCCGCAGCCCCCTTTCCCTCCCCTAAGAGCACTTGGCGGAGATGTCTTACACAGCTTTAAAAGGCTCCCACTGTGGGCTACCGAGCCCTAGGGATGCCAACCCAACCTGACCCAAACAGGCCCTGTCATCTCCCACAAGGCCTGCTCCGCCTCCCCCTCTAGCCCCCCAGACAACCCCACCAACAAGACACCATGTCCTGTCAGCAGCACTTCCTCCATCTCAACAGCCAATCTCTCCTAGATCATCGCTCCTCCCTACAGCGACCACCACCAGGAATAACACTGCAAGCTGACATCCACATAGCACTCAGCATGTGCCAGGCACCATTATAAGAGATTTAACCTTCATGACAACCCCATGATGTGAGGTAGGTGCTATCAGTGCTATTATTATCCCCACTTTACAGATGAAGAAAGTGAGGTTGATGGAGGTTAAGCAGCTTGTCCAAGAGCACACAGCTAGTTAAGTGGCTGATCTGCAATGTGAACCTGGTGAATCTGGTTCCTGAATCTGTTTTTAACCACTATGCCAACTCCCTCCCTTCCACGGCCTAAATAAAAACTGCCTTGTTTATCTGGGCTTCGTGCTCTCACCTGACCCACTGGAATAACCCCTAACAATCTTGCCCATGCATACCATCCATGATATCAAATTACTATCATTTCAGTCCCCTGATTAAAAATCAACTCTGTCCCAGCTCCTCATGGCCCCTATCCCTTAAAGTGTTTCCTTCCCACGTTCCACCTGTTATTTCCTGACCCCACATGCTTTGCTTCCTTTAGGGCCTCTCTGTTAGTTCTGTCTGCTTCAAGCTCCCTCCTCACGTCTACCCTTCCGTTAAGGCTCACCTCAAATACCACCTACTCCCTGAGCCTCCTCTGATCCTTCTCCTCTACATTTTCAGCAAACGTTATGAATGCGTACTTTTTTGAACTCTCCCAAACTTCTGCCTTGTACTAAATAATCAGGACAGGTGAACTTCTAAATGGTAGAGACCGTATTTTATTCAGCTCTATTCCCACACCTTCTGTGAGGCCTGGCATATTCAAATGTTTGTTAAAGAAATGACTATATATATACACTCTACTTCAAATTTTGTCAGGGGGACGGTTTTATTCCTTCGCATCAAAATGTGGCCCCTCTTACCCAGTTACACACATACGCTTTCATCCCCACCCCACCCCCTCTCCCTCACACGCACACACACACACACACGTGGTACATGAAGAAAAGTAAGGGCCTCTACCAAGGCCTCCAAGGCCTCACCTGCCCAAGGGCGCCTGGCCATTAGCCCCTCCCCACCCCCGCACCACACTGGACCTCCAGCACCACCTTCAGGGCTGGCTGTGTGCACACTGGGCCATGAGGCGGCAGTACCTGGCTCCCAAGCACACCAGCATCTGAAACTTGCCATCCTTGCCAATGTTCCGGGGATTATTGTTGATCGCAGTGACAAAACGGCAGAAGTTCCGGGCCCTCGTATGCCAGTTTTCCTCAGGAACAAGTTCATTCTGCTCCAAAGTCTCGTAATAGGTTTGTGCTTTTTCTGTGAAGAGGAGACAAGCTTGCCAGTGACAAAGGCTCTCAAAACCGACCTGTCCCTGACTGTCCTGTAGGCCGCTTGCCACAGGCCTACCTCTGTGTCAATGCCAGTAACTTAGTAGGAATAACATGAGTGCTCTGAGGCCACTGGTCACACTTCAAAATGATCCTTATGAATGTCTGGAATTCTGCTGAGAAAGAGGAATCTGCATCCTGCTGTGAAGCAGCCAAGTGCTTGCTTTTTGTTAGTTGTAGTCTCAGACTTCAATTCTAAAGCCATCCTAAAAATCACACATGACTGACCAACATTCAATACTGCATTGTCAACTGAAAATGAGAGAGACTATGTATATTTAGTTTGAAAATTTGTGTTTCATTCGCTTTGATAGTATGGTTTAACTGGCCATTTTGTCTTTATGTTTTATTTTGAAACCATTTACTTTATAAAATGTTCCATATGGATATTTATTTTCACTTTGAATAAATTAAAACAATCAGTACTTTAAAAAAAATAAAAATAAAAAATGAGCCTTATGTTCCCTATCTCTATATTTTAAATTTTTTATGTGGCCCTTGATATAAAGATGGTCCTTTCTCAACAAAACTCTTGAGGGAGAAGCTTCTTGCATCAAATTCTCCAAGGGGGTGTAACACAGGGCTGGGACTCCAATGCAACTGGTCTTTTGGACCTACGAGCAGGAAGTGTGAGGAGTCATGACTAAGCCTGCATTATATATGACAGATGCCTGGAAAGAACCTTTCCTGTCCAATTCTCAGGAGATGAGGGGCGAAGGGTGGGAGGGCTTCTGTCATTACCTCCAAGAAAAGCCAGGGCAAACAAACACATCTAACCTGAAAGTCACCTGATTTGGTTTCTGTACCTCAGACCCCAGTGGTCAGCACCCACATTATGCTGATGATTCCCCCATGTCTCTGCATGCTTTTCCCACCCTGACACCCTAGCCCAACTCACCCAAGAAATCCCAAATGAAGACATTTTTGAAGAGCCGCGGTGATTTAAATCCATGCTGGAAAGCCTGTTCCAGGGCCGAGACAAGGCCACATTCTCCACAAAGCAACAGCGTCAGACTACCTCGCTATATAAGGAAACAGGGGAGAGTGCCAGGCTTGCCTCAGCCAAGATGCCCTCCCATCACTGCATCCCCAGCCCACTGCCCACACCTGGGAGGGCAGCAAAAGACATGCAGGGACCTTGTCTAGTCTCCCCAGCACCTGGCAGGGCCTGACTTAGAGCAGCTCTCAGTGAATAGCTGCTGAATGAACAGATGATGGTTCTGGGCCCCCAGCAGGGGACAAAGCCCATGTGGCCAATGTTCAGGGAGACCCAGATAATTTCAAAGAGGACAGAAATACACTGTCCACTGGAGGCCCAGGGACTCTGCTGGGTTGTCAGTGAGTAAGGAAAACAGGGCAACCCTAGGCACAGGCCCCCAGAGAAAGGAATCTGCTGAATCTCAAACTAACTGAGGCACACACTCTATGCACTGGGCTGTCCACAGCACATGGGCCTGGAACAAGATTATTCTCTCTTACTCAATATAAGGCCCTGGGTTGGAGGGCAGGGAGGCTCACCTCTTTCTCAGGCTTATGGAAGTGCTTCACGATGCCATTGACTGCCTCACCGATGGACTCCTGGATCTGCCCAGTGTTCAGCTCTGATAAAAATCAAGCAGATATCCAGTCTCAGGTTAACAGTACTTAGTTGACTGAGCAAAAGACTGAAGACACAGGAAGACCCACGGGAGAGGTAGGGCAGCTTGGACCCTGGGAAGAGTGGCTCTTGCCCACCCAACTTTGCTGAGCTAGCTCTTCCTAAAATCTTGGGACAAAAAGCAAAAGCTAGGATCTTAGAGTTCTGTCTCCAGGAGATGCTGGTCAAGTTTCTTCTCCACTTTGCCCTGGAACTTTTGGCAACCAAAAGAGTGCCAAGACTTGACAGTAAAGCCCAGGAACAAGGAAGGGGAAGGCCAGAGAGTAAACCCCTCTCCTCTACAGGGGCACATACAAATAGCACAGAGGACCCAGGCCAGGATCCGGGAGCTCCCCCCTCTCCTTCCAGTCCTCTAACAAGAGGGCCAAACCCCCTCAACTGATTCATGAGAGGAGGGTGACAAATGCCTGGGGCTGCTTTGTCTTTGTCGGCAGAGGTGATTCCTGAGGCAGCTGCACAGGCTGCGGGGGATCCGGGCTCCCTTATCAGGACTTCCAGAAATCTGCCCATTCCCCAGGCAGGGCAACACGAGGGCCTGGCTCCATCTCCCACTTACTGGGCTTGCTGTTGGGTGAGATAGTAACGAGCCTCCGGATGACGCTGGGAGACTGCTGCAGGGGCGGGGTCCGGCATGGCCTCTCGTCCACCTCAGGCTGGGATGTGAGCAGGTCCCCGACTAGGACCCGCTCCAGGCTTCCGTCATCCATGCCCTTCCCCAACCACCGGCCACACGGGAACCTGAGGGTCAGGAAATAGCCTGTCAGAGCTGCCAGCTCCTTGAGCGTCCTTCCCCTTGCTGATCAGCAAAGGCCATCAAAAAGCCAATCCCTGAGGAGAGGCTCTGAAACCGGGCTAGGGATCCTCAAGGCCCTGCTCCTCATCCCACCGTGCGGCATCAGGGAAGCCACCCGAGTGATGGGTGGCCTGGAACCTGTGCACAGCGATGTCATACACCTTCACTTGTAAAGCCCTCCTCCTTCTATTTCTTTTCAGGGCATGAGGCAGAGCCAAACAGGAAGTTGCCTCAGCCTATCACAACCTAAAAGGTCTCCTTGAGAACCCCACATACCCAAGCATCAAGCACAGTCCCTGGTGGTACACCTAGCCCCACTGTCTCAGGGCATAGCTGAGGGAACACTTACTTGTAGGTATGTCCGGTGATCTCATTCCTGACCATCACATACTCCACAAGCCATTTGGCATACAGCCCAGAGTTATCATGGCCTATCTGCACCGTAGTGAGCTTCCCCAAGTTCTGGTACTGTGAGAGAACAGCCAAACAGAGAAGATGGGGTAGGTCAAGAAAACAGAAGAAAAGCGCCACACTCCTCAGAGGCACACATCTGACTGGCTCCCTGCAACCTGGCCCCCCAGTATCTGCAGGGGCAGAGCTCATGGCTCCACCTACTGCCAAAGCTGGCAGCATAGTACTACCTCATGAGGCACGATGCCAAGAAAGAAAGAGACCACTACCTGGAGGAAGACTAGGGCCTGGGAGCAGAAGGCTCTGGAAATGGCAGAGCAGTCTGAGCTCTCTGTGAACATTTGGGCTCAGCAGCTGAAAGAATTCTTGGGGATTTTTCAATACACCATGGACAAGGAGGTATGAAAGTCCAGATGGGTGCCTTCCAGCCAGAAACCATTTAGACAGGGCAGGTTCCCCCGTCCTCAGGTCAACCCTTGGCTCTGGCCTCTGATCGTCTTGGGACAGGTCAGCTGTGCTGAAGCATAACCCTGTATAGAGCAAGGCCTCTAAAACCCTGGAGAAAGCTTCCCAAAGTAGCTGTTGAAACTCAGATCCCCATAGAGCCTGGGGCTGTGGTCACCGGATAACACGTACCTCGAAGGTCATCTCTAACACGTTCCTGGGAATCTGCAGGATGTGTGTCTCACCCAGTTCTCCCGAGATGCAGATCCATGGGTTGGCGGTGAACATGGAGCCCCCCAGCTTCTTGCTTGGTACGATCAGGATGTGGTAAGGAATCACTGTTTAGGGGAAGCCACAAAGGCATTGGAGGGGATCAGGAATCCCTCCCATACCTGAGAGGGCCCTGACCTGCCCCAGGCGTGCTGGCATGATTGGGGTTCCTGATACAGAGCCTGGAGCAGCAGGTCCTGAGGACCCAGTCTCTGGCCAGCTTAGAATATTAGCCAATCTTCCCCTCAATCTCACTCCTCCCAGGGTTATCACCCAAACATCCAAATCCAAGCCCACCTGCAAGCTCAGAGCTAAGTAAACCTGTTCCTTAAACAATATCACCAACTCAACACTGCACTGAATTGCTTTTCAGAGTACTTTTCTATCTATCATCTCAAGGACTCTAATAACAATCTCCAGAGAGGCCAGGCAGGTATCACAATGCCTTTTCTGAGGAACTGAGAGGGAAACAGTTTCCCCCAGGTCTCCTATATTCCAGTCCAGTGCTGCTTCCACTGAAGCTTACAACCCTTTTCTCTGAGAGGGAGGATGGGTGTCATATAGAACAAGAGTCCACACTGCTGAAGCTGCTGAGTCACTGGCCAAACAACTAGTCATGGGGCAAATTCAGACCACCCCCCACCAAACAAAGCATCCTAGCACCAAAGAAAGTTGAGACTCCAAGGGCCTTCCTTAGACCATTTTAAACGCTCTTCCTTGCTCTGCAAATAGGGAGACTGAGCCCCACTGCAGGAGGAGACACTGCTCACAGATCCATAATGAGTTAGGGCAGAACAGGGCCTGCACCCAAACCTCCCACTGCCATCTGAAGTTCTTTCTGCTACTTCAGGAAGAGTTGTTGTTCCCTGGGGGCTGGTCTGAAACTTTCTGTGATGCTGAATGACTCTCTCAGCCCAAAACAAGAGGGAGATTTCTTTACAGATGTGCAGGGAGGGCAGTGAACTTCACCCCCAACACCCCACTCCACCTTAGGCCCCCAGCGCCCAGAACCACAGTGACAACATAATGGCCAAAAGCGCTGAGCTCCCCTGTTCAGAACAAGAGTAAGAAGCTTGAGAGAAAATACAACCTCCAAGGAGGGCAAGTACACCTCCCTCCCCACAGAAGAAAGTACAAGTGATAATCTTTCTTTAAAAGGGGAGAGTAAGTTAGCCTCAGACAGGCTCATGAAGACTGGCATTGGGAAGGCTAGTGGGGAGCACAGGGCTACTCACAGATAGTTGTGAAGACATTGGTGAAGCAGAAGTAATCGACGGCATTGAAAGAGAGGAGGTGATAGAGGAACTGCTCCTTCTCATCGTCACAGCGCAGGAAGGCATAGCGCTTGTACAACTTTCTGTCGGAGAAGAGGCAATACATCAGTCTCCCAGACAAAGGAGGGGTAAGAGGCTAGAATTATTCAGTTCTGGAAGGATACAGCTAAGGGAAGAATGTGAGTCAAGCCTCAAGCTCTTTAGGACCACCGAAAAAAGGAACAAAGCCAGCTACTCCAACTGAGGGCTAGAGGGAAAGTGGCTTTAGCTACAGCAGGAACAACAAAAACCAAACTCCACCTGTGTCCAAGAGTTGACGTTACTATAATGTAAAGTGTCAGACGTCATGGGATCTTCTTTCCTAACCTGAGGGCTTCTATAGGGCATCACCCCAGTGTATGGTGTAGGAGTAGCAACAGGAGGAGGTCTGTGGTCACCACTCCTTACCAGGGCTAGTCTCTGACCCTCAGCAGACCTGAGACCCACAAGTCAGAACACGGATCTGAACATGAATGTAAGCTGAGGACAGCTTCAGAGGCAAGGAATGGAATGAACCAGGTCACAGGCAAGGAAGAGCTGTGCAGACGATGTCCTTCCCCTCTTTTCAAATTTCCTCCCATCCCCACCCCTCATCCACTGCTCACTCATCAAAGGCCAACCCCTCTGCCTGACACTGCAGGCCTTCTGGGCCTGCACAGCAATGGTACCTTCCCCAAGTAGCAGGGACACAGAGAGCCAAATGCACAGGCCCCCAGCACAAGAAACACACAGAGAACAAAGGAAGGTCTCTGTCCTGCCTGCCCAGACTGCAGTCACCATGCCAGAGAGGTATGGGATTCAGTAGACCTGTGAGGTTCTACCTAGACAGTTTATAAGGTAGTTTCCACAGAAAATTCACCAACCAAAACGTACTCTGTGCAGGTGCTGGAGAGGGAAGCACCTATCCTCACATACAGTCTAGATGAATAAATCTGATAAAGGCCACAGTATAAGACATAATGAGTTGCCAAATGAAAGGCACTCTCTGGGCATTTAAAGGTCCAGAAGTTTCGATGGTCCTAGAACAGGAGGGCCTGAAGGACAGCACAAATTTAGACAGGGGTTGTAGAAGAAGGAGAAGGACAGGGTATAAAAGCCAGTTTGGCTAGAGTTGAGGGCTCAGAGAAGTGATCAGCTAGCAATGAGACTGAAAAGTCTGGCTAGGGTAAAATGAAGGCAGGCCCTAAATATTCAGGCTAAAGAGTTTGTAATCTGCCCTACAAGTAATAGGTTTCTTAGAAGTAAAGGGAAAGTCATAGCCAACTTCAAGAAATTTGAATTTAGTACAGCTGAAGAGTGAAAGGGGCATGAGGATGAAACCTAGGGGGTAGCAGTGAATAAGGAGACAGATGAAACAGCAGCTAAGGACTTGAAATGTGTATGTGGGAGGTAACACTAAGCAAGGAGTCACACGAACTCCAAACTGTGAACCGAGGTAGGGAGGAGTATTGGGAGAGGTATGTGGTTCATGCCTCCAATGAAAGCAAATTTTAATAAGTGGAAAACAAATGGATAATGATAACACAGACCACCAGTGGTTAAAAAAAAAAAAAAAAAAAGGAATGAACAAATACTGTAACAAATGCTGTGGGTGCCTGGAGGGGGAATGGACTAAGTCTCTGAGGAGTCTAGGCAAACTCTGGCAAAGAAGACTTCTGACTAGGCCCTGAAAGGGCTGAACACATCCTGAGAAGTGTGAGGGGTCTGATGTGGCTGGAGCTTTAAGCAAACTTAGGAGAAAGATGAGAGAGGGTAGGATAGAGTAGTAGGTAGGTTTTGATGAAGTACACCTTTCTCTCTCCCTATATCCCACCCAAAACGCAATCTGTGGCAGCAAAACTCTCATTTTCTACTCACTGGAGTAAATTCTGAGCTTCTGTCCTCTAACAGGGCTACAGTTTAAAGAAACCAAAATTAGTCTCCTCACCAAAGTCTGTGCCCTGTTTGCTCCTGCCTAGGCCCTTAAGTTCACAGGCCCTAGACCGATCCACTGCCCTAAACCTTCATAAAGTTCCTGGGCTTGACTCCCTCTTGGCTCCCTCTCTGCCATGTCCTCCTGCCAACTTGCAGCATCTCCCGATAGACGATGCCCACACCGGCCCACAGGAATCACTCCTGCCCTGTCAGCCCCTAGTGCCCACACGGCCACAGACTTTCCCAGGACACACAACTGTCCTCTAGAATCTGGTATGCAAACAATTCCCTTCTAAACTCCAGGCTTAAATGTTCACTTGTTCTCTTTTAGTTGTCCTTCCAATCTTCAAATTTTATTCCTAAACCTTTTCGTCACTAAAGGGAATCAAATGTAAGCACTTTAAGAATTGCTATTTTGTAACCTCTCAAAGTGAGCTCTCTAACCTATCAAGATTTTGAAACCGGTTTCTTGCTGTGGTTTAAACACACAATAAAGTCTAAAAAATTATATTTTCACTTTAAATAAAAACAGATTCTTCAGGTTTAATCAATTCACTTACACAAAATTTCCCCAAGGTCCACTTCTCTGCTTTATTGTCCACAGGGAAGTCACATAATAAAGGATACCATGAAAAGATGCCCAAGGAAATGCCAAAAAGAAAAATGCCCAATAGGCTTGCCAATGAAGAAAGAACCAAACATATTATATATAGGAAAAGACAGAGAGGTGGTAACTGAGAGGCAGAGAAGGGAGACAGCCTTCCTCCCCACTCCTGCTCTAGTAACTAGGGTACGGAACGAATGCAAAGGATATAAAATCAAGAGAAGGGAACTGTAGATTTAGTGGCTCCTAGGAGTGAGGAAGAGCAAGCACCTGGTTACTTTGGGCTGGCCTAGGCTCAGGAGAGAACAAAAGAGATAGGGTATATCTTAGAAGTTGCTTTTTAATTCTCCAGTGCTTTCCCCCTCAAGACAGGAAAGAGACCAAGAAAATGCCCTATGCCCAACAGGTATACAGGTCACTTGAGTGCCACAAGGAGAGGAGGACGCCCAAAACTCTGAGGTATCCAATGAGGATTCCATCCTTCTCACTACCTCTGTAAGAAAGCTATTTGGTGGGGGGGGGGGATATAGATCAAGAAGGTAGGGAGAACAGATATAACAGAATTATTCTTCTACAGATAAAGAAGGCGAAGAAGAAATGTTACATCACCAAAAACTTCAGGAAGAATATACCACCAAAACAAGAAAAGTCCTCCCATCTTCTTTATGGGAACTGATCCGAGGTAGAGCACAACAAGAGCTCATTGGTGGACCAATGGCTGAAAGAGCCTGGATAAACCACAGTAAGTCCCAGAAGAGAAACCAACGGCCAAAAGGGAGGACCACTGCTTCCTGGAGTGGTTGTGGCTAGAGGCCCGAAGAATCCAGGCCTTTAGAACTAAGTTAGAAAAAAAAAAAAAGAACTAAGTTAGAGAGCATGCAGTCAACTGATTACGTCTGAATGTTCCTACTAAAATAAGTGTGCTGTGTTGAGCAGTGCCAAAAGAGTTAATTCATCTACAGGAAAACATAAAAAATATTGCAGTGGGGCTTCCCTGGTGGTGCAGTGGTTGAGAGTCCACCTGCCGATGCAGGGGACACGGGTTCATGCCCTGGTCCGGGAAGATCCCACATGCCGTGGAACGGCTGTGCCCGTGAGCCATGGCCGCTGAGCCTGCACATCCGGAGGCTGTGCTCCACAACGGGAGAGGCCACAACAGTGAGAGGCCCGCACACCACAAAAAAAAAAAAAAAAAAAATTGCAGTGTAAGTGTACAACAGTGTTCTACACAGAAAGGAATAAAGAAAAAAAGAAGAAATGCTGCAAAACCTTCATATGCAATTTGAGTTTAGCTGAATTCAGCAGTAATGATATACCGAATACCCTTCCCTTCCCATGGGGGTTTCCAATCCCTCCCGCCATTTCCAGGAGCTGGTTATACTCCAAGTGGAGTGGCCTTACTTGGTGAGCTCATGGTCTGAGAGAAGCTGCTTCAGGTGTCTGGAAAGTAACTTTTTTTCCATGGACAGTCGCACCCATGCTCTGGCTTTTCCCACATCAGTCTTGATTTCCCCGATGTTCTGGATGTGCCTGAAGGGGGAATGGGAAAAGGGGAGTGGAGGGTAGGCTGGGAGATGAACTATCAATACCTCCCCTGTAACACCAAAGGAAGCCTGGCCAGGAAGCCCTACTGCATCCTGAGAGAGTCCATTTCTCTTGTTCTCTAAATCCTGAGCTTCCATGTAGCTTTGCCAGATAGGCTCAGGATAATTTGGGGGGCTGGGGAGGAAGCCAGTACAGCTCTTAAAAAGCAAGGCTAACCCCAGAGGTCTTAGGCCTTGAAATACTCTGGTGTAATTCTCCAAAGATGTCAGGAAACACAACTGCTTGTACAGCTCTACAAATGCATCATGAAGTACAGGACCAATGAGGAGGGATTCCTGGTTAAATGAGACACTGTAAAAGTTCAGGTCACTGAGACCCTGCTATTTAAAGTGGACACCTCAGACTTGCCTGGTGGTGCAGTGGTTAAGAATCCACCTGCCAATGCAGGGGACACGGGTTCGAGCCATGGTCCAGGAAGGTCCCACATGCTGTGGAGCAACTAAGCCCGTGCGCCACAACTACTCAGCCTGCGTGCCACAACAATGGAAGCCCATGCACCTAGAGCCTGTGCTCTGCAACAAGAGAAGCTACCACAATGAGAAGCCCGTGCACCGAAACGAAGAGTAGCCCCCGCTCGCCACAACTATAGAAAGCCCGCGCACAGCAACAAAGACCCAATGCAGCCAAAAATAAATAAATAAATAAAGTGGACACCTAAGCAGCAACTGAAAACAGGATTTTAGTGGCTTATTACAAATGAGCCCAGACTGACCTCATATCCTGAATGAGGGAGATTCTCAGGGGAGGCATGACTGAGCTGGCATCAGACTTCCTCCGTTCTGAATCAAGAAATATTCCTAGAACAAAAAGTTGGTTAAGTCCAAAGAGATCTGTATACCCCAATAGCTGACTACCCTTCTTATCTCAAATCACAAGTATCTACAGAAAAAAGCTGGGGTTACTTTGGTAACACTTTGATCAATCATTTCATGAATATTAAGTACCTACTAGGTATCAAATTTTATACTTTTATGCATACTATCTCACTTAATTCTCTAACAACTTATAAGATAGCCATGGACGGTATCACAGAGGAGGAAACTGAAATTCAGAGAGGTTAGCTACTTTGCCGCAGTCACCAAGTGGCAAAGTCAGGACTGGAAGGAACACAGATCCTCTGGTTCCTAATCCAGTATGTTCTCATCATAATCCATGGAAGCAGTGCTTCCACTGGGAGCTACTACTCATGTCCTGCTCTTGCCTCAAAATGGACTACAAAAGAGCCAAGGGAATATGTAAAGAACATGATCCAGAATGCTTAGGACCTCTAGATATAATACCTTTACATCCTCATGTCTGGCCCAACATTTAAAATTAGTATCTTCATCATTCAGCTGTTGATAATTTTTGGCTACAGTTTATCCCTTGGCAATAAATTCTACAGCTTTCCTGAGAAGACTCTGCTCTCATACTCAGAAAGTGGACAAAAAACTCCTTATGAGGCTACTTAGGGAGCTTTTGTACCTGGTTTTTTGCCCACTGTTTTCCCCATGTTCAGTGCTAGCTCAGATCAACTAATTCAAGGGCAAAGACAACACTGAGTATATGCCTACCTTTTCGCCCCCACTTAAACTTATCTTTACCATTAGGACAAGAACATCTAAGAAAGTTAAACAAACTCCCTGGCAGAGAGAGGAGAATGAAGGATGGTATGAAGAGGAGAAGCTGCCAAGAAGAAAAGGAAGGAGGGAGACTGTCCTGGAAGGGACACTGCAGGATGTTACAAAGAACAGTAGACCAGGAGACAAGAGGCCTGGCTCCTGATCTGGCCTCTTCTATCAATTCACTGTGTGATCTTGAGTAAATTAAATTCCTCTCTGGATCCCAGTTTCCTCCTCTTGTAAAACAAGGGGGCTGAACTAGATGATTTCTGGGGTCCCTGCCAACTCTGATATTTTCATTAAATAGAAACAGAAAGCAAATGGAAGGGACCATGCACACCAGGCCTTCACTTTGAGAAGTTCCAAGGCAGGACACTGACAAACAGGCTCTCTTAACTGATAGGATAGATCATCTCAATGTTCATCTCAGAGAAATAAAACAAAAGACTCTGAAAACACTCTAAACAGTATCAATCCAAATTCACTTAAAACCCAAACTTATTCTTAGACTGGCCTCTTGCTGATATAAATCTTCTATCTCACTGATCAAGTGTATAGAAACACATAATAAAAGCAAACCCCATGGTTTTGGCATGCTCTGTGGTTCAGAGAGCCCTGTGGCTTAAACATTACAGAGTAAAGACTTCATTGACCTGAACAGTCTGCTACAGATGATCACTTCAGTGGGGGATAGGAAAGTGAGTGGAGGGAGTTTGTCCAATGGTGCAGAGACCATCTTACCTGAGGTACTGAGGCTTCCTGATGTGAGTTTTCTCTGCCGGTTTTCCTGATAATGTAACAGGTGGGACCACAAGGCTGATTTCCCCTGGAACCAATGCAAGGGAGAAATATCTATCAGTTTAGATTTCTAAGGGCAAGGCATCTAGTGAGCAGAGTCAGAGATAATTTGAACATATAGATATGTGTTTTTGCTAAAAAGTATCTGTCCTATTTGTTATCTCGATATACACCCAGATGCAATGTATACAAATATATATCCCCTTACTAAAATCCAGGAGAAATATAAAGAAGAATGGAAGGGAACAGAAAAAGAAATGATCCCCCACTGGGAATAGGAAGGACGTGGCCAAAAAAGAGCCTGGGAATGGACCAGTGGATAAGAAAGAAAAAAGCAAATAACCTATCAATCTCTCAATAGTCTGTTGGTTGAAGGTCAGCTTGGGTAGTGCATGATGGCTTTTGCACAGAGGAATGGATACGGAGCCTACAAGATTCTGTGACAGCTCCCGAATTTCCTAAAATATTTAAAGGCATTCCTGCCCTTAGTGCAGCCTAGGGAGGGTAAGTCATCACAGGGATGGGGATTTACTGTGGAAGGTACTTTGAAGAAGCCTGCAGCAAAGGAGGCTGGTACTTAACTGCAAATCTGAGATATACTATAGTCGACACAGCAGAACCTTGGCATTTGAAAATATAAAAGCTGCAGTTTAAACTGCTGGAGACACGCAGTGATTTGTCATTTTACCAAGGCACAAATCTGAACAGCATTCTCAAGCCTGACATAAGGAAGCAATTTGCCTACATAGTGAATAAGCCTAGCTGGTCACCCAGCAACTGCTTTGTCTCTTTCTAGTCATCCTTCAGTACACAGTGACCCTTGTTATGGGATTAAAAACTTTATTTCAGATTCATGGTAAATGTTCCTATATAGTTGATATAATATAAATGTAGTGTAAGTTTAATAGTAGGATTTATTATGATCATTTTATAAGTCACTTAATGTCTGTATTTCATAAAAGTAAGAGTAATAATAAGGACAGAAGCTACCATGTCTTGAATTTTTCTATGAACTAAGCACTATGTTAAATGTTTAAAATACAATATTCTATTTAATGCTTTCAACAGTCCTAAAAGGTAGGTACCTCTATCCTCATTTTCTTTAGAAAAGAGCAAATTGAGGATCAGAAAGACTAAGTAACTTGTAAAAGATCACACAGCTAGGAAGTAGAGTGTTGGGCAAGCTTAAGTATATCTAATATTAGAACCATTGCTGTTAATAATGATGCTATACGGCTGCTTCTGGAAGAGAGCATTTAACTTCTGAAGTTATATTTTCTGAAGAAAATTTTATTCTCTGGAATGAATGTGAGGATTTAAGGTCTCAAGATTTTCCCCTTGAGAATACTGAGGATCTGTTTTATTTTTAACCTCCAACTTGATCTGTTTTGGGGGAAAAAAATCAAGCATTTGAATGGAAAAAAAACCCTCATCTATATAGATCAGCAAGCTGTTCACATAAACTTGCTGTATGTTTGGCTTTCCTACAAGATTTAACCAACTTAAAACCCAACAACCTCAATGGCAGTTTTTAAAAAATCACATAAGTTAAAACTAGACAAGACCATTTTTTTAAATTCACTGAATTACCAAACGTTTGAGAAAACAGCTGTTCAACAACATCAATGAGACTACTCCTAAACTGTTACTAACTGGTATATTAATACAATGTATGTAGAAGACAATACGAGACCTTAAAATATTCATGCTCTTTGATTTAGTAATACAACTTCTAGAAACCCATCCATCCATCCATTTACTGAAACCATAGCACAGGCCCCTAAAAAGGCAGAGACAGCCTTTTTCATCACTGTATCCCTAAAATCTGGGCAGATGAGGAAGGCAGCCTCCCTTAACAGAACTGTCTGGAAGTAAAGTACAGCTGGTCACCAGAGAGTCCTCACATGCAATGATACTGAAGAGCCAAAGGCAAGAGCAACACCAGGCCACTGTGCCAGAAGGACGCCCGGGTGCTCAGTGATTGCACTGGTCAGGAGGGAGAGCCAGGGCAAGAGTGAGAGAGCAGCAGCTGGGCTGAAGCCTAGTGACAGGGCACTGGGGGTTTTCTAGTTCAAGAGACATGGATTATTCTTTTCCTCTTTTGCAAAGGGGCTGATTGGGACTGCAAGATTCAATACAGTCCAACTACCCATTTGGGAATGTGGCCACACAATATATAGCACCAGATTCTCCAAGAATGTCACATGCATGAAAGATGAGAAACAACCCCTTTTCATTTACCAGTCCTCAAATGGCAGCAGTTACAAAAACAGTATGAAAAAACCAAACCTCACCTTTAATTGTTAGAAAATATACTAAAGGAGAAAGTCCACGTCCTCGGAAGATGTCACCGAAAGCCAAAGAGAATGGTGAGGATAACAGAGGTTTTTATGAGGACTTGCGGCAGGCAGCCTGCAGGCAGCTAATAACAAAACCTAGGAGGCCAGCAGCAAAAACTGCGGTTTGGGTTCTCTCTACTTTCTAAGCAGAAACGTGCCCAAAAAATCAGAAAATGGGTAGTTGCTCAGTAACGTGCCCAAAAAATCAGAAAAATCAGAAATAACTCAAACAACCAATAATAAAGGATTGATTCAGAGAGGGGTGATAAGATCACCCCTCTGAGAGTGAATTTGATTGCAATCGGGTGGGTACACGATGGAAGAGACCAGGGAGCCAGGTTATAATCCCTGGACTGCAACATAACTGAAGAATGTCTCAGCAGGAGAAAAGTAGTCTAAACACAGGCTAACAAAATGGAGGCCTAAGGAGAACATGCTGTAGGAACCCCACAAAGATAGTCAGGGATTTCAATCCCCAACTGAACAATCCCTACCAGCAGGCATAGACCCTCACTTCCTTCTGTGACACTGTCAGTGGTTCACTTTTAGAGCTTCAAAAGCAGGACTAAGAACAAAATGGAACCTCAATTGAAAGGCCCCCACTATTCTCTACTGGTTTCTCACAAGTAAGTAGCCTCTGTCTATCCAAACTGAGAGGGGGATCAAATGGGCTCCAAAAGAAATTCCTCAAGCTATGGGAATTCTTTAAGGATATAGCTGCAAAGCCTCAGGGTTTAAAACACCTGTGATGATATGGTATTATCTTTTTAATGCCTCACTAACTCCCTGAAGACTTTTATGGAGAATATCAAGAAGTTTGAGAGGCATATGTTTTACCAAAAAACCTAAAGAGCTCAACTATATTGCCAGGCTTGCTAAACTTCAAAGAAAATGATAAAATGATTATGTATATTCTACTCATTTATTACAGAGAAAAGGAAAGAAACAGAAATCCTTCATGTAGAATTCAGCATAATAAGAGCTGTCATATGCTGCATACCCACTGCATGCCAGGTACTTTTTTTTACTACATCTAATTATCATAACAATCCTGAAAGTCAGGTTTTAGCTGACTATACTACAAGACTCTCAGGGGCTTCCCTGGCGGCGCAGTGGTTGACAGTCCGCCTGCCGGTGCAGGGGACATGGGATTGTGCCCTGGTCCGGGAAGATCCCACATGCCACGGAGCGGCTGGGCCCATGAGCCATGGCCGCTGAGCCTGCGCGTCTGGGGCCTGTGCTCCGCAGCGGGAGAGGCCACAGCAGCGAGAGATCCGCGTACCACAAAAAAAAAAAAAAAAAAAAAAAGACTCTCAACGTTTTAGGGATGTGATACACAATTATTAACATTTTAAAAAATCTATAATCACAGCGCTGTTTGTAATACTGAAAAATCAGAAATAACTCAAACAACCAATAATAAAGGATTGATTCAAGTACTGCACATCTATACAGTGGAAACAATTAAAACTGAGATTTTAGAGGAATAACCACAAACATTTACAGAGAAACTCCCAGATACCAGGCTCTGAGCTCAGTGCTTTACACAAAGTATCTTATCAAATCCTCACAAGAATCCTACAGAGGTGGTTCTTTTAAAATTCCATCATACACATGAGGAAACAGAAGCTTAGGAAGCTAGGTACCATGCTCAGTTTCATAAACTTAAAGCAGGAATTAAACCCAGGACTATCTGATTTATAGTCTCAGCTCTTAAACACTTACTATACTATCACCTAATTAGTTAAGGACATGGAAAAGATATTCTGAGGCAAGAAAAAACAAGTTCCAAAACATTGTGTACAGTATGATCCCATTTGGATTTTTTTTAAAAAACAGCTTTATTGAGACATACTTCACATTACCATAAAATTCATACTTATAAAGTGTACAAAGTTCTGTACCAAAAAAAAAAAAAATCTATTTCAGTATAGTCACAGAGTTGTGCAACCATCACCACTACCTAATTTTAGGTGATTTTTACCACCCCAAAAAACCCATTAGCAGTCACTCCTTATCCCTCCCTAGCCTGTGGCAACCCCTAATCTACTTTCTGTCTATGGATTTGCCTATTCTGGACATTTTATATAAATGAGATCATACACTATTGTGGTCTTCTGTGACTGACTTCTTCCACTTAGTATGCTTTCAAATTTCATCTATATTGTACCATGTATCCACACTTCATTCTTTTTATTGTTGAAAAATATTCCACTGTATGAATACACCACATTCAGTTTATCCATTCACCAGCTTCTGGACGTTTGGGTTGTTCCAACTTTTGGTTATTAGGAATAATGCTGCTAGGAATATGAACATTTTCACACACATATTTACACAGACACGTTTCCCTTTCTCTTGAGTACATAGCTAGAAGTGGACTTGCTGGGTCATATGATAACTCTAACGTTTCAAGGAACTGCCAGATTGTTTTCCAAAGAGGCTGCACCACTTTACATTCCCATCAGCAATATCTGAAGGTTCCAATTTCTCTGCATCCTTACTAACACTTGTTATTGTCTGTCTTCTTTATTTTAGCTATCCTAGTAGATGTGAAAAGGTATCTTGTTGCAGTTCTGTTGGATTTTTAAATATACAGCTGTACATGGGCATATGTGTACAGAAAAATGTTTTGAAGGACAGATGAGGTAGATTGTCTCTATGCCCATGAGAATGAAAACTCCAGAGGGCAGAGATCTTGGTCTGCTTTGTTCACTGAGGTATCTCAAGTACCTACAACAGTGCCTGGCACACTGCAGGCCCTAAATAAATATTTGCTGGACACTTAAATATATTTCCTAATTTTTCCATAATAAAACTGCTTTTGAAAACTTTTCAAGTTCTTTTCAAATTTAAAAATGCATGAAAGTGTAAGCTGTCCATCTTGCCTAGTTATTCAAAGTACAGTATTTTGAAATAAGGAGAATTCTCTTGGTATTAAGCAGTAAAAATCAAACTTACTCAACTTTTTTGGTACTCTCTCAAATCTTTAGAAGGTTAAGCTATCTGCTTATAAAATAAATGTTAATGACAGACCTTTTCCCACTGGGAATGTACAAATAGTGAAGGACCCTTAAAATACATTTGGTACTTCCTGAGCTCCAAGTTCTCTTTCTTTAGTGTTCTATCTCCAGACTAGGACCAGCTACCAAACAGGATCTATCAGTTTGGCCTTCAGCTCTATTTGCAGGGAAAAAGATGGCACTTTTAAAATGTCTGACAAATACACAGATTTATAAAGCTTATTTTTAAAGAAGATAGCTTGGGTCACATTTATTTACTTATCTGTTGAACTATTTCAAGTCTCACTCCAAAAGCACCATGCACCATTCTTCAAAGCCAGCCAGCTGGAAAAGTGTGGGAAAGCTAGTAAGCAAAAACAGGAAGACAGTCTGCTCAACAGGGAGAGGCTAGACATTCATTACCTGTTTCACTTGTAGCCCATGACTCCAAATCCTTTCCAGGAGGTCACAAAGGCTGGCAATCAAGGTGTTCTCTTCCACCCCTGTGATGTTCACCTCCCCGTGCCCTAGCTCCACAGCCTCTCGGCCCATCTTCTCCACCAGCATCCTCTTGGTCTATAAGAAATCAGTCGGTAAGATTAGACACCCACAGTTAGCCAGATCACATTCAACTAGAGAGGGTTGTGGCCAACTGCCCAGCATATCTGCTGGAATGGGAGTAAGACCCCACGGATAAAGAGTGTATTTATTCTCCACCACTGAGGTCAGGTTATAGTAGAGGGCCTTCTTCAAAGAAGATAAAAACACAGAAATCACTATTTGACCCTGGGCAAGTGATTTCATCACTCTAGATTCAGTTCTTACATTTATGAGTTGAAAAGAGTTGAATAAAACCCTTTGGTCATGCTCATCTCTGACATTCTCTGACTCTGACTGCTTAACTGACCCTATTAAACAAACCTTTCAGCATTTAATCCTAGAAATATATCTAAAGTATCCATCAAGGGGATGAAAAGTTGAGGAGGAATAATTTACTTTTAGGTAAAATTTTTCACGTGCTCATTGTAAAACAAAAACAAAAAACCACACTGAATAATGATAACTGCAGCTTTGTGCCAGGCACTGTACTAAGTATTACATTATCTCATTTAAGCCTAATAACTCTATGAGAAGTATTATTATTTTTCACAATTTACTGATAAGGAAATTGAGGTCAGAGAACTTAAGTAACTTGCCCAAATTCACACAGCAAAGAAGCAGCAGATCTGGTCTTTGAACCTAAAGCTGCCTGAATATTGAATCCAAGTTCTTAAGGAAGATTTAATCATGTTATAAATTTGTGACATATAAAAATCTAGGGGCTTCCCTGGTGGCGCAGTGGTTAAGAATCCGCGTGCCAATGCAGGGGACACGGGTTCGAGCCCCGGTCCGGGAAGATCCCACATGTCACGGAGCAAATAAGCCCGTGCGCCACAACTACTGAGCCTGCGCTCTAGAGCCCAAAAGCCACAACTACTAGCCCACATGACACAACTACTGAAGCCCATGTGCCTAGAGCCCGTGCTCCACAACAAGAGAAGCCACTACAATGAGAAGCCTGCGCACTGCGACGATGAGCAGCAGCTCCCACTCGTCGCAACTGGAGAAAGCCCGCGCGCGGCAACGAAGACCCAACACAGCCAAAAATAAAAATCAATAAAATAAATTTATTAAAAAAAAAAAGAATCTAAAGAGCAAGGAAAAATATCACCCCATACCCTACCCTGCAGAAGCAACAACTCTTAACACTTTGGCATATTTCTTTCCAGTGTTACTATTTTTAATTTTTTATTGTGAAATATATCTCATATACAGACACATATATGTGTGTATGTGAGTGTATACTATTAGACTATCATAACCATCAACGAGATTAAGAAAAAATATATTGCCCATCTATACCTTTGAAGAATCCCATGTGCCTTCTCCAATCACCTTTCCCACTCTAGAAGTGATCAACTTGTTCTGACTTACACAATAAAACTACAGAAAAGCAAGGAAATGATTAACACCTATATTTGTATCCCTAAACAATGTAGTTTAGTTTTGCCAGTATCGTTTTTTTTTTGTTATTTTCTTTTTTTAATTTATTCATTTTATTTATTTATTTTTGGCTGCATTGGGTCTTTATTGCTGTGTGCGGGCTTTCTCTAGTTGTGGCGAGCGGGGGCCACTCTTCGTTGCAGTGTGCAGGCTTCTCATTGCAGTGGCTTTTCTTGTTGCGGAGTACGGGCTCTAGACGCTTGGGCTTCAGCAGTTGTGGCACACGGGCTCAGCAGTTGTGGCTCGTGGGCTCTAGAGTGCAGGCTCAGTAGTTGTGGCGCATGGGCTTAGTTGCTCTGCAGCATGTGGGATCTCCCTGGACCGGGGCTCGAACCCGTGTCCCCTGCATTGGCAGGTGAATTCTTAACCACTGCGCCACCAGGGAAGCCCCTTTTGTTATTTTCTTTTTCACTCAACTTTATGTTCGTGAAATCCATACACACTGATCAATATATCTGTTGTCTATTTCCACGCTGTATAGCATTCCACTGTATAAATATACTGCAATTTATTATTTATTCTCCTACTGACTGGCATTTGGGTTGTTTCCGGTTTGGGACTATTACAAAGAATTCTGCTGTAAATGTCTCGTACATATCTCCTGGGTCATGCTGCAAAGGTTTCTCTAGGGAATATACCTAGGAGAAGAAAACTGGATAATAAATGCTATGCTGTTTTGCAAAGCAATCATACCAATTTACATTTCCAACAGTATCAGAGTTCCCTGTTGCTCCACATGCTAGCCAACAGTTGATAGCGTTAGGCTGATTACTGTGTTTCTTCAATTCTAACATGTACACTTTTCCACATATCAACAAATCTGAAATTAGGATATATTTCACCATCATTGTTGACCAGGCAGTAGACATAAGAAAGTTGTCACTGCCAGAGCATGCATCTCAAAACTTGAGAATGAATGCAAGGGGCATGGAAAACAAATCCCAGAGACAAGAGACAAGAGACAAGCCCTCTTTCAAGAAAGGCAGCATCACCAATGTTCTTGATGGGAGAAAAGACAACATTGTTGGGAAAAATCATAGATATCAACGACTTAGAATGAACTGATGAAGTTTTTAAAATGCCTGAATTCAAAATATCAGTACTGGTATATCAACCTAACTTGTAACAGTGATAATTTTTTCTGCAAGAAGAAGCATATTTGATTTCATCCCATAAATGAGCATCACTTAGAAACAAATGCAGGAAAATCTTTTTTTTCCATTGATGAATAAACAGGATGTAGTAGGGGCCAAGTTAGTTCAACTGTCCTAAAAAGCACAGTATACTGACTTGGTTGAAAGGCTGTATTTTTATTAGGAATTTAAGCTCTGAACTAAAATATTAAAAGTTAAGAATGACTATCGTGGGACTTCCCTGGTGGCACAGTGGTTAAGAATCCCTCTGCCAATGCAGGGGACATGGGTTTGGATCCCTGGTCCCAGAAGATCCCACATGCCTCGGAGCAACTAAGCCTGTGTGCCACAACTACTGAGCCTGCGCTCTAAAGCCCTCAAGCCACAACTACTGAGCCCACACGCCACAACTAATGAAGCCTGCGCACCTAGAGCCCGTGCTCTGCAACAAGAGAAGCCACCACAATGAGAAGCCCGTACACCACAACAAAGAGTAGCCCCCACTCACTGGAACCAGAGAAAGCCCGTCGCAGCAACGAAGACCCAAGGCAACCAAAAATAAAAAAAAATAATAATTTTAAAAATAAAAGAAAGCAGATCTCTACCAATCTGTTATTAAAAAAAAAAAAAAAAGAATGACTATCTTTTGATCCAGCAATCCCACTTCTGAGTATATATCCAAAAGAACAGAAATTAGGATCTCAAAGAAATATCTGCATCCCCATGTTCACTGCAGCATTATTCATGACAGCCTAGATATGGAAACTACCCAAGTATCTACCGATAGATGAATGGATAAACCATATGTGGTATATACATATATATGATGGAGTATTATTCAGCCTTTAAAAAGCCTTTAAAAAGAAGGAAATCCTGCCATTTGCAGCAACATGGGTGAACCTGGACGACATTATGCTAAGTGAAATAAGCCAAACAGGACAAATACTACATGATTCCACTTATATAAGGTATCTGAAATAGTCAAACAAAGTCATAGAAGCAGAGAACAGAATGGTGGTTGCTAGGGGCTGTGGGGAGGGAAAAATAGGGAACTGTTGCTCAAGAGGTATGAAGTTTTGGTATTCATAGGTAAGAAGAACAAGCTCTGGAGATCTGCTGTACAACAGAGCACCTATAATAATACAATATTGTGCAATTTAAAATATGTTAAGAGGACAGATCTCATGTGTGTTCTCACCCCAAAAACAAACAAAAAACGCAAAAAAATATAAGGAAATTTTTGGAAGTGACAGATATGTCTACCTTGATTGGTGGTAACGGTATCACCAGTGTATGCATATGTCCAAATTCATCAAGATGTATACATTATATGTGTGCAATTTTTTGTATATCAATTATACCTTAATAAAGCTTTAAAAAATTACTCTTCTTGTAGAATGGAAAAAAACATGCCAACGGCAAGCTTAAACTGAATAATACACCTTAATCTGGCACACAGTAGGCACTCAGCGAATTCTTGTTTCTAGACACGAGATCAAGTGCTATCAGATTAAATCAGAGAGGCAAAAACATTTGCATACGTGTAAGACTAATCTGTTGAAGACAATTCAACTACATTACTTAAGATATGACTTACTTAAAATTAATGATTTTAAGTAACATAAGATGTCTAAAATTTAAAACTACATCTGTCTCTCAGTTTTAAAGAATACATATTAAGTTTTTATCAAGCAAAGTGTGCTTGCTCTCAATTAATGGTATATTTTATTTAAAACAAATACACCTAATTCCAAGTTAAGAGGATCTTAACATTAGTACTATCCCATTATATTAACAATATTTTCAAAATCAAGAAAAGAGTGGTCAGAGCTAAGCCTTGGTCTCATCTTGGCTGCCAAGGAAAATACACATTCAGAAGTGTCCACAGCTCACCTTGTTGCGGCATTCCTTCAGCAGACCCTCCACAAACTTCCAGTTGGTTTGGGCAATCACTGACGGGGAAAGGTTGGACAGTTTGGGCTGGCGGATGGTGCTGCCCATATTCCTGGCTTCCTGGATGTACTTCTAAAGCAAAAGGAAAAATCAAAGACTCTTCGTGCCCATGCACACAGACCACAGGCAACCAGTCCTGATGGGGCCTGAAGAGGGCACTATCACCCCGCACTTTCTTACTGCCTCTTTCCTAGGCTCAGGGCAAAGTTTAAAATGCAGTGTTTGTATCGTAGGGAGAACTGAGAAAATATGATGAATTAATTCTGCTTTTTCTAATGTAAAGCCCTCTTGGCTTTAATGATACAAGAGGTAAAAAACATATGGCTGCAACACGTATGAGTGTGCAAACTCCTATGAGTAGGCAAACCAACTCAAATCTCAGAGTACTATTGAGGAAAATCATTTTCCCCACCAAGTTTGGAGGAATTTAATTCCTCTGCTCCTATCAAAGATATCCATCCTTGCTAAATTAGGGCCTGAAGAACATGTGTGTACACTCGAAACAACAACTGCATTTTCTGATTTTCTACAGTTTGCTGGTGATTCCCCATATGCTGTCTGTTTTAACACATAACCAAATCAATGCAGTAAACTGCACACTGACATCCTCTCAGTATCCCAGGTTCACAACCATTTTTACTCCCGACTTCTTCCTTTCCCCGTATTTATTCCAGTAGTACAATTCTGTCCATTCTATCTTCTAGCCCCTCAATCTGCCCCTACTACCAGCCCCTAGGATTAGGCTTCAATTACTATCACCTGCACTACTGCTACCTGCTCCTAACTTGCTAGCTACCTCCAGTACCTCTTGCCTCCCAAATATTCTGCCCACAGCCTCCTTCACACAACCACCACCAAGCTTTGGATCCTGCCTCTCCTTTATTTGCAATACTCGTCTTTGTCCCTAACAATCCTATCATCCTCAAGACTTAAACAGGTGCTGGTTCCTCCAAACAGTCTTGTTTCAGATTACCCCAGACAGAACTGACCTCTGCTTTCTCTAATCAGTGATCAAACACTGGTGTGCTTCTCATATGGCCCTTTCATATGGCCTTTGCTTCCTTAATAAACTGGTATTCCCTGAGGACAAGGCTACCTCCTTATCATCTTTATATTTCAAAGTGTTTACTATAGTGATTTTGACCAAGAAAACGTACTCAGTAAACTGCTGAAAGAAATAATATGGAGGTGAGGTGGAAGACCCAGGGGAGACTTAAAATAACACCTACACCCAACACCCATTAGGCCACCCTCACAAAAACACCAAGTACAATTGTACCCTATAAACCAGCAGTTAAAAGTTCATAACCATATTTTGCAATATTAATTTATTCCTTTAAAAAACAGCAAAGGCAAAATATTTTCCCATTCATTGAGATGCCAGACACATATGAAAACAACATGCTTTACTGGATTTCATCTGTATAAAGTGCAAACTGCAGGGTCTTTTCTCAGAGAAGTTGCTGAAATAGGTTTCTGAAGGTGAAGCTCCATTTTCACAAGTTCTCTGCAACTCAGTAAGGCAGGGTCTCCAACCTGAGGTTTATAACTAGAAACTTTACTGGGAACAAGTTACAGTGGAGCTGAGAAACTCAGCTTACGAGCAATAAGGACTCAGGTCAATTCAAGAATCCTCAATCCCCACATGCACCTGATAATAATATTCCTTTGCTCCTCTGAGAAAAAAAAGTCAAGATTACCTATTTTAAATTAAGATAAAGAAAAAAATAGGAAAAAAGGCTCCTCCTCCCCAGGTTCAGAGAGCCACAGCATTAACCCAAGTTCAGCTTTTCCTCTTTCTCACTCTAACAAAATTAACTTCTTTACCACCATTCCACACACACACACACACAAAAGCCTCAAAAATTTTAAAGGGATTTTTCCCAAGTTTTAGAATCTTATCTTCTGAGGTTCCTGTCACCCCTCCCACTCTCCCAACCCCTGGGAGGAAGTGAGTATCATTGCACGAGTGACTACTGAAAGGACAGTGAAAAAGGCTCTCTTCCAAGCACTGGTATCATTCCTGAACAGAGGTGCAAATCTGGTTCAGGGAGAGGACGCATATGGCTAGTGGCCCTGCTGCCCCTTGGGAAACACTGTACATCCTGGATTTGTCACAACTGAGGCTCATATCAGGGATCAGGAACTAACTTATTTATTAACCCTTCTTTATGAGGAGGATATTTGAATCAGACCAGAGGCCAAGGAAATGAGAAAGAGAAGGAGGGTGTAGCATGATAACAGGGTCATTCCTTGTCATTCTCAAGGTGTCTTACCTCTCTCTGGTCATTGTCTAAACGCAGGTGTTCTGTGTGCTGCTTCTGCCGGTCTTTACGCCTCCACTGGGCAGGGGCATTCCTTTTTGTCCACCTGACAGAATCAAAGCAGACAATTAAGAATATTCCGCTAAGAGGGACTTCCCTGGTGGTGCAGTGGTTAAGAATCCGCCTGCCAATGCAGAGGACACGGGTTCGGGCCCTGGGCCGGGAAGATCCCACATGCCGCGGACCAACTAAGCCTGTGTGCCACAACTACTGAGACTGCGCTCTACAGCCCGCAAGCCACAACTACTGAGCCTGCGTGCCACAGCTACTGAAGCCCGCACACCTAGAGCCCGCGCTCAACAAAAGAAGCCACCACAATGAGAAGCCTGCATACCTCAACGAAGAGTAGCTCCCACTCGCCACAACTAGAGAAAGCCCGTGCATAGCAACAAAGACCCAACGCAGCCAAAAATAAATGAAGAAAGGAAGGAATGAAGGGAGGGAGGGAGAAAGGGAGGAAAGAAGGAAAGGAAGAAAGAAAGAATATTCTGCTAAGAAAGTAAGGTCAACTGACAGGAGAAAACTTAAACATCTAGGGACCAATGCTGGCCATGGGAAACCACCAAGAAACCACCAGAGATAGCTCAGAAACCTTGAGAAGGGTAGCTTAAAGATCAGTTACTAGGCAAGAAAGAGATAACTCCCCAGGGGCAGAGACATACCTTTTTTATTTTTTTAAAATAAATTTATTTATTTATTTATTTTTGGCTGCGTTGGGTCTTCGTTGCTGTGCGTGGGCTTTCTCTAGTTGCGTTACTGTGTGTGGGCTTCTCATTGCAGTGGCTTCTCCTGTTGTGGAGCACCGGCTCTAGGCATGCAGGCTCAGTAGTTGTGGCGCACGGGCCTAGTTGCTCCGTGGCATGTGGGATCTTCCCAGACCAGGGCTCGAACCCGTGTCCCCTGCATTGGCATGCAGATTCTAAACCACTGTGCCACCAGGGAAGTCCCAAGAGACATATCTCTCTTGAAACACCTAAAAAAACTTCACTTGCAGATCCAAAACTATATTCACTCAACTCTGCCTGGGCTTTGATACACTCATCTCCAAAAGTAACGAAGAAGAGCAATCCTGCTAAGCTATCTACTTTCAGTTCTGTTATTTCAACCACCACTTACTAACAATACAGTGCTAGCTAGGTGTTGTATGGATTCAGTCATGAGATGATTTCAACCCACCTGCAGCCCGGCCTTTTACAGGCCATGATACATGAAGCTATCCCAATTTTCACAGTGGAGACAGGAGCTGATGATACTCTGTCACCTGTTTCCTTGTTCAAACAAGTGAACAACCTGGATAATGTGTATTTTCTCCATATTTGCTTTACAAATGTCAAGGTCTTCTGGAGATAACAGTCTAGGTGCAGATACTGTATAACCCTCACCACTGTGGCTAGGGAGCTGGATCAGGGAATCCCTGGGGTTGACTCACTTGTTGCTGGCTGGCCCGGTGGAAAGCACATCAGACTGCAGCTTAGGGAAGAAGCCTGGTTCATACTTCCCTTGTCCAATCTTCATGTCAAGTAAATGGGGGTGAACCGCAGTATGATCGATTTTTGCCAGTCGCAGCTCAATTGCTTTCTCTGGATGAGAATGAAAAAGTCCAATATTTTAAAAAACATACCATATTCTGGGCCATAAAACAAGTCTCAATACATTTAAAATAATTTGAATCATACAAAGTATGTCCTGTGACCAACAATAATCAATAATACCTTAAAACTAAAAAACAAACTTCTAAATAACCAAGAGGTCAAAAAGGAAATCAGCATGGTTGAGGCTAAAATGGAGTGGATTGCCTATCATTGGATGTAGATTGTGCTCTCTATTGTTAAGAGTACTTGAAACAATTCAGGTTGGTTTCCTTGAAGTAATTTTTTTTATTAGTTTCTGCTTTATAACAAAGTGAATCAGTCATACATATACATCTGTTCCCACATCCCTTCCCTCTTGCGTCTCCCTCCCTCCCACTCTCCCTAGTTGAAGTAATTTTTATTTATGATTCAGAGGACTCATGTGGATGGAACTCTCTCTGGCCCTTGAAAAACATGCCATCAGCACTCAGAGTTGCTGTTGCCCACTACATGTCCTGCCTTCTGAATAGAAAAGAGGTGTTATTTAGGGAAAACCTTTCTTTTAAGATATGTGTAGATCATTTTATTTACTACTGATAATATTTGTTCCTTGGTCCCTATAGAGATAGTTTTTCTTTAATAGCATGTTTTTTAGTGGTTGTTTTAAAATTATACAGAGAGCAGAAGTTCTTTATCTGATGTGATTTAGTAGGGTAGTGAATTCGATAATAGAAAAAGTCACTTAAGTTTGGGAATCCTAAAAGGATATATACATCCCTTAAACATTTTAATTTAAACCATATGACTGTATAATCACCAGTCTTTTGATGAAGTGTCTGTGCATTTTCTTTGATTATGGATCCACTAATCAGGGGTCTGCATTGTTTCTCTTGCATAAATCTCACCCATAATGCATTCACACTGAGTTTTCCAGTTTTTAAAGTGGAGCGAGAACTTTTAAAGGACCTTGCAAAAGAACCATAGTAGATGCTAGTTTTCCCAAGTTTTCTGCACTTAAGTGATATGCCTAATTCAACTGCTGTATTTTTAGTGACTTTGTTTTACTGAGTCTTTTTAAAGCATTTAATTTTGTTTTCAGAGAAACAGTTCTTTTTTTATACCCTCATATCTTACCATTTATTTACATAATATTTGGTTAAATTATACAACCCAGTAATAAGTTCAACTAGTGCAGATAAGCTTGGAAACAAATGCATACATTAGTATTTTTTAATCGCAGTATAGTTGATGTACAATAGTATATGTTACAGGTGTACAATACAGTGATTCACAATTTTTAAAGGTTATACTCCATTTATACATATTATAAAATATTGGCTATATTCCCCGTGTTCTACAATGTATCCTTGTGGCTTATTAATACATAAGCTTACATTAGTTTTTTTTTTTTTTTTTGCAAAGTAATACAAACTCCAGGCATGCAATCAAAAAATTTTAAAGGGAATAAAATGAAATCTCCTTCCTCTCTCCTTCCTGTGGTAGCCGGAGATCAAGTTTCTTGTGCATCCTTAATGAAAATAATAGTTTTTTAAAACAAATAAATAATGTGTGGAAAAACAATGCAGAGAGAATTCAATGTTTCCTTTTTTTTGTTGTTGGCTGTGCGGGCTTTCTCTAGTTGTGGTGAGCAGGGGCTACTCTGTTGCGATGCGTGGGCTTCTCAGTGCAGTGGCTTCTCTTGTTGCGTTGTTGCGGAGCACGGGCTCTAGGCATGTGGGCTTCAGTAGTTGTGGCACATGGGCTCAGTAGTTGTGGCTCACAGGCTCTAGAGTGCAGGCTCAGTAGTTGTGGCGCACAGGCTTAGTTGCTCCGCGGCATGTGGGGTCTTCCCGGACCAGGGATCGAACCCATGTCCCCTGCATTGGCAGGTGGATTCTTAACCACTGTGCTACCAGGGAAGTCCCTGTTTCCCTTCTTTTTGATCTAAAATCCTACCCTTGTGAAATAATCTCTTGATTTTTTTTATGCCCTCCTCCTAAATACTTTTATATAATGCACTATTTTTAATGTTGTGTTGCACATATATTAATTGTAATATTCTTTAAATTATATACATTTTGATATACATATGGTATAGTAAAGTAAAACTTGGAAAAAAAGCATTTCAGTCATATGGTAGAAATTTAAAATATTACAAAAGGGTGTATGTCCAGTGACGTGTTAAGACTTATCACTGTTTCCTGTTTCCTTCCAGACATAGACATGCATATACAGCATGTATACCTTTTAAAAACAACACAGATGGGAGCATACTAATCATTGTTTTATGCCTTCTTTCATTTAACAATTTATCTTGGAGATATCAGGACAGATTAGGTTGTTTCCTAAGAACAAAGATTGCGTGAGAAACATCCTTGTTCATACAGTTTTCACAGAAGTGTGAGTATGCAAGGACAGTTTCTAATTCAATTTCTGATTTGCAGGAACTTCCCTGTAGTTTGTTTTAGGAGTGAACTTATCTGTAAAGTGATCCCAAGTCTAATGTCTTTCTCTGCACAGAAAGAAGTCATAAGAATGTGCTGATTATTCTCTCTTCACCACTCCGAAGTGGTTGTAATCCCAGTATGCTTTGCATTATCTCCTTTTGTTAAAAGTAATTGCTCATTACAGCATTATGGGAGCTGTGAGAAAACCCAGAGAGTTGCCTCGGGCTGACGTGTTTCCAGTTGATTTTGATTGGCTAAACTCTTTGGATGCAGATGACCTTCAGCTGTTTCCTATTTATTAGTTTCACCTTCTTGGCATGATGAGCACAGAGACAGGCAATGGCAAAGGAGGTACTGATTTTATCGTTTGTACTGGTGTATAGAAATGGATTTTGTGCTGTTGCTTACAGCTCTGGGAGGTCAGCATCCTAGTGTGGGTACCACGGGTTGATGGATCCCGGAGGCATGGTTTATTAGGCCATCCTTCAAGATGAGTTGTTGCTTTTTTAAAATACAAAAAATGTAGGGAAAAAGAAACCCACAACTCAGACCAGAGAGGCCATAAAATTCCAAGTTTCTAGTATCTGTAAAACCAAACCATATAAATGGAAAGCAGTTTAGCCTTGAAAGAGGAGATTATTTCTCATCCCCTAAAGTGTTTTGTTTCTAAGAATCGCACACTTTCAAGTGCATCACAGGGACTACTTCAGGGATTTCAATCTGAGGCGAATAAGGTTACCCACTCTAGCAGAAATAAGTGGGCTGAGTTTCAGATACTGGATTAGACTCATCCTGGAGAGTAGGGAAAAACCAGAACTAGATGTCTGTACTATTGAAAAACCTGCTTTTATGGAGCAGAGGAAGCCCCTTCCTTCAGACTTTAGCATGCCCTGTTTCATGATTAGAGAGTAGATAGATGTTCCCTGACACTGTAACTAGGTACACTATACGGAGTAGTCCAGTGTCCAGGAAGCCTCATGAGGAAGGCATTTCAGGGACTCCTTTACTCAGAGTGTCTGTTGGACCCCTATGAGATGTTCGTGTCTCTGAGCAGACCTGTCAGGAATGCCAGCCACGTAAAGGAGTAGCACCTGCTTTATTGACTTTTGGTAAAAGAAGCAGCTTTTTGGTTTTCACATGATTGAAAAGGCCTTGCTCCTTCCTGCCTTTTTTAAAAAAAAACCAGAAATGGTGTGTGTACACTGAAACGGGGGGAGAAATTATTCAGTGTAATATTTATTCAAAATGGGTGTTTAAGAGCCAGTGTTGGGACACAGTAAGACTGGACCTTCAGCTTTAAATACCTCTTGGAGGTTTTCTCCCACAGCTTTACATTCTTTTGATCATCTTAAGTTTGAATTTTAAAGTATATTCTTATCATGTCTGAGATTCTCAAGATTATTGCTCTTAGTAGATTATTTACAAGCATTCATATCTAGAAAAGAGAGGTGAAAGATACAAAAACTGAGGCCTCACCTAGAGAATCATTAGAATTCTTCTTAATAATTGTTAGAGTAATCATAGAGCAGGAAGATTTCAATAGAAAGATAAGAAGCAAAGTTGTACAGGTGTCCCATGGAACTCGATATCTCCGAAGAGGCTGAAGATAGAATTTGCAGTGGCCTAAATTTTGTTCCTCAGTTATTGCTTACTCTCACGTGGAGTAAATATTTTTTCTGAAAGGCTATATAGATTATCTATTTAATCCTTGAAAGAGTTTTTTTTGTAATTTGGGAAATATTTTTGTTGTTGCTTCAATTGGGAGAGGGTCCTCACCAAATAGTCTTTAATATGGGAATGGCAGTGCTTTGTGGGGCACAGTGAAAAATGAGATCGACTTTCTTCTTGAACTCTTATCAGTCTGTTCCTGATTTTAGTGAATATGAAAAGCTTGCACTCTTTTATCCTTCTGCTAAATCAGCTGTATTTTTTAAAAAATCATTATTGATGACCAAATCTCTGAGCTCAGTTTTACCCACTGATTGTTTTACATCACTTATCTATTATCTATCAAATGCCTTAGCTTTCCCCGAAGAAGCTGAGGCACTTGCTTAGAGTGTACTCAACATGTTGGAGATGATGAAGTTTTAGTCATCAATTTTTATTTATTTGCATTACTAGTTAAAAAAAAAAAAACTATTTCCAGGGCAGGCTTAGCCAGGAGCAAGGTGGTAAGCTGCTCCAAAGTTTTACTGGTGAGCACACAGGATGCTTTGCTAAAACCTAGTTGATATATATCAGCTTCTGCTCACTTCCTGCTCATTCTTCTTCATTTTCTGGAAAGCTTTTTGTTATTTATTACTCATTTATGAACCAAGCTGAGGTTTGCTTAAATGGTGGGCTGAGTTTTTAGTGCATAAAACTGTTTAACTCCTGTGAAAACTCACTTGAAATCAGCCATTCCAGGAGGATATTACTCATATGATTTTAAAATTGATGTTCCTACTTTGTCTTTAAGTGTCTGAAACCAGCATACCATTTGTAAATAGTAATGTGTTAAATCTCAATCTATTGTATTGGCTTTGCTGATGTATTTTTTACTCATTTTAAAAATAAAACAAGTCTAGAAATTGCATTCTGAAGAAAAGCTAAACTTTGAACACAAGCTTCTCTTCCAAGATATGCTCTCTGACCTAGAATAAGAGTTTTGAGTAATGAAAGTCAATCTTCTGGGCCTTTCAGGTTCTAGGGGAGCTTTTTATCAAAGTGTTAAAATGACACTTTCATGCTGTTACCATTCAAGAAAGGTTGCCAGGTGGAAGGCAGACTTGGCTAGTGTGGAAAACCAGCCTCTGCATGCTTGAAGGTTCTTTGGGCTTGATCTTAAAGGCAAAGTTCACATCAGCTCCTTGTAGAATGCAGACATGTGAGTGGTAAATGAGGTGTTTTGACATTCATGCTGAACAGAGACTAGGCCACTGTTCCTTTTCTTTTTGTTCCACTTCCCCATTCTCCTTCTACTGAAGAGAATCTACTTAACATTCTGGTTTAGTATTTGGAGCAAGGTACTATTTATGATTCCTATTGTATTTCTTTTTTTAAAAAATTGTATTTCTATATGAAATTTTATTACTAGCATGGACCTGTGTGTGGGGGGTATACTTCAGCTTGTGGTCCATTGAGGTCTCTGGGTTGTCTCTCTGATACCCACAAGGGAATCATACTCTGCGCATACTCTTGCTGAAGTTTATCCTGTTCCTTTCTAAATGTGCAATTGTGTTGAAGATTTTAACTTACTATTTGAGAAGCAAGTACCTTGTTTTTGATTGGTTTTGTGTGTGTTTTGTTTTTTTGACCTAGATTACCAGAGACTGATGACTGTGGCAGAGACAACTACAGCTCTCATGTTTCCTTTCCAGTGGCAGCATGTCTATGTTCCTATTCTCCCAGCTTCTCTCCTACATTTCTTAGATGCTCCTGTGCCATACCTGATGGGCTTGCATTCCAATGGCCTGGATGACCGGTCAAAACTGGAGCTGCCTCAAGAGGTAAGAAACACATGGAGCTTGGGTGCTGGTGTCTGTGACCCTGACACAGGATTTGGGAGAGAAGGGCTTTGGGATGAGCCCAGGGTGGTATCACCAAGCTTGTTTTCTTTTATTTGGGGGAACACAAACAACTTTCCAGGAAAAAAGTGAAAACAATGAAGATTTAGCTCTGTTTATATAATTCCAGAAACACTTATTTCCTCTATCACCTGACATACTTTTATAATAATCTGTTTATACTATTGTGAACTGCCTTTTTCAAACATGATATTTTACATATTTTTAAGAAAATCTTTTTATTATGTAATCGTTTAAACTTACACAGAAGAGTAGCATAGTGAATCTCTATGTTTTCAATACTTAGCTTTAACAGTTATCATACATTTAAATTGTATTTTACTTCTGTACTTTCTACCCCCTATTTTTTAAAGAAATTCCACATAATATAATTTTATAACTGCTTTAGTAGCCAGACATGTATTAATAAACCAGTGGTTTTGTTTTATAGGCCACAGTTGCTCTGTAAAAGTTGACCTGATCATAGTGATTCTTGTAGTACTGAATGTAGCTTTGAAAACTCTCCTTGCTGAAGATAAGGAAGGCCTTGAGAGAATGCTGCTCCTCCCTTGCTGTGAGGATGGCCTGCTCCTCTTTCCTATTGTTTCAAATACTAAAATAATTGATTTTAAAAATATATTTGTTTATCTACTGCTTCATTCTAAAATAGATTTAAAGCATCATTAGAAATAAGATTGTCTTGGTTTTTATTCTCCTAGAATTACCAAGAGAACTGGTCTACCTCTTTTGGTGACTTTGTGGCTTGTATGAAACTAGCTGGGGGAAGGCCTTTCCTACTCTGAATTTCATAGTCAACAGAAAGGCCTGGGAAGAAGACTTTGGACTATGCACACACTGGTATCAGCATGACTCTGTCCCATCCTTCCACCAGTGATTTTTGGGGGGAAGATTTTTATGTATAGCTGAAGAATATGAGTAAGAGGACCTCCAAAGAAGAGACTGTTCTCATGGAAATGGATCTAAGCAGCATTCACATTGTTGGGCATGTCTGGGCAGCCATATTGATGAACATGCCTGATAATTAGATCATACCCGTAATGTTTAAGTTATAGTCAATTGCATCTCTTTTTCTCTCTCCTTTGGTTTTTAGTTATTTATTTATTTGGCTGCGTCGGGTCTTAGTTGCGGCGCGTGGGCTCAGTAGTTGCAACACGTGAGCTCTCTAGTTGTGGCGCACAGGCTCTGGAGCATGTGGGCTCAGTAGTTGCAGCACGCGGGCTTAGTTGCCCCACAGCATGTAGGATCTTAGTTCTCTGACCAGGGATCGAACCCACGTCCCTTGCATTGGAAGGTGGATTCTTTTTTTCTTTTTAAAATTTATTTATTTAATTTATTTATTTTTGGCTGCATTGGGTCCTCGTTGCTGCACACAGGTTCCCCGCCAGCTGCGGCGAGCAGGGGCCACCTCTCGCCATGGTACGCGGTCTTCCCATTGTGGTGGCTTCTCCTGTTGCGGAGCACGGGCTCTAGGTGCACGGGCCTCACTAGTTGTGGCACATGGGCTCAGTAGTTGTGACTCGTGAGCTCTAGAGCACAGGCTCAGTAGTTGTTGTGCATGGGCTTAGTTGCTCTGTGGCATGTGGGATCTTCCTGGACCAGGGCTTGAACCCGTGTCCCTTGCATTGGCAGGTGGATTCTTAACCACTGCACCACCAGGGAAGTCCCTCGCCTTTGGTTTTAGAATCAGAATATCTTCCTTGTAGTTTTTTCCGTTTCTGCCTCCTATGAATCTATAGAGCTTTGTGCTGTTTGGGGTGGGACAAGATTAAGGAAGAAAAGATCTAAATAATGTCAACTAAAAAAAATGCAGGAGGCTGCAAAAAGAACAGAGTTTATTTGGGGACGTAAGAATTGCAACTGGGGAGACACAGATTCAGTTAACCCTGAAAGAGTATTCCGAGGAAGAGAAAGAGTCAGGGGCTTATAAAGACAAAAACCACGAGGTTGTTAAAAGTTGCCCTGGTGAGAGTTGTGATCGACTCTGATGCGAGTCAAAATATTTGTCCTTAAGAAATCACAGGTTATTTTAAGGTAGGGGTCTTGTAAGTGTATAGACTGTCACGAATTGTTTTAGGGTAAGGGTCTGATTAGTATCTTGAGTTTCTGGCAGGTGTTCTGGTGTTCTGTTCTTCATCAGGTCAAAAGGTCAGCTTCCATCCAGGCTGAGTCATGCAAACATCGTACTTCCTTAATGGCTTCCCAGCTTCATTTCAGAGATCTCTCTTAGAAATACTGACTCCATTTTGACTTTCCTTTCACAATGATGGAGAAAACCATTGAGTTTTGGGGTACTGGGTTTTTATATGTATTTGTCTACTGATAAATATGCATAAAGAGTAGATATCAAAGATTGGAGAGTGGGGAGCTTTTTGTTGTTGCTTTAAATGGTTGCATATTTAATATTGACACCTCCTTCTGGTAAACCTAATTATCATTTTGTAAAATTCAAAATAAGAATAACAGTAAAAATGTTCATTGCAGCTCTATTGACAATAGTCTGGACATGGAAGCAACTTAAGTGTCCATCGACAGATGAATGGATAAAGAAGATGTGGCACATATATACAATGGAATATTACTCAGCTATAAAAAGAAACGAAATTGAGTTATTTGTAGTGAGGTGGATGGACCTAGAGTCTGTCATACAGAGTGAAGTAAGGCAGAAAGACAAAAACAAATAAATACCGTATGCTGACACATATATATGGAATCTAAAAATCAAACCAAAAATATGTCATGAAGAACGCAGGGGCAAGATGGGAATAAAGACGCAGACCTACTAGAGAATAGACTTTAAGGACATGGGGAGAGGGAAGGGTAAGCTGGGATGAAGTGAGAGAGTGGCACGGACATATATACACTACCAAATGTAAAACAGCTAGTGGGAAGCAGCCACATAGCACAGGGAGATCAGCTCGGTGCTTTGTGATCCCCTAGAGGGGTGGGATAGGGAGGGTGGGAGGGAGGGAGACGCAAGAGGGAAGAGATATGGGGATATATGTATATGTATAACTGATTCACTTCGTTATAAAGCAGAAACTAACACACCATTGTAAAGCAATTATACTCCAATAAAGATGTTTAAAAAAAAAGAGATTATTTTGATAATAATGGTACAGAATTAAATATATGTCAGAGAACATTAAAGGAATTCCAGAATTTCTAAGGAAAAAAAAAGGAAATAAAGTATTTTGAGCTGAATAAAAATGAAAACACAAAATATCAAAATTTGTGGAATGTCATTAAAATATTACTTGAAAGATTTACAGCCTATCTTAGGCCGTGAATATTACAAACAACTCAATGCCAACAAATTTGACAACAGATGAAAGACACAAACTGTCAAAGCTCACTCAAGAAAACAGATAACCTGAATAGCTCTATATCTATTTTTTTAATTGAATCTGTAGTCTAAAACCTTCCTACAAAGAAAACTCCAGGCCCCGATGGCTCCACTGATGAATTCTGCTAAACATTTAAAGAAGAAATAGTATCACTTACACAAGCTCTTCCAGAAAACTGAAGGGAGTACTTCCCAACTTATTCTATGAGGCCAGCATTATCCTGATACCAAATCAGACCAAGACATTACATGAAAACTATGAACCAAATCCCTCCTGAACACAGATGCAAAAATTCTAAACAAATTTTTAGTAAAGCGAAGCCAATAATAAACAAAAGGATAATACATCATGACCAAAGAGAGTTTATCTCAGGACTGCAAGACTGGTTTACACATTCAAAAATCAACGAATATAATTCACCATTTTGACAAACTAAAGCTAAAAACCATATAATTACCTCAATAGATGCAAAAAAGCATTTGGCAAAATACAACCACCACTTCTGATAAAAAAACTCTCAGCAAGCTACTAACAGAAACCAACATTCTCAACTGATACAAAAGTATCCATGAAAAACCATAGTGATGGGCTTCCACGGTGGTGCAGTTCACTGAAAACTATATAACACTGCTGAGAGAACTTAAAGACCTGAATAAATGGAGAGATATGCCATGTTCATGTATCAGAAGACTCAATAATGTTAAAATATCAATTCTCCCTAAATTGGTCTATAGATTCAAGGCAATCCAAATGAAATTTTCAGGTTATTTGTAGACTGGCAAGCTGATTCTAAATACATATGAAATAAAAAGGACCTACAGTAGCCAAAACACTTTGAAAATAAGAACAAAGTTGAAAGACTAACACTACCTGACTTCAAGATTTAATATAAAGCTACAGTAATCAAGACAGTGTGGTATTGGTGTAAATGTAGACTAACACATCAATGAAACAGAACAAAGAATCCAGAAACAGACTCACACATATACAGATCACTAATATTTTGACAAAGGTGAAAATACAATTTATCAGAGAGAGGATAATCTTTTCAACATATGATTCTGGAACAACTGGATATCTATCCGGAAAAAATAAACCTGGACCCTTAGCTTACACCATTTACCAAAATCAACTTGAAATGGATCATAGACTTAAATGTAAAGCCTAAGACTAAAAACTTCTAGAAGGATATGTACAGAAAACATAAACTATGTTACCTTGGTTAGGCAAAATTTTCTTAGATACAACACTAAAAGCATAATCCATTAAAAAAACCTGATAAACAGACTTCATCAAAATTAAGAACTGTTCTTTGAAGGACACCATTAAGAGAGCAAAAAGACAAGCCACAGAACGGGGAAATATCTGCAAATCATATATCTGATAAAGGACCTGTATCCAGAATATATAAAGAACTTCCAAAACTCAGTAATAACAAAACAACACAATAAAAAAAATGGGCAAAAGATTTAAACAGGGCTTCCCTGGTGGCGCAGTGGTTGAGAGTCTGCCTGCCGATGCAGAGGACACGGGTTCGTGCCCCGGTCCGGGAAGATCCCACATGCCGTGGAGCAGCTGGGCCCGTGAGCCATGGCCACTGAGCCTGCGCGTCCGGAGCCTGTGCTCCGCAACGGGAGAGGCCACAACAGTGAGAGGCCCGCGTACCGCAAAAAGAAAAAAAAAAGATTTAAACAGGCACTTTACCATAGAAGACCTGTGGATGGCAAATAAGCAAATGAAAAAATGTTCAACATTACAGTCATCAAGCACATGCAAATCAAAACCACAATGAGATACCACTACATACCTATTAGATGGCTAAAACTGAAAAGACTGAGCGTACTAAATGTTAACAACAATGTGGAAGAACTATAACTCTCATACACTGCTAGTGAGAATGTAAAATACACAACTACTTTGCAAGACAATTTGGCAATTTCTTTAAAAAGTCAACATACGAATATCATATGGTGCAGTCATTCTACTCCTAGGTATGTATGCAAGGGAAAAGAAAACATATGTCTATACAAAAACTTACATACAAATGTTCATAGCTCTAATGCCCATCAACAGGTAAACAAGCAAATTGTAGTAATATCCGGAGCCTGTGCTCCGCAATGGGAGAGGCCACAACAGTGAGAGGCCCGCGTACCACCAAGAAAAAAAAAAAAATACATACTGCATGATTCCATTTATAGAAAAACCTAGAAAATTCAAACTCTATAGTAACAGAAATCATATCAGTGGTTGCCTGGAGACTGGGGGAGAGAATGCAGAGAGGACAGGATGGAGGTATTACAAAAGGGCATGAGAAAACCTTTGAGGATAATGGGTATATTCCCGATGTCAGTGAATATAACATGTAACAAAACTTTAAATGTGTGCAGTTTACTGTATATCAATAATATCTCAAAAATTTTAAAGAGTAAGAACCAAAAAAGCTGGTAATTCTCCTGGTATTGTCTAGATACATATAAAAACATCTCACCTTTGGGCCTTGCTGAGTGTCCTAGGTCAAGTGCCCTTCTCTCTCTGGGCCTACCTTACTTCCTCCCACCCTTACCCCTCCTTCATCAGAACTTATTTAGTCTCTCAAAAAAGTGCTAAGCACTATTCTAGGTACCCAGATACAATGGCGGGCCAAAGGAAAATCTTTACCTGTAAAATTAGTGAATGAGTAGAGTTAATTGCCATCAAGATCCCTTCTAAATGTAAATTTTAAAGAATCTACAGAAAGACCCCTTTAGTTATATTTTTACCATTTTCAAATCAGACTGATTCAAGAAGCTAAGGTGTCCATGAGGAATGGCGTGAGGTAGCTGAACTACTCCTCTAGGCTATAAATCTGAAGCCAGTGGCAAGAACTCTGAACTAGCATATTTGGAGTACATATCTCAGGGAAATACCTAAGGGCTATACCAAGGGCATGATTCCTGGGAACGGAGCATGTAGTTGCCTGGAGGATCTCTGTGATACCCATTTTTCTGAAATGAGTCATAGAAATGAGGGTTAGTTAACCCTCCTTCCATATCCCGAACTCCACATTCTAATGGGACCACAAGAATTCATGTCCTGGCCACAAATGAGACCAGAGTAACTCATATCAGTATTTGGTGTTCAACAACTGGATTACAGATATGCTGAGAACTGACTGCCTCAACCCTTTGGACAGAGGGGCAAGGTTTCAAGCGACTAGAGTGTCTCATTTTACAGTCTCCAGCTATAAGCGTACTCCTCCCTTTACTCCCACAAGCAATACATAAATATTGTCATTTTTCAAGTGTAACACAACATGAAAAGATTGGGAAGTCCTGATTTAAAGCAATGGTTTAAGAGATGTTTCTCTAAACCCACAATCTTGTAAAAAATTCTCCATCATGCTCTCCAGGACCAACGCCTTAGGCAGGGTTCAGGACCTGAAACTTGATGTGTGTGTTCCAGGAGGCAAGGAGGACTGTGTTAGAGTATTTCACTTGCATGGGCAACACGTCCTCAAGTCTTGGCCAAGAGGACTGTCACCTTAATGAAAGGCTTGGAGCAAGAGCTGAAAGATAAAGTCAGAAGGCTATCGAGCATAAGGCTGAGGAACCCAGGATTTTGTCCAAACTGTCACCACTTGTATCTTCAAAACCTAAAAAAATGCCTGCCACATTCATTCATACGGTAAATACTTGGTGAGCACTTCCCACACACTGGGCATGTAGTGGGTATTTATATTTGGTAAATGAATAAACAAAATATACAAAAAGGCTACAACAAGGACACTGAATATTGCACAAGGAAGAGAACACACTACTTAATCTGACACCTCAAGCTGAGACTATTCTCTGGAGAAACTGACCTAGACGGGGCCTCTATGAACAAAAAGGTGTATTCCATCATGCAAGTAGCAAACAACTTTTAACATCTATATGTTCTAGGCATAATGTTAGAGGACTGGGGGTAAGACAGTGATTAAATACAGTCTCTGCTCTTAAATTGCTCCCTGATAATGATGGCTCAAAACAATAGAGATTATAAAGGGGAGGCAAGAACAAAGCAAAACAGGAGCTTAGCAGAGAATCAACTCAGCCTGAGGACATCAGAGAAGGCTTCACAGAGGAGGAGACACATCAGCTGGATTTCTATAAGCTGCTTACCCGTAACTCACTCGCCCCTTCTTTCTTGTTAATAGAAGCAATACAATTCAGGGTAACATTACACCCAGGTCAATACTCACTTTCACAGCCTCCCTTGCACTTAAGGGTGGTCATGGTTCTGGCCTATGAGACAACAGAAGTTGTTGGGAATTCTGGGAAAGCTTTTGCTTTCTGATGTAAGAGGGAAAATACAGCTGGCATCAACTTTCCCCTTTGCCCTGAATGTGAACATAAAAGGCCTCTTGTAACAAAGAGGCAACAAGTATGAATATAAAAGTCAACATGCTAAGGACAGCTGAGTGAAATGACAGACTCTCATTTCCTGATTGTTGAGCAGCTGAGCAACCACCAATTCTGCACTTCTTGATAATTTAAGAAAAATAAACCCCATTTATCTCATGCACTGCTGATTAGATTCTCTAGTCCTTACAGCAGGACCCATTCCTAACTGACACAGTGTTAAAGGATGAGAAGAAGTCTGCCAGGCAAAAAAGACAGGGGAAAGCATTTCAGGCAATGGGAACAACTTATGCAAAAACAGAAACAGGGAAAGAAGCTGGCATGTTTAGGAACAGGGACACGTTAGTGACATAATCCAAGAGGCTAGAAAGTACAACAAGGAGGCCTCACTTGCTTCATCCACAGTGGTACACTTCTGGTACATGGATGTGCGCAGAGTAGGTGTCCGAACATTCAACAGCCTGATCTTGTCTACTCGGGAATCAAACACCCGGAGCACAGGATCTTTATCATCATCGTCATGACACATGATTTTGTTGTCAATGAAGGAAGCAAACATCTGGGTCTCCAAGAATCTTGAGAGGAAAGGCAGGTAGGGCTCAGGCTGATCTGACAGAAAAGATGCCTGGTGGGACCAAAAGGAAAAAGTCATCAACAGGGAAGAGGGCATGTCAGCCTTCATCAACCAAGGCTACATACCCAAGGCATTCAGTAGGTTAACTCTTCTCTGAAGCTTCCTAGGTTTTTATAAATTGCAAACAGTAAAACCTCTCCATCCTTTTTTAAAATGCATATAATTTCAGATATCCTGAAACTTTGACACACTGGCCCGTTTAACTTACTCAGGTAACCTACTGTGGCAACCAATGTTCCCAGAATCCTGATGTTCAACGTGCATGCACATCTTTGCCTAAGAGAGCTCTTTGACTGAAGGTAAACCACCTGATAGCAATAACCAGCACTCTGCTCTAAAGCAAGCAGACCTTATATTTTATTAACATCAGAAGGACCATGAACTTGTTTCCAGCACATATCATGAAAGAAAAACTCATCTTCAGTCACATCTTTAAGAGAGTCTGGCACGTTCTCACTTCTTACCACCTCCCCAGTGGGATTATACTCACTTTGTCAAAGTTTTGCATCTGCTCCCTGTTGGTAAACCAGGACTCCTTATCCTGGCTGGGCTGAATGACAAACACCTCATAATCTGCAAACATCTGAGTGAAACGATTTGCAAAAACTTCCCGGATCTGAATGTTTAGCTGGTAAATCCTTAGTTCTTCTTCATCACACTGAACTTTGAGATCCTTATTGCTGCTGGGGTCTTCACGTACTTCCAGCTACAAAAACAAAACAAAACAGTTGAGAACGTGCAAGCTTTTCCTTTTATCCCAAAGAAATGCAACTCATCCTTTCCCCCGTCCTCCGCCAATGGTCATTCACTTTTGCAGCAAATGGAGAAAATAAACAAAAGAGAAAAAAATGGGAAGAAAAGAAAAAGAAAGGAATTCTGACATGGAGAAGGGATAAATGAGGGTGTTCCACTTGCAGGTACCCAGCAACTCAATGAAAGTGGAGAGGAACTCATTACAGGCAGAGAGAGATTCAGCGATAGAGGAAAAGACACCAGTTATCTCAAGGGTCAGGGAAAGGAAGGAGTCTGGGAAGTCAACAAGAAAATGATAATGCAAAGCAACAAGGTCAGACTCTGGTTTTCCTTTCATCTCTTTGATTTTTCTCCCCCATATCACTTTCCCTATCTTTCTCCCTAAAAATGTTTCCTTACTGGTTTTCTTAACTTTTTTAATCTCTCTAAATATTTCTCTGCTCTTCTTTAACTGGCTATGATTTTTCTTTTTTAATATCTGCTCTACTAACTAAACAAATCAGGAAAATGAAATGTTTCACACTTCACTAAAAAATAGCCCAACGAAATGATTACAGTACCCCATTTTGTTTATATGTAATTTAAGAAAGTAATTTAATAGTGAGAATGGGGAGGGTGAAGAGATGGGTAAACAACTACAGAAAGCAGACAGTCTCATCAAAGTCAGGAAATGGAAAGTTAAGTACATCCCTGGGAAGAGCAGAGGACTAGAATTCAAGAGGACCAGGTTCTAGCCGCAAGTCAGCCACACAGAAGCATTTAATCTTAGGTAAAACACTCAGGATCTCTGAGTCAACAATTCCTGCTCTATGTGCTTTAGGATGCTGTGCAATTCACAAGGCAATGGATCTGAAAGAGTCTGAACACAAAGACTGCCACCACCATCCCTCCAAGTCTCTCTGCAGTAGTGTTTACAGAGAATGACAGCAGCTTCTCCTTGATGTTGAAGTGAGAAACTACCGAGATTTAGATTCAAGTAGCATTTATACTAGGATAATGTTTGCCAGAGCTAAATCCAGAGTCTCCCACACAGAGCATCCTTTCAGTACTCACAGATATGCCTTGCCCTGAACTGGGTGCCTTCTCATTCCACACTTTATTTCACCAGGACATCATCTTAGCACAGACCCATATACAGCATCATACCTTCTCCAGGCTCACCCCAGTCCTCTTGACCAAGGCCTGCAGGCGGGCGATAGTTTCATTCTCCTTGAGGAACTCGTAGGAATGTAAAGGGGAGCCTGCGATGTTTCCATTCCTCTTGTCGGAGACGAGCTCAGAGGCCCGGAGCCTCTTCAGCTTGGAGGCACTCTCGCTACAGTGAAGGTTCCCTTCAGGGGGAATGCCAAATGCCATGAGAATCTCAGAGACTTCCTGGACAAACTCCAATTTGTTGGGAAACTGAGGCAAGTCCTCCGGCAGCTCAATGAAGTGGTTGTCAATGTCCACAAAGCAGAGGTTAGCCTGCAGTCAAAACATGATGAGGAGTGTGAACAACTCCGCAGTATTAAGGAAGAAGCTTTAGAGGGGATAATGAACAAGAAAGGAAAGAGCAAACGTCTGCAATGGGCATAACTTAGGTATGGTTAAAGAAGATGGGGTGGAAGGAGGTAGACCTGAGTTCCAGTCTTCCCCTGATGCTTTCTAGTTGTGGGATGTTGGGAAAGTTACATAACTGTTTCCTCAGCTATAAAATGGTGATAAAAACAACTTATCTTAGAGAGTGATAAGAATTACATAATAACATAGATGTTTAGCATCTAGCACAAAATTCTCATATATAGTAAGTGCTCACAGAATATTTGTTGAGTTCACAAATTCTTACAAGAGTAAAAAGAATGCTACGAGTGTGTCAGAAAGTCTAGGTTCCAGACCTGAATCTGTCACTATCTCCCTATATGACCCTGAGCATACCAGTATCCCTTTCTGAGCCTCATTTCTGATTTGTAAGATTTGATGGCTCGTCTTGATTTTTGTGCTTCCTTCTGGCTTTAAGATTGCTCCTGAGAGGATGTAGAGAGACAGTACTTTCATACATTGCTGGGGAGGCAGGTAATCTGGATTAACAAAAAATAACCTGGCAATATCTATCCTTATTTTATAGACATAACTGACACAGAGAGGTTAAGTAACTTGTCCAAAGTCACATAGCTAGTAAGTAGTAGAGCTGGGATTTGAACTCAGCTAACCTGACTTCAGTCATACCCTCAAGCTCTTAACCATACATTCTTCGCCTTAGAGGTCTTACACATTTCTTGTTCAATTTAACTTAAATATTTTATAGTTCTCATCCCTGTTGGAATTTTCTTGCAGTGCAGCAATTAGAAAAGCTTTTTATTTTTGTATATTTATTTTATAACCATGAACCTGTTCTAGCCAAGACAACTGTCATTTCCTTCACTGCAGAGCATTATTAAATGCTTAAGTGTTTGTTATAGCAAGGATAATAATATTACCTATGTCATAAGTTTGTTTTGAGGATTATGAGACAATTAATGTCAAGGATTTAGGACAGTTTTAGTATACAATAAATGTCAATTAACATTGTTATTATCACTGTGGAATATAAAACTCCAATAAATGAATACACACATACACAATATATATACTATATTACTACATAGGAAAATTCCATAATGAAAAGATGCTAATAATCCCCACATTTATTTGTAAATTTAATATATATATTTTTTTAATCCCAGAAAGATTTTTATTTTTTTCAAGGGAGTATCTGATGAATTGATTCTGAATCTTACCAAAAAAAATAAAAGAATAGCCAAGAAAATTCTGAGGGGAGACTTGCCTTGCTGGATTCTAATACAAATATAAAACAATGGGACTTCCCTGGTGGTCCAGTGGCTAAGACTCTGCGCTCCCAATGCAGGAGGCCCAGGTTCAATCCCTGGTCAGGGAACTAGATCCTGCAAGCTGCAACTAAGAGTTCGCATGCTGCATCTTAAAATCCCACATGCTGCAATTGAAGACCCCACATGCCTCAACAAAGATCCCGCGTACCACAACTAAGACCCGGCGCAGCCAAATAGATAAATAAATATTTAAAAATAAATAAATAAAGTGTTTAAAATATATATAAACAATAATCTATTGGAAAAGAACAGTCTTGAACAGACCCATTTATTGTGGATGAATTATGCAATAAATGTTTGGGGGACAAATGACTGTACACTTAGAAATGTTAAAGTATAATACCATACTCAAAAATAAATTTGAGATAGACTGAAGATTTAAATATAAAAAATAAAGCCACTTTATGTTTTAAAAAAGAATCTCTACCTTTTAGAGATACATACTAAATATATGATGACATAATAATGCTGTGTGAGATTTGCTTCAAAATAATCCAGTAGGGTAAATGGGAAAAGAGTGGAGGATATAGAAAGAAGAGTGGCCATGAGTTGATGATTATTGTGTAATGATGGATGCTAGTCTCTTTACTCTTACATGTGTTCAACATTTTCTGTAACAAAAAGTGAAAAAATAAATACCCCCACAAAAGTATTAAAAGAAAATATAAAAGATTACTATTATGCCTTAGGGTAGAGTTGGACTTTCTAAACTTTATACAAGGCTAAAAAATAATTAAAGATAATCTGGGAAACAATAATCGTCATACATAACATGTAAAAGGTTAACATCCAAAGAAATTATTGAGATAAAGATAATTTACCCAGCTGAAAAATGGAAACAGGTTATAAAAGGCAAACACAGAAGAAGTTTCCGTTAATTAACTTCAAATATATGAAAAGATGTTCAATTTCACTAATAAACCAAGAAATGCAAACAAAATATTTTTTACCTCCTGGATTAGCAAAGATTTAAAAGATTTATAATGTCCAATGCTGGCAAAGTTACTAGGAAACAAACAACTCATACACTGTTATTGGGAATGTGAACTGACAACTTTCCGGGAACAATCTTTTTTTTTTTTGCGTTACGCGGGCCTCTCACTGTCGTGGCCTCTCCCGCTGCGGAGCACAGGCTCCGGACGCGCAGGCTCAGCGGCCATGGCTCACGGGCCCAGCCGCTCCACGGCATGTGGGATCCTCCCGGACCGAGGCACGAACCCGTGTCCCCTGCATCGGCAGGCGGACTCTCAACCACTGCGCCACCAGGGAAGCCCTCGGGGAACAATCTTAAAGAAATTTTTTTTTTTTAACCAGTCCAACCCAAGAACTAGAAATTACCAATATTTTAATCTACTTATATACTCTTCCCCAATCCCATCCCCCAACCTATACAGTCCCACCCCTGTAATCACTATCCTGAATTCTGTTTATTACCTTTTTGCCTTTTGTTTTTTAATTTATCACATATGTATAGTACATGCCTTTAAATTTTTGCTTGTTTTTGAATTTTATAAAAGGATTATTGTTCTTTACACAGTCTTATGATACTATTTTTCTTCACTGAACATTAAGTTACTAAGATTCAGCCATTTTGTTGTATGTAGCTACCCATTATTCATTTTCACTCTTGTGTAATATTACACTATGTGGATATACTACAATTTATTCATCAATTTTCCCATCAAAAGGCATTTGACTTGCTTCCTGTTTATTGTTTTTACATTGTTATACATGTTTTCTTGGACACGTGTGCAAGATCTTCTCTTGGGTATATCCTAGGAGTGGAACTGCTACATTGTGAGGTATGCAAATGTTCAATTTTATAAGGCCTAGCTGTGTTCCAAAGTGGTTATAACAATTTACATTTTTACCAACAATCTAAAGTGATCCTACTGATCCAAATATTTCCAAAACTTGGTATCATCAGATTTCTTATTATTACCACTTTAGTGGGTACATTTATTTACACTTCCCTGATTGCTAGTGAAGAAATGTGTATTTTTTGTACAATCTCTCTTCACGTCTTTAGCCCATTTTTCTGTTGGGATGCTTATCTTCTTACTGATTTGTAGGAGTTCTTTATAACCTCCTGATGCTAACTCTTCATAGGCTATATGTGTCCTACACATATCTTCTCCTAGTTTTTATTTTTTCATTTTAAGATGTCTTTTTCTTAATTAAAAAAATCAAAGTTATCAATCTTTTATTTTATGGAAAGTGCTTTCTTCATCTTGTTTACGAAGTCCCTACCTACCCAGAGGTCAAAAAGGTATTTATTAACATTTCCTTCGAGAAGATTTAAATTTTTCTTTTTGACATTTAACTGCTTAATCCGTCTCAAGTTGATTTTGTTATGGCGTTGGGTAGGAATCCTTCTTTACTTTTTCTCCCTATGGACAAGCAATTTTTCCAGCTCTGTTATTAAAAAGTTCTTTGGCATGGTATGTTTATTATATATCAAAATACTGATCCTGCTGTTTATCCCTGTACCAGTAAGTCTTGTATTCTAAGAGGCAGGAGGCCCATATAGTAAATCCAGATTAATATAACTATTCCACAAACTCTCAATCTATTAAGACTGCATGTTTTAACATGTCCATGTATGCGTTCATTCAATACACATTTGCTGAGTGCATAAATTACTCCATTTACAAATCTATAACTAATAAAGAGAACTTTCCCATATCCAAGATTCAAAAATTAGAAGAATCACTTTAAATTTCACCTTCTAGAGTTCCTCCTCTAGATAACAACTTTAAACCCGTCCTTGTTAAAGAGACGATAAATGTTTAACACCTAAAAATAACACCTATTTTTTGTTTATTCCTCTAAGATTTTAAAATTATAAGTGCCTTCAGGTCAAGCAACTAAAAAATATAGTAAAGACAGAATTAAATCATCTAGTCATGAAGCTCACCTGCCTCATAAGCCTGTCCATACAGCTAACAGAAGAAAAGCACTGTGACCCACCAGAAGCACACAGTGCAATCATTTATCCTCTTGGTCCTCCTCTCTTTAGAGGAAAAAACCAGTTTGTCCAATAGGAAACATAAAGGCAGCTAAATACAACTATAACCACTCGACAATGCTTGGCTGGCTTTTCTCCCACTGCTATTGACCAAACACAGAATGTCTGTAAAGAACTTTATAAACTCCAAATGCTGTATCCACATATTGTAGATACTCCTAGATAGAGGTGGCCAGAGGAAAGAAAGCAGCTCAGGCACACTTCAGAGATTAAGATAGGAGCCTCTGAGACACTACTAGCCATGCTTTGCAGAGTGGGGCTGAAGCAGGTAGGGATAAGAAGGCAAAATGAAAAGGGGGCCATTCAATTACTAGACTCATACAACAACCTCACGCTTTCTCCTCTCAGTACTCAGAGGGCTCTGGCAAACAGAAGTAACTTGCAAACCTACCTCAAACCCCTCATGCTCCCCCTTCCTCACCTGAAAAGAGGCCAACTCCTGCAAAACAGCTTGGGGGACAAGAAGCAACCTGGAAGGGGCACTGAACCCAAGTGATCAGTCTTCCTCAGTTAACCTCCTGTCTCGTTGGGAGAGGCCATGGGAAGACTTTGCTACTCTGGGGTAGTGATCACATGGATATCCCAAACCACAAAAAGTTTCCCAAATCCCTTCCTGCAAAAGGTCACAATGGCCCTTCCCAGCCCTGAGTTCCTGCCACCAAATCACAGACAGCCTCACTGGCTAGTCTATCTTCAAGTTATTCACTGAAGGGGAGCTCAACAGATAACTGGGGAAAAGCTATTGAAAAAGTATCCTGAGAAAGGAGAAAAAAAAAGTAGGAAAGAAAGAGAGGCCCAAGATAGAAAGAAGTAACACCCCCTTCCCCTGACATAGCTGTGGAAGAACTGCCCCCTTCCTGTGCTCAGACAATGAAACCCAAAAGAGAAGCACAAGACAAAGAATGCCTCACAAAGGCAGCTCAGCACTCTCACTTGCTCAGGGCCAGCTGAGCTCATGTGTTGGTGTAAAAAGAAACAAAGGGCTTTTCACAGACTTTTGATGCCCAAAGATAGGGCAGCAACTGATGAATTCTGACTTGGGGGGTTAGAGAATGTACACTCTCCATGTCTCTGGACAAAGTCCCTTTTATAAGTCTAATGTGCCCCCACCCCACTACCCTGATGGTGCCCACCTGCAAAGGCCCAAGTGCATTTCCCAGCCTCAAGGCTTCCTTCTAGCAGCATAAAGATACCACAGGATGGCCACCAAAATGTTGAAAGTAGTTATCTCTGGGTGGTAAAATCTGAGGTAATTTTTACTTTATACTTTTGCATTGTTAGAATTTTTAACTATAAATGTATCATTTCGGAGACATCCCAAAGCTGTCTTTCAGAGATATTATCACGCTCCATTCATTATGTGTACCTTTCATGGTGCTTTACTCCTTGAGAAAGCCAGTCTTTTCTCACCAGCCTGAAGTTTTCCATGGGGACTGCACAGACTCAGATATCCCAGAGGTTACTTGCTAAAAATCAAGTTATAAAATATCCAGCTACGTAATTGTCCGCACAAATACGTGAACTTCAGAGGAACAGGAACAGGATGAAGTGGGACTCTGAAACCCTAGAACTGCTTATGAAATACACACAGGTATTCTACAATCCCACTGTCACCACTCCTTCTCAAGTAGACCACAAGGAGAAGCAGAGTACAAAAGATGAAGCAATGGTGGAGGCTGCAAAAGTGGAGAATCCAATATCCCAGAACAGAGTGAAATTTTGGGTTTCTCAAACAACCCCCAGTTTCTCAGTCCTGTTAAGAAAACTGCTGGTCTCCCAGCAGCCTCTTCACACACCCACATACATGAAGCACACACAAAATGATGCTGAGAGAGCCTACAGGAAACAGAACTTGCCCCAAGTATACAGCAAGCTGACGCCAAAGATGAAAATAAAACAGAAATCTGGCTTCTGGCCTAGTGACCTATTTATCAGATTATTCATGCCTCTTCGGCTTTCTACCTTCAATCATTTTTTACTGCTATTCTTTTTTTTTTTTTAACATCTTTACTGGAGTATAATGCTTTACAATGTTGTGTTAGTTTCTGCTGTATAAAAAAGTGAATCAGCTATATGTATACATATATCCCCATATCTCCTCCCTCTTGGATCTCCCTCCCACCCTCCCTATCCCACCCCTCTAGGTGGTCACAAAGCACCGAGCTGATCTCCCTGTGCTATGCAGCTGCTTCCCACTATCTATTTTACATTTGGTAGTGTATATATGTCCATGCCACTCTCTCACTTCATCCCAGCTTACCCTTCCCCCTCCCCGTATCCTCAAGTCCATTCTCTAGTATGTCTGCGTCTTTATTCCTGTCTTGCCCCTACATTCTTCATGACATATTTTTGGTTTGCTTTTAGATTCCATATATATGTGTCAGCATACGGTATTTGTTTTTCTCTTTCTGACTTACTTCACTCTGTATGACAGACTCTAGGTCCATCCACCTCACTACAAATATCTCAATTTCATTTCTTTTTATGGCTGAGTAATATTCCATTGTACATATATGCCACATTTCTTTATCCATTCATCTGTCAATGGACACTTAGGTTGCTTCCATGTCCAGACTATTATCAATAGAGCTGCAATGAACATTTTCACGGTTATTCTTTTTTTTTTTTTTTTTTTTTTTTGCGGTACACGGACCTCTCGCTGTTGTGGCCTCTCCCGTTGCGGAGCACAGACTCCGGACGCGCAGGCTCAGCGGCCATGGCTCACAGGCCCAGCCGCTCCGCCGCATGTGGGATCTTCCCGGACCAGGGCACGAACCCGTGTCCCCTGCATAGGCAGGCGGATTCACAACCACTGTGCCACCAGGGAGGCCCTCACTGTTATTCTTATTTTGACTTTTACAAAATGATAATTAGGGTTACCAGAAGGAGGTGTCAGTATTAAATATGCAACCATTTAAAGCAACAACAAAAAGCTCCCCACTCTCCAGTCTTTGATATCTACTCTTTATGCATATTTATCAGTAGACAAATACATATAAAAACCCAGTACCCCAAAACTCAATGGTTTTCTCCATCATTGTGAAAGGAAAGTCAAAATGGAGTCAGTATTTCTAAGAGAGATCTCTAAAATGGAGCCAGGAAGCCATTAAGGAAGTACGATGTTTGCATGACTCAGCCTGGATGGAAGCTGACCTTTTGACCTGATGAAGAACAGAACACCAGAACACCTGCCAGAAACTCAAGATACTAATCAGACCCTTACCCTAAAACAATTCCTGACAGTCTATATACTTACAAGACCCCTACCCTAAAATAACCTGTGATTTCTTAAGGACAAATATTTTGACTCGCATCAGAGTCGATCACAACTCTCACCAGGGCAACTTTTAACAACCTCGTGGTTTTTGTCTTTATAAGCCCCTGACTCTTTCTCTTCCTCGGAATACTCTTTCAGGGTTAACTGAATCTGTGTCTCCCCAATTGCAATTCTTAAGTCCCCAAATAAACTCTGTTCTTTTCGCAGCCTCCTGCATTTTTTTTAGTTGACATTATTTAGATCTTTTCTTCCTTAATTAATCTTGTCCCACCCCAAACAGCACGAAGTTCTATAGATTCAAAGGAGGCAGGAACGGAAAAAACTACAAGGAAGATATTCTGATTCTAAAACCAAAGGCGAGGGACTTCCCTGGTGGTCCAGACGTTAAGAATCCACCTTCCGGGGCTTCCCTGGTGGTGCAGTGGTTAAGAATCCACCTGCCAATGCAAGGGACACGGGTTCAAGCCCTGGTCAGGGAAGATCCCACATGGCGCAGAGCAACTAAGCCCAGGCACCACAACTACTGAGCCTGTGCTCTAGAGCTCACGAGCCAAAACTACGGAGCCCATGTGCCACAACTACTGAGGCCCCTGCACCTAGAGCCCGTGCTCCGCAACAGGAGAAGCCACCACAATGGGAAGACCGCGTACCATGGCGAGAGGTGGCCCCCGCTCACCGCAGCTGGGGGGAGCCTGCGCGCAGCAACAAGGACCCAATGCAGCCAAAAATAAATAAATTAAATAAATAAATTTAAAAAAGAAAACAAGAATCCACCTTCCAATGCAAGGGAGGTGGGTTCAATCCCTGGTCGGGGAACTAAGATCCTACATGCTGCGGGGCAACTAAGACCGCGTGCTGCAACTACTGAGCCCACACGCTCCAGAGCCTGTGCGCCGCAACTAGAGAGCTCACGTGTTGCAACTACTGAGCCCACGCGCCGCAACTAAGACCCGACGCAGCCAAATAAATAAATAACTAAAAACCAAAGGAGAGAGAAAAAGAGATGCAATTGACTATAACTTAAACATTACGGGTATGATCTAATTATCAGGCATGTTCATCAATATGGCTGCCCAGACATGCCCAACAATGTGAATGCTGCTTAGATCCATTTCCATGAGAACAGTCTCTTCTTTGGAGGTCCTCTTACTCATATTCTTCAGCTATACATAAAAATCTTCCCCCCAAAAATCACTGGTGGAAGGATGGGACAGAGTCATGCTGATACCAGTGTGTGCATAGTCCAAAGTCTTCTTCCCAGGCCTTTCTGTTGACTATGAAATTCAGAGTAGGAAAGGCCTTCCCCCAGCTAGTTTCATACAAGCCACAAAGTGACCAAAAGAGGTAGACCAGTTCTCTTGGTAATTCTAGGAAAATAAAAACCAAGACAATCTTATTTCTAATGATGCTTTAAATCTATTTTAGAATGAAGCAGTAGATAAACAAATATATTTTTAAAATCAATTATTTTAGTATTTGAAACAATAGGAAAGAGGAGCAGGCCATCCTCACAGCAAGGGAGGAGCAGCATTCTCTCAAGGCCTTCCTTATCTTCAGCAAGGAGAGTTTTCAAAGCTACATTCAGTACTACAAGAATCACTATGATCAGGTCAACTTTTACAGAGCAACTGTGGCCTATAAAACAAAACCACTGGTTTATTAATACATGTCTGGCTACTAAAGCAGTTATAAAATTATATTATGTGGAATTTCTTTAAAAAATAAGGGGTAGAAAGTACAGAAGTAACATACAATTTAAATGTATGATAACTGTTAAAGCTAAGTATTGAAAACACAGAGATTCACTATGCTACTCTTCTGTGTAAGTTTAAACTTTTACATAATAAAAAGATTTTCTTAAAAATATGTAAAATATCATGTTTGAAAAAGGCAGTTCACAACAGTATAAACAGAGATTATTATAAAAGTATGTCAGGTGATAGAGGAAACAAGTGTTTCTGGAATTATATAAATTGAGCTAAATCTTGTTTTTATTTTTTTCCTAGGAAGTTGTTTGTGTTCCCCAAAATAAAAGAAAACAAGCTTGGTGATACCACCCTGGGCTCATCCCAAAGCCCTTCTCTCCCAAATCCTATATCAGGGCCACAGGCACCAGCACCCAAGCTCCACGTTTTTCTTACCTCTTGAGGCAGCTCCAGTTTTGACCGGTCATCCAGGCCATTGGAATGCAAGCCCATCAGGTATGGCACAGGAGCATCTAAGAAATGTAGGAGAGAAGCTGGGAGAATAGGAACATAGACATGCTGCCACTGGAAAGGAAACATGAGAGCTGTAATTGTCTCTGCCACAGTCATCAGTCTCTGGTAATCTAGGTCAAAAAAACAAAACACACACAAAACCAGTCAAAAACAAGGTACTTGCTTCTCAAATAGTAAGTTAAAATCTTCAACACAATTGCACATTTAGAAAGGAACAGGATAAACTTCAGCAAGGGTATGCGCAGAGTATGATTGATTCCCTTTGTGGGTATCAGAGAGACAACCCAGAGACCTCAATGGACCACAAGCTGAAGTATACCCCCCCACACACAGGTCCATGCTAGTTATAAAATTTCATATAGAAATACAGTTTTAAAAAAAAGAAATACAATAGGAATCATAAATAGCACCTTGCTCCAAATACTAAACCAGAATGTTAAGTAGATTCTCTTCAGTAGAAGGAGAATGGGGAAGTGGAACAAAAAGAAAAGGAACAGTGGCCTAGTCTCTGTTCAGCATGAATGTCAAAACACCTCATTTACCACTCACATGTCTGCATTCTACAAGGAGCTGATGTGAACTTTGCCTTTAAGATCAAGCCCAAAGAACCTTCAAGCATGCAGAGGCTGGTTTTCCACACTAGCCAAGTCTGCCTTCCACCTGGCAACCTTTCTTGAATGGTGACAGCATGAAAGTGTCATTTTAACACTTTGATAAAAAGCTCCCCTAGAACCTGAAAGACCCAGAAGATTGACTTTCATTACTCAAAACTCTTATTCTAGGTCAGAGAGCATATCTTGGAAGAGAAGCTTGTGTTCAAAGTTTAGCTTTTCTTCAGAATGCAATTTCTAGACTTGTTTTATTTTTAAAATGAGTAAAAAATACATCAGCAAAGCCAATACAATAGATTGAGATTTAACACATTACTATTTACAAATGGTATGCTGGTTTCAGACACTTAAAGACAAAGTAGGAACATCAATTTTAAAATCATATGAGTAATATCCTCCTGGAATGGCTGATTTCAAGTGAGTTTTCACAGGAGTTAAACAGTTTTATGCACTAAAAACTCAGCCCACCATTTAAGCAAACCTCAGCTTGGTTCATAAATGAGTAATAAATAACAAAAAGCTTTCCAGAAAATGAAGAAGAATGAGCAGGAAGTGAGCAGAAGCTGATATGTATCAACTAGGTTTTAGCAAAGCATCCTGTGTGCTCACCAATAAAACTTTGGAGCAGCTTACCACCTTGCTCCTGGCTAAGCATGACCTGGAAATAGTTTTTTTTTTAAAACTGGTAATGCAAATAAATAAAAATTGATGACTAAAACTTCATCATCTCAAACATGTTGAGTACACTCTAAGCAAGTGCCTCAGCTTCTTCGGGGAAAGCTAAGGCATTTGATAGATAATAGATGAGTGATGTAAAACAATCAGTGGGTAAAACTGAGCTCAGAGATTTGGTCATCAATAATGATTTTTTAAAAAATACAACTGATTTAGCAGAAGGATAAAAGAGTGCAAGCTTTTCATATTCACTAAAATCAGGAACAGACTGGTAAGAGTTCAAGAAGAAAGTCGATCTCATTTTTCACTGTGCCCCACAAAGCACTGCCATTCCCATATTAAAGACTATTTGGTGAGCACCCTTCTCCCAATTGAAGCAACAACAAAAATATTTCCCAAATTACAAAAAAAAAAAAAACCACACTCTTTCAAGGATTAAATAGATAATCTATATAGCCTTTCAGAAAAAGTATTTACTCCAACGTGAGAGTGAGCAACAACTGAGGAACAAATTTAGGGCACTTCAAGTTCTATCTTCAGCCTCTTCTGAGATATCTCAGTTCCACGGGGCACCTGTACAACTTTGCTTGTTATCTTTCTGTTGAAATCTTCCTGCTCTATGATTACTCTAACAATTATTATTAAGAAGAATTCTAATGATTCTCTAGGTGAGGCCTCAGTTTTTGTATCTTTCACCTCTCTTTTCTAGATATGAATGCTTGTAAATAATCTACTAAGAGTAATAATCTTGAGAATCGCAGACATGATAAGAATATACATTAAATTTCAAACTTAAGATGATCAAAAGAAAGTAAAGCTGTGGGAGAAAACCTCCAAGAGATATTTAAAGCTGAAGGTCCAGTCTTACTGTGTCCCAACACTGGCTCTTAAACACACATTTTGAATAAATATTACACTGAATAATTTCTCCCCCCGTTTCAGTGTACACACACATATAGACACACACCATTTCTGGTTTTTTTTAAAAAAGGCAGGAAGGAGCAAGGCCTTTTCAATCATGTGAAAACCAAAAAGCTGCTTCTTTTACCAAAAGTCAATAAAGCAGGTGCTACTCCTTTACGTGGCTGGCATTCCTGACAGGTCTGCTCAGATACAAGAACATCTCATAGGGGTCCAACAGACACTCTGAGTAAAGGAGTACTCAGGAGTCCCTGAAATGCCTTCCTCATGAGGCTTCCTGGACACTGGACTACTCCTTATAGTGTACCTAGTTACAGTGTCAGGGAACATCTATCTACTCTCTAATCATGAAACAGGGCATGCTAAAGTCTGAAGGAAGGGGCTTCCTCTGCTCCATAAAAGCAGGTTTTTCAATAGCACAGACATCCAGTTCTGGTTTTTCCCTACTCTTCAGGATGAGTCTAATCCAGTATCTGAAACTCAGCCCACTTATTTCTGCTAGAGTGGGTAACCTTATTCGCCTCAGATTGAAATCCCTGAAGTAGTCCCTGTGATACACTTGAAAGTGTGCGATTCCTAGAAACAAAACACTTTAGGGGATGAGAAATAATCTCCTCTTTCAAGGCTAAACTGCTTTCCATTTATATGGTTTGGTTTTACAGATACTAGAAACTTGGAATTTTATGGCCTCTCTGGTCTGAGTTGTGGGTTTCTTTTTCCCTACATTTTTTGTATTTTAAAAAAGCAACAACTCATCTTGAAGGATGGCCTAATAAACCATGCCTCCGGGATCCATCAACCCGTGGTACCCACACTAGGATGCTGACCTCCCAGAGCTGTAAGCAACAGCACAAAATCCATTTCTATACACCAGTACAAACGATAAAATCAGTACCTCCTTTGCCATTGCCTGTCTCTGTGCTCATCATGCCAAGAAGGTGAAACTAATAAATAGGAAACAGCTGAAGGTCATCTGCATCCAAAGAGTTTAGCCAATCAAAATCAACTGGAAACACGTCAGCCCGAGGCAACTCTCTGGGTTTTCTCACAGCTCCCATAATGCTGTAATGAGCAATTACTTTTAACAAAAGGAGATAATGCAAAGCATACTGGGATTACAACCACTTCGGAGTGGTGAAGAGAGAATAATCAGCACATTCTTATGACTTCTTTCTGTGCAGAGAAAGACATTAGACTTGGGATCACTTTACAGATAAGTTCACTCCTAAAACAAACTACAGGGAAGTTCCTGCAAATCAGAAATTGAATTAGAAACTGTCCTTGCATACTCACACTTCTGTGAAAACTGTATGAACAAGGATGTTTCTCACGCAATCTTTGTTCTTAGGAAACAACCTAATCTGTGTCCTGATTATCTCCAAGATAAATTGTTAAATGAAAGAAGGTATAAAACAATGATTAGTATGCTCCCATCTGTGTTGTTTTTAAAAGGTATACATGCTGTATATGCATGTCTATGTCTGGAAGGAAACAGGAAACAGTGATAAGTCTTAACACGTCACTGGACATACACCCTTTTGTAATATTTTAAATTTCTACCATATGACTGAAATGCTTTTTTTCCAAGTTTTACTTTAATATACCATATCAAAATGTATATAATGTAAAGAATATTATAATTAATACATGTGCAACACACCATTAAAAACAGTGCATTATATAAAAGTATTTAGGAGGAGGGCATAAAAAAAATCAAGAGATTATTTCACAAGGGTAGGATTTTAGATCAAAAAGAAGGGAAACAGGGACTTCCCTGGTAGCACAGTGGTTAAGAATCCACCTGCCAATGCAGGGGACATGGGTTCGATCCCTGGTCCGGGAAGACCCCACATGCCGCGGAGCAGCTAAGCCTGTGTGCCACAACTACTGAGCCTGCACTCTAGAGCCTGCGAGCCACAACTACTGAGCCCATGTGCCGCAACTACTGAAGCCCACATGCCTAGAGCCCGTGCTCCGCAACAACGCAACAAGAGAAGCCACTGCACTGAGAAGCCCACGCATCGCAACAGAGTAGCCCCTGCTCACCACAACTAGAGAAAGCCCGCACAGCCAACAAAAAAAGGAAACATTGAATTCTCTCTGCATTGTTTTTCCACACATTATTTATTTGTTTTAAAAAACTATTATTTTCATTAAGGATGCACAAGAAACTTGATCTCCGGCTACCACAGGAAGGAGAGAGGAAGGAGATTTCATTTTATTCCCTTTAAAATTTTTTGATTGCATTACTTTGCAAAAAAAAAAAAAACTAATGTAAGCTTATGTATAAAATAAGCCACAAGGATACATTGTAGAACACGGGGAATATAGCCAATATTTTATAATATGTATAAATGGAGTATAACCTTTAAAAATTGTGAATCACTGTATTGTACACCTGTAACTTATATACTATTGTACATCAACTATACTGCAATTAAAAAATGAATTAAAAAATACTAATGTATGCATTTGTTTCCAAGCTTGTCTGCACTAGTTGAACTTATTACTGGGTTGTATAATTTAACCAAATATTATATAAATAAATGGTAAGATATGAGGGCAAAAAAAAAGAACTGTTTCTCTGAAAACAAAATTAAATGCTTTAAAAAGACTCAGTAAAGCAAAATCACTAAAAATACAGCAATTGAATTAGGCATATCACTTAAGTGCAGAAAACTTGGGAAAACTAGTATCTACTGTGGTTCTTTTGCAAGGTCCTTTAAAAGTTCTCGCTCCACTTTAAAAACTGGAAAACTCAGTGTGAATGAATTATGGGTGAGATTTATGCAAGAGAAACAATGCAGACCCCTGATTAGTGGATCCATAATCAAAGAAAATGCACAGACACTTCATCAAAAGACTGGTGATTATACAGTCATATGGTTTAAATTAAAATGTTTAAGGGATGTATATATCCTTTTAGGATTCCCAAACTTAAGTGACTTTTCAATTATTGAATTCACTACCCTACTAAATCACATCAGATAAAGAACTTCTGCTCTCTGTATAATTTTAAAACAACCACTAAAAAATATGCTGTTAAAGAAAAACTATCTCTATAGGGATCAAAGAACAAAATTATCAGTAGTAAATAAAATGATCTACACATATTTTAAAAGAAAGATTTTCCCTAAATAACACCTCTTTTCTATTCAGAAGGCAGGACATGTAGTGGGCAACACCAACTCTGAGTGCTGATGGCATGTTTTTCAAGAGCCAGAGAGATTTCCATCCACATGAGTCCTCTGAGTCATAAATAAAAATTACTTCAAGAAAACCAACCTGAATTGTTTCAAGTTCTCTATTAACAATAGAGAGCACAATCTACATCCAATAAAAGGCAATCCACTCCATTTTAGCCTCAGCCATGCTCAGCAATGCTCAGGAAGTTTTCAGAAAAAGTTTTTTTTTAACCATGCTAAGCATGACTTTTAGGTCCTGAGTTCAATTTGATTCTGCATACAAACCTTCTCAACTGCCTTCAAACCTCTTAAAATTATTATGTATACAATAACCCATATTCTGAGAAATATAAGGAGGAGCACTGAAGGAAAAAAATATTACCTATCATATTTCTGGTTTTAATCCTCCTTTTCTCACCTTTAAACATCCCCAACTGCATCATAGGTATTAAAATGCCACTGCACATTTTAATACCCTATCTGGTTTGGTTTCTTCCTCTGTTCTGGTCTAAACCAGACAGTCTTCACTACTCAACCAAGTCTCTGTTTCAAAGTACAGTTGACCTTTGAACAACAGGGAGGTTAGGGGTGCCTACCACCCACACAGTTGAAAACCCGCATATAACTTTACAGGCGGCCCTCTGTATCCATGGTTCCACATCCAAGGATTCAACCAACTATGGATCATGTAGTCCTACAGTACATAGTTATTGAATAAAATCCACATATAAGTGGATCCGTGCAGTTCAAACCCATGTTGTTCAAGGGTCAACTGTTTTGCCCAGCTCCAGTCTAGAAACAGTAACTAAAAAAGCAACGAGAATTGTACAAGTCTATACTTCACCCAGAGACAGAAATCTGAAACATCATTATTTTAAACAAGTTGCAAAGTAAAACCTCAGGAACCACATTTTAGTCAACAGATGCTTTTGTTCAGTCTGCAGTGTTCGACAAGAATGTTGTTACCAACGTTTAAAAATCAAAAATTTCACATAAAAAATCTGGGTCCTCATGAAAAATTGGAAGACCTAGTAACATTAGGCCAGCATTTCCACAAGGAATTAATTGGAGCTAACTAGTGGCTGTCCACTTTAGATGCAGTATATGCTCTTCAATTCAACAGAGTCTCCATTACTTCACCTTCAGAATCCAACCATATCATACCACTTCGCTGTTACCTCCCTAGTCAGAGACAACATAATCTCTCACTTAGATTGTTAAAATGGCCTCCTAACTAACGTTATTCAGACTCTGCCCATGGGCCAAATCTGGGACATTTGACCATCAAAATAATCAATCATAGTAATGGCCTATATAACCTACTGAATAAATAAAAATCTATGAATCCATACAATAATAAACAAGGGAGAATGAAATGTTCTTCCTCACAGTAAAATGCAACCATCCTGGTAACTGGTTCAGACTAGAATCATCAATGGATGTTAAAGCTATTAAGCAAAATTTTGAAGAGAAACAGTATATTTACAGGGTTTCTCCCCACAAATTACTTCTTAATTACAAAGGGAAAAATGATAACTTTCCAGTTAAGAAACTCAGCAGACATCGTCTTAACCAAGTGATCAAATCAACATTACCAAAAATGGGACAAATGAACACCATGTGCCTCCTATGATGATAAATAGACATTATGTGCCTCTAGATACAATGCACTGAGAGAACCACAACATCACTTCTGTGATATTGCAGCCAAAAATTTATAACCTGAATCTAGTCATGAGGAAACATCAGACAAACCAAAACTGAGGGACATTCTACAAAATACCTTGCCTGTACTCTTAAAAAATGTCACTCATTAAAGACATGAGGAATTTACTACTAAAAGCAATGCATGTTACTGGACTAAATCCTGGACAAGGAATTTTTTAAAAAAATTATCATTCACTTTTATGTGAAATCTAAAAAATAAAACAAACTAGAGATTATTAAAAAAAAGAAAGAGTGGGGCTTCCCTGGTGGCGCAGTGGTTAAGAGTCCGCCTGCCGATGCAGGGGACGCGGGTTCGTTCCCCAGTCCGGGAAGATCCCACATGCTGTGGAGCGGCTGGGCCCGTGAGCCATAGCCGCTGAACCTGCGCGTCCGGAGCCTGTGCCCCGCAACGGGAGAGGCCACAACAGTGAGAGGCCCGCGTACCGCAAAAAAAAAAAAAAGAAAGAGACTTACAGATATAGAGAACAAACAAGTGGTTACCAGAGGGGAGAAGGAAGAGGGGGAGGGGCAATATAGGGGCATAGAGGATTAAGAGGTAAAAACTATTCTGTATAAAATACACTACAAGGGGGGCTTCCCTGGTGGCATAGTGGTTGGGAATCCGCCTACCAGTGCAGGGGACATGGGTTCGGGCCCTGGTCCAGGAGGATCCCACATGCCACAGAGCGGCTGGGCACATGCGCCACAACTGCTGGACCTGTGCTCTGGAGCCCACAGGCCACGGTGCTGAAGCCGCGTGCCGGGAGCCTGTGCTCCGCAGCGAGAGAAGCCACCACAGTGAGAGGCCCGTGCACCATAACGAAGAGTAGCCCCTGCTCGCCACAACCAGAGAAAGCCCGCGCGCAGCAATGAAGACCTGACACAGCCAAAAATAAATAAATTTAAAATAAATAAATAAGCTACGAGGATTTATTGTACAACACAGGGCAGCCAATATTTTATAATAACTATAAATGGAATATAACCTTTAAAAATTGTGAATCACTATGTTGTATACCTGAAACATATAATATTGTGTATCAACCATACCTCAATTTTTAAAAATTTATCATAACAGACATTATTGGACACTGGTAAAACCTGAATACAGTATTGTTATTTTATCAATGTTAGATTTCCTAAATTTATTAATCATACTATGGTTATGTAAAAAAAAATGTTCTTGTTCTTATGAAATAAAAGCTGAAGTATTGAGTCAAGGAACATGGAGTCTACAATGACTCTCAGTGGTTCAGTTATGTTTACACACATACAGAGATACAGAGGGAATGATAAAACAAATGTGGCTAAATGTTAATAACTGGTGTATTGTGGGAGAGTGTACAAGAGTTCTTTGAACACTTCTTACAACTCTTCTATAAGCTGGGAATTATTTCAAAACAAAAAGTCAAAAATCTTAAAACCTCCAATGACTAAGCAGCTCAGAGTAACAAAGTCCTTACAATGGCCTACAGGACTCTGTACAATTTGGCCTCCTGTTAAGTCTCTAACACTATCTGCTACTACACTCCTGCTCTCTCACACCATGTTATCTACCAGGCTTCCTCAATGTTCTTGAACATACCAATCACATTTTTGTCTCAGAACCTTTCTACTTCCTGCGCCCTTTGCCTGGAATACTTTTCCTAGACATTAACATGGGTTGCTCACAGAGGCCTAACCTAATCACTCTATTAAAAATTGGAATTTCCCTTCCCCCAATACTATCCTTCCTGTTTTATTTTTTTCCACAGACCTTATTACCACCTTACATACTATATATTTTATTTATTTATTTAATCACCTCTCAAAAAAAAAAAAAAGGTGGGGTGGGGGGGCATTCCCTGGCAGTCCAGTGGTTAAGACTCGGTGCTTTCACTGCCAGGGCCCAGGTTCAATCCTTGCTCGAGGAACTAAGATCCTGCAAGCCATGAGGCCAAAAAAAAAAAAAAAAAAAAAATCACCTCTTTTTCCCCACAAAAATATAAGTTCTATTATAGCAGGGATTTTTATCTATTTTGTCCACCCTGAATCTCTAGCTCCTAGAGTAACTCCTGGCACACAGCAGATTCTCAATAAACATGTACTGAATGAATGAATTTTATGTTACTTATCTGGCTCCTTTAATAAACATTTGTTTCCTTCTGCTCTATTTTACTGTTTTGTCCAAATCTGCTGCTCACTATCACTTAACATCTCATTTATAAAAACAATTCAGTTATAACAAACAAACAACAGAAAAAAGCAACACATCCTCGTTTTCTCAAATATATTTTTTCAAATATATGAAGGATCATCGTACTGTCAGGCTGAGGAAGGGGCAGAAATAACTCTGCAGAGTGATAGAACAGAACTGATGGAAAGTCAATTTCCCATGACCATCAACTCCTGCCTCCTCTTTTCAGCATCAATCAGACGTCAGAAGGCAGGGTTCCCCTCCCAGACTGGAGTGCCCAGCAAAAGGCCACGATGATAGCCAATTACAAATGGTAGACCTCTCGTGTTCCATTAATTTGTCATCCAGCACCTACCTGCAAAAGATCTGAGTTTTGCTCAAACTGTAACAGCCCTTGTCCTTTACAGTCAGCCCTACTGTATCTGATATGGAAAGAAGAGAGGCCCTATGAAGGGAGAGAGCTCTAGTAAGCACTGACTTACGCTGTGAGTAGAGCAGGATTTGAAACTCCAGAAGGGCACAAGTGAAAAGTTGAAACACATTCTCCACCCCAAGCAGTTCAAAGACCTCTTTGACAGGAAAGTCGAATAAGGGAAGCTCATTGGTACTTGGTCTCTGGCAGACAATTGGCCCATAGACCCCAGAAAACTTCAAGGACCGGCCAGGAGGTGGGAGAGGCACCTCGTAGAGTACGTTGTATATGTAGCTCTCTAGGGGCAGTGGAGGGGGCTGAGGTGAAGTGACTGCCTGGTGAAGTTGTTCCAGCACACTCCGACATGCTTTCATGAAGGACATGGGCGTGATGAGGCAAATGCACTTAGAGACGTAGAGCGTATCCCGGCTAATGTCGTAGGAGTTGAAGCGCTGCAGCTTGGTCCCAGGAGTGCCTTCACCATCCTCCATGTCACTGTGGTCTCGGCCATCAGCAAGGGGAGCATGGAGGACATCATACTCAGCATTATGCATGTGGTAGAGGGTCTGCATTGCACTGCAGATCTGCTTGCTAGTCACCTCCTCATAAAATGTGAGGGAAAACCCAAATGTCCGAGAGCCATCCTCCCTTGTGATAATAAAGGCATGGAACTGAGGTTCCCTGGGATCAGCCTGGGTCTTGAATGCCAGCCCTTTGGGCATGCATAGCTGCAAAAGACACAAGGAAACAACTGGTGAGAACCCTCACTGCTGATCCTCTTCTCAGAACACCATCACTACTCATTTACTTAAAGAGCACCTACTGTGCTGGATATCTGGGATATAAGACCAACACAGCAAAATATCTGCCCTAAAGACCTCCCATTCTAAGACACACAAGTAACTAAAATTATAATGCATTTATCAAGGCTATACAGAAATATACACAAAGTGCTAGAGGAACAAAGAACAAACAACTCAGCCTCAGCCTTCATCAGAAAAGGCTTCAGAGATGAGCTTATGCTAGGATTCATCAGGTAGATAAGAGAAAGAAGGGTATTTCAGGGGCATGAAGAAAATGCACAAAGGAGGTAAAAGAAAGCTTGGAGAATTTAGGTAGGTGGTTAAGCATGACAGCATGTATTAGGAGATGATGCTAGAAATATATCTAAAAACCAGACAGATGCAACTTCATACCTAAAAATAAACAAAGTTTTAGATTCTATCAGCTCACAAGATTCTGTCATCAATAAAATCTTCTCTTTTCATAGAAAACAAAGGGTGTTCATTTCATGTAATGCAAGGAGATGATATAATCAGGATAAAGATGCACTTTTTTCACTCTAACTCAGATGGGTTATATAAAGAAACTTGGGTAGCTAATCTAACTGACCTGAATCAATCAGCTTCCATTTTCCACTTTTCCACAAACCTGGCTATACAAAGGAACTACGAGGAGCCTGGGTTAACAAGTACAAGGAGCTACATTATGGTATATCCATTACCCTTGAACTTGACTTCTCAAAGCCTAAGTGTTTCTAGAATATAGTATGTTAAAAGGAAATAAGCACTGGACTAGGAGTCAAAAAACTTGAGGCTCTCTACGATTCAGTTTCCTCTCCTGTGAAATGAAGATAATACAGTTTACTCTGCGTACTTCACAGGGGTTACTGCATGCATCAAACAAGATCATCCTCAAAAAGCTATTAAAAAGTAACAGAGGGCTTCCCTGGTGGCGCAGTGGTTGAGAGTGCGCCTGCGACGCAGGGGACAGGGGTTTGTGCCCCGGTCCGGGAAGATCCCACATGCCGCGGAGCGGCTGGGCCCGTGAGCCATGGCCGCTGAGCCTGCGCCGCCGGAGCCTGTGCTCCGCAGCGGGAAAGGCCACAGAGGTGAGAGGCCCGCGTACCGCAAAAAAAAAAGAAACAGAGGCAGTACAAAGATATGGTTAAGAGCAGAGTTCTGGAAACAGACTACGATATTTAAGCTTGCTCAACTGCTCGTTAGCCATATGACACTGAACACATTACTTAACCTCTCTGGATCTTAGTTTCCTCACCCATAAAATATGTGTCTGTGTCTGTGTGTGTTTACTTAATATTATCTACATAAGGGGTATTGTGAGGATTAAATGAGTTAATTCATGTATAATACTTATCACAGTGCCTAGCACAAGGTGAATACTCAACAAACGTTAGCTTATTCATTGTAGTATTCATCTACAAATTTAAAATGCTGCCCTATCTAAAATTATAATAAAACAAAAACACCCATTTCTGTCATATTACTCAGATATATACAATACAGATGAAAACTGCTTTAAACCTCACTTATTGTGTAAAATCAATGCTATAAGCAACCAACAGTTCAATCTCACAAAAAAAGTTCACTGACCCAATACTGTGTATTTGTCTGACTCAACAGAAGCACCTTGTGACTTCTGGTATATCTGATATATTCCAAATATTTGATATAGTGATCAAAATGCAGAATCACAAACAATATGCATATAAGAAGTTACTGATACTTGGTGGAACCACTGCTACCATAGTCTGAACTCACAATCCTACTGTGAATTACTCTGTAAATTATCTCATACTTGTAGCTAACAAATACTAACCATTCCCACTGCATCTTGGTCAAAGGGATTCCAGTCCACGTTCTCAGGATATCGTGCAAGGACCTTAGACTTGAATGTTCGTCTCAATGGTGTCTGCTCAAAATTTTCTCCTGCAAGAAAAAGAATGAAGCAAGTCATCTGCACAAAGTCCCCTGAAACCACAGGTTATGAATATCTGAGCTTGGTAGTCCAGCAAGGTACAGAAATGAAGGCAAAAGGGTTAGTATGCCAACCATCTAAGAACAGGAAAGGTATTATAGTTATTAGATCAGTAAGAAGCTGGAAAAGTTTAGCATGGTTAATACTGGATACTGTTAGCTACCTTGGTTTTTCTTTAAAATGAAATCATTACTACAATCTTCTTGGGAGGAGAGGGGAGAAAGCACAAGGAAAGATGAAGGATTATATCCATCATTTTTTTTTCCCTAAAAGCTACATTTCATTTGCTTAAAGTCAACTAATAACATCATAGAAGCATAAATTATTTTAAATTCAAAATAAAGTATGCATTTCTATGATCTCTGAAAAAATACAAAGGGAATTAAAAAATTCAAGAACATTAAGAAAGCAGATTTCAGGATAAATCCAATGAGCTATTTTGTCAATTGAGAATCATTTGAAATTTCTGAAATTCTCCTTTGTTTCCCCCTTCCCCCTCCTAAAAACATTAGAGCATACTGAAATACGAAAAGAAACTGAAAAGAAAAGAGGAAGAATCAAAGAACCCACCACCTAGAGGGATACAAATATGAAAAAATCTATTGGTCGAAAAAGGCATAAGAAAGTTAGGTCAAAGGGTACAAAATGCCACTGGAGAGACTTATATAAGAGCCACCAGAATGCTTTGGGTGTTCTCAATTTTGTTTTGTTTTTACCTTCAGTTGTACTTGAAATGAAAGGGCTGGCACCATCCCTGGCTTTAGAAGCCTGTATGTACTGGCATAATGCTATATGATAAATGAAATAACATAGTATTACAATAAAGCAATGTTATTCAAACTTTTTTGACCATGACTCCAGTATGAAACAAAGTTTATATCATGAAGCAATAAACACACACATGATATATATTAATATATATAAATTCACTTAAAACAAAAATTTCACCAAAAAAATACCCTTACTATATGGAATGTGTTCTCATAATTTCTACTCTGTCATTAAAACCAAAAAGGCTAACTGCAGACCTACTAATGGTCATGATTCACAGTTTGAAAAACACTACAAAATAGTATAATGGGATGAAGAGCTCAACAGGTATTAAATTACTATAAAGCCACTAGTGCTTTTTCTAAAAGTATACCACCCAAATATTGCTTTTCCCAAGGGATTAGGGAGAAGGGAACAAATTAAATACACCTAAATATTTTGAACAAATAAATTTAGTAGGAATCATGGGAAAATATGTGGGAAACATGATCAAGGACAATTCAATTGAATTCTATATCTATTTACTGAGTAATCATGTTATACAAGGGCCTTAGGTACTGTGGAGGATAGAGATGAACCAGATGAAACACCCATCCTCAAGGACCTTTCCGTTAAACGTATAGGAAAAAGAACATACACAAATAACATTTTCCCAGGAAGGTTATTATCTGGGAGGCTCCAGCTTATGTGGTCTATCCATTCAGAGCACACTTGCACAGGATCCTGTTCACGGGCTCTAGTTGATAGAATAAATTCTGTTCCAACTAAAGTTTTTATAAGTTGGCTTAGAACCCAAAGGGGCTGGTGATTATTAAGGAAGATGCACTCCTCACCAACACAAGACTGGGATGAACCTAAAGTCAGATAGTCCTTCACTCTAAATCAGCCCAGAGGCACCTTGAAAGTTTTTTTAAACAGTTTATATTATATTACTTCTAAGGCACCTGTTGCAGAAACTAATAATGATTCCAGTCAGTGAGTTATTGCTTTTAACAATTAAAACCTTCACTTCCATTTTCTCTCAGGTTTTGTCCACCATCATCATCAGAAGCCCACTTATTCATAATTTTCAACTTCTGACAAGACCCAACCTTCTTTCTGTTAGTAAAGCAAGTTCCACAACTCAATTCCTCTAATTTCTAATCCCTTCTTCCAAATTGATTTTTCTGAAACTCTTTTCTAGCAAATTTCATCTCTCAAAATACATTTCATAATCTTCACTAAATAAAACTGGCAAAATCAGCCGGCAGCTGGTAATACCAGTAGCAACAAAGCCCTACAGCTATGTTGAGCTAGTCTCAGAGTTTTCACTAACACCTGCAAAGAGTGCAAAGAGCCCACCCATGGCAAGCCTGCACTCACTGTACAAAGTAATTAAACAGCAAGCAGCTGACATAAGGTCTTGTCTACAGTCTGACATTCTCAGAATGTATTTTTAAACTGCATTCAGTTCTGAGAGAAGATAACTATTTCTTCCTCCTAAGCTTCTTTATTTTTAATTGTCAGTTTGCTCATTTCTTCCTTAGTAGGCTAGAAAATCCCCTCAGTAAAAACCACGAAATATTTGAACACATACAGGAATCAGGGCAGTTAGCAATGTCCTATATGGAAGCCTTTAGAGAAAGAAGTTTTCCTAAGATGGCTACAAGGTGCCCCGTAAGACATGAAGAGCATTCAAAGGATGGAACAGGGGACTATTTAGGGGGAGAATTTTAAACAACCAGTGAGATGTAGAATGGAGCCAGAAGTGAACATGATGAGCTGACCTGGAGTGCAGACAAAGAGGTGGGGGAAGCTATGAATCACAGGGTGAACTGGCCTTCAGATCCTCTGTCCCCACCACTACCTCTCCACCTCCTGCTCCTTCTTTAAACAAGCTGAGTAAAGAAGTCTTGTTAAAGAGTCAGGTTCTGAGTAAAGGCACAGCAGAGAGCGCCAATCTCAGACAAAAGTCCTTCTGTGTATTAGACTGGACCAGTAGCAGGAACATAGTCTTTTCACTGCAAGGAGAAAGAAGATGTATAAAGAAGAGGTATGAAGGCCCTGAGAACAATTGTGTTCATTATAATCACCCTATGAAGTGTCAGAAAGTAATAGAGGAAGGAGATCACAAACCTAAGATCTTTTTGTTAAAACAATTTAATCTTTCATCATTTACTGAGGGCTGAGTTTTTTGAGAATAAGCAATGGAGACTTATTGCCTCAGGAACATCTACATAGCCCCACCTCCTGAAACCTACACATGTGTCACAGGTCCCATAAATCCTCAGTTATTTAGACCTTTGGAAATTCAGACAATATCAGGAATATGACATCACAACAACTACTGTCCTATTTTCCTAGAAACAACAACTAATTATTTGCCCAGCACAAATGTCAGCAGGTCTGAATATCAAAACTAAAGCCCATTTCTAACAGCAACTTAAAAATTAGTCAACTAGGTATCAGTCTGTCTTTGTGAATCTGCTCCCTGGAAAGTACAGTTCAGATAAAATCACGACAGATTTTTTTTTAAAGCCTGCATGCCTTACAAGGACTTCTAATAGGTTCTTTGTTTACTTGTTCTGCTCTGGCCAGGCCAGAAACAAATTGATATTTGTATTGCTATTAGCCTCTTGGTACTAGCTTGATTTGAATAACCCTGAATGAGGGATGCTTATGCTGAGAAGCTTCAAAGGAACCCCTAAACTCTCTGAAATAATTTACAAATTTTTGTATGAAGACATTTGCATTTTTCTGGGGAGAGAACACAATTTCTATCAGATCTCAAAGGATCTCATGACTCGAAAAAGTTAAAAACCACAGCTCCAAATGTTTATCCTAATTTGGGCAGAAAATATTTTGACCACTTAAAGGTTAACCTAAATGGGCAGGTTTTCATACAATCTAAAATAAAATACACATACTACTAAATAACTGCTTTCTAGGTTGATGATGACCCAAATTAAGACCATTATTTTCTCCTTTCTTATCATGAGACACCTATGTTGATTGTTTCATACATGCATGTCAACAAGTCAAAAAAGAAAAAAATATATCCTCAAAAGTTCTGTCTGAAGTCCTCTGTAAGGTCATCAGAAAATGTTCACCAAGATCTCCAAGTTGTACATTTATATTAAATTTATTACATCTGTGTTTTTAAATGGTAGAGCAGATATGAAAAGGTAGGTACCCAAACAGCTACCTGAGAAAGACCCAATATGGTTAAATCTCAACCTGGTTTATGTTGAACCACACAAAGCTTCTCCCGATCACAATGTTAGCTTAGATTCAAGCACAATAAAAGTAACCATCATTTCCTGGGAAACTGTTTATAGGACATATCTGTTATATCTACATCTTGGATTAGATATACCAAATAAAATGAATATTTCAATTTCTAAACCTATCAGTAATCAGAGTTTGGATACACTAAAGGAGTTTTACATAAAATTTGAAGTTTAAAAAAACAAAACAAAACGGACTTCCCTGGTGGTGCAGTGGTTAAGACTCCACGCTCCCAATGCAGGGGGCCTGGGTTCGATCCCTGGTCAGGGAACTAGATCCCACATGCATGCCGCAACTAAGAGTTCGCATGCCACAACTAAGGAGCCCGCCAGCCACAACTAAGGAGCACACATGCCGCAACTAAGGGCTAGCACAACCAAATAAATAAATTAAATAAATATTAAGGAAAAAAAGAGCTAAGGACATTTTTATATCTGGTCCCTTGGAGGAGATAGAGAGGATAATATAAATATCTGTGAAACTGAAACAAAACACACACAAAAAAACAAAAACTGACTTTGTCAACAGAATAATTTATATCTAGTTTGATGGAAGTTCTGCTTCCAGCAAGACCAACTCTCTTGCAGATAACCATGAACTCCGGACAAAATATAAAAAACAACTACCTGAAGGTCCTAGAAATGAAAAGCAGGCAGATTATGAAGGCAAATGGAGGGTCAACTCTTGGGAAAAGGTAACAACACTGGATAAATGTCCCCTTTTCATGGCTTTTGGCTAGGCAGGTCCCAGTCTGTGCCATGAGAGGTGGCTAAAATTCGGACAAAGATCCATAGTTATACTAGCTTAAGGAACCGGAGGACAGAATTTAAAGGCAACCACAACAGCTGGGAAGCAAGGGAAGGAAATTCCAGAGAGAGCCAGAGAGCGGGTACCGCTAACTCTGTGTATAAACGCTGCTCAAATCTCTGGCTGATCCCTGAACCATGCGTGCATGGAACAGATCCCAAGCAGCTAGGTTAGGGCTAACAGAACTGAACTGAGATTTAAGCGGCCGCTCACTGCTGGGAAACAGAACAAACAAAATTCAGTGTTTTTGGAGGAAGGTGACAGAATCCAGAGTCTCTACAACATATCGTACATAATGTCAAGGACACAATCTAAAATTGTTCAGCATATAAAAAAACAGAAAAACATGACCCATTCTCAAGAGAAGAGTCAATCAAAAGAAAACGACTTTGCATTGATCCAATATTGGGATTAGGAGACAAGGATTTAAAACAGCAATGTTCATAATGAATGAAAAGACAGTACAACGAAACAGACACTATAATTAAGTGGATGGGCTTAACAGCAGACTGGAGATGCAGAAGAGTTAATGAACTTAAAAACAGGTCAAGCAAAAAGTAACCAATCTGGGGCTTCCCTGGTGGCGCAGTGGTTGAGAATCTGCCTGCTAATGCAGGGGACACGGGTTCGAGCCCTGGTCTGGGAGGGTCCCACATGCCGCGGAGCAACTAGGCCCGTTGAGCCACAACTACTGAGCCTGCGCGTCTGGAGGCCATGCTCCGCAACGGGAGAGGCCGCGATAGTGAGAGGCCCGCGCACCGCGATGAAGAGTGGCCCCCGCTTGCCACAACTGGGGAAAGCCCTCGCACAGAAATGAAGACCCAACACAGCCAAAAAAAATAAATAAATAAATAAATTAATTAATTAATAAAAAGTCAAGCATTTGAAGCCCTTTTAAAAAAAAAAATCTCTGACATTAAAAAATTCATTGGGCTTCCCTGGTGGCGCAGTGGTTGAGAGTCCGCCTGCCGATGCAGGGGACAGGGGTTCGTGCCCCTATCCCGGAGGATCCCACATGCCGCGTAGCGGCTGGGCCCGCGAGCCATGGCCGCGGAGCCTGTGTGTCCGGAGCCTGTGCTCCGCAACGGGAGAGGCCACAGCAGTGAGAGGCCCGCGTACAGCAAAAAAAAAAAAAAAAAAAAAAAAAAAAAAAAATTCATTAAAAAAAAAAAAAGTAACCAATCTGAAGAACAGAGAGAAAAAAGATTAGTGAGAGAAAGGGGGTCCGGGGTGGGGGGGACCCAAAGATATGTGGGGCAGCAAGTCTAACATACATATAATTGGAGCCCCAAAGGAAAGGAGGGCAAATGAGGTAAAAAAGAATATTTGAAGAAATAATAATCAAAAATTTCCCAAATTTGGTAAAAGATATAAATTTACAGTCAAGAAGCTCAGCTGAATCCCAAGCAGGATAAATACCAAGAAAATCATATGCAGTCAAATTTTTGAAAAAAAAAAGAGAGAAAGAATTTTAAAGAGAAAATCTTGAATGGAGACAGGAAAAAAAAAACACATTACATTAAAGAAGAAAAAATGATTGAAATTATTACTGCCTTTTTAACAGAAACAATGGAGATTAGAAGACACGGAACAACACCTTACAAGCACTAAAAGAAAAAAAAAAAGGCCTTGTCAACCTAGAATTCTATAAACAAACAAAAATCCTTCAAAAGTGAAGGCAAAATTAAAACAATTGCAAGTAAAACAAAACTAAGAGAATTCATTGCTGCAGACCTGCACTACAAGAGTAAGAAGAGCCCATCCCAATAGGTTACATGCTGTATGATTCCATTTATATAACATTCTTGAAATGACAAAATTATAGAAATGAACAGGTTAGTGGTTGCCAAAGGTCAGGGATGGGGGGGAGGGTGGCTATAAAAAGGCAACCCCAAGAATTCTTGTGGTGATGGAACTATTCTGTATCTTGACTATATGAATGTCAATATCCTGGTTGTGACAGTATACTATAGTTTTTTAAGATGTTACCATTGGGTAAAGGGTACAGGGTAATCTCCCTGTATTATTTCTTACAACAGCTTATGAATCTACAATTACGTCAAATAAAAAGTTTAATGTATTTAAAAAGTATATTTTTAATTTTTAAAAAGTGTTTTAATGTTTTTAACAACCTGCCGAGTTTTAAAGCAGAGGCTGCAGGCAACACAATTGAAGCATTCAAAGCTATACCTTGGACAGAGCTCTTGGAAGGCAGCTTAACTATCCCTCTCTCCAGGCCCAAGACAGAAGTGTCACATAAACTGCCTCACCTCACCACATCAACACCAATCCTACAAGGTCTAGTTCACATTATCTACAGCAAGAATGATGAAATTTTTTCCTCTGGGAATGGATATAACCAGGTTATTACGCTATCCTTTGCATACTGGCATCCTGGGATGTCCTACAATTGATCCCGTTAGTGTCACTGGCCATCAATTCAGTGCTACTCATGCTATAATCAATTTCCTTCCTGCATTAAAAGACATCACTGTATTCTTCGTGTTACAAACATTTCCGAAACTGACTGCACATCAGAATAGTATTACTACTACCAACTCATACTTGGGTTTTCAGTTCACGTTGAAAACCAGCTGGTTTTATCTTCATTTGTTGCTCCAGCATTTCAATTCTGCTTGTCTTCTAGATAATTTCTGAACCCCTGTACAAATCAGAGATCATCTTCTGTCATCTTTGACTAACAGGGCACAATGTAGTAAGAGAAGGGAATGCAAATTTCTAACTAAATTAACCTTGTTATTACTTTTAGATGACTACTTCATTAATATCAGCACTTTTTAAATAGAGACAGCTTTAAAACACACAGTAAGACTAGCAAGCAGAGTTCTGGTAGCTAAAGAAAGCCACCTTACACTGCCCTCATCACTGTCTTCTTCCTCTCTCGTACACATAAAATTGAGGTAAATTCACAGCTCCTGCAGCATAAAGTGAAGAAGGTAACTGCTCCTTGAAGAGACAGCCTATACCTTGGCCCACATCACCAAGATGACTGTGGTGCTCAGGAGTCAGACATTTACAAACAAATATCCAGAATGTAGATAGTGAGCTGCCCCCACCTTGGACAAGCCACAAGGCCTCTTCTAAGGCACTATCTAACCCAGGAAAGCTGTTTACCAGGCTTTTCAATGAAAGAGCAATAGAAACCATCTGTTACTCCTATGTGTTCCCCTGAGGAAGATTTGTTCACTTTCTTTCTCAACATACTTTCTTTGTCAGATAACTTTAGATTTGTGTATACAGCCACTACTTTTATTGATGCTTTGCCTCCTGCTTGATATTATCCAGGCACCACACCTAGTCCAACTCATGAACCTAGTATTCCTAAAATGGCTGAACTTCTCATGTACCCGATTTTAACAAGAGACTGAGATTTGAGAACCTATCCAGAGATGACTGCTCCAAACCACAGCTAAGACAGAACTTTGGTAGCAAGGCATCAAGTGTAGACACTGCCTCCCTTTCAGCCCAGCTGAATACCCTGCAGGGCACACACTTGTTGAGCTAACATCTTGAACTAAGATATGTAATTTGCTGTGTTTAGTGGGGAAAGCAAAAAGCTCTCAAATTCATGGTCCAGTTTAACGAACCCAGTCCTGTGAGATGGAAATACACATACTATTCTAAATAGAGTGAGGGCTCCCAGAGGCTTTACGCGTGTATACACAGGCACTTTTCTCTATAAGCTGGGCCCTCCGGAAAACTGGGCTTAGGCAAACCCACTGGACTGGAATCTCTAAGTAAGAAATAGCAGAGGACAAATATGAGCAATGGTCCCCATGCTCTCCTCAATACCAAATTTTAAAATAAGCAGCCTAAATTAAGTGTAAACAACTAGCCTAGAAGGGAGGAAAGAGGGTCAAGGTCCCACCTTGGCTACTAATTGTATGATCCTAAACAACTTACTGAGTTTTGTGGGTCTCACTTTCCTCAACTGAAAGATAAAGAAGCAGAGAACTAGTTGGTGATCCATAAAGGTTTTTCCAGCTCGATCATTCCAGGACTTAATGACTGCTGCCCGGCCTACAGTCTGACCAAGCGTGGAAATTCTGCCTTTCAAATTGTGAGCTCTAGGCATGCGTTAGTTCTCCCTCTACTGCCTCTCTCTTTCCAAAATCCCACTGAAACAGTAGTAGAGGTGGGGAAGCATCAACCTATAGAATGAAAGTGAAGATAATAGCAACAAAATTTTAGAAGCTGGGAAGCAGATGGATGAATCATTACTGACAGGAGACTTAAGAAAACTGAGATACAACATAACCTCCAAAAAGCTCAGGAACTTGTAGCATCAGGTACTTATGAAGTAGGGATTACGATGGGGCTAAAAACAGAAGAATTGATTGAAAGCCTATTTAAGAACCAGCTGGCATCAGCTCATGAATAAACAAAATGTTGTGTAACTACACAATGGAACATTATTCAGCCATAAAAAGAAATGAAGTACTGTTACATCTCGCAACATAAATGAACCTTGAAAACATTATGCTAAGTTAAAGAAGCCAGACACAAAAGGCCACATGCTGTACAATTTCATGTATATGAAATGCCCAGAATAGGCATATTTACAGAAACAAAAAGTGGTTGCCAGGGGACTAACTGCTAATAGGTATGCAGTTTCCTTTTGGGATGATGGAAATGTTCTGGAACTAGATAGTGTGACGGCTGCACAACACAGTGAATACACTAAAAACCACTGAAGTGTACACTTCAAAATGCCACATTTATGGTACATGAATTATATCTCAATTTTGAACCAGCTGGACCACCCAGCCCAGCCCAGCCCAGCCCATACATTTTCCACTCCATCTGGCCTCCTCCATTCAAGAAGAAAACAAAGTTTATTCTTTACAATGGATAAATAAAATGAGTGGGGAGGGCAAATGGGTGATGGTGGTCAAAAGCTACAAACGTCCAGTTATAAGATAAATAAGTCTTGGGGCTGTAATGTACAGCATGGTGACTACAGTTAACAATACTGTATTGTATATCTAAAAGCTGCTAAGCGAGTAAATCTTAAAAGTTCTCATCACAAGAAAAAAAAACTTGTAGCTATAGTGATAGATATTAACTAGACATTATGTAATCATTTTGCAATATATACATATATCAAATCATTGTTGTACACCTAAAACAATACATTGTTATATGTCAATTATATCTCAATTAAAAATAAAAAAAGAAGGGACTTCGCTAGCAGTCCAGTGGTTAAGACTCCACGCTCCCATTGCAGAGGGCATGGGTTCAATCCCTGGTTGGGGAACTAAGATTCCACATGCCGCACGGTGCAGCCAAAAAACATAAATTAAAAAAAATAATAAGAAGAATGGGTGTCTACACTTGGGATTGCACAGTATAACAGCTGAAAAACCACAGACATAGCTGAGAGCAAGGGTATTGTTCTAAAAATAGGGAAATAAGAGAAGATTTACATACTGAACATTGAGACCCTCAGTGCTCTTCCACTACTTGGCTCTCAGAAACTTGGCAGCTAGGATTATGCCCTCAAGGCAGAGATCTGAAGGAGCATTTTATGTGAACCTGACCAGCACAAGAAAAAAGACCTAGAGATACTGATGGTAAAAGGGAAAAAACTATATAGCCAAATCATTCTATGGTGAACCGCTCAGTAACCAAATCCCACCTATGAACACAGAGATCCCAATCAGCTTCTTGGTGCATTTTTTTAAAATTAATTAATTAATTAATTTATGGCTGTGTTGGGTCTTCGTTGCAGTGCACAGGCTTCTCATTGTCGTGGCTTCTCTTGTTGCAGAGCACCGGCTCTAGGTGCACAGGCTTCAGTAGCTGTGGCACACGGGCTCAGTAGTTGTGGCACGCAGGCTTCAGTAGTTGTGGCTCGCGGGCTCTAGAGCGCAGGCTCAGTAGTTGTGGCGCACGGGCTTGGTTGCTCTGCAGCATGTGGGATCTTCCCAGACCAGGGCTCGAACCCGTGTCTCCTGCATTGGCAGGTGGATTCTTAACCACTACGTCACCAGGGAAGCCCCTTGGTGCGTTATTCTTTGATGTAATGCGTAGCCAGAGATCATGAGGTGAAAAATAACTCCCCACTCCTTAAGGATGGGCTGCTCATAGGAAAAATCTGACAAACGCTACCAAATTTGACAAACACTGGAAAAATCTGACAAACACTATCAGATCAAGATAAACATGAACAATGATAAGTCATGTTGAGAGTATGTATGTATTCCTGATATAATATGATGAAAATGACACTTTACCTCTGTAGTCTTCCTCTCAAAAAACCATAACCCCAGTCTAATCATGAAGAAAAACATCACACACATCCCGATTGAGGGACATTCTACAAAACAGTTGACCAATATTCTTCAAAACTGCTGAAGTCATCAAAAAGAAAACAAGCCTGAGAAAAGGTTACAGCTAAAAGAAGCCTAAACAAACATAACGACTATTTATAATATGGTATCCTGAATGGGGAATACTGGACAGAAAAAGAGTTATGCAAAAACTAAGAAAATATGAATAAAGTATGGAGTCAGTCCACTAAGTCTAATATCCAAATAATAGAATCCCATAAAGAGAGAACAGAGAAAATAAAGGGGAAGATCTTATCAACAAAATAATTCAACAAAATTTCCCAGAAATGAAGGGCATGAATTCCCAAATTTGCAAGTGCACTCCAACGATCCAGCACAGTGGATGAAAACAGACCCACACTTTAATTATAATAATGTATCAATAGTGGCTCACTAATTGTGACAAATGTACCATATTGAATGTTAAGATACTACTATTGGGGAAACTGTGTATGGGGTATATAGGAACTTCCTGCACTATCTTCACAACTTTTCTATAAATTTAAATCTATTCTAAAACAGTTTATTTAAAAGATTTTTTAAATTTTATATAATTTTTAAAATTTTTTAAATTATATCCCATTTAAACAAAATGTCCAGAATAATCAAAGACAGAAAGTACATTTGTAGTTGCCTACAGTGGGAGGATATGGACTTCATGGTATGTAAATTATATCTCAATAAAGTTGTTTTCAAAAAAAATAAAGAGACAAACAACAACAACAAGCTTGTGGAAATTTAAAAGGTCTCTGCCAAAACTAAAATTAACCAAGAAAGATGTATATATGGGATGTGCAGCAAACTGGAACTATCACAAGAAAAGTATCGCAAAGTATAACTCCAAGATAAAGGGACAACCTAAGGTACTAGCTGTACAATAGGCCTAGCAAGCCAAGATTTCAAACGATCCAGATTGATGGAGCTAGAGCAAGGATCCCCAGTTTGTGTAAGATTCTCAAAGGAATCTGTGAACCAAAAACTACCATAAGCCACTGCTTCAAAGTATCCATTACAGGGCTTCCCTGGTGGCGCAGTGGTTGAGAGTCCGCCTGCCGATGCAAGGGACACAGGTTCGTGCCCCGGTCCGGGAAGATCCCACATGCCGCGGAGCGGCTGGGCCTGTGAGCCATGGCCGCTGAGCCTGCGCGTCCGGAGCCTGTGCTCCGCTATGGGAGAGGCCACAACAGTGAGAGGCCCGCGTACCGCAAAAAAAAAAGTATCCATTACAGGTTTCACCCAAGGGTCAAACCACAACATACTCCTATAACAAAAAGAATCTCTCAGATGTTGCAAATCTCAAAGAGAAGAAATATAGAGAGTAATGAAGATTAACACAGTTTTCCTAACTAGGTATGATCATGTACAAATAAAAGGAAAGAAAGGAAACAGAGGCACAGTTAAAGCCCTCAAGAAGCCTTGTGAATGTGATTTCAGATGAAACTTGATACCTTACTCTACAGAGCTTAAGACATCCTGAAGATAATGGTATTTTATTTAATTTTGTGATTTCTGTCCTACCTACCTCAAAAAATAAAATGACATAAGAAAAATCATATAAAAATTTTAAATCAGAAGAACACTAAAAGCAAAAAAAATAGATGTTAAGTACCTATAACATACATTTCCCATAAATTGCAAAAAAATGACAGTTTGCTTATAATATATATTTTTTACTGAAATATAGTTGATTTACAATGTTTCAGGTATACAGCAAAGTGACTGTTATATATATCTACACATATACATACTTTTTCAGATTCTTTTCCATCATAGGTTAAGGTTATTACAAGATATTGAATATAGTTCCCTGTGCTATACAGTAAGTCCTTGTTGTTTATTTTATACATAGTAGTGTGTATCTATTAATCCCAAATTCCCAATTTATCCCTCCCCCCCCACCTTTTCCCCTTTGGTAACCCTAAGTTTGTTTTCTATGTCTAGGAGTCCATTTCTGTTTCGTAATTAAGTTCATTTGTATCATTTTTTAAGATTCCACATGTAAATGATATCATGATATTTGTTTTTTTTAATTTATTTATTTTTGGCTGCATTGGGTCTTTGTTGCTGCATGCAGGCTTTCTCTAGTTGCAGCTAGCACAGGCTACTTTTTGTTGTAGTGTGCGGGCTTCTCATTGTGGTGGCTTCTCTTGTTGTGGAGCATGGGCTCTAGGCACGTGGGCTTAGTAGTTCTGTCTTGCGGGCTCTAGAGCGCAGGCTCAGTTGCTGTGGCACTTGGGCTTCGTTGCTCTGCAGCATGTAAGATCTTCCCAGACCAGGGCTCAAACCCATACCCCCTGCACTGGCAGGAGGATTCTTAACCAACTGCGCCACCAGGGAAGCCCATCGTGTGAATATGTCTTTCCTTGTCTGACTTACTTTCCTTAGTATGATAATCTCTATGTCCATCCATGTTGCTGCAAATGGCATTATTTCATTCGTTTTTATGGCTAAGATTCCATTGTGTGTATATACCACATCTTTTTTAACCATTTATCTGTCAATGGACATTTACATTGCTTCCATGTCTTGGCTATTGTAAACAGTGCTGCTATGAACACTGGGGTGCATTACAATATATTTTTAAGTAATTCAACACAGAAAAAATTATGGAAAGAAATACACAAAATATTAAACATGGTTATGTTACTTCTAGAAGGCTGACCTATGGGTGATTGCTATTTTTTTCTTTATGCTTTTATCTACTTTCTATATTGCCTACCTTGAGCACGTATGATCTCAAGATAAAGAGATTATACTAAAAAATATGCATAACTTAATAGCACGAGCCTCTCGAGCTGGTAAAGAAAAATTTTTTTTAACTAGGATTTAGAATACTAATTTAATTCCTAATTTCTATACTTCAAAATTTAGATACCTTAACAATATTAAAGTACAAGGATTAAAAAAAAACTCTTCCTATTTATATGCACCAATTTAAAGGTGAATACTAGAAGACTAATATTAATCACGTAGTTCTTTTAAACCAAAGAAACATGTATTAAAATAGTTATACAATATTAACACAGTATTTGAAAACTGAAATGAACAAAACTTTAACTCAAAGCCAAAACAACTGTAGGAGTCCTGACTCATCACCTACAAAGGGATTTGCATAGCTACATTATTCATTAATAGCAAAAAGGAGAATAACCATCACTCCCTGCCTTGTTACTAAAAGCCCTCTTTGGAGGAAAAAATATTTGAAATTCATAACCCAGTACTACCTTATAGTGAAAAATCTACCAAGGCTCTAGATTTAGTTTCCAACTTGAGTCAACATTGTTCTCCCTTCCCAGATTGCCACAAGTGAGTAAAGCAGGGTCTCCTCACAAATAAAATTTCAAGATAATTTCCTCCTTCTCAGATTTCTGCTCACCCAATACCCACTTTCTCTGTGTTTTTGCAAAGACTTCCAAAGAGGAAAATACAGATCTTTTCCTTAAAGCCCTCACTGTCAGAGTTTTCTCTATATCTTCTTTAAGTCTTAGAAAATGAAAAGCATTCCTCCTCAAAAGGTCAATTTCATGAACCCAAACTTTCCATAATTATCCACACATTACTCCTGCACATTTCCTCTACTCTTGGCATTATATAGAATGAGAAACCTTGAATTCAAAAAATGAAAAAATATATATACTATCTGAAATTCACTAAAAACATTTTCACATAGTATATTATTTTATTAAGCTTCACCACAACCCTCAGAGCGATTTTACAGATAAGGAAACTGGCTCAGAGATAGTAAGTCACCAATGGGTATAAGGCAAAATGGGATTAGAAACCCCTCCAGACACCCCATCCAATGTTCTTTACACATACTACACTAGAGTTTATGTCTCTTAGAACTTTAAAATTTAGAGCAGTCAAGAAGTAAAATCTTGGTGTAAGAGTAAGTAATCTTCATCAGAAGGCTAAAAAGCCATAAAACCCCAAGTTCTCTACTGTGATACAAAGCAGTATCCTCAAGCCACAGGTCATAATAGGGGCTCCTCCCCAACTAAAGCAACCCAAATCTCCTGGATCCTTTCACTGCACCAAGCACCATCAATCTCCAAGTTGCCATACCCTTTAGCGGTTAGGACAAAGACGGCCCCTCAGAGCCTTCTCTTGGTACTAGGGATCCACAGAGAGTAAAAAATGAGGTTAAACTGGGGGCCCAACCTGCCAGTAACTGAGCTTAGTAAGAGGAACATGAACTCATGAGGCTAGGGCTTTCTATCAGCCCCGGGAAGAAAACCAAGACTAAAAGCCACCACTGTTGCCAAAGCTTTAGATGAAAAGCTTCTTAGAAAGAGCCCAAGGAGTAAACGCTATGTCAATTTTTTTCTCTCCACCTTCTCAATGTCCATTATCGTCTACATCTCTCATATTCTCTTATCTGGATAGACTATGAAAATTAATCAGCTCCATTTAGATCAACAACCCTACAAACACTGATCCTACTTTTCCTAGAAAATCATAGGTCTGCTAAAATGAGGACCCCTAGCAGAATGACTAACAGGGTAGCAATTTTCCTGTAAGTTATTTATAGAAGCAATAGTGGCAGCTGATAGTCTTCAAGCTATTACAGTCAAATACCATCATTTCTCTTTTTTTCCCCCACTATTATTTTTCACACAGTCTGTCTGGCATATTCTTGTTTATTTTACTTGTTCCTCTAACTCTTTAATCTTAGCCTCCATTACCGTGCTGTAAATAGCATATGTTATGGCCAAACAGGATGACTCGACATTGCCTAAACATGCCCCATAGCTCCCTGCTCATCCACCTTTTACCTGCCCCACTCACATCAAGTCTAAGTTGTTCCTATCCTTCAAGACTTCATTCAAATGCCACCTTTATTATGCAGCTAACTCTCTAATTGAGCTAAATGGCAGTATCTTAAACTGACTTCACTGAAGGCAAAATTTAGTTAATACATTCCCATCCTTCCCCCTGTTCCCAATGAAAGCTCAGTTCTTCTGAACAGAACCAAATTTATCCTTTTTTCCAGACTGTTAACATGCCTTAAAACTTTGGTATAGCAGTCAGAGAATTAAACACTGAAATGGTTCCAACACACTAAGTGACACCTGTGAAAGAAGCTCAACCAAACTAGCATGACATCACAAAAGCTGTAAAAAGAAAAAAATATCCATACCCTTTGACCTGCTAAATCCACTAAAATACCACCCAAAAGGTACCAGGAAAAAAAAAAAAAAGCACCCACTAAAATAGCACTCAAATAGCATTTTTTAAAAAAGCTATTTCTCATAGTAGAGCTATTAACAACTGCAAGAAAAAGAAGAAAAGCAAATGCTTAACAACAAGAAGATAGTTTGGTATATTAAGTCACTGGAATACAATCTAACCATTAAAGCAACATACATAGGAAAAGAAAAAATTCCCAATTACAATATTAATTACAATTGGGTTAAGAAGTCTAAATACAAACAAGGTTGATCAAAATTTTTAGAGCCAATGGCTCCCAACTAGAAGCCCATAAAGCCTTTCTTCCTTTATGGCTGAGTTGGGTCTTTGTTGCTGCGCGCGGCCCTCTCTAACTGCAGTGAGTGGGGGCTACTCCTTGTTGCAGCGCACGGGCTTCTCATCATGGTGGCCTCTCTTGTTGCGGAGCACGGGCTCTAGGCGCGCGGGCTCTAGAGCGCAGCCTAAGTAGTTGTGGTGCATGGGCTTAGTTGCTCCGCAGCATGCGGGATCCTCCCGGGCCAGGGCTCGAACCCGTGTCCCCTGCATTGGCAGGCAGACTCTCAACCACTGCGCCACCAGGGAAGCCGGGGGGCATCATTTCTAATACTTCAAAAAGCTATACTATATAAAAATATTATATAAACTAAAAGGTCAAATTTCTTTGCCTTTAGCTGGAAGTACAGACATACCTGAGAGATATCATGGGTTTGGTTCCAGACCACCGCAGTAAAGCAAATATTACAAAACAGCAAGAGTGAGTCACACAAATTTTTTGGTTTCCCAATGCGTATAAAAGTTATGTTTAGGGCTTCCCTGGTGGCGCAGTGGTTGAGAGTCCGCCTGCCGATGCAGGGGACACGGGTTCGTGCCCCTATCCCGGAAGATCCCACATGCCGCGGAGCGGCTGGGCCCGCGAGCCATGGCCGCGGAGCCTGTGTGTCCGGAGCCTGTGCTCCTCAACGGGAGAGGCCACAGCAGTGAGAGGCCCGCGTACAGCAAAAAAAAAAAAAAAAAAAAAAAAAAAAGTTATGTTTATACTACACTGTAGTCTACTAAGTGTGCAATAGTATTATATCTAAAAAAACAATGTACCTATCTCTTTTTTCTTGATTTATTTATTTATTTGGCTGTGCAGGGTCTTAGCTGCGGCACAAGGGACCTTCCTTGCCATGTGTGGGATCTTTTAGTTGTGGCATGCGGGATCTTTAGTTGTGGCATGCAGGCTCTTACTTGCAGCATATGGGATCTAGTTCCCTGATCAGGGATCGAACCTGGGCCCCCTGCATTGGGAGCGCAGAGTCTTAACCATTAGACCACCAGGGAAGTCTCCAACATATCTTAATTAAAAATACTTCATTCTAAAAAATGCTAACCATTATTGAAGCCTTCAGCAAGTCAATCTTTTTTGCAATAATAACATCAAAGATCATTAATTACAGATCACCAGAGCAAATACAATAATAATGAAAAAGTTTAAAATATTGCCAGAATTACCAAAATGTGACACAGAGATATGAAGTGAGTAAATGCTGTTGGGAAAATGGAGCTGACAGACTTACTCCATGCAAGGTGGCCACAAACCTTCAATCTGTAAAAATGCAATATCTGTGAAGCCCAATAAAAGGAAGTGCAATAAAATGAGGTATACCCATATTAACCCCAAGGTGTACTTCTAATTATTGCAAGGCAATCAGAAGTTATAATTGCCAATAATGTACCTTTGAGAATTTTTTAAAATCCAATTATAATTTTATAAATGTGGGGGGGGGGGGGTAAAATACATAAGCTTTTTCTAACTCTTTATTATGAAAAGTACAATGAATTACCATGTATCCATCATCCAGTTTCAACAAATATCAATGCATGTCCAATGTTCCTTTATATCTGTACACCCCCATAACAAATTATTTTAAAGTAAATCTTGACATATTTTATCTACAATATTTCGGCATGTGTCTCTAAAAGATAAGACCTCTTTTTTTTTCTTTTTCTTTTTTTTTTTTTTTTTGCAGTACGAGGGCCTCTCACTGCTGGGGCCTCTCCCATTGCGGAGCACAGGCTCCAGATGCGCAGGCTCAGCGGCCATGGCTCACGAGCCCAGCCACTCCGCGGCATGTGGGGCACGAACCCGTGTCCCCTGCATCGGCAGGCGGACTCTCAACCACTGCGTCACCAGGGAAGCCCAAGACCTTTTTTTTCTTTTAACATAACCGTAATACTATTAATACACCTAGAAAAAATTTGACCAAAAGAATCCTAAGGAAATTGTCAATGTTCAAATTTCCTTAACTGTGTCCTAATATTTGAACCTAGCTTGCCAACACTGAGTGGACTTAAAGGAAAATACTACGTAACGGCCTTTAATAATTTTTAAAAAAAATTGTTTCCAGGAATTTTTAAAATAAAATTGTTTAAGAGCATGAGGAGAAAAAGAAGCAATTTCTCTGTATGAATAAACCACAAACAAATTACAGAAACTTCAGGTCTGGCATAAGATCAGGAAAGAGGGATGGTTAGAGTTAGACATGATTCTCAAAATATTTAACAATCAGTACAATGTGGGCACCAACCAATCAGGACAAATGCTAGCCATACACATATAGTATACAGACTGGATATCAACCCTGGATAGAGAGAGCCCTGACTAAGGAACAAGGAGAAAGGCCTCAGAAACCTGCTTCCCATGCTGAAATTCAACCCTGCCGGCAGTGGAACAATAAGCTACAACCACCGCAGTCACACGCAAATTTACCACAAGGTCTTGATAAACTTATCTTCTATTTGGCACAGCTGTTAACTGCTGGATCACTATAGCTGCAACTGTTCATTCAAGCATCTATCATTTAAACTAGGCAAACAAAGAACCCTCTTTTAAGCAAATAGCATGGAAAAGCAGAAAGAGTTCTTGATTCTAGCATGACCTAGAATATAGGCTGTCTGTCTCTAAAAGTTAAAACCATTATCTGGCACTGATAACTAGGAAAGTTAACAGCTGAACCTACTGCTTGTAGGTCACAGCTTTTCTTCAGGTTTTTTAGCTTGCTATCGAATGTAAAAGATAGTCTTGTATGATTATTTAGAATCCTTTCATAACCATAGGCCATGCCCTGACCATTTTAAAGTAAACGTAAAACAACATACCTAAAGAAAAGGAAGAGGGAGTGAGCTCTTGAAAGGACACAAGAAAGCCTGGAATTCTAGGCCTGGTTCAATATACAATCAAGACTTATGCCAATCACTTTTATCCACCTGGATTCCAGTTTCTCCACCTTCATCTAAGGCACCTGCCAATTTCCCCAGTTTCACCTCCTACTACCCTCCTCTTCCCCTTTATACACTATCTGTACTAACTCACTTGTAGTTCCTCAAATATGGCATGCTTTTTCATACCTTCATTCTTTCTGTAGATGCTATTCTCTGCCTAGAATGACCTTCATACCTTTCTTTGCCTGCTTAGCCAAAATTTACATTTGTTCAAGTGAGTGCTATCAAAATCTATGGCAGTCCAACAATGCTGCCATTTCTCCGTCTCCCAAGTTTTTCTGGAACTCTTCTGTAGGAGCTACTGTCAGAGCTATATACTGGTCAAAAAACAAATCTGCTCCTTTGAATGTAGTTCATATGATATTTTCAGGTCCCTCACCACCCTAGATCCTAGAACTGAAATCAGTACTCTACCTAGGTGTGGTCTAACTAACATCATTTAAAACAGCACTATCCACTCGCTCTTTCAACAGTATCTATTAATGAAAGCTAAAACTACAACTTTTTGTCAACCAAACCACACTTTTGCCATAAATCCAACTTGCAGCCAATTACAAGCCTTACATTTTTGTGTTGCTATTAAGTCATACCTCCTTTCTATAATTATACATTACCTATTTCTTTTTTTCCCCCCTTGGGTTTTTGTTTGTTTGTTTGTTTGTTTTTTTGCCACGCTACACAGCTTGTGGGATCTTACTTCCCCGACCAGGGACTGAACCCAGGGCCACGGCAGTGAAAGAGCCAAGTCCTAACCACTGGACCGCGAGGGAACTCCCTGTATCACCTATTTCATCATACAGCTCAAATCTCTTATTCCCAACTATATCCTAATCATTCCCTTCAAAACATTCTTGAATCAAAAATTGGTAACTCATTTACCAACATGAGCTACCATACTCATGAAATTGTCATACTGAGTGAAAGTCAGACAAAGAGAAATATCGTATGATATAGTTTATATGCGGAATCTAAAAAGAAATGATATAAATGAACGTACTTACAAAACAGAAACAGACTCACAGACTTAAGAGAATGAATTTGTGGTTATGGGGGGCGGGGGGGCGAAGGGTGGAGGGAAGGGATAGTTAGGGAGGTTGGGATTGACATAAACACACTACTATATTTAAAAAGGATAACCGACAAGGACTTACTGTACAGCACAGGGAACTCTGCTCAATGTTTTTTGGGTTTTTTTTTTAAAGAGTTAAGCTCCCTTACTCTTTTTTTTTTTTTTATATTTACTTATTTATTATTTTTGGCTGTGTCGGGTCTTAGTTGCAGCGCAAAGGCTTAGTTGCACTGCAGCATGTGGGAATCTTAGTTCCCCAACTAGGGTTTAAACCCGCGTCCCCTACACTGGAAGGCAGATTCTTAACCAATGGACCACAAGGGAAGTGTGTGGCAGCCTGGATGGGAGGGGAGTCTGGGGGAGAATGGATACATGTATATGTACAGCTGAGTCGCTTTGCTGTGCACCTGAAATTATCACAACTTTGTTAATCGGTTATACTCCAATATAAAATAAAAAGTAAAAGAAAAAAAAAAGGTAGCTGACAGTATTCCCCTTTTCTACTAGTCTACTCCCTTAATAAAGAAAATGTGGTGGGCTTCCCTGGTGGCGCGGTGGTTGAGAATCTGCCTGCCAATGCAGGGGACACGTATTCGAGCCCTGGTCTGGGAAGATCCCACATGGCGCAGAGCAACTAGGCCCGTGAGCCACAACTACTGAGCCTGTGAGTCTAGAGCCTGTGCTCCGCAACAAAAGAGGTCGCAATAGTGAGAGTCCCGCACACAGCGATGAAGAGTGGCCCCCGCTTGCCGCAACTAGAGAAAGCCCTCACACAGAAACGAAGACCCAACACAGCCAAAAATTAATTAATTAATTTAAAGAAAAAAGAAAATGTAGTTAGTTAAGTCACTAACATATTCCTAGCGGGCCCGTGTTGGCTCCTAATAATCACAGTTTCCTCTTCTAAATCCTCAAACTACGTCCTTAAACCATTCTAGATTTTGACTAGGAATATGTCAAGCTCTTACCTTCTTCTCAGACTTGAAAATATGTCTTTTGTGGTAATTCTATGATTCCTTACAGGTTACTGACAGTGACTAAATGATAATCATACCAAAATTCTTTCAGAACTCTGGGGTGTAATTTGTCTGGGTCAGGAGACTTGAATTCATTCAGAGGAATTAAATGCTCCTATGTAAATGTTTAATAATCTCAGGTTTCAGTCTCCTCTTACCAATTCAGTTCTATCCTTGCCAATCTATTGATAATTTACCATGACAATGGAGGGGGGAGCTTCTGGGGCCATTTCGGTCTTGGAGATATTTTTTTCAAATGTGGTTATTTGGGATTTCACATTTAGAGTATCACCCAGTATAAAACATCCTTCTTGAAGAACTATTTATCACAATAAAAGTTTTTTCTTTTTTAGGGTTCTTCAAAGCAAATCCATAAAACTGTTAGAGGAAGCAGAGATGGTAAGTATAACACAGTTCTTCTTACCACAGCAGCAAAAACCAAACCAGCCAACCTATTCCAAATGAGGCTAAAGAAGAATTTTGAAAATGAATACACTTCTGCTACCACAGAGAGGGAAGAAAATGTGTCAAGCCAAAAATTTTACTTGTCTCCCAAGGTGAAAATATCCCCAAAATTCATCAACATATCAACCCACAGATATTTACTCATTGTGCAAGACATTTAATCAAAACAATTCATCCAAAACCTAACATCATAATCACACCCTCTCAACAAATCCAAGCACAGACTGATGTTTTCTCCACTCAGCCACCGGATAGAGACCCTGTCTACCCCACATTCACCCATTCTGTGACATTACTACATTATTCCATACTCAAGCAATTATCCATTAAGCTTCATTGAGTTCCTACTGTGTAGCACACAGCTCTATGCCGCTAAGTGCTATAGAGACATAAAAATTTATCATTCAAGGGACCTCCTTGGAGGTGCAGTGGTTAAGAATCTGCCTGCCAATGCAGGAGACAAGGGTTCAAGCCCTGGTCCGGGAAGATCCCACATGTCGCGAAGCAACTAAGCCTGTGCACCACAACTACTGAGCCTGCGTTCTAGAGCCCATGTGCCACAACCACTGAAGGCTGCACACCCTAGAGCCCGTGCTCCCAACAAGAGAAGCCACCGCAAAGAGAAGCCCACTCACTGCAACGAGACAAAGCCCATGCACAGCAACGAAGACCCAACACAGCCAAAAATTAATTAATTAATTAATTTTTAAAAATTGTCGTTCAAAACCAACCCCTCCTGGAATTCATGAACACACTTGAGTAAACTTGTATTTCGTCCTTCAGGCAGACAGGCCTGAGAAATCTGAATGGGTCTCTCATCCAGATGAAGCTAGGAAGGTACTGCTGTATATCCTGTGGTATAGATACTATAATAGTGGAAGAAACAGGACTTTAATGACAGCAAATCTAAATTCAAATACTAGTTCTATGTCTTGTTGAATTTTAAGTAATCTGCCCAAGGTCTCTCTTCTATAAATCTCAGTTTCCTCACCTGTAATGCAGAGATAATAATACCTATTTCACAGGCGTATTGAGAGGACTGAGTGTGTAAATATGTGTAAAGCATATGGGACGTACTTGTATGGAGCACAAGAGGCAAAAAAACAGCCATACATGCAAGAATCACATTTAAATCTTCAACCATGAAAACAAGACACAGAAATGCCCTGGAAATTCCCAAATGCTTCCCAAAAGGAAGCCTCTACTGCATGAAAGTGACAGCATTTATCTGCTTCACAGAATGAGTACCAAAGCAGAACCCAGAGCAGGAAACATGGCTGTACCAAAAACACTAAAATGTCCCTAAATCCAAATTTCAAACCACAGCTCACAAGGAAGCACCCAACAGTCTTCTTTCCCAGAGTGCCACGATTTAAGAATCTGGGAGCCTCCTGTCAGGTTACCCTCAATAACAGAAGAGAATTATCTTCACCCTTAAGGCCTTTTATAGTAACAACCTTTTTTTTTTTTTTACAGAGTTTCCTAAACCACTAAAATTTTACCAATTGGTACTAAATCAAAGAACAATGACTGGGCTTCCCTGGTGGTGCAGTGGTTAAGAATCCGCCTGCCAATGCAGGGGACACAGGTTCAAGTCCTGGTCCGGGAAGATCCCACATGCTGTGGAACAAGTCAGTCAGTGCTCCACAACTATTAAGTCTGCTCTCTAGAGCCCATGAGCCACAACTACTGAAGCCTGCGTGCCTAGAGCCCGTGCTCCGCAACAAGAGAAGCCACTGTAATGAGAAGCCTGCGCACCGCAACGAAGAGTAGCCCCGGCTCGCCACAACTAGAGAAAGCCCGTGCACAGCAACGAAGACCCAATGCAGCCAAAAATAAATAAATAAAATAAATAAATTTTAAAAAAAAAGAACAATGACTAACATTTGTTTTACTAAATGTGTATTAAAAGCACTGTACTGGTCATTTCAAAGCCTTGTTGTACTTTAGGCCCAGCTGTGAGAGCAATGGAAATGTTTCTCTTTTACTCTACAGAATGCTGATAAATGGTGTGCTCCCATGCATGCGCACACACACACACACACACACACACAGATGGGGGAGCTCTTTCAGGCAGTACAGAATTGTGTTATAGCACAGTGCTTAAGAGAGCTAGCTCTGGGATTTCAGATCTAAATGTGAATGGTAAAACAATAAAGCTTTAGAAGGAAACACAGAACATCTTTGTGACCCTGCAACAGCAAAGATATCTTAAATAGAATACAAGATGCATGAAACATAAAGAGAGAAAACTGATAAAATGGATTATATTATAACTAAAAGTTTCTGCTTTTCAAAGTCACCGTGAAGAGAATGAAAAGGAAATACACAAATCACAAGAAGATACATGCAATACATATAACTGAAAAAAGAAACATATCTAGAAACATATAAAGAGTTCCATTAAATCAATAAGGAAAAAAAAGACCACCTAAAAGAAAAATGGCAAAAGGCTTGGATACTTCTATAAAGAGGATATACAAATATCGGATATACCTTTGAGAGGTATTCAACTTCATTAGTCATCCAGAAAATGCAAATTTAAGTAATGCAATACCACTACATAACCGCTAGAATAGCTAAAATGAAAAGGAAGGAAAATGCTGAGTGTTGGTAAGGATAGGGAGCAACCTACACTCTCATGCACTGCAACTGAGAATGTAAATTGATCCAGCTACTGTGGAAAACAGCACGGCAGTACCTACTAAAGCTGAACATAAACCTATGACCCAGCAACTCCACTCCTAGGTATACTCAACAGGACAAAGTGCATGTTCACAAAAAAGGCACATACAGGAAATGTTCATAACATATCACTATTGTAACACTCAAAATCTAGACACTATCCAAGTGTCAACAACAGTGGAATTGAGAGAGAAATTATGGAATAGTTTACACGAAAGGAAACACAGTAGTGAGAATGATCAATCTAAAACTGCATATAACAGTATGAATGAACCTCTCAGACATAATGTTGTGCAAAAAAAAATCCAGACACAAAAGAGCACATAGTGTATGGTTACATTTATATAAAGTACAAAGACAGGCAAAACTAATTTATGCTGTTAGAAGTCAGAATAGTGGTTACCTTTGGTGGGTGGGAGGGCAATTACGGACTGGAAGAAGCACAAGGAAGGATTCTGGGGTTCTGGCAACATGGGTGTGCTCAGTTTGTGAAAATATATCACAGTGTACACTTTGACATGTACTTTACTGTGTTTGTTTGTTTCCTTAGTAAAGTTTTACTTTTTTTTTAAAGCATAAACTCCAGATTCTGACAGATCTGAGTTCGAACCCCAACCTTTCTGTATATTAGCTGTATAACCTCAGGCAAATTGTGTTGTGCCTCAGTTTCCTCGTCCATAAAATGGGAAAAATAGAACTTCTCTCATATGGTTGCTAACAGGCCCAAATGAGATAATATGTAGTACTATCACCCCATTTCCACTTCCCAACAATGTCAAAATTATATAGAAAATTAAGTGATGCAAAGAATAAAAATGTTAGCAACAGCAAACATTTAATGGATACTCATTATGTGCCAGGCACTATTGCAAGCCATTTAATGTACTAACTTATTTAATCCTATAAAATCCCTAAGAGATAGGTTTTATTTCCACTTTAAAAACGATGTAACTAGGGCTTCCCTGGTGGCACAGTGGTTGAGAGTCTGCCTGCCAATTCAGGGGACACAGGTTCCAGCCCTGGTCCTGGAAGATCTCACATGCTGCGGAGCAACTAAGCCCGTGTGCCACAACTACTGAACCTGCACTCTACAGCCCACAAGCCACAACCACTGAGCCCACGTGCCACAACTACTGAAACCCATGCACCTGGAGCCCATGCTCTGCAACAAGAGAAGCCACCACAATGAGAAGCCTGTGCACCGTGATGAAGAGTGGCCCCCACTTGCCGCAACTAGAGAAACCTGCGTGCAGCAACAAAGACCCAATGCAGCCAAAAATAAATAAAATAAATAAATTTACAAAAAAAAAAAGAAGTAATTAAAACACAGAGAAGTAAATCACCCAAGGTCACACAAACAGTAAATAGATGATTCTGATCCAGGTGACAGATGTAACTTTTAGGCTACACTATATCCTTTACTATCTCAGCAGAGAACCTCAGCTTTAAGGAGAGGATACCAATATAGATACAGATATAGATTCACAAATATTTACTTCTTTAACAGTTTGCACAGTTTGTATACCGTATCATGGGAAAAAACACTCACTTAAGAATTAAGGGACCCCAAATTCAAGTTTCAATGCTAAGTTAACTAACCAGCTGTGGGAACCCAGACAAATTATTCAAAACCCTCCCAGCCACATGTTCTTTCTCTGTAAAATGAGAGGTCTGGAAAGTCTAACCAGCTCTTGCTTCTCTTTTATGAGCCTTTGTTGCCTATATTAAAAGAATATAGCACAAATACAAGGCCTAGATAAGACAGTGATTACTGATGACAATGACAACATATCTGACTGGTTCCAACATCACTGTGCTAAAGAAATACTTTATTATAGATAAGAATGTTCTACCAAAACAGAAGTTTGATTTTTGTCAGAGTTACATGGCTTCTGTCAAATATAACTGGACCTAAGTCATTTTTATCCTAAAATCCTATGGTATAACACTGTAAATCAACTATACTGTAATTTAAAAAAACAGTCTTAAAGAGTTCCCTGGCAGTCCAGGGGTTAGGACTCAGCACTTTCATTGCCATGCCCCAGGTTCAATCCCTGGTCGGGGAACTAAGATCCCACAAGTCGCGCAGCACGGCCAAAAAAAGTCCAATGGTATTTCTGAATGCTAAGTGTAGTAACAGTACAGAGCAATGGTGATATTAGTTTCTTCTTCCCTAAGTATTCTTCCTAGGCTCTCCTTTTTATTCCTCTCTGCTTCTTGCTCACACTTAGAGAAATTCAAGACCTATCCTTTAGCCCCTCTGTAGTGGGTAGAATGCTGGCCCCAAAAAAGATATGTCCACATCGTACTCCCCAGAACCCGTGAATATTATCTTATTTGAAAAGATCTTTACAGATGTTATCAAAGATCTTGAGATGAGAAGATCATCCTGAATTAGCTGAGTGGGCTCTAAATCCAAAGAGAAGTATCCTTATAAGATAGACACACAGAGAAGACACAAAGGTGATGGTGATGTGAAGAAGTGAGTGATGTGGCCAGAAGCCAAGAAATGCTGGCAGCCACCAGAAGCTGGGAGAGGCAAAGAATTATTCTCCCCAAAGGCCCTCTGAGGGAATGCAGCCTGCTGACACCTTGAATTTGGACTTCTGGCCTCCAGAACAGAGGAGGGGAAAAAAAATCACTATTGTTTTAAGCCGCCCAGTTTATGGTAATCTGTTGCAGCAGCCACGGGAAACGAATACACCCTCCAAACCGCATTTGTTTACCCCTTACTTCTGTAGCTAACTCACCAGCTTTCCTAAGCAAAAGAAATCCATAATTATCCTTCAAAAGCAGCCCAACCTCAATCCTCCCCAATCTCCCACAAAAAAAGAGCAATAAAAGAAATTATAAAAGCATACATAGACAATTCACGATACAAACACAAAGGATCAATAAATAGTTTTTAAAATCTACCTTAGTAATAGTCAAAGAAATACAGATTAAAACATAATGAGGGGGGCTTCCCTGGTGGCGCAGTGGTTGAGAGTCCACCTGCCGATGCAGGGGACACGGGTTCGTGCCCCGGTCTGGGAAGATCCCACATGCCGCAGAGCGGCTAGGCCCGTGAGCCATGGCTGCTGAGCCTGCGCATCCGGAGCCTGTGCTCTGCAAGGGGAGAGGCCACAACAGTGAGAGGCCCGCCTACCGCAAAAAAAAAAAAAAAAACATAATGAGGGCCTCCCTGGTGGCGCAGTGGTTGAGAGTCCGCCTGCCGATGCAGGGGATACGGGTTCGTGCCCCGGTCTGGGAGGATCCCATATGCCGCGGAGAGGCTGGGCCCGTGAGCCATGGCCGCTGGGCCTGCGCGTCCGGAGCCTGTGCTCCGCAACGGGAGAGGCCACAACAGTGAGAGGCCCGCATACCGCAAAAAGAAAAAAAAAAAACATAATGATATCCCAAAAAAGGAAAATAATGAGAATTAGTGAGGATGTGGAGGAAGTAGAGCCCTCGTGTGTTGACAGTCTGAAAGTAAAATGGTGCAGTCACTGTGGAAAACAGTTTGGCATTTTGTCAACAGATTAAACACAGAGTTACCATATGACCCAACAATTCCACTCCTGGGTGTATACTCAAACAGGTGTTCCTACAGAACCTTGAACACAAATGCTTATAGCAGCACTATTCATAATAGCCAAAAAGTGGAAACAACCCAAATGTCCATCAAGAGATGAATGAATAAACATTCATACATACAATAATATCCATATAATGGAAGGAATGAGGTACTAATTTATGCTACAACATGGATAAACCTTGGAAACATTATGCTAAGTGAAAGAAGCCAGTCACAAAAGGCCATATATTGTATGATTCCATTTATATGTAATATCCAGAATAGGCAAATTCAAAGAAACGGAAAGCAGATTAGAGGTTGCCGGGGGTTTGGGGGAGGGAGGAATAGAGAGTGACTGTTCAATGAGTACAGGTTTCCTTTTGGGGTGATGAACATGTTATATATATCATAATGGTGATGGCTGCACAATATTGTGAAATGTACTAAATGCCACTGAACTGTGTTAAATGGCTAAAATGGTAAATTTTATGTTATGTGTAATCTACCACCCACCCAAAAAAAAAAAATATATATATATATATATACATAAATGATGGCAAGCTAGAAGTGAGCACAAAATGGTATAGCACTTCCAAGAAGAAATTCATCATTACACATGAAATGTGCTTAAAAGTTCATCTCATTTGACTTAATAACTGTCTTACTGTTATATATACTAAAGCAACAGACACTCAGATTTGTATAAAGTATACACGTTGTGAAATTATCATAAAAAAGTATAAACAAACCACCAAAGTGCCAAGTAATCATTAAAATTTTACAGTTCACTCATACTTTGGAATCAAATAACAATTAAAATCGTGTATGAAGAATACTTAATGGCATGAGAAAACTACTCAAGACATATTTAAAAACATGGGAAAATGATCAACATATAATAGTAAATTTAAAAAGCAGGATACATTTTTTTCTCTTATGATCTCAATTTTATAACTCTATATTAGTGTACATATTTTTTTTTCACTGCAAGTGTTTCTGAGGTATTTCCTGAGAATCAAAATATTCCTAAGAGATAAAGTTTCTGCAAATCAAGGAGAAAAATATAAACAACACAACAGAAATATGAACAAAAGGACTGAACAGGTAATTCATTGAAGGAGTGAAACATGAAATACACAAGTGTACATGAAATATATGAAAAGATACTCAGCCTCACAAATAGTTAAATTTAGATTAAAACACACATTTTCTTCCCAGCAGATTGAAAACATTTTGGAAAAGCAGTTAATATTTTGTTGCAGATATAGAGAAAAAATTGGTAGAATCTTATTGTTGGTTAAAGGCTAAACTTTTGAGGAGGGCGATTTGGCAATATCTATTAAAACTTAAAATGTACATTATTCCTTGGACTCACTGAGTCTAGTTTTATCAATTAATCCCATACAATGACTCCCACAAGTGTAAAAATACTTGCACTAGGGTATTTGATAAAAGAAAATTTTGAATATATTCACCAGAAAGATCTTTGTACTGATGTGGGATATTTTTTAAGATGTTATTTATAAATATATAGAATGTTATAATTTGAAATAAATCCCCTTTTTACTTCAGCTTGTTTGAATGAGTTTCTATTACTTGTAATTAATTAACGCTTAACCAGGCACAATAAAATTTCAGGAGAATACTTGCTGATATTGAGAAATACTCATGACAGGACATTAAGTGAAAAAAAAAATCAAAACATAAAATGTTTACATTTTGCCTTATCACAGTATGTAAAAGTATACACACATACACCCACATATAGTAAAAACTGGAAAGAATATCGGTGATGATTATACACATGTAAACATATGTAAAAATACATCAAGCTATATACTTAGGGCTTGTGCTTAAGGCAGATTGCAATACGAATTTTTAAAAATTGGAAGGAACTACAAAAAGACATCAAAATGCTACAAGCTTAATTCTGAATGGTCACTCGTGAGTGACTTATTTCTGTACCTTTCTATAATTTCTAAGTTCCCTATAAGAAATGTACTTTATAATTTAAAATTTTATTTTTAGAGACAGAAAATACCACTCCTTACATGGTTGACCTTCAAATATGTTTTTTCCAAACCTCAGAGTCCATAACTTATGTATAGGCCAAAGGTGTTTTTGTACATATTAAATAAGCATTGAACTAATCAATGAATACATGAGAGACCATGTTTTTGTTCAGGGTCACAGCCAGAGCTAAGCCCTCTACAGCAAATTTTGCAAGACATAAACTACAAAGCTAGAGAACAGAATACTCTTTCCCTCTCCTGAACCCCAGCAACACCTCATTATCTGCTCCTCACTTAAGGAACTGATCCTTTTCCACAGCTATTAGTTTATGTATGCCTGACTGGTCAGAAGACTATGAGCTCCACAAGAACAGCAACTCTATCTCACACATGTATGCAAACAAGTGTCCCATCACTAAGTTGGTCTTTCAGTAACAGAAAGGTATATGGTAGAGGACTTTAGAGACAAGGAAAAGAGGTTCCCAATTCTTGCTATGGGAACTCAAGCATGTTATTTAAATTCTCTTCACTTTAGTTTCCTAATCCGTAAAGCGAGGATAATGTCATTTGGTACCTAGAATTTAAATGTATTCACTAAACAATAAATAGCTATTAATTTAGTTATCAGGGATTGAACAGCTTACTCTAGCCTCATTTCCTTGCCTGTGTTCCCCATTAACTACAGTGTACTTGTGAGTGGGATGGTCAGCTGAGGCTAGTACAAAAGTGGGTAGAACAAAGCTAACTGGTCCTTATGAAGACTGACTCAATGACCCTGGCCTTATTAAATTCATCACACTCATAACCAACTGAGCTAAGCAGCCAACAGAGCTAGAAAAGGAGACCAACAATCCTCCACAAAACACTAAACATTCTTCTAGAAGATAAAACTACAAATGCTTAAATACCAACTTTCCACACAATAAAAGTGCAGTGGAAAGAAATGTGTTTCAAAGAGATGTGAGAAAATGGGGGTAAAAGAAGAATACTAGGTTAATTACTTAGCAAAGAAAGGGATTAAATACCATTTGAACATACAGAACCTCAGAGCTAAGCAAAACTGGATGATGTCAGTTTAGCAGGTGATACTTCTAGGTATTTGTTTTATTTTTCCCAATAAGAGACTGTGATCCTAAGTCCATGGGACTGGTTAAATAAACTAAAACTAGATTCATTAAAAAAAAAAAAGCTTTATACATTAAAAATTACCAAAAAATTATAAAGCTAAAACATTTTAGCTTTATACATTAAAAATTACAAAATAATCACAGTGCAATACAAAATCCCTCTCCCATAACCATCTTACCTCTAAATCTGACGTTGGCCCTCAGCTTTTTGAGTATGGGTAAACAATCAGTGCTACTCATCTCCTCTACAGACCCCACCTTCTTTATTACTTAGCACTTAGAAAAGTTGTGGAAGTCTGGCTTAAGTTCTAAAAAGTTAAGTACTATGCCTTATATCAGAAAAATATATATATATGATTACATACAATTCTTTGAAAATCTGAATAAGCAGCCTTTACCTTTTCATAATTAATACAAATCTTTATCAAATACCTACTATGTAAAGCATTTCTTCTAGCAAAGCTCAGAAATTTGTCTACCTGACTCTGGGACAAGAGAAGTTATAACACAGTTCTGTAATTTTTTTTTTTTTTTCGGTACACGGGTCTCTCACTGTTGTGGCCTCTCCCGTTGCGGAGCACAGGTTCCAGACGTGCAGGCTCAGCGGCCATGGCTCACGGGCCCAGCTGCTCCGCGGCATGTGGGATCTTCCCGGACCGGGGCACGAACCCGTGTCCCCTGCATTGGCAGGCGGACTCCCAACCACTGCGCCACCAGGGAAGCCCTGTAATTTTTTAATTTGTATAATGACCTATGGTTTTTATAATCAGGAAAAAAATTTTAATGTAATGGTCATTGTCAAAGACTCCAGGGAAGGGACTTCCCTGGCGGTCCAGTAGTTAAGAATCCGTCTTGCAATGCAGGGGACGTCGGTCAGGGAACTAAGATCCCACACGCCACAGGGAACTAAGATCCCACATGCCACGGGGCAACTAAGCCCATGCTCCACAACTAATGAGCTCGTGTGCCACAACTAATGAACTTGTGTGCCACAACTAGAGAGAAGCCCACAAACTGTAACAAAGGGCCCACGCGCTGCAACGAAAGATCCCGCGTGCCACAACTAAGACCTGATGCAGCCAAAAAATAAATAAATATTTTTTTAAATTAAAAAAAAAAGACTATGGGGAAAACAAGAAAAGAGACATTTAACTTACTCAAAATAAAACCTCTGGTTTTCTTCAACAATATAACAATAATTAATACCTATCTTCATGACATTGTTAGAAAGCCATTATTCTACAGCTACAAAAATAAAGAAAAAAAGGACACCAGAGATGACACAACTGAGAAAAGAACCAATTCTTTTGACATTCCTGGAGAGTAACTCTAATGTATTACTGTTTTTAATGAATGTAATTTGTTGTAAATTGGGTTTACCCACTTATAAATCATGGCTTATGATTATTATTTCTAAATAATTTCCTTCTCTGTCTTCCTGACTTTAAAAATCCTGAAAGTTTTGGGGGCTTCCCTGGTGGCGCAGTGGTTGAGAGTCTGCCTGCCGATGCAGGGGACGCAGGTTCATGCTCCGGTCCGGGAGGATCCCACGTGCTGCGGAGCGGCTGGGCCCGTGAGCCATGGCTGCTGAGCCTGCGTGTCCGGAGCCTATGCTCCGCAACGGGAGAGGCCACAACAGTGAGAGGCCTGTGTACTGCAAAAAAAAAAAAAAAAAAAATCCTGAAAGTTTCTTTACAATAGCCAGGTCATGGAAGCAACCTAAATGCCCATCGACAGACGAATGGATAAAGAAGATGTAGTACGTATATACAATGGAATATTACTCAGCCATAAAAAGAAACGAAATTGGGTCGCTTGTAGAGACGTGGATGGATCTAGAGACTGTCATACAGAGTGAAGTAAGTCAGAAAGAGAAAAACAAATATCGTATATTAATGCATATATGTGGAACCTAGAAAAATGGTACAGATGAACAGGTTTGCAGGGTAGAAATAGAGACAGATGTAGAGAACAAACGTATGGACACCAAGGGGAGAAAGTGGCAGGGGAGGTGGTGGTGGTGGGATGGATTGGGAGATTGGGATTGACATGTATACACTAATATGTATAAAATAGATAACTAATAAGAACCTGCTGTATAAAAAAATAAATTAAATTAAATACAAAAAAACAAAAAATCCTGAAAGTTTCTTAGTTGCTTCCCATTACCTTTCATTATAAAGAATATGGTAAATCAGAAGTCATAGCCAGCACCCAACAGCAACCACAAAAAGATGCAACCTGCAGGCTACACTGAGGGATTTCTGAGGTTAGTAGGTGCAAACCTCTTTTTTTTCTTTTCAAAGAAAACAGACCTCAGACAAACAGCATAAAGCATCCTGAAACAGCCACACAAAAAACAGAACTTCTTAGAAACAAAGCCCCAGTAACTATTTGGTCTAAGAAAAACATTTCCAGAACTGATAAGAATGGGGAGACAGGAAAATATATATATAAAAAATAACAACCAGCCTTAACTACAATTCAAAAAATGAGTGACCTGACTCCTCCCCTGACAAGAGTTCCTCTACTGCATTGTGGGTTGGGGATTGATCAAAGAGGCCATGCCACAGCTCTGCTACTCAATGATTAAGCCATTGCTTCAGTATACCCAAATCTATCATTTTAAAAGAATAATCTCGGGAATTCCCTGGCGGCCCAGTGGTTAGGACTCTGGGCTTTCATTGCCGTGGGCTCAGGTTCAATCCCTGGTCGGGGAACTAAGATCCTGAAAGCCGCATGATGCAGCCAAAAAAAAAAAAAAAAAAAGAAGAAGAATCTCATCACTGGTGAGACAGCAGACAGAAGACCTGGATTCTAACAGTTCTGTCTAACTTTCTGGGTAACAGTGGACAAAAAATTATATTTTCAAATGGGACTGAAAATATTAAAAACTGTTTAAAAACTATTACGTATTTATTTATTTATTTATTTATTTATTTATTTATTTATTTATTTATTTTTGGCTGTGTTGGGTCTTCGTTTCTGTGCGTGGGCTTTCTCTAGTTGTGGCGAGCGGGGGCCACTCTTCATCGCGGTACGCGGGCCTCTCACTGTCGCGGCCTCTCTTGTTGCGGAGCACAAGCTCCAGACGCGCAGGCTCAGTAGTTGTGGCTCACGGGCCTAGTTGCTCCGCGGCATGTGGGCTCTTCCCAGACCAGGGCTCGAACCCGTGTCCGCTGCATTGGCAGGCAGATTCTCAACCACTGCACCAGCAGGGAAGCCCAAAAACTATTAAATCATTTACAAATATTAATCATTACCATCTGTCAAAAGTGGTGGCTGGACTATCTCAGACCTAGCTCTGACAGTTTTTGATTCTGTGACCAATATAAATGAATGCATACTTATTTTATGTTTTGCCACCTAGAAGTAGTTTAGAAAACAAGAAATCCCACACTCACAGAGGGATGAAGCTTAATAAGAGGAACCTCCACACATCTTCTCCCTGCTCACAGCCTCTCAGCACTCCATGAAAACATTTTAGACTAACGCAGCTAGTTCAGCCCATTCAGTAGGCCACAGATGGCCTAGCAAAATTTTGACCTGAATTGCCCATCACACTAATGAACGAAACAAACAAACAAGAATTACTAACCTGGCTCTCTTTAATAAGAAACTATGATAGATCCTGTGGATGACCATCAAGCAAATATCCTAAGTATAACATCTGAGAAACTTGATGGTCTAAACCATAGCTGTTCCCATCTAACTTCCTGGAGCCATACCCAACCCCTTGGAAGCACACTTGGAAGAAAACAGCTTGAAAGCTAGCACATGCCCTTATTTTCCACCACGACAGGACTCTGACACTCACAAACCCAGTCCAGGGTTCTGTATACTCTAAACTACAATCAGTCATCACAAAACATCTGGAACATAGACATTTGACCAGTAACTGCCTCGCTTAATAACTTTTGAGAACTAAACCTAAAAATCTGGCAACGATAGTCTCTGTGTAATCACTGAATTCCACAAGAAGTCACCAGCTTCTGAAGGGCAAGGCTTTCTCTCTTTTACTAGGTACTATGCCATATCAGCAGTAACCTAAAACATACCAGGTATAGGTTCCCTCATGTGTACCTAGGTTCCTGAGAGACCTCTAAAACCACCTGACAGTAATTCAAATCCAGGGATGGCAACAGGAATTGAGAAGCCAAGCCAAGTACAAGTACACCTTCCACCAGAGTTAGCAATAAACAACAAGCTTATAAAAGGATATAGGACTGGAAATGGGTATTGCCGAAGGAGGCCCTAGGCAAAGAAAACTATTTATAATCTAGTACAGAAGGAAGGAAGGGCGGAACAGAGTCTAAGAATTTGGTTTAAGCACAAAACACTGTGACTCGGGATTTCCTCCTAAGAAGAGACGAGCAGAACCCCATTGTTATTAAAGTAAAATCCACTTACCTTCAGTGCGATCCTCCCTACCTGAGAGAGTGTGAAATAGGGTGCTCTTATGTTAAAAATATAGCCTCTCCAACGAAATTTAGCATATAATTTTAAATCACCTTGGGGGCTGCTCTGTAATTGTTTTCTGTGTGCTAGTAGTGTCTCCTCTTGACTTCTTATTTGCTCTACCTTATAAAAGGAAACACATGACCTAACTTAGGAAATGTCCCCCTTCTACCCTGAACTCTGGAAGTATCCACAGATGCCTGAGGTAAGCTACCAAGATTTGAGTTTTGCTTCAGCTAGGAGTCTGAGCTTCAGAGCAGGGATGCCTTTATAAAATGATCATGAGAGAATCTGTGCTGAATTGACCAGATTGGTAGAGGAAAATAAAAATTAAGGTTATTTCAAATTGACTCCCTGTTTGAAACTGGCTCATCAAACTTTTTATACCCACTTCATCTCTGAGAAGAGAGAACTTTTTTTTTCTTTTAAATAAGATATCCTTCTTAGTCATCAAGAATATGCAAATCAAAACCACACTGAGATACCTACTAGATACCCACTTTACACCCACTAGGATGCCCATGATCAAAAAGATAATAAGTGTTGGTGAGGATATAGAGTGTGGAACCCTCAAACACTGCTAGTGGAAATGTAAACAGCTGTTTTGGAAAAGAGTCTGCAATTTCTCAAAAGGTTAAACATACAATTGCCACATGACCTGGCTATTCCACCCCTAGGTTTATACCTAAGAGATATGAAAACATATGTCCACACAAAAATATGTACACAAATGTTTACAGTAGCATTATTTATAATAACCAAAAAGTATATAAATAACCCAAATGTCCATCAACTTATGATAAGTAAAATGTGGTATATTTATACAATATCATTCAGCCATAAAAAGAAATGATATACTGGGCTTCCCCGGTGGCGCAGTGGTTGAGAGCCCGCCTGCCGATGCAGGGGACACGGGTTCGTGCCCCGGTCCGGGAAGATCCCACATGCCGCGGAGCGGCTGGGCGCGTGAGCCATGGCCGTTGAGACTGCGCGTCCAGAGCCTGTGCTCCGCAATGGGAGAGGCCACAACAGCGCGAGGCCCACATACCACAAAAAAAAAAAAAGAAGAAGAAATGATATACTGATACATGCTACAACATAGATGAACCTTGAAAACATGCTAGGTGAAAGAAGTCAATCACAAAAGACCATATATTGTGATTCCATTTATATGTAATGTCCAGAATAGACAACTCCATAAAGATCAAAGGCAGATTAGTGGTTCCCAATCAACCTACTGCCCTCAAACTCTTCTTTCTCCAACTAATCAGCACCTGTTTTCACGAAATTGTAAGTACAATAACAAAAATAACTTTCATTTTAATAAAAGGTCTAGAAGGATCTATATTAAAATGTTAACTACTATGAAGAGATTAAGTTTTTCTTATTATCATGGATGTGAAGAATAATGATGTGAACTAGTACTGATTTGGTGATAAGAGAATAAAAGTTTTTTCACCCAAGGAGGAAAAAAAAAAGTAGATTAGTGGTTGCTTAGAGCTGGGGTGTTAGGGAGTTGGAAGGATATGGGGAGTAACTGCTAAAGGGTATAGGTTTTGGGGGGAGAGTGATGAAAATATTCTAAAATTGATTTTAGTCATGATTTCACAACTCTGTGAATATACTAAAAAACACTGAATTGTGTACTTTAAATAGGAGAACTAAATCTCAATAAAGATTTTTTATATATTAGAGAGAGAAAGATAAGACACGTATATAAGTGATAAAGCAACTGGAGCAAAATGTTAACAGTGAATCTGGAAAAAGGATGTACTGAAGTTCTTTGTACCATTCATGTCAATGTTTGGCGTGAAATTACATTAAAAGAAAAAGCTAGGCTTCCCTGGTGGCGCAGTGGTTGGGAATCTGCCTGTCAACGCAGGGGACACAGGTTTGAACCCTGGTCTGGGAAGATCCCACATGCCACGGAGCAAATAGGCCCACGAGCCACAACGACTGAGCCAGTGCGCCACAACTACTGAAGCCCGCACACCTAGAGCCCACGCTCCACAACAAGAGAAGCCACCGCAATGAGAAGCCCGCGCACCGCAACGAAGAGTAACCCCCACTCACTGCAACCAGAGAAGAGCCCGCGCGCAGCAACAAAGACCCAAAGCAGCCAAAAATACATAAAATAAACAAATTTTTTAAAATATATTAAAAAAGAAAAAGCTAAAAAAAATTAAGATCTCTCTCTTGATAATCATGCACAGTATTCTTGCTTAACATGCAATGGAAACCTGCACTAGACAAAACTGCCATGTCTGCTCCCACCCCTGCCAGACAAGTATTTTACTTGTCTCCCCCACACTCATCAAACTACTGCAAAGCATGCAAAGCAGCACTCCAGTAGCAGAAAAGAAGGATAAAACATGGCAAGGGAGACAAATATTCTCCAACTTTCTCAGAGCTTCAGTTTCCTCATCTGTAAAATCAGAAGGTTATATAGTCTCTAAGAGAGCTTCCATGTTTGACATTCCATGATTCTGTTGTTCTAATTTCATTGTCCAATATAGTTAAGGAGAAGTATGATCTGACCAGTCCTCTGGCTTTCCTGGACAGGGAGCATTTTTTCTCTCTTCTAATGATGACATTAAGAGATGATTTCAGGGTATGTCAGTATTCTAAGCAGGTTCATACAGGACACTGGCCAGTTTCCCAACTATCTATGTTCCTAAGCCCTCTCTTCGATTCTTGGCAAGACCCACCACTCAGAGCCTGGGAAACTGCAGTAGTGGATGCATAAACCTAGGATACTTATATCTCAATGCTGGGTGCAGGTCAGTGCAGAGGAACGTAAGGATTCCATAGTAAGAAACAGGTTACTAGCATTCGGGAAACTTAACTCTCAGGCAGAGATAGGGAAAGTAAACTCAGGAGTCCCATGTCATGGTAAACCTTCTCCTGCAGTTACCTGGTGGTGACCATAAGAAGAAAAATGGAAAATGAAGATGCCCAGAACACCCATCCATCAAAAAGGCAGAAAGAGGGACTGGACTCTACTACCATCTGCCTCCCCACTTAGAATGGGCCAACAATAATGAAAAATCAAAATCAAAAACGTTTCTTCCAGATTTGCTTATCTCCTTGACAAACTCAAAAAGCTAACAAGCAGATACCATTTCTTAAAGTTGGCTAGACTTCTGCTTCACCAATAGATTACCTTTCTCTCCTTCAACCCAAAGTACTCCCTCAACTAACCAGAAGAGAAAACAAAATTAATTTTCATATCTTCCTCTGTTCCTTGCACAACAAATAACTACATGACTTGCCTAAATGCTTAAGTCTAGAAGAAAGGGGAGAGGTGACATGGAGAGACTCCTATAAATTCAATGATCAGAGTCTATATTCAACACAGCAAGCCCTATGCTTATTGCTGCAAACAGAAAAAAGTGAATCTTAACCTTTCTCCATAAAGCCAGAAGGAACACTGAGCATCTTTGATCTGCTTGTTCTGGATTCACTCCTAGAGTATAGAAGCTATCTGATGTATATAACTTAATTTGCTTAGAGAGAACATAGACTCCTTGGTACCTCCCTAGAGAACCTGGGTGCAATTCACAATTTCCTGTAGTTTCATTTACTATGACATCATCAGTTTAGGAGCTATAAGGCAGAGAGAAAATGCACCCTGGAGAGTCTCAAGACTGACCCGCAAAGAGCTATTTGTATTCTGTTTTGTTTTCCTCAAAGATTCCCTCTGGGTAGTCCAGATTCCCCTATCAACCCACCAGAAATGAAATAAAGGAAAAGAAGAAATCCTTCAATCAGTGCTTATTCTAACAAAGGCCACCTATTGAATAAATAGTCTTGGCATTCCACTACTGCAACCACACTTAAAAAGACAGAAAAATACCCTTCCTTACACATTTTATACAGCTCATCCCCCCCTTCTTTATTCTCTCAATAAGCTTTCACAGGTATATAATTTGAGCTTGCTGAAAAGCCACATGATTAACAGATATTCACTAAAAGAGAATTAACCTTTTGAGAATCTACTTGATGAGACACTTTTTATTTACATTCTCTTTTTCATAGATAAGAACCCCAGCAGAGTTATCTAACTTGGCCCCCAGTCACAGAGTTAGTCAACAGCAGAGAAAGAATGTTTAACCCCAAAACCCATGCTCTCACTGACAAATCACTTCCCGGCTCACTCCTAAGCTTTATCATTTGCAAAACATTCTCTTTATTTTTGAAAATCGAATGTCTATAAAATTTAATAGACACTTAAAAGCACAACATAAAAATAACACTGGTTTATTCCACCAATTTAAAGTTTCTTTTACTGGGGAGAACTGTGTCATTTTTAGTCTTTCTCAACATGTTAGTGTTTTCTAAAGACCCAGCCAAGCAATGAGATGCAGTTTAGTGTCACGAGAGGAGCACTGGATCAAAGTCAAGCAATTAACTAGCAGGACATGGGCCCTACTGTCCTTCCTGGGCCTCATTTTCCTCTCTGAGGTCCCTTCTAGTTCCAGTACCATGAACTGAATTCCAACAACTACTGATACATCGCAAAGTCACACATTTAACAAACAGGAAACACAGATGAAAAATTAACATCAGTATTATAAAAATTTGAAGACCTAAAAAAGTGAACTTAAACTACCCCAACAAGAGGCCTAGTATTAACTGTATTACTGATTCATGATTTTTTCTCCACCTGCTATTGATTTGAGGAAATAGAAATAGTGTATTTGCTCTGACCTTGTTAAAGGTCATCAATTTATCACTTTTTTAGAAGTCCATTTTGACAAATAGGACAATCTAAAAGAAATGGATAAATTCCTAGAAACGTACAACCTACCAAGACGGAATCATGAGAAAACAGAAAATCTGAGCAAATCAGTAACGAGTAAGGAAATTGAATCAGTAATCAAAAACCTCCCAACAAAGAAAAACCAAGGACCAGATGGTATTCCTAGTGAATTCTACCAAACATTTAAAGAATTAACACCAATCTTTGTCAAACTCTTCCAGAAAACTGAAGAGGTCAGAACACTTCCAAACTCATTTTACGAGGCCACTCTGATACCAAAGCCAGGTAAGGGCATTACAAGGAAAAAAACTATAGGCCAGTATCCCTGATGAATATAGGTATAAAAATTCTCAGTAAAATATTAACAAACCAAATTCGATAACACATTAAAAGGATCATATACCACGACCAAGTGGGATTTATCCCTGGGATTTAAGAAAGATTCAACATATGCAAATCAATAAATGTGATACAACACACATTTAAAAAAAAGTCCATTTCGAAGTATGCACCTTTTTTTTTTTTCATAAGAAACACTGAAATTTTTCTGATGGGGGAAAAAAAAACCCACACAAAACCTGTCCTGTCATCTCTGAAGCAAAGTAAAATTAGTCAACAGGATAATCACCTTCAGGAGAGAAATTTTACAGTAAACACATCATGACAGAACAGCAGAAAGGAGTATCTCTCATCAAATCAGGATGACACAACAAACCTCCACCCACATGAAACGTGCAAACTGGACACTCCAGACAAAAACTTTTCCAAACCTTGAGATTCAAAGGCTCCAATGACAGTGCAGTGGAATTCATGGGATTTTACAATTCTGACACTCTTGGGCAATTAGTGCCAAATCTGATCTGGGCCCTATCTTCACTTCCCCACCACTTCCCTTTGAAAGCTGACTTGAGAAGCATCACTACGCAACCCAGGCTCTCCAACTAGGCTGCTGCCCTTTTATTCACAAATGACGCTGGCCTCATAAAGGACATAAATTATTTTCAATAAAAAGGCACGGCCCCGGAGTACAAGCCCTTTCTAGATGTAAGGGAGTTCTCACCCTCCTTGGTGTGGCCCAAGTTCACTTTATTACTTCACGTCCCATCAACCCAGGGGGCCCAGCCCAGCGCTGGGTTAGAACGGTTTTGAGGAACTGCAATCACAGGCTTCTTGGGAAGAGGCCAGATAAACTCACCAAGTTTTTGGTTTGTTTGTTTTTTTTTAAGTCTGGGTGGAACTTACTTTCACCAGGACGTGGGATATCTTCTTCCCTCCCTAATGGGTGCTCGAGGACAAGCTTCCCTTTATTTTATACTAAGTCACTCAACCTTCACCAGACTGTGAAGACAACACTTCTCTCCTCCTCATCCGGGAGGACCTGGCCACAGCTCAGCGGGGAGCAGGGGCCGTTCGGAATCCTCAAGGCTCAGAGCCCCTCGCCCGTTTCCCCTCCTCCAGAGTGACGCCCCCTACCCCGCGCCCGCCCTGGGTCCTTCCGACCGACCCTCGCCCTGCTCCCGGGACAAAGCGGAGGTGGGATGGTTTCCTCGGGGGTCCCCGGCGGCCGCGGGGAAGAAGCCCCGGGCTCAGCGCGCACTCACCCGACAGCTCGTCCGGCTCCAGCCCGGTCTCAGTGTCCAGCCCGCAGATGACAAAGTAGTCGGCGAAGCGACTGGGCGCCGAGCCCCCTCCGCCGCCGCCGCCGCCGCTCATGGCGCCGGGGCCGAGCCGGGCCGGGCCGTGCGGAGCGCGGAGCCTCCGCACCGGGCGCCCGCCCGCCCTCAGGCCGCCCCTCCCGCCGGCGCCGACGCTACCGCGGCTCCGGCCGCCGCCCCCGGCCTTGGCCCGGTCCCCGCGGCCGCCGCGGCTGCCGTGACGGGGCAGGGGGGCACCGGGCCGCCCCGCGCCGCATCCTGGACACCTTCCCCTCCGCGCCGCCGCCGCCGCCAGCCGAGAGCGCCGCGGCCGGAGCGAGCCTGGAAAAGGGCGTAAAGCGCTGAAGAGAACCCCCACCGCGGCCCCCTCCCGCCGCGCCTGCGCAGGCGCCTTCGGGGAGGGGGCGGGCGCCTCGAGGAAAGGATGACGTGATGCTCTTCGGACAGGCTGGCCGCAGCTTCCCAGGCGGTCTCCGCAGCGCGGCGGGTAACCACTGGGTCGCCCGCAACCTCCACCCACTCGGGGCTGCGACTCCTTTAGGGAAGGCAGAGGAGGTGCGGGATGGATGGACGCATCCCGCAGAGCCGGGACCCTGGCCCACGCTCCGCCTCCCACTAGAGGTCCGGCGATCTCCTGTTTAGACCGGCCCTGTCACAGCAATAGGGTCGCAGGATTGAGCTCGGAAGCCCACCTCACCCTAACTCCAGGAAGCCCACCGGCCTAGACCCCAGATAGCGCCTTCTCCTTGACCCCGCTTCCTAACGTCCACGCCCGGCCCTTTCCCGAGTAGAGCTGAGGATTCCCCCTCTTTTGGCCGAAGTGGATCTGCCCGCCCTATATTTACCCTTGGCTTACAAATGGGGAAACTAAGGCTCAGAAAGAAGCAAGGGCTTTCCCCAAGGTTACACAGAGTCTAAGAGACAAAGCCTGGACAAGAATCCTGGGCTCGTGGTTAGTCCCCGCTCCCTCCCCCCGCCCAGTCCAGCCAGGCCTTTTCCCATGCACCACGTTGTCCCTTTTTCTCTCCTAGAGCCTCCAGAGACCCATGCCACTTGGGAGCTCCCCTTCTGCTTCTGAGAATTCTCAGTTCCATCCCTGAGTCGGTCCTCCTGAGAGAAGTGGGGGATGAGGAGAAGAGAAACTTGCCTCCTGGTACTTGTGTTGGGACCCTGCGATTTGGTTTCCCACAGAAGCTAAGCAGGAAACGAGATCAGAAACCAAGAAGGTAATATGTGGAGTGGTTACTAAAATGGGCTCTAGAAACAGAATTTTTTAATTTATTGATTTGCTTAGATTTGAATCTGGACTTTATCATTTACTGTGTGACCTTGGGCAATCTCCAGGAGCCAGCAGTCATGTTTTCTGTGAAGATTACATGAGATAAGTACGCATACAGGTTAAGTAGTTAGAATAGTGCCTGGAAGTAGAAGGCACTCGATAAGTATTAGAGATTATATTATTATTCCAGCAAGAGGTGTGCCTAGGGTTTGCTCTAGCAGGCTGCTGCTAAAGGCCTTAGAAGGCAGCTGGCTTCCCCAAGGGCTGACCCTGGGCTATCTCCTGGGTACCTCTCTAAAGTATTGGTTGGGGGGGGGGGAATTGGCTTGGAGGTCACAGCCAATGTCACTTGGAACCATAGTGCCTGCTCCTCTTTGTATGTAACCTGCCTGAACTAGTAAGAGAAAAGTGTAGAAAAGGTAGCTTTACAAAGTGCATTTAGGGTGATGCCTCACCCTATCTTGCATGCTGGGGATGCAGAGACAGTAGAGGAGGTTTAGAGAGCCAAATGGTTACAAAGCACAGAAGAGGGGCATCTTTCCAGATTGGGGGATGGTCAGGGAAGGCTTCCAGAACGAGGTATAATCCGACCTGAGTTCCAAAGGATCAAAAAGAATTTCTCAAGTAAAAGGGGGAGGAAAGGATGTTTCAGGCAGCGCCTGCAACAACAGGGAGTGACATTAAAATGGTTACATACAGGCAACAACAAGTAATTCATTTCTCTGGGAGATAGAGAATTAAAAGGAGATAAAACCAGGGAGAGAGGAGGGGGACAGAGCAGGAAAGGCTTCCAATGCCAGGCTAAAGAATTTACCCTGTAAATTTACGCTGTGTTAGAGGAATGGTAAACTGCAGGAATTAAAACTGAGGAGGGACTTCCCTGGTGACGCAGTGGTTAAGAATCCGCCTGCCAATGCAGGCTACACGGGTTCGAGCCCTGGTCCAGGAAGATCCCACATGCTGAGGAGCAAGTAAGCCCACGTGCCACAACTACTGAAGCCTGTGCAAGGCATTGCAATGAGAAGCCCACACACTGCAAAGAAGAGTAGCCCCTGCACTCTGCAGCTAGAGAAAGCCCATGCACAGCAATGAAGACCCAATGCAGCCAAGAATTTAAAAATAAATAAATTTAAAAAAAATAAATAAAGAGCCTTAATTTTTTTTTTTTTTTTTTTTTTTTTTGTGGTACGCAGGCCTCTCACCGTTGTGGCCTCTCCCATTGCGGAGCACTGGCTCCGGACGCACAGGCTCAGCGGCCATGGCTCACGGGCCTAGCCACTCCGCGGCATGTGGGATCTTCCCAGACCAGGGCACGAACCTGTGTCCCCTGCATCGGCAGGCAGACTCTCAACCACTGCGCCACCAGGGAAGCCCAAGAGCCTTAATTTTTTTAAAAATAAACAAAATAAAGCTGAGGAGTGACAAGATCTGACTCACATCTTAGAATGATCACTCTGGGAGTCATGTGGAAGAAGAGGCTTCAAAAAGTCTTAATTATCCTCAGTTTGAAGCCCAGAAACTTTTTATCCAATGTGTCCAGGGTGATCAGGTGCTAGGACACCACTCACACTAACTCAACTCATAAAACAAGTTAGAAACGAAAGACTGTATTAATTTGCCCTGGGAAATGTAACTGCTCAGAGGCCCAGAATACTCAACTGTAAAGTGATCTCCTTCCCAGTAGGAAATATGTTTGGCAGAGTGATTGCTTCTGCCAGAGTCAGAGAAAAAAAACAGAGCTGAATGCTTTTAAGTTTTAGTTTAAATCCTCACTCCCACTCCTACTAGCTGTATGAGCTGAGGCACATCAGTTAACTTCTCTGGAATGAGAATAATCAACCTTACCCCTACAAGACTGCTTTTAAGATTCATAAATTAATTTTTTTAATGAATGAAGAAAGGAATTTTAAATATCTGGAACATAATATACTCTTAATAAGCGGCAACCTGGGGCACCCACTTCAGAATGAAGGATCTGAGAGAGAGCAAGTCGACATCTGAGGGAAGATAAATCCAGGAAAGGGCATGAGGCAAAAGTGTGCCTGGAGTGGTCAAGGAGCAATAAGAAGGTTAGGATGACTGGGAAGTGTTGGGGGTGGGAGGAGTGGGAGAAGATGGTAGGTGTGGTGATGTTGGCTTGCAGTTCACCAAATAATCATGTTTCCCCTTCCAGAGTGTGTGGAGTTGTTCCTAGGAAGCAGCTGCCTGGTCAGGGACAACGTTTCCCACCCCACTTGCATTCACATGTTGGTAATGTGACTGGTTCTCACCAATAGAATATGTGAAGGACTTTATGTGTGTCACTGCTAGATTAGTGTATTTAAGAAGCAAATGAAGGGGGACTTCCTGGTGGTGCAGTGGTTAATACTCCGTGCTCCCAATGCAGGGGGCTGGGTTTGATCCCTGGTCAGGGAACTAGATCCCATGTACATGCTGCAACTAAAAGTTCACATGCCACAACTAAGGAGCCTGCGAGCTGTAACTAAGGAGTCTGCCGGCCGCAACTAAGACCCAGCTCAACCAAATAAATGATTAAAAAAAAAAAAGAAGAAGCAAATGAAGGGACTTCCCTGGTGGTCCAGTGGTTAAGAATCCACTTTCCAATGCAGGGGATGTAGGTTAGATCCCTGGTCGGGGAACTAAGATCCCACATGCCGCAGGGCAACTAAGCCCACACGCTGCAACTACTGAGCCCATGCTCTGGAGCCCATGAGCTCTGCAGCCAGCGCACCACAACTAGATAGAAGCCCACGCACCAGAACGAAGACCCAGTGCAGCCAAAATTTTAAAAAAGAAATAAAAAAAGAAGCAAATGAGAGAAAAGGGAACGCTTCCTACACTGTTGGTGGGAATGTAAGTTGGTGTAGCCACTATGAAAAACAGTACGGAGCTTCCTCAGAAAACAAAAATAGAATTACCATGTGATCCAGCAATCCCACTCCTGGGCATATACCCAGACAAAACTATAATTCAAAAAGATACATGCACCCCTATGTTCATAGCAGCACTATTCACAATAGCCAAGACATGGAAACAACCTAAATGTCCATCAAGAGATGCATGGATAAAGAACATGTGATATATATACAGTGGAATACTACACAGCCATAAAAAAAGAAAGAACTATTGCCATTTGCAGCAACATGGATGCAACTAGAGATTATCATACTAAGTGAAGTAAGTCATAAAGAGAAAGACAAATACCATATGGTGTCACTTATATGTGGAATCTAAAATATGGAACAAATGAACCTATCTATAAATAGGTGCAGTTGTTGAGAGTCTGCCTGCTAATGCAGGGGACACAGGTTCGAGCCCTCATCTGGGAAGATCCCACATGCCACAGAGCAACTAGGCCCGTGAGCCACAACTACTGAGCCTGCGCGTCTGGAGCCTGTGCTCCACAACAAGAGAGGCCGCGATAGTGAGAGGCCCGCACACCGCGATGAAGAGTGGCCTGCACTTGCCACAACTAGAGAAAGCCCTCGCACAGAAACGAAGACCCAACACAGCAAATAAATAAATAAATAAACAAATGTGGGGTTTAAAAACAAACCAAAAAACAGAAACAGACTCACAGACATAGAGAACAAACTTGTGGCTGCCAAGGGGGAGGGGAGTGGAGGAGAGAAGGACTGGGAGTTGGGGATTAGCAGATGTAAACTATTATATATAGGATGGATAAAAAACAAGGTCCTACTGTATAGCACAGGGAACTGTATTCAATATCCTGTGATAAACCATAATGTAAAAGAATATTTTAAAAAGAATGTCCAGGGCTTCCCTGGTGGCGCAGTGGTTGAGAGTCCGCCTGCCGATGCAGGGGACACGGGTTCGTGCCCAGGTCCAGGAAGATCCCACATGCCGCGGAGCGGCTGGGCCCGTGAGCCATGGCAGCTGAGCCTGCGCGTCCGGAGCCTGTGCTCCGCAACGGGAGAGGCCACAACAGTGAGAGGCCCGCATACCACAAAAAAAAAAAAAAAAAAAAGAATGTCCATATGTGTATAACTGAGTCACTTTGCCATACAGCAGAGATTGGCACAGCATTGTAAATCAACTATACTTCAATTAAAAAAAATTTAAAAATAAGCAAATGAGATTAATTAATTAACTAAAATTTTAAGAAATAAATGAGGCTCTTCCTTCTCTCTTTTTTGCCTTCCACCAGCTAAAAGTAGAGAATTGTGAGGTTCTAAGGAATGGCAAAACAGAAGACAGAGGAGCCTGGATCTCTGAATCAACTACATGGAGGAAAGTCTCCAGCTGACCAAGAATACCCCCACTGGACTCTTTGGTGAACAAGAAACAGACTTCAATTGTGTGAAGCCACTGGTACTGTGGGGTTTATTTGTTATAGCAGCTAGCATTACCATCACCCAAGTAGAATATGTTGGGGTAGGGGAAGCAGATCATGGAGAGCCTTGTAGGCGCACTGTAAAGATTTTGTCTTTGTCTCTGAATAAAATGAAAAGTCAGTGTAGAATTTTGAACAAAGGAGTGTCATGATCCTCCTTGTTTAAAAGGATATGTAAGGTACCATTTTAAGTGCTTCATATATATTAACTCTGCTTGGAACTGGTCCTGAACTCAGATTTGTATATCCAACTGACTTCTTATCATCTCAGTCTGGAGGTCTAAGAGGCATCTCAAAGTTAACATATTCCAAATCAAATTTCTAATTTACACCCGTAATATGCTGCCCCTTTCACATGCTTTCCCCATCTCAGTAACTGAAAGCACTTCATGCTTTCAGTTCATGCCAAAAACCTTACACTCATTCTTCTCTCTCTCTCTCTTTCCCTCCCTCCCCACACCTACACACCACACACACACACACACACACACAGTCCATGTCATATCCATTAGAAAATTCTATTGGTTCTGAAAATTTTAACAATGAGTAAAGCATAGCACAGTTCTGTCTACTTTTAACCCTTGTTTGGTTCAGAAAGTTATAAAAGGAAGCTGGAAAAAGAACAGGTTACTGAAAGTGTGAAATATCCTGGTTTCAGGAAATCCAGAAAATCACTAAGCATGTTTTGAAAAATACTTTGTAACTGTATCTTATAAGTTACCCTTACCTTTAGTGAGTGTTGCTGGATAGTGATATCAATAATGGAAAAACTGGGAAAAAGACAAATTCATATTGTGTAAAATACAATGATATATACAGTGCATGTAATAAATCCCTTATTTTTAATATAAAAGAAAAAGTATATAATTTTTATTAATAAATCAGTTTCTTTCCCTTTGCTGAATATATATTCAACAAACATTTTTAAAATATCATTTTGAAAGATACCAGATTACCTGCCTTATTACTCCCTTGGGTGTTAGTTCTTCCCTGGAGAAATGCAGGAACAGCAGGGCTAACCTTGCAAGTCTGTGTACCTTACAAAAGCAACACCAAAGTAAAGGGAGGGAGGATATGATCACAATAGATCAGCCCAAGAGCAGAGGGAATGAGCCCCTAGGAAAGGGCCACACAGATCTGCTCACAGAGCCAAACCTTGCTTTGAAAGCTGGAATGAGGTCATTGGCGTATCTTCAAACAACACTAACTGCAAAATTATATATATTTGTATTGCAGTGTTGTTTGTAAGAGAAACCCCCTTCCCCCCCCAAAAAAAAAAAAAAACTGGAAACAATCTAAATATCCAGCCTTAGGGAATGGGTTAAAGAAACTACAGCTTGTAAATATTGAAATATTATACATCTGCAAAACAAAACAGGAAGAAAAGGAAAGAAGAAAAGACAAGGAAAAAAATAAAAGAGACTCATTAGGTACAGATACAGAAAAAAATCCAAGATATATCGCTAATATAAAAAGCAAGTGCAAAACTGTGTGTGTAACAGTTCAAACATGGAAGTAACCCAAGTGCCCATCGATAGGTGAATGAATAAGTAAAACGTAGCATATAGTTACAATGGGATATTATTCAGCCTTAAAAAGGAAGGAAATTTTGACATATACTACAACATGGATGAGGCTTGAGGACATCATGCGACGTCTTTTTGTGACACAAGCCAGTCACAAAAAGACTAATACTGTGTGATTCTACTTATATAAGGTACCTAGAATAGTCAAAGTCATAGAGACAGAAAGAGAAAAGCGGTTGCCAGGAGCTGGGGATGGGAGGAGAGGAATGAGGAGTTATTGTTTAATTGGCATAGAGTGTCTATTTTGCAAAATAAAAAGAGTTCTGGAGATGGATGGTGGGGGTGGCTGCAGAACATTATGAATGTACTTAACGCCTCTGAATGTACACATAAATGTGATGAAAATGGTAACTTTTATGTTATGTGTATTTTACCACAATTTTTCAAATTGAGAAAAAATTCCACAGTAAAGATAAAATTTCAAGGTAACTCATCATTCTTTGTTTGTTCTGAATTTACTTCTCGGACACTGGCTTTTAAAAATGAAAAAGTAGATCTGAGCTGAAGATACAAGTAAAATGTAGGAGAAAGCAATATAGGGGTAGGGGATTAAGAGATACAAAATATTAGGTAGAAAATAAGCTACAAGGATATAGTGTACAACACAAGGAGTATAGCCAATATTTTATACTAAGTATAAATGAACTATAACCTTTAAAAACTGTGAATCGCTACATCGTACACCTGTAATTTATATAATGTTGTAAATCAACTATACTTCAAAAAAATAAAATTAAAAATACATAAATTAAATGTAGAAGAAACAAAGTCACTTATTAAAGAACAGCTCTGAGTGGAACTCTGAAGTCAGACACCCAAGGTTCAAATCTCAACTTTACCATTTACAAAATCTGTAATTTTAGGTAAATTTCTTAACCTCTCTGTGCCTTAATTTTTTCATCTGTAAAATGGAGATAATGATACTGCTTGCCTCATATGTTTGTTGTGTGAATTAAAGTGATACATGTAAAAAAAAAGGTGTGTGTAATATTCTATCATCTGTGTAAAAAAGATAAAATAAAAGAAGTATGTACTTTATTCTTTCTTGTATATGCATATACTATTTTTGGAAGAATAAATTATTCTGTTAAACTTTACTGCTTCTAGGGACAGAAACTGAATGACAGAGATCGGGAACTGAAGAGAAATGTTTCATTATACATTGTTTTGTACTTTTTTTTTTTTTTTTTTTTTTGCAGTATGCAGGCCTCTCACTGTTGTGGCCTCTCCCGTTGCGGAGCATAGGCTCCGGATGCACAGGCTCAGTGGCCATGGCTCATGGGCCCAGCCGCTCCGCAGCATGTGGGATCTTCCTGGACCGGGGCATGAACCCGTGTCCCCTGCATCGGAACGCAGACTCTCAACCACTGCGCCACCAGGGAAGCCCTGTTTTGTACTTTTTTGAATTTTGAACCATAAGAATGTATTATCTACTCAAAAAATAAGTATTATTAAAATTTTTTGAAATGCAATCCCCTTCCTCTAGTCTCCCCTACTCACACAGCAAGATTAATCTGCCAGACACACAGCTCTGGTCATGCTACACCCTGCCAGCCAGAATCCTCAGTAGGGCACAAACTCTTTCTAGTGTGACTGCTAAGGCTTTGTATGATCCAGGCTCAACACACCCATCCTATTATTCTTCCAACATCCCCCTTCACACAGTCTGTCCCCAGTCAAGCCTTACTACTCACTCAACTACTTTCCCAGCAGTCACCCCGTTTGGGACCATAGTACCCATAACCCATCCTCACCTTGGCATTTGGAAAGCCCAAAGTTAATCACTTATTTGTGGCTCCTCCTCTGTTACCCACCCGGGTTCTTGGACTCCTTAATCAATAGAAATTGATAAGAAGCCAGATGAGAAATTCAGGCAAAGCTTTATTGGGACTCGTGCTGCAGCACAAGGGAGTGAAAACAAGTAACAAGTGCCCTTACTCACACCCTGAGGGGAATGAGTTGATCCCTTAAATGGGGTGAGGGTAGGGGCAGGTCCAGGGGTCGAGCTGGAGGGGTGGCTTGGATGATCTGCCCACCCCCTTGGTGGTGCTGTGTGCAGGGATCATGTGCCGTACCCTGCTTTTGCTCCTGACACCTCAGAAGTGGCAGTTGGGCTTTTGGTCTTTTTGTATCTTCTTGTTCATAATTTGCCCCAACTGCCCATGCATGCAATTATTTTTAGTACCTTGTGCAACCACTGCAGCAAAGGGTCCATGGCCTCAGGTCCTAGCCTGTCTCACCTCCACACTTAGAAGTTCAGGCCTTAGATTGGGGCCCTGCTAACCCAATTTAGACCTGTACCTCTGAAAGGGAGAAAGAGCTTTTTGGATCCCAAAGTCCCTGGGCCAATGGCCTCTTCCACTAAGAAAACCTCAGGAGCAGGAACTACCCTACCTCCTCCTTCCAAACTAAGCCTACTCTGAGGTGAAAGGGAAGAGTGGTTAGGCAGATGGGAGGACCTTGGCCTGACACACCATATAGGCGAGGAGGCTGAGACAGCCCCCCTTACCCTCCCACCTGTACATTCTTGCCTTGGCCTCAGGTAGAGCCTCTGAAGAGAAGATAGGGCCAAGGCTGGACTCCAAGCTAATAACAGATTAATTGCCCTCCTTCACCTGCTGACCTCCCTCGGGGCCCAGCTAATGCAGCACCTCTTCTAAGAGTCCACAACTGGGGACTCCTAGAGCCCTCAGCATCTCACCACACAGGGTCTTGATACCACCACTCAGTTTCCCTCCCCCAAAGCAGTCAATGTCAGCAATGCCTTGTTTATCCTTTCAGAGACAGTCCATATCTATACTAACAGGGCTGACCCCACCCAACGAGACCCTGCCCACTCCCAGCTCACAGCATAGCATTCAAGAAAGGTCAGCTGGTGAACCCAGAGGTTCTCAAAACCCTTCCTCTCCAATGCTCAGTGAAGAGTTCACCATGTGCAAACTGAAATGAATCCCACTGATCATACAGAAAAACATAAGCTTCACAATTTGGGCTTTCTTAAGACAAGAAGCACAAATTCATCTGGGTAAAGAGTGACACACCCACAGCCATCTCTGGCAGTCAGCTCTCTCTGCACACTGATGCATGTCCTGCTGTCCCACCAGCCCCCAATACCTCATTCATAACCAGTATCAGGCTCCTCATGTCTCTCAACCACACAAGCTCCCTAAATCAGTTGAAAATCAGACATCACCTTCGGCCACCATAACTCACAGCAACAAAGAAGCCCCAAAGAAGAGTGAGCAATCAAGCAGCATCTGCTGCCCCATGGCCTGGGGAAGTATGAAGTTGAGCAACAGGAAGAGCAAATTGCTGATAATGTTCACATGTGATGCAACTCTCCCAAAAGTTGTGCACGAGCATGTGCATGTGTTTATCTATATACATGTCTGTTTATTTGTATGTGAGTGAACATTTTTATATAGAGTCGATCATGTATATGTAGGCACTCACATATATTACATGTGTGTCTGTGTACTTGCATGTGTAAACAATTGTGTTGTGGGTAGTGTGTGTATGTTTGTGTGTGTTGTATGTATCTGAGGAGGCTGAGACAGGGCAGAGTTGGTAGACCAGATAAGCAAAGGGGTACCTTTGGCTCTTGACAAACCTAGGAGTGACTCACTGGTGATTCCTCTGTCCCCTCCTCCCTTCTATCCTCCTGGGTTGAGAGCATTTTGAGAGTCTGGGTGGATGGCCTTATATGTGCTGTATCCGGCCCTCTCCCTTAGACTGTGAACACAGTCCCTTGCTATTCCCATCAACTTGAGAGCAAGAGCTTTCTGGGAAAGGCCAGATGGTCTCCTGAGGGGAAGTGAAAGGCCCTTGGACCAGATCCCAAAAGGAAGATATATTTAACTGTGGCTGGGCTCTCAAAGGTTTTTGGAGGAGTGACGCAATTGTTATATATCTTAATTGTGATGGTGGTTCCATAATTGTATATGTTTGTCAAAACTTACAGAATTGTACACTAGGAAGAGTGAATCCTAGGACTTCCCTGGTGGCGCAATGGTTAAGAATCCGCCTGCCAATGCAGGGGACATGGGTTCGAGCCCTGGGCTAGGAAGATCCCACATGCTGTGGAGCAATTAAGCTCACGCACCACAACTACAGAGCCTTAGCTCTAGAGCCCGTGAGCCACAACTACTGAGCCCAAACGCCACAACTACTGAAGCCCGTGTGCCTAGAGCCCGTGCTCCACAACAAGAGAAGCCACCTCAATGAGAAGCCCGCGCATCGCAACGAAGAGTAGCCCCTGCTTGCTGCAACTAGAGAAAGTATTTGCACATCAGTGATGACCCAACACAGCCAAAAATAAATAAATAAATAAATAATTTTTTTTAAAAAAAGAGTGAATTCTACTGTAAATGATACCTTAATAAAAAATATGGAAAAGTCTGTACAATTGACAATTGAATGTTAGTATTTTTTTCAGCTGACTATAAACAAAAACATAGTGTCACACTATCAGTTTTCTAGGTTATATCAATTTGCCTTTAGTATGACAGACAAAAAATGTAAGAATAATTACATATAGAAAAATTAAGAATATTTAATTATTGAAATGATTAAATTTATAGTAATGAATTGACAGAATTAAAACAGCACAAGACTTTTAACACATCAAGAATTAACTATAATCAAAATAAACTGAATTGCTAAAAAAGTTCAGAGCATTATGTCCTAGTTTATATTTGGGGAACACTTTGCCTTTATTCATACATAGGGAGATGTTCTCTTTTTTTTTTTTTTAATGTTCTTTTTTTTTCTTTTTTAGCTGCGCCTTGCGGCTTGTGGGGTATTAGTTCAGTTCCCCAACCAGGGATTGAACCCAGGCCCTGGCAGTGGAAGTGCCAAGTCCTAACCACTGGACCACCAGGGAATTCCCAAGATGTTCTTTTAAGAGTACAGTTAAAAAAGAAAAAAAGAGTACAGTTTAATGTACTCTGTGGGCAAGGAAGAGATATTACTGGGTTGCTGGTAACTGTGGAGCTTGCAAAAGAATTATTAATGATTGTTATTAAATGCAGTATACTCACAATATTCAATAATCTTTCAGCAAATGTTAATGAAATGGTTTGGGTTTTTCCTGAGTCTGAATAAAAGTTCATGAAATTTCAAGACAAGGAGGAGAAGGAAGAAAGAAGCAGATGCCACTCCTGGGGACTGTAAAGGAGCCTGGCTCAGGAGCCAGGAAACCTGAGTTAAAATCCTAACTCTGCAATGCACTCAGATGATGTGACCTCGGTAGGTCCCTCATTCTCTCAAGTCTTCCACTTACCCAGTTCTACAGAGAAGGCCTTGGCCTTGAGTACAATTTCCAATAGCTGCATCATTGAGAATTCTTTTATTGCTTTCCCACCTCAGGGACCCTATAATTAGAAAGACATCTCTGGGGGACTTCCCTGGTGGTCCAGTGGTAAAGAATCCGTCTTACAATGCAGGGGACCCAGGTTCCATCCCTGGTCAGGGAACTGAGATCCCACATGCCAAAGGGCAACTACGCCGTGCGCCACAAATACCGAGCTCACACGTCTCAACTAGAGAGCCTGTGTGCCACAACTAGAGGAGAAAAAACCCACACCCACACACCACAACTAGGGAAAAGCCCTCATGCTGTAACGGAAGATCTCGAGTGCCTCAATGAAGATCCTGCATGCCGCAACTAAGACCCAATGCAGCCAAAAATAAATAATAAAATAAATAAGTAATAAATAAATATTAAAAGTGAGGAACTACGGGTTTTGATTCTCAACTGAACGCCTCTGAGGCTACGATTCGGAGGTGTGCCTGGGCCACCCCTTGGCCCGCTGCCTCAACTCCTGTCTGCCGCCCACTAAGTTTGCTAAGCTCAGGTTGTAAGTTATCCCCATTTGTGCCTCTGACTCCTGGGAACCCTGAGGGTAACAGGCAGGGCTGCCATTCACTGTACAGACAGAGCATTGCCCCAGAGATACCATTCATTGTGGTCACTGTTCATTCACATAGTTATTATGGCAGTTTTCCAACAGATGGCAGTAAAGTATCTTAAGAAAGAGGCATCTTTTTCTAGTTCACCCCAAATCACAGTATGAACTACCAGTGGGGCTGCATTTTATCTGCGTTGCCCAGCATGGTGCTGGTCAACAGCAAGACACAGGAAGTAGAACTGGGCCTCACAGAACTAGAAAGTCAAGTCAGCTTTAGTTGTTCTCTCTCTCTCTCTCTCTCTCTCTCTCCCCGCCCCCCCACCATGGCTTCTTTTAGTCCCTCTGCTCCTTCTTCTCCCTCACTTTCCATCCTCACTCCTCACTCATCTGTTTACAAATGTCTATACTGGATATATAATAATAGTTGGAGTCAACATTGATTCTTACCTCCTTCTATTACACCCAGGGAGACTTCCATGGGCTTTCCATCTATGCACAGGACTCTGTATTCAGAACTTGGTTTAATTCTGGGCTGTTGCAGTTTTAATTTTTTTTTTCGTTTGGTCGCCTGGAGGGGCTTGCCTTAATTCCCTGACAGGGATCCAACCAGGGCCCCAGAAGTAAGAGCACCAAGCCCTAAGCATTGGACCACCAGGGAATTCCCTTAAAATTCTTAGTAACTTTATCTTTGAACTTGTGGGTTTTTTTGTGTTTTTTTGTCTTTTTTTTTTGCGGTACACGGGCCTCTCACTGTTGCGGCCTCTCCCGCTGCGGAGCACAGGCTCCGGACGTGCAGGCTCAGCGGCCATGGCTCACGGGCCCAGCCGCTCCGCGGCATGTGGGATCTTCCCAGACCGGGGCACGAACCCGTGTTCCCTGCATCAGCAGACGGACTCTCAACCACTGCGCCACCAGGGAAGCCCTGAACTTGTGTTTTATAAGTGAAGTCTGATGGAATGAAGGAGCAGGCCCATGAGCAGATGTTGTATGAGCAAATGCATGTCCGCTGTTCCTTGCTGCCTGATTCCCATACAGTGTCTGCAATACTCCATGGCTGGTGAATTCCTGTGGACCTGTGATGCTTGGGAATTCAGCAAGACTTAAAGCCAGTACAGGGCAAGCATGTTATGTCTACAACTGCATAAGTAGGGGTGCTGACTACCCTGCCAGGGTGTGCTTTCTATTCAAACCAGAACTTGCTTCTAACACAGAAAGAAGGCAATGGCACTCTGAGAAATGCAAACAACTGAGGAACCATAGCATATTCTTTTTTTTTTTTTTACATCTTTATTGGAGTATAATTGCTTAACAATGGTGTGTTAGTTTCTGCTTTATAACAAAATGAATCAGTTATACATATACATATGTTCCCATATCCCCTCCCTCTTGCGTCTCCCTCCCACCCTCCTTATCCCACCCCTCCAGGCGGTCACAAAGCACCGAGCTGATCTCCCTGTGCTATGCGGCTGCTTCCCACTAGTTATCTACCTTACTTTTGGTAGTGTATATATGTCCATGCCTCTCTTTCGTTTTGTCACAGCTTACCCTTCCCCTTCCCCATATCCTCAAGTCCATTCTCTAGTAGGTCTGTGTCTTTATTCCTGTCTTACCCCTAGGTGCATATTCTTATTTATGTGACTTCCTTGTAGTAGCCAATGACTTGCTAAAAATGGTGACATAGAAGGAAGGGGAAAAACAGGGCAACCCATAGTTCCTTTTCCTTTCAGGCCTTTTACATTCATCAGTAAGTTGAAGAATGCTGGTAGAACGAGTGCTCATCAAGAAGTGAAACAAAAACGGTTGAGTTACTTTTTGCAGTATTTCCAGTGTTCATGTAAGAATTAAGTGAATATGCATGTATGAGCTTCACAGTAGAACTGTATAATTTCGGTGATTCTACATCCAGTTAAATGCTCTTATATTTGCATTTAAAACTGCCACTGCACAATATAAAGATAAATATAAAATTCAAGCTAATAATTTACAATTTTAATCTTTCTTTGCTTAGACCAACATTAAACACAAACACCAGGACAAATCAAGAAGACCCTGGAAACAAAGAAAAATGTTTACATTCAAGGACTTTTTTTTTTTTTTTTTTTGGCTGCACTGGGTCTTTGTTGCTGCGCTCAGGCTTTCTCTAGTTGCAGCAAGCAGGGGCTACTCTTGGTTGCAGTGCATGGGCTTCTCATTGCGGTGGCTTCTCTTGTTGTGGAGCGGGCTTTAGGCATGTAGGAATCCTCATTGACAGGCGGATTCTTAACCACTGTGCCACCAGGGAAGTCCCACATTTAAGTACTTTTAATGGCACTAATTTTTTTTCTGCTTTTTGAACAAAGGGCTCTGCATTTTCTTTGACTGTGTTCCCCATGCTATACATTCCCTCCAGGTGCGTGACTCATTTATTTTGTAACTGGAAGTTTATATCTCCATTCTTGAAGTAATACCAGTTGGTTGGGACTGCAACAACCTTCCCTCTCATCAGCAGAGGTCCTGTACTCAAAGAGCTCATGGTTAGTTAAGAGCAAATAGATCTAACTACATTGAGAACATTTAGTCCTTTAACAGCTGTACAAAAATTCCTCATGGAGGAGACTGCCTTGTAGTTTAAGGCTGAGATTCCAAAAGATTATCTTTTAAGATGGTAGATCCTATTAACCGGTATGCCGGTTATTTGTGTCCAGCAACCCGGCTAACGTCTTGTTTTAGTTTCAATTTGTTTGTTTATTCTGCTGTTTTAAGTAGATGATCGTAGCAATTTCAAATAATGACAGTTATATCTTTCCTCTCCAATCTTTACACCTAATATTTCTTTTCTTTTTTTTTTTTTTGCGGTACGCGGGCCTCTCACTGTTGTGGCCTCTCCCATTGCAGAGCACAGGCTCCGGACGCGCAGGCTCAGTGGCCATGGCTCACGGGCCCAGCCACTCCACAGCATGTGGGATCTTCCCGGACCGGGGTACGAACTCGTGTCCCCTGCATCGGCAGGCGGATTCTCAACCACTGCGCCACCAGGGAAGCCCACACCTAATATTTCTGTTTTTCTTTACAGCATTTGGCCAAGACCTTCAGTATCATGTCAAACAGTAGCAATCACAGTGGGAATCTTTATTTGATTCCCAATCTTAAAGAGATTGCATCTAAAATTTTCCATTAAGAATGACATTTGGGGGACTTCCCTGGTGGTACAGTGATTAAGAATCCGCCCGCCAATGCAGGGGACACGGGTTCGAGCCCTGGTCCGGGAAGATCCCACATGCCGTGGAGCAACTGGGCCTGTGCACCACAACTACTGAGCCTGCGCTCTAGAACCTGTGAGCCACAACTACTGAGCCTGTGCCACAACTACTGAAGCCTGTGAGCCTAGAGCCCGTGCTCCGCAACAAGAGAAGCCACCACAGTAAGAAGCTTGTGCACCACAACGAAGAGTAGCCCCTACTCTCCACAACAAGAGAAAGCCCGCACACAGCGATGAAGATCCAATGCAGCCAAAATTAAAAAAAAAAAAAAAAAAAAATATTAAAAAAAAAAAAAGAATGACATTTGGGACTTCTCTGGTGGCACAGTGGTTAAAGAATCCACCTGCCAATGCAGGGGACATGGGCTCAAGCCCTGGTCCAGGAAGATCCCACATGCCATGGAACAACTAAGCCCATGCGCCACAACTACTGAGCCTGCGCTCTAGAGCTCACGAGCCACAACTACTGAAGCCTGTGTGCCTAGAGCCTGTGCTCCACAAGAGAAACCACCACAATGAGAAGCCCACACACTGCAACCGAGAGTAGCCCTCGCTTGCCACAACTAGAGGAAGCCTGCAAGCAGCAATGAAGACTCAATGCAGCCAAAAATAAATAAATAAATTTATTTTTAAAAAATTGTCTGATATCAGTCTTTTGAAATTTATTGAGGCTTCCTCTGTGATCTGTTTTTGTAAAGATTTTGCATGTGTTCAGAAGGAATATGTATTCTTTTTTGGGTACATAATTCTACATATATATCATACATATATATGCTTTAATTAATTTCCTTTTCATATATTCAGTGTTTGCTCATTTTTGTCTGCTTATCAGTTTCTGAGAGGGATGTGTTAAAATCTCCAACCACAATTAATTTATCCATTTTCCCCACAGTTCTATAGGTTGTTGCTTTTTACATTTTGAAGCTATGTTTTTAATGCACTTATACTTATAATCATTGTATCTTCCACTCTATACTTTTTTTCCCAGTATATGTTTATCACCTATGATATTTTTGTCTTTAAGTCTATTTTGTCAAGTGCTCCAGCTTTCTTTTGATTTAGAATTACCTGGTATACCTTTCAATCCTCTCACTTAAAATTTTTGTTTAAATATTCATCTATTATATTCTTTATTTCAATGATTATACATATCATATTTAATATTTTACCTAGTTCTTTATGATTTCTTGTTCTTATAGCATATTAATATCTTTATTATTTTGAATATATTTATTGTTTAACATTTATCTGATCCAATAATTCTGCTTTAAGTATTATACGTTGTTCAATTTGCTGTCTTTCTTTCATAGTGATTGTTCTTCTTAGGTGTCTAGTTGTCTTGGTTAATGATCACACGTTCTCCTGGTATTAGTTACTCTTTCTGTTAATATCTATCAAGCACGGACTGAAGGCCAAGTCTCAGTGTCTCTCCCAGTGAATTTAAAGAGAGAGGATGGAATAAGTTCTAGGGTAGAAAGCCTCAGATACTAGGTTCCTTTGACTGCCACTTTATTAGGCCACTCCTCAGGTCAGGGACTTACCTATAAACTCTTGGAAAGAAACCCCAATGTAGGAGGTAGTCTCCTTAGTTTATGATTCCTCAGTCCTGGATTGGGGTGGGGTCGGGGGCAGGGGTGGAGAGAAGTGAATGTTGAGGGCTGCTAGGCCCTGTGTTCATCAGTTCTTCACCCCAGCAGCACTTTTGCACTATCCTGTTGTTATCCTGGTGATACAGGGAGTCTGGGCTATTATTTAATGCAGGAAGAGAAAAAAATGTAACTTCGAAACATTCAACCCATACTTTCATTTGTCTCCAGTCCTCCCCCATGGCTCTAGCTACTAGCACTAGTGAGCATACATGTGCAAACACACACAGAGAGTCTCTAAAGCTTTCATTCTCCCCAGAGGTTTCTCATGATGTTTGTGCTTCTCTCTTGCTTCTCTCTTTCTTCCCTTGTTCCTCTAGGGCTGATTTTGGACACGAAGCCAGCAGGCTATGCTCGTTCACAATCTTGATAGGTAACTTACGTTTTTAAGAGATCATGCTGGCTGCTGTGTAGAAAATGGAGTTTAGAGGAGCAAGCCTGGCAAAAGGCAGACAAATTAAGTTATTGAAGTACTCCAGGTCAAAGGTAAATGGACTTGGACAAACTACAATGCTAGCAATAAAGATGGAAGAAGTAGTTGGATTCAAGGGTTCTGGAAGTAGGGCTTCCCTGGTGACGCAGTGGTTAAGAGTCCACCTGCCAATGCAGGGAACACGGGTTTGAGCCCTGGTCTGGGAAGAGCCCACATGCCGCAAAGCAACTAAGCCCGTGCACCACAACTACTGAGCCTGCGCTCTAGGGCCCACAAGCCACAACTACTGAGCCTGCGAGCCACAACTACTGAAGCCTAGAGCCCGTGCTCTGCAACGAGAAGCCACTGCAATGAGGAGCCACTGCACCACAACCAAGAGTAGCCCCCACTCACCGCAACCAGAGAAAGCCCACGCACAGCAATGAAGACCCAACGCGGCCATAAATAAATTAATAAATAAATTTATTATTTTTTTTAAGTGCTGGAGGCATAATTAATAAGTTGTGCTGGTGAATCGAATTCAGGGTGAAGAATAATGAATGGCTACTAAGTGTTTGGCATAAAAAACTAGATGTATGAATGGAGCCATTTTTAGGAGGAAGACTGACAGAAGAGCAAAACTGGGAGTTCTTAATTTTAGACATTTAGCACATTCTTACTGGATACAACAGCATAAACCCCCAAACTAGGCGAGTTCCCAGGCAGGATCTTCTGCTACTCTCCGCACCCTCAGTATCGGGTTTCTTTTGTCTCTGTCCCATGCCCTGAGAATGTATATCATCAGATGGGCTTCCTGACTACTTCAGTGTCTCATTTCAGGGTCTCTATCACTGTTAAGGGAGAGGATGTGTATATATGACCTTCAAGCTTTCTGCTCACAGGGACCAATCATTCCAGCTCCTCTCATTTCCAGTTTTCCATTTGTGGCTTTTTGGTTAACTTAAATTCATTTCCCCTTCCTATCAGCATTCCAATTTCTTTAGTCTGGTGGCTGAGTGGAATGGTTACCATTCCAGTGGTAACCCCTGGAATGTGAATGCTGATCAAATGCCTACAAGATGCAGACAGTTGTACTTTATTCATTCCATTGGCAGTAGCCCGACCTCTATCCTGTTATGAGGCCATTCCAGTGCTTCTGGTTCCTAGCCTCCAAAGGCACCAATGAATATCCTTTTGCTCAAGCCAGAGGTGAGTTTTGTTGTTTGCCATCAGTGAACCCTGACTAATAACTAATAATAATCAGGACATGAGTGCAGTCTGCCCCCAAATGCCCAGCTTCTACAACAGTAACAAATGGGTTAGTGTTTCAGCCCCACCCACTCTCCTCCTCCACTCCCCCAATCAAGCAGCCCTTTGTTTTCTCAGAACCTCTCCCCAAAATTCCAAAACCTGCTAGGCTTGTTTTGTTTGTAACCAAGCCTTTTCACACATTCACAGCTGAAGCAAATTGATGTCTAGGGCTTGCTTTGGGCAGCATTTCGACCAAAAGGTAAGGAATGTATTTCTTTCCATTGCCCAGAACTTTATTCATTGGGCCTCAGAACTCAGTTCCAGCTCATTTGAACTGATGCCTCTCTTTCCAACAAGGCTGGCTAGAATTGTTATCTAAAGATAACCAGTGTGTCATCCTGCTTCTCCACCCAAATTTGAGACCTAAGAAAGATGATTCAAGAGTCTCTCAGGTCTTAGGTGGAATCTTAGTTTCTACACTTAAACATCACTAAAAATTGCTTCTATAATGTTTGACTCCAGCTAGGCCTGATGTTCCAAAATGTATTTGATAGCACCCTTATCACATGACTTGATGAGAAATATCCCAAGTCTTCATATAAGTAGAGATTATTTTTCCTATTTTTTGTGTAGCAATAAACGATAAATTCTGACAATTATCCACATTACCAAATACCTTATATAAGGACTCATGCTTACCACTACACTGACATGGGCATCTGCACCTTTGAGACCACATATAATTCTTGATGATGATGTATAATTCTAATTTTTTTGTATCAATCACTATCCCTTCATCATTTCCAGACTTCACCAGGAATTCCAATTTTCCTCTGCAATATCTATCACTATTTCCTTTCAATATGTCTCTACCTAATAGTAGCCTATGACCTTGTATTAGGGCTCTCCAGAGTAACAGAGCCAATAGGAAACATTGATATATATTATATATATTGTTATAAAGAGATTTCTTATTAAGGTACCGGCTCATCTGATTACAGAGACTGAGAAATCCCACAATCTGCTGTCTGCAAGCTGGAGACCCAGGAGAGTCGGTGGTATAGTTCGAAGGCCTGAGAGCCAATGATGTAGATTCTAGTCCAGGTCTGAAGGCCTGAGAACCAGGAGTACCAAGGGCAGATCAATGTTCCAGTTCAACCATCAGGCAGAGAGTGAATTCAACTTTCCTCTACCTTTTTTGTTCCATTCAGGCCCTCAACAGATTGGATGATGCCCACCCACAGGCGGGAGGGCAATCTGCTTTACTCAGACCACCAATTCAAATGCTAATCTCTTCTGGAAACACCCTCAAAAGACACATTCAGAAATGTTTAACCAGCTATTGGGGCATCTCATGGCCCAGTCAAGTTGACACATTAGATTATCCATCACAAACCTTGACTGGTGTTCTAACACGAATTCCAAAGCAAGCTCCAGAGTGCTGATCTAGTCACCAGGAAACCCTGTCTCAAAGGTGAAAGTAGGTAGGGGTCTTGACTCTGCACACTATGTCTACCTTGGGCCTGTTAGCTTTCCAGTAAAGAATCCATTTTCTTAAGGAAGTGTAGGTGCTGCACAAAAGACCATCTTCCAGACTATAATTTCAAGATGAAGATTCTTATAGATTCACTCTACAGGGTTAAGACAATGCTAAAATGTGACTAGTTTTCCATTTAAAATACACAGGCCTGAACAGCGTAATTCCATCTCTCAGCTTCCATAGTTTTACAATGATTTCAGAGTGGTTTTCAAAAGTCCCCTTAGACTTTCAAGTGGTACTCCAGAACAATCAGTGGCTAATACTGGGTCAATTTCTACTCCCCAGCACTTTTTTTTTTTTTGAGCACGCCCGCGCAGCATGCAGGATCTTAATTTCCCAACCAGGGATTGAACCTGCACCTCCTGCAGTGGAAGCGTGGAGTCTTAACCACTGGACCGCCACCAGGGAAGTCCTTCCTGGCAGTCTTTATCTAACAGTTCAGTCATCATGACAAGAGTACCCACTTGGCACAGCTCCAGATGTTACATGATACTAAACCTTAGATTAAGGAGCCCAGACAGGCCCCCAAAATATAATATAGGAGTTAGTGTGTTCCCCCACCTTCTATTCTCAAAGTACCATCCCTGATAACTCGAAGTGGTCATCAGACTTGATATTATGACTTCTGTTTTTCATACCAAGTATTTCTAGGATGAAAAGACTCTTCAGAAGAGTCCTTTTAGCCCCCTAAACAATTTCCATTTTACCCTACCTCATATTACTAGCAAAGTAACCAAATGGGAATAGCCCTTGTTGTTTTCTCAAGTCTTTCATTGCAAATAAAATGGTTAATTTATTTAAATGAGACAGTGTACATGAAATCTACATCTGGCACTGTAAGCTATAAAACAAAGCTAGACAGGACTTCCCTGGTGGCACAGTGGTTAAGAATCTGCCCACCAGTGCAGGGGACATGGGTTCGAGCCCTAGGTCCAGGAAGATCCCACATGCTGCGGAGCAACTGGGCCCGTGCGCCACAACTACTGAGCCTGCACTCTAGAGCCCGCGAGCCACAACGACTGAGCCTGCGCATCTAGAGCCCGTGCTCCACAACAAGAGAAGCCACTGCAATGAGAAGCCCACACACTGCAATGAAGAGTAGCCCCCGCTCACAACTAGAGAAAGCCGGCACACAGCAACGAAGACCCAACACAGCCAAAAAATAATAAATTTTTAAAACAACAAAAAAACAAGCTAGACAAAGAAAAGGCTGCTTAATTTAATATTTTTAGTTAGAAGGGCCTATTACTGTATCTCATTAATTTCAGAGAATCCTATCATGTCTGAGCTATAAGGAACCTGGACCTTAGAGCTCACTTAGTCCAGATGAGAAAAATGAGGCCTAGAGCTTAAACAACATCCTCTGAAGTCACCCAGCTTAGCAAGTTTTCCCCAGGTAAGGAAGAAAAAAGAGAAAGAGCAATAATCAGTAGAGTATTGAAACTGCAGTAAGATCCACCTTAAAACATCTAAACAATCGATCAATTATTATTTAAACACCAGGAATGTTTCAGCCCTTTTGATTTATTCTACCCATTTTCAAAAAGCCAAAGAGAACTTTAAAAAGATTCTGAGGTAGGAGATAGATGTGCCCCTGGGCTGGACAGCTGGTGTTTGTCAAGTGTTGTCAAGTGGAGTAAAATTGAAGCTTTGTTCTCACCCAGACACTCCAAGGACAAAGCTAGGGGCAGAAGCTGAGCTTTGCTAAAGTATAGAGAAAAGGTACCACTCCTGAGGTCAAGGAAAACTTCCCTGTCTGCACATTCGCAGGAAGGCACCTTGGGGGTCAAAAAGGGAGGGGACACCACCCCATAGTAAGTGTGGAATGCACCCACAGGCCTCTGGGGTGGGTTCCATCTGAGCAAAAAGTTGAACATGCATGTTGGGGAGAGTCCTAGGACCAGTCAGGCGTGAAAAAAGAAACAATTGGCTAAATGTAAACAAAGACCCGGAAGGACTGTCCTATATGTGATTTAAATCACCTCTTTATTGCGCTCCTCATTCAGGACGCCCACACTCCTTTCCAGGTGTGTATTTCTGCCTGGCTTCTGACTTACTGTGCTCCTCCTCATTAGAGAGGATGCCCATACCCTTTCTCTCTGGGTGTGTATTTCTGCCTTACTTCTGTCTTAAACAAACTGCTTCTCTGTGTGCTCTCCCATACGCTGTGCTGTCTTTAATAATAAACTTTGTACCTGTTTTTACAGTTTTTGCCTCCTTGAACAAGACATTCTTCCTTTCAAACAGGGGAAAGAGCTAGGGCCACTTTGCTTCTAGCCTCTAGCCCCTGGTGGTCTGGTGGCTACGATTCCTGGTTTTCATCCAGGCTACCCAGGTCCAATTCCTGGACAGGGAACTAAAATCTCTCTTCAGGACCGCTCACTGCTCTCTCCGAGATCAATTCCTTTATAGAGAAATTATATATACTAGATACTTAAATAAATGTTTACCTGTACTTACTTACCTCTACAATTTAAATTTTAAATGCCTTAAGACCCTCAAAAGCCAACTATAAAAATTAAAGGTTTAAAAATTTTTTTCTTTGTTCTTAGAGGTGAGAATGTGCACAGAATTTCAAAAGAATATTTTTATTCAATGAACGTTTTTTTAAATACAAATACTTCCATGAAATAAATCCCAAGTGCTACATTTAAGTTTTTCAGTACAATTTATTCTTCTTACATTTTAATTTACATTTATTAAGTGTTTTAGAAATATTACACACAAAGTAATAGAGCTCCAGAGAGAGGCCATTAACTAAGAGGTGTACAGTCTCAGTGTGTCAACTTCCTAGTTAGCCTGCTCGCCTCCCCACTACACATACTTGCTCTCTGGTGGTTATTACTATGTAACTGTCTTCAAGATGTGGCTGAAGCTTGAATCTACACCTGGCATCAGGCCAAGTCTGTGAATCCATGAATATAGGCCACCAAATGCATTTAGGGTTCAGCCTGCTGAAGGTTCTTTCTTGACAAGACAATGATGATGAATGTGGAAAGACTGGCTATTCTCTTGGGAGAAGAAAATATACCTCACCTTAAGTGACAACTACAGTTTTCTAACAGAAAAAATAATCAGCAAAGGGACAGGATCAATGATAAGGATAGGGAAAATACTCTGAGAATAGAGTAAGTACAATACATACATAATGGAATAAATAGTGAGGCTGCTCCTGAGTCCAAACTCTTATTTTCAAAAGTCTGATAAAAATTTACTCAATTACATTTTATACAGTAATATTTAGTGAGCTTTGTCCAAAAAGACTATGTTTTGTTTGTAAAAATAACAAAAGCTTTATCACTCAGTCTCTGGTCAATAAGAAAGGAAGAAAACCTTGCTAGAAATAACAATAAATAATTTCACACAAAAGTCCAGGTGACATAAGAATAGTATATTAATTAATATATTTTTTGTATTTACAATAAAACCATTTGTTAATACTGCGATAGAAAAAATAATCAGTCCACATTATGTAGTAGAAACTGGCTTTGAGGCTGATCATACCTCTCACAATAAAAACATATAAGGATTTCTTCCACAACTAAAGTACTTTTCAACATGACAGTCTTGGGTGAAGGTAAAACTGACAGAGTACTTTACTTTATGTCCTAGAATCAAGGGATTGAGGATATTACTGTTAAGCAAGCAGCAAAAAGCTGTTTAGTTTTTCCAGGACTATTTAAATAGTAGTTACCATATGAGAATTTAATTTTACTTTGAGATATAAAAAGTAAAAACCCTAAATAGGGAAACTGCATTAATCAAAAGCAGCCCCAAACAAAAAAGCCATCAATAGAAATGAAACAAGGCATTCTTATGTATCATGCATAAAAAGGATAATTACATAATACATACTTTAATGACCAGATTAATAAATAAATGAGGTAAATTTTACAGTCATTGGAACAAATAAACTATATTCAACTACTTGAGTGCTGTACTGACACTTATTTTGTTTCAAAATATAAAGTAACATAATTAATCTAACATCTAAAAACTGCATACTTTGAATGTTTGCTTTTTTGATACCCTTTTGAGATAGTAAAGGGGAACTGTGTAACAAAATATTATCTGAATATAAATTATCAACACCAATATGATACAATTATCATGTCATTGCCATTTTGTATATGCACAGTGGAAATATTTTGAAAGCTAGGAAACAGATGAAAACAGACTGGTCAGAATTTTAAATTTCAGACCAATCCATGATAATCTAGAACAGAAGAAGACAGAAATAAAATTCACTAAATAGATATAACTTGGTATCTTTTCCAAATTCAGTAGTCCACTAAGATGCAACTTCTAAACAAGTCTACTACCTCAAAGGTAAAAAGGAAGAAAATGTAAATCTTTTGAGCTTTAGTTTTCAAGTTTATGCTCTGCAAGAAGGCTGACATTAGTCAGAACAGCAATACTGTATCTTTGCTTTTGAATTTTGTATTTGCTTTTCCTATTTTAGTTATAGTATGGAATAGAGAGAAAAATATTAAATTATCAAGTCAAGGGTAAGTATTTACGGCCAGTTCATGAAATATATTGAGTTAATCTGTTGGGTCAAGAATTTCCTACTATGCTGCTACATTTATTATCTATAGCCTTGGAATAGTAATTTAGGAGATGTCTATCATAACTACTGACAGCACTTTTCATGGTATACCAGTTTCCATTTTTACTTTCTTCTCTCCTTTGCCACTTAAATGCATTATTTTAACCACTGGATAGGAACTTTTATTTTACAAATTCCTGTTTCATTTACTGAAGAGGTGATTTTAATACATAAACCTGCCAATCCTGAGAGATGATGATGATGATAGGAAAACTAAAATCCAGAGGATTATTCACTCAAATTTCTGCTTTAGTTTTTTTTGGAAGATGGCTGGAAGAATAGAAAGAAGAGCCAAAATCATTAGAACAAATACTGAGTTCCAGGAAACAGCTTCCCCTGCTGTTGTAAGCTGGTACAATGTTGTTCCTGCCTTAATTGCTACAAAAGAGGGAGGTGCAACACCTAAAATAGAAAGTAAAAACATATGGTAAAAAACAATCAATTCTTTTTAAAAATTAAAATACTGTGTGTATACAATTTCTTCTAAGAATATAGTGATTTACAATTTGAAAATTTTAATTTAATTTAAAGCCCCTCAAGTTTATTTCCATATAAAGAATTCAGTCTTTCATAATCACCACTTAAGGATAATGAATTAAAAAACCCAAGGAAAGTCTCCAGAAAATAATTTTACAAAATTTATCAATAGCCTTGGGCCTCCCTGGTGGCGCAGTGGTTGAGAGTCCGCCTGCCGATGCAGGGGATACGGGTTCGTGCCCCGGTCTGGGAGGATCCCATATGCCGCGGAGCGGCTGGCCCCGTGAGCCATGGCCGCTGGGCCTGCGCATCCGGAGCCTGTGCTCCGCAACGGGAGAGGCCGCAGCAGTGAGAGGCCCGCATACCGCAAAAAAAAAAAAAAAAAAAAAAAGAAAGAAAAAATTTATCAATAGCCTTAAAAAAATGAATGTGCTATGATCCACCAATTTCATCTTTAGGAAATATTAATGTATATGAACAAAGATCTAGTCTCAAGGATGCTCATCAAAGAATTATAATAATAAAAATCTGGAAACAATCTAAATCTTCAAAAATAAGATTGAGTAAATTGTCATTCACCCTTTATAGAGTATACTTAAAAATGAGTGGTAGGAGATACTCAGAAATGGAAAGATACTCAAAATATATGAGTAAAAAGAGCAGTTTATACAAAAGCATGGTGGAACAACTACATTTTATTAAAAGCCAGAACAAATTGGAAAAATTACTTTAGCCAAAGCTGAAGTTAACTTTATCTCTAGGTATTTCATCTGTAAAATAAGGAGACTGTACAAAAATTCTCTCTTCTGATTCTATAAGTGTAATATTATTTTACAAAATCCAAAATGAAACCTGCTAAGATTTTTTCCCCACTTTTATGGAGAACCTGCTAAGATTTTTAAGTTTGTCTATAAATTTTTCTAAAAATAGCAACAAAAAATTAAGTATTAACGTAAAGCTTTAACAGACACTCAATACTTGAGGAATCTGCTCATTTTGTTGGTATCTAAACAATTCACCTTAAATCTGGAAGAAAAGCAGAACACTCTTACTAAAGAACTATCAGAATTCACAAATATATAAATGAATCTTTACACCCACTGATTTCAAAATTAAGTGTTAGCTCCTTGAAAGCAAGAAAGTTCTTGTTCATCCTTGCTTTCCCTCAAACTTTCAGTAATGCCCATAAGTTCTATGTTAATAAAAAGATAGGATCAATTTTCTATTGAAAATTAAAGTTCAGTATTTCAGTACCTGATTAGAAGACAAAGGAGAAAGTACTCAAAAAAGGCACCTTCAAATTTTTTTTTTTCTCTCCACTGAGGGAGAGAATGGAGTTAAAAAGTCCTGCTTAATTCTACATGATTAAAAAAATATCCAGCAGAGAGTGCTCTTGTTTAAAAAAAAAATTTAAATCAACACAATCCAACAAACATTTCCGAGCATCTATTTATAATAGGCCAGGCTCTGTGCCCACCAGTTATATATGGTGCTGGCATGCCTGCAAAGAGCATAAAATCTAGCCAAGCTGGACACTGCTAGACATGTACACAATGAGTTCTAACACAGCATGAACCAGAGGGCTTACCTAGAAAAGTGCCAATAAAAAAAACTTTCAATGGCACGTTTATCACAGGAGATGTAATATTAATAAACCAGTTAGGCAGAAATGGTGTTATTCTCAAAAATATAATGTAGTTAATGAGATGTTCTCTATGACGTTCAACCTGTCACAAGAAAGAAACAAGTTAGGATCAAGATAAAGCCAAGCCTGAAAATAAACTCATTATAAAATACCTTATTTCAAATTCTTATCCCTGATAGCTCAGCATTTACCCAACAGAAATGATCAAATAAGGAGCTTGAAAATGACAATGAACTGCTTATCAAATGTTCATTACCAGAGCTAAATAACATCAGATGAAAGTTTTTAAGATTGTGCTTATAGTGTAATGTTATACTACTAAAGATGGCTCTACATCAGCCTAGATAATATGGCTCAACAACATTTTAAACCTAAAAAGGCAAAATTAAATTTATAACTATATATAAGATAGATATCAAATGACCAACTTTTTAATGCCTTTAACGTCCTGTAATATAAAGGGCTAGTATAGTACATCAATAAACCTGGCTTCCAATTTAAACAAAATTCAGATAATCTTTATGTTAATGTACTTCACATGAGTGAATTCATTCATCATTGATAAATGAGATTAAACAATCATATAGAAACATTTATCTGACTAAATAAAAGCACTGATTACAGTTTATACTTCCTAGATCTTGCTACACAAATAATGATTTTGATTTTGGACAAAATGCTTAATTTCTCTTAATTTCCTAACCTGTAAAACAAAGGGGTAAATTTCTAAAATTCCTCTGATTTAATAGTCTGCTTCTTCTGATTCTTTAAGAATAAGATTCTTAGCAATACTATACTAGACTTTCCTGGGCAGTAGTCCTTCTATTTATCACTGCTAGTCTTTGCAGAGACCCTAACAGAAGATAAGTTCTTCCCACTGATGAAATGCATTAAAAGAGTTGGCTGATACAAGTTTTTCAGAGACCCACTGACAGCATCCTGCATCAACACAAAACAGGTGAGGTGTCTAAATATATGGATGCCTTTACATTGACACTTTGACTTTTGTGCTCTGATTGAAGTTACTAGGAATAAAGAATTAAGATTACTGTTACAGATACAAAAACATCATATTTGAAATTATTAACATTATTTGCCTACCACTTAATTTTCAAAAGATCATTTTTATCAAAGCCCTGAGTCTGAGTTAATTTATGTAGATATTATACACTGACCCCCCAAGTAGCCAAAGAATTACATCAAATAATTTAAAAATACATGTTTACCTGCTGTGACCATTTTACTGCTTTCTCAGTTAGGTATTTATAGACAACTGGCCTCCCAACTAAATAGGAGAGCATATAGCAGAATGAGGCACCGAGTCCAGAACACTACAAAAGAAGAAGAACCCATAAGCACTTTGTACTTTTCCATCTTATTCACATGGATATATTCACCTAAGGCAAACCTCAACTAGTTTCTTTCTTTTGGGGTATGGGGTGGATACTCTGCGTAACATCTCTTGAGCAGAGCACAAGAACCCATCTGATCTAGTCCTTTCTCTGACCAAATTATAACTAAAATGAGACCAGCTAAAACAAACTGGCACTTGTGATTAAACTTAGTGACTATATGCAAATAGTTAACGTTAGCCATTAGCCTATGAATAAATCTTCAAGAGCAATATTTTTACAATTCCTGTGCTTGAAAACACCACCTCCAGCCATGGGACTTAACTCCTTGGGCCCACCAACATTCTTGGACTATTTGAATTACAAAACAGTACAGAAAGCAAAGGCTAGAACAGAGCCTATAAATGCAATTAAGTCTATGATAACCCTGTTCTAGAAAAAAGCCAAACTATAACATCTCCTTATGGAGGGACTTAACAGATATTACTGTAACATTAAACCCCTTTTAAAACTAATAAGTCTATGCTTCCAGAGACTAGTGGGACTAGGATGCCATCATCATTCCCATCATTCTATTTAAAGTTATTTCTTTCTAGTCTCCCGATTTCATTTTATATACTTACCAAACAAACAAGAAATAAGGCTAGTGGAAAGGGATAAAGAAACCCTGAGAGTATACTGAGAAATATAGAGCCCGGAATAGCAAATGTTTGCAAGCTGTTAACTTCTAAGTTAAGGATTAAAACATAATTAAATTAATTTTTAAACCAAAAATCCAACAATCCAGAAAAAAAGTATCAATACAGAAATTAGATGTTAATAAGATTATATCCATATTTCAGTATTAAAAAAAGTAAAATTATACCCAAAGTTCAAAAAATACATGATTCTACAGCTACAATACCTTTATAAATATTTACTAACATTATCGTAAATCAATGCTAATTAGTGTGTTACTAAGAGAAAACAAAGACAAATACTGAATGTGTACCAGATAGAGAGGAACTGGGCACTTTAGGGGGATGGAGGGGGGAGGGGGACGGGGGCAGCAAAAAAGAAAGAGAACAGAAGTCTTCAATAATCTTGTAAACGACACGCTTCTCTAATGCACTGGATTTTTTTTTTTAAGGGCTCTTTTTTTAAAAAATTTATTTTTGGCTGCATTGGGTCTTCATTGCTGGGCGCAGGCTTTCTCTAGTTGTGGGGAGCGGGGGCCACTCTTTGTTGCGGTGTGAGGGCTTCTCATTGCGGTGGCTCCTCTTGTTGTGGAGCACCGGCTCTAGGCGCATGGGCTTCAGTAGTTGTGGCACGTGGGCTCAGTAGTTGTGGCTCGCAGGCTCTATAGCGCAGGCTTAGTAGTTGTGGTGCACATGCTTAGTTGCTCTGTGGCATGTGGGATCTTCCTGGGCCAGGGCTTGAACCCGGGTCCCCTGCATTGGCAGGCGGATTCTGAACCACTGCGCCACCAGGGAAGCCCCTGATGCATTGGATTTTTACTCTCAAATATTTTTAGGAAACATGATTTCTATGGAAATACAGGTACAGTATAAGGTATAATAATTACTATTTCTAATTTAACTTTTGGACATTTACCTCAACTTACTACTCATTTAAAAAAGAATAAGAGTTACACAATATAGTAAAAGTCACAAATCTTATTTATTTTTTATTTTTTTGCGGTACGCGGGCCTCTCACTGTTATGGCCTCTCCCGTTGCGGAGCACAGACTCCGAAAGCACAGGCTCAGCAGCCATGGTTCACGGGCCCAGCCACTCCACAGCATGTGGGATCTTCCCGGACCGGGGCACGAACCCGTGTCCCCTGCATCAGCAGGCGGACTCTCAACCACTGCACCACCAGGGAAGCCCCACAAATCTTATTTTTAAAACAGAATTATGTTGTTTTCCTACGTCTCTCTAGTTCCTAGTTTTGGCCTGGACCTCTGCATCACCCATAACATGATTTACTTGTAAGTCAGACAGACTGAGTGAATTCCTTCAACATCTCTCCCCTCTACTTTAAAATTTCTATCTTGGGGCTTCCCTGGTGGCACAGTGGTTAAGAATCCGCCTGCCAAAGCAGGGGACATGGGTTCAAGCCCTAGTCCGGGAAGATCCCACATGCCACGGAGCAACTAAGCCCGTGTGCCATAAATAAATAAATAATTAAAATTCTATCTTTACCTATCCTTCCTTTTTTCCTCTAGTCCCCACTTTACTCTTGTTTTCATTTCAATCTCCTTCTTCCTGAGTTCTTCTATCTTCAATTTCTTGCTCTTGCACAGATCCCTTCTGTATAAAACCACTCAGATGCCTACACACTAAAGAAAACCTAGGCTTTTCCTTGAGCAAGGTATCCTATCCAGTTACTGCCTCTCATCTTCACTGCCTCCCTTGCAACCTGGCTTAACCATCCCTCACTCTACTGAAACCCCCTCCTGGACAAAAGTAATGACTTTTTCTCAGTAAGAATTTTCCATTGACCCTTGCATAGGATTAAACAACCTTCAGTGTAAAACTCACCTCCAGTGAACTGTATTTTTCTTCTGTGTTACAGATCATTACTTCTCTAGTTTTTCTCTTCTCCTCACCCTCAAACCTGAGATTTCTCTAACATTCTGTTAGCTAATCTCTCACTTTTCTTTGATAAATTCAGTCATTTCCATGTATATGGATGTACACATGGCTTCAAGCATATGGCAACAGATAGATAGATAGATAGGTGATAGGTAACTTTGAATTCTCTATCTCTGATTCAACTTTTCTCATCAAATACCAGTCTCAAATTTCCCAGCAGTCTACTGGATGCCTCCATTAAAAATTTTAAAAATTAAACTTAGTTATTTCAGGGCTCTTTAGAATCTTTTAATGGAAAGTCTCAAACACATATGAAAGTAGAGAAACTAGTATTATGATGCCCTATATGCCCAGATACAGCTTCAACAATTAACATACAACCAATCTTGTTTTCTCTATATCCTTTACATTTGATTATATTGAAGCAAATCCCAGACATATCCCATACAACTACATTAATACCTTTAAAAGATAAGGATTCCTTTTCTTTTTAACACAACTATAATACCATTGTCAGAGATTAATTAACCAAAATTCCTAACTACCATAAGTAGCTATTGAGTGTGCTCACAATTCCCAAGAGAGTCTTAATTTTTTTTTTTTTTTGGACAGCTGGTTTGTTCAACTCAGGACAAAAAAGGTCCACACATGGTATTTGCTCTCCACAGCACTTAAGTACAGGTTTGGTTCTTTTTTCTGTCTTGTAATTTACTTGTTGAAGAAACTGGGTCATTTGCAGAATTTACCACTTTTTGAACTTTGCCTATTGTATCCCTTAGGGTAGTTTAACATGTTCTTTTGTCATTTTTTAAAAATTAATTTTTATTGTTGTTTTATTGTTTTATTGTTGTTTTATTGTTTTAAATTAATTTTTATAGTTGATTCACAATGTTGTGTTAGTTTCTGCTATACAGCAAAGTGAATCAGTTATACTTATGCCTATATCATTCCGCTGTCATTTATCTTATAGTGTTAACAAAGCCATTCTCTCTGCATGGGAATAAAATTTGACCTTCACTTTCCAGCTTTGTATAGATGTGAATTTCTTTTCTCTAACACTGAAAAATCTTGGTTCTTAATGTCATAAACATAATTAGCTATTTCCCTTACATACTATTAAGTGTATATATATATATATATATATACTAGATACATTAATATCACATATTTTAAAATTTCAGAACAATAAAGCAACTGAAAATAGTTTAAGATTTCTTTCAAATCTTTTCTGTCCTTAAGATTTATCCCAGAAGGGACACACAGCCAAATTACTTTTTTCAAGGAAACAATTTGAAATAATTCTTCTAGATAGTCAAATCCCCATCAACTCAATATACTGTTAGATTTGTTTCATTTTGCTTTAGATTGTTTAATTTTTTTAAATTTTGTTAAAATACACATAAAATTTACCATCTTAACCATTTTTAAGTGTATGGTTCAATAACATTTAAGTACTTTCACACTGTTGTGCAAGCAATCTCCAGAACTCTTCTCATCCTGCAAAACTGAAACTCTATACAGCTTAAATAACATTCCCCACTCTCCCCTCCCCCAACCCCCCAACAACCATCCTTTTACTCTCAGTCTCTATGAATTGGGCTACTCTAAGTACTTCATGTAAGTGGAATCATATAGCATATCTTTGTGATAGGCTTAGTTTGCTTAGCATAATGTCCTTAAAGTTCATCCATGTTGTAATACGTTTCAAAATTTCCTTCCTTTTTAAGGCTGAATAATATTCCATTGTATATATATACACCATACTTTGTTTCATTCATCCATTAAAGGACACTTGAGTTGTTTCCGCCTTTTGGCTACTGTGAATAATGCTGCTATGAACATGGGTGTGCAAGTATCTTTTGAGACCCTGCTTCCAATTCTTTCAGGTATATACCCAGAAATGGGACTGCTGAATCTTATTTTTAATTTTTTGAGGAAACGCCATATTGTTTTTCACAGCAGAGAAACCATTTTATGCTCCTATCAACAGTGCACAGGGATTTCAATTTCTCCATATCCTCGCCAACGCTTGTTACTTTCTGGGTTTTTTTTTCTTTTGATTAGTAGTCATCCTACTAACAGGTGTGAGGTTACTTTTTTAAGATTTCTGTTTCTTTTTTCAATTTGATTTAATTGGTTTTATCATTATGTAAAATATTTACTTGGCTCTAAAGTCAAATCTACACAATAAAATACACTTAGAGAAGTTTCACTTCCATCCCTGTTTCATCTCTCTCTCCATAGGTAAACTTTTTTATTCGTTTTTAAATATATCCTTTCTTTTGTCATCCACAGCTCAAAAGTCCTCAATGACTATCCAATACCAAATCAATATTCTATATTCCTTAGCCTGGTACTCAAACTTCTCTACAATCTGAGTGCAATGTCTAGCCTACCTTCCTAAACTGATTTTTCAAATCCTCCCCTTCTCACACCCTATATACCAACAAAACTGGACTACTGATCACTTCCTAACCATGCCCTGTGCTTATAAGCTCTGCTCTAGACTTGCTATGTCTAGAATGACTATACCATACCTCTAACCATAATTCCCATTATTCCAGATGGAAATAGTTGTTTTGCTTTTGAATGCTTAAAACACTAGATTGCACTTAGCATATAATTAGTATTTTCTGGTTAAATGGATGAAAGCTAAAGTTAAAATAAGTAATTATAATGTAAAAAGTAATTAACATACAAGAGTTTGAAATAGGTATTACCAATGAAAGTACTAGTACTGCACTGCTGAATACAATGGCTACTAGCTACATGTGGCTGTGGGGGAGAGACACTAAAATGTGCCACGTCTGAACTGAGATGTGCTATGAGTGTGAAATATACACATTTTAAAGAGTTGGTACCAAAAAAAGAATGTGAAATAGTAATAATTTTTATGTGGATTCATGTTGAAATGATATTTTTGACATTTCAGTTCAAGTAAAATGTATTAAAATTAATTTGTTACTTTCCTTAATGCGCTAACTAGAAAATTTTTAAACTGCATGTGGCTCACATTATACTTCTATTAATCAGTGCTGTACTTATTATACGCCCAAAGATAAGTCTTCGCTTTTGTTCACTGAGTTTAAAAAAGTACCTTTTTAACACTCAGAGCTTAAGATTCCAAAGTGTAAAATAAATAGAAAGTTATAAGAAAATATAGATTTAACAAATTATCCTATAAAAAATCTAACACAGGGGCTTCCCTGGTGATGCAGTGGTTAAGAATCCACCTGCCAATGCAGGGGACACAGGTTTGATCCCTGGTCCAGGAAGATCCCACATGCCATGGAGCAACTAAGCTGGTGCGCCACAACTACTGAGCCTCCGCTCTAGAGCCCACAAGCCACAACTACTGAGCCCACGTGCCACAATTACTGAAGCCCGCATGCCTAGAGCCCAAGCTCTACAAGAGAAGCCACCACAATGAGAAGCCTGCGCACAGCAATGAAGAGTAACCCCTGCTTGCCGCAACTAGAGAAAGCCGTGCACAGCAACAAAGACCCAATGCAGCAAAAAATAAATAATAAATTAATGTTTTAAAAAATCTAAAACAATGCAGAATCACTACAATATCTTAATTATTAAGCAAATAGTAACCATATGCAACAAAACCTGAATTGACAATATTAACCAATGATTCATTTAAAATTGAAAAATTTAAACCAAATGTATTTTATAATAATAAACCTATTCCTGTACTTTTTTAAAAAAATATTTATTTAATTAATTTATTTGGTTGTGCTGGGTCTTAGTTGTTGCATGCATGTGGGAGCCAGTTCCCCGACCAGGAATCAAACCCGAGCCTCCTGCACTGGGAGCATGGAGTCTTAACGACTGCGCCACCAGGGAAGTCCCTATGCCTGTACTTTTTTTTTTTTTTTTTTTTGCGGTACGCAGGCCTCTCACTGTTGTGGCCTCTCCCGTTGCGGAGCACAGGCTCCAGACGCGCAGGCTCAGCGGCCATGGCTCACGGGCCCAGCCGCTCTGCGGCATGTGGGATCCTCCCGGACCAGGGCACGAACCCGTGTCCCCTGCACTGGCAGGCGGACTCTCAACCACTGCTCCACCAGGGAAGCCCCCTATTCCTATACTTTTAATTCACTTTCTACAAGGCACTTTATTTTTTTCTACTAATTTACATATGGATATTAAGACAACTAGTCTACAACATTTATTCTGCCATAGATGGTCTAGATTCACTTATGCTAACTGGCTCTCTGGCCCTATGGGTAGGTATCCCCTTTATCCCTCAGCTATGAATCCTTCCAAAGCTAGGGGGCAAAATGGGGCAGAAAAAGATGACTTTCCAAAGTAAGCAGAAACTATATACCTCATTCACAAAATGTTCACAAAAACCTTATAAAAGCCAAATGAAAGGGCTGAACCAAATGTTTCTTATTTGGGGAAAGTTTTTTTTTTTTTTTTCGGTATGCGGGCCTCTCACTGTTGTGGCCTCTCTCGTTGCGGAGCACAGGCTCCGGATGCGCAGGCTCAGCGGCCATGGCTCACAGGCCCAGCTGCTCCGCGGCATGTGGGATCCTCCCGGACCGGGGCACGAACACTTGTCCCCTGCATTAGCAGGCATACTCCCAACCACTGCGCCACCAGAGAAGCCCTGGGGAAAATATTTTTTTATGGTTAAAGTTTATAAATGCAAAATAACCTATAAGCCTAACACTTTGGTTTTTACAGATAAGTGATGAAATGGGAAGTAGGAAAAGGCAGCAGGTGTGAATTTCTTAGAACAGTCAGTATATAATTAAATTACTTTACAAATAACTGTCCCAAAGAACTGTGGAAAGACAGGTGAATAATAATCATTCTTCAAATTACCCCCAAATTTGAATTTTTCTAATAAATAGGGAAGATAATGACAAAGTGCCCACACATAGCACACTACCTAACTATAAATGTTATCTTCACCAGTTGGGTAAAAGAGTAATGTTTGTGTTAGCAGCAAAAGCAATTAAAACCGTACTTGTCACTTAAGTTATTTATGCCAGGAATAACTGATCCAATGTGTTTTAGGTATACACTCAAAACATCTGCATAAGGAGGTAAATACAGGAACATCTGTATGTTAAATACATAATATCTAATCCAATAAAAATCCAAGAAAATAAAATGCTATTGAATTTTATGAGAAAAAAATCTTAGCTGAAAAGTCCAACAAACCAAAAGAAATTCAGGAAATAAGAGAGGAAGGAAGAATAGAAATATTTTGAGAGAATTAACAAAATAATTAATATGCCTTTTAAAAAGTTGATTTGAAAAAGGAAGATGATTACCTTTACAACATCAAGAGTTAATGTCGACATTTCTCCAAAGAAGATATACAGATTGCCAACAAACACATGAAAGGATGTTCAACATCATTAATTATTAGAGAAATGGAAATCAAAACTACAATGAGGTAATATCTCACACCAGTCAGAATGACCATCATCAAAATATTTACAAACAATAAATGCTGGAGAGGGTGTGGAGAAAAGGGAACCCTCTTGCACTGTTGGCAGGAATGTAAATTGATACAACCACTATGGAGAACAGAATAGAGGTTCCTTAAAAAACTAAAAATAGAACTACCATACGACCCAGCAATCCCACTATTGGGCATATACCCTGAGAAAACCATAATTCAAGAAGAGTTATGTACCACAATGTTCACTGCAGCACTATTTACAATAGCCAGGACATGGAAGCAACCTAAGTGTTCATCGACAGATGAATGGATAAAGAAGATGTGGCACATATATGCAATGGAATATTACTCAGCCATAAAAAGAAACGAAACTGAGTTATTTGTAGTGAGGTGGATGGACCCAGAGTCTATCATACAGAGTGAAGTAAGTCAGAAAGAGAAAAACAAATACCGTATGCGAAAACATATATATGGAATCTCAAAAAAAAAAATGTTCTGATGAACCTAGGGGCAGGACAGGAATAAAGATGCAGACGTAGGGACTTCCCTGGTGGTGCAGTGGTTAAGAATCCGCCTGCCAATGCAGGGGACACTGGTTTAAGCCCTGGTCCGGGAAGATCCCACATGCCGCGGGGCAACTAAGCCCGTGCACCACAACTACTGAGCCTGCGCGCTAGAGCCTGCGAGCTATAACTACTGAACCCGCGTGCCACAACTACTGAAGCCCGCGTACCTAGAGCCCGTGCTCCACAACAAGAGAAGCCACCGCAATAAGAAGCCCGCACACCACAACGAAAAGTAGCCCCCACTCACAACTAGAAAAAGCTTGCGCATAGCAACAAAGACCCAACACAGCCATAAATTAATTAATTAATTAAATTGAAAAGATGCAGATGTAGCGAATGGACTTGAGGACACAGGGAGGGGGAAGGGTAAGCTGGGACGAAGTGAGAGAGTGGCATTGACATATATACACTACCAAATGTAAAAAAGATAGCTAGTGGGAAGCAGCTGCATAGCACAGGGAGATCAGCTCCATGCTTTGTGACCACCTAGAGGGGTGGGATAGGGAGGGTGAGAAGAAGACACAAGAGGGAGGGGATATGGGGATATCTGTATACATATAGCTGATTCACTTTGTTATACAGCAGAAAGTAACACAACATTGTAAAGCAATTATACACCAATAAAGATGTTTAAAAAAAAAAGTTAATGTCTTTCATTAACCAAGAAGATTTGGAAAATACGTTGGATTAGAATAAAAGATACAAAAATTAGAAATTAACATCCACAAATTGGAAGGCTAATCACCAGTTGCATAGGCAGTTTGAAAATATGTAGAAAGAATAAAGCAATTTTCCTGCCTAGTTAAAATACAACATATATTTCTATATAAAACAAAGAAATACATACTAAGAACTGTAAAAAAAAAATCATATCCTTTACATGACTAGTTACTCTCATAGGATTTTTTACCAAGAAAACCATTAAATGGAAGAAAAAAATCATGAGCAAATGATTCATAACATAACATATAGAAAAGCAAAAATTAAATACAAATTATATCTTCAAACCTAAGGGAATTTTTTTAAATTTATGGTATGGTGATTATTAATTCAAAATTATTATTTAAATTAAGACAATCAATTAACTAATAAAATAATCCTAAATAAAATGATTATCTTGAATAATACAAAGGAAAGAAAAAAAGTTTATGATAAGTGAAATAAGCAGAAAATAGAAAAACTGGTAATAAATATTCAGAAATGACAACTGACTTGAAGAGAAAGGATTAAAATGAGAATTTTTTCATTCTCATTTTTCAATATTTTATTTAAGGTTATACTGCATTAACAATTTTTAAAAGGAAAAATAGTTACGTATAACTGAGCAGCAGATCTTTTAAAACCTTTTTCTTAAACAGAACTAGAAAACATTTTTCAGTTAAAAGGATACAAAATATATGTAGCAAAATAAGCTACAAGTACTTGTACATAAAAGGTGTCCTTATATTTGGATAAAACTTTTCCTAGAGCCTTGGCATCATCCATATCTCTGGGAACCTTCATATGCACTCTTTCTTCTCTAAAGAAATAAAGTGAAAAAATTTTTAAATAGAAATTTGCCAAGATAATTCTTATCAAAGTCAAGTTCAAAACATGAAGTTTTATCCAAAATGATTTGATGCCTTGATCTGTAATATGTTAAGCATAAATTCACAAAATTTAAGTTCAAAGTCTATAAATGATTTGTTTTTAAATGCTTTAATATAATTTCATGAGATATGTAATCCATTTGAAAATTCAGGATGACCCAAACTAAAGGTTAAAAAGCATTTGCTCTAACACTGGAGTAAATTTTGAATTAAGAAATGAACCACTGATGTTAGCATATTTAAAACATACTGAACATCATTTTGGGTAATCCTCATGATAAACTGAAGTCAGTAATCAATTACAACCAAAATTAAGTAAAAATTTCAATGAATTTATAGTTCACATCTTTTCTTGAATATCCCAGCTCAAAGTTCAAATAAAAACTTAAAACACTTGTCACTTTCTATTAATTTTACTTTATATTTGGTGCCTTGTTTGGAACTGAATGTTCTGTTTGTAAAAGCCCCAAATAATCACCTTTGTGTTTAATGTATATTGTACCCATTTATTGTACCCATTTGTTTACATGAAAAAATTTAACTAACCTTGCAGAACAATGATAGAATGCTCTTTAAGTCCTATAAAAATAGCAGGTAAACTAAAATGGGTTTTCTCATTTATAAATTTAAAAGCTTTAAAAAGCTCTTTATAGGCGTGTGCATGCATCTCACACATATACACACACAGAAAGAAATAGGCAGAATACAAAAGATTTATAACAGCATATTATTATATAAAAGTGTTATATTTCTTAGAGCAGATTGGGATCCAAAACAACCTTAATCTACACTCTATATTCTTTCCCCCTTTCAGTCAGCTCTTTATTTCCTACTCCTTTGATTAAAAAGATAAAAGATCTAAAATTCAATGATACTAATATTAACATAACAATATAACATGCTATCCTCCCAAAGGCATTTACATTCACGTAAGAAATCAAAGTATTAAAATAAAAATAAGTTTAACTATAAAATTTCAAGCATAAGAAAGTGTTAATGAAAGAAATTTAGAGGAAACAGGACCTTCCTTATACCCTGAAATCACATTTCACAGTTATCCATCACCACACCAAGCTGGCCCTGGTTGAAAGTCTAACTACATTTTAGTAGTCTCTGATGTAATCTATGATTATCCAAGGGTGTTGTTATTGTGGTTGAATAACCCAGGGATATTTTATCCTCATAAGGTATGTTTCAGGTCTATAATCTTTTCCCTAAAATTCAAAAAGCTCTGAAAACCAAAAGTTCTTTGTAATCTGTCAGCAAAAATTGACCCACACTTATATACAGTTTTTCATAGTCTTCTATAATACAGGTTTCACTATAAAAATATTAATGTATTTGATTATGGGGTGCTGCCCCAGATCCTGCTGGAGATACTACATAATATACAGTATTTATTCCATGTTATCTTTCCAAAATAGAAAAGTTCTAAATTCTGAAATACGTTTCACTCCCAAGGTTTCTGCTATGGAATTGTGGCTGTATACTAGATAGACAAGTGTTTTTACAAAGTGCATTTGACAGTGAAAAGTACCGATTCAAACCATGTCATTTCTATAAAACAGAGAAGAGAAAAAGAGCTAGGAGACAGAGATGTGGTGTGGAAGTAAATGGATGAATAGAGGCAGACAAAAACTGATGACACGGAAAAGTAGGAAGGGAGAAAACGGATGGAAAAAGGGATAACGCAGAGAAAAAGAGCATCAGTATTTCTCAAACTGCAGGTCAATATCTATTATGGACTGCAATATAAATTTACTTGGTCACTACTAACATTAAAAAATAATATGCAATAAATTTATTAATGTGGCTATGTTTTTCAACATAGCCATTAGAAAGATGCCTTAATTAGAGGAGCAGCACTAGGAGAACCTTGCATGGAAAATCAAGAGACATATTGGAAAGAAGTATTTAAATTACAGTGTCAATATGAACTTGCTACAAGCCATGAGAGCTGACATACAATTATTATGCCAGTTCTGTTCCTTAAATTAGTTGAACTTTCAATGCACGTTCATCTCTATAAATGTCTAGACATTTTCCGTTTCTTTCAGTATACTTACTCACTAAGCTGAGGAAAATTTTTATATACCAAAAACATAACAAAAGCTGCAGATAAGAAAATGGACACCAATATAAGAAGCGACATTCTTGCTGACCCAGCTTCTGCACAGGCTTTCTCTGAAAAAAAAAAAAATTATAATTAAGATAAATATAGAGGAAGACAGTATTCCAAGCCAGTAAATAATTTCCTGAAAGGTTTTCCTCCCAAGAAACTGTTCACACTTTTGCCCAAAACATCGTAACATTAAATTTTTAATACTACCATATTTGATGTTTATTAACTGGCCATAGTTCTTTGCAGGGATATATGCATTTTAGAAGCACAGAAAAACAGAACACCAGAATTTGTAGCACTGATTTGTTGATAAGCCAAAGGGGAAAAAAGGGCATTGCTCTAAATGCTATCACTGACTTTCAATTTTATATATCTATATTGGGAGATAACAGCATAGGCAGGATGGCCTCTTAAGAAAAATGAGGTAATCTGGCAATTACTTCAAACTGTCATGAGAAAGAACCAACAGATTCACTAATGCAACTGATGAATGTTACACTTTCTCTTTACACCAAGGGCTTCAGAATATAGTTGAACCTCAAATGTTCTGGGTGGCTCTGTCTGTGACTCCAAGAATGGGAGAATATGTTTGTGTTCTCCAACAAGGTAATCTTAGTGTTATCTTAAAAATCATATGCAAGTGGGCGGAGTCAAGATGGTGGAGTAGGAGAACACTAAGTTTGCATCTCCTCACAACTAGGGCACCTACCAGGTGCTGGTGGGGGACTTTGGACACCTAAGGGGACAGGAGGAACCCCTGAGCGACCGGGTAGGACGTGGTGGGGAGTGAGGGGGGAGGAAAAGTGGATGCAGGAGGGACTGGCACCCATGAGGGGCGCCTGGGGGAGAGGAAGGGTTCCCACGCCCATAGGGGCCCACTCACAGGGAGGGGATCAATGGGGATGGGGAGAGACCGTCAGGGGATCAGAGGATTGGAAGGGAATGTGGCCAGCATTTCCCCCACCCACTCAGGCCCCAGAGCCTGCTGAGGTCCCAGGGCAGATCCTCCACCCTCCGAGGCCCCCTCCATCTGCGTGGGTCCTGGGGGTGTGAGAGGGAGGGGGAGAGGAAAAGTAGAGGCGAGATGGGACCAGTGCCCCGAGGGGTGGCTGGGGGAGGGGAGGGGTTCCCCAGCTCGGGAGGTGGGCACCGAGGAGGGACACACCGAGGGCATACTGTGATCCCCTACCCACAGGAAGGAGATCAGTGGGGAGAGGGAGGGAACCTCGGAGGATCAGAAGGTACTTGGCCAGTACTGCCCCTGCCCACTTGGGTCCCAGCAAGCCTGCTGGGCCCCCAGGCCTGAGCCTCCACTGTGAGGCCCCCTCCAGCTGTGCTGAACCTAAGCCCCGCCCCCCCAACCCCCAGGGCTTTTCCAGTCCTGAGCCTAGGCCCTGCCCCTGCCTAAGTCTGCCCCTCCCCCACAGCCAAGGCCTTTTCCTGCTTTTATTCTTTTTTCTTTTTGCTGTTATGGTTCTGTTTCACTGTGTTGCTATTTCATTTTTCTTTGTATTTTATCTAGTATATGTTTTATCTTTCTAACTGTATTTCTTTTGTATCCTTTGTTATTGCTCTGCTCCTTTTTTCTTTTTGGCCACACACCAGGTGGCTTGCGGGAGCCTGGTTCACAGGCTGGGGGTTGGGCCTGAGCTCCTGTGGTGGGAGCACCGAGTCCAAACCACTGGCCTAACAGAGAACCTCAGACCCCAGGGAATATTAATCAGAGTGATCTCACAGAGGTCCTCATCCCCACACCAAGAGCCAGCTCTACCTAGCTGCCTGCAAACTCCAGTGCTGGAAATCTCAGGTCAAACAACCAGTAAGACAGGAACACAGCCCCAACCATCAAAAATAATGAGACGACAAAAAAATATGTTACAACGAAGGAACAAGGCAAAAACCTACAAGACCAAATAATGAAGAGGAAACATGCAGCCTACCTGAAAAAGAATTCAGAGTAGTGATAGTACAGATGATCCAAAATCTCGGAAACAGAATGGAGGCACGGATCGAGAAAATACAAGAAATGTTTAACAAAGACCTAGAAGAACTAAAGAATAAACAAGCAGTGATGAACAACACAGTAACTAAATGAAAAATACACTAGAAAGAATCAATACCAGAATAACTGAGGCAGAAGAACAGATAAGTGACCTGGAAGATAGACTGGTAGAAATAATTGCTGAGGAACAGAATAAAGAAAAAAGAATGAAAAGAATTGAGGACAGTCGCAGAGACCTCTGGGACAACATTAAACGCACAAACATTGGCATTACAGGGGTCCCTGAAGATGAAGAAAAAGAGAAAGGGTATGAGAAAATATTTGAAGAGATCATAGTTGAAAACTTCCCTAACACGGGAAAGGAAATAGCCACCCAAGTCCAGGAAACGCAGAGAGTCCCATACAGGATAAACCCTAGGAGAAACACACCAAGACACATATTAATCAAATTAACAAAAATTAAATTCAAAGAAAAAATATTAAAAGCAGCAAGGGAAAAGCAACAAATAACATACAAGGGAATTCCCATAAGGTTATCAGCAGATTTTTCAGCAGAAACTCTGCAGGCCAGAAGGAAGAGGCAGGATATATTTAAAATGTTGAAAGGGAAAAACCTACAACTAAGATTACTGTACCCAGCAAGGATCTCATTCAGATTTAACAGAGAAATCAAAAGTTTCACAGACAAGTAAATGTTAAGAGAATTCAGCACCACCAAACCATCTCTACAACAAATGTTAAAGGAACTTCTCTAGGCAGAAACACAAGGAAAGAAAAAGACCCACAGAAATAAACCCAAAACAATTACAAAATTGTAGCTACCTTGAACGTAAATGGATTAAATGCTCCAACGAAAAGACACAGACTAGCTGAATGGATACAAAAACAAGGCCCATATATATGCTGTCTACAAGAGACCCACTTCAGACCTAGGTACACATACAGACTGAAAGTGAGGGAATGGAAAAAGATATGCATTGCAAACTGAAATCAAAAGAAAGCTGTAGGGCTTCCCTGGTGGCCCAGTGGTTGAGAGTCCACCTGCCGATGCAGGGGACACGGGTTCGTGCCCCAGTCCGCGAAGATCCCACATGCCGCGGAGTGGCTAGGCCTGTGAGCCATGGCCGCTGAGCCTGCACATCTGGAGCCTGTGCTCCGCAATGGGAGAGGCCACAACAGTGAGGCCTGCGTACCGCAAAAAAAAAAAAAAAAAAAAAAAAAAAGAAAGCTGGAGTAGCAATACTCATATCAGATAAAACAGATTTTAAAATAAAGACTGTTACAAGGGATAAGGAAGGACACTACATAATGATCAAGGGATCAATCCAAGAAGAAGATATAACAATTATAAATATTTATGCACCCAACATAGGAGCACCTCAATACACAAGGCAAATGCTAACAGCCATAAAAGGGGAAATCGACAGTAACACAATAATAGTGGGGGACTTTAATTACACCAATGGACTGATCGTCCATACAGAAAATAAATAAGGAAACACAAGCTTTAAATGACACAACAGACCAGATAGATTTAATTGATATTTATAGGATATTCCACCTGAAAGCAGTTGAAAACACTTTCTTCTCAAGTGCACATGGAACGTTCTCCAGGATAGATCACATCTTGGGTCACAAATCAAGCCTCGGAAAATTGAAGAATTGAAATCGTATCAAACATCTTTTCTGACCACAACACTATGAGATTAGAAATCAATTACAGGGAAAAAACTGTAAAAAACACAAATACATGGAGGCTAAACAGCGCGCTGCTAAATAACCAAGAGATCACTGAAGAAATCAAAGAGGAAATTAAAAAATACACAGAAACGAATGACAACGAAAACACGACAACCCAAACCTATGGGATGCAGCAAAAGCAGTTCTAAGAGGGAAGTTTATAGCAATTCAATCTCACCTCAAGAAACAAGAAAAATCTCAAACAATCTAACCTCACACCTAAAGCAACTAGAAAAAGAAGAACAAAGAAAACCCAAAATTAGTAGAAGAAAAGACATCATAAAGATCAGAGCAGAAGTAAATGAAATAGAAATGAAGAAAACATTAGCAATGATGAATAAAACTAAGTTAGCTCTTTGAGAAGGTAAACAAAATTGATAAACCTTTAGCCAGACTTACCAAGAAAAAAGGGAGGGGACTCAAATCAATAAAATTGAAATGAGAGACTTGCCTGGTGGTGCAGTTGTTAAGAATCTGCCTTCCAATGCAGGGTTCGATCCCTGGTCAGGGAACTAAGATCCCACATGCTGCATGGCAAATAAGCCCACGTGCCGCAACTACTGAGTCCGCACACCACAACTAGAGACCCCACGTGCTGCAAATAGAGAGAAGCCCATGTGCTGCACCTAGAGAAGCCCATGCGCCACAACAAAGAGCCCGCAGGCTGCAACAAAAGATCCTGCATGCTGCAACAAAGATCCAGTATGCCACAACTAAGACCTGACACAAATAAATAAATAAACAAACAAACAAATAAATATTTTTTAAAAATAAAAATTGAAAAAATTAGAAATGAAAAAGGAGAAATTACAACTGACACTGCAGCAATACAAAGGATCATAAGAGACTACTACAAGCAACCTTATGCCAATAAAATGGACAACCTGGAAGATATGGACAAATTCTTGGAAAGGTACAACTTTCCAAGACTGAACCAGGAAGAATTAGAAAATATAAACAGACCTATCACAAGTAATGAAATTGAAACCGTAATTACAAATCTTCCAACAAACAAAAGTCCAGGACCACATGACTTCACAGGCGAATTCTATCAAACATTTAGAGAAGAGCTAACACCTATCCTTCTCAAGCTCTTCTAAAAAATTGCAGAGGAAGGAACACTCCCAAACTCATTCAACAAGGCCACCATCACCCTGGTACCAAAAGCAGGCAAAGATATCACAAAAAAAGAAAAGTACAGGCCAATATCACTTATGAAAATAGACACAAAAATGCTCAACAAAATACTAGCAAACAGAATCCAACAACACATTAAAAAGATCATACACCATGATTAAGTGGGATTTATCCCAGGGATGCAAGGATTCTTCAATATATGCAAATCAATGTGATACACCATATTAACAAATTAAAGAATAAAAACTATATGATCATCTCAATAGATGCAGAAAAAACTTTTGACAAAATTCAACACCCATTTATGGTAAAAACTCTCCAGAAAGTGGGCATACAGGGAACCTACCTCAACATAATAAAGGCCATATACGACAAACCCACAGCAAACATCATTCTCAATGGTCAAAAACTGAAAGTATTTCCTCTAAGATCAGGAACAAGACAAGGATGTCCACTCTCACCACTATTACTCAACATAGTATTGGAAGTCCTAGCTACAGCAATCAGAGGAGAAAAAAGAAATAAAAGGAATACAAGTTGGAAAAGAAGTAAAACTGTCACTGTTTGCAGATGACGTGATACTATACATAGAAAATCCTAAAGATGCCACCAGAAAACTACTAGAACTAATCAATGAATTTGGTAAGGTTGCAGGATACAAAATTAACACACAGAAATCTCTGGCATTCCTATACACTAACAACGAAAGATCAGAATGAGAAATTAAGGAAACAATCCCATTCACCACTGCAACAAAAAGAATAAAATACCTAAGAATAAACCTACCTAAGGAAGCAAAAGACCTGTACTCAGAAAACTATAAAACACTGATGAAAAAAATCAAAGATGACACAAACAGATGGAGAGATATACCATGCTCCTGGATTGTTAGAATCAATACTGTGAAAATGACTATACTACCCAAAGCAGGCTATAGGTTCAATGCAATCCCTATCAAATTATCAATGGCATTTTTCACTGAATTAGAACAAAAAATGTTACAATTTGTATGGAAACACAAAAGACCCCAAATAGCCAACGCAATCTTGAGAAAGAAAAATGGAGCTGGAAGAATCAGGCTCCTCAACTTCAGACTCTACTACAAAGCTACAGTAATCAAGAAAGTATGGTACTGGCACAAAAAACAGAAATATAGATCAATGGAACAGGATAGAAAGCCCAGAGATAAACCCATGCACACATGATCACCTTATCTTTGATAAAGGAGCCAACAATATAAAATGGAGAAAAGGCAGCCTCTTCAATAAGTGGTGCAGGGAAAACTGGACAACTACATGTAAAAGAATGAAATTAGAACACTACCTAACACCATACACAAAAGTAAACTCAAAATGGATTAAAGACCTAAATGTAGGACTGTACATTATAAAACTCTTAGAGGAAAACCACTCTGACATAAATCACAGCAAGATCTTCTATGATCCACCTCCTCGAGTAGTGAAAATAAAAGCAAAAATAAGCAAGTAGGACCTAATTAAAGTTAAAAGCTTTTGTACAGCAAAGGAAACCCTAAGCAAGATGAAAAGACAACCCTCAGAATAGGAGAAAATATTTGCAAATGAATCAACAAAGGATTAATCCCAAAATATACAAACAGCTCATGCAGCTCAATATCAAAAAAACAAACAACCCAATCCAAAAATGGGCAGAAGACCTAAATAGACATTTCACCAAAGACATACAGATGGCCAAGAGGCAACATGAAAAGATGATCAACATCACTAATTATTAGAGAAATGCAAATCAAAGCTACAATGAGGTTATCGCCTCACACCAGTCAGAATGGCCATCATCAAAAAATCTACAGGGCTTCCCTGGTGGCGCAGTGGTTGAGAGTCTGCCTGCAAATGCAGGGGATGCGGGTTCATGCCCCAGTCTGGGAGGATCTCACATGCCGCGGAGCGGTTGGGCCCGTGAGCCATGGCCGTTGAGCCTGCGCGTCCAGCGCCTGTGCTCCGCAACAGGAGAGGCCACAGCCGTGAGAAGCCTGCGTCGCGCAAAAAAAAAAAAAAAAAATCTACAAACAATAAATGCTGGAGAGGGTGTGGAGAAAAGGGAACCCTCCTACACTGTTAGTGGGAATGTAAATGGATACAGCCACTATGGAAAACAGTATGCTGGTTCCTTAAAAAACTAAAAATAGAACTACCATATGACCCAGCAATCCCACTACTGGGCATATACCCTGAGAAAACCATAATTCAAGAAGTTACATGTGCCCCAATGTTCACTGCAGCACTATTTACCATAGCCAGGACATGGAAACAACCTAAATGTCCATCGACAGATGAATGGATAAAGAAGATGTGGTACATATATATAATGGAATATTACTCAGCCATAAAAAGAAATGAAATTGGGTCTTTGTAGAGATGTAGATGGACCTAGAGTCTGTCATACAGAGTGAACTAAGTCAGAAAGAGAAAAACAAATATTGTATATTAACGCATATATGTGGAATCTAGAAAAACAGTACAGATGAACCTATTTGCAGGGCGGGAATAGAAATGCAGATGTAGAGAACAGACGTGTGGACACAGGCAGGGAAGGGGAGGGTGGGATGAATTGGGAGATTAGGTCTGACATAAATACACTACCATCTGTAAAATAGATAGCTAGTGGGAACCTGCTATAAAGCACAGGGAGCTCAGCGAGGTGCTCTGTGATGACCTAGATGGGTGGAAAGTGGGGGGGGTCCAAGAGGGAGGGGATATATGTATACATATAGCTGATTCACTTCATTGTACAGCAGAAACTAACACAACATTGTAAGGCAATTATACTCCAATAAAAAAAATTTAAATAAATACTTCAGTAGGTAACAGTCCTCTTAAATTAAAAATTAAACAAGACATTTTTCATTGCAACTCTAAAATGTAACTACAATATTTTTCTTCCCATCATTAATTCACAAGTCCTAAGTAAGGGATCGGAGAGGAGAAAGGTGTGGACTTAACTGGACTACGGAACACCACCCTAAGCCTTCCTTGAGTATACATCTCTCTGATTGCTACTTGTTGCCTTACAGTTGGATGATGAAATATATAGACATTTGTTGAACAAAATTAACCTCCAAGTTTAACTCGATACATATTTTTTTCACTCTCTGAAAGGAAAACTTTTTCAAGTATTGTACTCAGCACAATGTAAACACAAGAAAACAGCTAATAATGCAATAAAACTATTAAAAATAAAAGTCAATTTTGAAGCTCTCCATTCTTTCACACAAACTTGGAAATAGGGAGTGTTCCCTATTATGATTCCACAATTCTTTCTGAGTAAAGTTCTAATGAATCTAGAGGCTAGCACGTAATTCATTTAGTTCTGAACAGAGATAAAAGTTATAAACTTGGGAATTCCCTGGCTGTCCAGTGGTTAGGACTCCACACTTCCATTGCTGGGGGCCCAGGTTCGATCCCTGGTCAGGGAACTAAGATCCCACAAGTCCAAGGTGCAGCCAAAAAAAAAAAAGAAAGGTTATAAACCTTGCTTTAATGATTCAACATCTGAATGTGTAACATACACATTTATAATGTGCATCCTCCTTCTGGTTGCATTAGACACATGTTATTTAGCATTTAGAGCCACCCACAACAGTGCTTTATACGTTCATTAACCTCCAAATCTTCCATCATACTAATTCCCATTCTCATTTATTCCATTATCTGTTTTCCAACCTCCTCCCAGGCCAAAGGTACAGCTAGAGAAAGATCATTGTGCTCTCTTGGCTTACAAGTTCATATGCTTCCTGCTTTTCTATCGTCAATTAAGGTTATCACTGGCAAACTATGATCCTTTTACAGTACCCTCCAAAAGGGCTATTTCAAGTCTCTTCAAGCCTTTAATTCTACTTCCCCCTAGTCTCAACCAATGAGGCTATCTCCACACTTTAGAGAGCTTCCCAATCTCTACCTCAAGATCTGTTCACCAAATTATCTCCACTTCCCTCTTTCCCCTTATCTTTGCATCAAATGCCAACACACTTCCTTGCAGATCTTGCTCTCAGAATTATCTCATCTCCGTTCACTGAATATCTTCAATTCTTCCCGCTAACAAGCAACTCTTCTCTAACTTCTAATATGCATATATCTATCCTGAAAAATCAAAACTTAACCTTAATGCCCCTGTAGTAGCTCTCTATTTCTCTTATAACTTTCATATCAATACCTTTTGAAAAGCAAAATCTTTATATCTACAAGATTTTAGGAATCATTCTTACTGGTCATCTAGTCCACTAGTTCTAGACCTACAGAATCCTACCATGGAGGAAGCAAAAGACCCATCTCCCCTGAGGACACAGTTTACAGGAACTCTAACAAGTTTTTCAGAGTTCTTTTCTTTTAAATTTCTTTGGCTGCATGGGGTCTTAGTTGTGGCACGCAGGCTCTCTGTTGCAGCACGTGGGATCTTGTGTGGTGTGCGAGCTTCTCTAGTTGTAGCAAGTGGGCTTCTCTCTAGTTGTGGCGTGTGGGCTCCAGAGCACATGGGCTCAGTAGTTGCACTGCGCAGGCTCCAGGGTGCCCAGGCTCAGTAGTTGCAGCACACAGGCTTAGTTGCCCCACGGCATGTGGGATCTTAGTTCCCCGACCAGGGATTGAACCCACGTCCCTTGCATTGGAAGGCAGATTTTTAACCACTGGACCACCAGGGAATTCCCTCTAACAAGTTTTTTATGGTTACAAGAATCTATTGTAATATTTTTGGAAGTAAATTTTATCTCAAGCTTAAAATTTTTTTAATTATATATTAATAATCAAAAATGGTAGTATCATCAAGTATAAATTTAAACAGCTAAAATAACTTTTTTATAAAATATAAAGAATTAACCATTAAAAAAACACACAGAGAGAAAGCATGCTTGCAGGCAGCAGAAGAAAGAGCACTACCTATCCTGTATAAAGATACTCATTCTCTGATGTTTATGCCCTTCATCTCTGCTACCATTCAACCCACACAGCCTCACTCACTATCATCAACCACTTTCAGGTACTTCCCCTATTCAGCGAAGACTAAGCCAAGCTTCAAGCAAACTTTTCATAATCCTAAAAGATACATCTATTTAGATGATTCATCCAGCCTCAAAATTCTTAGACTTTCATTTCTATTCAACTTTAGCCACCCACTTCCAGTGGTACACTAAGTTCTTACACTACCTGAGACTGCTCTATCTTGGATATTTTAAATTCCAACATGCCATTCCTTGATCGTCTTTATTCTTTCATGAACTTAACACCTCCATTTTCTCCCTCTGTTGGGCTCCTCACTTCTCTTCCTTCTATGCCCAGCCTGGACTCCATGGTATATCCAGCAGCACCTCTGATTACAATCCTCACTCTTTCCTTATAGCTAATCTCACCCAAAATCAGTGTTTCAAGCTCACTTTCTTCATTCCTACACCAAGATGGTTGAGCACAAGTAGAGAAAAATCACGAGTGACCCATCACAGAAATCCACGTCAATGGGAAAACTGACTTAGCCTCATTTCTACTCCCTTTTTTTAGGTGTTGAACATGAATCAGGCTGAGCCAATTAGGTTATTCTTACCCTCTGACAACAGTGATAGGTTCAGGGATAAGCATTTGATCTGAGGCAATCTAATCAGAGTTAATATCTAAATTTGTATTGCTAATACTTAGAAAAAGATTCTCAAAATTATCAAGGAAGCATTTAGCTTACCTGGACCTTCAAGAGGAACCAACCTTAAGGTAAAGCTGCTATCAGGTAAGCAAAACAAGATATGAAAGAAATCTGATCCTGATGATATCACTGAGCCACTGGTCCCAGACTGAAGCCAGTGAATCCCACTTAATCTCTCAACTTTCTGGTTATATGAACCAATAAACCTCCTTTTAGCAAAGCTTTCGATTGTGTTTTCTACTGATTACAAGCAAAAGAATCCTGATATATAATATTTGGGTTGAGACTGACATCAACACATCATACTAATACCTTGGTTGATGTCCAAATGCCAATTTTAGTCTTAGTTCCCAGTTATCAGTAATCAGAGCTTTCTTCTTCCTCTAAGCCAGTACCTAGCTCATAGCAGACGCTCAAAGGATATTTGTTGAACCACATTAGCAAGGCAGAACCTAGAACAGGCATCTGAGAGGGATTTATTATCCAATTTTGAACAATACTGTCTCCTAAGAGCTGTAAAACCAACTTCAGGACAGTGTTTCCCAAACATTTTTGGCTGCTTTCCACAATAAGTAGTGTATTTTATATCGTGATCTGATACACACAAAATCTATATAACTGGAAAATAAAATTCAAAGAATACTTACCCCCTACTACATGCAAAGAACTCTGCTATTTTCTCTTCCATTTTTTTAAATGGCTCATGATTACCCATCAAATTCATTTCACACCGCTCACAAAGGTATGACCTATATATTGGAAAACATGGTCCTAGGAGTTCTCTTAAATCAAAATGGGGAACTTCTATGATTTGCGAGTAAAAAGATCAGCCAGGGCAAACAACAAAAGAAAATAAAACACCTGGTCCAGGTACCCTTGCACACAGAGTAGGTCAAGAGCCTCTCAAGTAGTAATACCTCTTGTCTCTCACCCTTTCTAATCATGCAAGAATTAGACTTTCAGTGTTATTGCCTTGCTCAAATCATCACAGCGGTCCTCAGTAAGACTCAGACGTCGGACTAGAGTCAAGGCAAGGAATCCACTAAATGTACCAAACACTGCATGTGAGGTGTAAAGTATTTCAAGCATACACACAATGACAACTATTTGTCAAAATTATGTAGATGTATCAGTTAATAAAAATAAAAATTTATTTAAAAATACAAATACATGGAATTTATAGAAACACTCTATTACCATGTATTTCTCAAGAGTTAATAAAAATTTTTTTTCTCTAAAACCTTTCCTTTTCTGAATAAAAATTTAAAAAAAAAAGAAATCCTAGACTACTGACAAGTTTATCTCTTTATAGACACACACAAAAGGTTCACACTAACTAACCTTCAAGCCTAATGTTTCCCCCACCCAGAATCCTTTTCTGTTCTCTCTACTAACCCAAACCCTACTTCTCTATGAAGGCGTGCCTTCACATCTCTTCCCTCTGTCTTCCTATAGATTTGTAGTCCACAGAAGTCATTTGACAGCATCACAAAAGTAACTTTGTTGAATGTGTTGTTCAAATGTTAAAATACAATAAACAATTGTAAAAGCACTTTGGCCGGGCTTCCCTGGTGGCGCGGTGGTTGGGAGTCTGCCTGCCGATGCGGGGGACGCGGGTTCGGGCCCCGGTCCAGGAGACTCCTACATGCCGTGGAGCGGCTAGGCCCGTGAGCTATGGCCGCTGAGCCTGCGCGTCCGGAGCCTGTGCTCCGCAACGGGAGGGGCCACGAAAGTGAGAGGCCCGCGTACCGCTAAAAAAAAAAAAAAAAAAGCACTTTGGCAGTTTCAAGGTCTTATTTTCTGAACAGCTTAAGGTTAAAAAAAATAATAATAATAAAATAACGAACTGCTATCCCAAACCAAATGACAATCTTTAGGGATGTCCTATCTGGACAACATGGAAAATACTTCTTAAGTATTTTCCTATCTGGAAAATACTTTTTCAGGAAGCCCTTAGATTACTGTCATTCTCAGTTGCAGCATCATCAAAACAAGGTCACTGTCATTTAGAGTGGATTTATACCTTGACAACATTTCATTTCTGGTTTTTGAAGTTATTTGGCTCTATTGTCTATAAGGTGTAAAAATATCCAAATATATAAAGCCGAAAGACCCAAATTAGACTGGAGACATTTTAAATTATTTGAAAATAAAATACCATTTTCTGCAAGACGTTTTCTAAATTTTTCATATGTTTTAAATTTGATTCAAAAAATGTCAGCTGATGGGAATTCCCTGGCGGTACGGAGGTTAAGGACTCGGCACTTTCACTACCAGGACACGGGCTCGATCCCTGGTCAGGGAACTAAGAGCCACACGGCACGGCCAAAAAAAAAATTTCAGCTGAATGTTAAACATATTATCTCCATATATAAATATATTTTTAAAGTGTATAATACTTTACTGATGACTATAGTTACAATGTCGCTAGACACTCTTAAAAGATCCTCTCTTTACCCATCACTGGTGGTGGAACACATCAGTGTGAGTAAGCTGCAGACAACTTAATGGGCATTTGTTAGGATCTCTCCAAGTTTATGGGCCTTGAAAGCATTTAAGGAGCTTAAATCGCTTCAACTGCTGAAAAGCAATGAAAACTCTACGCCCAGATGAAATCAAAGTATTTAGTTTCTAGGTACACTTTTTTTCTTAAAATAATATTTGAGGCCCTGAGAAATGCCAGGATGGCGTAGTGGAAAAAAAACTTGAGAATAAGAGATCTTAGCTATAATAGTAATTGCTAACATTTATTCAGCCTTCACTTCATATAAGCCAAACATTACACTAAATCCTTTATGTGAATTATTTTGTTTAATCCACGCACCAATCTTAAGTAGATATTACTATTATTAATATTATCACCATCCCCACTGTACAGTTCAGATACTGAGCTTTTGAAGGATAACAAGTCCAAAGTCTTAAGTGGTAGAGCAGGGACGCAAACCCAAGTGTTCTTGCCACCTCGAAGCGGCACCTGGACGTAGTTAAATCCTTGCTTTTAGCCAATACTTCACTAATCTGGCTTTCTGACTTTGTGCAAGTTATATATCCACTCTGGACCTCAGTTTTCTCATCTATAAAAATAAAGCAACGAATGCTAACGTTCCTTCCAGTTCTGCCTAACTTCAATATTATCAACCTTACAATCTCCCTGAGCGTCAACCAGCCAGTGTTATTCCTTCTTCTAATTTAACTCAGCTAAAAAAGCATTTACGAACCCACTAGGTGTCCGGCCTTGTGGTAGGCCGTAGCCTAGGTCCCCCACTCTGCTCCCGCCCCTAGATGCCAACAGGCCCCCCTTCCACCCGCAAATCCCCTGGACCCGCTGGGGTCCTTTCTCCTCCGAAGCCCCTCACGGCACACTCCCGCCTCTGGGCCAGCCCCAGCTCTGGTTCCCAGGTCTACTCACCCTTCAGGTGGTCTCCGCTGCCTGGCGCCGAGGGACCCCGCGGCCCCGCTGCCTTGTCTCCCGGAGGGGTCGTATGGAGTGCCCCCGTTTGCGACCTTTCGACAACTCTGCTTTTCGTCATGGCTGCTGCAGGGAAGGTGGAGGAAGCGGGGTGATGCCGCGGCCCCTTAACAACAACTACGTGGCAGGCTCCTTACAACACCCAGGGGCCACAGCCACAGCCACTTCCGGGACAACGACCTTACCTGAGACGACCTCAGGCCCGCGAGCACAGCGAAGCCGAGCCGGATCCCGCAGCGCCTACTCGGACTAGGCTCCGCCCCGCCCCGCCCCGCCCCCGAGGCTCGCGCGCTCGCGCCCGCCCAGTAACCGCGAGACAAGTCAGGGTCCCCGCCCGCCCCACTTGCTGCCCCGCCCCGCATCATGACTGCGCGGAGCATGCGCAGTCACGGCCCCGGAGTCAGCGGGTGTGACTCAGAGAAGCAGGCGTCCAAAGCGCAGCTCTAATTATCCGGAAGTGCGATCTCAGAGACTGTAATGCCTTTGTCCTGGCGACCGGAAGTGCCCGGGAATGATTAGTTGGAGTTTCGCGGTGGATGCTGATTCAGCTGACTCCTTTCTCTACCAATTCGAGAATCTGTCTTGGTCTGAAGATGTTGGAAAACATAAAGCCTGAGCCGAACCCACCGAGTTTTAGGAAACTAAGGCTCAAGGAGCCCGTAATCTGTGAAGGTCACAGGGTGGCAGAAATCGGTTTAGAATCCAGTTTTCTTGTTCCCAAGCAAATGCTTTCCCACGTCATCGCCCTGCCACCCCTCATTTGTAAATCCAGGTCAGCGCATTTATCTTTTCCTTTCGTAGAGCCCAAACGTACCTTTCTGGCGGTTACTTTTTCCACTCCTACCTCTCAGAGTGGTATTCAGCTTACTCACTTGTGAATGTATTGGAATTCTCTCTTGAAAGTAACTTGGCAATGTGTATAAAAATACTGATTGTTCCTATCCAGTAATTAAATTTCTAAGAAGCTATTCTGTGGGAATAAACATGCAGAGGGAGTTATTCCTCACGGGATTATTTCTTAGTATAATAGTAAATGGGGAAGCAATCTAAAAACCCAACACCAAAGAATGGTTAGGTAAATGATGGGAGAACCATTCAGTGGAACTGTTTTATGTACACATCCTCTGCCTACTTATATTAAGACCTTCAGTGACCACTCTAAGAGGTAGCTTCCCATTTAATTCCTTCATGGCCGTTATTAAAAGCAATAATTATTTGGATTATTCGTTTACTTGTTTATTGTCTGCCTCCACCTCTAGAATGTAAGCTCCATTAAGGTAAGGGGCCTTGTCTTTTTGTCCACCATTGTATCCCCAAGGAGATGACAGTGCCAACACCTAAGAGGGCATTCAATAAATATGTTGAATAGATTTTCAACCATAAAAAATTACGAAGAGGGGCTTCCCTGGTGGCACAGTGGTTAAGAATCCGCCTGCCAAGGCAGGGGACATGGGTTCAAGCCCTGGTCTGGGAAGATCCCACATGCCATGGAGCAGCTAAGCCTGCGAGCCACAACTACTGAGCCCATGTGCCACAACTACTGAAGCCCACACACCTAGAGCCTGTGCTCCGCAACAGGAGAAGCCACTGCAATGACAAGCCCACGCACCACGATGAAGAGTAGCCCCCGCTCGCTGCAACTAGAGAAAGCCCGCGTGCAGCAACGAAGACCCAATGTAGCCAAAAAAAAAAAAAAAAAAAAAAACCTCAGAGACTAATAATGCAGATGACGCTTATTCAGAAACAAATTCCAAGAGATAACTATAAAAAACAAAACAAAAATATTAGAAGGAATACATAAGCAAGTAAATTTATATCTTTGGAATAGAGGTCTTCTTGAGCAAGTTGCAAAACTATTAACTTAAACCCTTGATATGGGCCTCCCTGGTGGCGCAGTGGTTGAGAGTCCGCCTGCCGATGCAGGGGATACGGGTTCGTGCCCCGGTCTGGGAGGATCCCATATGCCGCGGAGCGGCTGGGCCCGTGAGCCATGGCCTCTGGGCCTGCGCGTCCGGAGCCTGTGCTCCGCAACGGGAGAGGCCACAACAGTGAGAGGCCCGCATACCGCAAAAAGAAAAAAAAAAAAAAAAAAAAAAAACCCTTGATATATTTTACTAAAAAAAATTTTTTAAGCACCAAAAAATAAACTCTAGGAACAGACTGAGAAAAAATATTTGTCACATAAATAAGAATTACTACAAATCAATAAGAAAAGCACAACTCAACCGAAAAGTGGACAAGATATGAATAATAAATTCATAGAAGAAAAATTAAATAGCCAACAAATTAGGAAAAGATGAACAAGTTCATTAATACAGTGTGATGGCACTGAGAGGTGTATAGATTGCAATAGCAGAAGAGAGGAGTGTCTAAATTAGAATGGAGCTGCAGTGAAGGTCTCCTAAGAAGAATGATTATTAAATGGATTTAAAGGATGAGAGGGAATTAACAAATGAAAAAGGAGGAGAAAACAGCTTTTGTGAATGCTAGAAGCTACTGCTTATCTTTGTTTTTTTAATTATTATTTATTTATTTATTTATTTATTTTTGGCTGCATGGGGTCTTCGTTGCTGCGCGCAGGCTTTCTCTAGTTGCAGCGAGCAGGGGCTACTCATCGTTGCAGTGCATGGGCTTCTCATTGCATTGGCTTCTCTTGTTGCAGAGCACAGGCTGTAGGTGTGCGGGCTTCAGTAGTTGTGGCACACAGGCTCAGTAGTTGTGGCTCGCGCGCTCCAGAGTGCAGGCTCAGTAGTTGTGGTGCAGGGGCTTCGTTGCTCCGAGGCATGTGGGATCTTCCCGGACCAGGGATGGAACCTGTGTCCCCTGCATTGGCAGGCGGATTCTTAACCACTGCTTATCTTTGTAAAGGAGCTTTAAGCAAAGAATAGGAGAATGGAAAAAAGTGAGGTAAGACAAGGGCATTATCACAAAGTGCTAGAAGTTTGAACTTAATCCTGAAAGATATCTGAAACCATTGAAGAACTTTTTTAACTGGAGAGAGATGTATTAAGATTTGTATTTTAGAAAGCTTATCCTTACTGCCCAGTGACAGAATTAGAGGAGTGTCACACTAGCAGCAGAAAGAGAAGCTAAGAAGTTATTGTAATAATCCCAGCTAGACCCAGTGTAGTGGACTGGAAACAAAGATGGTGTCAGATATGAGATAATGTGAGAAAAATTATTTTAAAACTTTTATTTAATTACATGAGTAAATACATACTAGTTATTCCAGAAAAAACTGAAAAAACAAACAGAAAAATATAAAAATCATCTCTAATAACACCATCCGTAGATAATCATGATATTTGGGATTTATCCTTCTGGAATATTAGAAATGTTAACTAAGGAAGTTGAATCTAGGGGAGTAATGCCCTAATTAGACAAGGATATTAAGTGAGAGTGAAGGGATTAGGTGTTCAAGGAATTTCTGGTTTAGGAGGCTGAGGGGAATATTTGTGCCTAAGATTACAGGAAGAGGAGTCACACTGGAGGGAAAGATGCTGAATTTTGTTTTGGATACTGTCTATCTATACTTCCTTGCTTCCTGACTTTTATCATCTTTTCTCACCTGAAACTCCTCTCCTTATAGTCACCAGTGAGCTTCTTTTCATTGGATTCAGTTTTTAGTCATTTGCTGCCTCTCTCCATTGCTTAATAGATTAACTGCTCCCTCCTTCATGGTTTCCATGACAATTCTCTGACCACTTAGTAAACTCTTTTGGAGGAAACTTCTTTTTTCCTTTCCCTTAGAAGCTGGCATGTCTCCTAGATATCCACTCTCTTCTCAGTCTACAAACTTTTTCTAGGCAATCTTGGCCATGACTTCAATAACCACTTATACATACATAGATAAAAAATTTTTATTTCAAACACCAGAACTATACTCATAACACTTATTAGACATTTATACCAGGGTGTGCCACAAGCACCTCAAACTCAGAATATCCAAATCTGAAATCAACTTTATCCTTACAAACTTTAAACACTTCCTGTATTCACAGTCTTGGGAGATGGCACCATCAGTTCCCCTTTTGCTTGAGCCAGAAACCTAAGAACTCTCATTTAACATTCATTAAATTCAACTTGTTGAATGAATGATGGATGAATGAATTCCTCTTGTCTTTCACACCACATCCAAACACTGGGTCTAGTCAGATCTCCATCTCCTCTTCCTTACCTTCCTCATTCAGATCTCATGACCTCTCTTCTCGCTCACCTCTAAGCAATTTTCCATATTACCACTAGAGTGGTCTCTGAGAGACCGTCTTGAAGCCCTTCATGGTCTGACACAAGCTCAAATGGTCTAGCTGACTCTGAATCTAACGTGAATAAACAAATAAATGAATAAAAGAAACCATTCCAAACCACATATAGTACCCTGAACATGCCATACTCATTTGTGCTACTGTGCCTTTGCAATAGTTGTCCCTCTGCCTTAAATGTCTTCTCCCCAGTGTTTCTCTATGATCAATTACTGCTTATCTTAGAAGAGTTGTCCTAAAGGTACCTACCAATCATGACAGGCACTTCCTCCCCTGGATTGACTCTATGTTAGTAATTATCTAATTATATTTAATTGTTTACTTTGTTGGGGGGGAGGGGCACACCACACGGCATGTGGGATCTTAGTTCCCTGACTAAGGATTGTACCTGTGCCCCCTGCATTGGAAGCATGGAGTCTTAACCACTGGACCACCAGGGTAGTCCCCTAATTGTCTACTTATTATCTGCCACCAGACTATAAGCCCCTTTGGTGATTCAGCATGGTGCCTTTCTCAATATGTTTTTGTACAATGAATGCCTTGAGATACATGAAAGCTCTCCAAATGCATATGATCACTAGATAGTTAAATGCACAAATGAAAAAAGAAGGCTGAGAGGGGTAGACCTGTATCAGGAAATATAAAAAAATATTATAGGGCTTCCCTGGTAGCGCAGTGGTTGAGAGTCTGCCTGCCGATGCAGGGGACACGGGTTTGTGCCCCAGTCCGGGAAGATCCCACATGCCGCGGAGCGGCTGGGCCTGTGAGCCATGGTCACTGGGCCTGCGCGTCCGGAGCCTGTGCTCCACAACGGGAGAGGCCACAACAATAAGAGGCCCGCGTACCGCAAAAAAAAAAAAAAACCAAAAAACCAAAAAATATTATAAAGTAATTAAAACAGGGATGTACTGGATCAGGAAAAATGTAGGTAAACAAATGAGATTAAGTAGACCCACATAATCATAGGGATTAGTATATGATAAAGGAGGCATTTTATTTTTTTTCAATTAAAAATTTTTTTAATTTGTTTCAAAGTTAAACCCAAGACACATTGACTTCATAGGAAATCCACTGAGAAATGTTTTTCTAGGCTGAACACCTGTTTCCCTTTAGTCTCCCCCAGCAGAGCATGTACATGTTAATTACTTTCATTTTATAATCACCGCTGTCCCACCACTATACCAAGAATACCTAAACTGTGTGTGTGGTATTCTGAATGTTCTTAGTTATACCCTAATTTCACTAACTGCAAAAGATTTTCTGGGATAACCTGTCACTTGAATTCTTTGGCTACTTTTGAAGATGAAGTCCAAAGAACTCTTAAATGATTCTCCTTTGTGTGTGGGGGGTTATTTTATAGGCATTAGCAACTAGCACCTGGGGCTCTGCTGATCCCATCTGGCATCACTGGGAGACAACCTGTAAACCAAAGAATCATTTGATGCAACAGGCAACTAAGTGACTCAAAACTGAAGGTTAAATTTAAAGAAAAAACTAATTTAGAGAAAAAAAGGGCAAGCCTAGAGGAACTCATTCTAGAAAATAAATCATTATGCCTGTGTGTGTGTGTGTGTGTGTGTGTGTGTGTAAGGCACAACCAGATCAATTCAGTGCATGCTGGTGGGTCCCAGATGACTCAAAGGAGGCATTTTATTTATTTATTTATTTATTTATTTTTTCCCGGTACGCAGGCCTCTCACTGTTGTGGCCTCTCCCGTTGCGGAGCACAGGCTCCGGACGCGCAGGCTCAGCGGCCGTGGCTCACGGGCCCAGCCGCTCCGCGGCATGTGGGATCTTCCTGGACCGGGGCAGGAACCTGTGTCCCCTGCATCGGCAGGCGGACTCTCAACCACTGCGCCACCAGGGAAGCCCCTCAAAGGAGGCATTTTAAACCAGAAGAAAAAAGGATAGATTATTTAATAAATGGTACTAGGATAATTGTCTAACCAATTTTTTAAATCAGATATCTATCATATACTATATATAAAATTAATTATCAGATGATATTAAAGCTTTAAATTTAATAATAAGAACTATGAAAGTACAGAAAGATAAAATAGAGAAAACGTTTTTATTATCTTGAGCAAAAAGACCTTTCTTGGGCTTCCCTGGTGGCGCAGTGGTTGAGAGTCTGCCTGCCGATGCAGGGGACACGGGTTCGTGCCCCGGTCTCGGAAGATCCCACATGCCTCGGAGCGGTTAGGCCTGTGAGCCATGGCAGCTGAGCCTGCGCGTCTGGAGCCTGTGCTCCGCTATGGGAGAGGCCACAACAGTGAGAGGCCCGTGTACCGCAAAAAAAAAAAAAAAGACCTTTCTTAGTATAACCTATAAGAAAGCCTCTGATTTATCCCTGTGCAAATTTAAAACAGAATTTAGCACCCATCACACACCCAAAGGAAAATCTACTCCACAAAACAATAATGAATAATGTAGAGATTATTGAATTGTTTGAAGAGAAACAGAGAGACAGTTAATAAATTTTTCTAGACATTTTTGTTCTTCCCTCTTATTGTCAGCACCTCACTTTTTCTCCCCCCTCCTAATCTCTAGAGCAGACACAGTGCTTTTCTGCTTTCAGTCTTGACTCACAGGCCCTGGAGGTCTAGCCTTTGTGCAAGCATAGCAAATATTTATCTAATAAAAGTTGAAAAGCTTTTTTAAGGATCTAAAATTAATATTGGAATAAGGAAGACATTAAAATATATTTTACATAAAGAAATATGGACATAATTTAAGTTTGCAGCTTGCTGAATATTCACAGACTGAAGAGGGGCATCTCCAAGTCAAGAGACAGAACAGTACCAACACCCAGAATACCCAATACTTCCTTCCAAGTCACTACTCACCCTCCCCAAGAAAAACCACTGGAAAAGCCTCTTAAAATATAATGCAAAACCTAAAGCCAATTTGAGATTTCCCTATCTAGCCATGACAAAGTAATTGGTACCACACCAGCCTTCCCACTGCAAAGAACTAGGAAACTAGGCAAAATATCTGAAACGACTGTTTTTAGATGCTGAACAATAGTCAGTCAAGGACTATGATCCTTGAGAGAAGGGAAACAAATGAGTCTCATGATTGCATGGTCTTCTGCCTAGAGGCACTTTCTGAACCACAGCACAAGAAGGGGTAGCCCAAAGAGGGCACAGTGGTATTACTAGGCCAAAGAGAACAGGATGGGAGTTGAAGGCGACCACTAAGGCTGGAATTTGCAGGGCAGGACACCAGAGAGGAACAAAGAAGAAGCTCCAGATAGCTGCATAGGAATCTCCTTGGGTTTTTGGTTGAAAACCTGCCCAAGCCAGCGTAAGACCACATGAGGTGGAGCAAAGAAAAATGCTCGCAAAATAACAGATACTGGAAAGCTGTGAGCTGTGTGGAGATTCCAGAGCTTACATAGGACTGGAAGACATTAAAGTTCCACTAAACCAGAGTGAAAAAAGCTCGTGACCAAGTTTGGCATTCAGAAAAGACACCAGAAAGGCAAAGCCTTAGTATTAGAGCTAATCTAACCCTAGAGAAAAGGCTGCTTTAGACATAACACTAATACAGATTAAACACAAGATTCAAAGGATTGATTTGATGCACAAGTAAATTAACTGTCTACAGAACAAAATTCAATTATTTTTATTGAGGTAAAATTGATATATAACATTATATAAATTTTAGGTGTACAACATTATAAATTAATATTTGTATACATTGCAAAGTGATCACCACTAGTTACCATCTAGTTACCATCCATTACCACACAGTTGATCCCCTTCACCCATCTCATCCTCTCCCCACTTCCCTTCCTCTCTGCTAACCACCAATATTTTCTCTGTATCTGAGTTTGTTTTTGTTTTGTTTGTTCATTTGTTTTTTAGATTCCACACATAAGTTAAATCATATGGTATCTGTCTTTCTCCTCCTGAGTTATTTCACTCAGCATAGTACCCTCAAGGTCCATCCATGTTTCCATGTTGTCGCAAGTGGCAAGATTTCATTCTTTTTATGGCTGTATAGTATTGCACTGTAATCTGTATATCTGTATATCTTTATCCATTCATCCAATCATAGACACTTAAATTGTTTACATATCTTAGCTATTGTAAATAATGCCACAATGAACACAGGGGTGTATTTATCTTTTTAAATTCGTGTTTTTGTATTCTTTAGATAAATACCGGGAAGTGGAATACTTGGATCTCATGTCAGTTCTCTTTTTAATTTTTTGAGGAACCTCCATACTGCTTTCCATAGCAGCTGCACCAATTTACATCCCCACCAACAGGGCTCCCTTTTCTCCACATCCTCTCTGATACTTATTATTTCTTGTCTTTTTGATAGTAGTCATTCTCTGATAATAGTCATTCTCTTTGTGGTTTTGATTTGCATTTCTCTGATAATTAGTGATGTTGAACATCTTTTCATGTGCCTGTTGGCCATCTGTATGTCTTCTTTGGAAAAATGTCTATTCAGACCTTCTGCACATTTTTCAATTGAATTGTTTGTTTTTGTTGTTGTTGAGTTGTGTGAGTTCTTTATATATTTTGGATATTAGCTCCATATCAGATATATGATTTGCAAATATCTTCTCCCATTCAGTAGGTTGCATTTTCATTCTGTTGATGATTTCCTTTGCTGTGCCGCAGCTCAATTTTTTTAAAAAGAAAATAAAATCAAGAAGTTTTATAGCATGGGATCCACAATGTTCAGCATGCAATCTAAAATTACTAGGCACTCAAAGATTCAGGAAAAGGTGACCCATAATCAGAAGAAAAATCTGTCAGTAGAGACCCAGAAATGACTTTTTTTTTAAAGCTATTGTGAATATGTTTAAGGATTTAAAGGAAACCATGAACATAATAAGGGGACAAACAAGAAATACCACTAAAGAAATGTAACCTGTAAAGCAGAACAAAACAGAAATTCTGGAACTAAAAATACGATACCTGAAGTGAAAAATTAACTAGATGGGTTTAACATCAAGTTAGACACTACAAAAAAAAGGCCAGTGAACTTAAAGACAGGGCAAAATAAATCTTCCAAATGGTAGCACAGAGAGAAAAAGGCAGAGTCCAACGTATTATATGTCTAATTAGAACTTCAGAAAGAAAGAAGAGAAAAATTAGGATATTTGAAGTACTTTTTAAAATAATGGTCAATTTGTTTTTACAGATTTGTTGAAAACAATAAGCCCAAAGATCAAAAAGTTAATTGAACCCCGAGCAGGATAAATATAAAGAAAAACACAGACCTGTCATGATGATATTGACAGCCAGAGATGAACAGAAAATCTTTGGAACAGCCAGAGGGGGTTTGGAGAAAAAATACATTTCATTCAGGGGAACAGAAAAAGAATGAATGCAAACTTCTTGTAGAAAAATAATGCAAATAAGAAGAAAATGGAACAACTTCCTTAAAGTGCTTAAAGAAAATAAAGTCAAAACTGTGGACTGAGAATTTTAAATCCAGCAGATATAGCTTCAAATACAAAGGTGAAAGAAGGATATTTCAGTTAAACAAAAACTGAGAGATTTGTCATCAGCAGACTTAAAATACAAGAAATGTTGAAGGAAAATGATGGCAGAAGGAAATGCAGACCTACAGAGGAATGAAGAGTGCCAAAAATAGACGGGTAACTATAAAAGACTTTTTTCTTCATTATATAGTTTTTATGGGATAATTGGTAATCATATATCACTGGTGGGAGTATTAAATTGTACAACCACTTTGGAAAAAGTTTTGGCAGTTTCTTATAAAGCTAAACAAACACCTGTTTTATGACCTAGCAGTGCCACTCTTAAGTATAGTTTAAAATACATGTCCACAAAAAGACTTATACACAAATATTCCTAGCAGTTTTAGTTACGATAGCTAAAAACTGGAAACAGGTAGTGTGAAGACATTGTCCCTGAAATGGGGTGGGCTAGTGTAGGGTGTCAGAGCCTGGACAAAATGAGGAGACTCGGTCAGCATAGGAGTTTAAGACCCAAGCAGAGTGGGGAGGGTGTCCCAGTCCAGTGTGGACTTTCAGAGCCCAAGCCAGGTGTGTCAGAGGTCCCAAGACCACCCCCAAGTTCAATGATTAACTAGCAGGACTTAGCACACAGTCATACTCATGGCTATGATTTATTACAGCAAAATGATGCAAACCAAAATCAGCAAAGAGAAAGGCATATGGGGCAAAGTTCAAAGGAAACCATGCACAAACTTCTAAGAGTTCTCTCTCAGTGGAATCACAGGGAACATGCTTAGTTCCTCCAGCAACAAACTGTGACAACATGTGTGAAATGTTATCTATCAGGAAGCTCGTAAGATTCAGAACCCAAGGTTTTTATCAAAAGTTGGTCACAAAGGTACTCCATGCCTGTATATACAAAAATTCCAGATTCCCACAAGGAAAGCAAGTTGTTCAGGATAAACCACATTATTTATACAAAGAGTTTGGGCACAGTGAACCATTCTTATCAGTATGGGGAAGGTGGGAACCCTCCTGAATTCCAGGGTACTAGGTGCCAGCCAAGGACCAAACTTGTACACAATCCCTTCTAGCAATAGCAGTCTCAGGCCTTCTAGATTAACTCTTCTACACATCAGGTGACAGGGTATCCTTGAGGAGGGGCGGCTCAAAGCAGGTTTTCAAAGCCAAAGAAGGTTGAGGAGAGTGTCCACACAGTGGGCAGTGATGGTACTAGCCTGGTACTGGGAGTCAAAGTCAAAACTGGGTGAAAAATGCATCTATATAGGGCAACCTGGTTCAAGGTGTTGGAGTCAAATGGGATAAGGTGAGCATCTACACAGGAGAGAGAAGGGTGCAGCAATAAGAGATTGGTTACAAACTGGTAGATTGATAAAAAATAAGTAACAATATTAGGATAATAGTGGCCTGGATTTTCTTACCATCATTAGAGTTAAAAACATGTGAAGGGAGAAAAGTAGACTGAAACTTGTGATGTTGGGGGTATTGAAATTGGAGGTATCAGTCTGAAATCATGGTTTTCAATAGATAGATAGATGGAAGTAGGAATGAATATAAATGTAAATGAGTGTGTCTACCAAAAGGGCCTGGAGCAGTGACACCTCAAGGACAATGAATATACTTAGTGTTAAGATCTTGGTTCTAAGTAATATTTTTCACTTCTTGGAGAAATGGCTAATTACAGGGTTAATTACAGGCATGGAAAAATACAAGATGAGTCTGGAGCATCTTGTACAAGAAACAAGGACGTGCTCAAAGAATGATAGGGACATATCAAAAGGACAAGAGCCAGCTTGAAGAGGCTCCAGTGGCCAAATTGGGTATAACTTGAGTTGCAAAATAAATAATGATATATATTTTTAAATATTTATCTATTTATTTATTTTGGTTGCACTGGGTCTTAGTTGCAGCAGGTGGTCTCCTTAGTTGAGGCACTCAGGCTCTTTAGTGTGGCATGCGAACTCTTAGTTGTGGTATGCATGTGGGATCTAGTTCCCTGACCAGGGATGGAACCCGGGCCCCTTGCATTGGGAGTGTGGAGTCTAAACCACTGTGCCACCAGGGCGGTCCCAAAACAAATAATGATATTAACAGACTATAACTCATTGGATAAAATACGAAATCATGAATTTATGTTGATAAAAAATCAATGAATAAATTTAAAGTTTGATGAAAGTTGAATATTTACATAGTTTTGAAATATCTATCATAAAAATATTGATTAATTACAAAACGAAAAAGAGTAACTTTATATCCCACTCAAATGATTCGAGAAAAAAATTCTTTGTACTACTGGCAACAATTCTGAAAGAAATAAATACACAAGTCACAGTTATAGTCGGACATTTTTACCACTTATCTCTCAGTAATTAACAGAACAAGTAGTTGTTCTGTATTCTGATTGTGATATTGGTTATGCACATCTATATATTTGCTAATCTTCATAGAACAGTACTGTATGATAATTTTTATTTTTTAATTAATTTTATTGGAATATAGTTGCTTTACAATGTTGTGTATGATAATTTTTAAATAAAATAGTAAATAATAATAATATCTACATATATAGTTGGTGAGGAAAAATCTTAAATTTTCTATGGCTGGACAATCAAACTAAGACAGAAAGGAAAAAAAAAAATGACATGACCCCTTTATGGTAGGCCTTTCCCAATGTGCACTGTGCATCTACATTATACATTACCCAGACCTTCTCAAAGCAGGAGGATGAAATCAAACTTTGAGAAAAAGCTGGTCCCTTTCTTCAGATGCCAGCATTGTAATTCTATGATTAATATTTCTTTTTCATCTCACACAAAGGGTCACATTGACCAAGGGCTTGTTCTGTATGTGCATAACTGACTAAAAACAAAAAACAAAAAAACTGATGAACTGTGTGCACAATGCTAACATTTCAATATGATACATTAATTCTTTGTCTCAATAATGTATAAAACTGCATCTCTAACTCCTGGTTAATGGAGCAGTTCTTAGAGTTTCTGAGAATCTGTTTCCCGGGTTATAATCCTCAGTTTATCCTGAATAATATTCTCTTTTCTTTCTTCTTAGCTTGATTGTTATTTGATTTTTCATTGACATAGTAGAGAGAGTGGCAAAGTAAATCAATAAAGTAACTTTACACCTTAAGGAACTTGAAAAAGGAGCAAACTAAAACAATAGCTAGCAGTAGGAAGGGAGTAATAAAGAACAGAATGGAGACAAATACAATATAGAATGGAAAAACAATAGAGAAAATCAATAAAACCAAGAGCTTTTTCTTAAAAAAATTGACAAATATTTAGCTAGATTGACTAAGATACAAAGCAAGAAAAATTAAAGTATTAAAATCAGAAAATAAATTGTTACCAAAGTTCATGTGCCCGCTGCACAGTGAGGCCAAATAAACTGAAACATCGGAGTTTGAAGCAGAGAAAGGTTTATTGAAGTAGGATATTTCTACAGATTTTACAGAAATGAAAAGGATTATAAGAGAATACTGTGGCTTTTCACAAAGATGGTGCTGAAAGCGAAGAAGGAAGCCCCTGCCCCTCCCAAAGCTGAAGCCAAAGCAAAGGATTTGAAGGCCAAGACCACAGTGCTGAAAAGCATCCACAGCCACGCAAAAAAGATCCGGACATCACTCACCTTCCAACCGCCCAAAACACTGTGGCTCAGAAGGCAGCCCAAATGTCCTCAGAAGAGTGCCCCTAGGAGAAACAAACTTGACCACTATGGCATCATCAAGTTCCCCCTCACCACCAAGTTAGCCATGAAGAAAATAGAAGACAACAACATACTGGTGTTCATTGTGGATATCAAGGCCAACAAGCACCAGATCAGACAGGCTGTGAAGAAGCTCTATGACATTGATGTGGCCAAGGTGAACACCCTGATAAGGCCTGATGGAGAGAAGAAGCGTATGTTCAACTGGCTCCTGATTACGATGCTTTGGAAGTTGCCAACAAAATTGGGATTATCTAAACTGAGTCCAGTTGGTAATTTTAAATATAAAAGTTTTCACTAAAAAAAAAGAGGATACTGTGATGAACAGTTCGCTTCAAGGAGAGGAACTGGGTGGCAGGGAAACAGTGAGATTTTACTTTTGGAATTTTGTCCCAAATGAATGAATAATATATTTAACCAATAACAGCAATAAACATATGAGTACAAGAATAGATAAAAATGAAAATAATTTATTAAAGTATAAATTATTTTTACTGTATTTTCTAAAGTTTTTGCAACAGGCTTGTGTTACCTTCATGATTGGAATAAAAACAAAGAAGATATTTTAAATGTTCGTAATGTTAGTATGCGTACAATTTTTATTGTTTCTTTAATATCATATCAAGTCTTACCTCTTCTTTGACTAGAGGAATTTAGTGAAAACAGCATCTTCTCCTTGGCTATAAGCAGGAACTGGAACCCCTAAGTTTTGCACTTCCAGGTGAGGAGACCTCACCCTGAACTAGGAATGGAAACAGTTTAGAAACAGAAAAAGAAGAGTAGTTTCTCAGGGAGCCAAAGAAATAAGATGTTGTCCTAGAAATAGGTTGGAATGTGGTGGCTGGACTCAGGCATTTAGAACTAATTTTTAAGTCCCAGTGTTCAGGCAGCTGTCAGACAAGGCAGGCCAGAAGCCAATGGAAACCAGCTGGTAAAGCTGGAAAGAAGCAGGCTATGTATGTGGGGTAGGCAGGGTCGGCACCTTCACATACTGGCACAGCAGTGAGTTCTGTCCCCAAACTGAGTGGGAAAAGGGCTGGGCTCCAGTCAAGAACAACCAGCCAGGTCAAACTCTCTGGATTGACATCACACTTGTGCCAAAAGAATGCAGGCATCTCAAACTGCCTTTTCATTTGTGCTGGATGGAGAGAGTGTTGGCAAGAGTCCAAATGGTTCAAGGCTTTGAGGCTTGGCCCTCTGGCCCGTTTCTCTCAGTGCTGCTATTTGCCCAGGCCAGTAAAGAATCCTGGTCTCTAAAGAGTCAAGATTATCTGAACAAGTCAGAATAGAATAACTTTAAAAAATGAACATTTTTATTTTTAAAAATTATTTTTTCCATGGGCCATGTCATCACTTATTATATTATAATAGCACATTTGTATAGGTTTTTTGTTTTGTATTACTCCCCAATTGGAATGTAAGCTTCTTGAGGACAGGGGACTTTTTCTGCTTCACTCACTGCTGTCTTCTCAAAGCTCAGAAGGGTGCCTGGCACAAACAGTTGCTCAGAAGATTTTAGTTGAGTTACAACAAATAATCACTGCCAAAAAAATGTTACAAAAAGTTCAAATAGTGAAGTTCAAAATGTAAAATCTGAGTCTTTGTCCATATCTCCATCTAATTCTACTCTCCCAAGATAACCATTATAACATTTTTGTGTATACAATATTAATCCTAGAACAATCTGTCTTTTTACTTCTGTTTATCTTAAGCAGATCACAATGCCTGGCATAGAATAAAGTACTTGATACAGCTACTTGAAAATTCATTGAATGAGTTGTAAGCAGTCTTGGAGTTGGGGTGGAGTGGCTAAAAAAAGAGTTGGCTGCTATAGGCTATTTCTCTGAACAAGTTAGGGTGAGTTCCTTGAGTTAAGCATCTGTATATCACACGTATCGAGGAGAGTGCCTGAACAGGACCAATTATTTATTAAGCACTTAGTCTATGACCCAACCATATAATGAGGAGAAAGGTTTGATTCTCCAGCCTGCTGCACTACTTCTGGCTTTCTTGAATAAGACTCCTTGCCCTGTTAAACTGGCTCAGTGCCATTCTACCTGAGCATGCTGGCCCCAGGGCAGAACTCCCCTCCCAAAGGGCTCTCCATGCCTTTTGGCTGCTGGCAAGACAGAATGAGAAGACTCTCCCATAGGCCAACAGACACAGACACCCACGCTCATGCCCAGCATGTCTGCATGGAATGTTGCCCAGTTAGAACCTCTGAGAGACAGACATCTGTCAGCATCTCTTTGTGAGGGTGTCTCAGGGGATTTGTCTGAGTGCCAGCTTCTCTATAGAAAACGCAGTCAAAGCCGGAAAAAGCCAGCCATTCAGTCACACTGAAAATACAATATTGAAGCATTAAGCTGGAATGTGACGATTTACAGCTGTCACACCACACTCTCTAAGCGAAATCACATTTTGTGCCAGACTTCCAAAGACATAATCACATGAAAACTATTTTTATTGCCTTGATGCATGGTTAAAAATAGTTTACCACAAATGTAAGAAAATCTACTATGGGATCTCTGTTGAGAAGCATAAGTACAGGGAGCAAAGTGGCTGTTTTCTATTTTACTTCAGGAAACATTTAGTTATAAATAGAGTGATGCACTAAGCATAGAAGAGTGACTTAGGTTGGATTCTTTGCTAGTCAGTAACTTTATTGAATCCACAAAACTAAATCAACAAAACTAAATTTCCTCGAATCCACCTTAATGATAGAAAAATCTTAGTAGGCCTTTCAGGTTCCAATTCATCTTCGTTTTCTTCTTGACTTCTGCTTATTTCCTTACCAGATCTTTCACCGTCCAGAAGTTAAGTAAAATATTCCAATCTCTCACTGTACTTACTGCTGGGTTCTTATCAGTGTGTGTGTGGTGGGGAGCTGGGGCAGGGGCGGGGAGTTCGTTGGAGAGACAGCCTTCATTCTCAGTACCCAAAACATTAAAAGTTGCCACACATTTCCTCAGGCCTCTGCACCGGCTGGTTCCTTGGTTTGAGAGGCTCTTTTCCAAATCTTTGAGCAGCTGCCTCCTCATCATTCAGGTTTCAGTCAAATGTCAGTCCTTCCTGACTATCCTATTTAATATTGCCCTCCTTCCATGACTCTGTCTCATGACATGTAGTCTTATTTTCCTCACACTACAACATCTGAAATTTTACTTACTGGATTATTGTCTGTCTCCCTAGATAAGACCTAAGCACCATGAAAGCAAATACCCTGTCTGCCTTGGTTACCACAGTACTCCAGCACCTTGAATAGTTCCTGGTGTACAACAGGCTTTTTGTACATATTTATAATTGAATAGGTGGTGGCTGATAGATGGTAGTGATTAAGTGTAAAATTTCGGAGGAGTGATTTGTTTAAGGATTTAAAAAGAGAATTTTAAATTTCCAGCCAGTTACTGTCTTGCCAAAAAGAAAGAAAAATGAATTGGGATTATCACATCCATTGTCAACTTCTAATTATGCCCTTAGCACTGGTTTCTGTACCAGGTGTGAGTGTATCACACACAGTGCATTTTACCACTTGGATCAGAGATCAAAGGAAATCAAAAGTCATTAGCAAATCTTAGATTAACCATAACACATATTTTCCTCAATAGCTCTTGGAAGAGTCACCCTAAAACATGCTATTATTCAATGGAATATGTAAATTAGTAATGAAAAAGTTTGTTCAATTAAGGTGAAGAGATACACACAAATAGCGAAGACACATTTTAAAAGGATAGAAAAAATCCCCGTTGAACTTAACAACAATAAGGTCGTTCTTTTCTTTAGTTCTCTGTAGTGAAAAAAACTGTAAGGATGGCAAAAATTGACATTTTATGGCTCTTGTGAATTGACACAAAGTAAAGGCATATATTTGCATCAGAAAAAAATTAACATTAGCAATCAGAGCTATCTCCTAAATGTCCAAAATATGACTTTGTTTATATTGCCTCTCTGAAATCTTAACTAGATTTTTTTTTTTTTTTTTTTTTGGCTATAGAAATTAGGTAAGAAACAGGGCCCTCAAAATAATGGCAATTGATTTAATTCCTCTTACCTTCACTATCCTCGTCTGTAAAATGGAGCTAATAATCCTTATCACATAGAATGGATAATGTATACTAAGTGCCTAGCTTTAGTAGATGTCCAATAAATATTATTTTGGGTTGTTGCTCTTTTTTAAAAAATAAATTTATTTTATTTATTTATTTATTATTTTTGGCTGCGTTGGGTCTTAGTTGCTGCGCACGGGCCCTCTCCAAGCTGCGGCAAGCTGGGGCCACTCTTCGTTGCAGTGCACGGGCTTCTCATTGTGGTGGCTTCTCTTGTTGTGGAGCACGGGCTCTAGGCACACAGGCTTCAGTAGTTGTGGCTAGTGGGCTTCAGTAGTTGTGGCTAGTGGGCTTCAGTAGTTGTGGCTCGTGGGCTCTAGAGCGCAGGCTCAGTAGTTGTGGTGCATGGGCTTAGTTGCTCCGTGGCACGTGGATCTTCTCGGACCAGGGATCGAACCTGTGTCCCCTGCATTGGCAGGCAGATTCTTAACCACTGCGCCACCAGAGAAGCCCCTTGCTCTTTTTTTTTTTTTTTTTTTTTTTGTGGTACGCGGGCCTCTCACTGTTGTGGCCTCTCGTGTTGCGGAGCACAGGCTCCGGACGCGCAGGCCCAGCGGCCATGGCTCACGGGCCCAGCCACCCCGCGGCATGTGGGATCTTCCTGGACCAGGGCATGAACCCGTGTCCCTTGCATCAGCAGGTGGACTCTCAACCACTGCGCCACCAGGGAAGCCCGAGAACGTGCCTCTTGCAAAGGATCTCCTTCATCCCTCTCCAGAAGAGGAGAAGAGGAAACACAAGAAGAAGCGCCTGGTGCAGAGCCCCAATTCCTATTTCATGGATGTGAAATGCCCATGATGCTATAAAATCACCACCGTCTTTAGCCATGCACAAACAGTAGTTTTGTGTGTTGGCTGCTCTACTGTCCTCTGCCAGCTTACAGGAGGAAAAGCAAGGCTTACAGAAGGATGCTCCTTCAGACAGAGGCAGCACTAAAAGCCCCTGGAATCAAGATGAATGGGAAACCATCCCAATAAACACATTTTGGATTAAAAAAAAAAAAAAGAATGAAGTTTAAAAATATTTCACTGGAAATATTCCTTGACACATTGAAAAATATTTCAATACTTCAATACCCCTAGACAACGTATAGTGAAAAACAGTAGTCTTCTGCCTCACTCCTCTTCATAGCCCAAAGACAACCATTTTCCACTTTTCATGTTGCTTCAGGTATTTACCTCCATATATTAAAAAAAAAAGTGTTTATGCTGTTATTTCCTGATGTATCTGTGTTAAACACGCTCTATTGCCTTCCTGTTGTGGTAGATGAGGATGTAGCTCTCTTACAAATACACCGCACACCCAACTCCACTACTTCCCCATTGTCCCAGAGTAGTTAAATCACAATTTTAACTTACATTAATAATCAATGTTTACATTATGATCAATATGTATAATTTTCAGTCAAAAAGTGAACTATGACTCCTTTCTTGTAAAACTCTAGTGAATAAGAAAGCCCATTTTACTTCATCTGTACCAATGCAATGACTTTAAAAAAAAGTTGCCTTTTCTTTTTTTAAAATATTTTATTTATTGATTGATTGATTTTATTTTTTATTTTTGGCTGCATCTGTTCTTAGTTGTGGCATGTGGGATCTTTGTTGCAGCATGTGGGATCTTTCATTGCAGCATGTGGGCTTCTCTCTAGTTGTGGTGCACAGGCTTTTCTCTAGTTGTGGCCTGCAGGTTTTCTCTCTCTAGTTGTGGTGTGCGGGCTCCAGAGCTCGTGGGCTCTGTAGTTTGTGGCATGCAGTCTCTCTACTTGAGGCAGGCGGGCCCAGTAGTTGTGGCACCTGGGCTAATTTGCCCCGTGGCACGTGGGAATCTTAGTTTCCCGAGCAGGGATCGAACCCACGTCCCCTGCATTGGAAGGCAGATTTTTTTACTCCTGGACCACCAGGGAAGTCCCCTGTTTCCTTTTCTGATACTAAAAGTAAAACATGTTCATGATGGAAATTTTAATTCAGAAACATCAAAAGAAAGAACTTAAGATCAACTGTAATCGCAGTCCCTGTGTAAACTGCTCCTCTTGCCACCTCTTTGCTCTCTTCTCTTCTCTCCAAGTACCCAATCAATGCTACCTGGGCTATCTGCAAAGTGCCACGGAGGTGTCCTAGAACGCCGAGGTCCCTTGGAGCATCCACTCTCTCTGCTACTGCCATCTCCAGTCTGTCTCTGCCAACTTGCAGATCTGTGCTGCCGTTCTCTCTCTGGTCAGTAGGCAAATGCCTGTCCCTTTCTCGTGCAAAGCTCTTTTCATTGGGGATCTCACAGCTGAGTTCCTAACAATTCAGTTCTTTCAGCAAGCCATCCAGAAGGGTACCTGGGCTCCTGGTGAGTCGGCTGTTTCCGTTTTAGTACACAGCCTTCTCCTTCCTAGGACTGAGTGGGGAGCAGGTTCAAATACAGCTTTATAAAATCTTCATAAACACCCTTCTCTAACATTCAGGCCCTGTGGCTGATTCTACCCTCTATGGGAACTCCTTCCTCAGTAGGGGATTTTTCCCTTAAGGAATCCGTTATTACTTCCCACAGCCTGTGTTTCATCAGGTGATGTTCATTTTAAAACTCAAATTTTACATACTTCTTCTGGACCCAAGAAAATCAAGGGAAGGGACTAGGTGTTTCAAGCATTCTGTCACAACAGTGCAGAGCCCAGCGTCAATGCAGAGCCCAACTTGACGTCCGGGTTCTACACCAACCAGGACACTGATATATATATTATCTATCACAGTGCTGGCAAACTCCACCGAGCCACTGTCCTTACCACACACACCCCCATATGTTACTTCCTCCGTGAAACCTTTTCTCATCCCCCTCTATTCACTCAGTTGCTTCCTTTCTTGTTCGCACTTAGATGAGAGCATTTATTACATAGTATACACCCCCTCCCAGCTCTGAGAGGGCTGGAATCTATGAGCCACAATGTAGGATGAAGAGAAAGCATAAATATTTATAGGAGGGATGAGGGTTTGGGTGAGCCAGGCTACACTTAAGTGCTTAAATACCAGGAAAGGGACTTTCTACGCAAACCAAAAAACAACAGGGAGGTGTTCCATTTTCTTATAGCAGGGCAATCTGCTTGAAAAACGTAGTGTGCCTTAAAAATGTGCCAGGTCATCGTGTGAGAGTCGGATGGGAATGTGGCAAAACCAGTCAGGAAGTCACCCGCGGTGACCCTGCACTAAGATGTTAAAAAGTGCAAGATGGTTGCGGTGGCGTGGAGAGAGAACTACATCCAAAAGGTAATTTCAAAAGAAATAGTAACAAATAGTTAGTTTGCTGAGTTCCCGCTATTTGCTAGGCTAGGCCACCACCACCAAGGTGGGTATGGTCTCATCCCCATTTCGCCCATGTTTAAAATGAGATTTGGCCAGATTGAGCGACTCTCTAGGGGTTGCACACCCGGCAAGCAAGCGGCAATGCTGAGCTTCCAACGCAGGTCGTGGGGCTGCCGAGGCCTCCGCTGCCTCAACCCCCGTCACCCACTCTCTGCACTGAGCGGTGAGGGCCGTTTTCCCGACCTGAGGCCTCAGCTCCTCAATTCTTCACTAAGAGCCTTGCAGAGGGCACTGGAGTTCAGGGATGCTTTATCCAGCTGCCAAGCCCTGTCGGGACCTTAGAGCCCAGCGGCTGCGGGCGGAAGAAGGCGCGTGGCGGCGGCGGCGGCTGCAGGAGCTGAACGGACCCCCGAGGCGAAAGCGGCTTGGTCACGGCGGGGCCGGAACGCGGTCAGCGCGGAGAGCGCCGGCCGCCCGCGTCTCTGCATAGTGAGCCGTGACGCTCGGCGGCCGCACGTGCGGGGCAATGGGGAGCCACCACTGACCGGAAGGGCCGAGTCAGCGCAGGCAACGCCCGCGGAGGCCCGTGTGGAGGGCGGACACGCGACTGTAGGGGACCCGCGCCTTCGGCTCCCGCGCGCCGCGTCCGGGCAGCCTGCGCCGAGGGCTGCGCCTGCGAATCCCAGGCCATCCAGGCACCACCGCCCAGAAGGGATTAGGCGCAGGTTTTCGAATATTCCGCACCGGGACTGGAATCTGAGACCGAAATTTGACATCTTGAAGTCGCCCCAAGCAACAGATGCTCTGTGCACGTTTCAGTGGAAGCTCCTGACCTGTGAAAGGAGACAGGCTGTGTGTTTCAAAAGACTGAGTGGATTTTGAAGATCAAAGGGACTTTCCCAGGACCAGAATTGGTTTGCCTGACCCAGTTCCCAAATTTAGTAAATAATAATGAAAACAAAACACTCACTTTTTTTTTTTTAATGCAAGAGCAAAACTTCCAGAATTCCAAGAGAAAATAAACCTTGGTTTCTGAGACAAAGTTTCAACAAGATGGGAGTGTGGCAGAGGGAACTTTCTAGAGATCCCTGATAAACATGATACCAAGGTCTTTCTCCTGTTTCTCCCCACTTCTACAAGTGAGGCCAGAACCCATTTTAGTAAAATAATGCTTTATCGTTTTTGCTCAAATTTATTTTTTAGTTAAAAATGATACTATAGAAATTGCTGGGGGATGGGGGGTGGGAAATGACACCTAATTACAGTCCCTCAACCAGAAAGCACAATTACTATTTATTTATTTATTTATTTATTTATGGCTGCATTGGGTGTTCGTTGCTGCCTGAGGGCCTTCTCTAGTTGTGGTGAGCAGGGGCTACTCTTCAGTGTGGTGCACGGGCTTCTCATTTTGGTGACTTCTCTTGTGGAGCACAGGCTGTAGGTGCGTAGGCTTCAGTAGTTGTGGCTCGCGGGCTCTAGAGCGCAGGCTCAGTAGTTGTGGTGCACGGGCTTAGTTGCTCCGCAGCATGTGGGATCTTCCTAGACCAGCGCTCGAACCTGTGTCCCCTGCATTGGCAGGTGGATTCTCAACCACTGCACCACCAGGGTGGCCCCAGAAACCACAATTACTTTTGCTTCTCTCTTTACTTAATGTTCACAAAGAAGAGATTTTTACATAGCTTCAACAGAGCTATCACTTTCTATTTTACTGTTTTCAGGTAATGTTATGTAAACATTGGTCCATGGCTCACAGATCTTCAGGATCATTATTTTAAATAACTGCATTACGCTCACCACATAAACTGCTATCCTCCTGTTGATGTGCTTGTAGGTTGTTTTATTTTTATTTTTTAATTTTTTTGGCCGTGTTGGGTCTTTGTTGCTGTGCACGGGCTTTCTCTAGTTGCAGCGAGTGGGGCCTACTGTTCGTTGCCGTGCGCGGGCTTCTCATTGCGGTAGCTTCTCTTGTTGCGGAGCACGGGCTCTAGGCGTGCGGGTTTCAGTAGTTGCAACACGCAGGCTCAGTAGTTGCAGCCCACGGGCCCTAGAGCGCGGGCTTCAGTAGTTGCCACTCACGGGCTCAGTAGTTGTGGTGCGTGGGTGCTAGAGCTCTCGGGCTTCAGTAGTTGAGGACTGCGGGCTCAGTAGTTGTGGTGCATGGGCTTAGTTACTCCGCGGCTTGTGGGATCTTCCCGAACCAGGGGTCGGAGCCATGTTGCCTGCATTGGCAGGTGGATTCTTAACCACTGTGCCACCAGGGAAGTCCCTGTAGATTGTTTTATTGACTGTAGGTTGTTTATTGCTCTTTAGTTGTTTCTGATTGTCAGCCTTTGTCCTCCATTGGAAACGTTCTCACTGGGCAAAATGAGGAAACTTATGAGGAAAAGTGGCTGCCAACCATTGCAGTACAGGAAAGCTTATTTTCTTTTTAAGAGTTCACATCATTTTCCCAAACAGTTTTTTTTTGTGTGTGTGTAATACGCGGGCCTCTCACTGCTGCAGCCTCTCCCGTTGCGGAGCACAGGCTCCAGACGCGCAGGCTCAGTGGCCATGGCTCACGGGTCCAGCTGCTCCGCGGCATGTGGGATCTTCCCGGACCGGGGCACGAACCCGTGTCCCCTGCATCGGCAGGCGGACTCTCAACCACTGCGCCACCAGGGAAGCCCCCAAATAGTCTTTTGATATTTTATCCCACTTGGATAATCACAGCCTTTCTTTAATTCTGTAAGGTATACATTTTAAAAGACCAGAACTTTCCAGGAGACTGACAGATGTGGGATTCAGAGTTGTGTTGTGAGACATTTTCAGGTTTTCTTCAAGCAGTTTGTGTTCAAGTGCCACTGTTTACTGTCTTCTGTATGACTCAGAACATGTTATTTAACCTCAATCTCAGTTTTCTCATCTGAAAAATTGGGATAATAATAGTACATACTTCATAAATTGTGAGAATTAAATGAGATCATATTTGTAAAGTGAGTGCTTAGAATGCCTGCACATAATGCTCAACAAATGTTTACTTGTAAATAAATATTATTGTCTTTCTGCTATTAAAGAGAACAATGGCTTTATACTGAGTAATGACAGGCAACATCTGCCATGGCTACCAAAGTTGAAATGGTAGAAGTGTTTCCTTGCAAACTTTACCCACCATTTGAAAATCAACTCCATGTGTAAGTCTTCATAATCAGATCAGTAGCTTCATAGTTAGAGAAAATGGATTAAGCTGAAAATAGGTGTATAATCTCATACGATATTTTGAACAAAGTTTTGCTTTTAGAAACTTGGACCTATCTGGGGCAATGAGACTGAAAGGTGTGGGGAGAAGATCAAGAAGCTGTTACTTGGGACTTCCCTGGTGGCGCAGTGGTTAAGCATCCACCTGCCAATGCAGGGGACACGGGTTTGAGCCCTGCTCCGGGATTGCCGCGGAGCAACTAAGCCCGTGTGCCACAACTACCGAGGCTGCACTCTAGAGCCCGTGAGCCATAACTACAGAGCCCACATGCCACAACTCTTGAAGCCCGCACGCCTAGAGCCCATGCTCCGCAACAAGAGAAGCCACCGCAATGAGAAGCCTGCGCACCACGATGAAGAGTAGCCCCTGCTCACTGCAACTAGAGAAAGCCTGCGCCCAGCAACGAAGACCCAACACAGCCAAAAATAAATTTAAAATAAATAAATAAATAAATTTATTAAAAAAAAAAAAGAAGCTGTTACTTTTCATCTTAGGCTCTTCTGCACTACTTTGTCACCATGCACATATATTACTTACTTTTCCATTGTTGTTTTGTTGTGGATGTGTAGCCTGAATGCTTGCTTTTGAGTCAGTCTGTTAGATGGTTCTTCAAACTGAAAACTAATGGAGTCCCGGATGTGGTTCTGGTGTAACATACACCAGAATTTCGCTTTTCCATTTTTCTATCTTAGGCACTGTTTTCAACTGCTGCTATTTATTCATCCATTCAACATATATTCGTTAAGTGGCTATTATGTGCCAGGCACTACGCTTGGTAATGAAGACATTCCTCAAACAGGCAACCAAAGTTTGAAACACATTGTGTGCCAGCTACATAGAATGGATTTTTTGTTAAAGACTTCTGTGATTGTTGGTCCTTGCGCTTGTTGCTAGTGAATCTTGAGATGATCTGACAGAATGTAGCTTTCTTTGCAATAGAGCTGTACCTAGAACATTCTATTTCAGACTCCAGAATCCTGCACAGATGAAATAGAGATAGGACTAACTTTGTGCCCTGTGGTAAGGGAATCTCTTCCACCAGCGCTGCTTTTCTGGAGCTCTGCCCAAAGCTAATGTTATACAAAAGGGCCCTGTGGGCACCTTGCTGGAGAAATTCTTTGATTCAAATCAATTCCATTCAAAATCATGTATTGAGTACCGACTGCTTATAAACACTGGGGTAGGAGTGGGAGAGGAGCCAAATATGAAAACAACCCAGACCTTGAAGCTTATTATCTTTTAGGGTCTTAAATCTTTCTGAAGATTATTCTGATCCAGGTACTTCTCTTTTAAAACTCTTGAATGGATCTCTTTTGCTTTCGAAAAGTGTTTTATTTATCTCAAAAAACACTAAATCTAACTGAGTACTGGACACTATGCTAGGGTTTGACGACACCATTTCAAAAAATTACCGTTACTGGTTCCAATATTGTTGATGGCATCTGAGTTACCAACACAACGCACTTATGTTGGTCTGAATTGTAGCCAGAACTTGTATAATTTTGTGCTTTTGTATTGTTGCAAGCATCCGACTACCGCTTTATGACTTCTAGTGTAGATGTCCATGAGCAACTGCATGTTAAAACACAGATTATTTTATTGTAAATCACTTTCTTTTTTTTTTTTTTTTTTTTTTTTAAATTTATTTATTTATTTATTTTTGGCTGTGTTGGGTCTTCGTTTCTGTGCGAGGGCTTTCTCTAGTTGTGGCAAGCGGGGGCCACTCTTCATCGCGGTGCGTGGGCCTCTCACTGTTGCGACCTCTCTTGTTGTGGAGCACAGGCTCCAGACGCACAGGCCCAGTAGTTGTGGCTCGCGGGCTTAGTTGCTCCGCGGCATGTGGGATCTTCCCAGACCAGGGCTCGAACCCGTGTCCCCTGCATTGGCAGGCAGATTCTCGACCACTGCGCCACCAGGGAAGCCCCATCACTTTCTTTTTTAAAAAATAAATTTATTTATTTTATTTATTTTTATCTGTGGCTGTGTTGTGTCCTCATTGCTGCGCATGGGCTTTCTCTAGTTGTGGCAAGTGGGGGCCACTCTTCCTTGTGGTGCGCGGGCTTCTCACTGCGGTGGCTTCTCTTGTTGTGGAGCACTGGCTCCAGGTGCGTGGGCTCAGTAGTTGTGGCGCATAGGCTTAGTTGCTCTGCAGTATGTGGGATCTTCCCAGACAAGGACTCGAAACCATGTCCCCTGCATTGGCAGATGGATTCTCAACCACTGCGCCACCAAGGAAGCCCCCTCACTTTCCTTTTATTTCTTCCTTGTATTATAGTTAAAGCACTATATTGATTCTTTAAAAATATGTGTATTTAGACTATAGAATCTATAGACCTCATTTAAGAATAGCATAGAGGACATTACAAAAAGAGGTCTGATAAGGTTGAGAACAACTGGCCTAGTCAAATAAATCTAAATGACTCATCCTGGCACTTATGGCCATCATTGTCTTGTCTCAGGTTTATTTCTCTTTGTTATACCTAGGATCAGGCCAAGTTGCTTCACTTGACATTCCCAGTTTTGGAGCAGTGCCTTCTATTCCCACTGCTCTGAGGTCACCTTGTCCTATGCCACTGGGCTCTGTCAACTTTGCCACATCTAATTGACCAGTCTATTCATAGTCTGTCCAACTGCCCAAGAGAGATGTTCAATAGGAATGATAATAATTAACCAGATCAATCAAATTTTCTCTTGCAAAGATTGAATTTGAGACCCAGACAGGCAATTAGTTAATGGCAGGGTCAGAAGATGGAAGACACACAGAGAAAAGGCTGTAACCAGAAGTTATGACACAGCAGAATGCAGGAGTAGACTGACGTCTTGAGGACGCAGAAGCGAAATGAGAAGTAGTAGGAGCAGGAGCAACAGATGCAGAACGAGCGTCCCTGCACAGCGGCACAGCCTTAGAGAGGTGTCCACACAAAATAGCTGTTCCCTTGAGCTGCCTTGGCTCTAGTATAACCTTCCCGTTCCCAGATGGAATTTAATCCCCCACAAGGCCTCAGTCCTACATGATTGAGATTCCTGTCTTCTTTATTTTCCCACATAGCCTTGGAGGAAATCTTTATCACTTAAGGTAATATGATCCTTTTTTTTTTTTTGCGGTACACGGGCCTCTCACTCTTGTGGCCTCTCCCTTTGCAGAGCCCAGCCTCCGGACACACAGGCTCAGCGGCCATGGCTCACGGGTCCAGCCGCTCCGCGGCATGTGGGATCTTCCCGGACCGGGGCACGAACCCGTGTCTCCTGCATCTACAGGCGGACTCTCAACCACTGCGCCACCAGGGAAGCTCGCCACTATTGATTTTTGAATTGACTTTAGTTTTTAGAGCAGTTTTAGGATAATAGAAAAAGTGAGCAGCAAGTACAGAGAGTTCCCATGTATCCCTTCACCTCTCCCCACACAGTTTCCCCTATCCTCAACATCTTGCATTAGTGTGGTACATTTGTTAAAACTGATGAGCTGATATTGAATATTATTAACTGACATCCACAGTTTACATTAGTGCTCACTCTTTGTGTTGTACCTTCTATGGATTTTGACAAATGTATAATGATATATATCCACTATTACAGTATCATATAGAATAGTTTCACTGCCTAAAAATCCCCTGTGCTCTACCTATTCATCCCTCTCTCCCTCCCCTGAGCCTCTGGCAACCACTAACCTTTTCACTTTTTTTTCATAGTTTTGCCTTTTCCAGAATGTCATATGGTTAGAATCATATATTAATAGTATGTTGTCTTTTCAGATTGCTTTGTTCATTTAACTATAGGCACTTAAGCTTCCTCTATATATTTTGTGGTTTGATAGCCTGTTTCTTTTTATTGCTGAGTAATATACCACTGCATGGATTTACTGTTGGTTTGTTTATCCATTCACCTATTGAAAAACATCTTGGTTGCTTCCAAGTTTTGGCAATTATGAATAAAACTACAGTAAACATTCATGTACAGATTTTTCTTTGTACATAAGTTTTCAATTCATTTGGGTAAACACCAAAGATTGTGATTGCTGGATCATATGGTAAGTGTATGTCTAGTTTTGTAAGAAACTGCCAAACTGTCTTTCAAAGTGGCAGTACTATTTTGCTTTGCCATACAGTGAATGTGAGTTCCTGTTGCTCCACATTCTTGTCGGCATTTGGTGTTGTCAGTGTTTTGGATTTTAGCCATATACAACAATAGTTGTACAGTGGCACCTTGTTGTTGTTTTAATTTGCAATTCCCTAATGACATATAATGTTGAGCATCTTTTCATATACTTATCTGCCATCTGTGCACCTTCTTTGGTGAGGTGTCTATTCAAATTACGATTAGTTGAGTTACCTGTACTCTGTGTACCCTGTGTGCAGGGCTTGTGCTAATTGCTTAACATACATGACCTTACAACAATCTAATGATAAAATTCCTATTTTACAGCAAAAAATAAAACAACAAAAAAAAACCCTGAGGTCCTCAGTCATGTCAAAACTAGGAAGTTGTAGGGCCTCCCTGGTGGCGCAGTGGTTGAGAGTCCGCCTGCCGATGCAGGGGATGCGGGTTCGTGCCCCGGTCTGGGAGGATCCCATGTGCCGCGGAGCGGCTGGGCCCGTGAGCCGTGGCCGCTGGGCCTGCGCGTCCGGAGCCTGTGCTCCGCAACGGGAGAGGCCACAACAGTGAGAGGCCCGCATACCACAAAAAGAAAAAAAAAAAAAAAAAAAAAAAAAAAAAAAAAAAAAACTAGGAAGTTGTAGAGTCAAGATTCAGCCCAAATCTGGGGCTTCCCTGGTGGTGCAGTGGTTAAAAATCCGCCTGCTAATGCAGGGGACACAGGTTCGAGCCCTAGTCCCAAAAGATCCCACATGCTGCGGAGCAACTAAGCCCATGTGCCACAACTACTGAGCCTGCTCTCTAGAGCCTGCGAGCCACAACTACTGAACCCACATGCCACAACTACTGAAGCCCGCGTGCCTAGAGCCTGTGTTCTGCAACAAGAGAAGCCACCGCAATGAGAAGCCTGAGTACATCAACGAAGAGTAGCCCCTGCTCACTGCAACTAGGGAAAGCCCGCGCACAGCAATGAAGAACCAACAAAGCTGAAAATAAATAACTAAAATAAATAAATTAAAAAAAACAAAATTCAAGCCACCCAAGTCTGTCTGTCTTTGACACTAATGCTCCTTCTACTAAACCATAATGGTATTAAAGCTCTTTGACTAACTGGAATAATTTTTTTTTTTTTTTTTTTTTGCGGTACACGGGCCTCTCACTGCTGTGGCCTCTCCCGTTGCGGAGCACAGGCTCCGGACACGCAGGCTCAGCGGCCATGGCTCACGGGCCCAGCCGCTCCGCGGCATGTGGGATCCTCCCGGACCGGGGCATGAACCCGCATCCCCTGCATCGGCAGGCGGACTCTCAACCACTGCGCCACCAGGGAAGCCCTAACTGGAATAATTTTTGCCAGCTAAAAGCTAGGTCTTTCTGGGTCAGCTCTCCATTAGACTGCCTTCCTGGAAAATGAAGTCTACCAAATAACCAACCACAGACCTCCTTCCCAACAAATGGGGTAATCTGACCTCAGGTCAGAGTTTTCTGGTTACTGGGGCCAAAGCTACCTCACATGTATTCTATTTTCCACCCTTCAATCTGCTTGTTGGGCTGGATCTGCATAAAAAAGGACTGTGCAAAGTAAGTAGCATATTTCCCCCACATTATGAGTGAGCAGGTAAAAGGAAAATTTCCACTGTGAATTAAAATAATAATCCTGATATGTGATTTCTCTTCTGGTCCTCATGGTTATCCTGATTACTTTATGTGATAAAGAGAGTATTCACCTGTCCATAGTAGTTAAAAATTGCACAGAGAAAGTGTCCATCATCGGATGAATGGGTAAAGAAGATGTGGCACATATATACAATGGAATATTACTCAGCCATAAAAAGAAATGAAATTGAGCTATTTGTAATGAGGTGAATGGACCTAGAGTCTGTCATACAGAGTGAAGTAAGTCAGAAAGAGAAAGACAAATACTGTATGCTGACACATATATATGGAATTTAAGAAAAAAAAATGTCCTGAAGAACATAGGGGTAAGACAGGAATAAAGACACAGACCTACTAGAGAATGGACTTGAGGATATGGGGAGGGGGAAGGGTAAGCTGTGACAAAGTGAAAGAGCGGCATGGACATATATACACTACCAAACGTAAGGTAGATAGCTAGTGGGAAGCAGCCGCACAGCACAGGGAGATCAGCTCGGTACTTTGTGACCGCCTGGAGGGGTGGGATAGGGAGGGTGGGAGGGAGACGCAAAAGGGAGGGGATATGGGAACATATGTATATGTATAACTGATTAAATTTGTTATAAAGCAAAAAAAAAAAAAAATTGCACAGAGAGTCTTCTGTTTCCAATCATGTTGGAGTAACAGTGAACACCTCCTGCTGTAAACAACTAGAAACTGGACAAAATATATGAAACAACTGTTTACTGACTTCAAACAAGGAGGAGGATTGTGATCTTTTTTTTTTTTTTAAGACTTATTTATTTATTTTGGCTGCAATGGGTTTTAGCTGCAGCATGCGGACTCTTAGTTGTGACAGGCATGCAGGATCTAGTTCCCCGACCAGGGATTGAACCTGGGCCCCCTGCATTGGGAGCGTGGAGTCTTACCCACTGGAGAACGAGGGAAGTCCCAGGGTGTTTATACATAGGGTGAAACTTCAAAGATTGGGCAAATAGTAACCAGGAAGCTGTGACCTGAATAGTTCTTACAGTTCACACAGGGCTGGGACCCTAGACTTCCCACCAGCCAGACTGCAAAGACCTTGTTGATCACTTGGGACATCAATAGAACCCCAAAAGGCCACACCTTAGTTTTACTATAAAATAGCCCTATAATAAATGCTAACTTAGACTTACCCTTAGAAACCTTATAAACAAGGCTTGAAGGTGTCAAACTGAACCCCAAATAACTTACTGCCTACCAGGACAAAGCTCAACATTTATTAAAGAAAGACAAGAAAATTCACTCAGTCAACAACATAAAATTTACCATATCTAGTATCCAATAAAGAAATGACCAGACCTGGCAAGAAGTAGCAAAATGTGACACAAATTCCTAATATCAGGAATGAAAGAAAGAATATCACTACAGATACTGCAGACATTAAAAGAGTAACATGTGAATATTATGAACCACTTTATTCTAATAAATTAGACAACTTAGATGAGAGGGACAAATTCCTTGACAGACATAAATTGCCAAAACTGACATAAGAAAAAAGTAGAAAAACTGAATATTCCTATATCTATTAAAACTTAAATTCATAATTGAAAATCTTTCCAAAAAGAAAACTCCAAGGCTCAGATGGTTTAACTGTTGAATTCTACAAAATATTTAAGGAAGAAATAATACAAGTCCTGCACAACTTCTTCCAGAAAACAAAGGAGAAAGAAGTACATTTTATGAGGCTAGTGCTACCATGATACAGTACTAAAACCAGGTAATGCCATTTAGGAAAAGAAGACTAGTGACCAATATCCCTCAGAAAGATAGATGTAAGTATCTTCCAAAAAAATTTAGCTAATTGAGTACAGCAATATATAAAAATGGTAATACACTATGACCAAGTGAGGTTTATTCCAGGAAAGTGACCTGTGAAAATCAAATAATATAATTCACCTCATTAACAGAATAAAGAATAAAATCCATATGATGATATTAATAGCTCTAGAAAAATATTTGACAGAGTTCAACACCATGTTCACATTAAAAACTTTAAAAAAATTAGGAACAAATGGCAACTTTTAAAATCTGATAAAGAAAGTCTGTGAACAACCTCTGGTTAAAGAATGGGGGAAACAAAAACCGTGTTTTTATTTGCAGAAGACCTAATCATGTACACAGAAAATTCTAAGGAACATAGAAAAGAAACTACTAAAATCAATAAACTAGCTTAGCAGAATTGCAGGATGCAAGGTCAGAATACAAAAATAAATTGCATTTCTAGATATAAGCAACAAGCAGTTGGAAAATGATATTTTAAAGTATGATTAACAATAACATGAAATATTTAGGCATATATTTAAGAAAATATGTACAAGATCTGTATTTGGAAAACTAACAATATTACTGAGAGAAAAATTTTAAATATCTAAATAAATGGAGAGGTATACCATGTTCATGGATTAGAACACTCAATATTGTTAAGATGTTAATTTACCCAAACTGATATATAGATTAAATGCAATATCTATCAAAATCGCAACACACATTTTATAAATTAGAAATCAACAAGCTGAATTTTCCAAATGTATTTGGAAATGCAATTAACCTAGAATAGTCTAAAAATTTTGAAAAGGAGTAACAAAGCTGGAGGATTGACGCTACCTGACTTTAAGACTCAAGACGTTGTGGCATTCGGCGCCCTGAGAGTGAAGCTACAAGAGTGGACCTTTCTTGGGATAACCAAACCTACACCAAGAGAACAGGCTGGAGAGAGGATCAGGGGATAGGAATTCTGGTGTCTTTGTGTATAAGAGCAAGAATTCACACAGGGGAACCAAGATGGCGGAGTAGAAAGACAAGCTCTCACTCCCTCTTGTGAGAACACCAGAATCACAACTAGCTGCTGGACAATCATCAACAGAAAGACACTGGAACTCACCAGAAAAGATACCCCACATCCAAAGACAAAGGAGAAGCCACAATGAGATGGTAAGAGGGTCGCAATCACAGGAAAATCAAATCCCATAACTGCTCGGTGTGTGACTCACAGACTGGAGAACACTTATATGACAAAAGTCCACCCACTGGAGTGAAGGTTCTGAGCCCCACGTCAGGCTTCGCAACCTGGGGGTCTGGCAATGGGAGGAGGAATTCCTAGAGAATCAGACTTTGAAGACTAGTGGGATTTAATGCAGGACTTCGACAGGACTGGGGGAAACAGAGACTCCACTCTTGGAGGGCACACACAAAGTAGTGTGCGCATTGGGACCCAGGGGAAGGAGCAGTGAACCCAGGGGAGACTGAACCAGACCTACCTGCTAGTGTTGGAGGGTCTCCTGCAGAGGCAGGGGGTGGCTGTGGCTCACTGTGGGGACAAGAACACTGGGAGCGGAAGTTCTGGGAAGTGCTCCTTGGTGTCAGCCCTCCCAGAGTCTGCCATTAGCCCCACCAAAGAGCCCAAGTAGGCTCCATTGTTGGGTTGCCTCAGGCCAAACAACCAACAGGGAGGGAACCCAGCCCCACCCATCAGCAGTCAAGCGGATTAAAGTTTTACTGAGCTCCGCCCACCACAGCAACACCCAGCTCTACCCAACACCAGTCCCTCCCATCAGGAAACCTGCACAAGCCTCTTAGATAGCCTCATCCACCAGAGGGCAGACAGCAGAAGCAAGAAGAACTACAATCCTGCAGCCTGTGGGACACAAAACCACGTTCACAGAAAGACAGACAAGATGAAAAGGCGGAGGGCTATGTATCAGATGAAGGAACAAGATAAAACCCCAGAAAAACAACTAAATGAAGTAGAGATACGCAACCTTCCAGAAAAATAATTCAGAATAATGATAGTGAGGATGATCCAGGACCTCGGAAAAACAATGGAGGCAAAGATCAAGAAGATGCAAGAAATGTTTAACAAAGACCTAGAAGAATTAAAGAACAAACAAACAGAGATGAACAATACAATACCTGAAATGAAAACTACACTAGAAGGAATCAATAGCAGAATAACAGAGGCAGAAAAAGGGATAAGTGACCTGGAAGACAGAATGGTGGAATGCACTGCTGCAGAACAGAATAAAGAAAAAAGAATGAAAAGAAATGAAGACAGCCTAAGAGACCTCTGGGGCAACATTAAACACAACAACATTCACATTATAGGGGTCCCAGAAGGAAAAGAGAGAAAGAAAGGACCCAAGAAAATATTTGAAGAGATTATAGTCGAAAACTTCCCTAACATGGGAAAGGAAATAGCCACCCAAGTCCAGGAAGTGCAGAGAGTCCCATACAGGATAAACCCAAGGAGAAACATGCCAAGACACATAGTAATCAAATTGGCAAAAATTAAAGACAAAGAAAAATGATTGAAAGCAGCAAAGGAAAAACAACGAATAACATACAAGGGAACTCCCATAAGGTTAACAGCTGATTTCTCAGCAGAAACTCTACAAGCCAGAGGGAGTGGCATGATACAATTAAAGTGATGAAAGGGAAGACCCTACAACCAAGATTACTCTACCCGGCAAGGATCTCATTCAGATTGGATGGAGAAATCAAAAGCTTTACAGACAAGCAAAAGCTAAGAGAATTTAGCACCACCAAACCAGCTCTACAACAAATGCTAAAGGAACTTCTCTAAGTGGGAAACACAAGAGAAGAAAACGACCTACAAAAACAAACACAAAACAATTAAGAAAATGGTCATAGGAACATACATATCGATAATTACCTTAAACGTGAATGGATTAAATGCTCCAACCAAAAGACACAGGCTTGCTGAATGGATACAAACACAAGACCCATATATATGCTGTCTACAAGAGACCCACTTCAGACCTAGGGACACATACAGACTGAAAGTGAGGGGATGGACAGGAGACAAGGAAGGACACTACATAATGATCAAGGGATCAATCCAAGAAGAAGATATAACAATTATAAATATATATGCACCCAACATAGGAGCACCTCAATACATAAGGCAACTGCTAACAGCTATAAAAGAGGAAATCGACAGTAACACAATAATAGTGGGGAACTTTAACACCTCACCAATGGACAGATCATCCAAAATGAAAATAAATAAGGAAACAGAAGCTTTAAATGATACAATAGACCAGATACATTTAACTGATACTTATAGGACATTCCATCCAAAAACAGCAGATTACACTTTCTTCTCAGGTGCGCACGGAACATTCTCCAGGATAGATCACATTCTGGGTCACAAATCAAGCCTCAGTAAATTTATGAAAGCTGAAATCATGTGAAGCATCTTTTCTGACCACAATGCTATGAGATTAGAAATGAATTACAGGGAAAAAAAACGTAAAAAACCCAAACACATGGAGGCTAAATACTACATTACTAAATAATCAAGAGATCACTGAAGAAATCAAAGAGGAAATCAAAAAATACCTAGAGACAAATGACAATGAAAACATGACGATCCAAAATCTATGGGATGCAGCCAAAGGAGTTCTAAGAGGGAAGTTTATAGCTATACAAGCCTACCTCAAGGAACAAGAAAAATCTCAAGTAAATAATCTAACCTTACACCTAAAGGAACTAGAGAAAGAAGAACAAACAAAACCCAAAGTTAGCAGAAGGAAAGAAATCATAAAGATTAGAGCAGAAATAAGTGAAATAGAAACAAAGAAAACAATAGCAAAGATCAATAAAACTAAAAGCTGGCTCTTTGAGAAGATAAACAAAATTGATAAAGCTTTAGCCAGACTCATCAAGAAAAAGAGGGAGAGGACTCAAATCAATAAAATTAGAAGTGAAAAAGGAGAAGTTACAACAGACACTGCAGAAATACAAAGCATACTAAGAGACTACTACAAGCAACTCTATGCCAATAAAATGGACAACCTGGAAGAAATGGACAAATTCTTAGAAAGGTATATCCTTCCAAGACTGAACCAGGAAGAAATAGAAAATATGAACAGACCAATCACAAGTAATGAAATTGAAACTGTGATTAAAAATCTTCCAAAAAACAAAAGTCTGGGACCAGATGGCTTCACAGGTGAATTCTATCAAACATTTAGAGAAGAGCTAACACCCATCCTTCTCAAACTCTTCCAAAAAATTGCAGAGGAAGGAACACTGCCAAACTCATTCTACGAGGCCACCATCACCCTGATACCAAACCCAGACAGAGATATTACAAAAAAAAGAAAATTACAGACCAATATCAATGATGAATATAGATGCAAAAATCCTCAACAAAATATTAGCAAACAGAATCCAACAACACATTAAAAGGATCATACACCATGATCAAGTGGGATTTATCCGAGGGATGCAAGGATTCTTCAATATATGCAAATCAAACAACGTGATACACCGTACTAACAAATTGTAGAATAAAAACCATATGATCATCTCAATACATGCAGAAAGAGCTTTTGACAAAATTCAACACCCATTTATGATAAAAACTCTCCAGAAAGTGGGCATAGAGGGAACCTACCTCAACATAATAAAGGCCATATATAACAAACGCACAGCAAACATCATTCTCAATGTTGAAATACTGAAAGCATTTCCTCTAAGATCAGGAACAAGACAAGGATGTCCACTCTCACCACTATTATTCAACATAGTTTTGGAAGTCCTAGCCTTGGCAATCAGAGAAGAAAAAGAAATAAAAGGAATACAAGTTGGAAAAGAAGAAGTAAAACTGTCACTGTGTGCAGGTGACATGATACTATACATAGAGAATCCTAAAAATGCCACCAGAAAACTGCTAGAGCTAATCAATGAATTTGGTAAGGTTGCAGGATACAAAATTAACACACAGAAATCTCTTGCATTCCTATACACTAATGATGAAAAATCTGAAAGAGAAATTAAGGAAACAATCCCATTTACCACTGCAACAAAAAGAATAAAATATCTAGGAATAAACCTACCTAGGGAGACAAAAAACCTGTATGCAGAAAACCATAACACTGATGAAAGAAATTAAAGATGATACAAACAGATGGAGAGATATACCATGTTCTTGGATTGGAAGAATCAATATTGTGAAAATGACTATACTACCCAAAGCAATCTACAGATCCAATGCAATCCCTATCAAATTACCTATGGCATTTTTTACGGAGCTAGAACAAAAAATCTTAAAATTTGTATGGATACACAAAAGACCCCGAATATCCAAAGCAGTCTTGAGGGAAAAAAACAGAGCTGGAGGAATCAGACTCCCTGACTTCAGACTATACTACAAAGCTACAGTAATCCAGACAATATGGTACTGGCACAAAAACAGAAACATAGATCAATGGAACAAGATAGAAAGCCCAGAGGTAAACCCACACACCCATGGTCAACTAATCTATGACAAAGGAGGCAACAATATACAATGGAGAAAAGACAGTCTCTTCAATAAGTGGTGCTGGGAAAATTGGACAGCTACATGTAAAAGAATGAAATTAGAACACTCCCTAACACCATACACAAAAGTAAACTCAAAATGGATTAGAGACCTAAATGTAAGACCGGACACTATAAACCTCTTAGAGGAAAACACAGGAAGAACACTCTTTGACATAAATCACAGCAAGACCTTTTTTGATCCACCTCCTAGAGTAATGGAAATAAAAACAAAAATAAACAAATGGGACCTAATTAAACTTAAAAGCTTTTGCACAGCAAAGGAAACCATAAACAAGATGAAAAGACAACCCTCAGGATGGGAGAAAATAGTTGCAAACGAATCAACAGACAAAGGATTAATCTCCAAAATATATAAACAGCTCATGCAGCTCAATATTAAAAAAACAAACAACCCAATCCAAAAATGGGCAGAAGACCTAAATAGACATTTCTCCAAAGAAGACATACGGATGGCCAAGAAGCACATGAAAAGCTGGTCAACATCACTAATTATTAGAGAAATGCAAATCAAAACTACAATGAGGTATAACCTCACACCAGTTAGAATGGGCTTCATTAGTAAATCTACAAACAGCAAAAGCTGGAGAGGGTGTGGAGCAAAGGGAACCCTCTTTCACTGTTGGTGGGAATGTAAACTGATACAGCCACTATGGAGAACAGTATGGAGGTTCCTTAAAAAACTAAAAATAGAATTACCATATGATCCAGCAATCCCACTACTGGGCATATACCCAGAAAAAAAACACAATTCAAGAAGTTACATGTGCCCCAATGTTCATTGCAGCACTATTTACAATAGCCAGGACATGGAAGCAACCTAAATGCCCATCGACAGATGAGTGGATAAAGAAGATGTGGTACATATATAAAATGGAATATTACGCAGCCATAAAAAGGAACGAGATTGGGTCATTTGTTGAGACGTGGATGGATCTAGAGACTGTCATACAGAGTGAAGTAAGTCAGAAAGAGAAAAACAAATATTGTATATTAACGCATATATGTGGAACCTAGAAAAATTGTACAGATGAACCAGTTTGCGGGGCAGAAATTGAGACACAGATGTAGAGAACAAACGTATGGACACCAAGGGTGGAAAGCCATGGGGGGTGGGGGTGGGGGTGGGATGAATTGGGCGATTGGGATTGACATGTATACACTGATGTGGATAAAACTGATGACTAATAAGAACCTCCTATATATATATATAAAGATTTCCCCCGAAAACCAACAGGGAGATCGTTCAGTATATAAAAGGATTTAAAGGGAAAAACGTCACCCCAGGAGTGCTGCCTCCTCCTCATATTATCAGAAGAACCAGATTTATGCACTTGGAGGAGAAATACCATTTGTTTTCCTTCATGCTGTGGACTTGGATAAGAAAAATGTCTCCTCCCCATAATCTCACCATTTACTTTGGCTCCACCTATGTAGCCCTTACAAGAGAATTTGCTAATTTTGTTCTCCAAGACCAGAGGGCCATTGATTTACTTGGGTGGTCGAAGGACACCTACTCTCCTGATGAACATTTCTGGGTGACACTTAACAGGATTCCAGGTATGCGGAACTTGATTTCCATTCTACATAAACTCTGGAAGCATTGTGTGTGTGTGTGTGTGTGTGTGTGTGTGTGTGTTTGTATTTTACACTTTGAAAATATCTTCAATTGCATTATGTATATTTACCTATGTTTCCAGCTTTATGGACACCCTGTAGACTGTTTTGTGTGTCTGTTTCAATGGAATTCATATAACATAAGTTACAGTTCTTACATATCAGTTCTAAGGCTCTGTCTTTGTGACTCTGAAGGACAGGCCTTTGGGGGTGGGACTCAAGGTAAACAGAACTTTGCACTTCCACAAAAAAAAAAAAGAATTCACACAGGGGTTGTAGGGAAGGGGAAAGGTAGAGGAAATGATGGTATGAACAGCTAAACAAAACTTTTGCCCAGTTTGAGAGTGTAAGTGTAATGGGGTGCAATTAAGTTACTTGGCTCAGGTTATTTAAAAGGTAATGGTTACAGTTGTTTAAAGCAGAAAATAAGAATAATAGGGCATCAAAGTTAGTGATGTCATATCAGTTGGCATTATTTAAGAAACTTACAAGCACAACTGAAAATTCCCAGTTATCAGTCTAGAAATGTTCATAGACATAGACTATCCTTTTTTTCTTTTTTTGGTAATTAAGTGATTTAAATTTTAAAAAAAGCAAAATATTGGAAGCACAAATATTCAGATTAACAGATGGTAGACTCCTCTCAGCAGAGACAATAAAAAAAGACTTTAAAATTCTTCTCAAAAAAAAAAAAGGACTCAAGACGTTGTGATATGGCATAGGGACAGATAAATAGATCAATGGAACAGAACAGATAATTCAAACACAGATCTTCACATATGTATTTGGGCAACTGATTTTTCAACAAAGTGGCCAAGTAAGTCAATGGTCAAAGGGTAAGCTTTTTAACCAACTGTGCTGTACTAACTGGATATCCATATGCAGAAACAATTAACTTCAATGCTTACCTCACACCATACACACAAAAAATTAATTCACATTGGATCATAAACCAAAACATAAATGCTAAAACTGTAAAATTTCTAGGAGAAAACATAAGAGAAAATCTTTACAATCTTAAGGTGAGAAAGATTTCTTACATAGAACACAAAAAGCACAGTTATGAAAGAAACAATAGATAAATTGGACTTTATCAAAATAGAAAATCATTTTTTGAAAGATCAGTTAAGAAAATTAAGACACAAACCGAAAGAAAATATTCACAAAACAGAAATTTGACAGAAAGAATTGTACCCAGAGTATCTTACAACCCAATAGCAGTAAGGCAACAACCCAATTTTAAAAACAGGCAAGGAACTTCCCTCGTGGTCCAGTGGTTAGGATTCGGAGCTCCCAGTGCAGGAGGACCGGGTTCAATCCCTGGTCAGAGAACTAGGTCCTGCATGCCACAACTAAAGATCCCGCGTGCGGCAACGAAGATCCCAAGTGCCACAACTAAGACCTGGCACAGCCAAATAAATAACTAAATAAATATTAAAAACAAAACAAACAAACAAAAAAACAGGCAAAACAGGGAATTCCCTGGTGCTTTCGGTGCTTTCACTGTCATGGCCTGGTGGTTCAATCCCTGGTCGGGGAACTAAGATCCCAAAAGCCATGTGGCATGACCAAAAAAAAAAAAAGACAGGCAAAACAGTTACTTTTCAAAAGATGATACAAATAGATATAGTAGCACATGAAAAGATGCTCAACATTATTAAGTCATCAGAGAAATGCATCTTGTACGTACCATTACACATCCACTTCATTAGATAGACTTAAATTATTATTTTTATTTATTTGGCTGTGCCGGGTCTTAGCTGCAGCCTGCAGGATCTAGTTCCCTGACCAGCGATCAAACCCAGGTCCCCTGCATTGGGAGCATGGAGTCTTACCCACTGGACCAACAGGGAAGTCCCTAGACACACTTGAAAAGACTGAGAATCCAAACTGTTGATGAAGATGTGGAACAATGAAATGTCCATGATGGCTGGTAGGAATGTAAAATTGTACAACCAATTTTAGAAATCGTTCGGCAGTATTTTATAAAGTTACATATACACTTACAATGCAAACCAGCCTTTCCATTCTTAGCTATTTACCAGAGATATGAAAACATATATCCACGCAAAGATTTGTACACAAATGTACATATCAGCTTTATTCACAATAGGCAAAAACTGGAAATGACTCAAAGGGCCACAGATGAATGGATAATTGTACGTCCAGTCAATGGACTGCCATTTAGCAACAAGGATGACCTGATGTACTCAACATCATAGAAATAATCTCAGAAGTGCTACAGTGAGTGAAAAAAAAAAAAAAAAGCCAGACATAAAAAGTGCTTACTGAATGCTTCCATTTATATGAAACTCTAGGAAAGGCAAATCTAACTGACAGGAATAGAAAGCATATGTGTCATAGGGCTGAGCACGTTAAGAGGTGACTGGGGGGCTTCCTTGGTGGCGCAGTGGTTGAGAGTCCGCCTGCTGATGCAGGGGACACGGGTTCCTGCCCCGGGCTGGGAAGATCCCACATGCCGCGGAGCGGCTGGGCCCGTGAGCCATGGCCGCTGAGCCTGTGCGTCGGGAGCCTGTGCTCCGCAACGGGAGAGGCCACAACAGTGAGAGGCCCGCGTACCACAAAAAAAAAAAAAAATAGAGGTGACTGGGATGGGCTAATGGCTAGAATCTATATGTCGATTATGGGAGTGTTACATGATTGTATAACTTTGTGAAAACTCACTGAATTTTACGTAAATTATACCTTGATGAAATTGATCTTTAAAAATTTTTATATGGGTTAGGTCATAAACTTCAATTTTGTGTAGGTCAGTGTACTTAAAAGAAATGCAATAAAATGGTCTTCATGTGACAGTATCAATACAAGGTTGTCTTTAACCTTTCCTTGCATATACTAAGCTTTATAAGGACATATATGTACCAAACCGTTGAAAGTGCACACTTACTGCTGGGAAGGATGCTCTGCAGAAAGTCCCCATTTCTTCACTTTAACTTTCCTTCCTTGCCCTCTTACCTTCCTTTCTCCTCGGCCCTTTTCTTAATACCAGTAACAATTTATGTTTGTACTGAGCTTTATAATTACAAAGCACTTTTTAACCTCATTGGATTCTCAGAATAATTTTGGGAGCCTGGGATGGAATTATTTCCTCATTTTATAGATGATAGAAATGAAAAATGAGGGCCAATGAGATAAAAAAATTTTACCCAAGGCAGCACAGTTTGTACGTGCCTCAGAACATAATCAATAGCTCTTTTCTTAGCTTCCATGTCCTTTTTTTACCCCCTACACTTTAAATTGTTTAGAGTAAAAACCTTACCAAGGTGTAAAAATAAATTCCACTTAGTTACAAATATAATGATTACCTTTATTGAAAACAACCTAAATTTCATGAAAAATTTTGTCTGAAATGTTTTGGATATCTGAAATAGGCCTAACATAGGAAGTATAGGATGTGGGGTTTCAGTAATTATAGGATGTCTTGTTGACAAAATCCAGTCACCTCAGACAGGTCAGTCTGGGCCTTAAGATGCCTTTGGGTGCAAGGTACTTATGATCAAGGGCCCTTGATGTTCACCCACAAAAGCCGCCAATGGAGGGCTGTAAAGGGAAGATTAACTCTTTCCATTTCCTTATAGCTATTATGGTCACTCCCTGAACCCCGCTTTCCTTTCTCTTACCTGCAGCCAGACAGGTTTTTTTCTGTTTGAACAACAGAACCATTGTTTATAAGATCAATTAACCAAACCACTCCTGGATTGTCCCTTATCTCTTCTTGATTTTTGTGGAATCCCATCCTAGCTCAAAACTAGCCCTGAAACCCTGTGTTTTATACTTCTCTGAATTCCTCAGACTAACGTTGCCCAAGGAAGTGTAGATATCTATATTGCCTTTGGGAATGGGAATAGGGACTGAGGAGTGGGGTAAGATTATCTATTTATATTTATATTGACCTAACATGGTGCTTTTTTTTTTTTTGCGGTACGCAGGCCTCTCACTGTTGTGGCCTCTCCCAATGCGGAGCAGAGGCTCCGGACGCGCAGGCTCAGCGGCCATGGCTTACGGGCCCAGCCGCTCCGTGGCATGCGGGATCCTCCCGGACCGGGGCACGAACCCGCGTCCCCTGCACCGGCAGGCGGACTCCCAACCACTGCGCCACCAGGGAAGCCCCTCCACATTTCTTTTGAGAGGCAGAGTGATTCATTGGAGAGAATGAAAACTTTGAAAACAGAAACATCCTTGGTTTGAAATCCTAGGCAAACCTCTTACTAAGTGACCTTGAGCAAGTTATTTAACCTTTCTGAAAATGTTTGACTGTTTAAAGAGGGTGGATTTTAATAGGGATTATGCTTTTATTCTGCATTTAGAGGTGATCTGTATAAAGTCTGTGCCAAAATTTGGATACTCAAAAAACAAACAAACAAAACAAACAAACCAAAAACCCCATAATTTTAGTATTTGATTATAAATACGTAATGTGATAAACACCTTTTACACATAAAGCTCATTTAACCCTTTATGTTATTTCCTTAGGATAAAGTGTCATAAATGCGATTAGTTGGGTCAAAGATTATAAACATTTTTATGGCATTTAGTAACACATCTCAAATTGCTTTTCAAAAGGCTCTCTTCAATTACACAGCTACTAGCATCACACATTGCATCAGCCTTACCTTATGGTTACCATAGGTATATTATTATGTGAAATCTGTGTGTAACTGATTGTTTTAATTTTCTTTCTGTGAAGTTTGAACATTTTTCTCTTTCTGAAGAACAGGTCTTGTCTGTAGGAGCGACAGCTCAGGGCCACGTGGGCTGAGGACTGCCCAAGTGGACTACATCTCCCAAAGCGCTCCACGGGCGCGCCGACAGGAAGTGGCCGGAGCATCTCCCGCCTCCAAGCCGAAGAGAAGAGGTTCTATCCGGGGCCTTGGCGCTTCTCTTTCCTTTCGCGCCGGTTGCCGCTGCGGAGCGCGGCGGGTCCATGTGCGCAGTGAGCGGCGCTATTCCTGGCCCAGTAGCACCCGAGCCCCGGGTTTGACTGCGTCCGCCCTGCGATGGACCCCAACACCATTATCGAGGCCCTGCGGGGCACCATGGACCCAGCCCTGCGTGAGGCCGCGGAGCGCCAGCTCAATGAAGTAAGGACGCCGGCCTGGCGGCGGCGACGACAGGCGGGCGGGCGGGCGGACTGTGGCAGGCCGAGCCCTCCGGGCCTGGCCAGAGGCGGGGACGGCGTCGCTGAGGGGCCCAGCTGGAGCCGTGGGGCGGGGACCTGACGGCGAGTGCCACGCCGGGGCCCTCAGGCTGCTGCGGCGGTGGTGGCGGCGGCGGCCAAGGCAGCCTTTGCGTCGGATCCTGAGCTGGGCCTCTGGCTGCGGTCGAGGCATGAGGAGCCGGCTGGGGCGAGGCGGGCGTGACGGGCTGGACACATGGCTGGCTCGGGTGGCCGGCCGCCCTCTGGCTCATTCCCAGGTCGTTCCTCGCGCCCAGGAGGGGGCGAAAGTCACCGGGAGGTTTTTCAGACGTTTCCGGTAGCAGTCCCGCTGGCGCCGGATTCGGAGGGGCTCCTGGGAATGCAGAGCTAGTCCCACTGGGGGCCGTGCCTGTCAGCTTGTCACTTCCCTGGGCTGATCGGTGACCTGCACAACTTTCTCCTCTCCGGCTGAGCTGCTAGGAACAGCTTTCAGAGGCGAGCCCCCGCTTCTTAGGCAGGGTGCGGGGAGTGCGGGATACCCATGGGAGTCTGATTCACTGCTCTTCTACTCTGTTAACGCCTCGGTCGGGGAGGCAGCGCGATTTAGTGCAAGGTGTCAGGTGAAGTGCACCCTTCTAGGTAGATCTGTACCACTAATTTCTTGACTGACCTTGGGCAAGTCTCTTAACCTTTCGACGCTGAGTTTTTCCCATTCATAAAATTAGGCCACAGGGTTTGCTGTGACAGTCGAGGGAGACGATGTACGACAGAGTGCCTTGAAACGTGCCAAGCTCCATGTCAATTCTCTGAGCGTTGGTTTCTTTTTTTTCCCCGTATTTTTGGAGGAGACCACCCTTTGGAAAAGAGCCTTATTATGTGGGTATTTTATTGTACTTTTTTCAGTTTCATTCTTTGTTTCTAAATTTCTGTAACATTTTAGTGACTATTTTAAAGGCTTCTTTAAAGGATCGCTGTCACTTCCTGTGCCTTCCTATGAATTTGCCCAGCTTTAGTGAGGTTTAGTGTACTTTTTTTTTTTTTTTTTTACATAAAGAGAAGTCCCTCGTTAAAATAGAAATTCAGTTAGTTTATGCTCTTCTTAGCTGGTGGGTAAATTATTTAAAAACATTATTTATATTGACTTCCAGGAGTATTGATAATTGAGCATCTTCAGTGTACAATGGTGTTTTAGAGATTCCTGGCCTCAAGGAACTTAAATTTTAAGAAGACCACCCACGGAGTATAGACAAATTAAGTGTAAAATTATTTAAAATTGAAAAGTTAAATCTATTTTATATGTAAATGAGACCATTAGATCTTGCCAAAAATGATGCTGAAATTCTTAGGCTCGAAGACACCTTGGGAGGAGGATAGATTTCTTTTGGATATAAAATAGTGAGTTGAAAGAAATTCCCACTTTGAACCATTACTAAACCATAGAGGGAGTTGTGGATTGCTTTTTATTTTGATGTTTTGTGATAGACACAGGTTAAGATGAACATTATTTTGTTGATGATGTGCTAATGCATATATAAACCTAGACACACTAAAAGTTTAGTCATAGTGATTTCTACCATAACTTTGCCCTAAAAGCACGTTATTTTGACTAAAGGACTTGTGTGTAATTATTAATTTTAAAAATTATTATTTGAAAGAATTGGTTCCCTTGTAGAAAAATTGGGTAAGTGATACTTTCTGCAAATTTGAAATTCATTTATTCCTCAAGCAGGTTATTGAATGTTCAGTTGTATGTACTAACATCTTGTAGTAGAGACCTGGGGTAAGTATTTCACAAGCTAGTTTTTAGAAGATAAATAATCAAAATAGTATTCAAAGCATTTATTACTTAACCCTTAAGCTGCTGTTAGGGTTTTGAAATACTCTGTGAACACTGCTCATCTTTTCTTTCAAAAAAATTTGATATCTGGCCTGTATTTCTGTGATGGTTAAATGTTTACATTTTGCAAATTTCTTTCTGTCATTACACCTAGATTTTTTAGTAATTTTCCTAAGACACCTTTTCTATTAATTAGAATATTTATTCTCATTTCTAATCTTGATTCCATTTTAATGAAGTGCTTCCATTTGAATACTTTTTGCTTTGACTTTCTTGTGGCAGAACCTTGATTTAGGAAATAGATCCCAGATAAGTCTTGAAGAAGCTTTACTGTAGTAAGAAGGAGGAAGTAGCATTTTATTTCTGGCAAGCTCTTCTTGCTTTGGATAAAATAGGGTGAACCAATCGGTCCATGATGTCTCATTCAACTGAAGCTACATTTTGGTTCATTTAGTTAAAAGAAAAAGATCATTGCCATTTGAATGGATCTCTTCAGCTAAGTGAAGTAATCACTAACTCTATAAAAATTGTAAATGTTATCCAAGTATTAGAGTGCAGATGGTTTAAAAACAACGAAAAGTGCCTTTGTCTCAGAGCTATTGCACTTAACTGTTCCATCTGCTTGGAACCCCTTTTACTCAGTTGTCTCCCAGAAACTTCTATCACTATTCAACTGCCTCTGTATCCCTAAGGAGTGGCCTGACTACCATGCTCCCTGTCTCTCTTCACTTGTTTATTTTTCTCTGTGTCACTTATTTATCATATGTATTTTACTTATTGTTTCCCCAGTATAATTTTTGAGTTTCATGAGGTCAGGTATTACTGTTTTGTTACTGCAATTCTTTGTTTGTTAATGGTAGGCTTTACTGACTTCCTGTTATAATAGAGAACAGTATAGGCTTCAGATGTCTTCTACCACCTCCACTTCAAGGATTTTAAGGGTGCTTTTTTTGTTTTTTAATTGTATTTATTTATTTTGTTTATTTTTAGCTGCGTTGGGTCTTCGTCGCTGCGCTCGGGCTTTCTCTAGTTGCGGAGAACGGGAGCTGCTCTTCGTCGCGGTGCACGGTCTTCTCATTGCGGTGGCTTCTCTTGCTGCAGAGCACGGGCTCTAGGCGCACGGCCTTCAGTAGTTGTGGCACACAGGCTCTAGAGCGCAGGCTCAGTAGTTGTGGAGCACAGGCTTAGTTGGTCCGCGGCATGTGGGATCTTCCCGGACCAGGGCTGGAACCCGTGTCCCCTGCATTGGCAGGCGGATTCTTAATCACTGTGCCATCAGGGAAGTCCCTGTTTATATATATGTTTTTATGTTACATATAGATAAAGTTCCATAACACTGTTAAAGACCACAGTAAAGCCACTCTTTCTGGCAGGTATTTTCAAGGTAAATCTGATTTAGTATTCCCCACTTACTCTGTAGTGTGTTATGAATTTTGATTTTTTTTTTGAACCTCTGCTGTAATTTGGAACCCATGGTTCTCTCTCATGTCCCAATTTGAAATATGTTTGTATAACAAGCTTTGCCTCAAAGACTGAAGAAAACCATTGTGATTTTTTTTTTTTTAACTACTGAAGATTTCTGCAGTAGCTGTGAGGTGTTAAAGTTACTTAACCTCTAACCATCATTTTCCTTATGTTAGTATGGTATGACATTGTGTTGTGTGGGTTGAGTGAGATGATGAATGTAAAAATTTTAGGAAAGTGTTGGCACCTACTAAGTTCTCTCCAGATTATTTGAATTACTGTTTAAGTGCCAATTGATTAACCAATCCGAAGTGCAATACATTTCATTTCCTACCTCAGTCTACTAACTTTGTAGTTGTTCATCTCAGTGGCAGATGATCAGCACTGATGGAGAAAGAACACAAGTACATATTTGGACACTGAGCTCACTAGTAGATAGCATTATTGCAGCATGAAAATTGGCACTCTTATAAGCACAGTGCCTGCCACATTATAGGCTCTCTATAGTAAATGTTTGTTGAGTGCAAAGAGAAATAAGAACTTGAATAATAGAAATGTTTTTTTGTTTTTCTTTTTTAATTAATTAATTAATTTTTTGCTGAGTTGGGTCTTTCTTGCTGCGTGCAGGCTTTCTCTAGTTGTGGCTAGCACGGGCTACTTTTCATTGCGGTATGCAGGCTTCTCATTGTGGTGGCTTCTCTTGTTGCGGAGCACGGGCTCTAGGCACTTGGGCTTCAGTAGTTGTGGCACGTGGGCTTCAGTGGTTGTGGCTCGTGGGCTCTAGAACGCAGGCTCAGTAGTTGTGGCACATGGGCTTAGTTGCTCCGTGGCATGTGGGATCCTTCCGGACCAGAGCTCGAACCCGTGTCCCCTGTATTGGCAGGCGGATTCTTAACCACTGCGCCACCAGGGAAGCCCTTGAATCATGTAAAGAGTGTTAAGAATACTCATCTTTGAATTGTTAAAGTAGGTTTGTGTTACAGACATCTGTCACTTCTCATTTAAATTCTATACTATGTTTTCTAGTATATCTAGAAGTGCAATTTTTTAAAATTTGTTTAGCTAATCTAAAATATGTGCATTTGGTATTCATTCAACATTGTTACTTATATTCCAGACTATTTGCTCTTGAATACAGAGACTGTCCTTTCCTATCTGTGCGCGCGCGCATGCGCGCGCACACACACACACACACACACACACACACACACACTGAGAAATACTTGTTTTCATTTGTGAGATAAAGAAAATAATGTCTGGAGGTTTTTGGCAATTATAACTGAGAACAATATCGCTGCTCTCTTCCTGCTTTAGCTGCCAGTGTTCTTCAGTGGAAACCTTTCTATACGCAAACCTTTACTCATGCTGCTCACCCCTCCTGTTAACCTCTTATCTCCAAAAACTGAAATTTTTCCTAACCATAAATCTCATTTAAATCTCTTTTAAATCCTCAGTTCCTAAGCTTAATTGCTGTAAAATGCTTATGTAGGCAGAAATGCTGCTTTTTCACGTGCTTTATGTGAAAAAAAGTAAGGGGACATAGCTTTGATAAGTTTCTTGATATTTTGTGTTTATCTTTAAAAGTCACGAACTACCTAAGTCACATCTGCTGTCTTCACAGATGGTTACTATTACAACTGAAAGTGATATATTTATTTATAAATGGTTAATTTTATTTTATTTTATTAAAGGCTTATGAAATGTTTAATCAATGAAAATCTTAGGTCTGGAAAAGTGTAAAATGACGGCACGTTTATAGGACAATTTAGCAAGTCTAGAAATTCAGCAAATATTTATGAGGTTATGGTGTATATTTTTGGAAGATAGCATAGTTTGTAGTCTGAGCAGGTTAACATTCTTTAATTAGGAATATCATGAAGTAGATCCTGTTGTGAATTTTGGAGAGGGAAAGTGCCTGGATTCTTGGAGGGTTAGACAGGAAGTTATTCAGTGACAGAGCATGTTAAAGATCTGTAAGAAAACAATGTTCTTTTTCAGAAATAGATGCATGCATTATTTTACTTAACTGTTTCTGTCAGTGGCACGTTAACGATGAGCTTGATTTAAAGTGGGCGCTTTTTTTTTTTTTGTCGCTAAGTAATTTATAATTACGAAGTTTTTAAAAAACCCCTTAGTTGGAAAGCATTACCACAATTTAATGAAAGGCAGGAGGACACAGTGAAGAGCCTCAGCCTGGTCCCAGTTTTACCACTACACTGCCTTCACCTCACTATGCCTCATATTTCATGTAGGTAAAATAGATACAGTATTTGCCTTTGTCAACTTCTCTAGTAAAGCAGAGAGGGTAGAAATTCCTTGGCTCTTGAAATTACCTGATTGTATTCATTTTATGTAAACTCTGATGTCATAGTGCCCTTAAGCCCTCTCTTCCTTATAAATGATGTAAAGTACAGTAACTGATTGAAGGTCTGTTTGGTTACATTACAAAATGGTGAGAATTGATCAAAAGTTACGACTTAAAGAGTAAGCTTTAAAAGATATTGACATGGGCTTCCCTGGTGGCGCAGTGCTTGAGAGCCCGCCTGCTGATGCAGGGGACACGGGTTCATGCCCCGGTCCGGGAAGCCTGTGAGCCATGGCCGCTGAGCCTGCGTGTCCGGAGCCTGTGCTCCGCAACGGGAGAGACCACAACAGTGAGAGGCCCGTGTACCGCAAAAAAAAAAAAAAAAAAAAGATATTGACATTAGGTGATTACATTGGAAAATGTGGGTCTAGAAGGGAAATTGATACTGGAGAAAGCAATGCTGACTACAGTCTGTCTGGTTCGAGGAGCTGGAAACACCAAGGAGAAAATGTCTAGTAGGCAATTGGGAATGTGGAACTGAAGTTTAGGAGAGAAAGCAGTAATGGAAAAGTGATTTTTCTTCTGCAGGTGAATTGAGAGGAAGGGAGTGTGATCCAGAGGTGTGGGGTGGACTAGAGGGCTGCATACCCTTTGGGCCATGCCCATTTTGGGGACATTGAGAAACATAGGGAAAAGGAGACGGGAGAATTGTGCAGAAAAGCCAAAGGGCGCCAAGAAAAGGAATTTCAAGTAAGAAGATTGGTTGTAGGTTTAGTTTCATTTTTCCTTAAATATTTTCTACCAGGGAACATGAATTCCTTTTGTAATAAGTAAAAAAGCTATTAGAAAAAGAAAGGGTTGTTGATATTTCTAAATGAGGGAAGTTAAAGCAAAATGAGTTTGGTGGGGGCAGGGGAGGGGAGCTTTAAAAATATTGGCAACCTTGGAGAAAATTTCTGATTACAGGGTTAGTGAGTGAAATGCTAGTAAGGGGGTAGGAATAAGTTTGTAGGTTAAAAAGGTAGTAGGGTCAGGGGAAATTTGTTTATGTGATATGTATATCTTTCGTTTTTTTTTTTTCTTTTGTAGTTTGACTTATTTTGGGGAGTAAGGGGAGCTACCTGTGGAGTAGAAGTTTTTCAGGCCTATTATTAGCTGTTGTAATAATAGTTTTCTACTTGTAATTTTTTTTTTTCTTTTGCGGTACGTGGGCCTCTCACTGTTGTGGCCTCTCCCGTTGTGGAGCACAGGCTCTGGACGCACAGGCTCAGTGGCCATGGCTCACGGGGGCAGCCGCTCCGCGGCATGTTCGATCTTCCCGGACCGGGGCATGAACCCATGTTCCCTGCATCGGTAGGCGGACTCTCAACCACTGCGCCACTAGGGAAGCTCTTGTAATGTTTTAATAGTCATCTATCCTAGAATTATATTCTTCATACTGCTTCAGGACCTTATTCTTCCTGCAGCATAGATCTGATCATGTAAAAACCTTCAAAAAAAGTTCACACTTAATGGATCTTGATGTGGTCACAATATACCTATTCATTTTTTTAAAAATAATTTTTATAGATTTATTTATTTTTATTTATTTTTTGCTGCATTGGGTCTCTGTTGCTGCTCGCAGGCTTTCTTAATTGTGGCAAGCGGGGGCTACTCTTTGTGGCGGAGCACGGGCTTCTCATTGGGGTGGCTTCTCTTGTTGCGGAGCATGGGCTCTTGGTGCACGGGCTTCAGTAGTTGTGGCTCACAGGCTCAGTAGTTGTGGTGCACAGGCTTAGTTGCTCCGCGACATGTGGATCTTCCCAGACCAGGGCTAGAACCCGTGTCCCCTGCATTGGCAAGCGGATTCTTAAGCACTGCGCCACCAGGGAAGTCCCTACCTATTCATTTTTGTCTTTCACTGTTCTCTTTCATTCTTCTAGTAATCTCTTTAACATAACCCATACTTCTTTTCCTTTTAAAAATCTTTTCTCTCCATCTCTGTGGGTTTAAATCCTTTAGGGTCTAACTAAAAAACTTACCTGTCTGTCTAATTAGAATTAATCTCCCAACCTACTTGATAGTGGTGATCTTTTATCTCTGTCGTATCTGGCATGTTGTAAATACTAGTACGTGGAGTGGAGTTAAAGGAGATGGAGATGGAGTTGGAGCTCTTGAAGAATTTTGATGAGGTGGGTTAAGGATGAACATTGAATAATTTGGCATGATGACAGATGATGAGAACGTAAAAAGTTGTCTAGAAAGGTAGTTTGTGTTATGGTGAGCAGCTTTTAAACCTGAGTATTAGCAGTTTTAGCTCTACTTAATGATATATAATGACCCATTTGTTGCTTCATTTCTCCTGGTTCTCTGACTGCTAGAAGCCAGGAGCTTGAGGAGGGGCCTATAATTAGTGTCAGCATCCAGAAGTTACATTTATACTTTGACTCATAAAAGATTTATTGTAGCATCTTCTCAAGCCTAATCAGTGTTTGCCAAACTTTGTGATAAAAATTGATGCTAGTGATATTTTTACTTAAATTTATTTTTTATAGTGTAAAACATGAAGACCTTTAAAATTTATGATAGTTAATAAATATAGTAATAGTTAACATGTGATAGGAATTCTTCTAAATATCTGATAGTTTGCTATATCCAAGAATGCTGGAAAGTTGTTAGAGATTACTCAATGCTTGAAAGAGTTTTTTCCTAACTTGTATAGTTAGTGTATATCTTTATTTGTCCTGTTTTATAATTGTACAGATCCATGGGTTTTTTCCCCCATTTTAAAACTTTATTGGGGTATAATTTACATATCATAAACTTTACCTGTTTTAAATAAAATCAGTGATTTTTGGTAGATATTACTATTACCACAATCTAGTTTTGGAACATTTCCATTATTCCAGTAAGGTGCCTCTTCCCAGTTTGTAGTTAATCCCCATCCCAGTCTTAAGTGATTACGAACCTACTTGCTGTCTCAATTTTCTTGAGAACCTGATTTTTAATATTTAGTACTAATTTAAGTCCATTTGTTACCTTCTTTGGGAGAATACAAGGCTTCCTGCACTAGGGATTTCAGCTGGATGGGGCCAGTAGGTAGATGTCCCAGGTTGAGATTGCTTGTGCTATTCCTGCTGACAGAAATATCCTTTGTTTCTTACCCTTAGTCTAGCTCTGTTGTCTGAAAGTAACTTTTTTTGGTCAGTTGTTCTTTTTGGATTTATGCTGGTTTGTTTTTGAAGGCATTCAAAGTGACCTAAAATAATAGGGTAATAAACTAAATGCTTGTTTTCAGTGTTTAGTTTTGTTGATTTTTAAAAATAAATTTATTGATTTTAGCCACTTTAGTATCCAGTTCAGTGATTTTTAGTGTATTCACAGTTATGCATCCGTCACCACAAACTTTAGAACGTTTTTATCACCCCTAAAGGAAACCCCATACCATTAAGCAGTTACTCCTAATTCCGCCCTACACCTCCAGTCCTAGGCTACTTTTTGCTCATAGATTTGCCTATTCTGGACATTTGATATATATGAAATCATACCATCTGTAGTCTTTTGTGACTGGCTGCTTTCACACAGCATAATGTTTTTAAGGTTGATACATGTTGTACCAAGTGTCAGTACTTCATTCTTTTTATTACTGAATAACAATACATGAATGTATGGATATGCCACATTTTGCTTATCCATTCATCAGTTGATGGGCATCTGGGTTGTTTCTACTTTTTTTTTTTTTTGCATTATGCGGCCCTCTCACTGTTGTGGTCTCTCCTGTTGCGGAGCACAGGCTCCGGACGCGCAGGCTCAGTGGCCATGGCTCACGGGCCCAGCCACTCTGCAGCATGCGGGATCTTCCCGGACCGGGGCACGAACCCACGTCCCCTGCTTCGGCAGGCGGACTCTCAACCACTGCGCCACCAGGGAAGCCCTGTTTCTACTTTTTTAGGAATAATGCTGTGAATGTTCAAGTAAAAGTAGTGTTGTTGGCTTTTTCTTTTAATTGAGGGATAATTTACATATAACACAAAGCTCAAAAATATGTACAGCTCAGTCAGCTTTTACTTAGGTACCACCATCTAGATTAAGGTAGATAGATAGGTAGGTAGGAAGATAGATAAGATAGATAAATAAAACATTTCCATTGGCCTAGAATTTTCTCTTGAGACTTGTCTTCAGGTTACCATTATTCTGACTTCCGTTAACTATAACTTGGATTTGCCTGTTGTTAAACTTCACATTAATAGAATCACATAGTATGTGATATAGTCTGGCTTCTTTCTCAACATATTTTTGAGATCTGTATTATTGCTTGATTCCGTAGGTTGGTTTTATTTTTTTAATTTATTGTATAGTATTTCATTGTATGAATTGTACCACAGTTTGTTTATACATTCACTTGTTAATGGACAGGTATTATTGTGAACATAAGCACTTATTTCTCTTGGATATATAAGAGGGAAATTGCTAGGTTGTAAGATAGGTGCATGTCAGATACTGCCAGTTTTCCAAAATGGTTGTACCATTTTATACGTCTACCAGCACTGTGATCCATTTTTTTCCCCATCTTGACCAGTGCTTTGGTGTATTGCATATATTGTTTTGTGGTAGGATTGTCTTGTCCACTTGTACTAATTCTGTGTGTGTGTGTGTGTGTGTGTGTGTTTCCACACTGTGCGGCTTGTGGGATCTCAGTTCCCCGACCAGGGGTTGAACTTGGGCCATGGCAGTGAAAGCCCGGAATCCTAACCATTAGGCCACCAGGGAACTCTCCATTTGCCAAAATACTTTCCATGTTTATTCCTTAGAGCTATCCTGTGAAGTAGATTTTGTTATACTAACTTGGTAATTAAGAGTTAGATTTGCTGAATCAAACTTGCTCAAGAGTTAAAAATGTAGGAAGTGACATCACTTATGCTTATAACCGTCTGATTCTAGCAGTTCATTCCAGGAGTTCACAATTTGATGCGGGAGACAAGATACCTACTGTAATTTTTTTTTTTTTTTTTTTTTTTTGCTGTATGTGGGCCTCTCACTGTTGTGGCCCCTCCCGCTGCAGAGCACAGGCCCCGGACGCGCAGGCTCAGCGGCCATGGCTCACAGGCCTAGCCGCTCCGCGGCATGTGGGATCTTCCCGGACCGGGGCACGAACCCGTGTCCCCTGCATCGGCAGGTGAACTCTCAACCACTGCGCCACCAGGGAAGCCCCCTACTGTAATATTAATGGCCTAAAAAGTGCCATAGTAGTGGTCTTTGTGGGCTCATCGGTCTAAAAATATAAATACGCTTTTTCACTCAGCACAGCCCCTAGGTGATCAGAACTGCTTCCAAAGAGCCTTTTTTGATTCATTGTTATTCTTTCAGTAAATTTGTTGAGTATTTTGAATGTCAAACTGTGAGGAAGTGGGTATACAGTAAAGTCCTTACTCTCAGTGGAGCTTAAAGTCTAATAGAGGCAGACATAAAACCAGCTACAAATATAATAATTACAAATATGTAATAAGTATTATGAAGTAAAAAAACCTTGGAGCTTATGAGAGTAATAGGGAGCCCTGCTTAGCCCTAGTGTGATCAGTGAGGAAATGCTTCTCTAAGGAAATGTTTAAACTGAGACCCAAAGAATGTGAAGCTGTGGACCAGTTAACTCTGGTGGAGCACTGGAGAGAAGTGTTGTAGGTAGAAAGTCACAGCATGTACAAAGACTCTGCAGTGGGGTAATGTGTATTGTTGAAAGGACCTAAAGAAGGCTGCTATAAGGTGGGGCGGTGTGGGGTGAAAGGTTTCTTTATTATTTATTTATTTATGGCTGCATTCGGTCTTTGTTGCTGTGCGAGGGCTTCTCATTGCAGTGGCTTCTCTTGTTGTGGAGCGCGGGCTCTATAGCGCAGGCTCAGTAGTTGTGGCGCATGGGCTTAGTTGCTCCGTGGCATGTGGGATCTTCCTGAACCCGGGCTTGAACCCATGTCCCCTGCGTTGGCAGGTGGATTCTTAACCACTACACCACCAAGGAAGCCCCGAGAAGGTTTCTTTAAATGAGGCTGAAGATATAGGCAGGAGCAAGATAACACAGGGCCTTTTAGGCTTTAGGAAATAGAGTAGAAAATTGTTAAAAGATTTGGTTAAAGGGAATTAGTTTACAATTTTAAAGATTATTGGCTGCTAAATAGAGAATGGTTGGGGGGGCAGATGGTTACATTAAGAGAGATGATAGTCACTTGGACTATGTTGGTGATAATGGGAATGGAGAAAGTGGATATAATAATTATACAAGCATTTTATATATAGAGTTGATAGGGCCTGATATATTGTATTGGGGTAAAAAAGAGGGAAGTATTAAAGATGACGTTCAGTTTTCAGACTTGAATAACTGTGAGGATAGTGATGACGGGTAGGGAGAGGTGGTACAAGGAAATAGAGTCACAGCTTTTAGGGAAAAAAATGATTTGAACATAGTAAGTCTGAGAATCCTCTGAGACAATGAAGGTAGGGATGTTAAATAGGTCTGCTAGAGTGTCCTGGACTGGAAATGACATATTTGATTTATAGATAGTATTTAAAGACAGGAGTTGGATGAAATCAGCTAGGGAGCAGAAATGATGGCCTGTGACTGAGTTCTTGCACCACGTTCTAACATTTGTACATAGAATGAGAAACAAGCAAAGGAGCCTGGGAAGGTTCCAGGAAGAGTGGTGTATGAACTATGTAGGTGGAAGGGTGTTTCAAGAAAGTGATAATGGTTAACTGTGTTCAGATCTATTTGGAGTACTGGAAAGGGTAAATTCCTCCCCTTCATCCAACTGCTCCTGTCCAGGTCTTAAATTTAAGCATTACTTCTGGGTTAGGAGGTTCTGCTTTTGATTCTTCCATAGTGTTTTCTGTTTCTTCCATTATACTTTATGACAGTTACCTGTTTGTCTTGTTTTCCTTCACTTTTAAGTTTCCATGAGGTCATGGAGACTCATTGTCTTGTTCAACCTTGTATTTTCAGCTCCTAGCGTAGTGTTTTGCACCAAGAACACCTAAATAAATAATTTTTGGAGTGACTGAATGAGCAAAGTATCACTCTGGGTCTAATGTGAAAGACATTTTTTTATATCCAAAGGGAAATTTTTCTGTTTCTAAGAATGTGTTTGTAGAATGCATGAGAGAGTAGCATTGACGTATATACACTACCAAATGTAAAATGGATGGCTAATGGGAAGCTGCTGAGTAGCACAGGGAGATCAACTCGATGCTTTGTGATGACCTAGAGGGATGGGATAGGGAGGGTGGGAGGGAGCCTTAAGAGGGATGAGGGGATATGGGGATATATGTATACATATAGCTGATTCACTTTGTTCTACAGCAGAAACTAATACAACATTGTAAAGCATTCATACTCCAATAAAGATATGAAAAAAAAGTCTGTAAGGAAGAAACTAAAATAAAAATCACTAGTGTCCATGTGAACATGTGCAGAAAAATACTAAAACTTGGGCTGGAAGGAGGAGATAACATTATAGGAAATGGTTATATTGGGGGAGAGGGAATGAGAACACATATGAGAAGAGATTTCAGTTCTTTATTAATAAATCAAAATCAAATATGACAAATTTAGGAATTATTAAGTAACTTTTGTACTGTTAATGAAAGTAACCCAGGATCATAGCATAAAATTTGAATAATAGAAAATAACATATAGAATAGGTCCTCTATAATCTTACCATCCCAGATACAACTTATTAGCATTTTTGGTGTATTTCCTTGTTTTCTGTATATGTTGCATAGTATATTCATGTAAATATATTTGCTAAATTATCGTATAGTTTGTATCATACTTTTATTGTATGTTCAAAGCTCTTCATTTAAATTTCCTGTTGAAATATGCATACAGAAAAGTGATCGTGAGGATACAGTTGATTAATTTTCACAAACTGGACACACTTTTATAAAACAGCCGTATTAAGAAATAAAACGTTGGGCTTCCCTGGTGGCTCAGTGGTTAAGAATCCGCCTGCCAACACAGGGGACATGATGAGTTCGAGCCCTGGTCCGGGAAGATCGCACATGCCTTGGAGCAACTAAGCCTGTGTGCCACAACTACTGAGCCTGTGCTCTAGAGCCCGTGCTCCGCAACAAGAGAAGCCTATGCACCGCAACGCAGAGCAGCCCCCACTTGCCACAACTAGAGAAAGCCTGCGAGCAGCAACAAAGACCCAATGCAGCCAAAATAATAATAATAATAATAAAATAAATAAATGATTTTTAAAAAAGAAAGAAACGTTATTAGCACCTTGGAAACCGCCCCTCAGGCTATTAATTTTTACTCATTTAATTTTTGTCTAGCCACTTAATAGAATGTCACTGGAGAAATTACTAGTGAATTGAGGAAATAGGTATCATCACATAAGAAAGACACTGTTATTGAGCTGCTGCCACCAGTGTAGGTCAGAAGTGCAGTGGTACACAGGCAAATGCAAACATAGAAAAAAGTTTTAGGAGTTAGGTTACTGAATTTTTTGAGTTCCTTATATGTGAGTGATAGGAAATAAGGTTGGAATCAACTTGTGGAGGAGAGCCTTTTGTGCCAGCCAAGCAGTGAAATAGAGTACTGAGAAGATTTATTTGCAGAAATTTAAAATGTATTTTTTTATTTGTAGGCACACAAGTCTCTGAATTTTGTTTCAACACTGCTTCAGATTACTATGTCGGAACAACTGGATTTACCTGTGAGACAGGCAGGCAAGTTTCCTGAATTATTTTCTTGGATGTATGTAAATAATATCATTTCAAAGGTTCATAGTTGAATAGCAGAAGTATCTTGGGAAGGCCCTTCAGTGATTTTCTTCACTGAAAATTGGTTTGCTCCCTTGTGTTTACTACAGACTGCCACAAGTGCCTTGCTATCTGGTGGCACAGTTTAAAGGAATGTGATATTTCACTGAATTAAAAAAGAAGCTGGAAGGAGAAATTGATGGGGTTTATTGAAAGAGTCTCCATATTCCCTGTTCTCCAGCTGTTTGCTTTTACTATTCTATTTTAACCATTTAAAAGGTACTGTTTCTTAGTTCCAGTTTCAACAAAATATTGAGTAATTCCCTCAGTATCAGAGTCTATGAAAATGTGGCATACTGCTCCTGATATCATCTGTTAGTCTGCAGAATAATGGAATTGACATCTTTAATGCTTGTTGTTTAATTTATTTGCAGATGTATTTCTTATAGGAAATATAAAGTGCCAATAACCTTACTATTCTAGAAAAACCAGTCATATTCTGGGGTTATTTCCTGCTGTTCTTTTTCCCTACACCAGTTTTGTTAAAAGAATTTTTTTGCTTACTTTATTTAATGTATAGTAAGCACATCCCTTTTCTCTACATAGTGTTTATCTTAAAAGTTATGTTTTAATGGCTAAATAATTTACAATAATGTGCCATATGCAGTGAACCATTTCTCAGTTGTTGGAATTTAATCTCAGGTCTGTTTGATTAACAATTGTATTCCCAGTGCCTAAGGTATTGCCTGACACACTGCAGGTACTCAGTAAATGAATGAATGAATGTAAGTTGTTTATGATTTTTTTAAATTGGTATATAAGTAGCACAAAAATGGGACATTTTTTGTGCCTATAAAATACAGTAATTTTGCTGAACCCTGGTCAGCAGTAAATCTTTAAAAAATTTTTCTAGTTAAATAGGAAAAGGTCGCTTTATTTTAACTGTCAGTTCTTTTTTTACTAATGAAGTTAATATTTTCCCACTTAGTTATTTTTTTAGATAAGAATCTTTGCCTTTAAATCTCAAATTTTTACTAAGATGTTGAAAGCATTTGGCATTTAGGAGGGACCTTAACACATTAGAAACTTGATTATGTGTATTAGCAAAATTAAATTCTACTAGAAAGTTGTTTATTAGTATGTACAAAACCAGAAGCAACCGAACTGTGAAATTGGTCCTAATTTTCAAAATATAATCATTACTTTAAAATTTATTACATCCTTGTAATAATTGAATGATATTTTGTAGTACATGGTATATGGTAGTTTCATCTGCTAGACTTTGAAAGATGCATTCATTCTGTCTTTGTAGTAGAACTAAAGCATTCTGGATGGAGTAGACTGAATCACGAGGTTCTTTAAGTGCAGTTCTCACCTGTTTATGTGTTTTGTTCAAGCAAACACTTTTTAAAATACTGAATCAAAAGTGTACAAATAAGTATATATATTCACTTCCTTTGTGCATTTTGATGGAAAGAAATAGAGGCTATATTTGGAAGACATAGGGGCTATATCAAGTCTTAATTTTTATCTTTGTTCTGTTTTGGAACTAAAGGATAAAATAGCAGTAATCTGAAATATGTCAGTCCCACATGCTGAATCAGTGTTCTTGACTGTAGATGTAGTTTATCTTAAAGCTTTTGTTGAAGGATATTTTAATATGTAGTTGTAATCTTTTTTGAAATGCTGTAAGATGGGGTGTTATTTTAATTTCCAAGATAAACCAAAGTAGAATATAAAAATCATAGTTGTATCAGTTATCCTTGTTTGAATAGGTACAAGACTCCAGGTAAGCGTTAATGACTAATCAGAGAAGAATCAGTGTTTTGCAGAATTTAGAAATTAATTTTGAATAATTTCCCTTTCCTATACATTCTGTACATTTGTGTTCGAGGATTCTCTTTCTTTCTCATTTGGGTGAAGGGGTCTGGATAAAAAGCATAATTACCAAGCTAGTTCAGTTAGAGTTAACTAGCAATGTGCAGGCTAGCAGTATGATAACTGACAGAAGGAACTAGCAATGTGCAAGGTGGCAGTATGATAACTGACAGAAGGTAGTAGTCTGTAATTTTTGAACATAGCAAATTCTCCCATAAAATAACATGAATTTGAATTGGTGTGATTGTGGTGTATGATTGAAATACTTAAATTTATTGACTGAGAATCTTTATATACTGTAATTTTTCTATGATTAAAAATAACAACCTTTGTGTGTGTTAGTCACTTTGAGCTGCTATAACAGAATACCATAGATTGGATGGCTTACAAACAACAAATTTATTTATCACAGTTCTGGAGGCTGAGAAGTCCAGAATTAAGGCACTGGCAGATTTGGTCTCCGAGGACCTACTTTCTGGTTCATAGGCCCTCGCATGGTAGAAGAGGAAGAAGCTTTCTAGGGTCTCTTATAAGGGCATTAATCCCATTCGTGAGGGCAGAGCCCTCATTAGCTGATCACCCTACTAAAGCCCTCATCCCCTCATCACATTGGGGGTTAAGGTTTCTGTATGAATTTGGGGGCCACAAACATTCAGTCTGTATAACAGGGTTATTAATTATAGAAACTTGGTATATGTATGTGGTTTTGTTTTTAGAGGCTTCATTTAGAAAGCGGATTTGGTAAAACAGCTTTCCTACAGAAAACGGATGAAAAGTGTTGTATATAAATGTGTTGTAAAAACAATTTTGTTTGTAGTTTGCAGAGTTCTCTTAGACTATATGTTTAATAATAACTTTGTGGGTGATTACTGTAGCTGAGCATTAAACTTGTGTTTTATCAACTTTTAAAATTATAGAGTATAGTATTTTGATTTTAAAAGGTTAGCTTTCCTAGCAATGTTTGGTCTGACAGAAATAAATTGAAGTGTAGACACAGGGATATTTACAGTGCTTTCACTTTCTTTTGTCAAATTGATCTGTATTTTAGGTGTTATCTATTTGAAAAATATGATAACACAGTATTGGCCTGATCGGGAAACGGCACCAGGGGATATATCCCCTTATACTATTCCAGAAGAAGATCGACATTGTATTCGAGAAAATATTGTAGAAGCCATTATCCACTCTCCTGAGCTCATCAGGTATGTATATGTTTTAAACTTAACCTTTGTTGCAGGTATATAATTTGTGGGCTTTGGGGGGGTGCAGAAGAGGGGATCTTTTCAGAACATAAAAATCTGTCATTTTTTGTGGCACAAAACTTAACAAATGCTGTTACAGGGGAATTCTTTTTTGTTTTATTTTCTTACTACAGTTTAATTTTATATTTATTAAAAACCAAAACTTTAAACTTCGTGTAAAACTTGTGAAACATACTATGATCAGATGAAAGGGTGTATAGAAAGTTATAGAATACTGTCATATACTTTATATTGTATAGTCTTTTGATATTTGAAAGCTCATTGTGTATGATTTTGTAGATTTTTTTTTTTTTTTTGCGGTATTCGGGCCTCTCACTGTTGTGGCCTCTCCCGTTGCGGAGCACAGGCTCTGGACGCGCAGGCTCAGCGGCCATGGCTCACGGGCCCAGCCGCCCTGTGGCATGTGGTATCTTCCTGGACCGGGGCACGAACCCTTGTCCCCTGCATCAGCAGGCAGACTCTCAACCACTGTGCCACCAGGGAAGCCCTAGAATTTTTTTTTAACATCTTTATTGGAGTATAATTGCTTTACAATGGTGTGTTAGTTTCTGCTTTATGACAAAGTGAATCAGCTATACGTATACATATATCCCCATATCTCCTCCCTCTTGCGTCTCCCTCCCACCCTCCCTATCCCACCCCTCTAGGTGGTCACAAAGCACCAAGCTATCTCCCTGTGCTATGCGGCTGCTTCCCACTAGCTATCTATTTTACATTTGGTAGTATATATAAGTCCATGCCACTCTCTCACTTTGTCCCAGCTTACCCTTCCCTCTCCCTGTGTCCTCAAGTCCATTCTCTACGTCTGCATCTTTATTCCTGTCCTGACCCTTGATTTTGTAGAATTTTTAATGAGAATAGTTGATGTTCTAAATGAAACCTGTCAGTTGATGATGGGGATGAAAAATAAAAAGAAAATCACTTGCATTTGTAACATTTGTCGGGTTTCTTTTGAGTCAGTAGTAACAGTTTTTGCTTAGTGACTTATTTATTGTCTAAACAGCCTTTTTCTTTATATGAGTTAACAAAACTTAAGGTAGCATTTCTTCCTCCTTATTGTTTATTTTTGACTTTTAGGGTACAGCTTACTACATGCATTCATCATATCATCAAACATGATTATCCAAGTCGCTGGACTGCGATTGTGGACAAAATTGGCTTTTACCTTCAGTCTGATAACAGTGCATGTTGGCTAGGAATTCTTCTTTGCCTCTATCAGCTTGTGAAAAATTATGAGTAAGTATCTCTCTCAATTCCTGTAGAGTTTTGAGAAGTAGAAAAAGCTTGGGAAATTTAAGCTAATTGGTTTGAACATCTTGAAATTTCATTTGGTACATATAATAAAGTTAGTGAATTACATGTTGATTTTAATTGTGTCTTCTTTTTGAAATAGCATTCTTGTTTTAATTCTGCAGTCTCTTCTGTTGATTCAACTATGAAACTCCTTGTGCCCTTTTTTCTTAATCATGATCTGTTTCCCTGTTCAAAACCCAAGTTATCCCTAACTTCTCAATATAGGCTCCTCAATTTGTGGTGATAAAAGGCCTAAAGATAAGGTTTTAAGATGTGAAGGGGGTCAAAGTACATTAATCATTAGAGCTCTTTATTCTGCCTCTGTGAATTTTTATCTTAATTTGGGTTCTTGTGAAGTTTCAAGAACCTACCTCTAATTTTTTAAGAAGAATATGTTGGAATATCATATGATCATTTTTAATCATTGTGTTTGAGGGATTCATAGTCATCTGCTTCATTGTTGGCATACTTGAGCAAATTATAGTTCATGTAAGTAATTGGTATCAGTGAGAAAGATTTAGGGATCATTTTAGACCTGGGCTTAAGGATCAGAAAAAAATCTAACCTTGGAAGTTGAGGTATAGCACTAAAAGTAGTAAGCCAAATGTTGCAGAGATTTTCTCTTAAGTATGTGGTGAAAGTAATGAAATTGGTAGGCACTTGAAAGTTTTGATATTAGCAAATTATGAGGAAGGAACACTTACACCATGATGGTGGCTTTATTTCCAGCCCTAACAGCTACACAGATTCCATTGTGAGCCCTCTAATTCTGGGACTTGTAGTTAGCCTCCAATACCCTTTTTGGGTCCCAACTCAAAGTAGCTGATGAACTGCTGCTTTTGTTGTGAGCAGGAGAGAAATAAACCGTTTACAGCATTGGTACTGGTGTTTTCTTGTGTTCCCACCAGCTACCCATCTTCCTGCTAAGGAATGTTCCAGCTGTTGCTCCAACCTCTGTCAGAGTGCCAGTTGTAGTTCTGGTAAGTGAGTGACTAAACTGAGAGAGAATAACAGTAATAAGCTGTCATTGTCATTGAGGAGGTTCGTCTCTCCTGTCCTTAATCTTAGCAGGAGAGAGTATGACAGGGATTTTTTAAATGGGAGACATAGGCTGCTACAGTGTTGGAATTAACAGTTCATTTTCAGCTAGTGTTTGATTGTTGGAGCACAGGGTGTTCACAAGGGATCTGTGTGGACTGAAGCAGTTCTAAGGAAATTCATGGAGAAATTGGAAGTTGTGATGGCCTTCAGGAGCATAGATCCTCAGGAAATGCTTGTCAGGTGAAGGAGCATAGAAGGAACATGTGAAGAGGAATGCATCTCACACCACATGGAATAGTATGAGCAAAGGAAGAAAGGTACAGAGGTGGAAATGTGACACTGTCTTTAGTGGGTAGTGAGGAGACCACTAAATGATATGGATAACTTCTGTTGAGAAATTGGGGATCATTTTGTCTTCTTTTTTTTTGGTGGTAGAGGGGGATCATTTTGAATTGGTAAATTGGGACCATGTTAAAAGAGGGTTTTGAATGCCATGATGGGGAGTTTGCATGTGATCTTTTACATGATGAACCGTTGACTTTTTTTAACAGAACAGTAAGGGGCTAGTATTTGAGGATTCCTGTGAGTATGGTTCACCAGTTTGACACACTGTAGCCTTGTGGTAGTAGACTTTTATTGGTGGGAGGAGGTGAGCTCCACGTCCTACTCCTCCACCATCTTGATCGCTCCCTAGGCTTTTATTAGTGTCACATTTTCACGCTTTCAGGAACTTTCAGGTCGTATGGAATAGTATTTGTTTCCTTGCATAAATTACTTTCACACCCATTAGTTTGGATATGGTACCACCCAACTTCCAGTCCACTACTCAGTGTAGAGAAGGAGGTAGGAGAGAAGAATATCTAACATGGAATGGGTATTCAAACCCTCTTAATGTGGGTGATCACCTGGGTTGGATAATGGAGAGAGGTGCATGATATAATATAGTCCTCAGCTTTATTGTTAAAAGATAATATTGTCAGTAATTAATATAGTTTGTCTAATCAGATTGGAGAGTGCAAATGGCTTCCTTTTGTAAATTGTTATTGCTTTATTGACTCAAAGAAATGTACAGGTAACCTTTTAAAATATATGCTAAGTGTAATTTCTCAGCACATTAAATAATATTTAGAAGTCTGTCAGTTAATTGTTTAATAATCTCAGTCATTATTAGCATGAACGTTTCTCTTGGTGTTTTTTATTCTTGGCAATTTACTTCTCGTTTCTCCCAGTAGGAAAAAACAATCCAGTCTTATAAGAGTGTCTGCCTTTTAAAACTGTGCTAAGATATTCAATTCTTAGATACATTTTCTCCCTTCAAAAAGGCTACTGGTAGATAAAACTGGAGTCTGGTAGGGAAAATCAGTTATTTAAAAAAAAAAAACAGACTTTTAAACAATACTGTTAAAATGCTAAGGAATCTATATGGGGGAATGTCTCAATTAGCTATTCTTCACTCGTATCCTTGGAGCAAAATGTGATTCAGAATTCAGGATTTTTCAGATTTTAGAAAGGTAACAAGGTTCACATAATACGCTCCTATGTACCAGTACCCAGGGATCAAACATATTATTATTATATCTGATATAAAATATGTGAATATTCACTCCGAATGGGATAGAGTTCATAAATAGCCTGTTGAGGTCAGATTTTGTTGCCAAAAGGTTACCAAAGAACTTCTGATTTATAGTGCTTTTAGAAATAGAATCTTTTCTGCTTTATAGATGCCACTTCTGCCTTAATGCTTTGTATGTAAATTACTTAAGGATGGTATATATGTAATCAATTTTATATTGATCAGCTGCTAATGTTTAAAAGCCAAATCGTAGCTCCTCAGTTGTATCAGTATTCACAGTTACAGATAGCATAGTGAGGTGGTTAAAGGGCAGATCCTGAATCTGCTGAGGTTCATACCTAGGTGTCTGTACTGGGAAAGATACTTAACTTCTCTGTGCCTCAGTTTCCTCAACTATAGAAGTGAGAATACTAATGGGGCCTTGAAGATTATTTACCTCATAATAAAATGCTCAGTAAATTTTAGATACTATTATTTGAGGTTTTTTTCTAGTTGCTTTTTGCCTGTGGTTTGATTCCATAGTAGGTTTTTCTTCTTTCTAGGAATATAAAATTGCTTAGAAAGTATTAGCTTATATTTGTATGAACAGACAAGTAGTTTAAATTTATATCTCATATGTATATAAGATACAAATATATATAATAGATATATATAGATATATATACTTATCTACCTACCTATTTATCTATCTATCTATCTATATATATATATAAATAAAATTGTGAATAAATTCTCACAGAATTAGTTTGTATTCCTACCCAAAGGTATAAGAAACCAGAGGAACGGAGTCCATTGGTAGCAGCAATGCAACATTTCCTGCCAGTTCTAAAGGACCGTTTTATCCAGCTTCTTTCTGATCAGTCTGATCAATCTGTCCTCATCCAGAAACAGATTTTCAAAATCTTCTATGCTCTTGTTCAGGTAATTTTATAAAGTAGTTTTTATATGTAAAGTCAGTCTATCATTTGCCACCTTGAACAATGATAAAGAATTTCAGCATCTGAATAATAATTTCACTTGAAAATCTACATTAAGTGGATAAATTGCTAGTCAAATATAAATTGCCAAAATTACAAATACTTTAAAGTCTAACCAAGCATACTTTCCCAAATACACAAATAGCTCTAATCAACCTTAAATTATAAGTCGGCAATCTTAAGTTCTCTTAAACCATCTAATACTATTTACAAAATAAGTATAATTTTCATATGTCTTTCACCTTAAGAATTCACAAGTCTGAAAATCAGTTACTGGATTAGAGTTTACATCTAACGTGTGCTCTGTTATGCCAAATATGCATGGATTGTCCCAGTAATTACAAAACCTATTCCTGAGCTCGACACAAAAATACTAATACTGTGGGCTTGACTGGCACACTAATGGGCCTTATTATCTTTGTATATTGTTCTAAATCTTTCTGGGATAAAAGATCCCACTAAAGAAATGGTTGTGTCTATAGTCTCAGTGGACTATAGTTACTTATGAAACAGAGTTTTTGATTAGGATTAAAATTCTGGCTCTTTTTGTGCCACATAGCCAAAGAAAGATTCATCTCATCTACCAGGACCTTTGGTTCAATTCATGCCATTACTTATTTTTTTTAAAATCTCATTTAAATAGACCTGTGACTTTATTTCCACTAAGATTATTATAACTGACTCACTCCATTGTTTGGTTGGATTTTTCATGCCCTTGCTAGATCTTTAAAGATAATCTAATATCTTTCTAGTGGCTTCTTCTTATATAATTAAAAAAAATGATTTGGATAGACAATATACTGTTTTTTAATTGTTTTTGCCTCTAACTGGTAGGATCACAACTTCTAGGTTATAAAAATAAGTTCTTTTTATAAATTATTCTAGGGCATAGGACCCAGCTACTTTTGTGTGTGTGTGTGTGTGGTACACGGGCCTCTCATTGTGTGGCCTCTCCCGTTGCGGAGCACAGGCTCCGGACACGCAGGCTCAGCGGCCATGGCTCACGGGCCCAGCCGCTCCGCGGCATGTGGGGTGGGACCTTCCTGGACCAGGGCACGAACCCGTGTCCCCTGCATCGGCAGGCGGACCCTCAACCACTGCGCCACCAGGGAAGCCCCCAACTAATTTTTTGAGACTAGCATACCTTGAAATCAAAATATAGTACTGTCTCATTTGTGAAAATAGAGGTCCTAAATCCTAAATAGGATATTAATGTTGTGAGCCTATTAGGTGATGTGATTTATCCCAGGAACACAGGAATGGATCAAGAGTAAAAAACCAGTTTTTTTGATTAACTTTTATATTACACGAAAAGAGAGACCTGTAAACAATCTTTTAAGGATGTCAGATAAAGTATTTGATAAAATTTAATAACCATTTCCGCTTTAAAACAAAACAAAACAAAAATACTTAAGAATCCTGGAATAGAAATTTCCTTACCTTGATAAAAAATGTTCACTAGAGGGCTTCCCTGGTGGCACAGTGGTTGAGAGTCCGCCTGCCGATGCAAGGGACACGGGTTCGTGCCCTGGTCCGGGAAGATCCCACGTGCCGCAGAGTGGCTAGGCCCGTGAGCCATGGCCACTGAACCTGTGCGTCCGGAGCCTGTGCTCCGCAACAGGAGAGGCCACAACAGTGAGAGGCCCGCGTACCACCAAAAAAAAAAAAATGTTCACTAGAAATCACAATAAATATACCTCATGGTGAAAATCAGATACATTCCCAGTAATTTGGGAATAAGACAAGGATGCCCACTATCAGTGCCACAGTTCACCATTGTACGTAACTAACCAAATCAGCCAGATGAGAAATTTGCCTATGTACTGAAAGAGGAGATGTGGATTGAATGAAGTACTTTTTGTAGGTTTTGTGAAGAGTAAAATGAAGTTGGATTCTCTTTTGTAAGGATTTTAAAATATTGATTCTTGATTTTAATTTAGTATACACTACCACTGGAGCTGATAAACCAACAGAACCTGACAGAATGGATAGAAATTTTAAAGACTGTTGTGAACAGGGATGTACCTAATGTAAGTCTCTGTGTATTTCTTATATCACTAAGCTTAAATATTTAGTTACCTTTTGAGAATTTTAACCTATATTTCCTAAAACATTATTTGTGAATTTATATTATTTGTGAGGCAGATTTTCCTAGATAAAGAGACACCATTTCATTTGTTTACATATGTGAATATACTAAGTGAAAAATTGTAAAGGGTTTTTTTGTATATTATTAAGTGCTTGTATTATATCTTTGTTTATTCCATCCTAATTATCTGTTTCTTCACTTTTTAATTGAGTTCATAACATATGTCACCTGACATAGTTAGAAATTTATTTTCTTGTAGTGAGAACTTTTAAGATCTATTCTCTTAGCAACCTTCAGATAAACAATATAGTATTTTTAACTCTAGACACCATGTTTACATTACATCCCCAGGACTTACTTATCTTACAACGGGAAGTTTGTACCTTTTCACCATCTTCTAAAACTTAACTGTGGTAGTCATTTCACAGTATATATATATATGTCAAATCATTATGTTTATACCTTAAACTAATAATGTTCAATATCAATTATTTCTCAAAAAGGAACAAAGAGCCTATAGCTGGATTTTAGCCTAATAATTTGTCAGACATGCATGAACAGGGGTAGAACTTGATTTACAAGTTGGTCAAACTTTGTAGTTAGTTATATTACTTGCTTTTTAAATAACTTCTTAGAGCTATAACTCAAATACCGTAAAATACTTTAAAATAATAAAGTGTACAATTCAGCTGTGTTCAGTAGTACATACAGAATTGTCCAACTATGTTATTTTTTTCACATATAATAACGATTTTTAAAATAACCACAATTTTTCTTTACTATCTAGTTTTCTAGAGAGGTAGGAAATTTACAATTCCTGAATCCCTAGTGTGTTTTAAGTACTTTTATATACCTTGCTTATTTAATCCTCAAAATAATTCCTTCTGAATTTATTTTAAACAGAGACATGGAAGGGTTGTGTAATTTATCCAACATAATTTTATTAGTGAGATAAGTGAGACCAGCCTCCTGTTTTGTAGTTTATTGCTCAAATTTTTATTTTAAAAAAAATGCAGAATAAATAAATAGGACATTTCTTGCATTCCATGGGAAACTAGTTTGATTTGTTATTTTCTGTACACATTTAATAGGTATAAAATACACAGCTTTTAAGAGTTTTCATACTTACATTCTGCACCTTTTTTGGTATAATTTGTAATCATAAACATGCACATGTAAGTAAACAGTTCAGTGGGTTATGAGAGTCATATTCACCCGAGTAACCATCACCTAGAATGTTTGCTGGTGGCTGGGTCTGGTCATTCCTACTATCACCATTCTCATTTCTAGCACCATAGATTAACTTCACCTGTTCTAAAATCTAATAAAAAGGTAATTTTTTATATCTACCTTCTTTTGCTTAATATTACGATATATTCATGTTGTGCTATGGTAGTTTGTTCTTCTTTATTGACAAGTAGTACCCCATTGTATGGATGTACTACAGTTTATTTATTTACAAGTTCATGGACATCTGGGTGGTTTTAAGATTTTAAGATTACAAATAAGGCTGCTATGAATGTATATGTTTAACTTTATAAATAACTTCCAAAGTGGTTGTACCACCGCTCTCTCACTGGCAGTGTATGGGAGTTTTGGTTGTTCCACAGTCTCATTTCTCTGTCTTAACTTAAAAATATGTCATGGATGTCTTAGGTCAATATATAATGAACCAATTCATTCTTTTAATGGACGTTGCATAATTAAACATTCCCTTGTTAATGAATGTTTAGTTCTTGGCAGTTTTTCTCTGTTACAAATGGTTTTGTAAGTGAACATTCTCATACATATGTATTTATGTATGTATACTAATATTTTTGAAACTAGATTTCTAAAATGAAGTTTCTCCTGCCCTTTTGATTTGAACTATACTAGTTTAAGCTACTTGGCATGACTTTGATTTATATTATTTGGATCTTGACTAAAATGTTTGAGTTTAAACTTTCATAAGACTTTGAGAAAGCATGTCCTTTGTAACTAAGTAGTGAAGTGAAGTGCCTCTTATATTTAAATAAAGGTTAATACTTTTCTTGTTCTAGCCTTTTATTATGAAAGGCCATCACTGGAGGAGGATTCATGTTTTTGTGAGTCTGTTCTGAACTCACACTATTCCTTTTAGATTGTATTGTCTATCATTATATAAATGTCTCTTTAAAGGAAACACTTCAAGTTGAAGAAGATGATAGACCTGAGTTACCATGGTGGAAATGTAAGAAGTGGGCTTTACATATCTTAGCAAGGCTTTTTGAAAGGTACACATTTCTCAATATATGATAATTTGAGTTTATTTTTTTCAAGAATTTTTTTTTTTTTATAAGTGCTGATATAAAGCATTATGAAGACATGATGGGCATTTGAATGTTCTTTTAGATATGGAAGCCCTGGCAATGTTTCCAAGGAGTATAATGAATTTGCTGAAGTATTTCTGAAGGCATTTGCTGTTGGTGTCCAACAAGTAAGTCTAAGATAATTTTTCCAAGTAGAAACATGACACTATTACGTTAATTTGTCTTGCTTATTTCTAGTTTCTTTGGCATTCAAAGATTGCATGTAGCAGTCTTTAACATTTTGAACACTGTAGTACTTCTCAAATGTTATGGTCTCAGGACCTCCTTACACTCTTAAATTATTGAGAACATCGACAAGCTTCCATTTATGTGGGTTATACCTTGTGATATTTACTGTATTAAAATTTGAAACTAAATTTAATGGTATTAATTTATTTAAAAATAACAAAACTATTACATATTAACAGAATACGTGTTTTTGTTAAAAATAATTGTTTTCCAAAATGAAAAATTTTTAGCAGGAGGAAGTGGGATTGTTACACATTTTTACTAATATCTTTAATGTCTGCCTTAATAAAAGGCAGCTATATACCCATCTACCTCTGTATTTATTCTGTTTCAATTTGTTTTAATGGAAGTAAATAAAGATAATTTGGTCTCAAAGATAAGAAGTTGGAAAAGGAAAGACTTTTAATATACTTTTCATATAATTGGGGAAATTTTTGATATCACACCAACATTTGACAATGGTATTTTCTTAAAGGTTAATTGTAATTTAGAGTTTGAAACTGTAACAATAAACATTTCATCTTCTGTTACATTAACATCCATTGCACTTTGCATGAGTCTTTTATCCATATATGATTTTATAACATACTGCCCTGGTCATTGGAAAATATTGACTTATTGAGTCTATGCCGATTTTCTAAATGTTTATAGATTTCCTTATGTAGTTTTAAAAAATTACAGTCATTAATATCACCATTGATCTCATAACTATCTTTAAATATTGGAAAGCTGTCAAATGGATCTAAGTGGTGGGTGTAAGATTTTGAGAATTCTAGTTTTGCTTGAAAGCTCACATTTTAACACCAGTAACATATTGTCAGTTTCCTTGAAGTGAGAGGCTCATTTTGTTCATTTCTGAGAAAAAAATCTGCCACACACACAAGTCTAAATAATCATAATTTGTCTATCAGTTTTTCTTTCATGCTTATGATAATATTTGGTGGGGAAAGCTACTATTTCAGCTTTTCTTCCAACCATCGTACTTTGGTATGTAGCAGAAGTGCTATATGTATACTTCCCGTTTATTAATATTTATATTTCTGGTTCACTAAGGAAAGTTTATTCTGCGATTATGTGGCTGTAAAGAATATGATGACTGCTAGTACACTTTAGTGCCACTCCTTTGATTCATGTTAGGAACCTGAAGTTTTACCATCACTGCTTTTGTACCATCGATGCAAATGTCAACACAGTAAAAAGGGCACATAATGTTTTAGCATTATTATGAAAATAGTTTTGACCTGTCAGACCCTCTGAGAGGTCTGTGGACCATATTTTGACAACTGCTATTCTCAAGTATCAAGTTGAATTAGAACTCTTGGCAGACATTAAATAAGTAGGTGAATGGTTTGGGTAAGATTTGCCTAGAAGCTGATTTTAACAATATAGTGCTGTCTCAGAATATTGTGGTATGTTCCACAAGTAGCATATGGTTTTCTCTTCTTTTTATACTTAATCAGAAACTACTCCTTTGACACACAGTGTTACTTCAATTGTTTATTTTAAATACTTTGGGAATAAATATGGTTCTCCAATACACAATTTTAAAAATTATTTTTATTTTTATTATTTTTATTTTTTTTGCTGTACGTGGGCCTCTCACTGTTGTGGCCTCTCCCGTTGCGGAGCACAGGCTCCGGATGCGCAGACTCAGCGGCCATGGCTCACGGGCCCAGCCGCTCCGCAGCATGTGGGATCTTCCCGGACCGGGGCACGAACCCGTGTCCCCTAGCATCGGCAGGTGGACTCTCAACCACTGCGCCACCAGGGAAGCCCCCAAATTACTTTCTTTTTAAAAGAATATGGTGGTTATTTTATGATAATGACCTGGGTAAGAAGTGTCAGATGTTTTTGCTAGCTTGTAAGTGGTTAAACTTTCTATTTAAACTTTGTTTTTTGATCAAAATTTTTTTTTTCAAAGGTTTTATTGAAAGTGTTGTATCAGTACAAGGAGAAGCAATATATGGCTCCTCGAGTTTTACAACAGACATTAAATTATATTAATCAAGGAGTTTCTCATGCTCTCACCTGGAAGAATCTGAAGCCTCATATACAAGTAATAATTTTCTATCTGAACTGTTTTTCTAGAAAATGTAATAGAAATAACATTAATTACCAAAAAGGTTGAAAAAGTGCATTTTTTTTGTTGACCTGTGTTACTTAGTCTAGTTCTGGTAATTGTACATTAGGAAAATGATGCAACATCCTGACAAACTTTATAAAATGTATATTGTGGATATTCAGATTATTTTTTAATCTGAAACTGTTATCTTAAAATATGCCTTTAAGTTCTTAGTGTTGGATCATGATTATAGTTTAACATGATTAGTTAACATCGTGTAATTTGGAATAGGCAAAGGACTATTTCACCAAATTACCTTTGAGGCTAATTTGCTTATGTACTATTTCCAATGTAATTTATTTGCTTTATTTAGAACTGTAGGATATGATGGACTAAAATTTCATATTGCATTTTCTCGGAGTACTTAATTGCTACCTATGTACATATGTCTTATAATGACTCGTTGCACAGAGGGTCAGAATATGTACATTGATAGTCGATCTGAGAATGCATTAAATGCTTTACTGAAGTTTGATGTTAAGCTTTAAAACACAAACTGGAGAGTTACTTTTGTTTTAGCACTTAACGGAAATTTGAAAGACCGACTTATCTTAACTTTTAAATTGCAGGGCATTATCCAAGATGTTATTTTTCCATTGATGTGCTATACAGATGCTGATGAGGAACTTTGGCAAGAAGACCCCTATGAATATATACGCATGAAGTTTGGTAAGGAATTTTCACTTTTTTAGAAACAAAGTATGTCGGTAGTTAAATTTGTATATAGTAAACCTTGAATATTAAGGCCTCATCTTAGAAACTGAAAAGCCTTCTGTTGTTTAATGCAATTTATTCATTGTTGAGACTTTCAGGAAGCTATTCATTAGTTTTGGCAATTGAGAATGATAATCTTCATTTTTAGCAGACACAAATACAGTAGTGTTAGTAGTTAATGATTATTGGATATGCTTCTGGAACATGCCAAATCTGTTAGAAATTCAAGGTTACACCTTAAACACTAAGTGTCTAAACTATACTTTTGGATTCCATGTCAGTCATCATGTGTGTGGAAATGGAGACGACGCATACTGGAAGCTGGAGTCTCTGCATGGGACTAAAGAATTGTAATTTGGCTAATGTTGAGTATTAGTCCTTCTTCGTACCAAAATCTTATGTACTTTCAGTCGTTTGTACTTTTGTGACCCCATTGTGAGAATTCTCACAGTAGTGGGGTTTTGTATGAAAGAAAATAATCATTGGGAGAAGTTGATGGATTAAGATTTAATTTGTACAGGAAAGACAAGGAATTAGGCTTTTGCAAAGTTATATGGGGATCTGGGTTTGTTTTCATGCTCATCTTCTGTGAAGATTTAGCAAAAATTTAAGGTCCTTTTTTGTTGTTACAGAGCATCATTTGTAAATTATGTGAAAATGTTTGTTGAAAAATTGAAATTACTATTTTCTGTATTAATTTTAAATTTATTCTCTAGATGTGTTTGAGGATTTCATCTCTCCTACCACTGCTGCCCAGACACTTTTGTTTACAGCTTGTAGTAAGAGGAAAGAGGTAGGTTATTTAATATATGGATAACTTTTGCTTTAATACTTAAAATATGTTCAGATATACACTTGGGTTTTTTTAAAATTTATTTTATTGAAGTGTAGTTGATTTACAATGGTAATTTCTGCTGTACAGCATAGTGATTCAGTTACACATATACATACATTCTTTTTCATATTCTTTTCCACTATAATTTATCACAGGATATTGAGTAGATTTCCCTATGCTATACAGTAGGACCTTGTTGTTTATTCATTCTTTATATAATAATTTGCATCTGCTAATCCCGAACATTTAGTTTTTAATGGTAGCCGTATAGATCTTTTTGTCGTCAATGTTTTAAAAGGGTTCTTTGGATATCCAGTAAAGCATACTTTTCTCTTTTAATCTAGGTACTACAAAAGACTATGGGATTTTGCTACCAGATTCTTACAGAACCAAATGCTGATCCTCGAAAAAAAGATGGAGCCCTGCATATGATTGGCTCTTTAGCTGAAATACTTCTGAAGGTATTTCTCTGTGTGTGTGTGTGTGTGTGTGTGTGTGTGTGCACGCACGCACAAGCACAATTAGTTTGTTTTAATGACAGCAGTTGAGATAAAACAGAATTGAGGTACAATTCACATACCTTATGGTTTGCCCATTTAAAGTGTACAATTCAGTGGTTTTTCGTATATTCAAGGAGCTGTGCAACTGTCAGCTCTAATTCCAAAGCATTTTCATCATCCCCAAAAGAAACCCTTTTATCAGTCACTCCCCATTTTCTCCCAAATCTCCCAGCCCTAGCCCTAATCTACTTTTTGTCTCCTCTGTGGATTTGCGTATTCTGGGCATTTCATATAAATGGAATGATAAAACATGTGGTCCTTTCTGAGTGGCTTCTTTGACTTAGCATATTTTCAGAGTTCATCCATGTTACAGCATGTCAGTCTTCATTCTTTTTTTATTGCCAGATAATATTCCATTGTATTGATATGCTGCATTTTATTTATCCATTCATCAGTAAGTGGACATTTGTTTCTACTTTTTGGTTATTATTAACAATGGGGCTATGAACATTTCTGTACACATTTTTTTGTGGACATACATTTTCATTTCTCTTGGGTAATACATACCTAGGAGTCAAATTGCTGGTCACATTTTGAGAAACTGCTCGACTGTTTTCCAAAGTGGCTGTACCATTTTATATATTCATTAGCAGTGTGTGAGGGTTCCAGTTTCTATGTCCTCACCAACACTTCTTATTGTGTCTTTTTAAATTACAGCCATCCCAGTTGCTGTCAAATGGTACTCTCATTGTGGTTTACATTTCCCTAATAGCTAATGATGTTGAGAATCTTTTTATTTGCTTATTGTCCACTGTATATCTTCTTTGGAGACATTTTTATTCAAATTTTTTGTCGATTTTTATATTGGGTTATTTGTCATTTTTTTTATTTTATTTTATTTTTTTTTTTGGTGTTACGCGGGCCTCTCACTGTTGTGGCCTCTCCCATTGTGGAGCACAGGCTCTGGACGCGCAGACTCAGCGGCCATGGCTCACGGGCCTAGCCGCTCCGCAGCATGTGGGATCTTCCCGGACCGGGGCACAAACCCGTGTCCCCTGCATCGGCAGGCAGACTCAACCACTGCGCCACCAGGGAAGCCCTATTTGTCTTTTTATTGTTGAATTGTTAGAGTTCTTTATATATTTTATTTTTATTTTATTTTATTTTATTAAAAAAATTTTTTTTTTGATGTTAGGGGTAGGAGTTTATTTATTTATTTATTTATTTATTTATTCTGTATTGGGTCTTCATTTCTGTGCAAGGGCTTTCTCTAGTTGTGGCAAGCGGGGGCCACTCTTCATCGCGGTACGCGGGCCTCTCACTATCACGGCCTCTCTTACTGCGGAGCACAAGCTCCAGACACACAGGTTCAGTAGTTGTGGCTCACGGGCCTAGTTGCTCCGTGGCATGTGGGATCCTCCCAGACCAGGGCTCGAACCCATGTCCCCTGCATTAGCAGGCAGATTCTCAACCACTGCGCCACCAGGGAAGCCCTTTTATATATATATATATATATATATTTTTTTTTTTTTTTTTGTGGTACGCGGGCCTCTCACTGTTGTGGCCTCTCCCGTTGTGGAGCACAGGCTCTGGACGCGGAGACCCAGCGGCCATGGCTCACGGGCCCAGCTGTTCCGCGGCATGTGGGATCCTCCTGGACCAGGGCACGAACCCGTGTCCCCTGCATCGACAGGCGGACTCTCAACCACTGTGCCACCAGGGAAGCCCTATATATTTTAAATACTAGAAACTTTTCATGTACAGTTGACCTTTCAACAACACAGGTTTGAACTGTTTTGGGGTCCACTTAACATGTGGATTTTTTTCCAACAATAAATACTACAGAACTACATGATCTGCAGTTGGTTGAATCTGCAGATGCGGAATCACAGATATGCAGGTCAAATTGCAAATTAAATGCAGATTTTCAACTAGCAGAGTGTCAGCACCCCAACCCTCTCATTATTCAAAGATCAACTGTTTGTGGTTTGCAGGTATTTTCTGCCATTCTGTGGATTATCTTTTCACTTTCTTGCTGATGTCCTTTGAAGTACACATTTAATTTGATTTTGAAATAATGTCCTCTATACTTTTTTGCTGTTGCTTGTGCTGAAGGTAATTCTTTTTGTATATGAGTTATCTTCTTTTCGTGTTGCAAGACAATTGTAAAGTAGTGTTTTTTTCTTCTCAGAAAATTGATCTTTAAGGAGGTTTGTAAACATGAATATATCCCTTCACAGCCTAGGAACATCATGCTTTTGTGGCACACATTTTCTGGTAAAGAATGGCTGACTGGATTAGATGTATGTTTAGAAACCTCACCTTAATTGTACACATTTTGTCTGACTTCGTAAGATCTGAAATTTGTTTTCACCTTTAAAGTTAATAAATAACTATTTCAAAGTGTAAGTAAATATTTAGACACAGTTCATCCTACTCCCAGAAACCTTGCTGCATATGATGCTCCACTGAATTCATCACCATTAATTTGTGGGTATATTTTGTGTATCTTTCAGCTTTTCTATATCCACCCATTCTTCTCTTCATTTATAAAGGGTAAATTACGTGGTTATTTGTTGTGTCTGGGAATCTTGAGTGAGTTCTCTTCTCACATTCAGGTTTTTGTTTTAACTTTATATTTTTAAATTTTATACTTAGAGAAAATTTGCAAAAATAGTTCCCATTACTCTTCACCCAACTTTTTCTAATGTTAACATATTAGATAGCCATGCTGCAATTCTCAAAACCAGGAAATTAATATTGATATGATACTATTAACTAATCTACAGACCCCTTTCACATTTTATAAGATTTCCCACTAATGTCCTTTTTTGTTTGGTCCCTGATCCAGTCCAGAATCCCACGTTGCATTTAGTTATCATGTCTCTTTAGTCACTTTCGTTTTTTTAAGTGTTGTCAGTTTTTAATGTTGATCTAATATGCAATTCAAGGAACTCTTCTTAAAAACTTGTTACCATTTAGAAAATATCCTATTTTAAGATTCACAGGAGTATCTTTAGATATCCAGATTATTACTCTGAGAGCAGGATATTTCTCAGTCTATGTTGTATTGTCCATTTAGAACCTTTCCAGAGGTTCTTTCACTATAATAATTTTATATTAACGTTTTATAGTTATATTAATATAAATATAACTACTTATATTAATAGTTTTATAACAAAAAACGTTTTACAAGCTAAGGAATAAAATTAACCACTCTTCTCGTTACTTAAACACCATTGATGTTAAGATTTGGCATAATTGCTTTCTAAACAAATGATGTAAAAGGATTAAAAGAATGTACCCAGTGATTTTTTTTTTTTTTTTTTTTTTTTTTTTTTTTTGCGGTATACGGGCCCCTCACTGCTGTGGCCCCTCCCGCCGCGGGGCACAGGCTCCGGACGCGCAGGCCCAGCGGCCACGGCCCACGGGCCCAGCCGCTCCGCGGCACGCGGGATCCTCCCGGACAGGGGCACAAACCCGCGTCCCCCACATCGGCAGGCGGTCTCCCAACCACTGCGCCACCAGGGAAGCCCCCCAGTGATTTTTGATAGTAACGTTCGAGAATAAGAAAATTGGATGTGGATCTTGTGGTTCAAAATTCCAGAATAAATGTATGTTTTGACATCAGTAGTCATTTTTAAAACTTGTGTATCTATTTGGCATTTGAGATGATTGTATTTGGAACTTTGTTTATCTTTACAGAAAAAGATCTACAAAGATCAGATGGAATATATGTTGCAGAATCATGTATTCCCTCTCTTCAGCAGTGAACTAGGCTACATGAGAGCTAGGGTATGTTTTAAAGCTGTATTGATTTATACATTTATGTCTTGTAATGAATAACTGCTTATGTGGACTTTTATATGGAAACTTTTAAATGTTCACTTTAAAGCCATGTTTTATTCTAGACTTTCGTATGTCTTTAAATGGCTGCTCATAATGTGTGCATAGTTTTCATCTGTGTCTGATAGCAGTGTCTGTCTGTGTTTTGCATTCAGATCTTGCTATCCACACAAACATCATGTAGCCAAAGAGTAAGTTGGGATCATAGTACTGGTCGAGTGTTGTGTCTTTGGACATACCTACCACTGGCCAGCCTCCAAATTCCCACACATAGAACTTTGACACTAGAGATATTGTCACATGGTGGACTTTAATGTAAGATACCTATAGTAACTCACTGCATTTTTTTTAAAAAAGGCTTGCTGGGTCCTTCACTATTTTTGTGAGGTGAAGTTCAAAAGTGACCAGAACCTGCAAACAGCCCTAGAGCTGACACGAAGATGTCTGATTGATGATAGGGAAATGCCTGTTAAAGTGGAAGCTGCCATTGCACTTCAAGTGCTGATCAGCAATCAAGAGAAAGGTAAAGGATTTATATCTCAAAAATAGTGCAATGTGCTTACACATGATTGTACAAGGCATAATCCTAGAAACTTGATACATTGTCTTCCTTCTTATTTGAAACGATTTCTTGTTTACTCTTTGGTATATGTAGTGCCAGGTTTTAAGGAATTTTAGCTGTGTTGGCGAAAAGTTTTTTTCTCTTTCTCTTACAGCTAAAGAATACATCACACCATTCATCAGACCTGTCATGCAGGCTCTTCTTCATATTATAAGAGAAACAGAAAATGATGATCTTACCAATGTAATTCAGAAAATGATCTGCGAGTATAGTGAAGAAGTTACTCCTATTGCAGTAGAAATGACACAACATTTGGTATGTTATTTGAACCAGTCATTTATGCATTACTTAGATTACAGTATTTTCACAGAGCTTCTGTATGTCAGGCACCATTCTAAGCCCTTGATATATATTTTAACTCATTTAATTCTCACACAATCCTATGAGGAATATTCCTATACTGAGAAAAAATGTGAGGTATAAAAAGGTTAAGTAATTTGCCCAAATTAGAAGGGGTGGGTCTGGTATTCACACCTGAGCTGTATGCCTCTACAATGCAGAGCTGTTTACTTGTACTCACATTGCATCATGACTACCTTGTTTGTGTGGTTTCCTGGAACGCTTTGGACCAACTGACAGATAGAGATAATAGTTATAAGTAGATTTTTAAAGTGAAATTTGTGTAAATAGTTTCATAGTTGACCTTTGTCTATTTTACATAGCCCTGAACTTCTGAGAATTAACAATGTAGATTATTTAAGGGTAATAGAAAATATGGACATGTACCCAACAATTATCCATTCATATTCCCTATACAGTGGTTTACTTGGTGCAGTTTATATTCTTGCTAAATACTGAGGTTTGAAGAATCTAACTCTTGGTATTTGCTGTGGATATTTTTAACAGCTGATTTTGAAGTGGCTAAAGACATTTGGATAAATATAGTAGTGTTCATTAAAAGTATATTGCATTATAAAAAGCTGATTATTATGACTCCTCATAACTAATGACTGCTCAGTTGCTCAGAATTTTTCAAAATGATTGAATTCAATGGCAACAAAAACCTTGATGACTAGTATTTGGGCATTGTCAAATGTTAGCCAGTAATTTAAATAAAAATATTCATAATATTAAGTACTTTCTATACCTTGCCTCACAGTATCTATGGAGATGTCAGGAAAAAGAGGTCAAGTAATCTGTTTAAGGTGACCTAGTAAGTGGCAGAGCAGTACCATTGATTATAGAGCCCAAGCTCTTAAGTAATATTAGTTGATTTGGAAATGCTGATTGGTTGTGCTGTCCCAGTGAGAACTTTTTAAAAATAAAAAGTTTTAGACAAAAACATGTTTATACTACTTTAATGGCAAACCTTAATTACGTTCTGTTGAATGTAGGCAATGACATTTAATCAAGTAATCCAGACTGGGCCAGATGAAGAAGGAAGTGATGACAAAGCAGTTACTGCTATGGGAATCCTGAATACCATCGACACACTTCTTAGTGTAGTTGAAGATCATAAAGAAGTAAGAAAACGATCCAGTGCTGTAAAGGTTTTAGGGAATTTGAAGCCATTCTTCATCAACTGTTCTGTGCTTTTTGGAGGGCTCTGACTTATCTATTCTCTGGTCATCTTCTCACATACCTTGATTTTGCTATCTATTAACTAGTACCCTTGTGTAGGTACCTTACAGATATCTTAGAAGGAATAGGAAGGAGGTATTTGTATTACCATATCTTTACCTCAAGGCTTTGGGTTTTGGCTCCCTCTTAGGGTTACCTTTTCAGATACAAAATTATGGTGATTCCTAGGAAAACATATTCTTCCTAGTTTTCCTTTTTAATAAAAATTTTTTTTAGTTAGGGTATAATACATATATACCACCTTAACTGTTTTTAGGTGTACATTTCAATGGTATTAAGTACATTCACATTGTTGTGCAACCATCACCATCATCTTCCTAGTTTTCTTCTTTTACTATTGTCTTTTGGAAAGGTAAGCGAATTGTAATCATGAATTTTAAAAGTGGAATTATTTAAAACATACAGAAAAGAGTAAAAAAAACATAGAAAACTAACCAGTACCCCTTACCCACCACCTAAATTTATTAGATTTTTAATGTTCCATGGTATATCCTTAGACTTCCAGTAAGAAAAAGTTTCAGATAGATGTAATTGAAACCATTAGGAAACCACTTCTTAATCTCATTTCCCTACTTCCTTCCCTTAGAAGTAAACATTGTTCTAAATTTGGTGTTTATAATTACAATGCAGATATTTAAGTCCATAAATCATGATTTCAGATTATCTACAAACTGCCTTTTGCAACATGAGAGTTTCAGTAAACTTTCAGATTTTTTTTGTAGATTATAATTGGAGATAGCTAGAAGCCATGAGTAATCCTATAGCTACCTTACGGTTAACAAATCAATTGCTTACTATATTTGAAGAGTTGAAGATGTATTGAGTATATGTATTCGAAATGGGTATCCTGCTTCTATATCTGATTAGTAAATTTTTTTTTTTTTTTTTGCGTTACGCGGGCTTCTCACTCTCGTGGCCTCTCCCGTTGCGGAGCACAGGCTCCGGACGCGCAGTCTCAGCGGCCATGGCTCACGGGCCCAGTCGCTCTGCGGCATGTGGGATCCTCCCAGACCGGGGCACAAACCCATGTCCCCTGCATTGGCAGGTGGACTCTCAACCACTGCGCCACCCGGGAAGCCCCTGATTAGTAAATTTTATCTCATTTCCTCTCCCCCACTTTTTAAACATTTTGATGACTTTCAGGGATTTGGGATCCAATTGAGGACCATACTGACAAAAGGGGAGTTTGTATTTTCTGTCTATCTTGTATGACTTGGGGGCCTAGCTCACTATTATATAAATGGAGGTGGCTTAAAAATTATTGGGAGTGGTAGGAATAATGCCTTATTTTAAATAATTTTTCAGTAAGCTACTGATTTACATCTCAATTACACTCAGTTATGTCTGGCCTGAATTAATCTATGTTTACACACAAAAAGATTTTAGTCTCTGCAGAATGACGTGGCTCCTTTATTTTCATACTTACTTGCATTTTTCCAGGAAATTTTTTTTTCCTTTACTTTATAGGTAAACTATGCATGTTCTTTCTTTGTTTGTCTCATTGTAATGGTATTTCATTAAATTTCATATCCATATTGATTCACAATTTCATAATATGAGTCATTTTGAAACAAAGGTTTAAAATATTAATTTGTTCACAATATTGACTTTACATTGAAATGCATTGAATTATTATACATTATTTAATAATTCATTCAGTGTGCTACCATTCCATATGATTTTTTTCTTCTCTTTTAGATAACCCAGCAACTTGAAGGAATCTGCTTACAGGTCATTGGAACTGTTTTACAACAGCATGTCTTAGGTATATACCTCTGATTGTGTTAAGAATACACTACTATTTCATATGAGCAAGCATTGTCCTAATGACTCAGTATTCTCTTTTAGAATTCTACGAGGAGATCTTCTCTTTAGCACATAGTTTGACATGTCAACAAGTGTCTCCACAGATGTGGCAGCTACTACCTCTGGTATTTGAGGTTTTTCAGCAAGATGGCTTTGATTACTTTACAGGTAAGTCAAGTCATCATAGAAATACTAAGGATTCCTCCCCATTTGTATTCAATTTTAGTGTATCACTTGAATACAAACTTTTGAATATTCTGTGTGTTTTGTTGTTTGGATAAGTTATCAGTAGCAATTAGTGCTCAAAGATGACCCGTACCATTGATTTCCATTATACGTTTTGATTTAGTTATCACTTGAGATTTTTTTCTTTAACACACATTCTTACCTTCTGCCCCCTGTCAGTCTTCTTTGTATAATCTTTAACTGCTAAATATGAAGGAATGCACTTTAATAATAGCCTCTTTTTTTTTTTTTTTTTTTTTTTTTGCGGTACGCGGGCCTCTCACTGTTGTGGCCTCTCCCGTTGCGGAGCACAGGCTCCGGATGCGCAGGCTCAGCGGCCATGGCTCACGGGCCCAGCTGCTCCGCAGCATGTGGGATCTTCCCAGACCGGGGCATGAACCCGCGTCCCCTGCATCGGCAGGCGGACTCTCAACCACTGCGCCACCAGGGAAGCCCAATAGCCTCATTTTTACGTTTAATTATAAATGAATAATTAAAAGTAAACTTTAGGGACAGAACATTCAGACTTACTTTTTCTTTCTGAGGTTTTCTCAGAAACACAGCATATATGTTAGTAAAGATACTTAACTGATGCTTTTTATTAATACAGATATGATGCCTCTGCTTCATAATTATGTAACAGTTGATACAGACACACTTCTGTCTGATACCAAGTACCTTGAAATGATATACAGTATGTGCAAAAAGGTAGGTCACTTTTAGTTAATATGAGCATGTGAGGCTGGTGCTATAAAAAGTACAAAATTGTGAAGAGACGTGGTACCACATTATGGTGAACATATTATACGGGTCTGACAGAATAAGGGCTTTAAGAGTTATAAACTGAAAATGGCTTTGATTTCTAGATCTCTCAGTAATGGCTTTGACAAGTATTTGTTTTATGTCTGCCCTCTGACATTTAATTGGAGTTATAAATGTTTGGGTTTTGGGTTTTTAAAATAAATATATTTATTTATTTATGGCTGTATTGGGTCTTCTTTGCTGCGTGTGGGCTTTCTCTAGTTGGGGCAAACTGGGGATACTCTTCCTTGCGGTGCACGGGCTTCTTATTGCGCTGGCTTCTCTTGTTGCAGAACACGGGCTCTAGGCACACAGGCTTCAGTAATTGTGGCTCGCGGGCTCTAGAATGTAGGCTCAGTAGTTGTGGCGCCCGGGGCCATTTGCTCTGTGGCATGTGGGATCTTCCCGGACCAGGGCTCGAACCCGTGTCCCCTACATTGGCAGGTGGATTCTTAACCACTGCGCCACCAGGGAAGTCCCAACACCAGGCATTTAAAAAATGATTTCGCTTTATGAAGTTTTTAGATTGTGTTTGTCCTCATTGATGTCATTCCTTTCTGAACACTTAGTCACAAAATAATCACCTAGTTATTATTTGTTGCCAAATTATATTGTTTATGTTAATACTCTGGGAACAGAGATATATACCATCTACTTTCCTATTACAAAACCCTTATCCTTAACCCTTACATTCCTCTAGTGCTAATGAGCATATCAAGTCCATGCTTTTATTTCTTGTCTGGAGACAGCCTTTGCCATCAACAGCCTTTGCTTCTACTTCCTGCTCATCTCACTCTCCATTGTCAGTATTTTTTTAGACATAGTGTTTGTCAACTTGCTATGGTCCAGAATGGCACTATGTGGGATGTGCTTTGATTATGTAGACCAGTATTACAGACGAATAACTCCAAATCCTACGGGTGCTTTAGACTATAGTCTGTACAATGACTATTGCAGTCACTCACTAATTAGAATACCTTAAATACTTCAGCAGCTATAGACTGATTCAAGGTTTTGTGACGCCTCCTTGCAGTTTATATTTTGTATTGATCAGGTTCTTACAGGAGTTGCAGGAGAAGATGCAGAATGTCATGCAGCAAAATTGTTAGAAGTCATCATTCTGCAGTGCAAAGGGCGTGGCATTGACCAGGTCAGTGAAGCTATTAATGATTCGTGTTGGAGGATTCAGAGGGGGAATCTTCCCCTTCACTTTTTCATTTGGGGCATTTATTCTATATATTTTGTATGTTGTTTATTATGACACCTAGATAACATGTTAAAATTGTTCATTTAAAATTTAACCAATATTTAATAATGATCATATATTTAATATGTATGGAGATATGACTGGCAAGTTTTATGGCTACTTGTTATGCAAGGTAAGTTTTGACAAGAGTTTTTTTTAAAGTATATTGTGAGAGTATTGTTTGCCACACTATCACTTTGCAATAAGATAGATTTAGTCATTAAATTTCCATGGTCAGTTTCAACGGGAATTTGAAAATCCATCTGTATTGAGACATCATTGAAAGATAACGTATAACTTTTAAGGTATATGGTGTGATGAGTTGATAAATGTTTATATTACAAAATTATTACCACAGTAAGGTTAGTCAGTAGGAATATTTTGAATCCAATATTACTATTGTGGTGGGGCTCTAATAGCTCAGTGAAGACTAATTTTTCTCTAAAATTGGATTTCCCACTGAAATGGCTCAACAATAAAAATTGGATCATTTAATGGAAGGGGGTTAGTTGAGGCAACAAGAAAGTTAATAAGGGTGGGTAGTTAATGGCTGCTTTACTTACAGTTTTGGAATGTTTTGCTATCTTTCTCTACAGTGTATTCCCTTATTCGTGGAAGCAGCTTTAGAGAGACTGACAAGAGAGGTGAAGACAAGTGAACTTCGAACAATGTGCCTGCAAGTTGCCATTGCAGCTTTGTATTATAATCCACACCTACTTCTCAACACCTTAGAAAATCTTCGCTTCCCTAATAATGTTGAACCAGTTACAAATCATTTTATTACACAGTGGCTTAATGATGTTGATTGTTTCTTGGGGTAAGTAACATATATTGGATCTTTATTTACTTTGTAAGGAACTCTGCAGAATCTTTTTTAAAGGAAAATAAGGAAATATTTTATTTTATTTTATTTTTTAGGCTTCATGACAGAAAGATGTGTGTTCTGGGCCTATGTGCTCTTATTGATATGGAACAAATACCACAAGTTTTAAATCAGGTTTCTGGACAGATTTTGCCAGCTTTTATTCTTTTATTTAATGGATTAAAAAGAGCATATGCCTGCCATGCAGAACACGAGAATGACAGTGATGATGATGATGAAGCTGAAGATGATGATGAAACGGGTAAGGGATTTGCAATGGAGGAAGCCAGTCTTATTACCCAGTTAGAAATATCACTGGACTTGTTCTTTTAGCCCTTCTCCTAAAGAAATGTGGGATCATAGCCAAATGCTTTCATGTTCATTCATTCATAGAACTAGAGTGTAAGGTCCATGAAGGCAGGAACTTTCAGCTGTATCACCACTATGTAAAGCAGTTCTAGGTGTATATAGTTCCAGTGTTGGCAGGTTTTTTGTGTGTATGTGGGTATGTATATATATATATATATTTATTTATTTATTTATGGCCGTGTTGCATCTTCGTTGCTGCACGTGGGCCTTCTCTAGTTGCAATGAGAGGGGGCTACTCTTTGTTGCAGTGCACAGGCTTCTCATTGCAGTGGCTTCTTTTGCTGTGGAGCATGGGCTCTAGGCGCGTGGGCTCAGTAGTTGTGGCTCACGGGCTCTAGAGCACAGGCTCAGTAGTTGTGGCACATGGGATTAGTTGCTCCGCAGCATGCGGGATCTTCCTGGACCAGGGATCGAACCCGTGTCCCCTGCACTGGCAGGCGGATTCTCAACCACTGCGCCACCAGGGAAGCCCTGTTGGCAGGTTTTTAGTGTTGGTAAACATCTATTAGTGCTAAAATCTAGCTATATCTACACTGTAAAATTAAGTTAATTAGATGTTGGCTAACACATTTCACCTGTAAGACAGTATAGACTACAAGAATATAAACTGATAGGATGTTGTTTAAAAGAAATTATTGTAAAGGTTTCAAAATATAACACTTGCTATTTTTGTCTTTTATCATTTACTATCTTAGCCAGCCAGCCTTTAAAAAAAAAAATCTCATAGAAGGTATTCTGTGGATATAACAAATAATTTTACTTTACTATTGGTAATTTGATTTGGTATATACCGTAAGTCTCAGAGCACACCAAGTGCTGGTTCTCATATTATGCAGTCCTTTTTCAGACTTCTAGTACTAACAGTTGTGGTTAGTTTTCTTAGCTTTCTATGAGAATTTTTTTTCTGTTTATTGCTGAATATGTATTTAAACACCAATTCCTGGAACTCTTCCTTGAATTTATTCAGTTGTGATTTGTAATTCACCAACAATGTTCACTGTCAGTGAGTTACAGTGAGTAACAGAATATTCCAGTGTTAACAAGAGCACCTTTTTATGACTTGGCAGAGGAACTGGGGAGTGATGAAGATGATATTGATGAAGATGGACAAGAATATTTGGAGATCCTGGCTAAGCAAGCAGGCGAAGATGGAGATGATGAAGACTGGGAAGAAGATGACGCTGAAGAAACTGCCCTGGAAGGCTATTCCACGATCATTGATGATGAAGATAACCCTGTTGATGAGTATCAGATATTTAAAGCTATATTTCAAAGTAAGTTAACTTGTTATATGTAATTCAGATAGCTCCATATGATCCGTTTTCCTGAATCACTCTGTTCTTATTTACTCTGCCCCTTAAAGAAGGGGTTTTGGGTATATCAAACCCAAACTAAAATGTGATTTATGATTGTTAGGCAAAGTAACCAAAGTTACTTCTACTGTTGCCTTAGAGATTCAGAGTATTTTCCTCATCCTATTAGTTTACTTATATTTAGATTGTAATTTTGAAATATGCACGTCATAGGAAAATTGTATAGTTCAAAAAGTTTATACGACAGTTTGTTTTTCCTACTTCTAATTTCTAACCTCCCAGCTTTCCCCAGAAATATCTACTGTTATGTCTGTTTCTTGTGTTTATGTATTTGTGTATCTTTTTTTTTCCCCCTGGCTAAACCCATGCTTACCTGTCTGAGAATTTGACCATTTATATAACATTTATGGTCTTGGAATCTCTATTCTTTTCTCCTGTTTCGCAGTGTGTGGCTACGGAATACTAGGTGCCAGTTTTTGTTTTTTACATCTGTGTTCTTTAACCCAACTTAAGAAATTAAAATTGGCACTATATTTGAACATTCTTTCCCTCCAGAGTTAACTACTGTGCTATTTTATCATTCCTATGCATTATGAACGCTGATGTAGAATAAATTCTCTGATAACCAAAGCATTAATCTTCCAAGCCCATGACAAAGCAATTGTGATGCAAGCTTGCAGAAATGCAAGGAATTGTTTCTGAGCTACATGGCAGGCTGTAAGGATTGATTGAAGTGCCAAGAACTTACTGACTGGCTTTTGTCCATGACTTTGTATTTTGTATACTTAAACACATGTTAATCCCTAAAGGATGGTTTATTATAGAAGGCTCATCCACAGTAAATGCAATAAAGTAGAAGTAGAAAATCATGTTATAGAGCACATTTTCTCTCTTTCTCACTCACCACACATACACCCCTTTATATAGCTAATTGAAATACAGAAATACATAGACTTGCTACCGTTATATATCAACTTATGTAGTGCATATTTTTGTTAAACATTGAGAATTTTTTTTTTTATTTTGGTGGTACGCGGGCCTCTCACTGTTGTGGCCTCTCTTGCTGTGGAGCACAGGCTCCGGACGTGCAGGCCCAGTGGCCATGACTCACGGGCCCAGCCACTCCGCGGCATGTGGGATCTTCCCAGACCGGGGCACGAACCCGTGTCCCCCGCATCGGCAGGCGGACTCTCAGCTACTGCGCCACCAGGGAAGCCCAAACACTGAGATTTTTAACACCTGATCCTGTGACATGCTGCAAAATTTTGTTATTCGTCACAGGTTGAGTTTGACAGCTATTTAGGCTATAATGTAAAAATGTGTGAGCATTTTAACTTAAATACTGCAGAGCACCTTTCTATTGGAAAGACAGTACATATATCTAAGAAAGTGGTTTTTTGAATAAGCAATGCAGAATAAGCAATGCAGAAAAAAATAAGTTGCTTTAATTCTGAATCTTTTAAGGGGTTTGGGTTAACTTTATTTCTAGTTTCCCTAGTTTGTTACTTACTGTATAACAGTTGGATTAGGCTCTAAATCCTTATTTACTAGAGATAAGAATTATGACTATGATTAGATTTTTGAGGCATAATGCTAAACCAGAATTTTTTTTCTCCCTCTGTATCTTTTCTTCACAAGTAATTTAAAATTCCTTAGATTATTATTGGGAGAATATAAACTAGATCAGAATTTCAGTATTGGAGGTGGAGTAGAGGGAATAGAACAGAAAAGAACTACCAGGACTCTCTTATTGCCCTTTTTTCCCTTGTTTTCTTTTTGATAGCTATACAAAATCGTAATCCCGTGTGGTATCAGGCTCTGACTCATGGTCTTAATGAAGAACAAAGAAAACAGTTACAGGATATAGCAACTCTAGCTGATCAAAGAAGAGCAGCCCATGGTATGTTAATTGACCTCAACCCCTCTTTTTTTTTTTTTTTTTTAAATACTTATTTATTTTTTTATTTGGCTGCACCAGGTCTTAGTTGCGGCACCGGGATTTTTAGTTGCAGCATGCAAACTCTTGGGATCTAGTTCCCTGACCAGGGATCGAACCTGAGCCCCCTGCATTGGGAGCGCAGAGTCTTAGCCACTGGACCACCAGGGAAGTCCCAACCTCAACCCCTCTTTAATGCAATTAATGACTTTGATACAGCTTTAAAATTTAAATTAAGTGATTTAAAATTACATAAAAGCTACAGTTGTTGGAGGTGATAAGAAATTCATTCCAATCTGTAGAAATGAAAAAAGGAATTTTGGTTTTGGCCATAATTTACTGATTTTAAGTATAGTTGAAGACTACTTTCAGTGTGCAGTAGCTTTGATAAGGTCGCTAAATCTCATGGGGCTGGTTTGATAGTAGAAAGTTCCGTTAAAATTGTAAATTTTAAAGTTATGAAAACAATTTTTAAAAACTATATTAAAGACATATATCATTTCTTTTCATCGTTAAACATTTCAGTATGCCTTTCAATACAGGATGTTTCAGATAATACCCAGCCTAGTAGTTTTCTAGAGGTCTTAATACTGCATCAGACTAAATTATATTCAAAGAGGTTCCTCCTTATAAAAAAGGCACAACTTTCTAAAGTATTTAATTTGAATTTGCCTGCATTAGATTCATTAGCTGTTATTACTTTTGGAGATTGGATCCTTCTGATTTAGTATTTGACTCAAAATAGAGTAAAGATTTTTCTTTTTAAACAATGCGAAGTGAAAGTTGGCTAAGAAGTCTGTAGCATACAAGAGAGTTCATCTTCTCTACATAATATACTCCTCTCTTTCTTCTATACATTTGGAGGGAGAACAGAGGCCAAAGTTTGGAACTTCTTGGCTAATACTGGTAGTTAAGGTGTTGTTAATGTCTGTCAATTCCTTCTTTTCTCCAAAGCAGTAAGATGATCGAATGCTCTATTAAACATTCACATATTTGTTTTTCTAGAATCCAAAATGATTGAGAAGCATGGAGGATACAAATTCAGTGCTCCAGTTGTGCCAAGTTCTTTCAATTTTGGAGGCCCGGCACCAGGGATGAATTGAGTTACCACTTTCCTGCAGTGTGATTGTAGTGAAGAGCTTGTGTTCCTCCTAGTAGCGGTTCCAGAACTGGTTCATGTTATCCACTCTAAACTAATTGATCAATAGATGGACAAAAAAAAAAACCCAGGAGGTGGGACCTGATCATGCAACTTGGCACTGAAAATGAATCCAGAGGGATTTTGGCGGGGGAGGGAGGTAACCTGGGGGGCAGGGAGTATTTTCTTTATTTTTTGAAGAAAGTAAGATTCTGACTGAAAGTTCAAGTGACACTGTGGAAATCTGCAACAAGAGGGGATGTCATGAAGGCAGCTTTTCTTTTTCCGAGGAAAAAATAGGCATGGGCTACAGGACTATTTAAAATGTCTCATTTACAGTATAAGCTCAGAGGTAGATGTAATTTTTACACCTATGAGTATTTGTCCGATTTCTGTCTCTTCCTCACCATTGGGTATCTATTCTTTATATGTAAATAAGATAAGGTAATCGATAGCCTTATTCAGTCTTCATCATTTTCATCATCAAAGATTGTTCCTATGTAGACTATTGAACATTTATTGTAGCACTACATAACTGATTAAAAAAAATCTGTAAATGAATTAGCACTTTCATATTGAAACAAGCCTGCTAGCCTATGTATAAAATAGCAAAATGTTTGCTGTTTATAAAAAGATGGGATGTAATGGGGTGGGGGGCAGGGGTAATTTCAAGTTATTAATTTAAAAATGAACTAGCAATTTTGTACCTGGTGACTTTGTGGTGCACTCACCTCTGATAGTGACTTGAATTCGGTATGTTAAAAGGGGTTAGTGATATTTCATTGCTGCTAAAAATGGCAACTCCCTCTGTGTCCTGTTTTTTCTTAAAGCTCTCAGTGTACAAGTGGATATTTGGATACAAGACCTTACTGTAACAAATAGGAAAGATGATATTTGAAGCATGTAAATTGGATATAAAGTTCTACTCTTAAAGAGTTGATAAAAGAGTATGGCTAAACATCTATATATGCAATCTATTAAAAGAACTTAATTCGGCTTTTATGTCTTCATTTGATTGCAGTTTTTTCCTAATTATAAATTTTTTCCTCATTGATCTGTTTTTATCCTATACCTAGAAAGAACACAAAATGTACACTTTTAAAATTGACATTTAACACCTGCCCACCTCCCTTTTTCCATCTCCTCTCCCCCTCTTGTTGATGGTGGTATCTGGTCTTAGATAGGCTGAAGGCACAGGGTTCCCTCCAAAAACCACTATTGATACCACTGCAAAAACAGGCCAGCAACAAGACAATGTAGAGAGGTTGGCTTGCTTCCCTCTCTTCTAACTGCATGTTCAAAAATAAGCTTTTATTGATATTAAACATCTGTCAGAAGTCATACATTGGTTTATTTTTTATATACATGTATACACACAATATTTCAAATTGAAAGCAACATCTCAATGGATTCAAGACTATTAAGTGCTGTTGTCTAAACAGACTAGAAAATTTATAACTGTAAAAATGAAACATGCACACATTATTTAAAATGCATAATGAAGAAAACCCATTGGTGTTGTGTTTTTCTTGTATGCCAGTAATTAAGCCACTACTGTTGGCACTGTTTGGTTTTCTATTTTAACACTGAAGGAGTGAAAGTATTTCCTATATTTATGAATTTACTATGAAAATCTTGGCAAAAAAAAAAAATGTCTGTCTAAAATGTGTGGGTGAAAACTGTTAATCAATTGTGTTTCTAATTTTTTCCCCCCAAGTTGGACACCATCTGTAAACCCTAGGTTGCTTCAGGGGATTTCACTATTATATAAAATCAGTAAAATTAAAGTGGAGTAGTTGTATATATGCAACATTGTGTACAGAGGGGAGATACTGAATAGTATTAAACATTTTCGTCTTCCTTTACCTTTTATCCCCTACCTAATATCTAGTCTACTTTTTTAAATTTCAAACTTCACTGCTCTTTGAATTGATAATTCCAATTTTCACATTGTTATTGGAAACCATATCTAATAAAGGTTTTAGTTATTCCCATGCACAGTATGGAAATTCTCGTTTGCTGAGGTTTTGTTTCAAGAAAATGTAATTGGCATGTATTTGAGAACACGTTTTATTGTCTCCTCTGTCATACAGTCCAAGCTAATCGACATTTACGGATTTTTGACTGAAATGAAAGACCTTAAAATTAAACTATATTTAATATTAAATATTGTTCAGATGGTAGTTTCTAATACATCAAATATATACCTCGATTATTTTCAGTATTTCCTTAAATATAACATCAAATTAGAGTTTCTTATAGATTATGGATCTTGATATGTGTCAGTGTTTTTAAATAAGGTTATAGAACTTTTAGATAACTTTTCGAGAGTAGTATTTATAAACTTGTAATTAGTTGCATGTAGATTTTATTTATTTGTTTAACATACAGCCTTTCCCACAGTTTCACTAACCTATAACTTATTTTTTAATTTATACAAGTTAATTCTGATTTTGTCTGGGTTTCAGTATTTGTCTTTTTTAATGGCTGACATTAGCATAAAATCTTCACTTTTTTGTAAACTTAAGCCATCCATTTTTATAAAAGCTATTCGTTTATCAGTATTAAATAAAGGATGTTAATCTATTTCTCTGCAGGTAACAGAATGGTGATTACTAATCTACACACCTTATCAAGATAGTGACTGCTGTGTTCACCTCTGGAAGAGACCAGAGTGTAGAGCAGGGGTGGCCATACCGCAGCCCTATGGCTATGTGCTGCTATTCAGTCCCAGATGTAGTCCCTGAAGCAAGCATGAAGAAAAAGTCATTAGGAATTGTATTAATATAAACCGTGTCTTTGGGAAGCTCTAGCACAATGATTTAAGCATAGTAGGCATTCCATAAGTGTTTGTAAAATGAATGACCTAAAATTACATTAAAGCATATTGGTTATAAAAATGTCAGTTCTGTTCTATATAATTTTAAATTTTGGTGAAGATTATCTGTGAATATCAGTAATCCCTCCTGAATTCTAGGTTTTACCCTTGATGAGGTTGGCCACCCTTGCAATAATAGCACTTCACACTTTGGTGCATGTGGTTTTTACAAAGGGAAACTAGACATCCAGCTGGAAATCCAGAATTTTATTACTATGAGAGGAATATATATATATATATATGGTTGATTTATAATATTGTGTTAGTTTCAGGTGGTGGTTTTTTTTTTTTTTTTTTTTGCGGTATGCGGGCCTCTCACTGTTGTGGCCTCTCCTGTTGCGGAGCACAGGCTCCGGACGCGCAGGCTCAGCCGCCATGGCTCATGGGCCCAGCCGTTTCGTGGCATGTGGGATCTTCCCGGACCGGGGCACGAAGCCGTGTCCCCTGCATCGGCAGGTGGACTCTCAACCACTGCGCCACCAGGGAAGCCCGAGAGGAATATATTTTAAGTAACTTTTTTTAAAATTTATTTATTTATTTTTTACTATGTCATCTTATTTATTTATTTATTTAGCCTATGTTGGGTCTTCGTTTCTGTGCATGGGCTTTCTCTGGTTGCGGCAAGTGGGGGCCACTCTTCATCGCGGTGCGTGGGCCTCTCATTATCGCAGCCTCTCTTGTTGCGGAGCACAGGCTCCAGACGCGCAGGCTCAGTAGTTGTGGCTCACGGGCCTAGTTGCTCCGTGGCATGTGGGATCTTCCCTGACCAGGGCTCGAACCCGTGTCCCCTGCATTGGCAGGCAGATTCTCAACCACTGCGCCACCAGGGAAGCCCTTAAGTAACTTTTTTTGAGACGTAATTCCCCTTTGAGGTTTTTTAAAAGCACAGGTGATAATTCCTTTATGTATTTATAGATTCTGCTTTCATGTATAGATAGAAATTTGCCAGTTACACTTGGTATTTGAATCTTATATTTAAATGCTTCCTACCAGAGTCTTTTTAAAAAGTTTCTTTTAACATCCTTTTAATAACTCAAAATGAAATAAGGAATTTCCTCAACCTGAATAAAGGCATCTACCAAAACCCTAAAGCTAATGGACTTAATGATGAAAGATTAAAAACACTTCCCCCTAAGATCAAGAACCATGCAAGCATGCCCACTGTTGCCACTTCTTTAGCATTGTACATGAGGGTTTAGCCAGGGCAATTAGACATCCAGATTGGAAAGGAAGAAGTAAAACTGCACAGATGACATGATGTCACAGAAAACCCTAAAGAATCCATACACACACAAAGAGCTAATGACTTCATCAAGATTGCAAGACATAATATCAATATACCCAAATCAGTTGTATTTCTATACAGCAGCAATGAAACGAAAGTGAAATTAAGAAAATTCCATTTACAATAGCATCCCAAAAATTCTTAGGAATAAAAGTGAAAAACACACTGAAAACTACAAAACACCTAAATAGAGACATCCCATGTTCATGAATTGAAAGACATACTATTGTGAAGATAGCAATACTTCCCAAATTGATCTGCAGATTCAGTGTAATCCTTGTAAAAGCTACCTTTTTTGCTGGAATTGACAAACTGATCCTAAAATCTGTGTGGAAATACAAGGAAAGGAACTCAGAATAGTCAAAACAGTCTTTAAAGCAAACATGATTTAATAATTATGACAATAGTACTAGTAAGGATACTTTTTTTTCTTTCTTTTTTGGCTGCACTTCGTGGCTTGTGGGATCTTAGTTCCCTCACCCGGGACTGAACCGGTGCCCTCTGCAGTGCAAGTGCAGAGTTCTAACCACTGGACCACCAGGGAATTCTCAAGGATAAATACCTTATACTGACCAAAGGAATAAAATTGAGAGTCCAGAAATAAACCCTTAAATTTATGGTCAATTGATTTTCAACAAGGGTCCCAAAACCAATGTAGGAAAGAATCTTTTTTTTAAATGGCTCTGAGACAGCTGGGTATCTACATGTAAGAACATGAAGTTGGACCCTTAACACTATATTACAAAATAATTCAAAGTAGTTTAAAGATTTAAATACAAGATCTCAAATTCTTAGAAAAAAATACAGGTGTAAATCGTGACTGAATTAGGTAATAGTTTTTGGATATAACACCACAGGACAAGCAACAAAAGAAAAAAAACAGATGACTTGGACTTCATCAAAACTTACAACTTCGTGCTTTAAAGGACACTTTTCCAGAAAGTGAAAAGACCCCAGAGAATGGGAGAAAATATCTGTTAATCTTGAGTATATACAGAAGTCTTAGAACTCAACAACACAAAAACCCCATTTAAAAACAGTAAAGAATCCAAGTAGACATTTCTCCAAAGAAATAAGTGGCCAGTATCATAGGAAAAAGTGCTTAACATCACTAGTCATTAGGAAAATGCAAATCAGAATTCATGATGTGATATTTCATACATACTAGCATGTCTATAATCAAGAAGGTGCACAATTACAAGTATTGGTGAGGAAGAAGAGAAATTGAAACCCTCATAGTGTTGATACAATGTAAAATGCTTATCTGTTGTGTAAAAGTTTGGCAGTTCCTCAAAAGGTAGAAAATAGTGTCACCTAGCAATTCCACTCCCAGATGATGCATATATCTGAGAGAAATCAAACATATGTCCACACAAGAACTTGTACACAGTTGTTCATACTAGCAGTACTATAGCCAAAAGGAGGAAACGACCCAAATAGCCACCAGTTGGTGAATGGATCAACAAAATGTGGTATATCCAAATAATCAGATATTTGGCAATAAGGAATGAAGTACAATTATGTGCTACATGTGGATTAGCCTAGAAAACAAGGTGAAAGAAGTCAGGATTCCATTTACATGAAAGACCTATAATTAGCAAATCAATAGGTTAGTGAACACTGGGCAGGGGTGGGGAGGGAGGAGGGAATGGAGAGTGAGTGCTATTGGGCATAGGGTTTCTTTTGGGCATGATGAAGGTGTTTTCCATTAGATAATGGTGATGGTTGAAGAGCTTTGTGAATATACTAAAAACTACTTAAGTTGGGGCTTCCCTGGTGGCGCAGTGGTTGAGAATCCGCCTGCCAATGCAGGGGACACGGGTTCAAGCCCTGGTCTGGGAAGATCCCACATGCCGCAGAGCAACTAAGCCCATGCGCCACAACTACTGAGCCTGCGCGTCTGGAGCCTGTGCTCCGCAACAAGAGAGGACGTGATAGTGAGAGGCCCACGCACCGCGATGAAGAGTGGCCCCCACTTGCCGCAACTAGAGAAAGCCCTCGCACAGAAACGAAGACCCAACGCAGCCAAAAATAAATAAATTAATTAATTAATTTAAAAATAAATAAAGAGCCAAATTAAAAAAAAAAAAAACTACTTAAGTGTATGTATACTTTAAAATGATGAATTTTATGATATATGAATATCTCAATTTTCACTTTTCTTAAGCCTCAAATTTGTTTAAAGTTCTCTAAAAAGTAACATGAAATGTTTATTCATTAAATACAAATTAAGATCGAGCTATCCCCTTATTATAGGGAAAGTATTCTTCCCCCCAATACTTTGTTTTGCTACCAGCTGCTCATTTGTTTTTTAAATCCCATCACCCTATCAAACAGCCCTAGCTGGTGCCAGAGTTTGGGTGGGTAGCAGGAGGAATCTTTAGGAGTTTTAGATTGATAACATTTTGTAAATTGAGTTTACTCTCCTATTAGTTTCCCACTAAAATAAACCTAACACACATTAACCACAACTAGTAACCTTGGAGCTCACTTACTGGGTGATATTTTCAAAGATGTAATGAATGAATGGGGTTAACACGTGGTCCAGGGGTAGAGTTGGTAAAATGGAAAAATTGCACATACTGGAGTCACTATAGATAGCTTGAAATGAGGAGAATCATGCAATTAGCCACTAACAAAACATTACCAGTTGTATTATACCTATGCTTATGTCAGCATATATACTGAGAACTATATAGCTGAGATTGGAAAGGAACATTTTAAGTAACTTCTCATACACTTCCAAAAGTATGTTCTAATTAAGCTCTGATTAATGCTTTCAGTGTGGAAGCTGATGAACTGAATGAGTTTATTCTACAGACCAAGGACTCTTAATTCTGGGTCCAGGAGTCCTATGAAACTGCAAAGTCTTTAGTATATTTTTCATAGCTTTCATCTGCATCTCAAAGGAGTTGTCAAAGTGCTTAAGAACCACTGCTGTTGACCATTAGGGTGAGGATTGGAGAGAGATGGGCTAACATTTATTAAGCACTTGGAAAGTATCTCTGATAGGCACTGTGCTACATTTATCTACATTCTCATATATCCTCCCAGTCACACTGTAAAATAAGTGTTTCTGCTTTACAAATGGGGCTACAGTTTGTAAGACAAGTGACACATCTAACAGCCACAGCTTCCAATGGAGAGAGTTGGTTTTAAATACTTTAGTGTTTTAAGAAAAGAAAAAACAGAAGAGAAATAAGTTTTTTTTAAAAAAATTGTGTTTAAAAAAAAGCTACAAATTCATAATATTTATTATAAACCTATATGAAAATAATTTGATAACTCAAAGTCACCTTCTCCTAGACATAATTACTTTTAAGAGTTGAATGCATTATTTCTACGTTCTTTTGGTTTTTTGGGGCGCATCGTGCGGCTTGTGGGATGTTAGTTCCCCAACCAGTGATTGAACCCGAGCCCTCGGCAACGAAAGCACGGAGTCCTAACCACTGGACTGCCAGGGAATTCTCTTCGTATCTTTTTTCTATACATACAATACTTTAATGGTTATATCACTGTACAAATACGCCCAAATCTACCAATTCTCCAGGAAGTTTTTAGTTACTGAAATGTTTTTAAAAACTTGATGGCAGGGCTTCCCTGGTGGCGCAGTGGTTGAGAGTCCGCCTGCCGATGCAGGGGACATGGGCTCTTGCCCCGGTCCGGGAAGATCCCACATGCCGCGGAGCGGCTGGGCCCGTGAGCCATGGCCGCTGAGCCTGCGCGTCCGGAGCCTGTGCTCTGCAACGGGAGACGCCACAACAGTGAGAGGCCCGCGTACCACACAAAAAAAAAACTTGATGGCAACAGTTTTTGAAGGGGGCTAGAAATAAGTTAGCCTATTTAGAAAACTGGGGAAAAGGTCCAGCTTTGTGTAAGAGCATGGACTAGTACTTACTGGCAGTGAAATGTTTTCAAGCCATTAATTTGTTAAGATGTAATAAAATATGAGGGATAGGAAGTGATTTAGGGAAAATGTGAAGATTCTGGATGGCCCTGAATACTACGTACATTTGAACTCTGTTCTATATATAATCAGTGGTAAATACTGTAACACAAAGTTCCACTACCTATAACAAAATCATTATTAAGGTTTCTCCCTGAATCAGATTAGAGTTGTAGTATCCTATCCACCACCACCATTCAATGTTTACAACCACTCACTAGGTCCTGGGGATAAAAAGATGTCCTTTAACTGCAAACTACAATTAACAGGGTGACTTTTAACTTCCTTCTGAGATTCTGTATTACCGTGTTTTAAAAGACTAGAGGTTCAGGACTTAGTAATAAATGACTAAACTGCATAAAAGTATTTTGATTCTTTTAATAATATTTCTGATTATAAAATACAGATATAACATCTAGAAGGTACAGAAAGTATAAATTAAAACACCTCGTTTGTCATCTGAACTCTCTACTCTGTGAAAAAGGGAAATCTATCCATTGGGTACAAGACTTTTGAATGAGCCAATTCCTCCAGTTTCAAGCAACCTAATCCAATTTTACGTGCCACACTTTTTATTCTTATAAGGGCATAAAATATAAAAACTACTTTAAACTTCTAAAGACTATGTATTCAAACGACACTCAACGTCCTATTTTCCTTCCAATGGCGTTTGGGCACTAATTACGCAGCTATACCTTGGTTAGGGTCTGCAGCCTGCCCCTCACTCCCTACCTAAAAGAAGGTCTCGTTAAAAATCTCAAACTGGACTCGAATGTAAATCAAAACTTTAATTATCCTCATTTAGGCCATTCCATAATCACCTGAAATGCAAAGACACTAGATCAAACATCATCCAGCTCTGTCCAGCTTTTGTAAGCAGGACACAAATCTCCAGTTACAACGGGGCCATCCTTCTCAATCTCTTAGTAACTCAAATCTACATTTGGAACACCAGATTTAACAAATCTTGAGTCTACACACTTTACCTCATCTTTATTCAGCCTGGTTGCCAAAGCATATGAATACATACTGAAAACTCCTAAAATGACTAGTGTTTCCAATAGCTTAGAAAAATTCTGGGTTGAGAGCTACAAGAAACACTACCTAAACTTCACAACTAATTTGTATCCATTCTTAATACTGGGGAGACCGAATCAATGATTTCCTCAGCCTTTTGACTTTAATTTGCGACACACACAAAAGGGAAAGTAAAAAAGAAGTTAGCGACACCATTACAGACGACTTCAAAATTTGAACCTAAGTAACATGAAAGCGCAAAAGCAACCGCAGTGTCTCCCAGCAGAGTCCAAGACCACCGCCCCGTTGTCGAGCTACGCCGGAGCTTCAGCTGAGGTAGGAGGCTCATCCTCCTACCAATGATGATACCCCAGCGACTGGAAAAGCAAAGGGAGACTTGGCAGCCAGTGACAGGCATACAGCAGCTCTCGGAAAAGCAGAGCCTCCGCCCAAGACCAAAGGCCTCAGCTGGCACCGAGAGCCCCCAGGGAGCGGTGAGGCGTCCCATCCTGTCCTACCCCACCCTACCACTTCCCTCCCAACGGGACGACACTCGGCAATTGCTAGGCAAAGCCCACCCGGTCTCCAGAACGCGCTCCAGCAAGCCCATCGGGAGAGCCAAGGCCACCTCCTAGCCCCTGTGGGGAAAATGGCGGCTGCGAACCCTTCTCCCTCCCGGCTAGTCACAAGGACCAGCCTCCCTCCCTCGCTACAAAATGGCGCCTCCTGGGGGGCCACAGAATCTGCA